>NC_058524.1:144560291-145810291 GCF_904849725.1 Hordeum vulgare subsp. vulgare | reverse complement strand
ACTTTTTTCTAGTAGTGTGAAGCGACAAGGGGTGATCGATATCTTCCATGATAAATAGGTTATTATCATGATGAGTGCTTATTCACTTGTCTTTGCACGAGAGTATGGCGTTAATAGGGATGCCTAGTCCCAAAAATAAAATAAAAATTATTTTATGTTGTCAAATAATAAATTCCTTGGAAAGTGTTGGTACAGACAGCACTCGTGGGTACGGCTAGCCACAGAATTTGAAAGAATAGTGGAAAAGGAATAAACTTTTTTTTCAGTTTGGAACCGCCTATAATTTGTTTAGCATGGAAGATATTGTAAAATCTTAGTCATTCTCATTGACAGGAAAAGCAAGCCACCTTATAAAATTATCTCTAAGTTTTTCACTTTGAGCAATAGCCCCTCTACAAATCCCTGCTTCCATCCGCAAAGGGCCTATCTATTTACCTTATGCAATTTTTATTTTTGAATTTGAGTCTCCGTCTTCTCTTAGAAAGCACCAACTAAGGAACAACATTACCACAATTGAGCATTGGATGTAGTTAATATTTGAGTGTGCTGCATGAATGGATCAATGATAGAGCAGTTAGAGATAACGTTCTTTAGCGTTGATATTGTGAAAGAATTAGTTGCTTGTTGATATGCTTGAGTATTGAAATCTTCATGTCGAATTATAGACTATTGATTTGCATCATTCAGAAGTCCATATGCTCATGCTGAAACAAAAATAATTTCATGAACATGAGAGACAACATTCCACAATCAAAAATTCTGTTTTTATCATTTACCTACTTGAGGACGAGTAGGAATTAACCTTGGGGATGCTGATACATCTCCAAGGTATCTATAATTTTTGATTATTCTATGTTGTTATGTTATCATTCTTAGATATTTTATAATCATTTTATAGTAGTTTTATATCATTTTTTGGGACTAACCTATTGACATATTTTATATCATTTGCTATTTTTTGCTGTTTTTGCCTTCGTAGAAAATCCATATAAAACGAGGTCCGATTGCCACAAAACTTTATAGAGATTTTTTGGACCAGAAGGGAACTTGGGAGCCAAGATTGAGCAACAGCCAAGGCCCAGGGGGGGCACTAGACACCAGCGCGGCCTCGTGTCTAGTGGGGCCATCTGGAATCTTCTCCACCACGTCTGAGGTCTATAAATACCCCAATATTCCAGAAACCCTAGAGGAGTTGACAAAAAATCGTTTCAGGCACCGCAAGTTCCAGATCCATGAAAACCAATCTAGAGCCTTTTCCACAGAACAACACGGTCATGGAGGGGATCACCATCTCCGTTGGTGTTCCTCCCGTGATGCGTGAGTAGTTCATATCAGACCTACGGGTCCGAAGACAGTAGCTATATGGCTGTCTCTTTCGTTTTGTTTCACGATACAATGGTCTCTTGGAGATTCATATCATGTAACTCTTTATTTTGCCGTGCGTTTGTTGGGATCCGATGAATTGTGAGTTTATGATCAGATCCATGAAAACATATTCATTCTTGATTATTATAGCCTCGTATTTATTCTCTGATATTTGGTTTTTGTATGGCCATTTTGATCTTTTATCTTGCAATGGGAAGAGTAGCTTTGTGATCAGTTCGATCTTGCGGTGCTCAATCTGAGTGACAAAACTATACAGGACACACATGTATCGTTTCCATGAAGGATAAAAATATGGGGTCTATTCCTACATGAATAGATCTTGTCTACATCATTTCATCGTTCTTAAGGCATTACTCCCTTTCTCCATGAACTCAATACACTAGATGCATGCTGGATAGCGGTCAATGTGTGGAGTAATACAAGTAGATGCAGACAGAAGTCGGTCTACTTAGTTTGGACGTGATGCCTATATACATGATCATTGTCATTAATATCGTCATAGTTATTTGCTTTTCTATGAATTGCCCAAAAGTAATTTGTCTACCCACCGCTTGCTATTTTCTCGAGAGAAGCGACCAGTGAAACCTACGGCCCCCGGGTCTACTTTACATCACCTATTTGCAACCTCTACTTTGCTATTTTCTTTTCTACTTTGTTTCCTCTTTTGTTTCCAGATCTATATTATTAAAAAAAACCCAAAAATACCTTGTCGTGTTCTATTTTCTTTCACACTTATTTGCATCTGTCAATTTATCCTTACTTTACCCATGAGGGATTGACAACCCCTCTACGCGTTGGGTTGCGAGGATTTGCTATTTGTGTGGAGGGGCTGCTTACATAGTCTTGTGGATCTTCCTACTGGATTGGATAACTTGGTTTCTTAACTGAGGGAAATACTTGTCGTCGCTGTGCTACATCACCCTTTAAGCTTGGAGGGAGACCAACGCACCCACGAGGGATGTCAGTACTGTGGTATCCCAGACCCACCACTCCCTTGCCCAACTTAGTAGTAGTGCCTGTTCCCAACATGCGCTACAGCTAAGTCATACCATATCTTCTTCTTCCGTGTGCCCCGTCTCTCTCACTCTCTCCCTTTCCACTCTCGTCCGCATTCCCTGCGCTTGCCCCCGCCCCCGCACGTGTGGCCTCCCACCCATGTGCGACTACCCTCCCGCACATCCGAGCCCTCCCCCCGCGGCCGCCCTCCCCCACATCCCAACCCTCCCCTCGTGGCCGCCCCCCACATCCTGGCCTTCCCCACACGGCTTCCCTCCCCCACATCCCGACCCTCCTGGCGTGCTTCCCCGTCCTGGTCGTCCACCACCGCCGCAGGTAGCCTCCCGTCCGCCACAGGTAGCCCCGAGTAGTTTTGCTTGTAGATGAGAAATTTTTAGGTATTGAATTTCCTAGGACTTCACTAATATAAATTTGTTGTAAAAAATTTCAGTCTATAATTTTTAGTAAAAAATTAGGTCAAGAAAATTTTAGTAAAAAAATTAGGTATAGAATTTTTTAGTAAAAAAAATTAGGTCTATTTGGACATGTGTGTATGTTATTGCATGGAACACTTCTGAGTGGCCCATGTTTTAAAGGAATGTTGATTTATTTCCATTTCGGCAAATTTAGGCTCTCAACATGTCTTGTTTTTAGAAAAGGTCATGCCAAAATTTTGGCATGACTTGTGCTAGAAAGTAGGAAATATCGTGTGACCGTGATTTGGCAAAACATAGGCCATTAAAAGATTTTCATTACCATTTCCCACTAGGATGAGTAATGGTTATAGGGTTGACTTTCAGTCTGTCGAAGCTCCTTGTGTGACTTTCTGTATGTTATTGATAGAGGAATACCGACTGTTGCCATGGGGGTCTCTTCCTCTTCTTTTCTTCTTGCGATATATACCTCGGTACAATGCTCAAGTAGAAAAGAAGAGGTGCCACCATCACCGACGGTCGAAATATTAGTGTGAGGGAGAGAAGAAGAGGAGGAAGTGATCAGTACTAATGGTCAAAATATCCAAGGAAGAATCCCGACTATTGTCGTGGTGGCTGCTTCCTCCTTCGTTCATGTGTGCTCAAAATATCCAAGGAAGAATCAAGGGAGGAGTGTTCATCACCGACGGTCGAAATACTAGTGTGAGGGAGTGTCCACCAACATACACCACCATATGAGTGTGAGAGAGTGCCCACCAACATACACCACCATATCAGTGTGAGAGAGTGTCCACTATCGGATTACGGGCTCCGCAAACCCTAGGGATTCAAACACTGGGGCATGTACGAAGGTGGCTCCCTCCTTTGCCTCGCCTAACCCACTACTCGATGAAATCGATGAAGGACTCAGTCGATAGTCGAGTCTTGAGTCACCTTCATATTTGCGACCGTGAGTTCGATCTGAGCTCCGTGATCGTGCGGTCCCTTCCAAGGCCCGCGACCATGCCGCAGAGGCGGTGAAGGGTCCTGTGGAGGCGCTAGTAAGGAGGTTTGCTCGCGTCGCGCCCCCTTTGTCTCCAGGTATCGCTGGAGCCGGTGATGGGGAAGACGACGCCTCTGACGTCGACGACCAGCCCCCCGCGGAGGGGGTGACCGGCGGCCACTCCTCCTAATACCTTACCCTTGTTATCTTCCTACAATGCACATCGTGCCTCATGGAGGTGTTAAACTTATTTACGTTTTCATGAATTGGGTAATGGTCTGTAAGAATTGAATGCTTGAATGTTTTCCCCACCTTGTTCATGTCATGTTTGTTGTGTTACTCCGCGTCGGCAGGGCCCGCCTCACGCGTACATTCTCGCGATTGAACCGACCGGAAACCAAGGATGGGCCAAAGGGGGAAGGTGTTATGAGCGCAGTTAGGATCTTGAGTCACGATGCTCAGGAGTCCCCCTTGATGTGCGAGGTCCCTCGTGAGGAGAACATGCCGAAGATTCCAAAACTCGGAACACCTTCAACACTCCGCGTCAGCAGGGCCCGCCCCTCGTGTACCTCCCCGCGATTGAACCGACCAGAAACCAAGGACGGCCCAAAGGGGGGAGGGGCTACGAGCGCAGTTAGGCCCCTGAGCCGCGATGCTCAGGGGTCCCCCTTCACGTGCGAGCGACTCCGATGGTCCTCCTAAGAAACCGATGATATAAGACTCTAGAACTCCTTTAGCACTCTACATATGCAAGGCCCGCTCCGCGCATACCTCCCCGCGGTTGAACCGACCGGAAAAGGACAGCTCAAAAGGGGAAGGGGCTACGGGCGTAGTTCAGGCTCCTGAGACACGATGCTCATGAGTCCCCCTTGACGTACGAGTGACTCCAGCGTCCTTCCTAAGGGATACGAAGCGATTTTTTGAGCACACTGGGCTCTGCGTCGGCAGGGCCCGCCCCGTGCGTACCTTTCCTTGATTGAACCGTCCAAGGACGGCCCAAAGGGCAAAGGGGTTGCGGGCACAGTTAGGCCCCTGAGTCACGATGCTCAGGGGTCCCCCTTGATGTGCGAGCGGCTTCGTACCTTTAGCTGTTTTCCCCATGCGCTAGGCATGGGCGAAGTCGCGGGTGGACTGCGCTGATCTCCTTGCCGACCGAGGGTGTAGCCATTGACGGGCTGTGTTGGTGCCAGCTGGGGACATAGTCATTGGCGGACTGCATTGGTGCTAGCTAGCTGAGGGCGTAGTCATTGGCGGACTATGTTGATTGCCCCTATCTGTAACCAGCGTGGAGAATAGGTCTACCACTAGGCGTGGCATGGACTCCTCCGCGCCTCGGGGGGCCCTGGGCGTATACAGCCTCGACTTGTTATTATGTGAGAGTGTCACGGGGGGTGTATCTGGGAGGTCGCGAGGACGCTTTCGCCTCGCGAGTGTCCCTACCCCCGAGGCATTGGGGCCTGATCTTCTCCCCAGCGCGGAGCATAGGGCTACCACTAGGCGTGGGATGGACCCCTCCGCGTCCTCGAGGGGCCCTGGGCGTATACAGCCTCGGCTCGTTATTACATGAGAGTGCCACGGTGGGGGTGCATATGGGAGGTCGCGAGGACGTTATGTCCTCGCGAGTATCCCTACCCCGAATCATTGGTGGATTGATTTGACTTGGTTGGGTCATTGACAAACCCTGCTGACTTCTTCTTCTTTGGGAGCGAGGCTGTGTATCTAAATGGACAAACTTTGGCCGGAGCCCCCAAGCGGGGGGCCGACCGCCCGACAATATAACCAAGGCAGAATGTTACGATGCCAAACAGGGGAAACTGAACAACCAAATGATGCATAAACGAAAGTGGTAGCTGGAGGAACGTCCAGAGCTGGGAGAGGCCGCATGTCCCCGGGGATGTCCTCGGACAGGGTGAACCGAAAACTTACCTGGCAGCGGCCAACAAAAAGTCACGTGGCGGCCGGACCGCTGAAGTGCCGGAGGCTCCGTTGTCACTTGATCTCTTGTCTCCGCGGACGAGACCCTCAGGGGTCCAACGACTCCCGAGGCTCGTGGTCTTCACTTGGGCCGAGCACCTTCTCCTCCTCCTCGTGGAGCCCCAGCAAGCGGGGTACGATCCTGGCCTGCTAGAGCCTATGGTAAGTGGCAGCCGCGTTCCTCAGTCCAAAGGGCATGAAGGCGTTGGCGCCCGGGTACTCCCACCGGTAGCCAATCAGCGTAGGCCAAAAGGGGTCGTGTGCCGTGGCAATGTTGGTTGCAGACGCGTTGATGCACATGCGGGGTCGGTTAACCGTGCCGACGACGGCGACTGCGATTGGTGGTCCAGGGCAATCACTGCGTCGCATGGCCTAGGCCTCGCGAAGTTCTCGGAGTGCTCTGATGATGGACTCGCGAGAGCTGGTCGGACGTGCTCTGCAGCGCGCCCTTGGGATGTGCTTGAACGTCGCCTCCGCCTCACTGATCAGGCTAGGGGCCTCCCCGGTGGGAGCCCCCAGCAATGACCTAAGAGGGGCACCGAGCACGCATCCATATGCGATGGGGGAAGGGCTCCGTCCCCGGGCATGGAGCCCGAAACCCCGAGGCACTCCGTGGGGAGGAGCTCCTTCTTCTTCTTGCGTGGGTCCTCGCGAGGCAGCTCGTCGTGGCGGTCTAGAGCTGGCCGGTAACGGAGCAGCTCGGTGACCATGGCAAGCGTGCGGCGGCAGTGGGGCATCTCTGGCCGAGCGGCCGATGCCGACCCCAAAGGCCTGGCGAGCGACGGCATTGCGGTGCGGCCGTCGACTGGCTCGGTCGCGGGCTGGGAGCAGCCCACTTGCTCTTGAACTTCGGGGCCGGTGGCAGCGTTCCCCATGTATGATGGCGACCGGTGCGCGCCGGTGGCACCGACGGGTGCGGTTTGGGCGATGTGGGTGGCGCGGCGTTCTGCGCGAACCCGACGAGCGTCAGCCATCGGAGCCATGGAGCTTGGTGAGGGCGGAGCTTGGAGGAAACTTCGACACGCCCCTACCTGGCACGCCAAATGTCGGACTACGGGCTGTGCAAAACCCTAAGGATTCGAGCACTGGGACGTGTACGAAGGTCGCTCCCTCCTTTGCCTCACCTAACCCACTACTCAATGGAAACGATGAAGGACTCACTCCATGGTGAGGGGAACACATAACACCAGAGTTTACCCAGGTTCGGGCCACTTCAAAGCGTAAAACCCTACTCCTTCTCTTGGTGGATTGCCTCTCACAGAGTTTGTGGATGAATTAGTACAGTGTTCTCGTACCTCCGGAGGTCGAGCGTCTAGGTGTATTGTTCTACCGTCCGAATGACCTCCCCCTCTCAAGTATCCTAATCTCTCTATTTATAGCAGAGGCTCGGGTCCTCTTCCCTTATAGCTTCGGCGGGAAGGGATCCCACATGGGCCAATTTTGAAGGGGAACAGGGGAACATACTCTCTGCCCAAAGGTGGTCTTTGCTTGCAAAGTAACTATCCGTGTTGTAGGGACGGGCCCATGGGTGACATTTTCCCTAGTAGTGGGCGGCCACGGCTTTGTTGCACCAGAAGGGAAACCTTTGAGAGATGCATTTGGAACCCTTGTAGGCTCCCACCTCCTTTGCACCAAAGGGGAACCGGCCCGTCCTGCCATCTGCTGCTCGTCTGTCCTTTCCTGGTGTCACCCTTGACTCGTGAGGCCGGGCCTTGCCTCGGAATATCCGCCGCTCCGAAGGGGTCCTGACGAGGCCCCTTGCAGGTCTTGACGCTGCTCCTCCTCGTGAGGTTTGGCTCCTCACGAGGGCCTTTCCTTGAACTATGATGGGCCCGTTGGTTTGCTCCGGTGAGGCGGGCCCACCCTAGGGCACACGCAGGCGGGTTTGGGTACCCCCATTCCTAGAACGCCGACAACCGTGTACAACCGGTCGAGTAGTGGGTTTTGCGGAGCCCGTAATCCGACATTTGGCGCGCCAGGCAGAGGCATGTCCAAGTTTCCTCCAAGGTACGCCCTCAACATGCTCCACGACTCCGATGGTTGACGCTCGTTGGGTTCGCGCAGAACACCGCGCCACCCGCATCGCCCAGACCGTGCCCATCGGTGTCGCCGGCGCGCGACGGTCCCCATCACCCGTGGTGAACGCTGCCACCGGCCCCGAAGTTCAAGAGCAACAGGGCTCCTCCCAGCAGGCGACCAAGCCGGTCAACGGCCGCACCGCCACGCTGTCGCTCGGCAGGCCTTCGGGGTCGGTATCGCGTGCTCGGGCAGAGATGCACCACGGCCGCCGCACGCTTGCCATGGCCACCGAGCTGCTCCGTTACCGGCTGCTCCAGACCTCCACGACGACTGGCTCCATCGCATCGAGGAGCTCATCATCGCCGCCAGTGACTCAGCGGCGCTCTGCTGCTCGCTCCGACCCTAGTCGTCCCTGGCAAACAACGAGGAACAAGACGTGCATCCCCCACCCCCGCACCCAGCCTCATGAATCCAGGGCGGGGCCTAGTGATTAAGCTAGCTGTCAAATGATCCCCGGGCCCCGCGCCAATGCATGCGCGCCTCCGGTGTTGTAGATCCCGCGTCAGGAGTGCGCCCCGCTCGAAGCGGACCTTATGGAGCAACAAGACCCGGTGGCCCCCGCACGTACCGTGCCCGTTCGACCGGTGGGGTGCCCCCGAGCTCTAAACTACCTCGTGGCCTTGCAAGTTCAAGCCCGACCTGCCCTCATGTTACGATGGCACCCAGGACCCTGTTGAGTTCCTGCAACTCTACACACTGAGCATCAGGGCGGCAGGAGGAGGCGACAAAATCATGGCGTGCTGGTTCCCAATGGCGCTCAAGGGCGGCGTGCTCTCGTGGCTCATCAACCTCCCAAAGGCGTCCATCGCCTCCTGGGACGGCCTGCGCAAGCGCTTCATCGCCAACTTCTAAGGCACCCGTGACCGCGCTCCCACCGTGAACGACCAACGGCTCGTTGATGTCTACGCACGCTTCTATTCTTGTAGACTATGTTGGGTCTCCAAGCGCAGAGGTTTGTAGGACAACAGCAATTTCCCTCAAGTGGATGACCTAAGGTTTATCGAACTTAGGGAAGTAGAGGTTGAAGATGGTCTCTCTCAAGCAACCCTGCAATTAAGATACAAGAAGTCTCTTGTGTCCCCAACACACCTAATACAGTTGTCAGTTGTATAGGTGCACTAGTTTGGCAAAGAGATGTTAAAAGGAAAGTGATATGCATGGTAAACAAGGTATTGTAAATCTAAAATAAAAATGGCAGCAAGAAAACATGAAACAAAACTAAAAGTAAACGGTGTTCAATGGTGGAAAACAAGGCCTAGGCTTCATACTTTCACTAGGGGCAACTCCCAACAACATTAACATAGTCTAATCACTTGATATTTCCACTAAAACATGCAACGGAAATGTACTTAGAGTTCATTCCTTTGTGATCAAGAGAGGACGAGAATTATGTAGGGCTACAAAAGCATACCTCAGAGTTCATAGTTCTCATCTATGGATTTCTCAATGTCACTGCGGCGATCCAAAGAGAGTACCACAATCACCACAACATATCTCAAGGATAGTCAAATACAAGCACCAAGAGACACTCAATCTTCAATCAATTCACAAAAGAGGAAATCACTCATGAAAATATTCTTCTAATCCATGTCCAATAGACCGCTGTCACCATGGTCTCACAGATTAGACTAGATAAGATCAAGTGAGTACATCAATCCAATACATAGAAGAAGGGGAAACATCATGGGATCATCCTAGATTAACATAGCCTATGATAACAATCAAGATCACATCATGGGAGAGAGAGATAACCACATAGCTACACGTAGAGCCCTCAGCCCCGAGGGAGACTACTCACACATGGCCATGGTGAGCAAGAGGTTGATGGAGAGGTGCACCCCGAAGAGGAGACGGTGGCCGACGGCGGCGGCCACGGCCCTTGGGGGAGGCAGCCCTTGGCCCCCCTTCTTCCTTGGAGATGGTGCTGGCATGGAGGTGGTTCTCCACCCCAAGGCGGCTGCCTGGGAGGAGGAAATCTTGTAGCTCTTGCTGGCCCTCAAGAAATTAGGTTTTTCCTCTCCTTATATGAGTCGTGACGATCATCCTTGGCCCTCCGATGGATGCCCCTTTGATCCTAGGGCTCTTGGAAACCTCTAGAACCTTCCTAGGAACCCCTCTCAGCCCTAATGAGGTCCCCAAGTCGTGGCTTGTCCCAATTCATCTAATATGGTAAGAGTTGGACTCAATCACGTCACCGATTTCCGTAATCATGTAATCAAATATTTGTGCTCCAGTAAAACGGGCTTTCCTAGAGCGTCCGAACTCTAAATTAGCCAAATTGTATGTCTAGAATTATCAACAAAAAATTCCCCACAACTTTTGTATCTACTATTTGTCCATTTCACGTCATCTTCCAGGCGGAAACACACGATCTCTAAAATCTGTAGGGGGGACAGATTTCAGGAGAGTCGAAGTCCCACTCCAACAAGGTTTCCTCTTCTATTTTTGATAGTTCCTACACATCAAAGTGTAAAACAAGAAAATTGTGCACTTTTGCAACTATTAATAGGTTACTCCAAATAAATCATAAACTTAATATAAAAATAATTATCAAAAGCATAAAAGTAGCATGAAACCATCAAAAATTATAGACACGTTTTGGACGTATCAACATCCCCAAGTTTAGTTCCTACTCATCCTCGAGTAGGTGAAACGATAAAAACGAAATAATTTTTCAGGTGACATGCTAGCAACATAATCTTGATCATAATATTTGTATAAGCATTTGCAAGCTGAGATCATAGCATTCTCAACATAGGCATGATACATATAATTCTAACAATGAAATTTAGCAACCATGTTGCAACATGAAAAGTAACACAAACAAAAGATCATGAATAATAATGCACTTGAAATTTAAATGTTTGTTTCGAGCATAAAGAAAACATATAAAAGTGGTATTTCGCTTGTCCTTAAGAGTGGGGCAAAACATAAATGCCAGGACACCTTCGAAGTTCAAGTGGTGACTACATACAAATAATTTGAGAACAAGTAATAACATAATCATGAATTAATCAATAATATATTTTGGGACTATGCACAGTATACTCAGAATGACAACTATGCTCTCTCAATTGGTGCATCAAGTTAGAAGATGAATACTCAACATAAAAGTAAAAGAAAGGCCCTTCACACAGGGAAGCGGGGATTACTCATCTGCTAGAGCTTTTAGAGATTTTTGAAATCAATAAAATTGTAAAACAAGATTTTGGGAGGTGCATAATTCGTCAACGAATGCTAGTAGATAGCCGAGTACTTACCATGCTGGACAAGTTTTGAGGAACGGCTCCCAAAGTGGGAACGATCACATCCCCTTAGTCTCCTTTGTTTATCACTATTCTAATTTCTCATGAAGAAAGCGTGAAGGAGGTTTTGTTTGTTTCTATTATCTTTTATGAGCTGGGCGCACTCATGTCAGTCCCTCCTCGTATTAGGGGTTCGCATATTAGACATGCAAACCCAAGATAAACCTTTTCAAGTATGAGAAGATCATGAATTATCTACTACTTCCTCATGAGCTAAAACAGAGGCACAAAGCAGGAATATTTTTGGAAGTTTTAAAGGTAGCACATGAGAAATTTACTTGGAGTGGCGATTAAATACCACATGTAGGTAGGTATGGTGGACACATTTGGCAAACTTTGTTTTTTTGGGAATTGGATGCACGAGTAGACCTCATACTCAGTACAGGTGGAGGCTAGCAAAAGACTGAGAGCGACAAATTAAGAGAGCAATAATGGCCATAATCATGCATAGTGACAAAAACATTATTAATCAAAACATAAATGGTATTACAAGTCAAAAACTAAATGATCATAGAGGCTATAAGTCACTGGTTTGTAGTCACAACATGGTGTCAGCATGCGCCAAGTCAACCCAAATGAAGTAGTAGAGGAGAATACCCCAATATTATGCTTCGATATGATAAAAACAACACATGATTCTTTCAATGGCACATTAAGAACTCTCAGCTATTTGAGACAAGTCATGGTACATCAATAACTACTAAGCATATAATTAAGATAATATCTAACATGACATGTTAAAGTCTAAGCCACATTCTAAACAAGCTTCCTATTGCACCACTATAAGCATGACATATTTTACTCTTCTCCAACACCAATCAACTTTCTTGAAACAACTATCATAGATAATATTAATTAAAGACCAGATATATAATCTTATATAACTAAAGCAAACTAACAAGAGCTAAAAAAATATGAGTGGAAACCAAGAGCTAAATGTAGTACTAACAAAAAGTTAACACTCACAGAACAATAAGAGTGAAAACTAGAGTGCTCTAAGCAATTAAAATGGAGTGTGTCTCTCTCCCAAATAAGAATGATAGGATGTAACTTATTTATGACCATCAAGCAAAACTAAAACAAACTAAAAATTAATGAGCGGGACGCTTCAAGCATAGCACATAACATATGAAGTGATAAAAATATAGCATGGAGATGGACGAACTGATGATTGTTGATAGAGAAGGGGATGCACGGGGGCATCCCCAATCTTAGACGCTTGAGTCTCCTTGAATATTTCTTGGGGGTGCATGGGGGCATCCCCAAGCTTGAGCGCTTGACACTCCTGGATCTTCTTTCATCATCTTCCATTGCATACTTGAAAACCCCTTCATACAAAACTCATCATAAGCTAATTAGAGTGGTTAGTACCCATGATAAAATAATTCATTATCTACTGGAAATAAATGTTTTCATGAAAAGCTATAATTTCTCATGATTGCCAAAAGCTTTTCTGCAAAGTAAAAGCAAGCTTAAGATTTGCAAAATGATGAAAACGCAAAACGTGGAAGAATCTGTGAAAAACAGAACAGCGGGTGGTAAATAGTTTTTTCGGGCACTTCTCCAATTCAAATCAAAAAGCTCAGAACATATGCGAGAAAGACAATTATATAGAGCATGCGATGAAAATCAATAATATCAAAAGGACCATCTTGTGATTTTTCGCAAAAAATTTCGTCAAGCAGACATAATCTGTTTCTGGACATCATGTCACAACTTTTCAAGTTTCTTGCAATTGGAGGCTAAAACTTGGCACAAAGCTTGAAAATAAAGATACAATGATGTTGCTACAGTAGTAACAAGCATCAAGAGCACTAAAAACTGAAAATAAAAACTCAAAGTAAAGATAATAAGGTTTGTCTCCCTAGATCTCTTTCTTTATAGACATAAAGATAGGCTTAAGATTTTAATGATGCTCTCGAAGGAATAAGAGTTATAGAACAAAAGAGAGCATCAAGAAGCAAATACCAAACACATATAAGTCTAACATGCTTCCTATGCATAGGAATATTTCAATATTATAATTCACTGAAGCACAAAGCAATAAGCATCGGAAGGCAAAACAAGTGTATCTTCAAAACCTTTAATATAAAGAGAGGGAACTTGATATTATTGAAATATCTATAAGCATATGTTCCCTTCTCATAATAATTTCCAGTAGGATCATGAATAAACTCAACAATATAAGTATCACATAAAGCATTTTTACCATGATCCACATGCAAAAAGGTACTCTTACTCTCCACATAAGCATAAGCTTTCTCATTAGGAATAGTGAGAGTAAAGCAATCATTATCATCATTATAGTCATCAAAGCAAATTTTCGCCTCAAAAGTTGGGGACTAAAAATATCATGTTCGTCAAACCCGTCATCTCCAAGCTTAGAGCTTTCCATGTCATTAGCAATATTGATATTCAAAGGAAGCATACTAATAACATTGCCACCATCATAATTGTTATACAAATAATAGAGTTCCATAGGTTTTTAAAATTTCTCCTCAAACACTCCATGTCCTAGTCCAAGATAAAGTTTATAAAGCTCTCTCATATTTTTGTGGTTTTCCATTAAGCCTAACTAGTGAAAATAAAAACAAGAAACAAAAATATTTAATTGCCAGATCTAAAGATATACCTTCAAGCACTCACCTCCCCGGTAACAGCCCTAGAAATAGCTTCATGTCTACGCACGCTTCTATTCTTGTAGACTATGTTGGGCCTCCAAGCGCAGAGGTTTCTAGGACAGCAGCAATTTCCCTCAAGTGGATGACCTAAGGTTTATCGAACTCATGGAAGTAGAGGTTGAAGATGGCCTCTCTCAAACAACCCTGCAATTATGATAGAAAAAGTCTCTTGTGTCCCCAACACACCTAATACAGTTGTCAGTTGTATAGGTGCAGTAGTTCGAGGAAGAGATGCTAAAAGGAAAGTGATATGGATGGTGAACAAGGTATTGTAAATCCGAAATAAAAATTGCAGCAAGCAACTATGAAACTAAACTGAAAGTAAACGGTGTTCAATGGTGGAAAACAAGGCCTAGGCTTCATACTTTCACTAGTGGCAACTCCCAACACCATTAACATAGTCTAATCACATGATATTTCCACTAAAACATGCAATGGAGACGTACTCGGAGGTCATTCCTTTGTGACCAAGAGAGGACGAGAACTATGTAGGGCTACGAAAGCACACCTCAGATTTCGTAGTTCTCATCTATGGATTTCCCAATGTCACCGCGGCCATCCAAAGAGAGTACCACAATCACCACAACATATCTCAAGGATAGTCAAAGACAAGCACCAAGACACTCTCAATCTTCAATCAATTCACAAAAGAGGAAATCACTCATGAAAATATTCTTCTAATCCATGTCCAATAGACCGGTGTCAACATGGTCTCAGAGATTATACTAGATAAGATCAAGTGAGTACATCAATCCAATACATAGAAGAAGGGGAAACATGATGGGATCACCCTAGATTAACATAGCCTATGATCACAATCAAGATCACATCATGGGATAGAGAGATAACCACATAGCTACACGTAGAGCCCTCAGCCCCGAGGGAGACTACTCACACATGGCCATGGTGAGAAAGAGGTTGATGGAGAGGTGCAGCCCGAAGAGGAGACGATGGCCGACCGCGGCCATGGCGGCGGCCATGGCCCTTGGCCCCCCTTCTTCCTTGGAGATGGTGCTGGTATGGAGGTGGTTCTTGATAACCCACAAGTGTAGGGGATCGCAATAGTTTTCGCCCGTAAGTTAACACAATTTATTGATTCGACACAAGGGGAGCCAAAGAATATTTATAAGCTTTAACAGTTGAGTTGTCAATTCAACCGCACCTGAAAGATACTTGCTTGGCAATGAAATATTAGTAGCAACGGTGATATGGAGGTGATGGTAGCAATGGAAATACTAGTGGCAAAGCAATGAAAGTAAAACATCTATAGTAAAGCTACTTGTGACCAACACGATTATAACAATGCAGGCTAAGGAGATGGACGGTTGGTCATGAATGAGAAGTATCATGTATTCAACTTGGGGCAAGGCACATAGAAAAGTAATGATCATCTAGGCATATATCAAACATTAGGCATGTATCCCGAGGTAGTCGCGTGTGCTTGCAATAAGAACTTGCACAACATCTTTTGTCCTACCGTCCCGCTATCAGTGGGGCCAAAAGGAACTTATGGAGATTAAGCTGCTCCTGTCAAAGAGCACCCGAACAAAGCATTAAAAATCAATGGATACATGGAATCCTCAAACTATAGCCCATCCCCTTTGGTGTCCCAAGCTGTCACCATTGGGATCGCCGGTTCCGGACTATAATAGGTGCCTACTACTCATAGATAGGATCTGGAACACAAATATATTCATGAAAACATAAGGTATTCAGATATGAAATAATGGCACTCGGGGTCCAAAGTGACAAGCATTAAGAATAACAAGTAGTAGCAAAGATGATAAACACCATAGTAGATGATAGGCAACATGCCCCAACAATCTGACGAACTATTACATGATCTAACTCATCCAATCTCTCCCATCCCCTTCACCTACAGCAGAGAATTACTCACACATGATGGGAGAAGCCATGGAAGGATGATGGAGTGGTGATGGTGATGACGATGGTGACGATTTCCCCTCTCTGGAAGCCAAAACAACCTCCAGATTAGCTCTCCCGAAGAAGAACCAAGGGTGGCGGCGGCTCCGCGTCGAGAACTTGCAAAACGACTTCTGTTCTGGGATTTCTCCGTCACGGGTAAATATAGGAGCCAAAGTAAGGCACCAGAGGGGGTGGGCCCCACCCAGGCGGCCTCCTGGAGCGGCCAGGGGCAGGCCGCGCCAGTAGGTCGCCTGGGGGCCCTGTGGCTCCCCTCTGGCCCATCTTCTAGCCCATGGTCCCTCCCGGTGTGTGGATTTTCTCTATTTTATGGGAATTTTCCGGGACGTCTAAATATCCATTTTCCTGTACACAAGAAAACCATACAGGCAGCTCTGCTAAAAACAGCGTCAGTCCGGGTTAGTTCAATTCAAATCATGCAAGAATGAGGCCAAAACAATAGCCAAAGTTTTTGGAAAGGTCGATACGTTTGAGACGTATCAACTCCCCAAAGCTTAGCTTATTGCTTGTCCTCAAGCAATTCAGCTCATCGAACTGAACGCGACAAAGAAGACTTTGACAAACTCTTTTGCTTCATCATATGTATATAAACATGCACTACGAACAAGTCCAACAAGTATTGAAGTAATACTACAAAGACAATGCACGAACCAGTCCTTCGATCATGTGAAGAGTTTCAAACAATTAAGAATGAACAATATGTAACTGAAAATCATAACGAGATCACAATGTACATGACTTGGATATACTGGAGTGGTATCTCGCTAGCCCCCATGAGTAAAGCAAAACATAAATGCAGACGCTCCTTCGGAGTTTCTAAAGGAGACTAGAAATAAAGACTTCAGAATAAGTAATATCACAATCATGCATAAGACAATGTGGTGCTTTGGGACAATGCACATTACACTCAGAATGACAATTATGCTCTCTATAGTTGGTGCTTTTTATAAGAAGAGGATGACTCATCAGAAAAGTAAAGTAGATAGGCTCTTCGCAGAGGGAAGCATTGATTTGCAGAGGTGCCAGAGCATGAGCTTTAAAACAGAGATAGATCAAAATTTTGGTTGGTATGATTTCATTATCAATGTAACAACTAAGATATCTCAATATCTTCCATGCTAAATACATTATAGGCGGTTCCCAAACAGAAAGGTAAAGGTTTAACTCTCCCTCCACCAATTGATCACATTCCACGGCGGGCCGAATCCACGGGTACCATCCATACAAACATCAATCCCGGGGGAGTTTTGTTTCATTAAATTTGATTTGACTCTAAGCATGGAACTAGGAATCCCGGTTACCAGCCACTTTCTCGAAAATGATAGTGAATTAACACACATCTTGAGGATAACCTACTTAGCATGGAAGATACTGATAGCCCCTAGTCACTACATGAGCGATTCGTGCATACAAAAAAATACTTATTTGAAAATTTAGAATACCGCACATGCAAATTTACTTAGGACGACACATAAATACCGCATATAGGTAGGTATGGTGGACTCATATGGCGCAACTGGTTTTAAGGATTTTGGATGCACAAGCAGTCAGTCCGCTTAGTACAGGAGAAAGGCTAGCAAAAGACAAGGAAGCGACCAACTAGAGAGCAATAACGGTCATAATAATGCAGAGCGACAAAGCAACATTGAATCGGGCATGAAAGCGATATAACTATTCTGAAATAAAAAGATCGTCAAGGCTTGATAGACTTCTACTCATAAACATGTGTAAGCATGTGCCAAGTCAATCCAAAAACGCTCCGAAGGGAAATACCACTCTAATATGCCAAACCATGAACAATGCAATGCATGCTAAACATTTCAATAACACATTATGCACTCCAGCTATTTGAGACTAGTCACAAAGAAAGCATGAACTACTGGGAAAGCATTGTAATCATAGCACTATGTCGCTACAAGCTGGTCTCTAGATCATAAGTACATGCACATGTACAAAAGTAGAAACAAATAGAGTTCATACCGGCTTTCCTTGTTGCTTTCCTTCCATCGATCTTCATCATTATTGCATCGTTACTTGCATGATCGAACGTAGAAAGATAATCAAGTGCAATTGCAACCATGGACGTGAGCTAAACTCTGCAAACAAAGCAAACTAAAGAGAGAAAATATATCTTTTGGGTTTTCCAAAAGTTAAAAGAAAGCAAAAGAAAAGAGAAATCGTTTTGTTGCATTTGCTTAGAAAGAACAAAGAAGAACAGGCAAAAACTCTGAAAAGACTTACAAAGGATACTACGGATTATACAATGAAAGGGGAGAAGTATACGTACTCCCCCAAGCTTAGGCTTTTGGCCTAAGTTCAGCCCGGCTACTGCGGGCTCCAGGAGCTTCCTCCGGCTCCGGAGTGGTACTGGTAGCTCCAAGAATCATACGATGCCTCGGGCGCGTACACTGATGCCCGGCTGGCCTCCCAAGGAGAAGGCTCTTCTTCATCGGGAACAACCTCCTCCATGGGGTTGTGGAACTGCTGCTGGTTCACGAACTTGTCCAACTCAATCTAGGTAAAAGACCACCCGTTCCTGCTAGTGTAATCAAACAAAAGTGGTGCAGGAAGACGGATCTCGCGAGTAGTAAGCTCGCCAAATCTCATAATATAAACAAGGTTACCAAACTCGGAAGTCCTAGTAAAAAACTCATGCCTCTTCATAGCGGTAAGATCAAAGCTTATCAATGAAAAATGCGCATCATCCGTGCGCACTATGCTCCCGAGGTGCTCGAGGATAAGCGTGACATAAATGCCACCAAAGTGAGGCCCTTTGCCGCTGTTAGTGACAAGGCGTCGAGCAATCAGAGCACCAATATTATACGTGTTATCACTTAAGAGGGCGGCTGCCATGATAGCGAGATCCGGAGCCGAAATGTTGCTCGTGTTGTCACGAGCTAGCACACCTCGAGCAATATAGTATGCGAAATACCTGATGTGGGGAAACAAGATTCTAGAGATCTTCCCCCAGTGAATTTCTCGTGGGTTCTTACTGCAAACGGAAGAGAATAGGGATTTCAACTCGTAGGGCTGAACGTTCATTTTGGTCATCTTCCCGACATTCAGCACACCTATAACATCACAAAATTCTGCCAAAGATATGGTAAAGACATCCTCATATAATCTGAATTCAATCATGTATGTTTTATCATTATATCTAAACGAGTTGACAAAATAATAGGTGAGTTTTTGATATTGTTGCAGACGTCGTGTTATGAGATGTGTCAAACCTGCAGTTTCACAAAGGTTATCAAACTCATCCTTAATACCTGCCGCCATAAGGAAATCTAAACACGGGTATGCCATGGCACATGCCGTGTTCGTCTCGTGGAACAACTCCGGTGGCACGATGTCATCATTGTAACTTGTCCTCACAGTAGAGGATGAAGCTGCAGCTCTAGTTAGTCTATTAGTAGGCTCGGGTATCTTCTTCCCAAGCCATCCTTTTCCTTTTCCAAACAAGCTCATTTCTGAAATTTTTGGTTCAACACAAAAATGGAGGTTTAAGCAAAAATGAGTTGGAGCAAACTATTCTACTCACTTCCTTCATGCATAAACTTGCATCAAAAATTCACAAATAAATTTCTAAGGATGCATGCAAGCTCATGTGAACGACACCAAGAACTCCTAAATACTCAAAAATAAGACCACCAATCAAAATTTTAGTTGGAGCACTAGAGGAGTCACATACCAGGGAGCAAATGCTCAAATTCTCAATGCAAATGATGGGATGTAGAGAGAGATCGAAATTTTCCACCAAGAACAGCAACAACTCGAGCTCGAGAAGAAAAATCGGGATTTTTGGAGTGGGAGAGAGAAATGAGGAAGAAGTACCTCGAAAGGAGCCTAGGTGGGCCCAGGCAACCTGTGGGCGCGGCCAGGGGGCAGGCCGCGCCAGCTGGCCGCCTGGACCAAGGGTGGCTCCCCTGGCTGGCACCAGGTGCCCCTGCATCTCTTTTTTGATGTAAATTTTTATTATAAATTTTCTGGAATTTTTCTAACAACTTCACTATTGTAAAAAATTTGAAATACTGAATGCTAAAAAACTTCTGGTAAGCTCGAAATAATGGTTAAACATATGAAGCTTCAAAAATATAAAACTTTGGTACAACAAGGAGGACGAAAGATAAAGGAAATGAAAACATAACAAGCTTCTCTTTTTACTCATATAAAACATATTTTTTAGCAAGGTTGATCAAGTCTTACTACCAAATAGGTCTTATATTTGAGCGAAAAGTTTAACTTCTTATAAAGGAATCATGGTACCTTTATTTCAATGGATATTGTCCCCACCATAATGGTTTTGTATTTGTGGTGTACATGTAGAGGAAAATCCCACTCTCCAACCTTCACAGTCTCAATATTCTAAATAGAGTTGAGGCCATGCCTTTTATCGATCTTCTTCGAAAAATATACCGTGTGCTCCTTCTCATTAACACTAAAGGTCACCTTTCCTTTATTGCAATCAATAATAGCACCTGCGGTGTTAATAAAAGGTCTACCAAAAATAATAGACATGCTCCCATCCTCGGGCATGTCAAGCGCAACAAAGTCTGTAAGGATCAAGCAATTAGCAACTTCAACGGGAACATCCTCACAAATACCTACAAGACCGGTTGTTGCCTTATCAGCCATTTGAAGAGAGAGATATGTAGGGATTAGTTTATCTATACAAAGCCTTTTGTAGAGATAAAAAGGCGTAACACTCACTCCTGCACCAAGATCACATAAAGGAGTCCTGACATAATTATTTTTAATGGAGCAGGGAATGGTGGGAATACCTCGGTCACCAAGCTTCTCAACAATCTTGCCACTGAAAGAGTAATTAGCAAGCATAGTAGATATTGCCTCATTAGGAACTTTTCTTTTATTAGTGACAATATCTTTCATATACCTCGAGTACGGACGCAACTTAATAGCATCGGTCAAAGGAATTTGAAGAAAAAGAGGTTTCATCCATTCACAAAATTTATTGTAATGCTCTTCTTCTTTAGTTTTGAAAGACTTACGTGGGAAGGGCATTAATTTTTGTACCCATGGGTCTCTTTCCTCCCCATGTTTTCTTGCAACAAACTCTTCTCTAGTGTACCTCTTGTGCTTGTCGGGTGCTTCTTCGTCTCGTATCTCAGGAGGATCAATCTTCTCATTATCTTTATCAGGTTCAGCATCATCTTCGGTTTCAGCATCGGAAATAGTTATACTATTAGGATCAACAATAGGTTCTTCATCAATTATGGGATCATTGGAGTTCTCAGCTTCCTTATGTTTCTTCTTCTTCTTTGGGGAACTGACGGCGTCTTCTTCCTACAATTGAGAATCTTGCTCGATCCTCTTTGGATGCCCCTCGAGATAAAGGGGGTCCTGGGTATGTGTACCTCCTTGGGTCTTTATACCGTATGCGTGCGTATCAACTTGTTTGGTATTGTTAGCAAGCAAATCTTTTTGCACATTAGAAATTTGTTCAAGCTGACTTTGAACCATATAGAAATGCTTAACAAGACCTTTAACATCATTAACAGTTCTACTTAAAACATCAAGAAAACTTTTGATAGCAAGGGAATTATCATGCAATTAGATTTGAATCCGCTCATTAAAGTGAGTTTTCTTGACAATGAAATTATCAAGATCATCCAAACATTGATCAGGAGGCGTACCATGCGAGACATCACTTGCATTGAATTCTAAAAGAGAGTGTACCTCTACCATAGGTGGGCTAGCGGTAGGCTCACATAGTTTCTCAATAGGAGGTAGATTCTTCACATCTTCAGTTTTAATATCTCTCTCTTTCATATACTTCTTGGCCTCTTGCATAACTTCTGGGCTCAAGAAAAGCATATCTCTCTTCTTGGGTGATGGAGGTGGTTCAGGAACGGACCAATCATCATGATTCTTAGCTATCTTTCCCATTAATTCTTCGGCATCGTCCGGTGTTCTTTCCCAGAAAACACAACCAGCACAACTATCCAGATAGATTCTAGATTCATTGGTTAGACCAGCATAAAATATATCAAGCAATTCATTCTCAGAGATTCCATGTACCGGTCTAGCCTTAAGCAAAGTACAATACCTCCCCCAAGCATTAGGGAGGTGACCATCCTGCAACTTTTTAAAGTTATAAATTCTTTGTAAAGCAGCATGTTGCTTATGAGCAGGAAAATATTTAGCAACAAAAGATTGAGCTATATCTTGAGGACTCTTAATGGAACCACATGGTAATGCATCATACCTTGCTTTAGCATCTTCCTTCAAAGAGAAAGGAAGTAGCTTAGTAACATAATAGTTTCTCTTTTTGTCCTCTGTAGTGAATAAGCCACCCAACTCAGTGAGTTTGGTAAGGTGTGCAATAGCATCGTGATATTCTATGCCATAAAAGGGGTCAACTTCAACTGTGGATATAAGTGAAAGATTGACAAGGAAATCAAAATCAGCATCCTCAATGCAGATAGGCGATGAAGCAAATTTAGGATCAGGAGTGAACTTGTTCTTCGTAGAATGCTTTTCAAGCAGCTTCTTAACAGAAGCAGGGTCAGAGTCAGCACACTCTGTAAGTTCCCTGCATAAATCATCATCAAGTTCAATATAATCATCATCAAGAATTCTTTGCTTGAGACCACTCAAGTCTGGGTAACCAAAAGATCTACCAATGGTGTAGCGTGTAACAGGAAGTTCAATTCCAGACTGATTAGCAGCCTTAGAAATCTGAGACTCAATAAAATAACCAAGTAAACCAGGCTTATCAATAGTAGTGGAAGCATCATCAAAAGTATCAGGCATAGTAACAGACTTGGTAGAAGCAGCATGTGCTGGTGGTGAAGCAAACTTACTCATAACGGAAGGTGAATCAAGCGTGGTGCTAGTGCTAAGAACCGTACCTTTTCTCATAGTGGATGGTAAAATTGGAACCTTGGGGTCTCCTTTATTACCCATAGTGAATAAATTGCAGCAAGAAAAATAACTCCAAGTATACTTGTAAATAAAGCTATGCTCCCCGACAACGGCGCCAGAAAATGGTCTTGATAACCCATAACTGTAGGGGATCACAACAGTTTTCGCGGATAAGTTAACCAAATTTATTGATTCGACACAAGGGGAGCCAAAGAATATTTATAAGCTTTAACAATTGAGTTGTGAATTCAACCGCACCTGAAAGATAATTGCTTGGAAACAAAATATTAGTAACAATGGTGATATGGAGGTGATGGTAGCAACGGAAATAATAGTGGCAAAGCAATGGAAGTAAAACATCGAAAGTAAATCTAATTGGGACCAGCAGGATTAAAACGTTGTAGGCTAAGGAGATGGATGGTTGGTCATGGATGAGAGATATTATGTATTCGACTTGGGGCAAGGCACATAGAAAAGTACTGATCATCTAGGCATATATCAAACATTAGGCATGTATCCCGAGGTAGTCGTGCGTGCTTGCAATAAGAACTTGCACAACATCTTTTGTCCTACCATCCCGCTATCAACGGGGCCAAAAGGAACTTATGGAGATTAAGGTGCTCCTGTCAACGAGCACCGGAACAAAGCATTAACAATCAATGGAACATGGAATCCTCAAACTATAGCCCATCCCCTTTGGTGTCCCAAGCTGTCACCATTGGGATTGCCAAATCCGGACTATAATAGGTGCCTACTACTCATAGATAGGATCTAGAACACAAATATATTCATGAAAACATAAGGTGTTCAGATCTGAAATCATGGCACTCAGGCCCAAAGTGACAAGCATTAAGAATAACAAGTAGTAGCAAAGATGATAAACACGATAGTAGATGATAGGCAACATGCCCCCAACAATCTGACGAATTATTACATGATCTACCTCATCCAATCTCTCCCATCCCCTTCACCTACAGCAGGGTATTACTCACACATGATGGGAGAAGCCATGGAAGGATGATCGAGTGGTGATGGTGATGACGATGCCGACGATTTCCCCTCCCTGGATGCCAAAACAGCCTCCAGATTAGCTCTCCCGAGGAAGAACCGAGGGTGGCGACAGGTCCGCATCGAGAACTTGCAAAACAACCTATGTTCTGGGATTTCTCCATCATGGGTAATAATAGGAGCCAAATTAGGGCACTAGAGGGGGTGTGTAACATCCCAAATTTTGGAATGTTAATAAAATTATTAGATTTATTGTTTGTTTGTTTGAGTGATTGAAACTTGAGTGAAATTTGAAACTTTTCAAAAACTTTTGAATGAGAGGGAATAAAATGAGTTCCCCGTTTCCTGTGAGTTCAAATTCATCTTTTCAAAACCAGCGAGAGGAGATAGCATGACTTCTTCACTTACAAAGAATTTGAACCAAGGTGGCACTTGAATTTCCTTTCGAATTTTCATTTGCATTTTGTTTTCTTCTTCACTCACGGAATGCCGGGAACAATACTTTGTCAAACAAGAGAAAAAGAGAGGAGAAACATGACCCTCCAAACCCGGGGATATTCTTTGAAATATTTGAGCCATGACACCCAAGATTTATTTGAGTAATTATTTGCAAAAAGAAATAAAGCATTTGGGGATTTTCCGAAAAAACATTTTTTTGAAGTATTTTGGCCGTGGAAAAATGTCCTCCTCACGAGCTTCCTTGTGTGGCCATGGCAGAAGCTTCCGAGGAAGCTTCCCTCCCCCGATTGGCGGGCTACACTTCCTTCCCGAGCCTCCCACCACCCCTATAAGAACGCCCCTCCTCTCCTCGTTCCATTTTCCCCATCAGCTCGCCCTCTCCCTGCCCGTAGCCACGACGCCCCCACCATTGTTGTTCCTGCAAGGAGCCGAATAGAAGAACGCCCAGGAGCCCCTGACGCTCCCTTCCTCGCCTCCAGGAACCCCTCCCCCGTTCCCCCTCCCCGCCAGCGACCTCCCCACCTCGCCGGAGCAGCTACCTCGCCGGAGTTCTTCCTCTCTATCACCCATGGTGAGATTCACGAAATCCCGTATTGCAGTTTGTTCAGAAAATTGCAATCTTAGAAAATTCATATCTATTAGTCTATAACTCCGAATTAGGTGATTCTTTTTGCGTTGGATCACAAATTTTATGTAGTTTCTGTAGATGTATAATTTGTCTATGTTTGGATTTGTGAAAATTGATTTAGATCAGATTTCAATTAAAGCTTGTTTTGCTTATTCCGGGAGTTTAAAAATAGCTTTTAATTTGATTCTTTTTGCTGCTGCTTCCTATTGATCATATCTTTCAGCAGTTTAAGTTTCCATTTTTTAAAAATATTTTTACTTAGGGTTTTAAGCAAAACAGATTCTGTTTTAGCCTTTTTTTGTTTTCTTTTGTATTAATAGTTCTTAATTTGTTTTTTTTGTAATTGTGACAAGTTATATTTTGTTTTCTGATATTTACCAGTAACTTTTCAACAACAACAAAATTTTATTTTATTTATTCTTATTTGGTTGCATGGAATCAATTCTAGTTCTATACTAACTTGCGAATTGATTGCATTGCTAGTTTGATTTCCTATTTTGAAAATATTTATAAAATAATATTGTTTTGTAAATTTTACTTCTGTTATCTTAGTTATTTAATATTTTGTTTTCTGTTATTTTTTCTATTTTAGTGTTTTATTTTCAGTTAGAACAAAAACTATATAGTGTTTGATGTAGTAGAAGACTCCTAGTTTTAGTGAAGTTCTTTAGGATTCTTATTCGCTCTGTCTTTTGTTTTGATTGCTAGAATGATTGCTAGTATGAGTGCTTATGTGAATGATATGTTTGATTATATAGATTTCAACGGAGAGTGACGAATAGTTCTATCATGTATTTCCCGAGAACGAAAATTCTTCTTCGTCAACATCACCAGGCAAGTTACTTTGATCATACTATCACCTATGTTTTATGCATCGTAGTTCTACCATCCTATGCCCAATTGCATGCTGAGTAGGTACTTGGAAATTCTAGTATAGATTGTAGTATCATGTGGTAGGCACACAACAACCCCGATACTTGGCCCCGGGACGACAAATTTCATATTGCTATGCTTGAGTAGACGGGATTTCGGTTGAGTGCATAACACGAGTGATGCGAGGTTGATTAAATAATCAAGACCGGTTAAGACAATATTTTCAAGACCTTGGACGCAATGCAACTCTGGGTGAAGGACGGTTGATTGGCTCCCTGGAGAACCCAGTGGATGACCCGGGATACTGGAGAGGCCATGACATCCTGCGGAAAGCTTCACCCAGGCTCAAAGAGACGGACGGATATTTTCAAGACCCAAGGCTTACCTGCACAGCCACAAGTCATTATGGGCTCTGGCTTGGTTGGACAACGCGGTGACTCTGGACAGGCGGTGCTAGCAGATGTAGAAGAACGGTAGGAATGGATGGGCACCGACAGGGATTCAGATGGACCCGTTGAAAGACCATGTTTTGATCATCCGATCTTCAAACACCCTTAAGTGCGAGGACATACTCGGAGGCGATCAAATCTTGTGGGGAACGTGTGCAAAACTCTGCAGAGTACTTAAACCTAATCGATTAGCCGTGTCCAGAGTCATGGACAACTTGAGCCAAAGGAACTGAAGTTATCTGGATTTCTCAACACCATTATATATATTTGATGAGGGTAATATTGATAAGTCGGGTATGAGAACTGGTTGGCGGAACCATCTCATTAACAACCAACTACGTAGTAACATTTTGCTTTTAGCCCTCTCTTGATGTAGGAGAAAACTTGCTTTTCGCTAAAAACTTATAGCCCCACCTGCCATATATGCATATAGTATAAATGATATTTTACCCCCTCTCATATGTAACTTGCCGGCATATTCAATATGCTGACCTACACGGCTGCAACGTCTTATGTTGCAGATATTTTTCTTCGATAAGTAAGAGTACGATTCAGGGTTACGGTCTACACTCAACTTGCTGTTGGTGTTTATTGGGACTCCACTCCCTTGACTGCTTCCGCTGAGATATTTAAGGTATATATCAGTTTTACGCTATTTACATGTGATTGCACTTTGATATATATACATTGACGTACTGTGTGTGCCAGCATACTGATCCAGGGATGGCACAGAAACACAGAGGCTTGACTCGTTTTGAGTCGGGTCGCTACAGAAATGGTATCAGAGCACATGTTGACTGTAGGACGTGACCCTAGAAACTGGAAATCCCTTAGGGAAGAATCTCTCAAAAAAAATTATTTTCAAGAACATCCTTTACTTCTCATCCCTTCTGATTTCATCAAATGTTCCCTCTCACCTCAAATAGTTACCCAATACCCTTACCCCTTTGACCTCATGAAGAATCAACGGAGTTCTACTTCAAAGTAAAGAGGATTTCACCATGCGTTTGAAGAATTGAAGCTACACCAACAGTAGACTCTCAAGACCCGAGGAACTCGAAGACCCTGAAGCGTTCAAATATTTATATGACCATTAGAAGTCCAAACCCCTGTTTTATACCCACGTGAGATACGATGATTTGTGAGCCGTCATTGGTGTATGTTTTCCGACCGCCACAAATAAAACCTATTCTCAAAAATATTGTTCGTATTGTGTGTATCTCCCTCTCTCTCTTGCCTGTCTCATCCCAAAAACCTTGGACCGAATAGATGGCGTATGAAGCTGGACTTGTAGTCTCTGGACCAATGACCCAACTAGAAGCTGATATATGGATTCAAAACATGGAGAACCACTTCGGGAGCAACTTGATCTCAAGGAAGTATGAAGTGGAACACGCTCTTCAGTACTTTACACAAAGTGCTGCAATCTGGTGGAAAATGCATCATGCCATACAAGGATTTAGTGGAGCAGAAACCAGGGACAAATTCAAGAAGACTCTGTTAAGATCCCGACTTATTCACAAGTACTATGACAATCCGAAGGAGAAGACTTGTGCATGCAAGATCTGTGGAGAAATAGGACACACCCAGGAAGAATACAAGGATGGATGCACTCATTGTGAAGAAAATCACTCAGTTGAGGAGTGCCCAAGTAGTCAGGTGACTTGTTTCCTTTGTGAAGGAACCACCCACTACCCAGCTCAATGTCACATTTACCCCAAGGTACAACAAGTTGTCCAGCAGCAGAAAGAAGCAATGAAGGAAACACTCAAGAAGAAGATTCTAGAAGAGTCGGTGATGAACGAAAATATTGAAGACCGTGATGGACAAGGTCTGACCAGATTTTTCTCCAATGCATGCTAATCATGTGGAGAAGGACATTATTCACAGGATTGCATGAAGGGAAGCCAAGAGTATCTGGGAAACTTCCCGACGGAAGAAGTGGAGTTTGATCCGCTTGAAATAGAAGAACTGGCCAAAATGAAGGAGTCCAGAAAGAAGAAAAAGTACCCTCGGAAGAGCCAAATCTCTACAGATATAGACCTGAGTCATGTCAGATGTTACAAGTGTATGGAATTTGGCCACCACAAATACATGTGCTCAGGAAGGAAACCGGGAAACCAAGGAGCAAAAGCAGAAGCGAAGAAGCCTCGAGACTTGTCAGAAATCATTTTCTTTTGCTGCAAGGAAGCGGGACATTTTGCCAGCGATTGTCCACAAAGGAAGAAAGCTAGAATGGAGTAGTTAAGTTTTGACCATGGCAATAAGTGTAATCCGAAGCACTCTTGTTTTTCATGAGATCATGGAGTGAAAGTTTTTGTACCAGAAGTCCCTGAGATTGTAATAACATCATGAATAAATGGAATTTATTGTCTCATGATTGTCTATGTTGAAAATGTATGCGTTGTTTCTCTACGAGCAAAGCTCTCTGAACAATTATGAGGATATGAGAAAATATGGTTTATGCAGGCATGAGTACAATTAATTTAAGTGTGGTAGTAATCGGTAAACCCCACAGGATCCACTGAGAACGAATGTACCATGATTACTAAGGATACATATACATTCCTCTGAGTACCTATTTACTGACACCTGCAGATGACAACTCTCTACGAGTCAATCCTCAAGGGCCCAGAAACGATCATGACCCTGACAAGTGATCATGATTACCCGAAAATCCTGAAGGACATGATGAAGCACATTCACCTTGAAGGAGATGCAGTCTACAAAGGCTACCCATTCATTGAAAATGGAGTGGAACTTTGGTACGTGGAAGTACACCTCCACCATGTGAAAGGAGTTTGTTCAGAGACTATGGGGCAATACTTTTTCATTTCACGTGTACCACGAGCAACCTTCTTTGATGCTGTTCGTGAAGCTTCCATGGAAGCCATACGTCAGATCGGAGAAATACTTGAAGCAAGACTCCGTCATACCCAGGAATACCTGAGTGAAGTACGTGCGGAGATGATGGAGATGAAGCTAATGGCCACCATGATGAAGCAAAAGATGGATGATTTCAAGGAACACCTCGGAAAGTTCAAGTGGAATTAAAGTACCTCCAAGAGAGGCAGATGAATAAAGTTGGCAGAAATGCTTGACCATACCGAACAATGTGGATGGCAGCATTTGTAATAGAGTACTTTTGAATTGGAGTTTTTGATAACAAATTAAGGATGTAATAAAGGATTGATTATGAAATGCATATGATTTATGGAAGAAGCTATGATGGATCAGCAAACGTTTTCTTAGGAGCATACGAAAACCTGAGAGTTGTGAAGATACGATAGATGTTTCGTTCAGCTTGCAGAACCAATGGATTATCCGAACTTCGTTCGTGGACAAGAGAAATTCTGCAATGCTTGTGAGGATGCCCAAGTGTTAGAATACGAGATTCACTAAGCCTTATACAAGGTAATGATTTCAGTGCGACATGGCTTGGCCACCATGACGACTTACTATTATCATTCTCTTGCTATTCGGAATGGTAAATCTGAGAGACTTACCCATAGAGAGAGACGACGTTCTTTGAAGCTTTTGTTTAAGCCTTAGAATGGTATGAGGAAAGCCCCATGTACATGGAATTTGTTGTCACGCGTAGGAAATTTTACAGTGAGGATGAAGACAAGAACCCTCTCTCTACAGGATAACCACAAATGGTAGACCACCATGAGGATCATCGATAGGTTATTTATTATTAATCACGAGTCTGTCAGTTAAGAAGACCCAGTAAAGGAAGAAGCTTGTATCAACAGAAGAACCCTCGATTTTGATGAGAACGTTATGAGTATAATGGAAGAGCATCACCTGAGGAGTTAGTATGAAGACTGTGAGGAGTCAGATGCCAAAACCCGAGAGGATTTCTAAATTCTGAGGGACCAGTAGCTCTCAATTTAAGTGTGGTAGCATCCCACTTTGCAGGAGATTGGATTTGTTAGAAGCCCCCCAAACCCTAACCTTTCTTTCTAGCCTCTTCGAATCTCGAGGACGAGATTCATTTTAAGTGTGGTAGGTTTGTAACATCCCAAATTTTGGAATGTTAATAAAATTATTAGATTGATTGTTTGTTTGTTTGAGTGATTGAAACTTGAGTGAAATTTGAAACTTTTCAAGAACTTTTGAATGAGAGGGAATAAAATGAGTTCCCCGTTTCCTGTGAGTTCAAATTCATCTTTTCAAAACCAGCGAGAGGAGATAGCATGACTTCTTCAACTACAAAGAATTTGAACCAAGGTGGCACTTGAATTTCCTTTCGATTTTTCATTTGCATTTTGTTTTCTTCTTCACTCACGGAATGCCGGGAACAATACTTTGTCAAACAAGAGAAAAAGAGAGGAGAAACATGACCCTCCAAACCCGGGGATATTCTTTGAAATATTTGAGCCATGACACCCAAGATTTATTTGAGTAATTATTTGCAAAAAGAAATAAAGCATTTGGGGATTTTCCGAAAAAACATTTTTTTGAAGTATTTTGGCCGTGGAAAAATGTCCATCTTTTTGAATTTATTTTTCTGAAAATTTTAATATATTATACCCCTATATTCCAAGGATATTCTATTTCCTTTTAATCGTATTAATTCCTGTTTTAATAGAAAGGGAAAGAGATCTCTTATTTTAGGAATGTACTTGGGCCACGTTAGGAAACCAATCTGGCCCAATCCCACCTTCTTCTTCCTCCTCACGAGCTTCCTTGTGTGGCCATGGCAGAAGCTTCCCAGGAAGCTTCCCTCCCCCGATTCGCGGGCTACACTTCCTTTTCGAGCCTCCCACCACCCCTATAAGAACGCCCTCCTCTCCTTGTTCCATTTTCCCCATCAGCTCGCCCTCTCCCTGCCCGTAGCCACGACGCCCCCACCATTGTTGTTCCTGCAAGGAGCCGAACAGAAGAACGCCCAGGAGCCCCTGACGCCCCCTTCCTCGCCTCTAGGACCCCCTCCGCCGTTCCCCCTCCCTGCCAGCGACCTCCCCACCTCGCCGGAGCAGCTACCTCGCCGGAGTTCTTCCTCTCTGTCACCCATGGTGAGATTCACGAAATCCCGTATTGCAGTTTGTTCAGAAAATTGCAATCTTAGAAAAAATTCGTATCTATTAGTCTATAACTCCGAATTAGGTGATTCTTTTTGCGTTGGATCACAAATTTTATGTAGTTTCTGTAGATATATAATTTGTCTATGTTTGGATTTATAAAAATTGAGTTAGATCAGATTTGAATTAAAGCTTGTTTTGCTTATTCTGGGAGTTTAAAAATAGCTTTTAATTTGATTCTTTTTGCTGCTGCTTCCTATTGATCATATCTTTCAGTAGTTTAGGTTTCCATTTTTTTAAATATTTTTACTTAGGGTTTTAAGAAAAACAGATTCTGTTTTAGCCTTTTTTGTTTTCTTTTGTATTAATTGTTCTTAATTTGTTTTTTTGTAATTGTGACAAGTTATATTTTGTTTTCTGATATTTACCAGTACCTTTTCAACAACAACAAAATTTTATTTTATTTATTCTTATTTGGTTGCATGGAATCAATTCTAGTTCTATACTAACTTGCGAATTGATTGCATTGCTAGTTTGATTTCCTATTTTGAAAATACTTATAATTTAATATTGTTTTGTAAATTTTACTTCTGTTATCTTAGTTATTTTACATTTTGTTTTCTTTTATTTTTTCTATTTTAGTGTTTTATTTTCAGTTAGAACAAAAACTATATAGTGTTTGATGTAGTAGAAAACTCCTAGTTTTAGTGAAGTTTTTTCGGATTCTTATTCGCTCTCTCTTTTGTTTTGATTGCTAGAATGATTGCTAGTATGAGTTCTTATGTGAATGATATGTTTGATTATATAGATTTCATCGGAGAGTGACAAATAGTTCTATCACGTATTTCCCGAGAACGAAAATTCTTCTTCGTCAACATCACCAGGCAAGTCACTTTCATCATACTAGCACCTATGTTTTATGCATCGTAGTTCTACCATCCTATGCCCAATTGCATGCTGAGTAGGTACTTGGAAATTCTAGTATAGATTGTAGTATCATGTGGTAGGCACACAACAACCCCGATACTTGGCCCCGGGACGAGAAATTTCATATTGCTATGCTTGAGTAGACAGGATTTCGGTTCAATGCATAACACGAGTGATGCAAGGTTGATTAAATAATCAAGACCGGTTAAGACAATATTTTCAAGACCTTGGACGCAATGCAACTCTAGGTGAAGGACGGTTGATCGGCTCCCTTGAGAACCCAATGGATGACCCGGGATGCTGGAGAGGCCATGACATCCTGCGGAAAGCTTCACCCAGGCTCAAAGAGACGAACGGATATTTTCAAGACCCTAGGCTTACCTGCACAGCCACAAGTCATTATGGGCTCTGGCTTGGTTGGACAACGCGGCGACTCTGGACAGGCGGTGCTAGCAGATGTAGAAGAATGGTAGGAATGGATGGGCACCGACAGGGATTCAGAGGGGCCCGTTGAAAGACCATGTTTTGATCATCCGGTCTTCAAACACCCTGAAGTGCGAGGACATACTCGGAGGCGATCAAATCTTGTGGGGAACGTGTGCAAAACTCTGCAGAGTACTTAAACCTAATCGATTAGCCGTGTCCACGGTCATGGACAACTTGAGCCAAAGGAACTGAAGTTATCTGGATTTCTCAACACCATTATATATATTTGATGAGGGTAATATTGATAACTCGGGTATGAGAACTGGTTGGCGGAACCATCTCATTAACAACCAACTACGTAGTAACATTTTGCTTTTAGCCCTCTCTTGATGTAGGAGAAAACTTGCTTTTCGCTAAAAACTTATAGCCCCACCTGCCATATATGCATATAGTATAAATGATATTATACCCCCTCTCATATGTGACTTGCCGGCATATTCAATATGCTAACCTACACGGCTGCAACTTCTTATGTTGCAGATATTTTTCTTTGACGAGTAAGAGTACGATTCAGGATTACGGTCTACACTCAACTTGCAGTTGGTGTTTATTGGGACTCCACTCCCTTGACTGCTTCCGCTGAGATATTTAAGGTATATATCAGTTTTACGCTATTTACATGTGATTGCACTTTGATATATACATTGGCGTACTGTGTGTGCCAGCATACTAATCCAGGGATGGCACAGAAACACAGAGGCTTGACTCGTTTTGAGTCGGGTTGCTACAGGGTGGGACCCACCCAGGCGGCCTCCCGGCGCGGCTAGGGGGCAGGCCATGGCTGCAGGTCACCTGGGGCGCCTATGGCTCCCCTCTGGCCCATCTTCTGGCCCATGTCCCTCCCGGTGCGTGTATTTTCTCTGTTTTTTATGGGAATATTCTAGGATGTCTAAATATCCATTTTCCTGCACAAATGAAAACCATACAGGCAGCTCTGCTGAAAACAACGTCAGTCCGGGTAGTTTCTTTCAAATCATGGAAGAATGAGGCCAAAACAATAGCAAAAGTGTTTGGAAAAGTCGATACGCTTGAGACGTATCATTTCTCCACCCCAAGGCACATTTAGAACCTTCCTAGGAACCCCTATCATCCCTAATGAGGTCCTCTGTCGTGGCTTGGCTAAATCCATCTAATATGGTAAGAGTTGGACTCTATCATGTCACCGATTCCCGTAATCCCGTAATCAGATATTTGTCCTCCAGTAAAACGGGCTTTCCTAGAGCGTCCGAACTCCAAATGGACCGAATTTTATGTCTAGAATTATCAGCATAAAATTCCCCACAACTTTCGCATCACCCTCGAGGTGGGAATGGATGATCTCTAAAATCCATAGTGGGGACTGATTTCAGGAAAGTGAGAGTCCCAGTCCAACAAGGTTTCCTCTTCTATTTTTGATTGTACCTACACATCAAAGTGTAAAAAAAATAACATTCTGCACTTTTGCAACTATTAGTAGGTTAGTCCAAATAAATCATAGACTTAATATAAAAACAATTATCAAAAGCATAAAAGTAGCATGAAACCATCAAAAATTATAGATATGTTTTGGACGTATCATCGTCAAGCAGCAGGAAGGAGAGACCCTACACAAGTTCATACAACGTTTCACGGTCATGCGCCACAAGATCCCCAAGGCGTCGGACGAAGCCGTCATCTCATCTTTCTCCAACGGTGTCACCGACCTCAAGATGAAGGAAGATCTCCCCATGAACGATGAAATGAGCACCGCACTGGAGATGTTCAACTTGGCAAGCAAATGTGCCACGGCGGAAGAAGGACGCATGTCGCTCCTCGGGCCCTAGGCGGCGGACCTAGAAGAGAAGAAAGCCAAAGCCAAGGAGGTGAAGTGCAAGGCCCCGGCGGTGCTTGATACGTCCATTTTGCATCATTCTTTCATGTTGATATTTATTGCTTTTTGGGCTGTTATATTACTTGTGGTACCATATTTATGCCTTTTCTCTCTTATTTTGCAAGGTTTATTTGAAGAGGGAGAATTCAGGCAGCTGGAATTCTGGACTAGAAAAGGAGCAAATCCTAGTCCACTATTCTGCACATCTCCAAATGCCCTGAAAATTTACGTGGATTTTTTCTGAATGAACTACCGGAGGGGGGCCACCAGGGCTCCACAAGCTTGCCACCACCACCACCCCCTCATGGCGCAGGGCAGGGTTGTGGGCTGCCTGAAGGCCCACTAGCCCCCCTCTTTTGCTATATGAAGCGTCCTGGTCTGGAAAAAATCAATCGGGAGCTTTTTCGTGGTTTCGCCGCCGCCACGAGGTGGAACTTGAGCAGATCCAATCTAGAGCTCCAGCAGGACGATCCTGTCGGGGAAACTTCCCTCCCGGAGGGGGAAATCATCGCCATCGTCATCACCAACACTCCTCTCGTCGGAGGGGAGGAATCTTCATCAACATATTCATAAGCACCATCTCCTCTCCAAACCCTAGTTCATCTCTTGTAACCAATCTCCGTCTCGCAACTCCGATTGGTACTTGTAAGGTTGCTAGTACTGTTGATTACTCTTTGTAGTTGATGCTAGTTGGATTACTTGGTGGAAGAGTTTATGTTCAGATCCTTGATGCTATTCATTACACCTCTGTTCATGATTATGATTATGTCTTATGAGTAGTTACTTTTGTTCCTGAGGACATGGGATAAGTCATGCTGATAATAGTCATGTGAATTTGATATTCGTTCGGTATTTTGATATGTTGTATGTTGTTTTTCCTCTAGTGGTGTTATGTGAACGTCGACTACATAACACTTCACCATATTTGGGCCTAGAGGAAGGCATTGGGAAGTAGTAAGTAGATGATGGTTTGCTGGAGTGACAGAAGCTTAAACCCCAGTCTATGCGTTGCTTCGTGAGGGGCTGATTTGGATCCACTAGATTAATGCTATGGTTAGAATTTGTCTTAATTCTTCTTTTGTAGTTGCGGATGCTTGCGAGAGAGGTTAATCATAAGTGGGATGCTTGTCCAAGTAAGGGCAGTACCCAAGCGCCGGTCCACCCACATATCAAACTATCAAAGTAACGAATGCGAATCATATGAACATGATGAAACTAGCATGAGAGAAATTCCCATGTGTCCTTGGGAGCGTTTTTCCTCCTATAAGACTTTGTTCAGGCTTGTCCCTTGATACAAAAGGGATTGGGCCACTTGCTGCACCGTTGCTACTACTTTTTACTTGTTACTCTTTGCTTGCTACGTTTCACCTCGCTACACAATCACTTGTTACCGCTACTTTCAGTGCTTGCAGTTATTAACTTGCTGAAATCCATTTATCAGAGCCTTCTGCTCCTCGTTGGGTTCGACACTCTTACTTATCGAAAGGACTATGATTGATCCCCTATACTTGTGGGTCATCAAGACTCTTTTCTGGCGCCGTTGCCGGGGAGTGAAGCGCATTTGGTAAGTGGAAATTGGTAAGGAAACATTTATATACTGTGCTGAAATTTATTGTCACTTGTCACTATGGAAACTCTTCCTTTGAGGAGTTTGTTCGGGGTATCTTCGCCACGAACGGAAGCACGAGGAGGTGCTCCTCAACCTGAGGTATCTACTTAAAATATCTTATATGAAATTCCTTCCCGTATGCTTGAGAAACTGCTGGCTAATCCTTTCACAAGAGATGGATCTTCACATCCAGACTTGCATCTAATCTATGTAGATGAAGTTTGTGGTTTATTTAAGCTTGTAGGTTTGCCAGAGGATGAGGTAAAGAAGAAATTATTTCCTTTATCTTTGAAGGATAAGGCGTTGACATGGTATAGGCTATGTGATGATACTGGATCATGGGGCTACAATCGGTTGAAATTGGAATTTCATCAAAAGTTTTATCCTTTGCATTTAGTACATCGTGATCGGAACTTTATTTATAACTTTTGGCCTCGTGACAGGGAAAGCATAGCTCAAGCTTGGGGGAGGCTTAAATCAATGCTATATTCATGCCCCAATCATGAGCTCTCGAGAGAAATCATCACACAAAACTTTTATGCTCGGCTTTCTCATGAAGATCGTACCATGCTTGACACTTCTTGTGCCGGTTCTTTTATGAAGAAGGATATTGATCACAAGTGGAATTTATTGGAGAGAATCAAATGCAACTCTGAAGATTGGGAGCTGGAGGAAGGTAAGGAGTCAGGTATGAATTTCCAGTTTGATTACGTTAAATCTTTTGTTGAGACAAACACTTCTAGAGATTTTAGCGCTAATTATGGACTTGACTCTGAGATAGTAGCTTGTCTATGTGAATCTTTTGCTGCTCATGTTGATCTTCCCAAAGAGAAGTGGTTTAAATATCATCCTCCTGTACAAAGCCACATAGCCAAAACCAATCTAGTTGAGGAGAAAATCATAGCTTTTAGTGATCCTATTGTTCCTTGTGCTTACACTGAGAAACCACCATACCCTGCTAGGATAAAGGATTATTCTAAACCTCCAACTGTAATACGTAGGGGTTACATTAGACCACTTGCACCCCCTGAGGAGATTAGAGTTGAACCTAGTGTTTCTATTATCAAATATCTCTTAGCCGAAGACATAGATGTGCATTTTATCAAATTCTGTGAGGACTCCGCTAGAACTGCTAAACCTCACGCGAAAGACAAACACGGACCTGTAGTTGTCCTGCTCGTTGTTTCTGTTAAGATAGGAGATCACTGTTACCATGGTTTATGTGATATGGGAGCTAGTGTTAGTGCAATACCCCGTTCTCTATATGATGAAATCAAAGATGAGATTGCACCTGCTGAGTTAGAACCCATTGATGTCACTATTACGCTAGCTAATAGAGACACTATTTGTCGTGTGGGAATTGTGAGAGACGTAGAAGTCCTGTGTGGTAAGACGAAGTATCCTACTGATTTCCTCGTCCTTGGTACTCCACAAGATAGCTTTTGTCCCATCATATTCGATAGACCCTTTCTCAACACTGTCAATGCTCACATTGATTGCATTAAGCAGACTGTCACAGTAAGTTTCGAGGGTGTGTCTCATGAATTTAACTTCTCCAAGTTTGGAAGACAACCCCATGTAATAGAGTCGTCTGGTAGAGATGAAATCATTGCTCTTGCCTCTATTGTCGTACCTCCTACGGATCCTTTAGAGCAATATCTGCTTGACCATGAAAATGATATGCATCTGTAGGAGAGAGATGAGATAGATAGAATTGTCTTAGAACAATATCCTATTCTCAAGAATAATCTGCCTGTTGAACTGCTTGGGGATCCTCCCCCACCAAAGGGTGATCCTTTGTTCGAGCTTAAACAGTTGCGTGATACTCTTAAGTATGCCTATCTTGATGAGTAGGAGATATATCCTGTCATTATTAGTGCTCTCCTCTCAGAGCGCGAAGAGAAGAAGTTACTAAAAACACTGAGGAAGCACCGCGCTGCTATTGGATATACTCTTGATGATCTTAAGGATATTAGTCCTACTCTATGTCAGCACAAGATTAATACCGATCCTGACTTTAAACCAGTTGCTGATCATCAAAGGAGATTAAATCCTAAGAGGAAAGAGGTCGTTAGAAAAGAAATATTAAAGCTTCTGGAAGCAGGAATCATTTATCTTGTTGCTCATAGTGATTGGGTAAGTCCAGTACATTGCGTACCTAAGAAGGGAGGTATCACCGTTGTTCCTAATGATAAGGATCAACTAATCCCACAAAGGATTATTACCGGCTATAGAATGGTGATAGACTTCCGGAAACTGAACAAGGCAACCAGGAAAGATCATTATCCTTTGGCGTTTATCGACCAAATGCTAGAAAGGCTATCAAAGCACACACACTTCTGCTTTTTATATGGTTATTCAGGTTTCTCGCAGATACCTGTTGCACAATATGATCAAGAGAAAACCACTTTCACCTGCCCTTTCGGTACCTTTGCCTATAGATGTATGCCTTTTGGCTTATGTAATACACCTGCCACCTTTCAAAGATGTATGATGACTATATTCCCTGACTTTTATGAAAAGATTGTCGAGGTTTTCATGGATGACTTCTCCGTTTACGGGTCTTCCTTTGATGATTGCCTCAGCAACCTTGATCGAGTCTTACAGATATGCAAAGAAACCAACCTCGTCTTGAATTGGGAGAAGTGCCACTTTATGGTTAATGAAGGTATCGTCTTAGGACACAAAATCTCTGAAGGAGGCATTGAAGTTGATAAGGCTAAGGTTGATGCAATTGAGAAAATGCCTTGCCCCATAGATATCAGAGGTATACGAAGTTTCCTAGGTCATGCTGGTTTCTATAGAAGGTTCATTAAAGACTTCTCTAAGATTTCTAGGCCTCTTACCAACCTCTTGCAGAAGGATGTTCCTTTTGTTTTTGATGAGGATTGTGAGGAAGCTTTTGAAATACTTAAGAAGGCTTTGATAACCGCACCTATTGTTCAACCACCTGACTGGAACTTGCCCTTTGAAATCATGTGTGATGCTAGTGATTACGCTGTTGGTGTTGTTCTAGGACAAAGAGTTGACAAGAAGTTGAATGTTATTCACTACGCTAGTAAAACTCTAGACAGTGCCCAAAGAAACTATGCCACTACAGAGAAGGAATTTTTAGCAGTCGTGTTTGCACGTGAAAAGTTCAGATCTTACATAGTTGACTCCAAAGTCACTATTCACTCTGATCATGCTGCTATTAAGTACCTCATGGACAAGAAGGACGCTAGGCCTAGGCTGATAAGATGGGTTCTCCTGCTATAGGAATTTGACTTGCACGTCGTTGTCCGAAAGGGTGCTGATAACCCTGTAGCAAATAACTTGTCTATGCTAGAGAATGTCCTTGATGACCCACTACCTATTGATGACAGCTTTCCTGATGAGCAATTAAATGTCATCCGCACTTCACATAGTGCACCGTGGTATGCCGATTATACAAACTATAATGTAGCCAAATACATACCACCCAGTTTCACCTATCAACAAAAGAAGAAATTCTTCTCTGATTTGAGACACTACTTTTGGGATGATCCTCACCTTTATAAGGAAGGAGTAGATGGTGTTATTAGATGTTGTGTGCCTGAACATGAACAGGGACAGATCCTGCAGAAGTGTCATTCCGAAGCCTACGAAGGACACCATGCTGGAGATAGAACTGCCCATAGGGTATTGCAATCAGGTTTCTATTGGCCCACTCTCTTCGAGGATGCTCGTAAGTTTGTCATGTCTTGTGACGAATGCCAAAGGATAGGGAAGATCAGTAAGCGTCAAGAGATGACTATGAACTATTCACTTGTCATTGAACCATTTGATTCTGGGGCTTTGATTATATGGGACCCTTCCCGAGTTCCAATGGGTACATTCACATCTTAATTGCTATGGATTACGTTAGTAAGTGGGTAGAAGCTATCCCCACTGAAAATGCTGATCACCACACCTCTATTAAGATGCTTAAAGAAGTTATATTCCCAAGATTTGGAGTCCCTAGATACTTGATGACTGATGGCGGTTCACACTTCATTCATGGTGTTTTCCGCAAGATGCTAGCTAGGTATGATGTCAACCATAGAGTTGCATCTCCTTATCATCCTCAGTCTAGTGGTCAAGTGGAGTTAAGTAATAGGGAGATTAAGTTGGTCCTACAAAATACCGTCAATAGATCTCGAAAGAACTGGTCTAGCAAACTTGACGATGCACTATGGGCTTATAGGACTGCTTATAAGAATCCCATGGGCATGTCACCGTATAAAATGGTTTACGGTAAGGCCTGCCATTTACCTCTTAAGCTGGAACACAAAGCTTATTGGGCAATCAAAGAGCTCAACTTTGATTTCAAACTTGCCGGTGAGAAGCGGTTGTTTGATATCAGCTCGTTAGATGAATGGAGAGCCTACGCATATGAGAATGCCGGGTTGTTCAAGGAAAAGGTTAAGAGATGGCACAACAAACGAATACAGAAACGAGAGTTCAATGTAGGTGATTATGTATTGATATACAATCCTCGTTTGAGATTCTTTGCAGGCAATCTTCTCTCTAAATGGGAAGGTCCCTATGTTGTCGAGGAAGTATATCGTTCCGGTGCCGTCAAAATCAATAACACGGAAGGAAATTTTCCTAGAGTGGTAAATGGGCAAAGAATCAAGCGTTACATCTCTGGTACTCCCATAAATGTTGAGACCAATATCATCAATGTCATAACTCCATAGGAGTACATAAGGGATGTTTATCAGCCTGTTTCAGACCTTGAGAACGAAGATGTATCTGTTTTGGCAAGAAATTGGACTCCGATACTTTTCCAATAGGAAATTTCCTCAGTTTTGGAATTTTTGGAAAATTAGAAAAATAAAAAGCAGTCCGGAGAGCGAACAAGGTGGCCACAAGCCCCCACTCTGCCACGACCCCCCTGGTGGCGGTGGGCAAGCTTGTGGGCACCTCGTGTGCCTCCCGGACTCTGTTTTCTTACGGAAGACTCCTTCTGGCCCAGAAAAAATCAATATATAGTCGCCCGAAGGTTTTGATCTCCATATCGCGCAGTTTTCCTCTGTTTTCATTTCGAGCTTGTTTCTGCCGCAGATCTAGATCATCACGACTTCCCCAAACGCTCCTAAGGACAAGATCTTCGAGAAGGTCATCAATCCCTACCTCACGGAAGTGCTGAAACACCCTCAATCTATCAAGATGAGCGAGGGGATGTTGCACATCCGTGATGTTGAGGGGCCTAAGAAGACCGGAAGCGTGGAGACGAGGCTTGAAGCAATGGAGCAACAAGTCTTGAAGTGCCAAGGGATGGTGGAGCGTGGACTCAACGCCAACCACACGATGATCACGGAGTTCACTAGCAATCACAAGATGGATGCCATTGATATTGGGAAACACCTCTCCAGGCTCTACGATAGGGTTGACCAACTACAGGGCCAGATCTATGACCCACAGAATCAAAACTGTGAGTATGAGTACAGATTTAAATCAATAAGGTTGGCTGCAGATTTGAGGATTCCGGCGACTCGTTCATCCTGCCATGATGGAGCACCTATGCCTTGGAAGACGGAGGATCAGACTACTCCAACAACACCACCATCACCACCAAAGGAAGACAACTAAGCATTGGTATGGGCAATCCCCTTGGCTTCTGCCAAGCTTGGGGGAGTTGCCCTGGTATCGTATCACCTTTATATCTTTTGCTTTACCTTTGTTTTAGTTCTTTCCTTTTCAGTTTTTATTTCTTCTCTTAGAGGAATAAGTCTTTGGTTTTTAGTTTGAGTCTTTTGCTTTTGTCTCTCCCCCGATGTATTCGAGCTTACGAGCTATATAATAAAGAGTGTCTTAGTCAAGGGCTTTGCTTTGTGCCATGATCAAAAGTATGAAAAGAACGATAGCATGAAAGATCATGAGACGATCTTATGGAAGGTGATAACTTCACTTATGACATGTATGATGATTGAAATTTGTTGAGAATGAATCAACATAGACATTAGTCATTGTTGCAATTAATAAGAAGTAATAAGGAAAGAGTGGTTCACATATAAATATATCATCTTAGACACTTTTTACAATTGTGAGCACTCACCAAACTATTACATGCCTAGGAGTAGATGTTGGACAAGGAAGACAACATAATGAATTGTGTTTGCTTGGTTCCAAACAATGTTATATGATTAGAGATCCCCTAGCATGTGACCATTGCTTCCACCTCATATTATCCAAAACTCCCGCACCAAGTAGAGATACTACTTGTGCATCCATAAACCTCCAACCAGTTTTGCCATGAGAGTCCACCATATCTACCTATGGATTGAATAAGATCCTTCAAGTAAGTTTTCATCGGTGCAAGCAATAAAAATTTCTCTCTAATATGTATGATCTATTAGTGTGTGGAAAATAAGCTTTGTACGAACCTATGATGAGCAGGACATAAAAGTGACATACTGCATAATAAAGTTCTTTATCACAGGAGGCAATATAAAGTGATGTTCCTCCGCACCAAGAGGACACACATTCAAACCTCAAAAGCACATGACAACCTCTGCTTCCCTCTATGAAGGGCCTATCTTGTACCTTTACTTTTTACCCTTGAAAGAGTCATGGTGATCATCACCAATTCCCTTTTTGCCTTTGTCTTGGCTACCGTCACATGCTTGGGAAAGATCTATATTCATATATCAACTTGGATTTGAGTACTTATGCTTTATTGTTGTTGACTTTACCCTTGAGGTAAACCGTTGGGAGGCAAAACTATAAGCCCCTATCTTCCTTTGTGTCCAGCTGAAACTTTGACACCATGTGTACCACGTGAGTTGTAACAATTGTGGAAAACGAAAGAGATGATTGAGTATGTGGATTTGCCTTACAAGCTCTTATTTGACTCTTTCTGATGATGGGACAAATTCCAATTGCTTCGATGACTATGGACTATTGTTGATTACTTCTCGGTAATGTTTTTGCTTCATGCTTTGCTTTGTGAAGGAATTGTTAATCTCCCATAAGAATCTTTATGATGTATTGCTGCTCTATGTGTGATCATGATGCCCTCATGTCCGTATTATGTTTTATCGACACCTTCGTCCCCAAACATGTGGACATGTTTATGGAACTTGGTTTTCGCTTGAGGACAAGCGAGGTCTAAGCTTGGGGGAGTTGATACGTCCATTTTGCATCATGCTTTCATGTTGATATTTATTGCTTTTTGGGCTGTTATATTACTTGTGGTACCATATTTATGCCTTTTCTCTCTTATTTTGCAAGGTTTATTTGAAGAGGGAGAATTCAGGCAACTGAAATTCTGGACTGGAAAAGGAGCAAATCCTAGTCCACTATTCTGCGCATCTCCAAATGCCCTGAAAATTTACGTGGATTTTTTCTGGAATATATTAAAAATACTGGGCGAAAGAACTACTGGAGGGGGGCCACCAGGGCTCCACAAGCTTGTCCACTACCACCACCCCCCTGGTGGCGCACAGCAGGCTTGTGGGCTGCCAAAAGGCCCACTAGCCCCCCCTCTTTTTCTATATGAAGCGTCCTGGTCTGGAAAAAAATCAATCAGGAGCTTTTTCGTGGTTTCGCCGCCGCCACGAGGCGGAACTTGAGCAGATCCAATCTAGAGCTCTGGCAGGACGATCCTGCCGGGGAAACTTCCATCCCGGAGGGGGAAATCATCGCCATCGTCATCACCAACACTCCTCTCGTCGGAGGGGAGGCATCTTCATCAATAGTTTCATGAGCACCATCTCCTTTCCAATCCCTAGATCATCTCTTGTAACCTATCTCCGTCTCGCAACTCCGATTGGTACTTGTAAGGTTGCTAGTAGTGTTGATTACTCTTTGTAGTTGATGCTAGTTGGATTACTTGGTGGAAGAGTTTATGTTCAGATCCTTGATGCTATTCGTTAGACCTCTTGTCATGATTATGATTATGTATTGTGAGTAGTTACTTTTGTTCCTGAGGACATGGGATAAGTCATGCTGATAATAGTCATGTGAATTTGATATTCGTTCGGTATTTTGATATGTTGTATGTTGTTTTTCCTCTAGTGGTGTTATGTGAACGTCGACTACATAACACTTCACCATATTTGGGCCTAGAGGAAGGCATTGGGAAGTAGTAAGTAGATGATGGGTTGCTGGAGTGACAGAAGCTTAAACCCCAGTCTATTTGTTGCTTCGTGAGGGGCTGATTTGGATCCACTAGTTTAATGCTATGGTTAGACTTTGTCTTCATTCTTCTTTTGTAGTTGCGGATGCTTGCGGGAGAGCTTAATCATAAGTGGGATGCTTTTCCATGTAAGGGCAGTACCCAAGCGCCGGTCCACCCACATATCAAACTGTCAAAGTAACGAACGCGAATCATATGAACATGATGAAACTAGCATGACAGAAATTCCCGTGTGTCGTCAGGAGCGTTTTTCCTCCTATAAGACTTTGTTCAGGCTTGTCCCTTGCTACAAAAGGGATTGGTCCACTTGCTGCACCATTGCTACTACTTGTTACTTGGTACTCTTTGCTTGCTATGTTTCACCTCGCTAGCATAGGCTTCTTGTCAAGATCTTCTACTTTACTAAGTTGTCCACGTGACTTCTTAGGTCATCCTTGGTCATATGTCTTCGTAGTGATGGACGCACTCTTCCAGCATGTTTTCGAGTGTTTGGTTTACTCATGTCTTTATATCCACTTGCAGTGAAGGTTTGGATAGATCCTGGTCCCTAAGGCTTACCTTAGAGATCCAGTAACAAAATGGGTCCTTCCATTCAAGAAGGTTTTTGAGCGGTTCTAAATGAGTTGACTATCCGAAAGTATAGAACAACCGAGGAGGACTACCTTTCATAGGTGGTTCACCATGCTCCAGTCAGGGTTACGCCCATGATTGGACCAAAAAGGGGCTAGTAATGAGGTACTCACAATTGTTCTACTCCGTTCTAGGCTCTGGAAAGAGTAGGGAAGTCATGCTCATTTTACTCAGTGAGGGGTGCTATCTACTTCTTACTTCATTCCTAGTAAGGAGCTGAAAGGTGACCTTCAAAATAAGGACCTTTTCGATTTCACTTAATGTCCAAGGGTTTTGTCTTGGCTTGATCGTCAGTGCTGCTTGACATAGTCTAGCTTATGTAACCAGCACAGGAGTGGTGGTTGACTTCTCTCGCTTCTTCTTCTTCCTCGTGGTTTCCCAACCGTAATGGTTCTTCATCTTTCTTGTGGTAAGAATGTCTTCCACTGAGGGAAGAGTACTTCAAGGATTCCTTCTTTAAGGTAAAACTTTATACTTGAGAAACTTGGCAATCGGTGCTTATGGGGTTTGTCCAAAATAGCACTAGGGTGTTCCTTGCTCTCCTCGGATAAATAAGTATGTCATCCATGAGGATAACAACGTATTTCTCCAAGTATCACATAAACGTTCTGCTCATGGGATATATGAGAGGAGTGGGCATTTGTTCTGGATGGATACTTGTCGAGGGGTGTATGGTCCTTCACAATCTAATTCTTCATGTCCACTTTCCTTGTGAATAGGATTGGTGGCGGTCTAGGTGGAGTATTGGCCATAGTCTTTCAACCTACAACCAAAGGCCATGGTCATAAGTCGGCCATGTTATGGCTTGGTAAAGCTTAGGTGTTTCAAGGATCTTAGGATGTGAGCGAACATTTATCATCTTATCCTTGAGCATAGTTCTTGGATGCCAATAGTCCTACCTATTTCTCCAAACAAAGGTCATCTTATACCACTGAAAACAATTTCTCATATAAGTTTTATCCAAACATTACTCATGCTATTCATATCCTCATGAACCTCGAGAGATGGACTAAGAAAATTCACATATGTGAACTATAACCATCTCACATGCACTCCTATGTCAAAATCCTCGGCTGGAGCATACCAGCTACTAAGCTTGAATAAAACACTACAAATCCGAGTGCTTGGCTAACCTATCCAATGTCCAAGGTACTACATCTCTATGCTAAGGAAACACATAATATACCAATCAAAGATCATGTTTCCTTCCAACGAATCGAATCTAGGGGTCCTTCAATGCCATCGACCATTATATGATCCACTACTCCTATAATCCAATATTGATGGTGTTCCAAATAATTTCTAGAGTTCCTATAATCCTCAAATCCTTGAAAGGATTATCTTATCATAGTATATCCTCCAATTTCCATTATCATGATCAAGTAAACCCCGTTGTCAGGTGCATACAGATCCTCAATCAACTCTCACAACAATCCAATATTCGTAGTTTATTATCCACCGAGAAACATGGTATCATGATCAAAATCACCAGACTAAATCCAAATTACTTCGATCCATGTGGACTTACTTATTATCAATACTTGGTTGGGATGACGTATGAAAATCCAAATATCATGTCGAGCGATAATTTCTACTTGTTCTTCTAAGTCATTATTATAACATTTCCAACCTCCTATCAATATATCCAGTAAAGTCAAATTACTACTCCAACAAGAATTCTAGCTTGCGATCATAATTTTCCTACTAAATCCAATTTACTCCAGGGGAGAGTAGGTTATGCTACTCTATTAACTTGATCTATCAACATAAGAGTCTCGTGATCCACATAAGAGTCTATCGACATAAGAGTCTCATGATCCACAAAATAGTGTTAGCTATATCCTCCATATATCTGTTTTAGCCTCAACTATTCATTAGTCTACTAATCATGTACCCTCGAAACGATCTTCCCTATGGCATCGCCAGTTCAAGTGATGTATCAAGAATGTAATGTGTTTGTCCACTTAGGTCACTAGTTCCATAGCGAACCCGGTGCTAAGCAAAGGTGATTGGAGATTAACTGGCGTTCTCACGACCCGTATGTTCAGCATGTGGTTAATGGTTTGAGCTCGGTAACTTGAGAGGTCTAGGTTATTCTAGGGAAGGGTTTCCAATCTTGAGGGAAAATCATAACTCTAGAGGGTTTCACTTGGTTGAGTAGGCTGTAGCAAAAGTATTTAGTGGTATTTGTTTGTCGAGATAGACTCCTTGGTGCATCTTGTCTCTCTCATTGATGACATAAGTGAGAGGGAAAAGTAATATAGAGGAGGGGGCCTCAAGGGGGTGGTATGGTGCAACTCCCAAAAAATTCAAATAGATCATTAAGATAAGATAGGTGATATAGTCACATACATGTTGCCTAGGGCAAAAGGGTGGCTTATATCAAAAGACAAACATATAAAAACAAGCAAGAAACAACATGGTTCCATTTGAACCATCAAATGGACTCGAATTTGCATAGGGGATACATGACTCATACTAACCTAGGGGGTCTCGGATTCAGTAGTCATGCTTTGCTTCGTGTCTCAGAGAGAAGGGCGTTCAATCTTCTAGGTGTTCCTCAAGTGTCGCTGCGACCCTTGTAGTTGTCCGCCGGGGTGAGTCTCCGGAATCTTTGACTACTTCTTATCTGGTGAGCTGACGGGCAGAGGTGGTTCCTCACAGTTGTTGTTACTAGGTTTTCTATTATCTTTGTAATCACGTCAATGCCTTCTTTCTCCAAGGAGTCGAGGGTTCTAGGTAGGCAATCCTTTATTCAATGACATTAACAAGACATGGTAGAGGTCCAGCCCATTGGTTACATTGTTGACAACATCGACACCGAGAGCGGGGGATGAATAGAACCATTTTCCTGCTCACTATGCTGAAGTGGACCAATTGGCGAGGTTCTCATCCACTGGTGATTGTCAACACAACAATGGTAAGGATATGGTTGCTCTATTAGCGATGTATATCATGATCTTGCAGATTTTACGCCCTGGTCAATGTAGACCATTGTTTCATCATCCCGAGGCAGTGTAGAGTGTGTCTCCATCTTCCGAGTCTTGATATCATTCATTCCTCGAGAAGGTATCTTTTGTTGGTATCATCTTGTCGTGGTGTCGCCAATCATGTCTTCCAAATACATGGGCGAACATCTAGTAAGGTGGCTTTCTCACACGTCAGCCACGAGGATTTTGAGGAATCTAGTGGTCAGGGGCGTAAGGGTACTAGCGACCGTTTGCAAAGTTTTGAAGAAACGGATGAGAATGGCCAAGAGAAAAATGGTGGAAGTGCTAATGCAAAATCCTTCAGTTTCTTTGAAAACTTAGAAGAAGTAAAAACTATAGAAGCTTTGTAAGTGATTTGAAGGGTCTGGAAAATTACTTTTGTTCTAATAACATCCATACTAACTAAGGCTTCCTACATTCATGCTGGCTCTGACACTAGCTCTATGGGAACCCCGACTCATAAGTCTAAGTCACCGAATGCATGTGTACAGTGACCCTAGAGATCAATGCTCATTGAATACAGAGAAGCTGATTAATCAAGAGTCTTACATTCATTACATATTGTCTTACACAAATATGATCATTAAGGTCGAGTCTTACACAAATAGGGAAACGAAGGACATAATCGCACATAAATTCGCAGCGGAAATCTTGAACGATAACATGGACGCAAGCCATCTACCTTAATCCTACAAGCATTCTGACTTGAAAGCGGCCTAATTCGCATGTTTGTCACCAAGGTACTCTTCACCATATTCTTTCTCTTCCAGTTCTGTCTAATTAAATAACGAGTAGAAAGCCAATGAGTACTTTGAATGTACTCGCAACCAACCCATGTTTGGAACAAAGTAATAATGCATGGTATATAGTTGTGTAGGAACTTTTGCGGAAAGCTAGTTTTGAGTGCAATATCATGTTCTAACATTTTGTAAAGCATGCATCATGAGGTTGCAGATATCCATATGAATGCTTAAAGATATCAACATAAATAGAGTTTGGAAAAACTCAGGTTTAATCATCATGCCTAGTCATCTGACTCAACTCATGTATCTCCTCCCCCCCACACCAAGTTTTGTAAACAATGCATGTAGCCCAAGAGCAGTCATTCAATTGTCCTTGACCATGGACATGACTATCCGCAAGCACCTGAATAATGTATTTCCCTTGACAACACTAAACAAGATTCAACTCGTTGGTACACATATCTCACGATGTACATCACAAGTACCATCCCTAAGGGGACACAATTGTGTGTTTGGTGTGTGCGAAAACAATCATAGTCGTCCTTTCATACACGATCCCATATCGAGAGAGTAACATAGGGTCTCTTGCCACTAAATATGGGCTCTCTGCTAGCATCGACCAAAGTTATCAACAAAGCCCCATCCCATAAGGGGTATCGTGGTCGTACATGTAAGGTTGGAGTAACGGTCGCAATTTAGACCAATCCATTTTTGAAAACAACACACGCACTTGCCTTGGTATGCCACTTCTTTATGATGGGGTCACCAAGCTCAACATATTCCTCGGGCATTATTGGCACCCGATGGGGTTTTCAAAAGGTCTTTGATAAATATTTGTTGTCCATCTCGTGCACATTCCTGTCCTATTCGTGTAGCAGCTAATTGCACCTAACTACTTCCCACCTGCATAACCCTCATAGGAAGGTAGAGTCATGCATAATGCAAGTATCAACAGTCAATGCATTGGAGACAACCTAATAAGGTGGTCACCATATCATCATGCTATTTCATGCAACAATCGAAATACTATAATGCCATGCATAAAAGTAGGTTTATTAACATGGTCAAAGAGATGCTTGCGTGGCTTAGCAAAGTCTTCAGAGTCTTCAAGAGCTTGTTTTCCAAATCCAAATACTCCATCTACTTCACCAACTAACATCTAAGCAACCATAATAAGAAACACAAAAAGGAAGAAAATAGAAGTGTTCTAAATTAAGAATTTTATTTTTCTTGGACACCCCTTGTCATAAGAAAAATACCTAAAGTAGTTCTACATGTTTTGAATCAATAGAGATTTTTAATAGATTAATAAGGTGGAAATGAAGGAAATGGTGGTCCTACAAGAATTTAATAGAATATATTTTTATAGAAATGAGTGAATGCGCCCATTAAACCTGACATGATTTTAGAGGAATTTAGAAAATAGTTTCATTGGATTTGGAGTTGGGATGAATTATTTAGGGGTTTTCCAAGATGGATGTAATAAAAAGGGAGCTATTTATTTTGTACAACAAAATCTAGGCTTAGAAAAAAGTTCACCATGGCTATATGAATAGGGCATGATTTTAGAGTCATCTTGGAATTTGAATCTTCTCATTTGGAGCTAGAATGAATGCACGAGAGATTTTAGAAAGTGGCTTTGAATAGTTAAAAAAAGTTTAGAGGAAAAATGTGTAAGATAGAGTTTTACATAGAGCATGATTTTCGGAGTCTCTAAGATTTTCAATCACCAAATGTGGAGTTTGTATGAATTCCTATGAATTATTTCTTCTTTGTGGAAAAAAATATAAAAAAAAGTCTTTTACCTAAATGGGTCGAATTTACTCGGGAGCAGCGTGCACCGGCGCAGGACCATGACTGGGCCAACCCAGCAGTCCAGGTGTGCGGGGCGGGGGGAGGGTGGAGGCGATGTTGAAGGCGGGTTCGCTAAAGGCGCTCCCGCCACACGGAAGCACACGCGGGCGGCAACCTCGTCCACTAAACATTATAGGCAGGGCCACTCGGCAGCCGCTGCGGCTCGCAGGTGGGCGCCACCTTCGAGGGTCGTCTCCTTCCTCCCGTTTGAGTGGATGAAAGGCAGGGGTTCGGCCGTTGTCCGCAGCCATGGTTGATACTTGTGATCCGCATTGGGTTTTTTGTGAAGAGGAACGTATGATGCAACACAATTTATATACAAGTATTTCCCTGAGTAGAGAACCAAGGTTTATCGAACCAACATGAGTAACAACCAGCCCCTCTCTTCACCAACTGCACATAAAGAAGCAAACATTTGCATCCAACGCGGGTAAGAGGATTGTCAATCCCCTTGGACTTGTTATTTGCAAGTAATAAAGTGTGTAGATGGTACTTGATAAATACAAAAGAAATAAGAAGTAAATAAAGGCAGCAAGGTAATTGTAGCATTTATAAACTTATAAGTGAATAGACCGAGGGATCGTAGTTTTCCCTCATGTCATTTCTCATGTAGTAGGCATACGGTGGGTAAACAAATTATTGTTGGGCAATCGATAGAAAAACGCATAGTTATGTGATATTCACGGCAATAATCATGTATATGTATGCATCACGTCCATAAGTAAATAGGCCGACTTCTGCCTACACCTATTACTATTACTCCACCCATCGACGGCTACCTAGCATGCATCTAGAGTATTAAGTAAAACAGAGTAATGCTTGGAGAACAATGACATGATGTAGACAAAGAGAATTCAATCGATATGAATTAACCTCATCGTTTTATCCTTAGTGGCTACAATACAATGACATGTCGTTGTCCCTTTTTGTCACTAGGATATAGGTATCCACCAAATTGAACCCACTACAGCGCATCCCTCGCAGTAAAGAAATACCAGTCTAGTTGGCCAAACTATTTCGATAGATCGGAGAGATTTACGAAGCTATGATAATCATGCAAATAAGAATCATAACAGAATTCAAAGAAGACTCAAATATTTATCATGAATAATCTAAACATAAACCCAAAATTCATCGGATCTCAAAAAACGCACCACACAAAAGGATTACATCGGATAGATCAAAGCGAAGATGAGATGATCATTGTATTGAAGATCAAGAGAGACATATATAGCAATCTAGGTACTCACTATGGACCCGTGAGTCTGTGTTAAACTACTCACACATCACCTTGGAAGCAGCGAGATCAATGTAGAGGTCCTCCGTGATCGATCCCCCCTCTAGCAGGACAACGAAAAAGGGCTCTAGATGAGCACACAGCGGAAGACACACTTGCGGCAGTGGAAAAATTGTTTTTAGTTGCTCTCTACTTATTTCTTGGATATTTGAGGATTTTTAGCCCCATACCCCCTTGTCATGCCCTGTTGTGTGGTTGCTCCCTCGTGTGGCCTCCGTTCTCCTTCTGAAACTTCCATGTCTTTTTTTGGTCGAGAAAAAATCACAAAAATGTTTCAGGGTAATTGGACTTCGTTTGGTACTGTAACCTAAAAAGCCAAAAAACATGCAAGAAACAACAACTAGCACTGGCACCGAGTTAATACGTTAGTGCTCAAAAATATTATTAATTAGTAAATAAACACTCAAAAAGTATCCTAGAATGATAATATTATAGCATGGAACAATAAAAAAATTATAGATACATTGGAGACATATCAGCATCTCCAAGCTTAATTCTTGCTCGTCCTCGAGTAGGTAAATGATAAAAACGGGATTTTTGATGTGACGTGCTACCCAACATTTCATCTATTGCAAGTTTGATCATTGAGAAATGATCATTGCCTCCTCACCGCCGCTCCCGCCGGCCCTCGCCACGGTGCCGGTGGGCCCAACTGCCAAAGGTGGCTTGGGGAGTTTGCGCGGCTTCGACGTCTTGCTGCACCGGCTGGGGCCGCTCCAGCCTGCTCGTCGACACGCAACTGACGGGGCGGCGTCCCCGTCAAGTGGTGATTGCACCATCTCCTACCTCTGGTGGGTGACTTGTGGTCACCCGGCTGGTGTTGAAGAGGGACTGCGGAGCCGAGGTGTGGAGTGTGGTGGATAAGGAGCTCGTCAAATCCGGCGACGGAAGGTGATGTTGGGCGTGTCTCGGTATTTTGCGGCGCCGCTGAGGGATGCCTCCGGGCTGCTAGATCATTTGGCGTGCTGGCTACGTTCTTCGTGGGAGATCCAGGTCGGTTAGATCTAAGAGATGGCTGCCGCAAGGGTGTTGGGGCAACGACTTGAGGAGGTGGATGGTGGCGCAAACCGTTTGCTGTGGCGTGTTGTGACGTGTGCGACGGAGGGGTGGCTGAGCAGCAACCTGCCTAGGAGTTGGACGAAGAGCCGTTGATCGGCTGATCAAGAAGGGGTTGGGGCTGGGCGTATCTGCTTTGCACGGTCCCGGCGTGTGTGCTCCTCGGCGACGTCCTGGCCAGGTGCGAGGATTTGTGAGGCGGCTGCCTGTGTGCGTTTGCTTTGGCGGACATGGTGCAGTAGCGAGGTGGCCAATGTGGTGACCTGGCAAGAAGATGGTTAGATCCGAGCGGATTTGGTCATGATGGCTCGATCGTGGACTTGCTGATGCGTGTTGTGTGGAGTTTGAGGGGTTCATCCGGGCGAAAGCATGTCTCCGGAGTTTCCAGAGCTGGCGATGGCGAATTATAGGCATCGTCGAGGTACTCTCAGCCCTAGTATGGGCAGCTTCGGAGGAAACTCTAGATCCGTGTGATCAAAGGACGATGGTGCTTTGGCATCATATCCCCTCTTGAGGGCTTTGTCTTTGGAGCTAGGCATTGCCAAGTGGGACCGATGGAAGATGTCGGTGTTGGCGTCGGGTCTTCTGTGATAACAATGATGGGAGTGTGTGATGTCGGAGACGCGACAATGGTTGTGGTTGTCGGCTCTTCTATGGCGTCTTCGTTGGATTACCTCGGCTCGTTTTGTTGCGTTGAAGTCGGAGCTGTGACGGTGGGGCCCCTGTGGCGACCATGACATGTAATTTTTCAGAGTCCGAGTTGCCCTATCCTTGACATGGGTGGCTGAGTTTGGCACATGTCTTCTTGTGTTTCCGCGTAGCCTCTACGATGAAGGTTGGGTCGATGTTCATCTTCTCCAAAGCCGGAGTCGCTTGCTCGAAGATTAGAGAGGGCAATGACGCTTGTTGGGAAGAAGTGATGACGATGATACTCACGTGTGATTTTGGCTAAGCCTTCTTTGTGAGGCGTTGTGTGGGTGTCGCTCAGCGGTTTATGATGATTTCGATCTGTTTTTTCTTCTGTTTAATTAGTTGATGACGCAATTTTTTTGCGTGTGTTTTAAAAGAGAATCAATGAGGGAAAAGAGGCGATTTTCTAGCATGGCACGCCTCTAGGAAACGAGCAGGTAGACGCCACGTCACTCGAAGCAACAGAAGCACCTCGAGCCCCTGTACGAGCTAGTACACGTACTACGTCGCTGCTGTCAGTGTCGACATGCCGTCCTCTGTAACGATCTGTGCGCCTTCATTAAGGCCGTGCGTTAGATGTTGATGATGATGACGACGCACGCATTGAGGGCGAGGCGGTGTGGCCGGCGTGTGCATTGATTGATCCACTGATCAGTGTAGTAGTACGGGCTCCTGCTCTAGGCGATGACGTCGATGGTCTGGCCGCCGTCGGTTGCTTGCCGCCTTCGTACACTGCCGGCCTGCCGCGGTGCCGACGTGAACTGTGAATCGAACACGTCTACCCCTCGCGTCCCTCCCCCAATCCACGGACTCCACCGTTGATCCAACAGCTTGGCAGGGCGAGCTGCTTGATCTGCTGCCGGACATTGCTTCTGGTCGATCCATCTTTAAATGCAAATGGTACGTTCACGAGCTAGTTCAAGCCCGCAGAAAAAGCTCCTACACACACTACTTACTGTTGAGATCTCAACCTCAGGTTCATCTGGGCTGTAACTGTGTTGATCTGAGCCGTTTGCCAAGAAAAAAAGAGTCGATCTGAGTTGTTCTCGTTTGAGATCGGACGTACTTCCTCCGTAAAGAAACATAAAAACAGTTACTAGAGAGGGAGTACTTTCCATTTGTTTGGTGAAGAAATTCGTACCGGCAATAGGCCTCGATATCCTCAAGAAAAGGAAAAAAAAGGCAAGAGGCCTCGACCACGAGGGAAGCTCTGTCTGCTCTTCTCTTTTATCCGTCTTTTATTTGGTTATTGTATTGGGGCATGTATAATGATAAAATGATTCTATCTTAAGTCTTGCATGTAATTTAGAGATGATAAAAAAATGTCTTCTAATGAATCATCTCTTAGCCTTATTTTGAATAACTAGTTATTCTAAAAACATCATGAGACATATTGTGTTAAGAGATCATCTCTTGTTCTCTCTTAAATAAGAGAAGATAAACCTTTTTTTATGAATTCTCTCTCCGCCATCTCATCATTTATTCTACATGACACTACTAAGATATCACCATTATACATGGCCTTACGGTAGATGCTATTTTTTTTCCTGGGACGCGTCTAGCGAGGGACCAGCTGCTGGCTCAAAGCAGCCGCCAAAAAAGGAAATTTCAGCTCTTTAATCTAAAAAATATTTTTTTAATAATCTATAAATAGAGATAGTTTGTTCCCTAAATACATATTAGGAAAAATGAATACGTGTGAACATGTGTGAACGAAAAAAGTAAAGTGTTGCAAAACAGTCACGCGAACAAATGTGAATGCATTTAATTTAGGCTTTTTGAATTTTTAAAAAAGCATACCTTCCAAACTGCGCGTCGGAATTCAGATCCGTCTTCACCGTTGGATTCTTCGCGACGAGATCTTCAAAACTAGATGTCGCATGGGTATGTTTCGTCGATTTTTTTTCTATGCATTTTAACCTCTATTTTGTGCAATTACGTAGGAGTGGATGTGCAACTTTCCGCTTACCCCATGGAAGTGTAGCTTTCACTAATGGCACATCCACCCTCAAACTACCTCCTCCTATTGAGATGTTCATCCAACTACGTAGTCGTTCATGTGCAACTTTCCTTCTGGCTGTGGTTGTGCTTTTACTGTTTTTCTGCATCAGCCAACTGTCTAGTAGTGGATGTGCAACTTCAGATACTGTCACCATCAACTGTCTACCAATAATGTGTAACTTTCCTCAGTAACTCCCGTGGATGTGTAGCTTCTCTTGCTAGCACCCCATCCAAACCACCCATGCTAGTGAGATTGTACAATTTTAGCACCCCGTTTGTATGCAAATTTACAATACCCTCGTGGATGTGGTAGTTTTTATCATCCAACTATCCCTATCAGTGAGATGTGCAACTTCGTCTGTTGCCCCGGCCAACCACTTAGCATACTATGTGCAACTCTGTCTATTGTTCCTGCCAATTGAAAGAACACATCTACAAGTAAGGAGGGTAAGGAGTTTCACAACGACTACTAGGAAGTTGGCTGGAACAACATGCTAAGTGCACATATCGCTAGTAGGATAGGTAGGGTTAGGTGTGCAGAACTGAAAAACTAAACATCCACAAGTAGGAAGGTGGGTTTGCACATAAAAAACTAGGTATTTGATGGGGAAAAGATTACTTGAAAATAAAATTGGTTTTAGAAAAAAGTTGCATCATGCATTACTAAAATTGCACCATGTAGTAATAAAGCTGCACAATATATCACCAAAATTGGCATCGAAAAAAAATTCACCGAAACATATTCATGCGGGATCTAATTTCAAATATTTGGTCGTGAGAGTTCCAACAATGAAAACGATCTAAATTTTAACGCATGGTTTAAAAGATATGATTTTTCAAAATTTTAAAATGCGAAATAAATGTACATGAATTTGTTCTTTCCTAAATAAATTAACCAGTGTGAACGCATTTAATTCTAACTGTCACATGCGTTAGAAGACTAATAAATTAACACATGCATGCATGTGAGAGACCGATCACTCTGTTTAACCAAATAGTGCGCGTGCACTCTTTAGATGTTAGGGGTTTTTCTGAATTTTATTTATTCTCGGCCTCTACATTGATTAAAAAAAAGTTCTTGATATGTTTTTCTTTCAAGGTAAATCATGTACTAGTGCTGAGCAACTTTGTTCATAAAAAAAAGTATCAAATAAAGCTAGTACTAGTGCTGAGTGAATCGACTTAAAAAAAACTCAAAACCATCCATGTAGAATTTGTCTCGCGAGTTGCAGCAACATCTCCAAAATTTTACCATAAAAATTATACTGTATGAGTGTAATCTAATCCACGAGCAACACTAGAACGACGTTTTCAAGAAGGAATTGTAGCTCCCCTGTTGATGTTGGTTGGTTTAATCATCCCCGAAGCAGATCTTCAAAGCAAACACCTCCAACAAAGAAACATACACGAATATGAACACTATTTGATCTGCCTACAAAGGTAGATCATGAGTTTTCACCTATAGAAAACACAATCAGGATATCAGCTACCATTGTCGAGATCAAAGGGTCTACCAGCAAGCTCGCACATTACTTAGCCAACGGGAAAATAGCCGAAATGGCCAGACACCATCATATACTGCTTTCGATCACTTCCCACTGCCGTCTCGTTAATGCTTGTTGTGCATATGATGACAACACCTCGCAGTCGTGGCCACCAGATATATCGCCTGGATGCCACTGTCCTCAAGGGCCCCGATATATCCCGTGGTCAAGCTAGATCCAACCTCAATGTCGTACACCCCCCAATGGTGAGGGAGAGGGGCATTACATGTCCCACAACTGCCCCACAATATGCCATCCCCTCGTGCATCGCACCAGATTCGCATGACCTCGTAAGCCTCGCTACATTCTATCCAATAGCATCTCCACCCGCGCCCCCAACAGGCCCTCCTCAGATCATTCTTTTCCGCCGGCGAGTGAAAAACGACTCAGTAGTACCCTCAGGAGCCGGTTTTTCGTCGGTTAGGGTCGAAATTTGCCCCGACGGTCCCAGCACGCTCGGGGGCGCCCGGGGACGTCGGCGAACGACGCGCCGGTCCCCCTATCAGGCGAAGGAAGGCATTTTCTTCTCCAGAACCGCCCCTCGCGCACCACACCTTCCATCACACTGCCGATTCCGGCGCCGCCCCATCTGCCTACCGCCGCTACAAAGGCCATCTCCCCGTCGACTTCGTCGCGGATTCACGCCCTACCCCCGCTTCTTGGTGAGTTTTCCCGGCGCTCCGGGCACGTATGCGTGATCGCGCCTTCGCCACGCCCGCCAGGTGTTCGGAGATTTGCCTGGGCGATGGACTCCGACGACGAGGAGGCGTTCACGGCGCTACTAGAGGAGGACGCCGATGCCAACGCCCAGAATGAAGAGCACCTGGTGGCGTGATCGCTCTCTACCCGGCCTATTCGCGAGAAATGCAAAGCCACGGTGAGGCAAAGCTGAGGCATCGACTGGAAGGCTACTGTTTGCTCTACGCCGACTACTTCGCAAACGCTCCTCTGCACGTTGATAAAGTATTCCGGCGTCATTATCATATGAGCCAGAAGCTCTTCTTCAGGATTGTGAATTCCATCAGGGAGTTCGACAACTACTTCAATTGCAAAAAGGATTGCACCGGCACACTTGGATTCACCTCGCTCCCGAAGTGCACGACAGCTATGGGGATGCTTGCGTACGGAGCTCCTGGTAATATTCTGGAAGACTATGGATGCATGGTTGAGTCCACCACCATTGAGTGTTTCCACAAGTTATGCAGGGCAATGGTGGCAGTTTTTGGACCTCAATATTTGCGATCACCCAATGCTGAAGACACTGCTCGGATCCTAGCACAGAATGCAGAAAGAGGGTTGTCTGGGTGCTTGGAAGTATCGACTGCATGCATTGGAAATGAAATAACTGTCCATTTGCTTGGCAAGGGATGTACAAAGGCGCCAAAGGAGGTTGCAGTGTGGTACTTGAGGCAGTGGCCATACATGACCTCTGGATTTGGCACACCTTCTTTGGTATGCCAGGAACTCACAATGACATCAACGTACTACAGTGCTCAAATGTCTTTGCCAAGCTTGTTGAAGGTCATGCTCCTCCGGTTAACTACGAGGTTAATGGGCACCACTACAACAAGGGATACTACCTAGCAGATGGCATCTATCCGAGATGGTCCACATTTGTGAAGAATATCTCAAATCCTGCACCAGGAGACAAGAACCCCTATTTTGCCAAGCGTCAAGAAGCTTGCAGGAAGGATGCCGAGCGTGCATTTAGTGTGCTTTAATCTCGTTTTGCTGTTGTCCGGTACCATTCTTAGACCCGGTCGAAAGATCAAATTCGGTAAGTCATGACTTGCTGTGTTATCTTGCTCAACATGATCATTGAGAGTGAGCAGGAGGAGCCAGTGTTTGACACTGGATCATATTACAGGCAAGGTCCTCTTGCCCAAGTTGATTACCAGCAACCAGCAACCTGGACTGCCTTCCTCAACATGTGTCAGGAGATCCGAGACCCACAAGTGCATCAACAACTGTAGCACCATTTGGTGGAGCACCTATGGAGGCTGAAGGGCAATGCCTAGCTCGATTTTTGATTTGTATTGACTTGTTAAACTATTTTTTGATTTGTACTGATTTCTGTGATGAACTATGCGATAAAAAATAACTATTGTTGTTCAATTTGTGGTGAAGAATGTCGAATATGGGCCAAAAGTGGGCCAAATTTGCGCCGAAAGCGGCGGCTGGGGGTGCCTTTGGGTGGGTGGTTGGGAAGCCGACCTCCCTCCCCGCTGTTTTTAGCGTCGATGGATCCCAAGGTGCCACTATTTCGGTCCCTTGGGGGGGGGGGCGAACGGCTGGAGATGCTCTAAGTGGGTGGGTGCTGGACTTGCTCACCCGGCAACCATGCCGGTGAGTCATCCATCGTCGCTGCAAAGTGACCGGACAACCAACACGCGAAATACTGGTTTCATACACATGGCAACTCAAGCCATACGTCCATAAAATAACATGGTATGGACTAGAATATTCTCCTAAATTTCTTAATGGTAGAATGTATTTTGTAGAAAAAAATGAGAGTGCTTCACAAAAACATAGAAATCAAGGAAAAGTACAATGTTTCATGAGAAAATCATGCGTTTTGTTTCTTGAATATTCTTTACAATTTTTTTAGTTTTCTCTAATATATTTTGTTTCCCCCTTTTTGTTTCTTTAATTTATGCACTTTGATAAATTTTGAGAATCAATACTTTATGTAGAATAGGTATTTTCCATTTCTTCATAATATAAATATATAGTTCTACTTAATTTATTGATAATGTTTTACCCATTTTTTTAAAAAAAGTGTTACATTTTTCATATTGGCACCAAATATGCCAACTATTGAAAGTCGAAGGTGCAACTATGCTGTTTGGAAGGTGATGTACAAACACTAAAATCCATCGGTAACTAGAGGAAATATGGAATCTTCCCATTTTTAACCTAAAAAATTAAACCTTATAAAAGGATACATATTTGCACACGATGAAAAGTAATTTAATAAAAGTAAGGCACATTACCTATATTATTTTGATCTTGTTAACTACTTTTTTGGAAATTAACTTTTAAATATGTATATGCCTAGGTTAGGAGTTTGATAGCACCTTGGGAGAGTTGACCTTTCAATGAGAAACAATCATGATTTCGGTGGATATGACTTTAAAGATCTAATACAATGTGTAGTGAGACTGCATATGCAATCACTAAACCAACTATAGAAATGGTATTGACCTTTTTGGGGCACAACGAAGCCTGACCACGAAGGTCTAATTTCTACAAGCAATTGAACAAGAGAGAACTATGGTATGCAATCTAAATATTGTGAATATAGATTAATGTTAGGTGTATAGTAAGTGGTCTTGGCATTGGCGTTGGATACAAACAAAGTATACGAAGTTGCAGTTGTGGAGAACTTTTAACTAGACAAAATCAAGTCTAGGTTGTTGCAAATATGCCCTAGAGGCAATAATAAATTAGTTATTATTATATTTCTTTGTTCATGATAATCGTTTATTATCCATGCTATAATTGTATTGATTGGAAACGCAGTGCATGTGTGGATACATAGACAAAATACTGTCCCTAGTAAGCCTCTACTTGACTAGCTCGTTGATCAAAGATGGTCAAGATTTCCTGACCATAGGCAAGTGTTGTCACTTGATAACGGGATCACATCATTAGGAGAATCATGTGATGGACTAGACCCAAACAAATAGACGTAGCATGTTGATCATGTCATTTTGTTGCTACTGTTTTTTGCGTGTCAAGTATTTGTTCCTATGACCATGAGATCATATAACTCACTGACAGCGGAGGAATGCTTTGTCTGTATCAAACGTCGCAACGTAACTGGGTGACTATAAAGATACTCTACAGGTATCTCAGAAGGTGTTCGTTGAGTTAGTATGGATCGAGACTGGGATTTGTCACTCCGTGTGACGGAGAGGTATCTCGGGGCCCACTCGGTAATACAACATCACACACAAGCCTTGCAAGCAATGTGACTTAGTGTAAGTTGCGGGATCTTGTATTACGGAACGAGTAAAGAGACTTGCCGGTAAACGAGATTGAAATAGGTATGCGGATACTGACGATCGAATCTCGGGCAAGTAACATACCGAAGGACAAAGGGAATGACATACGGGATTATATGAATCCTTGGCACTGAGGTTCAACCGATAAGATCTTCTAGAATATGTAGGATCCAATATGGGAATCTAGGTCCCGCTATTGGATATTGACCGAGGAGTCACGCGGGTCATGTCTACATAGTTCTCGAACCCGCAGGGTCTCCACACTTAAGGTTCGACATTGTTTTATGCGTATTTGAGTTATATGGTTGGTTACCGAATGTTGTTCGGAGTCCCGGATGAGATCATGGACGTCACGAGGGTTTCCGGAATGGTCCGGAAACGAAGATTGATATATAGGATGACTTCATTTGGTTACCGGAAGGTTTTCGGGCATTACCGGTAATGTACCGGGAATGACGAATGGGTTCCTGATCTTCACCGGGAGGGGGGACCACCCACCCGGGAGGGCCCAAGGACCTTGGGGGTGGCGCACCAAGTAGGTGGGGTCAGCCCAAGGCTGTCTTGCGCAAGAGAAAGAAAAAACCAAAAGAAGAGAAAAAAAAGGAAAGGTGGGAAAAGAGAGAAGGACTCCACCTTCCAATCCTAGTTGGACTAGGATTGAAGGAGGACTCCTCCTCCCCTTGGTGGCGCAGCCCTTGGGGCTCCTTGAGCCTCAAGGAAAGCCTCCCCTCCCTCCTCCTATATATATGGAGCAATTAGGGCTGATTTGAGACAACTTTTTCAAGGCAGCCCGACCACATACCTCCACGGTTTTACCTCTAGATCGCGTCTCTGCGGAGCTCGGGCGGAGCCCTGCCGAGATTAGATCATCACCAACCTCCGGAGCGCCGTCACGCTGCCGGAGAACTCATCTACCTCTCCGTCTCTCTTGCTGGATCAAGAAGGCCGAGATCATCGTCGAGTTGTACGTGTGCTGAACGCGGAGGTGCCGTCCGTTCGGCACTAGATCGTGGGACGGTTCGTGGGACGGTTCGCGGGACGGTTCGTGGGACGGTCCGCGGGGCGGATCGAGGGACGTGAGGACGTTCCACTACATCAACCGCGTTCACTAAACGCTTCTGCTGTGCGATCTACAAGGGTACATAGATCGGAAATCCCCTCTCATAGATGGACATCACCATGATAGGTCTTCGTGCGCGTAGGAAATTTTTTGTTTCCCATGCGACGTTCCCCAACAGTGGCATCATGAGCTAGGTTCATGCGTAGATGTAATCTCGAGTAGAACACAAAAGTTTTTGTGGGCGGTGATGTGCGTCTTGCTGCCCTCCTTAGTCTTTTCTTGATTCCGCGGTATTGTTGGATTGAAGCGGCTTGGACCGACATTACTTGTACGCTTACGAGAGACTGGTTTCATCGCTACGAGTAACTCCGTTGCTCAAAGATGACTGGCAAGTGTCGGTTTCTCCAACTTTAGTTGAATCGTATTTGACCGAGGAGGTCCTTGTATAAGGTTAAATAGCAATTCATACATCTCCGTTGTGGTGTTTGCGTAAGTAAGATGCGATCCTACTAGATACCCATGGTCACCACGTAAAACATGCAACAACAATTAGAGGACGTCTAACTTGTTTTTGCAGGGTATGCTTGTGATGTGATATGGCCAACGATGTGATGTGATATATTGGATGTATGAGATGATCATGTTGTAATAGTTAATATCGACTTGCACGTCGATGGTACGGCAACCGGCAGGAGCCATAGGGTTGACTTTAAACTAACATTTGTGCTTGCAGATGCGTTTACTATATTGCTAGGACGTAGCTTTAGTAGTAATAGCATGAGTAGCACAACAACCACGTTGATGGAGATCATGATGATGGAGATCATGGTGTGACGCCGGTGACAAGAAGATCGTGCCGGTGCTTTGGTGATGGAGATCAAGAAGCACATGATGATGGCCATATCATGTCACTTATGAATTGCATGTGATGTTAATCCTTTATGCACCTTATCTTGCTTAGAACGACGGTAGCATTATGAGGTGATCTCTCACTAAAATTTCAAGACGAAATTGTGTTCTCCCCGACTATGCACTGTTGCGACAGTTCTTTGTTTTGAGACACCACGTGATGATCGGGTGTGATAGACTCAACGTTCACATACAACGGGTGCAAAACAGTTGCACACGCGGAACACTCGGGTTAAGCTTGACGAGCCTAGCATGTGCAGACATGGCCTCGGAACACATGTGACCGAAAGGTCGAGCATGAATCGTATAGTTGATATGATTAGCATAGAGATGCTTACCACTGAAACTATTCTCGACTCACGTGATGATCGGACTTGAGATAGTGGATTTGGATCATGTACCACTCAAATGACTAGAGAGATGTACTTTTTGAGTGGGAGTTCTTAAGTAATATGATTAATTGAATTAATTGTCATGAACATAGTCTAATGGTCTTTGCGAATTACGATGTAGCTTGCGCTATAGCTCTACTGTTTTTATATGTTCCTAGAGAAAATTTAGTTGAAGGTTGATAGTAGCAAACTTTGCAGAGGATTGTCCTCGTTGCTGCGCAGAATGTCCTTAAATGCACCACTCGGTGTGCTGCACCTCGAGCGTCGTCTGTGGATGCTGTGAACATCCGACATACACGTTTCTGATGACTACACGATAGTTCAGTGCAAAATACTTAATGGCTTAGAAGCAAGGCGCCGAAGACGTTTTGAAACGTCACGGAACATATGTGATGTTCTAAAGAGATGAAATTAGGATTTCATGCTTGTGCCCTTGTTAAGAGGTACGAGACCTCCGACAAGATTCTTTGTCCACAAAGTAAAGGAGAAAATCTCAATCGTTGAGCATGTGCTCAGATTGTCTAAGTACGACAATCACTTGAATCAAGTGGGAGTTAATCTTCCAGATGAGATAGTGATGGTTCTCCAAAGTCACTGCCACCAAGCTGTGAGAGCTTCGTGATGAACTATAACATATCAAGGATAGATACAATGATCCTTGAGCGATTCGCGATGTTTGACACTGCGAAAGTAGAAATCAAGAAGGAGCATCAATAGTTGATGGTTAGTAAAACCACTAAGTTTCAAGAAAGGCAAGGGGTAGAAGGGATACTTCGTGAAATGGCAAAACAATTGCTGCACTAATAAAGAGACCCAAGATTGAACGCAAAGCCGAGACTAAGTGCTTCTGTAATGAGGGGAACAGTCACTGAGGCGGAGCAACTCTAGATACTTGGTAGATAAGAAGGCTGGCAAAAGTCGAAAGAAGTATATTTGATATACATGATGTTGATGTGTACTTTACTAGTACTCCTAGTAGCACGAGGGTATTGGATACTGGTTCGGTTGCTAAGTGATTAGTAACACGAAATGAAAGCTACGGCATAAACGGAGATTAGCTAAAGGCGAGGTGACGATACGTGTTGGAAGTGTTTCCAAGGTTGATATGATCAAACGTCGCACACTCCATCTACCATCGGGATTGGTGTTAAACCTAAATAATTGTTATTTGGTACTTGTGTTAAGCATGAACATGATTGGATCGTGTTTATTGCAATACGATTATTCATTTAAAGAGAATAATGGTTACTCTATTTTCTTGAATAAATCACCTTCAATGGTTTATTGAATCTCGATCGTAGTGTTACACATGTTCATAATATTGGTGCCAAAAGATACGAGGTAATGCTAATAGTACCACTTACTTGTGGCACTGCCGCTTGAGTCATGTTGGTGTAAATTGCATGAAGAGGCTCCATGCTGATGGATCTTTATACTCACTTGATTTTGAATCACTAGTGACATGCAAATCATACCACATGAGCAAGGCCTTGTTTTCATTGAGATGAAACAAGATAGTAACTTGTTGGAAGTGATACATTTTGATGTATGCAGTCCAATGGGTGCTGAGGCACGCAGTGGATATCATTATGTTCTTACTTCAATGACGATTTGAGCAGATACAAGAGTATTTACTTAATGAATCACAAGTCTGAAATATTGAAAGGTTCAATTCTGTTTCAGGAGTGAAGTTCGTCGTAACAAGAGGATAAACTGTCTACAATATGATCATAGAAATGAATATCTGAGTTACGAGTTTTGGTACGCAATTAAGACAATGTGGAAAATGTTTCGCAGTTCATGCCACCTGGAACATCATAGTGTGATGATGTGTCTGAACGTCATAGCCACGCACTATTTGGTATGGTGCATGCTATGATGTCTCTTATCGAATTACCACTATCGCTTATGGGTTATGCATTAGAGACAACCGCATTCACTTTAAATAGGGCACCGCGTATTTCCGTTGAGATGACACAGTATAGACTGAGGTTTAGAGAAATCTAAACTGTCGTTTCTTGAAAGTTTGGGGCTTCGACACTTGTGTGAAAAAGTTTCAGTCAAATAAGCTCAAACCCAAAGAGGATAAATGCATCTTCATAGGATATCCAAAACAGTTGGGTACATCTCCTATCTCAGATCCGAAAGCAAAGTGTTTGTTTCTAGAAACGGACCCTTTCTCGAGGAAAGGTTTCTCTCGAAAGAATTGAGTGGGAGGGTGGTAGAACTTAATGAGGTTACTGAACCATCACTTCAACCAGTGTGTAGCAGGGCGCAGGAAGTTATTCATGTGGCGCCTACACCAATTGAAGTGAAAGCTGATGATGGTGATCATCGAGCATCGGATCAAGTTACTACAAACCTCGTAGGTTGACAAGGTCGCGTACTACTGCAGAGTGGTATGGTAACCTTTCTTGAAGGTCATGTCGTTGAGCAACAGTGAACCTACGAGTTATGGAGAAAGCAATGGTGGGCCCGGATTCTGACAAATGGCTGGAAGCCATGAAATCCGAGAGAGGATCCATGTATGAAAACAAAGTGTAGACTTTGGAAGAACTACTTGATGGTCATAGGACTGTTGAGTAAAGATGGATCTTTAAAAGGAAGACAGACGATGATGGTGATAAGTCACTATTAAGAAAAGCTCGACTTGTCGCAAAGATGTTCCCGACAAGATCAAACAGTTGACTATGATGAGACTTTCTCACTCGTAGCGATGCTAAAAGTCTGTTAGAATTATGTTAGTAGTTGCTGCATTATTTATGAAATATTGCACATAGGATGTCAAAACATTGTTTCCTCGACGGTTTCCTTGAGCAAACATTGTATGTGATACAACCAGGAGGTTTTGTCGATCCTAAAGATACTAGCAAGTATGCAAGCTCCAGCGATCCTTCAATGGACTGGTGCAAGCATCTCGGAGTTGGAATATACACTTTGATGAGATGATCAAAGATTTTGGGTTTGTACAAGGTTTATGAGAAACTTGTATTTCCAAAGAAGTGAGTGGGAGCACTATAGAATTTCTGATAAGTATATGTGGTTGACATATTGTGGATCAGAAGTAATGTAGAATTTCTGTAAAGCATACAAGGTTGTTTGAAAGGAGTTTTCAAAGGAATACCTGGATTGCGCTACTTGAACGTTGAGCATCAAAGATCTATGAATATAGATCGAAAGCGCTTAATAGAAGTTTCAACAAGATGCATGCCTTGACAAGTTTTTGAAGGAGTTCAAAATAGATCAGCAAAGAAGGAGTTCTTGGTTGCGTTGTGAGGTGTGAATTTGAGTAAGACTCCAAACCCGACCCCGGCAGAATAAAGAGAATAGACGAAGGTCGTCTTCTATGTCTTGGCCGTAGAATCTGAAGTATGCCATGCTGGGTACCGCACCTGATGTGTGCCTTGACTCAAAGTCTGTTGAGAGGTACAGAGGGTGATCCATGATTGAATCACTAGCAGCGGTCAAAATTTATCCTTAGTAACTGATGGACTAAGGAATTTTTCTCGATTATGGACGTGGTTAAAGAGTTCGTCGTAAAGGGTTACGTCGATGCAAGCTTTGACACTAATCCGAATAACTATGAGTAGTGAAATGGATTCTATAGTAGAGTAGATGTTTGGAGTATTTTCGAATAGCACATAGTAGCAGCATCTATAAGATGACATAAAGATTTGTAAAGAACACACGGATCTGAAACTTTCAGAACCGTTGACTAAAACCTCTCTCACGAGCAAGACGTGATCAGACCCCATAACTATATGGGTGTTGGATTCGTTGGAATCACATGGTGCTGTGAACTAGATTGTTGACTCTAGTGCAAGTGGGAGACTGTTGGAAATATGCCCTAGAGGCAATAATAAATTAGTTATTATTATATTTCTTTGTTCATGATAATCGTTTATTATCCATGCTATAATTGTATTGATTGCAAACACAGTGCATGTGTGGATACATAGACAAAACACTGTCCCTAGTAAGCCTCTACTTGACTAGCTCGTTGATCAAAGATGGTCAAGATTTCCTGACCATAGGCAAGTGTTGTCACTTGATAACGGGATCACATCATTAGGAGAATCATGTGATGGACTAGACCCAAACTAATAGACGTAGCATGTTGATCGTGTCATTTTGTTGCTACTGTTTTCTGCGTGTCAAGTATTTGTTCCTATGACCATGAGATCATATAATTCATTGACACCAGAGGAATGCTTTGTGTGTATCAAACGTCGCAACGTAACTGGGTGACTATAAAGATGCTCTATAGGTATCTCCGAAGGTGTTCTTTGAGTTAGTATGGATCGAGACTGGGATTTGTCACTCCGTGTGACGGAGAGGTATCTCGTGGCCCACTCGGTAATACAACATCACACACAAGCCTTGCAAGCAATGTGACTTAGTGTAAGTTGCGGGATCTTGTATTACGGAACGAGTAAAGAGACTTTCCGGTAACCGAGATTGAAATAGGTATGCGGATACTGACGATCGAATCTCGGGCAAGTAACATACCGAAGGACAAAGGGAATGACATACGGGATTATATGAATCCTTGGCACTGAGGTTCAAACGATAAGATCTTCGTAGAATAGGTAGGATCCAATATGGGCATCCAGGTCCCGCTATTGGATATTGACCGAGGAGTCACTCGGGTCATGTCTACATAGTTCTCGAACCCGCAGGGTCTGCAAAGTTAAGGTTCGACGTTGTTTTATGCGTATTTGAGTTATATGGTTGGTTACCGACTATTGTTCGGAGTCCCGGATGAGATCACGAACGTCACGAGGGTTTTAAGAATGGTCTGGAAACGAAGATTGATATATAGGATGACTTCATTTGGTTACCGGAAGGTTTTCGGGCATTATCGGTAATGTACCGGGAATGACGAATGGGTTCCGGATCTTCACCGGGATGGGGGACCACCCACTCGGGAGAGCCCAAGGACCTTGGGGGTGTCACACCAAGTAGGTGGGGTCAGCCCAAGGCTGTCTTGCGCAAGAGAAAGAAAAAACCAAAAGAAGAGAAAGAAAAAAAAGGAAAGGTGGGAAAAGAGAGAAGGACTCCACCTTCCAATCCTAGTTGGACTAGGATTGGAGGAGGACTCCTCCTCCCCTTGGTGGCGCAGCCCTTGGGGCTCCTTGAGCCTCAAGGCAAGCCTCCCCTCCCCTCCCTCCTCCTATATATATGGAGCAATTAGGGCTGATTTGAGACAACTTTTTCAAGGCAGCCCGACCACATACCTCCACGGTTTTACCTCTAGATCGCGTCTCTGCGGAGCTCGGGCGGAGCCCTGCCGAGATTAGATCATCACCAACCTCCGGAGCACCGTCATGCTGCCCGAGAAATCATCTACCTCTCCGTCTCTCTTGCTGGATCAAGAAGGCCGAGACCATCGTCGAGCTGTACGTGTGCTGAACGCGGAGGTGCCGTCCGTTCGGCACTAGATCGTGGGACGGATCGCGGGACGGTTCGTGGGACGGTTCGCGGGGCGGATCGAGGGACGTGAGGACGTTCCACTACATCAACCGCATTCACTAAACGCTTCTGCTATGCGATCTACAAAGGTACGTAGATCGGAAACCCCCTCTCATAGATGGACATCACCATGATAGGTCTTCGTGCGCGTAGGAAATTTTTTGTTTCCCATGCGATGTTCCCCAACATAGGTAGTGTATGGATAGTATCTATGATGGGATGGTGGACTTTGGTCACATTTGGGACTGCGAGCTGACTCCAATCATATTATCCTTTATTTTGAAACTCTATGGGCTTAGCCAAAAACTGAGGTGGCACATGACGTGTAGAAAGCCATAAACAAAAATATGAAGTGTCATGTTGCATATTTCATGTAACCCCTTTTCCATCATCTCGATCATTTTTTCCACATCCATGTGTGAATAATATGTTGTAGGCACATGTAATGGATGGGAATTGGAAGATAAAAATCATGCGATAGCGCAGAGAGCTTTAGGATTTTGACCTTAGGCCCATCCCAGTGCTCCACCTTATAGATGTGCTAAGGCTGCCATGTAGGCAAAAAACCTAATGTGGCAAGCTAATTAATAGGAGAGAGATGAGTATGGTGATCACAGGAAGAAACAATGCTAAGTGCGCGAACCTAGGTAAAACACTTAAATGAAATAAGCCCATCAATGCATGAACAACTTTAGTTGCAAAATGTTCAATTGAAGCATGCTTAGCAATAACAAGTTAAGCACCAACGCATTGGGGACTTTAGGTGCTAATTTTTTTAATATGCTTAGCACCTCATGTAAGCACCTTTGCATTGGAAGAGGCCTTACTAGGATGACTATTCTTGATCTATTGTTGTTATGATTTTCTGATTAGCACTTATTACAATGGCCCAACTAATTTTATTTCACACATGTACCACATATGTTTTCATAATATCTATGTTGAATTTGAGAAATTTCCATTAAGTTCAATCCATAAATGTGATAGATAAATCAGGATAAACATATTAAATGGGACGACCGAAAAAATAATAATACTACATATACTATACATGTAATTAGTTATATATGAAAAAGGTAACATGTCTAGATGAGTCGCTATTACCAAAAGCGCACAAGCAATCACTCTGATAAGGGGTAAGAACACATATTGTGTGGTGGAAGAAGAGGTGTTCGCATCGGTAGCCATGTCATCGAAAAGGGCGTCGATGTCTGGGAAGTCGTAACCGTGGTGAAAGTAGTCGTACACAACCACAATAGAGTAGGATCTAGCAATCGCACGAGAGTGCTCCCCAGGAGTATTATTGTCTCTCAAGAGGAGTGGTTTATGAGGCATGTTGCTCCACTTCGCGGTGCACGCCTTCAAGCGGAGTGGGAAATACGTTGGTGGTGCAAAACTCTGGAACTCTAAGGTGTGCGCATAGGTTTCAAATGTGTTTTTCCATGGAGACAAGCGCCCGCTTGTAGACATGTTGAAGCTTACCCACTAAAGAGAGGAGGAGAAACAACCGTGCACCAGGGTGAGGGATAGAAACAATTTCCAATTATTTTAATTTGTCTTCCACTAGTAAGCAAAACATCTCAACTTCTATTACGCATGCACGATAAAATGAAAGACATAACGTACACATGGCATATGTCATATCCGACCCGGCTGGATCACTAAACAAGAGGCGAGTGTGAGGTGGGCGACGGAGGTGTACACATGTATGATTCTTTTTCTCAAGTGTTTATCTTTTAGTGGTGTGTGGAATAAAAATCTTGTATGTTCCTCTACCACACCCTCCACTAGCGGGGTGAGACTAAACTTTGCACTCCTCCTTAATTATTATGCTTGAATGGGCTATATGGGCTTGTGGAATTTCCTATGAATTATTGGAAATTGTAAAATAGAATAAAATCCCAATAATTCCAACAACTTGTGTGTTTTGGTTATACTTGCAAGTTGTATGCACAATGTATAGTATTAATTGGTGACCTAAGGGCAATAGAACGAGATATCAATGGGGAGGACAATAATTTGAGGATTACATGTGTTCATAAAGTGGCAATGCTTTGTTATCTGAAAAAAGACATCTTGATTACCCTTAATTTGAAGTGTGCCTACGGTGACATGTGATGGTAGGACAATATATATTGGACACGTTCTGGTTCTTTGGAATAAGAAGGTTCTACCACATACAAAATATATGCCTACATAGTAAGAAAATATAAGCCAAGAATTATATTATTTGGTATTTGCACTATGTTATGATTGATGTCATCCGCGCAACATCCCAAATATGCATTGTCATGTGTAGGGTTTCAAATACAACTTTCTTTCTTTAACAATCATTACCTAACAATTGTTCGATAATTGTTGTTCTCATTTCTTTTTCTGCAACCTACAATAACAAAATTACTACCTTGTCATCAATGCTAATAAATTCTCCTAAGCAAGTATTTGTGACTTGTGTGGTTAAATTTACTTCCCAACTGCTAAAGTATTATCAATATTCTTTCACTCGCATCGTATTGAATATAAAATTAGGATTGAAATATTTCTCACGAAGATTGATGTGATCACTTAGACTTGGGGATATCAGGTTGCAAAGTTACCATCCATTTTCGTGTCTTCGACTTCGAGTCTATTGTCGCCCACCTTTGAATAAGTCTAGCGGTGAAGGGACCTAGTAGTGTATGAGCTTTGTGTTCTCCATGTAACCTCGGTTCAATGGTACTCTTCCGCGACATAGGTGTCCAAGCTCATCTTGAAAGTGCGAAGGGTGATCCTTCTAGTGGAACTTTTGGTCAAGGTTTGTGTTTTTCTAGGCCGACGACACTCTAATGGATTGTCGTCAAGAAAGCAGATGTTGTTTTTTAGCCTGATGAATATATGTATGGTGATGCTTGTTGATGCGCTATGGGGCGACAATAGCACTATCATGAACTCGTGATGCCCCATAGCGCATCAGTGGATCATGATTCATGGGTCTTGCTGAGCAACTTCCATAGTTGTAAGTGTTGGAAGTGTGCCCTAGAGACAATAGTAAATGTTCTTATTTATCTCCATATTTTTAAATAATGTTTATATTTCCGTGTTGTAATTGCAATGGTTCTCGAGTCTGTATATAAATGAGATTCAAAGGAAAACTCATTTGCATGTGTGGAATAATAAATACCAAGCAGATCCCTTGTCTTGTGTGTAAGACTAGACCATGTATTATTGATGATCCTATTTTATGATCATGGACTCTCTTAATATAAGAAGGTTTCCAACAAGAATGAGGACACACTATTGGCAGAACAATGGTGTTGCACACACCCAACTTATGGTATATTGTGAGATTCATTGTTAACTTTGTTATCGGTATCATCATAACATGTTAACGTATACTTACATGCTTAGATCATGAGAATATTGTAGGACCTTCATACGAGACGATCACTTTGGGGTTATCCAATACTAACCATAACTGAGTAGTTATTGATGGCGACTCTCGGGTGCACCAAAAAGTATGTGAACGTGTTCGATACTTCCAGACTTGGATTTCCTCTTGTAACAATGGAGAGATACTATTTTGCCCACTTTGCATTAAAATATATATCATCACCTTGCCAGATACATCATGGAAGTGATCTTGGAGATACCAAAATATGGAAACATGAAAAGGGAAAACGAGGTAATTAGGATAACTTGGCATAGTGATCAAGGTTAGCTTCACAAGGACACCTATAAAAGTCTCGCCTCGGGTTTTTTATGTATCGCCAAGCAAAGGGAACCATGTACACTAAACTAAGGTTTGCTTGATAAACTATCTCAATGTATATGTGGGAGTTATCATGGGTGTCCTATGCTTTGTTGTTAATTATTAACCGGAGGGTGTTTCGACACTTGTCCACATATAACCGAATCTACAAGGTCACACATTTAGTGAAAACTGGTTTGATAGAGCACTACGATGTGATAGCAGTATGAGAGGTTGTTTTTGGAAGGGTTTAGGGAGGCCCCGATGATAATGGGAGTGTTGCGAAAGTTCGAGAAAGGGTCCTGAAAGGTACGGGGAGGTTCTAGAACCTTCAAAAACCTTTTGGGAGGTCCTAGGACATCCTAGTTGGCTTCCCCTTTTCTTTGCCAAGAGGGCGGAAACTACTAGGCCGAGTGGGCTCAATGGTGCATCCCACACCCACAAAGTGTGAAGGCAAGTTGGTGCCTTGGGAGCCAAGTACCTTGGTGACTTGGAAGCATGTAGATTGGGGCAAGTTTTCCACCCCATTATCCCTCTATAAATACAGGGGATAGTGCATCCCCAAAGAACATCACAAGTACTTCACTTCAAACTCTAGGATGTTCACACTCCTTGATTGATCTATCTTTCCATTCACACCAGAAGGGTGCTCCTTATCTAGTTCTCCGGTAGCACTTCGTTCTAGAGATAAGTGCTACTAAACCAACAATTTGGTATGCATGGATACCATAGAGGAATCCTGCTTTCAATGCTCATTCGAGGGAATTATTCTCGCGGTTGGGAGGTGATATGTCTTCAACGTATCCATAATTTTTAATTGTTTCATGCTATTATTTTATCAATCTTAGATACTTTATATGCATTTTTACATTATTTTTGGGACTAGCCTATTAACTCAGTGCCCAGTGCTAGTTGTTGTTTTTTTGCCTTTTTTTGGTTTTTCAGAAAATCAATACCAACAGAGTCCAAACGTGACGTAACTTTTTGACAATTCTTTCTGGACCAGGAAACACCCTAGAAGCTTCGAGAGAGGACCAAGAGACCTACAAGGAGATGACTATTGGAAATTGCCCTAGAGGCAATAGTAAAATAATTATTATTATATTTCCTATTTCAAGATAATCGTTTATTATCAATGCTATAATTGTATTGAATGGAAACATAAATGCATGTGTGGATATATAGACAAAAACAATGTCCCTAGTCAGCCTCTAGTTGACTAGCCTGTTGGTCAAGGATGGTTAAGGCTTCCTAGCCATCAAGTGTTGTCACTTGATGACGGGATCACGTCATTAGGAGAATGATGTGATGGACAAGACCCAAACTATAAACGTAGCATATGATCGTGTCATTTTGTTGCTATTGTTTTCTGCATGTCAAGTATACATTCCTATGACCATGAGATCATGTAACTCACTCACACCGGAGGAATGCCTTGTGTGTACCAAACGTCGCAACATTACTGGGTGGCTATAAAGGTACTCTACATGCATCTCCGAAGGTGTCCGTTAAGTTAGCATGGATCAAGACTGGGATTTGTCACTCCGTGTGACGGAGAGGTATCTCGGGGCCCACTCAGTAATACAACATCACAAACAAGCCTTGCAAGCAATGTGACTAAAGAATGAGCCATGGGATCTTGTATTACAGAACGAGTAAAGAGACTTGCTTGTAACGAGATTGAAATAGGTATGGTGATACCGACGATCGAATCTCCGGAAAGTAACATACTGAAGGACAAAGGGAATGATATACGGGATTGTGTGAATCCTTGACATAGAGGTTCAACCGATAAGAACTTCGTGGAATATGTAGGATCCAATATGGATGTCCATGTCCTGCTATTGGATATTGACCGGAGAGTGTCCCAGTCATGTCTACATAGTTCTCGAACCCGCAGGGTCTGCACACTTAAGGTTCAGTGACGTTTTCGGTATAGTTGAATATTGATGTTGGTAACCGAATGTTGTTCGGAGTCCCTGAGATCCCGGACGTCACGAGTGTCTCAGGAATGGTCCGTAAACGAAGATTGATATATAGGATTGTTGCATTTGGTTCCGGAAAGATTTCGGGCATTACCGGTAAAGTAACGGGAGTGAAGAATGGGTTTCGGGGTTTTACCGGGAGGGGCCACCCACCCGTGAGAGCAAAAAAAGAGAAGGAGGTGGACAAGATAGGAAGGAGTCCTCCACCAAACCGAATTGTAGGAGGACTCCTCCTTCCTTTCCTCGACCGAAGCTCCTCCTTGGAGTAGGAGGCAAGCCAACCACCCCTTGGTTCCTCCTATACATAGTGGAGGGGTTTAGGGTTTTGGCAACTCAAGCCTTTGTGCAAACCTCTCTCCCTCCACTACTTTGTGACACCTCATAGCTAGATCGGTACGGCACGACGAAGCCCCGCCGGAGTAGCTCCACCATCATCATCGCCACGCTATCGTGCTGCCGGAGAATTTGGCTACCTCTTCGTCTCTCTTGCTGGATCAAGAAGGTGGAGATCGTCATTGAGTTGTACGTGTGATGAACGCGAAGGTGTCGTCCGTTCGGTGCTAGATCGGGACGGATCGTGGGACGGCGGGGATTTGGATCGCGAAGACGTACCACTACATCAACCACGTTTCTTAACGCTTCCCCTCTTAGCGATCTACAAGGGTATGTGGATCCGATCTCCCTCTCGTAGCTGATCATCACCATGATAGGTCTTCTTGTGCGTAGGAAATTTTTTGTTTCTCATGCAACGTTCCCCAACAACGACAAGGCAACAGTGCACGCCTTGATGTCTTGTGAGCCCCTCATGGCTCGGGCTGACCTAATTACAACTCTATAAATTCCCATATATTCGAAAACGCCAAGACCGAGACACAAATTTTTTTGTTCCATTGTCCCAAGTCTTTGTTCTTCTGCGATCCCATCTGGAGACCTTTTTCGATACGTTGTTGGAGGGGGATTTGGTGACGGCCGCCAGCTTCATCGAACTTGTTGCCTCCGTGATGATGTTTGAGTAGTCTACCATGGACCTACAGGTCTTGTTGTGGTATTTCCGTAGCAGATGTCAGGGGGTGGCTTAGATCGTGGTTAGGGGCCGACGGGCACCGGCGGCGTCTGGGAACGGATGTTGGCGCAACGCACATGACGCCGATCTACCTAGGTTCAGGCCACTCCGGTGAGGTAAAACCCCTAGTACTATGTGTGTGACTATATGAGATCACAGTACACATGGTGTTCCTTGTGTTTTTTGCGAGGAGGGAGGCGGAGCTCTAGCTGCCGGTCTCGCTACCTCAATGGTATGCGGGTGTTTCTCTAGTATGTCTAGTGCATGAATCTAATCGGCGTCCCCCTCTCTCTCGGGGCTGAGTGGAGGCTTTATAGTGCAACCTCAAGGGTACAATGGTGAGGATAAGATCGTGGGTGGGACTCGAGTGCCAGCCTCTCCGGCTGCTGTGGGGCCCGCCGACTATTGGGTCTTGTCTCGGCGCACGGCCCGCCGGGCGTGTGTTTCAGCGGGCCATGTTCCGGTCGTCAGGGAGCAGGCAGGGGCGAAAGTGGCTACTGGGTTGTCTCGCCCGGTAAGCCTCGGTGGTGAGTGGGGCCCTGTAGCCTCGTTGACCCTCTCATCATTGCGCCCATGGCCACGCCGAGCATGTCAGATTCTACTGCTGCCGCAAGCACCTCTGCGACATGCGTCAGGTCGTGTCACCGTACGGGAGTACGGTCGGATGGGACAGGAGCTGGTCGTCCGGCTGGCGACGGGTCAGCAGGCCAGGCCGAATCCAGCGAGTTGGCTTGGCGCACGTCGGCCAAACGGGCTGGCTGCCGCTAGCCGGCCAAGGGGGGCCAATCGTCCACAAAAGTGTTGGAGACAGATTATCTTCGCTTTAGTATACCCAAGGGTAGTATCCCCATTAGTACGTGCCCGAAGTTGTTGTCGAAGTTGATACACGTGCCGGAGCGGCCAAGCGGCGATGCATCTTCCGGTCGGTTGGGGTGGCAGGCGGACAAGGTGGCAGTTGGCTGCGGCCCAGCCGGACGCCGCGGCGCCTCGGGCCTTGAGGCGACGCTTCGGTCTTGCGCCGGCTCAGGTGTGCCATGTGTGGGCCGGTGGCGAATGGCGGGCCCGCTACTACGCGCACGACAAGACGTCACCGCAGGCCCGGCTTGACACGCCTCGGTCTATACGCCAGTTGAGGCTCCCCGTGCAGTTTAATGCGTGCAGCATCGTGGGTTAGTGGGGGACGTGGGCGTAACCGACCCCACGCCCCACTTCTCCCCCGGGGCTTTAAAAAGGGAAAGGGGGAGGCCAGTTTCGCCATTGCCTCCCCTCACTCCCACCTCCATTTTTCCCTCCCGCCGGTGCTCACTGCCGTCGTCCTTCCTCCCCGCACCCACAACACTCACCGCCACCGTCGCCCCTCCTCCCGCCCGCAGCGCATACCCCCATCATTCCTCCCTCCACCGTGCACATCGCCTCCCTATGGTTGATCCACTCGGGAGCTACATCTGTCGCCTCCTTTTCTTCGCTTCACCGCTCGTGACCGACGAGATGGCCGGGCCACCCACCGGCTCGTGGGAGGGCTCGATCATGACGGATGAGCACATCACCTACCTCCACACACGCGGAAACTCCCGTCCGCGGAGCACGTCGAGGTCCGCGCTCCCGACAACGAGCACGCGCCGAAGCCCCCTACCGGCGAGCATGGCGTCTTTGGCACACACTTCCTCGCCGGTTTCGGGCTGTCGGGCAGCCGCTTTCTTCGGTAGTTTCTCATGTTCTACGTGTTGGAAATATGCCCTAGAGACAATGATAAATTGTTATTATTATATTTCCTGTTTAAAGATAATTGTTTATTATCCATGCTATAATTGTATTGAATCAAAACATAGATACATGTGTGGATAAATAGACACAACAATGTCCCTAGCAAGCCTCTAGTTGGCTAGCCAGTTGATCAAAGATAGTCAAGGTTTTCTCACTATGTGCAAAGTGTTGTTGCTTGATAACTGGATTACATCATTAGGAGAATCATGTGATGGACTAGACCCAAAGTATGAACGTAGCATATTGATCGTTTCATTTTATTGCTATTGTTTTCTGCATGTCAAGAAGTTGTTCCTATGACCATGAGATCATATAACCCACGGGCACCGGAGGGATACCTTGTGTGTATCAAACGTCACAACGTAACTGGGTGACTATAAAGGTGCTCTACAGGTATCTCCGAAGGTGTCCGTTGGGTTAGTATGGATCAAAACTGGGATTTGTCACTCCGTGTGATGGAGAGGTATCTCGGGGCCCACTCGGTAATAGAACATCACACACAAGCCTTGCAAGCAATGTGACTAAGTGTAAGTCATGGGATCTTGTATTACGGAACCAGAAAAGAGACTTGCCGGTAACGAAATTGAAATAGGTATGCGGATACCGACGATCGAATCTCGGGGAAGTAACATACCGAAGGGCAAAAGGAATGACATACGGGATTGCCTGAATCCTTGACACTGAGGTTCAACCGATAAGTTATTCGGAGAATATGTAGGATCCAATATGGGCATCCAGGTGCCACTATTGGATATTGACCGAGGAGTACCTCGGGGCATGTCTGCATAGTTCTCGAACCCGCAAGGTCTGCACACTTAAGGTTCGGCGATGTTTTAGTATAGTTGAGTTATATGTGTGGTTACCATATGTTGTTCGGAGTCCTGGATGAGATCACGGACATCACGAGGGTTTCGGAATGGTCCGGATACGAAGATTGATATATAGGATGACCTCATTTGATTGCCGGAAGGTTTTCGGGCATTACCGGGAATGTACTGGGAGTGCCGAATGGGTTCTGGATGTTCTCCGGGAGGGGGCCAACCCACCCGGGGAAGCCCATAGGCCCTAGGGGTGGTGCACCAGCCCTTGGGGGGCTGGTGGGACAGCCCAATAAGGCCTATGCGCAAGGGATAATAAAATCAACGAGAAAAGGAAAAAAGAGGTGGGAAGGAAGGGAAGGACTCCACCTTCGAATCCTAGTTGATCAAGAATGCCGAGATCATCATCGAGTTGTACATGTGCTGAACGCGGAGGTGCCGTCCGTTCGGCACTAGATCGGAGCGGTTTGTGGGATGGTTCACTGGGCGGATCGAGGGACGTGAGGACGTTCCACTACCGCAACTGCGTTTCTCCAAGATTGTGCAACGTGTTCATGATCAAGTTGCTTGAAATTCATGATATCGTTACGTAAGGAGATGATCTTAGCCGGCGGAAAATACTTGGATATGTAAGCATCTTTGCACTTATCCCAAGAATTGATACTAGTTTTAGGCAAAGAAGAAAACCAAGTTTTTGCGCGATCTCGCTACGAGTAAGGAAAAAGCTTCAACTTAATCACGTCATTATCCACATCTCTTTTCTTTTGCATATCACCAAGCTCAATGAAGGTATTGATATGGGATGTGGCATCTTCATTAGGAAGGCCAGAGAATTGCTCTTTCATAACAAGACTGAGCAAAGCTGCATTGATTTCATACGATTACGCACTAGTGGCGGGAGCAATCGGAGTACTAATAAAATCACTATTATTAGTGCTCGAGAAGTCGCAAAGTTTGGTGTTTTCAGCCATGATGACTTCAACAAACAAACAAACACACAAGCAAGCAAGAAAACCGGCAAAGGAAAACCGCAAAGGCAAAAGAAAATGGCAAAGGAGTAAGGCAAATGAAACGGCAAATGTGAAGTGGGGGAGAGTAAAACGAGAGGCAACTGACAAAAAAGTAAATGCAGGAGATGAGTTTGTGAGACCTACTTCGATAGATCTCTCCTTCCCCGGCAACGGCGCCAGAAATACTTCTGCTAGTGCAACAAAAGACCTTCCAACGGCGCCAGAAACATACTACGGCACCAGGAATCCTTGTGCTACGGCTACGCCTTAAGGGACTTCCTTGGCAAATATGAAAAGGATTTCCCCCGTGGCCTTGGAGCCTTGCATTGGTGTTCCCTCGAAGCGGAAAGGGTGACGTATGACATCAACTGTTGTTCCCCTTTGCAACGGCACCAGAAGAATGCTGTTAGCACTTTCCGGCAATCGAAGCTAGAAGAATGTTGTTGACGGCCCACAAGCACATGGGATCATAGCAGTTTTCGAGGGTAGATTATTCGACCCAGATTTGTTGATTCGCACGACGGGAGGTGAGAGAATACTCTCAAGTATTAGAAGTTGAATTGTCTGATTCAACCACACCTGAAAGATTAGTATCTCCAAGCAAAGTAGTAACAACAAAGTAGCGAGTAACGACAGTGGCAAGGAACAACAGTAGTGACAACAGTAGCAAGTAGAAACAGTAGCAACCGACAGTAGTAGAAAGAGTAGTAGCAGAGCAAGACAAGTAACAACAGTAGCAACAGTAGTAACAGCAGCAGAGCAAGGCAAGTAACAGCAGTAGTAACAACAGAGCAAGACAAGTAACAGCAGCATCAACAGTAGTAACAGCAGTAGTAGGACGAACTCGTAGGCAATGGGTCGGTGATTTGTTTGGATGGTATTCATCATGCAACAGCTATAACACGGAGAGATATGTGGCTAGCTCCCGTTCGTCAATGTGATATAGGCATGCATTCCGTGTGTCGTCATACGTGCTTAGGGAAAAGAACTTGCATGACATCTATTGTCCATCCCTCCCGTGGCAGCGGGGTCCAAAAGGAAACTACGGAATATTAAGGTTCTCCTTTTAATAAAGAACCAGACCAACGCATTAGCACTTGGTGAACACATGAACTCCTCAAACTATGGTCATCACCGGGAGTGGTTCCGGTTATTGTCACTCCGAGGTTGCAGGATCATAACACATAGTAGGTAACTACAACTTGCAAGATCGGATCTAAAACACACATATATTGGTGACAACATAATAATTTCACATCTAAAATCATGGCACGCGGGCCCTAGTGACAAGCATTAAGCATGGCAAAGTAGTAGCAACATCAATCTCATAACATAGTGGATACTAGGGATCAATCCCCATCAAAACTAACTCGATTACATGATAGATCTCATCCTACTCATCACCGCCCAGCGAGCCTACGAATAGATTACTCACGAACGACGAAGAGCTTCATGGAATTAGAGAGGGAAGAAGGTTGATGATGACGATGGCGACGATTTCCCCTCTCCGGAGCCCAAGACGGACTCCAGATCTGCCCTCCAGATGAAGAACAGGTGGTGGCGGCGCCTCCGTATCGCAAACGCGTCGAAAACTTCTCTTTTTATTTTTTCTGGGACGAAAGGGGACTTATAGACGTGAGGTTGGGGGCGGCAGAGCTATGTGGGCCCGACAAGCCTGCCCACCGCCACCAGGGGGTTGGTGGTGGAGCCAGGGCTTGTGGCCCACTGGCCCACCCCCTGAGGTGGAACTTGGCGCAGATATTTTTTATATTTTCCAAAACTGCTCCCCGTAAATTTTCACGACGTTAGCAGAACTTTGATTTCTGCACAAAAATAACACCAAGGCAATTCTGCTGAAAACAACATTTGTCCAAGTTAGTTCCATTAAAATCATGCAAATTAGACTCCATAGCAAGGGCAAAAGAGTTTGGAAAAGCAGATACGATGGAGACGTATCAACTCCCCCAAGCTTAAAACCTTGCTTGTCCTCAAGCAACTCAGTTGACAAAATGAGAGAGAAAGAAAAACTTTGACAAACTCTGTTTGATCTTGTTGTTGCAACTATGTCTAACTCATAACCAGAATTTCAGCAAGATCACAAGTTAACCACATAAGCAAATGACACAAAGGTCTCACGGTAAACTAATATCAATGGCATAATCAGCTAACGAGCAGATAATGATGAGTTTCAAATACCAACACTTCAATCAAAACAAGCATGAAGCAATATGAATAGGTGGTATCTCGCTAGCTCTTTCTGAGACCGCAAAACATAGATGGAGAGCACTTTCAAAGATCAAGGCGTGACTAAACATTGTAATTCATAGCAACGAAGATCCAGTCATAGTCATACTCAATATCAATCAAAAGCAAAGCATAAAAATGACAGAGGTGCTCTCTAATTGGTGCTTATATAAGAGGAGGATGACTCAACAGGAAAATAAATAGACAGGCCCTTCGTAGAGGGAAGCATTGATTTGCAGAGGTGCCAAAGCTCAAGCTTTTAAAAACAGAGATAATAATTTTGGGTGGCATGCTTTCATTGTCAACTCAATGACCAAGAGTTCTCAATATCTTCCATGCTACTCATGCTATAGGCGGTTCCCAAACAGAAAAGTAAAGTTTTAACTCCCCCACCACCAATCAATCACACTCCACGGCTAGCCGAATCCTCGGGTACCGTCCATACTAACATCAATCTGGGGGAGTCTTCTTTTACAGTTATGTTTTCGATTTAAGCGTGGAACTGGGCATTCCAATTACCGGCCCCTTTCTCGTGAGTGACTGTGGATAAAGACATGTCGAGGATAACACTCCTAGCATGGAAGATACGAATAGCCCCCTGTCACCAGATGAGCGGCCCGGGCATGCAAAATAGATTATTTCTTGAAGGTTTAGAGAGTGGCACATGCAAATTTACTTGGAACGGCAGGTAGATACCGCAAATAGGTAGGTATGGTGGACTCTCATGGAAAAACTTTTGGGTTTATGGAAGTGGATGCATAAGCAGTATTTCGCTTAGTACAAGTGAAGGCTAGCAAAAGACTGGGAAGCGACCAACTAGAGAGCGAGAATAGTCATCAAGATGCAATGTGTTTGACTAGCATTGAATGCAAGCATGAACAGGATAAAAATCACCATGAACACGAACATCATAGAGGCTATGTAGATTCTGTTTGAACTACATGCATGAACATGCGCAAAGTCAAGCCACTTGAAACATTCAAAGGAGAATACCATCCTATCATACTACATCATAGTCATCTCAAAACCTATGTTGGCATTCAAGACAAACTATTATAAGCTCTCAGCTAAATAAGCATGGCATCAGAAACTATGATCTCTAAGTTGTCATTGCAAACATGATTCTCTCACAACAAAGCTAAATCTGGGTCGACAAGCTAGTCATATTTACAAAAACAAAATAGATAGAGTTCATACCAGATTTTCAGTCTCAGTCACTTCATCATATATCATCATTGATGCCTTTCATTTGCATGATCGAACGATGAAAACGATAATAAGCGCATTGGACTAAGATGAATCTGCAGGCAAACACAAAGGAGAAGACAAAGTAATATGGCTCTTTGAAAGGTAAACAGGTAAGCATGTAAGAACCAATAAACATTGTAACCAATATCTTCTACCTTGACACAAAGAAAAAGAAAACTATTTACGCGGGAAAGCTCCCAACAAGCAAAAGAAGAAAGGAAATCTTTTTGGGTTTTCTCAAAAGGACACAAAACAAGAAAACAAGAAGATGAAAATAAACTAGCATGGATAATACAGTGGCAAAGTGTAAACACCGGCTAACAAAGTGAAAGCATAAGCATGAATGTAAAGTCGGTGAGAACACGTACTCCCCCAAGCTTAGGCTTTTGGCCTAGCTTGGTGTATTCCCATGGTGGGAAATAACCAGCTCCAGGATACTCTGGAGCAGACTGTGGATGCCACTGATGTGTGAGCTCCTCTGACTCCCACTGATAAACTGGCGTCTGGTACTCGACTGACGGCTCGGGCACGGGCGCGTGTGGTTGGGCCAAGCCCCAATATGCGTAGATGTCCGCGGGCATAATAGTGTACCTGCCTGCATGAAGATCGAACAAAGAAGGAGCAGGCAAAGTAATAGTCTCTCGAGTAACCTGACTAAATACCAGGTTATAAATCATCCGTCTACTAGCATCTCTATCCAGAAAATCATGGCGAACCATGCTGTCATAATCCAGATATTTCTCAGGGAGAAGCATCTCTCCTTCCTCTCCCAGTCTAATGGGTATCTCAAAGTGTCTGGCAAGATGGGTAGCATAGGTACATCCATAGACAACAACTTTAGAATGGTTCAGGATCAACCGTTGAGCTACTATAGCGCCCAACCTATAAGTCTTATCGTTATAAAGGCTTTCGCGCAAAACCGCAAGGTCTGGAGAACTAAGTGATCCAGCCTCCCCACGGCCAATCAAACATTTTCCCACAAATAGTGAGAAGTACCAAAGCACAGGGAAATGTATGCTAGCAATTCTGGCGCGAGACACTCCTCTCTCCTCTCCAACAACAATAGAACCAATGAAATCCTCCAAGTCCCATGGACGAGGCTCACGTATATCCCCAACATAAGGTAATTTTCATACATTGCAAAAATCCTGCAGTGTCATGCACTGGGGGACATCGTATATCATGAACTCAACCATGGGAGGATTCTTCCTCGGATAAAAGTTGAAGCTTTGAATGGAAATATTGGTGAGGAGGAGGTATTGTGAGCACTTATCTTCAACGAATGCAGTAAGACCTGCGTTCTCCACCAAGTAATAAAAGTCCGGCGGCGCACAAAAATTCATCACTTGGCCACTCGCACGCTCGAACTTCTGTGACTCGAGGGACTACGTACTTGGGGTGGTTCTTCTCATCCTCCTTGGGGTTACGGCTTGAGGAGCCTCTCAAGAACCTCCTCATCTTTTCCTTTTTCTAGCTCTAAAATTTGTTGAAATTTTTAGAGACTTCGAAAGAAAAGCGAAAAAAGATTAACCCAACTTGTAGCAACTACTCCTACTAGTGCCTAGAGACCGTATCACGCGCTAAAACTACTTGGGACCAGCTAAAATCAACTTTTTAAGCTCAAGAACAGAGTCACCAAGGTAGCAAGAATACGCGAAGGCTAAAGCACTAGAGAAAAAACTAATTGGACCAATGGAGGAGTCACTTACCAAGGAGCAATTTCCCCAAAACGGTTCGTAGAATGGTGCTTTGAGCAAGGAGATCGAAAATCACAGCCAAATGAGCAAGAACACGGGTTTGAGCTGCGAAACAATTTTTTCTAGAGGTGGAAGAAGAGGCTGAGAGCTGGACTGAGTGGAGGGGGTGTATGTGGGCCCCACAAGCTTGCACCCCGCCACCAGGGGCGTAGGTGGCGGTAGCAGGGCGTAGGTGGCCCACTGGTCTGGCCCCCAGGCCAGCTCTCAGGCCCAGAATTTTTCAAAAATTCCAGGAAAAATCATACTAAATTTTCAGGACCATCGGAGAACTTCTATTTTCGAGGTATTTTTCTGTGGGACGCTAAAATAGAAAATAGGAAAAACGAAACTAATTATATCATTTTTCTTCTAAGAAAAAGAAAAGGAAAACTCAAAACAGAGGTATGTGACTCTTTGATTCATCCATTTCATGGTCATCGAAAGAAATCCGACAATGGGGTTGATCAAGTCCTTATGACAAAACCTTCTCGAATCGCAACAGAGAACGGAGAATTTTCGAATAGCCACTAAATCACCTCAATGTGGATATGTATTTCCCCAGCAAGCAAATCATACTTCATCTTGACACGAGGAATAGGGCATTCAAAGCTCCCAATAAGAATCGATGAAATCTTTTCGATAGCATTGATGCAATGTACTTGATATCGTTTCTTAGGAAAGTGCACTGTGTGCTCATGACCGTTGACATGGAAAGTGACATTGCCTTTGTTGCAATCTATAACAACCCCTTCAATGTTTAAAAAGGGTCTTTCGAGGATGACAGCCATGGCATCGTCCTCAGGAATATCCAAGATAACAAAGTCTGTTAAGATAGTGGTGTTAGCAACCACAATAGGCACATCCTCGCATATGCCGATAGGGAAAGTAGTTGATTTTTCGGCCATTTGCAGAGAAATTTCAGTGGGTGTTAACTTATCCAATTCAAGTCTACGATAAAGAGAAAGCGGCATAACACTAACACCGGTTCCAAGGTCACATAAGGCAGTTCTTACGTAGTTTCCTTTAATGGAGCAAGGTATAGTGGGCACTCCGGGATCACCAAGTTTCTTAGGAGTTCCACCTTTGAAAGTATAATTGGCAAGCATGGTGGAGATCTCAAGATCTGGTATCTTCCATTTATTAGTCACGATATCTTTCATGTACTTGGCATACAGAGACATCTTGAGCATATCAGTTAACCGCATCTGCAGAAAGACGGTTCTTATCATCTCAACGAAGTGCTCAAAATCCTCATCATCCTTTTTCTTGGATGGCTTAGGAGGAAAGGGCATAGGTCACTGAACCCATGGATCCCTTTCTTTACAATGCTTCCTAGCAATGAAGTCATTCTTATCGTATTTCTTAGGTTGTGGGTTATCAGGATTAACCTTCGGTTAAATCTCCACATCCTCGTCATTGCTAGGTTGAGCATTATTATGAACATCACTGTCCATATTGTCACCAGGTTCATGTTCATCACCAGATTGTGTTTCTTTATCAGACGCAGAAATATCATTAGGTTCTTCAGGTGTGACAGTATTTGGTGAACTGGCATGCAGGCTTCTATCATCGTTATTCTTCTCCTTAGGATGACTGGGTGTATCACCATTGATTCCTTGAGAATCTTGATCAATTCTCTTAGGGTGACCTTCAGGATACAAAGGTTCCTGAGTCATTTTGCCTCCTCTAGTAATGACTCTGACAGAGTTTTCATTTAATTCATTGAGCAGGTCATTTTGAGCTTTAAGTACTTGTTCTACCTGAGTAGTAATCATAGAGGCATGTTTACTCACAAGCTTTAGATCGCTGACATTTTTGTCTACACAAGCACTTAAATGGCTAAGCATACGAGTACTTTGTTCCAAATGTGTGCTAACATAATCATTGAAACTCTATTGTTTGGCAACAAAGTTGTCAAATTCATCAAAGCATAGGCTAGCAGGTTTATCAAAAGGAATATCACTCTCATCAAACCTATGCAGAGAATTCAATTTTACTACCTGTATCGGGTTGTCGAGACCATGGATCTCTTCTATAGGTGGTAGATTTTTGACATCTTCAGATCTAATGCCTTTCTCTTGCATGGATTTCTTGGCTTCTTGCATATCTTCGGGAATGAGGAATAGAATACCTCTTTTGTTTGGAGTTGGCTTAGGAGGTGGTTCGGGAATAGTCCAAGCATTATCATTCATCAAGATGTTATTCAGTAGGGTCTCAGCTTGTTCTACAGTTTGTTCCCTAAAAATACAATCGGCACAACTATCTAGGTGGTCTCTAGAAGCATCGGTAAGTCCATTATAGAAGATATCAAGTATCTCGTTCTTCTTAAGAGGGTGATCAGCCAAAGCATTTTGTAGCTGGACGAGCCTCCCCCAAGCTTGTGGAAGACTCTCTTCTTGGAGTTGAGCAAAGTTGTATATTTCCTGCAAGGCAGCTTGCTTCTTATGGGCAGGGAAATATTTCTCACAGAAGTAATAGACCATCTCCTGGGGACTACGCACACATCCAGGAGCAAGAGAGGTGAACCAGGCTTTAGCGTCATCCTTTAGACAGAAAGGAAACAACTTAAGGATATAGTAGTGGCGGATCTTCTCCTCATTAGTTAAAAGGTTGGCTATATCGTGTAGTTTGGCAAGATGGGCTATGACCGTCTCAGACTCATATCCGTGAAAAGGATCAGATTCGACTAGAGAGATTATCTCAGGATCGACAGAGAATTCATAATCCTTATCGGTGATAAAGATAGGTGAAGTGGCAAACTTCGGGTCATATTTCATCCTAGCTTCCCGAGATTTTTCCTTCCACTTGAGAAGTAATTTCTCAGCGACATAGGCATCCTTACACGCAAGAAAATCCTTAGCTATCTCTCCCTCCATAACATAACCCTCAGGTATATCAGGCAATTCATATCTAGGAGAGCTAGATCTAGCAGGAGCAAAAGCAGGTTCTATCTCAATAGTATCGGCAGTTTCAGAAGCATCATGAGCATTGGCAGTAACTCTAGAAATATGAGCATCAAGGAACACTCCTAGTGGAACATCAGGCAAAGTAGTATCTCTAGCAGTACCAAGCATAGCATAATCAGGAAAAATAGCATCTCTAGCATCATCAGGCAAGGCAGTATCAAGCATAGCATCTCTAGCAGTATCAAGCATAGCATCATCAGACATAGTATCAAGCATAGCATCTCTAGCAGTATCAGGCATAGCATCATAAGCATCATCAAGCACATGCGACATATCAAGATTTCTAGCAGGAGGTGATGTCGCAAACTTATTCATAACTGAAGGTGAATCAAGTGCAGAGCTAGATGGCAATTCCTTACCTCCCTTCGTAGTTGAGGGCAAGACTTTGGTCTTCGGATCCTTCAGATTCTTCATAGTGATCAGCAGATATAAATCCCAAGTGACTCAGAGAATATAGCAATACCTCCCCGGCAATGGTGCCAGAAAAATGCTTGATGTCAACTGTTCTTCCCCTTTGCAACGGCACCAGAAGAATGCTGTTAGCACTCTCCGGCAATCGAAACTAGAAGAATGTTGTTGACGGCCCACAAGCGCATGGGATCGTAGCAGTTTTCGAGGGTAGAGTATTCGATCCAAATTTGTTGATTCGCATGACGGGAGGTGAGAGAATACTCTCAAGTATTAGCAGTTGAATTGTCAGATTCAACCACACCTGAAAGATTAGTATCTGCAAGCAAAGTAGTAACAGCAAAGTAGCGAGTAACGGCAGTGGCAAGGAACAACAGTAGTGACAGCAGTAGTAAGTAGCAACAGTAGCAAGCGACAGTAGTAGCAACAGTAGCAGCAGAGCAAGACAAGTAACAACAGTAGCAACAATAGTAACAGCAGCAGAGCAAGGCAAGTAACAGCAGTAGCAACAGTAGTAACAACAACAACAACAGTAGTAACAACAGAGAAAGACAAGTAACAGCAGCAGCAACAGTAGTAACAGCAGCAGCAATAGTAGTAACAGCAGTAGTAGGACAAACTCGTAGGCAATGGGTCGATGATTTGTTTGGATGATATTCATCATGCAACAGCTATAACACGGAGAGATATGTGGCTAGTTCCCGTTCGTCAATGTGATGTAGGCATGCATTCCGTGTGTCGTCATACGTGCTTAGGGAAAAGAACTTGCATGACATCTATTGTCCATCCGTCCCGTGGCAGAGGGGTCCAAAAGGAAACTACGGGATATTAAAGTTCTCCTTTTCATAAAGAACTGGACCAACGCATTAGCACTTCGTGAACACATGAACTCCTCAAACTATGGTCATCACCGGGAGTGGTTCCGGTTATTGTCACTCCGGGGTTGCCGGATCATAACACATAGTAGGTAACTACAACTTGCAAGATCGGATCTAAAACACACATATATTGGTGACAAGATAATAATTTCAGATCTGAAATCATGGCGCTCGGGCCCTAGTGATCAATCTCTCATCCTACTCATCACCGCCCAGCGAGCCTACGAATAGATTACTCACGAACAACGAAGAGCTTCATGGAATTGGAGAGGGAAGAAGGTTGATGATGACGATGGCGATGATTTCCCCTCTCCGGAGCCCAAGACAGACTCCAGATCTACCCTCCAGATGAAGAACAGGTGGTGGCAGTGCCTCCGTATCGCAAACGTGACGAAAACTTCTCTTTTTATTTTTTCTGGGACGAAAGGGGACTTATAGACCTGAGGTTGGGGGCGGCAGAGCCGTGTGGGCCCCAGAAGCCTGCCCACCGCCACGAGGGGGGTGGTGGCGGAGCCAAGGCTTGTGGCCCACTGGCCCACCCCCTGAGGTGGAACTTGGCGCATATATTTTTTATATTTTCCAAAACTGCTCCGCGTAAATTTTCAGGACGTTTGGAGAACTTTCATTTCTGCACAAAAATAACACCAAGGCAATTCTGGTGAAAACAACATTAGTCCTGGTTAGTTCCATTCAAATCATGCAAATTAGAGTCCAAAACAAGGGCAAAAGAGTTTGGAAAAGTAGATACGATGGAGACGTATCAATGTAGCGCAGCGGTGGTAAGTATTTGCCTCAGTTTGAGAACCAAGGTATCGATCCAGCGACGGAGTATCACAAGTGCGTGCACAAACACAAAAAGCTTACTCCCAACGCTATGAAGGGGTTGTCAATCCCTTATAGATTGTTCGCCAAGTGAGAACTGAAAGCAACAAAGTAACAAAGTAACAAAGCAAAGTAAAAGCAAAAGTGGAAACGATAGGTGTGAATAGACCCCGGGGCCGCAGTGTTTACTAGTGGCTTCTCTCATGAAAGCAAGTAGACGGTGGGTGAACAAATTACTGTCGAGCAATTGATAGAACCGCGCAAAGTCGTGACGTCATCTATGGCAATGATTAAATCTATAGGCATCACGTCCAAAACAAGTAGACCGATATTTTCTGCTCTACTACTATTACTCCACACGTCGACCGCTATCCAGCATGCATCTAGTGTATTAAGTCCAAAAGAACAGAGTAACACCTTTAGCAAGATGACATGATGTAGATGGACAATCTCATATCTACGACAAAGCCCACCTTTTTACCCTTGATGGCAACTACACGATGTGTGCCTTGCTGCCCCTACTGTCATTGGGAAAGGTCACCACACGGTAAGAACCCAAAACCAAGCACTTATCCCATTGCAAGAATCATAGATCTAGTTGGCCAGACAAAACCCAAGACTTGGAGAAACTTACAAGGATATCAAATCATGCATATAAGAAATCAACAAAGACTCAAATATATATCATAGATAATCTGATCGCAAATCCACAATTCATCTGATCTCGACAAACACACAGCCAAAGAGGATTACATCGGATAGATCTCCATGAAGATCATGGAGAACTTTGTATTGAAGATCCAAAAGAGAGAAGAAGCCATCTAGCTACTAACTACGGACCTATAGGTCTGAAGTGAACTACTCACGAGTCATTGGAGGGGCGATGATGTTGATGTAGAAGCCCTCCAACTCCAAAGTCCCCTCCGGCAGAGCACCGGGAAGGGTCTCCAGATGAGATCTTGCGGAAACGGAAGCTTGCGGTGGCGGAAAAGTGTTTTCGAGGATTCCCTGATTTTTTTCTGTATTTTAGGGAATATATGGGCGAAGGAGCTAGATGAGGGGGGCCGCTAGGGAGGCCACAAGCCTGCTGGCCGCCCCCTGGTGGCGGATAGGGGGCTTGTGGGCCCCCTGTAGCCCTCCTGGCTTGGCCCTCAAGCCCCCTGATCTTCTTCCGTTCGGGAAAAAATTAATTCGGGGATTTTATTCCATTTGGACTCCGTTCCAAAATCAGATCTGAAAAGAGCCAAAAACACAGAAAAAATAGGAACTGGCACTTGGCACTGAATTAATAAGTTAGTCCTAAAAAAGATGTAAAAGGTACATAAAACATCCAAAGATGACAATATAACAACATGAAACCATCAAAAATTATAGATACGTTTGAGACGTATCAAGCATCCCCAAGCTTAACTCATGCTCGTCCTCGAGTAGGGAAGTGATAAAGAATGAATTTTTGATGCTTTCATGCTACCTAGCATAGATGTCCTTTGTAACTCCACTTATGTGACGTGAATGTTCAGATCCATTAGATTCAAAACAATAGTTTGCTATTGACGTGGAAATAATAATAATTCAAGCAAACTAGCAAGGTAATCATGAACTTTCAAAATAACAAGGCCAAAAGAAAGTTATCCCTACAAAAGCATATAGTCTGGCTATGCTCTATCATCATTGCACAATGAATTTAAATCATGCACAACCCCGTTATTGGCCAAGTAATTGTTTTCACACCTTTACTTTCTCAAACCTTTTCAACTCTCACGCAATACATGAGCGTGAGCCATGGTGTTAGCACTATAAGTGGTGTGGAGTGTGGTGGAAGTTGCAAGACAAAATAAGGAGAAGATGATCACATTAACTAGGCATATCAATGAGCTGTGGAGATGCTCATCAATAGATATCAATGTGAATGAGTAGGGATTGCCATACAAATGATGCACTAGAGCTAAGAGTATGTGAAAGCTCTTAAAGAAAACTAGTGTGTGTGCATCCAACTTGCTTTCTCACGAAGACCTAAGGCAATTTTGAGAAAGCCTATCATTGGAATATACAAGCCAAGTTATATAATGTAAATTTCCCACTACCTATATGGTGGTGACAAAACGAGAGACTCTCAATCATGAAGATCATGGTGCTTAATATGCACAAGTGTGGAAAGGTGGTAGCATTGTCCCTTCTCTCTTTTTCTCTCATTTTTTGGTCGGCTCTTTGGCCTTTTTTTATATTTTGGTGGGCATCTTTGGCCTCTTTAATTTCTCACGTGGGACAATGCTCCATCAATGATGATCATCACACTTTCAACTCAAAACTTCGAGCAACGATGACTCTATATGGAATGCCTTCGGTAGTGTACCGTGACAATGATCTAGCATGGCATAGACATTAATGGAAACATCATGCTAGCTATCTTAGAATCATGCAATGGCAATGTAGACATGGTGGAACATGTCATGGTGGTAGTTGCATGGCAATATATCTCGGAATGGCTTTGAAAAAGCCATAGTAGGTAGGTATGGTGGCTGTTTTGAGGGAGGCTAATGGTGGGTTTTGTGCACCGGCGAAAGTTTGCACGGCACTAAGAAGATAGTGATGGTGGAAGGTGAAAGTGCATCTAAACCATGGACTCAACATTAGTCATGAAGAACTCATATACTTGTTGCAAAAGTTTTATTAGTAATCGAAACAAAGCATTCAATGCATACTCCTAGGGGAAGGGTTGGTAGGTATAAACCATCGCGCGATCCCAACCGCCACACAAAGGATGACAATCAATAGACTAATCATGCTCAGACTTCATGACATAGGGGTTCACCATACGTGCATGCTACGGGAATCACTAACTTCAACACAAGTATTTCTAGATCCACAACACCTTTCTAGCATAACTTCAATATTACCAAAACCACAACTCAAAACTAATTGAGATGAATCAAACTTCTCTAACTATTCAATGCACATGAAGGTGGAAGTTTTCGTATCCCTTTGGATAACTACCCCTTTTGAGACTACTTTCAAATCATAGATGAACTACCAAGCCACGCACCGCTGCACTCTAAAAGATATAAGTGAAGCACATAGAGCAAAAGTATCTAGCTCAAAATATATAAGTGAAGCACATGTGAGCTGAATTGCCTACCAAAGGATATAAGTGAAGCTCGACAAAATCACGGTGAGTGCATGTCTCTCTCTCTAGGTGTGCAGCAAGGATGATTGTGACACAAAAAAAAATAAAAGACTCCTACGATATAAGACGCTCCAAGCAAATACACATAACATGTGGTGAATAAAAATATAGCCCCAAGTAACGTTACCGATGGATTGAAGATGAGAGAGGGGATGCCTTCCTGGGGCATCCCCAAGCTTAGGCTTTTACTGCATCCTTGAATCTCTTGGGGTGCCTTGGGCATCCCCAAGCTTGAGCTCTTGCCACTCTTTATCTTTTTGTCCATAAGAACTTCACCCAAAACTTGAAAACTTCACAACACGAAACTTAAACAGAAACTCGTGGTAACATTAGTATAAGAAAGCAAACCACCACTTCCTTAGGTACTGTAGCAAACTTAAATTCTACTTATGCTGATGTTGGGTTACTGTATTTTCAATCTCCCATGGCTAATACCCCCCCGACACTATCCATAGTTTCATCAAAATAAGCAACCAACACAACAAAAACAAAATCTGTCAACAGCAGACCAGCTGTAGCAATCTGTATATTTCGTATACTTCTGTTACTTCAAAAATTACGTCAGTGTGAAGAATTTGCATAGCAATCAGCAGCAAAAAGAATCAACTCAAAAGCTCTTACAGAAAAAAATGAAAATGCTTTTCGCGAGCAGAAAGTTTATGTCTTTTCCAGCATGACCAAACGATCATCCCCAAGACTAATCATAACGGTTTTGCTTGGCACAAACTGTCACATCCCAAACCCTTAAGCAACATAGCATTGTGCTCATATGTTCTTTGCATTTGCATATAAGAAGTTTCAACAAAAACAACAAAGTGGCAAAGGAAATACTCAAAACCCTAGCCACCATTTCAATTAAAGGAAATCTCAAACTAGTTCAAAATCAATGAACCCAAAATGGCCTCAAGAAATGTTCAAACTTTCTGATAAATCATGAAAGTAAATGAGCATTGGAGAAAACTATTTTCTTGATACTTTAAGCATTTTAAATAAATGCAAAAGCCACTGGTTTCAAACTTTAAAATTTGAAATCAGAATCTATAAATTTCCAAAAATGTTGAAAACCTTGGAAATGAGTGGGGATATTATAACAAATATTTTAGGAGGTCTAAAATAGTTTTTACTTTTTGTTTTGGAGCTGAAATAATTAGCAAAACACTAGTTAGCAAAAAAGAAAAAAAAACAGAAAAAATGGGAAACCTTACCTGTCGCCTAAGCCTGGCCCGGCCCATCTCCCCGCTCGTCCCCTCCCTCGCGCCAGTAGGCAGCAGGAGGTGGCCGCTGCCTCCTCCGGCGCGGCCATGCACCTGCGTGCCTGCCTGGTCGCCGCCTCGCGCTGGCGACGACGGGGATAAGCTCCCCAGAGCCTCCCCTATCCATTCCCCGCCTCGGTTCTCCTCCTCCTCCCAGATCTCCTCCTCCTCCTTGCTGCCGCCATTAGAGCCGAGCTCAAGCTCGAGCTGCCCGTGCCACTGGCCTTAGGATTCCCTCCCAGAGCACGCCTTTAGCTCCGCCTCGTCGCCCTGGTCATCTCTGCAGAAGCCGAAGCTTCCTCGAGCCCTGCAACACCCGCAACGCCGTCGTCTTCCACCTCCGGCCGCCAGACCTCTCCCGTCAATTCGTCGCCCCCAGGCCTTCCTCGAGCCGTTTAAGCTCTGCTCTGCAGTCCCCGTGAGCATGCGGTCGTTTCCCCTAAGTTTTCCCCGTCGATCCCCTCCTCTAGCTCTAGTTTCACCGGAGCCCGACGAGGACCGCCGCTGCCGCTCGTTGCCGGTAGCCATCCGATGATCAGCTCGTCCTTCCGAGGGCACCAGCAGCTCTAGGACGACGCGTAGATGCCGTAGCAACTAAGAACCGAGCGTAGATCCCCCTGATTCAAAGACCCCGATGACGCCCGAGCCTTGGCCGCCGCCAAGCTCGTCGCCGGCATCATCTCCGGCCAGATCAGCCCCGGCTAGGCGCAGAAATGAAGCTGCGGGAGACGTGTCGTTCCTCTGGTGCTCTCCGCGCAGCATTTGGCCCCCTGTGCGCCGTTTCCGAGCCCCTCCGCCATGCTGGTGGTCGCCGGAGGCTCCCCGCCGGCGAGGACGACCTCGCCGCCGGTGGATGTCGACGTGGCAAGATAACCCAGCCGATTAGTGACCTAATCACTCGCTGACAAGTGGGCCCAAGGCCAAGTCAAACCTCAGTTAGGGCTGGTCAGCGCGGGATTAGTCCCAGAGAGGCTGACCAGTGGGGCCCCCCTATCAGGTTTGACCTGAACAGGTCGGCTGACCTGCTGACTTCAGCCTGAGGCAATAAATAGAATTTCCAGTTTAAAACTAATTCAGGAAATTGCTAAAATTTGTAAAAATCATAGAAATTAATCTGTAACTCCAATGAAAATAATTTATATATGAAAAAGTATCAGAAAAATTCAAGGATTCTGATTATGCTATTTTCAACTATGTTTGAAAAAGTTACATAACCCTAAATTGTGGAATAAGGAATAATTCAATTCTTATAATCACTTTATAAATGGAATTTGCAAAAATATTCAAATTTCATTATATATGCAATGATCACACACTGCCCTAATTACAAATCAGTATCATAACATGACATTTCATGCATGTTAACATCAAGTTGAACCGAGCATCAGGTCGAATCAATTAAACCGGTATCCGAGAATACCCGTTTGAATTGCTATTCGAATGTGATTCAAATCAACTCTAAACCTATTACATGTTGAAAATAATAACTTATCACCTTGCATTCTCATGCCATGCTCATGCATAATTTTGAGTGCATATGATTGTTATTGGATGTTGCCATTCATTTCGGTAGGCTCCGCACCCCCGGATTCCACCGAATATCCGTCTAACGGATATCGTTCCTCCTCTGAGCAACAAGGCAAGCAACCCCTTTGATCATTCCGATAACTCCCATGTTCTTGCTCCTGCACCTATTTATTGCATTTAAGATCAAATGCTTCAACTGCTTTGCCACGATAGTTGAACCCACTTCCTTTGCATGACTTAACCTTGTCACAGTAAATAGCCAAACCTTGCAACCTAGCATACCTGGTAGTTGCTTGAGCTGTGATGTGCCTTATCCTGCTATGCATGCTATGCTTAGAGTTGTGTATGGTCTGTCATCTGGGAGATGAACAGAATTGTGAAATGTGTTTGATGAGCAAAGGTTGTGTGTTGAACTTGATTTGGTAAAGGTACCGGTGAAAGGCTGTGTAGGAGTACATGGCGGGTTGTTTCATTGGAACCGTCCTTAGGAACTGAGTTCCGTGTATGTAATCCAAGACTAGATACTACCACATGCTGGGCCCTGAAATATGACCCCGCTCGGCCTATTAATCACGTAGTACTCGGTCCAGGAGTTGCAAGTAGTTTCTGGTGTTTATAGTAATGCTGGAGGCCGTGCATGGTGCTGACCTGAGAGGAGGGCCGTGATGCGGTAGGCAGTGGCACGGTGTACCAAGTGGCACCCGGATGGTGGGCTTGGGAACCCTGCGCACATCGTTTCAGGCCGTGGCGGAAACCTCGGCCGGACTTCCATACGGGTTACTCTCAGATAGGGGATAAACCTGGACTAGGTACTAGTGTGGTTAACGGTCGTGGCCGACTCCCTCGCTGGGCTTCCGCTTGAAGGTTGCCGAGGTGCATGACGTGCACATGGCGATAAGTGGCGAGAGCGTGTGTGACGAAGTACACCCCTGCAGGGTTATGATCTATTCGAATAGCCGCGTCCGCAGATATGGACTACTTGGAGACATATGTTGTTCATAGATAACTTCAATGGCTACTCATAAAATTTGTCAAGATAAGCATGAGTGTCGTGGACGGCATTTCCGTATGGAGACGGAATGATTCGACGATAGTGTGTTCTTGTGGTGTTAGTGGACTCGTGTGCGAGAAATCAAGTTGTCAAAACTAATTTCAAAATGCAAGTTGTCTAGCCACGAGTCAAATGCTGGCTTCCCGCATGAAACCCCATAGTACCTTTTGATACCTTGCATGAGTAGTTAGTTCTCCTAAAGTCTTGCTGAGTACCTTCGTACTCATGTTTGCTTAATAAATGTTGCAGAGGTTGCTAATGACCCTAATGGAGGGTTCTTCGTAGACATCGACGACGACGAGTAGCTGGTGTCCCAGCTACGATCTGGCCCTACGTCGGCTCTGTAGTATAGTCAGGCCATGTGCCCTCTAGTTGCACTGTCTGTTCCCAGACAGTTTATAATTCTTCCGCTGGCTTGTATTTGTATGACTGCTATTATGGGTCGAGAGACCTTAATGTGTAATATTATGTGTGTGGCTCTTCCGAGCCTCTTGAATAAAGGTTGTATGTTTATGGTTATGTTGTGATGCCATCGATGTATCTATACATATCGGTATGCCATGCGTATGTGTGTCATACTTGATATGTATGGGGTTCGAATACCTAGTCGTGAACTTTAGTAGCACTCCTTACAAGGAAATGCCCCCTTGTGATCCAACGAGCCTTGGTAGTCCGCTACTGCTCCGGACACATTGGTTGACCGGCATGTGTCCTTCTTAGCTGTTGTGTCTGTCCTCTTTGGGGAAATGTCACGCGACGTAATGGAGTCCTTGTAGCTTGCTACGACTCGTCTACGTTCGCTGATGACCGACACCTGCTTTGTTGGGTCATGTATGCCTGTCCTTGTGCGGAACTGCCACTTTGTTTTATGACTAGACATGTCGATCCGGGTTCTTTGACATTGGATTGCTAGCGACACCTATCGCATACGTGAGTTGAAAGACGCAAACGGTCCCGGCTAAGGTAAGGCTGCAGCCGTGGAGTTAACCGTGCGTGAGACCACAAAGACATGCGATGTGTTACACGCTGGATTCCTATGGCTTAGGATCGGGGTCCCGACAGCGTTGGTATCAGAGCTTGACTGACTGTAGGATTACTAAGCCAAACTGGTCGAAGTTGAGTCTAGAATTGCTTTAGTTATATATAAGGGAATTGTTTGTGGGAGGGAACGTAAGACTCTTGTTCTCTTCCCAAGTTATTCTATTCTGGTCATCCTCGTCTCTTCTGCGGGAATTAAGGACTAGGTTACTCATCTTCTCCTAGGCTCGTGTTTCCGATCGGTAGCTTATAGGACTACGGGTCGAGAGATATTGGGTTTCTTTTATTCCCAGGAAGCAGGAAGTAAGTTTGATGATCACAGAGTTGAACTTGATAGTTGAGTGGTTATGCTATTCCATTTTGGGTTGTCTCAAATTTGTTTTGAGCATTTACAGCCGTTATGCTGCCCAATTTTGCATTCAGAGCTCTAATGCTTTTGCATTACTCTCTATTTACAGATGCCTGGCCGTCCTTCTTGTCAGGTGGTACGTCTGACCAGGTGCATTGATGTACCGGGTCATACGGCCATGCTGGTCAGGGTGATGTCGGTGTGCCGTTACCGCTGGTACCCCGAGTACACAGTGGAGGAACAGTACCGGGACTTCAACCAGAGCCAGTACATCTGCACTGTTAGGGTATTCCCAGACTACCCTGGAGCGGAGAAGCCAATCCATTGGTCCTATGGGTTGGGGTTCACCGTTGACATGGCACTACAGGATGCTGCCTATTCAATGCTGACTATTATGAGAGCGAGACATGCACTGCTGCAGAATTCAGAGTTCTGCTATGTTCCGGCCTCTCAGTCTGGTGAAGAGGGATACCTCAGTGGAGTCTATTTTGATTCTTCTATGGAGGATCCACTTCTGCAGTCCACTGTTGAGATGCTAGAGCACAGAGACAAGGATGCTCGTGCTCTCCGCATGGAGCTTTATGCTACCCGTGCCCGTCTATGGACAGCTTTGACGCAGCTGGCACTGGTTGTCCAGACAGGGTATGGAGAGATGGAGATGCTGAACCCTGTTAGGACCCATCTTCCGGCCCACGTTGACTGGCCAGCTATAGGAGGAGTCACACCTCTTCGGGGACCCCTCTTACCACCAGTCAGGGGACCAAGGCCACATCCGTGTCCTTATGGATCCCAGGGATCTCAGGCTAGAGTGTTTTCTGATCCGCAGGTTGAGCTTCCAGGTCATGGAGGTAATCTCTATGAGATGTTCCATGCGGATGCCTGAGCTGTGAGCGGAAGGATAGTATGGTAGTAGCCGTACATTCACAGTCCTGCGTGACTTGTGAAGTATGGTAGTAATGTGAAATGAATTCCGGAGGCCTAGATAAATAATGTATACGAAGCTTGTAAGCCTCTGATGAGTAGTTCCACCATTTCAGTAGTTTGCTCTTCGGGTAAGTTTGTACTGAACTATGTAAGGGTGTGTATGAACCATGGTGTATATATAGCAGTTGCTTGTTACCATGTTGTTCGGATATACATTTCCGCATTCTGTGTGTTCAGTACATTCTTAATCCATAGCTAGTATTGATATGATATTGGTCTAAGCTATGAGTTTGTTTGTCAGGATGGTCTTCACCAGGTTGAACCGTGCCCCTGCTCATGAGCAAGGTGAGGGTAGTCAAGCGTCGCAGGAAGACCTGCCTCACCCACCTTCTCTGGTAGATGTGATGCTTGAGGCAGAAAGAAACAAAAGGGAGACCAACCGACTACTAGAGCGTATTGAGCAGAATACGGCTCGACAGCCTAGGAACGCTGCAGTGTCCCTCAATGACTTTGTGAAGCTGAATCCTCCAAAGTTTCATCATTCCGTTGATCCCCTCGACGCTGATGACTGGCTGTGCAGCATCTCACGCAAGATTCGCTCGGCGAATGTGTCTGAGGCCGACAAGGTGACCTTTGCGGCGTATTTCCTCGAGGGACCCGCCAATCTGTGGTGGGAGAATTTTGAAGCTATGCGTCCCGCTGAACCAGTGGCCACGTGGGCAAACTTCAGTGCAGCTTTTCGTCTGCACCATATTCCAGAGGGCCTGATGGACAAAAAGAGAGAGGAGTTCTGTGCCTTCACTCAGGGCAAGTTGTCTGTGGATGCCTATAGCCGCTAGTTCGGTAACCTCGCCCGCTATGCAACAGAGGAGGTGTCTACTGACGCCAAGAAGCAAGCAAGATTCCGTAAGGGTCTGAGCCCTGAGCTCCGTCGAGACCTGCGCCTCCATGAGTGTGCAAGTTTTCAAGCCCTGATCAACAAAGCGATCAGTGCGGAGACTGGTCATTCTGACTTCGAAGCCACAAGGAAGCACTCCCGTGACTTTGGCTCATCTTCTGGTTCCGCTTTTCCAAAACGCAGGCTGTGGGTTCCAAACAGTTCTCTGCCGCCAAGATACACTCCGAGGCCATCCTACGTGGCGCCTCAGACGAATCAGGCCAACCCTCTAGCAAAAGCTTATGGTGGTGCAGCTAGCAATGCTGCACCACGTGCCAACCAGGTGATATGCTACAAGTGTGGAGAACCAGGGCATTATTCCCGTGAGTGTCCTCAAAATGTGGGTGCCAAGCAACCCAGAAAGTCCGTCGGGCAAGCCAAGTCGGGCAAAGCTTTTTACGTGAAGCCAACTCCTGCACGTGGCCGTGTGAACTATGTGTCAGCAGAAGAAGCTGCAGAGGATCCCGACGTCATGCTGGGTATGCTTCTTGCTAATCATCACCCAGCGTCCGTTTTCTTCGACACTGGGTCTTCTCATTCCTTCATTTCAGAAAGTTATGCACAGTTGCATAACGTGTCATTTTGTGATATGCCAATCCCATTGGTTGTCCAAACCCCTGGTAGTAAATGGCAAACCTCTAGGATAACCTATGACAATGAAATTCTAGTAGACAGGCTAGTTTTTCTAGCCTCATTGATAGCATTGAAATCTTCGGATATTAATATCATCTTGGGCATGGACTGGATGTCAGCTCACTATGCCAAGATTGATACTCACTCTAGAAATGTCCAGCTTACCCATCCCTCGGGTGAGATAGTAAATGTCTCTACTCGAGTTGCCAAATGCCAGCTCTATTCCTTAAATGCCAACCCTCTTCCGGAACTTGAAGACATTCCGGTAGTCCGTGACTTTCCGGATGTTTTTCCAGAGGAACTGCTAGGAATTCCACCTGACAGAGATGTAGAGTTTGTGATAGACCTTGTTCCGGGAACTGTCCCAATAGCCAGAAGACCTTATAAGATGGCACCCCTAGAGCTAGCCGAACTTAAGAAGCAACTAGATGAGGCCTTGAGCAAAGGTTTCATTCGTCCTAGCTCTTCTCCTTGGGCTTGTCCCGTCCTCTTCGTCAAGAAGAAAGACAGAACGGATCGGATGGTTGTGGATTATCGACCGGTTAATCTGGTCACCATAAAGAATAAGTATCCGCTCCCCAGGATCAACGATCTGTACGATCAGCTCGCTGGATCCTCAGTCTTCTCCAAACTGGATTTGAGGTTGGAATACCATCAAATCAAGATCAAGAATGGGGACATTCCAAAAACGGCCTTTGTTACTCGTTATGGCCAATATGAGTACACTGTTATGTCCTTCGGTTTAACCAATGCCCCAGCCACCTTCTCTCGACTGATGAATTCAATTTTTATGGAGTATTTGGATAAGTTCGTCGTAGTATACCTCGATGATATTCTCATCTACTCAAAGAATGAACAAGAACTTGCCGAGCATCTAAGGCTGGTATTGATGAACCTTCGAGAGCATCGCCTTTATGCCAAATTTTCAAAATGTGAATTCTGGTTAGCAGAAGTGACCTATCTAGGCCACGTAATCTCTGGTAAGGGTATTGCTGTCAATCCCGAGAGAGTTCAAGCTGTCCTTGATTGGACTCAACCTGAATCGGTTAAGCAAGTTAGGAGTTTTCTTGGTCTAGCGAGCTATTGTCGCCGCTTCGTCGAGAATTTCTCCAAGGTTGCAAAGCCTCTAACTGAACTCCTCAAGAAGGATAAAAAGTTCGAGTGGACACCACAGTGTGAGCATAGTTTTCAGGAACTGAAAAGACGCCTGACTTCCGCACCTGTGTTGCTACCACCAGATTTTTCTAAGGACTTTGTTATCTATTGCGACGCCTCGCGACAAGGATTAGGTTGAATTCTCATGCAAGATCGTCATGTGATCGCATACGCATCTCGACAGTTGCGTCCACATGAGATAATTATCCCACACATGACCTTGAGCTTGCAGATGTGGTCCATGCACTAAAAACCTGGCGACATTACCTTTTGGGTAATCGTTGCGAAATATTCACTGATCACCAAAGTCTGAAATATATCTTCACCCAGCCGGATTTGAATCTCAGGAAAAGACAGTGGGTTGAGTTGATCTCGGATTACGACTTAGGGATAACTTACACCCCGAGGAAGGCCAATGTTATGGCTGATGCACTAAGTCGTAAATCTTATTGTAATGATTTGATGCTACAACAAGGTCAACCACATCTCCATGAGGACTTTCAGAAGTTGAATCTTCATATTGTTCCTCAAGGATTCCTTTCTACCCTGGTGGGGAAGCCTACTCTTAAGGATCAAATTATAGCTGGCCAAAAGCGTGACAAGGGTATATCACGGATCAAGGAGAATATTTTTAGCGGAAACGCTAAAGAATTTTCCATGAATGATCAAGGTGTTGTGTTCTTCCAGAATCGTTTACTGGTTCCTAAGAACCCACATCTAAGGCAGTTAATCCTTAAGGAGGCTCATGATTCTCCCCTCACCATTCATCCCGGTAGTACTAAGATGTATCAGGACCTACGCCAGAGGTTCTGGTGGACTAGGATGAAGAGAGAAATTGCTGAGTTCGTTGCTAACTGCGACGTTTGTCGCCGAGTTAAGGCAGAACATCAAAGGCCTGCTGGCACCCTTCAACCTTTAGCTATTGCTGAATGGAAATGGGATAAGGTTAACATGGATTTCATTACCGGATTTCCCAAGACCAAGAAAGGAAATAATGCTATCTTTGTGGTCATTGACCGTCTTTCCAAAGTGGCTCATGTTCTTCCTGTTCGTGAGAGTATAACAGCTAGCCAGCTAGCAGAGTTATATATCTCTCGAATAGTGTCTCTCCATGGTGTTCCCCTGGAAATTAACTCGGACCGTGGAAGTATCTTTACTTCTCGCTTCTGGGAAAGTTTTCAGAATGCCATGGGGACTCACCTATCTTTTAGCACTGCTTTCCATCCCCAATCAAGTGGTCAAGTAGAAATAGTGAATCAAATCCTAGAAGATATGCTCCGAGCCTGTGTTATTTCGTTCGGTATGAATTGGGAGAAGTGCCTTCCATTCGCCGAATTCGCTTATAACAATAGTTATCAATCAAGCTTGGGCAAAGCTCCTTTTGAAGTTCTCTATGGACGAAGATGTCGAACACCTCTTAATTGGTCAGAAACCGGAGAGAGGCAACTCTTTGGCCCGGATATGATCCAGGATGCAGAAGAGCAGGTTCACATTATTCGTGAAAAGTTGAAAACAGCCCAGTCTCGTCAAAAGAGCCAATATGATCGTCATCATAAGGCTGTGACCTTTGAAGTTCACGAGAAGGCTTACCTTCGGGTTACACATGTGAAGGGTACCCATCGATTCGGTATCAAGGGCAAATTGGCTCCTCGTTACATTAGTCCTTTTCGCATTCTTGCCAAACGAGGAGAAGTTGCCTACCAGTTGGAACTTCCTCCGCATCTTTCCAAGGTTCATGATGTTTTCCACGTCTCGCAACTCAGGCGTTGCTTCTCGGATCCTATCCGTGAAGTGGACCATGAAACGCTTGATCTACAAGATAAACTTTCTTACCGAGAATACCCCGTGCGTATTCTTGATCAAGCTGAGCGTACCACTCGACGTCGAAACCTCAAGTTTCTTAAAGGTCAATGGTCAAATCATTCTGAAAAGGAGGCAACTTGGGAAAGAGAGGATCGTCTCCGACTTGAGTATCCTGCGTTTTCCCGACGACTTCTAAATCTCGGGACGTGATTCTTTTGAGTGGGGGTGAGTTGTCACATCCCTAACCCTTAAGCAAGATAGCATTGTGCTCATGTCTTCTTTGCATTTGCATCTAAGAAGTTTCAAAAAAAACAACAAAGTGGCAAAGGAAATACTCAAAACCCTAGCCACCATTTCAATTAAAGGGAATCTCAAACTAGTTCAAAATCAATGAACCCAAAATGGCCTCAAGAAATGTTCAAACTTTCTGATAAATCATGAAAGTAAATGAGCATTGGAGAAAACTATTTTCTTGACACTTTGAGCATTTTAAATAAATGCAAAAGCCAGTGGTTTCAAACTTTAAAATTTGAAATCAGAATCTATAAATTTCCAAAAATGTTGAAAACCTTGGAAATGAGTGGGGATATTATAACAAATATTTCAGGAGGTCTCAAATAGTTTTTACTTTTTATTTTGGAGCTGAAATAATTAGCAAAACACTAGTTAGCAAAACAGAAAAAAAAACAAAACAGAAAAAAAATGGGAAACCTTACCTGTCGCCTAAGCCTGGCCCGGCCCATCTCCCCGCTCGTCCCCTCCCTCGCGCCAGTAGGCAGCAGGAGGTGGCCGCCGCCTCCTCCGGCCCGGCCACGCACCTGCGTGCCTGCCTGGCCGCCGCCTCGCGCTGGCGACGACGGGGATAAGCTCCCCAGAGCCTCCCCTATCCATTCCCCGCCTCGGTTCTCCTCCTCCTCCCGGATCTCCTCCTCCTCCTTGCTGCCGCCATTAGAGCCGAGCTCGAGCTCGAGCTGCCCGTGCCACTGGCCTTAGGATTCCCTCCCAGAGCACGCCTTTAGCTCCGCCTTGTCGCCCTGGTCATCTCTGCAGAAGCCGAAGCTTCCTCGAGCCCTGCAACGCCCGCAACACCGTCGTCTTCCACCTCCGGCCGCCGGACCTCTCCCGTCGATTAGTCCCCCCAGGCCTTCCCCGAGCCGTTTAAGCTCTGCTCTACACTCCCCGTGAGCATGCGGTCGTTTCCCCTAAGTTTTCCCCGTCGATCCCCTCCTCTAGCTCTAGTTTCACCGGAGCCCGACGAGGACCGCCGCTGCCGCTCGTCGCCGGTAGCCCTCCGATGATCAGCTCGTCCTTCCGAGGGCACCAGCAGCTCTAGGACGACGCGTAGATGCCGTAGCAACTAAGAACCGAGCGTAGATCCCCCTGATTCAAAGACCCCGATGACGCCCGAGCCTTGGCCGCCGCCAAGCTCGTCGCCGGCGTCATCTCCGGCCAGATCAGCCCCGCCTAGGCGCAGAAATGAAGCTGCGGGAGACGTGCCGTTCCTGTGGTGCTCTCCGCGCAGCATTTGGCCCCCTGTGCGCCGTTTCCGAGCCCCTCCGCCGTGTTGGTGGTCGCCGGAGGCTCCCCGCCGGCGAGGACGACCTCGCCGCCGGTGGATGTCGACGTGGCAAGCTAACCCAGCCGATTAGTGACCTAATCACTCGCTGACAAGTGGGCCCAAGGCCAAGTCAAACCTCAGTTAGGGCTGGTCAGCGCGGGATTAGTCCCAGAGAGGCTGACCAGTGGGGCCCCCCTGTCAGGTTTAACCTGAACAGGTCGGCTGACCTGCTGACGTCAGCGTGAGGCAATAAATAGAATTTCCAGTTTAAAACTAATTCAGGAAATTGCTAAAATTTGTAAAAATCATAGAAATTAATCTGTAACTCCAATGAAAATAATTTATATATGAAAAAGTATCAGAAAATTTCAAGGATTCTGATTATGCTATTTTCAACTATGTTTGAAAAAGTTACAGAACCCTAAATTGTGGAATAAGGAATAATTCAATTCTTATAATCACTTTATAAATGGAATTTGCAAAAATATTCAAATTTCATTATATATGCAATGATCACACACTGCCCTAATTACAAATCAGTATCATAACATGACATTTCATGCATGTTAACATCAAGTTGAACCGAGCAATAGGTCGAATCAATTAAACCGGTATCCGAGAATACCCGTTTGAATTGCTATTCGAATGTGATTCAAATCAACTCTAAACCTATTACATGTTGAAAATAATAACTTATCACCTTGCATTCTCATGCCATGCTCATGCATCATTTTGAGTGCATATGATTGTTATTGAATGTTGCCATTCATTTCGGTAGGCTCCGCACCCCCGGATTCCACCGAATATCCGTCTGACGGATATCTTTCCTCCTCTGAGCAACAAGGCAAGCAACCCCTTTGATCATTCCGATAACTCCCATGTTCTTGCTCCTGCACCTATTTATTGCATTTAAGATCAAATGCTTCAACTGCTTTGCCACGATAGTTGAACCCACTTCCTTTGCATGACTTAACCTTGTCACAGTAAATAGCCAAACCTTGCAACCTAGCATACCTGGTAGTTGCTTGAGCTGTGATGTGCCTTATCCTGCTATGCATGCTATGCTTAGAGTTGTGTATGGTCTGTCATCTGGGAGATGAACAAAATTGTGAAATGTGTTTGATGAGCAAAGGTTGTGTGTTGAACTTGATTTGGTAAAGGTACCGGTGAAAGGCTGTGTAGGAGTACATGGCGGGTTGTTTCATTGGAACCGTCCTTAGGAACTGAGTTCCGTGTATGTAATCCAAGACTATATACTACCACATGCTGGGCCCTGAAATATGACCCCGCTCGGCCTATTAATCGCGTAGTACTCGGTCCAGGAGTTGCAAGTAGTTTCTGGTGTTTATAGTAATGCTGGAGGCCGTGCATGGTGCTGACCTGAGAGGAGGGCCGTGATGCGGTAGGCAGTGGCACGGTGTACCAAGTGGCACCCGGATGGTGGGCTTGGGAACCCTGCGCACATCGTTTCAGGCCGTGGCGGAAACCTCGGCCGGACTTCCATACGGGTTACTCTCAGATAGGGGATAAACCTGGACTAGGTACTAGTGTGGTTAACGGTCGTGGCCGACTCCCTCGCTGGGCTTCCGCTTGAAGGTTGCCGAGGTGCATGACGTGCACATGGCGATAAGTGGCGAGAGCGTGTGTGACGAAGTACACCCCTGCAGGGTTATGATCTATTCGAATAGCCGCGTCCGCGGATATGGACTACTTGGAGACATATGTTGTTCATAGATAACTTCAATGGCTACTCATAAAATTTGTCAAGATAAGCGTGAGTGTCGTGGACGGCATTTCCGTATGGAGACGGAATGATTCGACGATAGTGTATTGTTGTGGTGTTAGTGGACTCGTGTGCGAGAAATCAAGTTGTCAAAACTAATTTCAAAATGCAAGTTGTCTAGCCATGAGTCAAATGCTGGCTTCCCGCATGAAACCCCATAGTACCTTTTGATACCTTGCATGAGTAGTTAGTTCTCCTAAAGTCTTGCTGAGTACCTTCGTACTCATGTTTGCTTAATAAATGTTGCAGAGGTTGCTAATGACCCTAATGGAGGGTTCTTCGTAGACATCGACGACGACGAGTAGCTGGTGTCCCAGCTACGATCTGGCCCTACGTCGGCTCTGTAGTATAGTCAGGCCATGTGCCCTCTAGTTGCACTGTCTGTACCCAGACAGTTTATAACTCTTCCGCTGGCTTGTATTTGTATGACTGCTATTATGGGTCGAGAGACCTTAATGTGTAATATTATGTGTGTGGCTCTTCCGAGCCTCTTGAATAAAGGTTGTATGTTTATGGTTATGTTGTGATGCCATCGATGTATCTATACATATCGGTATGCCATGCGTATGTGTGTCATACTTGATATGTATGGGGTTCGAATACCTAGTCGTGAACTTTAGTAGCACTCCTTACAAGGAAATGCCCCCTTGTGATCCAACGAGCCTTGGTAGTCCGCTACTGCTCCGGACACATTGGTTGACCGGCATGTGTCCTTCTTAGCTGTTGTGTCTGTCCTCTTTGGGGAAATGTCACGCGATGTAATGGAGTCCTTGTAGCTTGCTACGACTCGTCTACGTTCGCTGATGACAGACACCTGCTTTGTTGGGTCATGTATGCCTGTCCTTGTGCGGAACTGCCACTTTGGTTTATGACTAGACATGTCGATCCGGGTTCTTTGACATTGGATTTCTAGCGACACCTATCGCATACGTGAGTCAAAAGACGCAAACGATCCCGGCTAAGGTAAGGCTGCAGCCGTGGAGTTAACCGTGCGTGAGACCACAAAGACATGCGATGTGTTACACGCTGGATTCCTATGGCTTAGGATCGGGGTCCCGACACAAACGCAAAGAGAAAAACAAAAAACACAATCAAAACAGAATTATGAAAGTGTGGAAAACACAAAACAGAAAGAAAAAGGATAGATTCGTTGGGTTGCCTCCCAACAAGCGCTTTGGTTTAATGCCCTTAGCTAGGCAAAAGGTGATGGAATCACGTATAGTCGTCTTTGGTGCTCAAACCATAAGTAGCCCTCATCATCGATTCATAAGGCAATCTTATTTTCTTTCTAGGAAAGTGCTCCATGCCCTTCTTTAAAGGAAATTGAAATCTAATATTCCCTTCCTTCATATCGATGATAGCACCAATAGTCCTTAGGAAAGGTCTACCAAGAATAATGGGACATGAAGGATTGCAATCTATGTCAATACAATGAAATCCACGGGTACATAGTTCTTATCTGCAACAATAAGAACATCATCGATCCTTCCCATGGGTTTCTTGACAGTAGAATCCGCAAGATGCAAATTAATAGAACACTCTTCAATCTCATGAAAACCAAGAATATCACATAAAGACTTTGGAATCGAGGAAACACTAGCACCCAAATCACACAAAGCATTGCACTCATAGTTTTTGATCATGATTTTGATAGTAGGTACCCACACATCATGAAGTTTTCTAGGTATAGAGACTTCTAGTTCGAGCTTCTCTTGAAGAGATTTCATCATAGCATCTACGATATGCACGGTAAAGGCTTTGCTTTGGCTATAAGCATGTGGAGAGTTTGCAATGGATTGCATCAAAGAAATGCATTCAAACAAGGAGCAATTATCATAATTGAATTCCTTGAAATCCAAAGTGGGAGGTTTATTACTACCCAAAATTTTGATTTCTTCTACTCCACTCTCCACACCTCACCTTTATCATCAAGATAGGTGGACTCCGAATCATTGGGGCATTTTTCAACCAAAGTGGATTCATATCCAGCCACTTCATCAATAGGTTTGACACGCAAAAACAAAGATTCAAGAGGAGACACACCAAGCACTTTAAGATCTTCGTGATTTGCATCACTAGAACGCACCCTTTTAAACCATTCATGCCTAGCGCGAATTTGGGCGGTTCTTTCTTTGCTCTCATTCATGGAGACACGCATAGCTTTCAAAGTTTCATCCAAGTTGACCTTGGGAGGAGCACATCTAACTTTCAAAGCATCAATATCACAAGACATCCTATCAACGCTCTTAGCCAAATCGTCTATTTTGAGTAGTTTTTCCTCTATGGATGCATTGAAAATCTTTTGAGAGTTGATGAACTCTTTGATATTACTCTCTAAATCAGAGGGTAATTTGTTGTGATTTCCATAAGTGTTGTTGTAGGAATTTCCATAATTGTTAGAGGGGTTACTAGGAAAAGGCCTAGGAACATAGTTTCCTCTAAAAGCGTTGTTGTTGCCAAAATTGTTCCTACCAACAAAATTCACGCCCAAACTAGCGTTGCTACTCTCAATCAAGGAAGATAGTGGCATGTCATTAGGATCTACAGTAGCATTTCTACTAGCAACCAAATTCATCAAGTCGTCCATCTTAGCACTAAGCGAGTTAATTTATTCTATAGCGCGTACCTTTTTGCTAGCAGGCGACCTTTCAGTGTGCCACTGAGAGTAGTTGGTCATGATATTGTCTAGGAGTTTTGTAGCGTCTCCTAACGTGATTTCCATTAACGTTCCACCTGAGGCGGAGTCCAAGATATTGCGAGAAGCGAAATTCAAGCCAGCGTAAAAGATTTTTATAATCATCCATAAACTCAAGCTATGAGCGGGACAATTTCTAATCATAAGCTTCATCCTCTCCCAAGATTGTGCAACGTTTTCATGATCAAGTTGCTTGAAATTCATGATATCGTTACATAAGGAGATGATGTTGGCCAGCGGAAAATACTTGGATATGTAAGCATCTTTGCACATATCCCAAGAATCGATACTATTTTTAGGCAAAGAAGAAAACCAAGTTTTTGCGCGATCTCGCAACGAGAAAGGAAAAAAGCTTCAACTTAATCACGTCATTATCCACATCTCTTTTCTTTTGCATATCACAAAGCTCAATGAAGGTATTGAGATGGGATGCGGCATCTTCATTAGGAAGGCCAGAGAATTGCTCTTTCATAACAAGATTCAGCAAAGCTGCATTGATTTCATACGATTCCGCACTAGTGGAGGGAGCAATCGGATTACTAATAAAATCACTATTATTAGTGCTCGAGAAGTTGCAAAGTTTGGTGTTTTCAGCCATGATGACTTCAGCAAACAAACAAGCACACAAGCAAGCAAGAAAACTGGAAAAGGCAAAAGAAAACGGCAAAGGAGAAAGGCAAATGAAAATGGCAAATGTGAAGTGGGGGAGAGGAAAACGAGAGGCAACTGGCAAAAAAGTAAATGCAGGAGATGAGTTTGTGAGACCTACTTGGATAGATCTTTCCTTCCCTGGCAACGGCGCCAGAAATACTTCTGCTACTGCAACAAAAGACCTTCCAACGGCGCCAGAAACGTACTACGGCACCGGTAATCCTCTGCTACGGCTACGCCTTAAGGGACTTCCTAGGCAAATATGCAAAGGATTTCCCCCGTGGCCTTGGAGCCTTGCGTTGGTGTTCCCTCGAAGCGGAAAGGGTGATGTAGCACAGCGGTGGTAAGTATCGATCCAGTGAAGGAGTATCACAAGTGCCTGCACAAACCAAAAAGCTTGCTCCCAACGCTATGAAGGGGTTCTCAATCCCTTATAGATTGTTCGCCAAGTGAGAACTGAAAGCAACAAAGTAACAAAGTAACAAAGCAAAGTAAAAGCGAAAGTGGAAACGATAGGTGTGAATAGACCCGGGGGCCGTAGTGTTTACTAGTGGCTTCTCTCATGAAAGCAAGTAGACGGTGGGTGAACAAATTACTGTCGAGCAATTGATAGAATCGCGCAAAGTCGTGACGTCATCTATGGCAATGATTATATCTATAGGCATCACGTCCAAAACAAGTAGACCGATACTTTCTGCATCTACTACTATTACTCCACACGTCGACCGCTATCCAGCATGCATCTAGTGTATTAAGTCCAAAAGAACAGAGTAACGCCTTAAGCAAGATGACATGATGTAGATGGACAATCTCATATCTACGACAAAGCCCACCTTGTTACCCTTGATGGCAACTACACGATGTTTGCCTTGCTGCCCCTACTGTCACTGGGAAAGGTCACCACACGGTAAGAACCCAAAACCAAGCACTTCTCCCATTGCAAGAATCATAGATCTAGTTGGCCAGACAAAACCCAAGACTCGGAGAGACTTACAAGGATACCAAATCATGCATATAAGAAATCAGCAAAGACTCAAATATATATCATAGATAATCTGATCACAAATCCACAATTCATCTGATCTCGACAAACACACCACCAAAGAGGATTACATCGGATAGATCTCCATGAAGATCATGGAGAACTTTGTATTGAAGATCCAAGAGAGAGAAGAAGCCATCTAGCTACTAACTACAGACCCGTAGGTCTGAAGTGAACTACCCACGAGTCATTGGAGGGGCGATGATTTTGATGTAGAAGCCCCCCAACTCCAAAGTCCCCTCCGGCAGGGCATCGGGAAGGGTCTCCACATGAGATCTCGCGGAAACGGAAGCTTGCGGCGGCGGAAAAGTGTTTTCGAGGATTCCCTGATTTTTTCTGTATTTTAGGGAATATATAGGCGAAGGAGCTAGGTGAGGGGGCCGCCAGGGAGGCCACAAGCCTGCTGGCCGCCGCCCCCCTGCGGATAGGGGGCTTGTGGGCCCCCTGTAGCCCTCCTGGCTTGGCCCTCAAGCCCCGTGATCTTCTTCCGTTCGGGAAAAAATTAATTCGGGGATTTTTTTCCGTTTGGACTCCGTTCCAAAATCAGATCTGAAAAGAGCCAAAAACACACACAAAACAGGAACTGGCACTTGGCACTGAATTAATAAGTTAGTGCCAAAAAAGATATAAAAGGTATATAAAACATCCAAAGATGACAAGATAATAGCATGAAACCATCAAGAATTATAGTTACGTTTGAGACGTATCAGCAATCTACAAGGGTATGTAGATCCAAATCTCCTCTCGTAGATGGACATCACCATGATAGGTCTTCGTGCCCATAGGAAATTTTTTGTTTCCCATGCAACGTTCCCCAACACTGCGGGCTCCAGATGCATCATCTCGGGCCTAACTCCATTATATACCTCACGTGCTTTGCCACGCTATGCGAGGCGTATCTGGGCTTCTGGCCCTTCCTCTCCTTCTTTCGTTACTTCTTCCATTACCCGGCCAAGTGCACGACAACGTGTCGTACTCATGTGGTGGTGTAGTGGTGTACAGGCGGTGCGGTGATGTCTAAGCATGCTTCTATTCTTGTAGTCTATGTTGGGCCTCCAAGCACACAGGTTTGTAGGACACCAACAATTTCCCTCAAGTGGATGGCCTAAGGTTTATCGAACTCAGGGAAGTAGAGGTTGAAGATGGTCTCTCTCAAGCAACCCTGCAATTAAGATACAAGAAGTCTCTTATGTCCCCAACACACCTAATACAATTGTTAGTTGTATTGGTGCACTAGTTCGGCAAAGACATGGTAAAATATGGGTGATAGGTATGGCAAAGCAAGGTAATATAAATCTGAAATAAAAATGGCAGCAAGGTAGCAAGTGACAAAAGTGAGCACAAATGGTGTAACAATGGTGAGAAACAGGGCCTAGGCTTCATACTTTCACTAGTGGAAACTCCCAACAACATTAACATAGCCCATGATCACAATCAAGATCACATCATCAGAGAGAGAATTAACGACATAGCTACTGTAGAAGACCTCGGCCCCGAGGAGGAACTACTCCCGCTTCATGACGGAGGAAGCAACATCGATGGAGATGAATCCGGGGGCACTTCCCCGTCCCGGCAGGGTGCCGGCACAGGAATTCTGGTCTCTCGAAACTTGTTGGTGATGGCGGCGGAGATCGGAATTTCTTCTCAGAAAAGGGTTCCAGAATCCATGGGGGTAAAAATAGGAGCCAAGGTAAGGCACCATAGGAGGTGGGCCCCACCCAGGCGGCCTGTGGGCGCGGCCAGGGGGTAGGCCGTGCAGGGAGGCTGCCTGGGCGATGCCTGGCTCCCCTCTGGCCCACCTTTGGTGCTCTCGAAGCTTCCGTCACGCTGATTTTTACTTATTTTTCTTGGGACTTTGGGGACTCGGTAAATTGGGGTAAAAGTCCTTGCAAAAAAGTCATCAGCAGCTAGACACTGGCACTGGGTGCACTGAGTTAGTAGGTTAGTACAAATATGTGTAAAAAGGTATGAAAGTGTAGCAAAACATATAAAAATGTCACCCAAAAGTTCATGGGTCTATATCCCCAAGCTTAATTCCTGCTCGTTCTCGAGTAGGTAAATGATAACACAAATAATTTCTGTGGTGACATGCTAATACACGTATAAGAACTTCAAAGTAAAGCAAGTAAGATATGCAATTCAAGTCAAGACAATAACAAGCAAGATTCTATATCTAGTATTGAAACTAGAAAAGTAAGGACATAAAGGGGCAAGAGCTCTCGCTGTGTGTGACTCGAATGTCTCCAAATAATGTTTGCGTGCAAGAAATGGGAGGTGACTTTAGAGCATAAAAATATTTCAATTGAGAACTCAATCTACTAAACTTCACACTTGGTCTCCTTCGATATCTTATTTTGACTCATCCCGAGACCACTAGTCAGGTACAAGTCAAAATGATCCTCTCCCTTTCGACTTTGAGCACTCATGCAATGAATGAGCGCAAGCAAGATATGTTGGCACTTAGGATGGCAAATAGAATAATGATGGGGATGGAAGACAAAAAGGTGTGAAAGGCTCACATCAATAAGGAGAACAATAAGCGAGAGAAAGCCAAATGATAGATATGATGTGAGGAGTAGGGATTGCCATGCAACGGATGCACATATGAGCTAAGGTAAGCTCTCCAATGGAACTAGTGGGGGTGCATCCAACTTGCTTGCTCATGAAGACCTAGAGCTCATTTGAGGAGGCTCATCATTGGAATAGAAAAGCCAAGTTCTATAGTGTAAAGGTCCCCACATAGTTATGCATGAATGATAATCTTTGTGGAGGAGTACTAATATAACAATGGAGTAGGAGTGTGGATCTTTCAAAAGGAATAGTAGTGTTGACCCCTTCTCTCTTTTTATTTCTTTTTCTTTATTTTTTATTTTTTATTTTGTGTGTGGCCTCTTTGGCTCTTTCTATTTATCTCTCATTTGTCCTCTTTGGGATCTTTTAATTTGTCCTCTTTGGGATCTCTTATTTTTCCTATTTGGGGTCTTTTCCTCACTTAAGGGAAACACTCTATGTTTTAAAGAATAAAAAGAAGATCTTCACATTTTATAAGTACTCAACATAAAGACAAAAGAACTATCATGATGTATGCAAATGTATGCCTCTACCAGTGTAGCAGGATATGCAATGAAACTAGCGCGTCATGTAGCAATAATAAGGGCAAGGCCCGACTAGCACGCGGTTCCTCGATCAAGCAAAAGCATGTATGACATGAAGATCAAGTCATGAGATGGTGAATGTTGCATGGCAATGTATCTTGGAAAGGTTATGGAAATGCCTTAATAGGTAGGTATGGTGGCTGTTTTGAGGAAAGATATAATGAGGCTTATGATGACAGAGCGTATCATGCCAAGGGTTTGGATGCATCGGCGAAGTTTGCACCAACTCTCAAGATGAAAAAGGGCAATGCACGGTACCGAAGAGGCTAGCAAAATATGGATGGTGGAAGTGCCAACAATCGAATACTCACATTAGTCCGAAGAACTCATACACTTATTATCGGTAACTCTCTATCTAGTCAGGAAAATCACAAAGACACAAGTACCCCGAGGAGGAGTGTTCGGGGGTTTGGTTATCCTTGCGCATCCTCGACCCATGGTAACGTGAGGGTACTCTATATATTACAACCCCTCCAGAGGTTAGCGATCCGTCTAGTAGCTAGAGTTTTCAACTAATTTTTTTAGTTTTGAAAAACAAAGGGATTTCCTATCACTAATAGGCTCAAGCTCTTGGCACCAATAGTCCAAACATTACTCAAATCAATACATCAAAACTATTGAAAGTTACTACCATACTTAAATAGCAACCTCAATTACCTACTCATGCAAGACACACAACTCAGAGCAACAGGCTAACTCTCTAAACAAGATAAGCATGATAACTCAAGAGATTTCCAAAAGCAACCTAATTAAAATCTCTTAAAAAGATAAAGCATGAAAACTGAGAGCTAAGCACGACAGCAGCTATGAAAAGATAAAGGCCACACAAAAACATAAGCATGAAAACCTATGTTGTGTTCTAGGATGGAGTGGAGGGTGTTTCTCTCCCAAACAAAGAATGCTAGGTTCCAACTTGTTATGAACAGGAAGCAAAACTAAAAAAACTAAAAAGTAAAGAGCGGGACGCTCCAAGCATAGCACATAACATATGAAGTGATAAAAATATGCATGGAGATGGACGAACTGATGATTGTTGATGGAGAAGGGGATGGACAGGAGCATCCCCAAGCTTAGACGCTTGAGTCTCCTTGAATATTTCTTGGGGGTGCATGGGGGCATACCCAAGCTTGAGCGCTTGACACTCCTGGATCTTCTTTCGTCATCTTCCACCGCAAAGTTCAAGACTCCCTTCATACGAAACTCATCATAAGCTGATTAGAGTGGTTAGTGCCCATGATAAAATAATTTATTATCTACTGGAAATAAGGATTTTCATGAAGAGCTAGTGTTTCTAAAGATTGCCAATAGATTTTTGCAAAGAAAAAGCGAGCTTAAGATTTGGAAAAGATGAAAACGCAAAACGTGCCAGAATCTGTGAAAGACACACCAGCTAGTAGTAAGTAATTTTTCCGGGGCACTTCTGCAACTCAAATAAAAAAATTCAGAACATATGCCAGAAAGTTAATTGTATAGAGCATACTGTCAAATGAATTCAGATCAAAAAGATGATTTGGTGATTTTTGGTGAAGATTTCCGTCAAGCATGCAGAATCTGTTTCTGGACAGCATGTCACAACTTTTGAACTTTCTTGCAATCGGAGGCTAAAACTTGGGACAAATCTTAAAAATAAAGATACAATGATGTTGCTACAGTAGTAACACACATCAAGACGAGAAAAATCTGCAAGTAAAAATTCAAAGTAAAGATAACAAGGGTGGTCTCCCTAGAGCCTTTCTTTATAGCCATAAAGACAGGCTTAAGATTTTAATGACGCTCTCATAGGAATAAGAGTTGTAGAACAAAAGAGAGCATCAAGAAGCAAATACCAAACTCATTTAAGTCTAATATGCTTCCTATGCATAGGAATATTGCAATAGAATAATTCATTGAAGCACAGAGCAATAAGCATAGGAAGGCAAAACAAGTGCAGCTTCAAAACCTTCAACATAAAGAGAGGGAACTTGATATTATTGAAATATCCATAAGCATATGTTCCCTTCTCATAATAATTTTAGGTGGGATCATGAATAAACTCAACAATATAAGTATCATATAAAGCATTGTTACCATGATTCACATGCAAAAAGGTACTCTTACTCTCCACATAAGCATAATCTTTCTCATTGGTAATAGTGGGAGTAGGACTATCATAAACAACCTGAACACTATTGATTAATTGTGTATTCAGGAGATGGTGTTCAGCAAGGGAGTAATTCCCTCCATGATTATGACAAGTTTCATATGTATAATTTCTCCTTATGTCATAGGTATCTTTACAATCACTATAGATAGGAGTTATAACATCATCATGGTAGAGAAGAGCATTACTATTGCTAGCTACTATATTTGTAAACATGTTCTCTTTATTCTTACTAGAAAAAGAATTTTCAATTATCACATCACTAATGGGTAAAGGACTTGCAATCCTATCATCCCCAAGCTTAGAGCTTTCCATATCATCATTTACAAAGTTGGTACCAAAAAGATTTTCAAGATCATAAGTAGCATTAGCATCATCTTCCCAATCACAATAAGTAGCATGCATATCTGATGACCCACAAGTGTAGGGGATCTATTGTAGTCCTTTCAATAAGTAAGAGTGTCTAACCCAATGAGGAGCAGAAGGAACTGACAAGTGGTTTCCAGCAAGGTATTCTCTGCAGGCACTGAGATTATCGGTAACAGATAGTTGTGTGATAAGATAATTTGTAGCGAGTAGCAAGTAACAATAGCAACAAAGGTGCAGCAAGATGGCCCAATCCCTTTTGTAGCAAGGGACAAGCTTGGACGAACTCTTATATGTGGTGAAGCGCTCCCGAGGACACATAGGAATTTGTGTCAAGCTAGTTTTCATCATGTTCATATGATTCGCGTTCGCTACTTTGATATTTTGATATGTGGGTGCACCGGTGCTTGGGTGCTTCCCTTACTTGGACAAACATCCCACTTATGATTAACCCCTCTCGCAAGCATCCGCAACTACGAAAGAAGAACTAAGACAAAGTCTAACCATAGCATTAAACTAGTGGATCCAAGTCAGCCCCTTACGAAGCAACGCATAAACTAGGGTTTAAGATTCTGTCACTCTAGTAACCCATCATCTACTTATTACTTCCCAATGCCTTCCTCTAGGCCCAAATGATGGTGAAGTGTCATGTAGTCGACGTTCACATAACACCACTAGAGGAAAGACAACATACATCGCATCAAAATATCGAACGAATACCAAATTCACATGACTACTTATAACAAGACTTATCCAACTAGCATCAACTACGAAGAGTAATTAACACTACTAGTAACCTTACAAGTACCAATCGGAGTCGCGAGACGGAGATTGGTTACAAGAGATGAACTAGGGTTTGGAGATGAGATGGTGTTGATGAAGATGTTGATGGAGATGAGTCCCCTCTGATGAGAGGAGTGTTGGTGATGACGATGGCGACGATTTCCCCCTCCTGGAGGGAAGTTTCCCCGACAGGACAGCCCTATCGGAGCTCTAGATTGGTTCTGCTCAAGTTCCGCCTCACGGCAGCGGTGTCTCTTCCCGAAGGACTCCTCTTGATTTTTTCTAGGACGAAACCCTCCTTATAGCAGAAGATGGGAGCCGGAGGGGTAACAGGGGGCCCACAAGCTACCCAGGCGTGGCCAGGGGGTAGGCCGCGCCTGCCAGGCTTGTGGCCTCCTGGTGGCTCTCCTCCAGTACTTCTTCCGCCCAGTATTTTTTATAAAATCCAAAATAATTCCTCGTTGATTTTCACGGATTTTGGAGTTGTGCAGAATATGTATCTCAAACTTGCTCCTTTTCCAGCCCAGAATTCCAGCTGCCGGCATTCTCCCTCTTCATGTAAACCTTATAAAATAAGAGAGAAAAGGCATAAGTATTGTACCATAAAGTGTAATAACAGCCCATAAAGCGATAAATATCAACATAAATGCAGGATGCAAAATGGACGTATCAACTCCCCCAAGCTTAGACCTCGCTTGTCCTCAAGCGGAAGCCGAGATCAATAAATATGCCCACATGTTTAGAGATAGAGGTGTCGATAAAACAAAATACGGACATGCAGGCATCATGATCATGTTTAGAATAGAAATAACGTCATATAATATCTTATGCTAAAGTGACAATTCCTTCACAAAGTAAACTATGGATCAAGAACCTTATTGAGAATTAACAACCAATAGCCTTTACTCATTGAAGCAATTGCAATTTATCATAACATCGGAAAGAGTCAAATAAGAGCTTGTAAAGCAAATCCACATACTCAATCATCCTTTCGTCTTCTACAATTGCTAAAACACACGTGGTACTCATGAGATCAAAGTTTCGGTTGGACACAGAGAAAGATAGGGGCATATAGTTTCGCCTCCAAACTACTTACCTCAAGGGTATTGTCAACAATAATAATTCATGAATACTTACTTCCAAGTTGACATATGAATATAGATCTTTCCCTAGCACATGATGTTAGCCAAGATAATGGCGAAATAAGGAATTGGTGTCGATCACCATGACTCTTTTAAAGATAAAAAGTAAAGGTACAAGATAGGCCCTTCGTAGAGGGAAGCAGAGGTTGTCATGCGCTTTTCAGGTTTGGATGTGTGACCTCTTAGTGTGAAGGAACGTCACTTTATATTGCCTCCTCTGATACAGAACTTTATTATGCAGTCTGTTGCTTTTATGTCTTCCTCATCACAGGTTCGTACAAAGCTTATTTTCCACACACTAATAGATCATACATATTTAGGGTGCAATTTTTATTGCTTACACCGATGACAACTTACTTGAGGGATCTTATTCAATCTATAGGTAGGTATGGTGGACTCTCATGGCAAAACTGGGTTGAAGGTTTATGGATGCACAAGTAGTATCTCTACTTAGTGCGGAAGTTTTGGCTGATATGAGGTGGAAGCAAGCGTCACATGCTAAGGGATCTCTAGTCATATAACATTGTTCGGAACCAAGCAAACATAATTCATTATGTTGTCTTCCTTGTCCAACATCTACTTCTAAGCATGTAATAGTTTAATGAGTGTTCACAATCATAGACGGTGTCAAAGATGATATATTTATATGTGAACCTCTCTTTCGTTATTACTTCATATTAATTGCAACACAGACCAAGGTCTACGTTTGTCCACCCACAACAAGTTTCAATCAACATTCTTTTTATATGTGAAGCCATCACTTCCCATAAGGTCATTACATGATCGTTCATGCCTTTGTTCTTTTATTATTCTTTTCTTTAGATCATGGCATGAAGCAAGGCCCTTAACTAAAACACTCCTTATTATAACTCACGAACACGATTACATTGGGGGTAACACAAAGAAAAACTCAAGCCTAGATCATACTAAGAACTTTATTCTACTAGAGAAAGATAAAACTAAAAAGGATTGAACTAAGAAAAAGGTAAAGGCAAAAGATGTGATGGTGATACGATACCGGGGCAACTTCCCCAAGCTTGGCTTAAGCCAAGAGGAGTGCCCATACCCGTGCTTAACTGTCTTCCTTCGAAGGTGATGGTGGTGGAGTTGTTGCAGAGTTCTAGAACTTGCTTAATTTCCTCTTGAGCACAATATTCTGCTCTTTCAGATCGTTAATTTACTCTTGAAGCCTCAACACCCTTTGGCATAATTCTTTCTTACTCTCCTGCAAAAGATGAGAAGGGTAAACAAAATCTTAGGCTTCTTCCTTGAGTCAGGGAGGCTCGACTTCTTGAACTCCACATGTGTGTTTCCAGATTGGGGTAGAGGAGCCTCCTCTTCATCGGAACTTGTTCCTTTCTTCCCCTCGGGATCATAATCTTCTTCCTCATCAGTGGTCCAACCATAATGATCCAAGTCCCCATAGACCTTGGGGTTAGCAAGGTAATCGGCCACATAGCTCTCCCCCTCTGAATCTTGAGAAGATATCTTGCCCTAAATCTGCTGCTGAAACAGGCTCGAAATGAAAACAAAGGATATTTGCGTGATACGAGGGTCAGACCTTTCGGGAGAATATATAGTGATTTTTTCCCGACCAAAAGGAGTATTCCACCAGAAAACGGAGTCCGGGAGGCACACGAGGTGCTCACAAGTCCCCAGGCGCGGCCAGGGGGGTAGGTCATGCCTGATAGGCTTGTCGCCTCCTCGTGCGCTTTCCGGACTACTTTAATATTTTTTATTTTTCTAAAAATTCCAAAATGGAGAAAAATTGCTATTAGAAAAGTTTTGTAGTCGGTTTACTTACCGAATCACATACCTCTTTGTTTTTGGAGTCTGAAACAGGCTGATAAATATCGCTTATGTACTCCTCCAGAGTTATGGTATTAATAATATTGCTTTCAACATTTATGGGAGTACCTAAGATATAATGCTTGATTCTTTGCCCATTTACAACTCTCAGAAAATTACCTTCCGTGTTGTTGATCTTTATGGCACCGGAACGAAATACTTCCTCAACAATGTAAGGACCTTCCCATTTAGAGAGAAGCTTGCCTGCAAAAAATCTTAAACGAGAATTGTATAGCAAGACAAAAGCACCTACATTGAACTCACGTTTTTGGATCCTTTTATCATGCCACCTCTTAACTTTTTTTAAACAACTTGACATTTTCATATGCCTGAGTTATCCATTCATCAAGTGAGCTAATATCAAATAACCTCTTCTCACCAGCAAGTTTGAAATAAAAGTTGAGATCTTTGATTGCCCAATAAGCCTTATGCTCTAGCTCAAGAGGTAAATGACATGCTTTACCGTAAACCATTTTGTACGGAGACATGCCCATGGGATTCTTATAAGCAGTTCTATAAGACCACAGTGCATCATCAAGCTTCTTAGACCAGTTCTTTCTAGACATATCAACAGTCTTTTGCAGAATTAGTTTAATTTCTCTATTACTTAGCTATACTTGACTATTGGACTGAGGATGATAAGGAGATGCAATTCTGTGGTTGACATCATACTTAGCAAGCGTTTTATGGAAAGCGCCATGAATAAAATGTGAACCACCATGAGTCATTAAATATCTAGGGACTCCAAATCTAGGGAAAATAAATTCTTTAAGCATCCTAATAGAGGTGTTGTGATCAGCAGTACTAGTTGGGATAGCTTCTACCCACTTAGTAACGTAATCAACAGCAACTAGAATACGAGTATACCCGTTAGACTTTGGAAAAGGTCCCATATAATCAAAACCCCAAATATCAAATGGTTCAATGACAAGTGAATAATTCATAGGCATTTCCTGACGTTTACGAATATTACCTATTCTTTGACATTCATCACAAGACAAGACAAACTTACGAGCATCCTTGAAGAGAGTAGGCCAATAAAACCCGGATTGCAATACCTTGTGTGCAGTTCTATCTCCCGCATGGTGTCCTTCATAAGCCTCTGAGTGAAACTTCTGTAGGATCTGTCCCTGTTCATGCTCAGGTACACAACGTCTAATAACACCATCTACTCCTTCTTTATAAAGGTGAGGATCATCCCAAAAGTAATGTCTCAAATCAAAGAAGAATTTCTTCTTTTGTTGGTATGTGAAACTAGGTGGTATAAATTTAGCAACAATATAATTTGCATAATCAGCATAGCAAGGTGTACTACGTGAAGCATTGATGACATTCAATTGTTCGTCAGGAAAGCTATCATCAATAGGTTGTGGGTCATCAAGAACATTCTCCAACATAGACAAGTTATCTGCTACGGGGTTCTCAGCACCCTTCCTATCAACAACACGCAAATCAAATTCTTGTAGCAAGAGAACCCATCTGATAAGTCTAGGTTTAGCATCTTTCTTTTCCATGAGATACTTAATAGCTGCATGATCAGTGTGAATAGTAACTTTGGAATCAACAATATAAGATCTGAACTTTTCACATGCAAACACGACTTCTAAAAATTCCTTTTCAGTAGTAGCATAGTTTCTTTGGGCACTGTCTATAGTTTTACTAGCATAGTTAATAACATTCAATTTCTTATCAACTCTTTGTCCTAGAACAGCACCAACAGCATAATCACTAGCATCACACATAATTTCAAAAGGTAGGTTCCAATCAGGTGGTTGAACAATAGGTGCAGTTATCAGGGCCTTCTTAAGTATTTCAAATGCTTCTTCACAATCATCATCAAAAACAAATGGAATATCCTTTTGCAAGAGATTGGTAAGAGGCCTAGAAATCTTAGAGAAGTCTTTAATGAACCTTCTATAGAAACCAGCATGACCAATGGAACTTCTTATACCTTTGATGTCTGTAGGGCATGGCATTTTCTCGATCGCATCAACTTTAGCCTTATCGACTTCAATACCTCTTTCAGAAATTTTATGTCCTGAGACGATGCCTTCATTAACCATAAAGTGGCACTTCTCCCAATTCAAGACAAGGTTGGTATCTTTACATCTCTGCAAAACTCGATCAAGGTTGCTGAGGCAATCAACAAAAGAAGACCCGTAAACGGAGAAGTCATCCATGAAAACCTCAACAATCTTTTCACAAATGTCAGAGAATATAGCCATCATACATCTTTGAAAGGTAGCAGGTGCATTACATAAGCCAAAAGGCATACGTCTATAAGCAAAGGTACCGAAAGGGCAGGTAAAAGTGGTTTTCTCCTGATCAGATTGTGCAACTAGTATTTGGGAGAAACCAGAAGAACCATCTAGAAAGCAGAAGTGTGTGTGTTTAGACAATCTTTCTAGGATTTGGTCAATAAAAGGCAAAGGGTAATGATCTTTCCTAGTGGCTTTATTCAATTTCCTAAAATCAGTTACCATCCTATAGCCAGTAACAATCCTCTGTGGGATCAATTCATCTTTATCATTAGGGACAACGGTAATACCTCCCTTCTTAGGGACGCAATGCACTGGACTTACCCAATCACTATGAGCAACATGATAGATAATACCTGCTTCCAGGAGCTTTAGTATTTCCTTTCTTACTACCTCTTCTATCTTAGGATTTAATCTGCATTGATGATCGGCAACTGGTTTGGAATCAGGATCAGTTTTAATTTTATGCTGGCATAGAGTGGGACATCAAGAGTATATCCAATAGCAGCACGGTGCTTCCTCAGAGTTTTCAATAATTTCTTTTCTTCATGCTCTGAAAGGCTAGCACTAATAATAACAGGATATATCTCTTTTTCATCGAGATAAGCATACTTAAGAGTATCAGGTAACTGTTTAAGCTCACAGGATCACCCTTTGGTGGGGGTGGATCTCCAAGTAGTTCAACAGGCAAATTATTGTTAAAGATAAGATGTTGTTCAAAGATAACACTATCTATCTCATTCCTTTCATCCATATGCATATCATTTTCATGCTCAAGCAAGCATTGCTCTAAAGGATCAGTAGGAGGCACAACAATAGAAGCTAGGGCAATAATTTCATCCTTACTAGACAATTCTTTTTCATGAGGTTGTCTACCAAACTTGGAGAAATTGAATTCATGTGACACACCTTCAAAGCCAAGAGTGACAGTTTGTTTCTCACAATCAACCTGAGCATTGACAGTATTGAGGAAAGGTCTGCCAAATATGATTGGAACAAAGCTATCTTTTGTGGTAGCAAGAACGAGAAAATCAGTAGGATAGTGATAACCCACAAGTATAGGGGGTCGCAACAGTTTTCGAGGGTAGAGTATTCAACCCAAATTTGTAGATTCGACACAAGGGGAAGCCAAAGAATACTCTCGAGTATTAGCAGTTGAGTTGTCAATTCAACCACACCTGAAAGACTTAGTATCTGCAGCAAAGTATCAGTAGCAAAGTAGTGTGATAGCAACAGTAGCAACGATAACAGTAGCAGCAGTGACAGCAATAGCGGTAACAGTAGCAGCAGTGACAGCAGTAGCAGCAAAGTAACATAGCAAGGATCAGCAGGAAAAACTCGTAGGCATTGGATCGGTGATGGATAATTATGCCGGATGATATTCATCATGCAACAGTTATAACATGGGGAGATATGTAACTAGCTCCAGTTCGTCAATGTAATGTAGGCATGTATTCCGTGTATAGTCATACATGCTTATGAAAAGAACTTGCATGACATCTATTATCCATCCCTCCCGTGGCAGCTGGGTCCTAATGGAAACTACGGGATATTAAGGTTCTCCTTTTAATAGAGAACCGGAACAAAGCATTAGCACTTAGTGAATACATGAACTCCTCATACTATGGTCATATCCGGGAGTGCTTCCGGCTATTGTCACTCCGGGGTTGCCGGGTCATAACACATAGTAGGTTACTACAACTTGCAAGATAGGATCAAGAACACACATATATTGACAAGAACTTAATAGGTTCAGATCTTAAATCATGGCACTCGAGCCCTAGTGACAAGCATTAAGCATGGCAAAGTAGTAGCAACATCAATCTCAGAACATAGTGGATACTAGGGATCAATCCCCTCAAAACTAGCTCGATTACATGATAGATCTCATCCAACCCATCATCGTCCAGCAAGCCTATGATGAGATTACTCACGAACAATGAAGAGCATCATGGAACTGGCGATGAAGGAAGGTTGGTGATGACGAAGGCGACGATCTCCCCTCTCCGGAGCCCAGAACGGACTCCAGATCTGCCCTCCAGAGGAAGAACAGGTGGTGGCAGCGCCTCCGTATCGTAAAACACAATGAACTCTTCTCCTTTATTTTTTCCGGACAAAAGAGACTACATAGAGCTGGAGTTGGAGGCGGCAGAGCCCCGAGGGCCCCACAAGGCTGCTAGGCGCGGCCAGGGGGGCCCACGCCTCCTAGGCTTGTGGGCTCGTTGCTCCACGCCTACCGTTGATTCTTGAGCCAGTATTTTTTATATATTCAACAAAAAATCCTCGTAAATTTCCAGGTCATTCCGAGAACTTTTATTTCTGCGCGAAAACAACACCATGGCAATTCTGTTGAAAACAGCGTTAGTCCGGGGTAGTTCCATTCAAATCATGCAAATTAGAGTCCAAAACAAGGGCAAAAGAGTTTGGAAAAGTAGATACGATGGAGACGTATCAGATATTTAGTTTTACCACACAATACTTCAACATCTCTAACAATTCCCAAAGGGTAGATAGTATCCCTATTGGCAAGCTGAATAGTAACATCAATAGATTCCATCTCGACAGGTGCAATCTCGTCTTTAATTTCATCATATAAAGATCTAGGTATTGCACTAACATTAGCACCCACGTCACATAAACCATGATAACAATGATGTCCTATCTTAACAGAAACAACAAGCATGCCAACAACAGGCTTATGTTTGTCTCTAGCATGAAGTTTAGCAATTCTTACTGCATCTTCACAGAAGTGAATAACATGCCCATCAACATTGTCGGACAGGAGATCTTTGATAATAGCAATGCTAGGTTCAACTTTAATTTGCTCAGGGGGTGTAGGTGTTCTAATGTAGCCCTTAATTATGACAATTGGAGCTTTAGCATGACCCTTTTTTCTAACAGGGAAAGGTGGTTTCTCAATGTAAGCACTAGGAACAATAGGATCATTATAAGTAATGACTTTCTCTTCAACTGGATTGGGTTTAACCACATTGACTTCTATGGGAGGATGATATTTAAACCATTTCTCGTTAGGAGGATTAATATGAGCAGCAAATGATTCACATAATGAAGCTACTATCTCAGAGTCAAGTCCATGTTTAGCGCTAAGTTCACAAAAAGTATTTGTTTCAACGAAGGATTTAACGCAATTGAACTTAAGATTCATACTTGACTCCTTACCTTCGTCAAACTCCCAATCTACAGATTGCCTTTAATCCTTTCCAATAAATTCTATTTGAAGTCAATATCTCTCTTCATAAAAGAACCGGTACAAGAAGTGTCAAGCATGGTGCGGTTGTCATGAGAAAGCCGAGCATAAAAGTTAATAATAATAATTTCTCTAGGGAGCTCATGGTTGGGGCATGAATATAACGTTGACTTAAGCCTCCCCCAAGATTGAGTGATACTTTCTCTATCACGAGGCCAAAAATTATAGATATATTTCCGATCACGATGTACCAAATGCATAGGATAAAACTTTTGATGAAATTCCAATTTCAATCGGTTGTAGTTCCATGATCCAGTATCATCACATAGCCTATACCATGTCAATGCTTTATCCCTCAAAGATAAGGGAAAGACCTTCTTCTTGACCTCATCCTCGGGCAAACCTGCAAGCTTAAATAAACCACAAACTTCATCTACATAGATTAGATGTAAGTCAAGATGTGATGTTCCATCTCCTGTAAAAGGATTACCCAACAGTTTCTCTAGCATACCCGAAGGAATTTCATAATAAATATTTTCAGTAGGTGCAATAGGTTGAGGAGAAACTCCTTGTGCTTCCGTTCTAGGTGAAGATACCCCGAACAAGGTCCTCAAAGGATTAGTTTCCATAGTGACAAGTGACAATAAATTTCAGCACACTATATAAATGTTTCCTTACCAAATGCCACTTACCAAAGGCGCTTCACTCCCCGGCAACGACACCAGAAAAGAGTCTGGATGACCCACAAGTGTAGGGGATCTATCATAGTCCTTTCGATAAGTAAGAGTGTCGAACCCAACGAGGAGAACAAGGAACTGACAAGTGGTTTCCAGCAAGGTATTCTCAGCAGGCACTGAAATTATCGGCAATAGATAGTTGTGTGATAAGATAATTCGTAGCGAGTAGCAAGTAACAATAGTAACAAAGGTGAAGAAAGATGGACCAATCCCTTTTGTAGCAAGGGACAAGCCTGGATGAACTCTTATATGAGGTGAAGCGCTCCCGAGGACACATAGGAATTTCTGTCAAGCTAGTTTTCATCATGTTCATATGATTCGCGTTCGCTACTTTGATATTTTGATATGTGGGTGGACCGGTGCTTGGGTGCTGCCCTTACTTGGACAAACATCCCACTTATGATTAACCCCTCTCGCAAGCATCCGCAACTACTAAAGAAGAATTAAGACAAAGTCTAACCATAGCATTAAACTAGTGGATCCAAATCAGCTCCTTACGAAGCAACGCATAAACTAGGGTTTAAGCTTCTGTCACTCTAGCAACCCATCATCTACTTATTACTTCCCAATGCCTTACTCTAGGCATAATGGTGAAGTGTAATGTAGTCGATGTTCACATAACACGACTAGAGGAAAGACAACATACATCGCATCAAAATATCGAACGAATACCAAATTCACATGACTACTTATAGCAAGACTTATCCCATGTCCTGAGGAACAAAAGTGACTACTCACAAAGGATAATTATGTTCATGACCAGAGAGGTATTGAATAGCATTAAGGATCTGAACATATGATCTTCCACCGAGTAATCCAACTAGCATCAACTACAAAGAGTAATTAACACTACTAGTAACCTTACAAGTACCAATCGGAGTCGCGAGACGGAGATTGGTTACAAGAGATGAACTAGGGTTTGGAGATGAGATGGTGCTGATGAAGATGTTGATGGCGATGAGTCCCCTCCGATGACATGAGTCTTGGTGATGACAATGGCGACGATTTCCCCCTCCGGGAGGGAAGTTTCCCCGGCAGGACGGCCCTGCCGGAGCTCTAGATTGGTTCTGCTCAAGTTCCGCCTCGTGGCGACAGCGCCTCTTCCCGAAAGCCTCCTCTTGATTGTTTTTGTTGGACGAAACCCTCCTTATAGCAGAAGATGGGAGCCGAAGGGGTAATAGGGGGCCCACAAGCCACCCATGCGTGGCCAGGGGGTAGGCCGCGCCTGACAGGCTTGTGGCCTCCTCGTGGCTCCCCTCCAGTACTTCTTCCGCCCAGTATTTTTTATAAAATCCAAAATAATTCCTCGTTGATTTTCATGGATTTTGGAGTTGTGCAGAATATGTATCTCAAACTTGCTCCTTTTCCAGCCCAGAATTCCAGCTGCCGACATTCTCCCTCTTCATGTAAACCATGTAAAATAAGAGAGAAACGACATAAGTATTGTACCGTAAAGTGCAATAACAGCCCATAAAGCGATAAATATCAACATAAAAGCATGATGCAAAATGGACGTATCAATATCATAATCAAAATCATCTCCAATAGTACCTACGGACTTATCCTCAAGATAATAACAATCAAGCTCACTATCCTCCATAAATTGATGTGTGTTAGTATAAAAGTTGATGCGAGAAATATGCTCAGGCCAGGTTGATACCCATTCTTCTTCCTTCTTGTTCCTCTTCCCCCTCATCTTTTTCTTCTTCTTCACCTTAGGAGGGAGTGGTCGGAGAGGAAGCTTCTCCAAATATTCTGGTGTATCATTAGAAACAATAGGGGAAACTTGGGAGAAACTCTCCTTTTTATTAGTGGAAACATAAGAGACATTTTTATGCTTTGGTAAAGTTCCCTCCTTTCTAATCTTACTTATGTAATCATTTTCATGGCAATTAACAACACAATAGAGATGTCATTTTTGCAAAGTGTTGTTTATTCCTAAGGCATTATCATCTAGCCGAGAAGTTTTTTCCGATAACTCTTCACACATCAAAAGTAACATGAGTTCATCATAAAGATCAGAACTGATCACGTTATCACACAACTGGTTAACAGTTATGTTTTGAAAGTTCATGCATTGAAAATTAAAGTGACCCTCTATACCACAAAGTTCACAAGTAAAAGGATAAAGGTCACACAATTCTCTAGCAATTTCATTTAAATCTCTAACCCAATTGATTGTTATTTCATGCTTATGTTGCTTACAATACTTCTTTTCTTCAATCATAGGCCTTTCACAAGGTCTATCCACTCCACAAAAATTGACATGCTTATATAAAACTTCATTTTCAGGAGATGGGTCATGCATGTTGCAATTATCATTAACAATTTCATTTTCTTTGCAAATCCCTTTAAAAGGTTCATGATGCTTGATCCAATTCTCCTTAGGCATATTAAGATGTGAAGCAATAGATTTGAGGAAATCAACAAGGAGGTGAGAATCAAGCCGAAACTTAGCACTAAACTTATTAAAACTTGCAGTTTCATCAAAGGCCCTAATGCAATCATACTCATAATTTATACCTGACTCTTTACCTTTGTTGATCTCCCAATCATCAGTATTGCATTGAATTCTTTCAAGGAGTTCCCATTTAGCATCAATCCTTTCGTTTGTGAAAGAACCCATAGAGGTAGCATCGAGCCAGCCTTTATCCTCTCGAGAGAGCCTCACATAGAAATTAGTAATAATCATATCTTTGGGGAGCCCATGGTTAGTACATTTTAGCATTAAAGTTTTCAGTCTCCCCCAAGATTGAGCTATGCTCTCTTCATCATGAGGATAGCAATTATAAACATAATTCCTATTCTCATGGACTTCATGAAGAGGATAAAACTTGGAGTAAAAGAGAGACTGAATCTCTTCCCAATCCCGTAGGTGAGAATCCTCTAGTAGCCTATACCATTCCAATGCTTTTCCTTTCAGTGACAAGGCAAGTAATTTCATCATGACTCCATCTCTAGTCAAACCTGAAATCATAAACAACTCACAAAGTTCTATGAGTTTCAACAAATGATCACTAGGACTCACTATTACATCTCCTGCATAACAATCCTTCCTAATTATTTCAATTATCCCAAGTGGTATTTTGAATGGGATACATTCAGTAGGTGGAGGAGACTTCTCTACCACGGGTGTGGTAAAGCGGCCTTCCCCAACCAGTGAACTAAGAGTGTAGTTTTCCATAAGCCTAACTAGTGGAAATAAAAACAAAAAAACGAAAACATTTAATTGCCAGATCTAAAGATATACCTACAAGCACTCACCTCCCCGTCAACGGCGCCAGAAATAGCTTGATGTCTACGCACGCTTCTATTCTTGTAGACTATGTTGGGCCTCCAAGCGCAGAGGTTTGTAGGACAGCAACAATTTCCCTTAAGTGGGTGACCTAAGGTTTATCAAACTCAGGTAAGTAGAGGTTGAAGATGGTCTTTCTCAAGCAACCCTGCAATTAAGATACAAGAAGTCTCTTGTGTCCCCAACACACCTAATACAATTCTCAGTTGTATAGGTGAACTAGTTCGGTGAAGAGATGGTAAAATATGGGTGATAGGTATGGCAAAGCAAGGTAATATAAATATGAAATAAAAATGGCAGCAAGGTAGCAAGTGACCAAAGTGAGCATAAACAGTGTAACAATGGTGAGAAACAGGGCCTAGGCTTCATACTTTCACTAGTGGCAACTCCCAACAACATTAACATAGCCCATGATCACAATCAAGATCACATCATGAGAGAGAGAATTAACCACATAGCTACTGTAGAAGACCTCAGCCCCAAGGAGGAACTACTCCAGCTTCATGGGGGAGGAAGCAACAATGATGGAGATGAATCCGGGGCACTTCCCCATCCCGGCAGGGTGCCGACACAAGAATTCTGGTCCCCCGAAACTTGTTGGCGATGGCTGCGAAGATTGGAATTGCTTCTGGAGAAAAGGGTTCTGGAATCAGCGTTTCCTCCACGGTGTAAAAATAGGAGCCAAGGTAGGGCACCAGAGGAGGTGGGCCCCACCTAGGTGTCCTGTGGGCGCAGTCAGGGGGTAGGCCGCGCTAGGAGGCCGCCTGGGCAATGCTTGGCTCCCCTCTCGCTCACCTTTTGTGCTCTCGAAGCTTCCGTCACGTTGATTTTTATATATTTTTCTCGGGATTTTTGGGACTCGGTAAATTGGGGGTAAAAGTCCGTGCAAAAAAGACATCAGCAGACAAAAATTGGCACTGGGTGCACTGAGTTAGTAGGTTAGTCCAAATATGTGTAGAAAGGTATGAAAGTGTAGCAAAACATATAACAGTGTCACACAAAAGATCATGGAACAAACAGAAATTATAGATACGTTTGGGACGTATCACGCGGTGGGCCGCTTCTGAAGATGAAGTGGATTGAGTCCTTCAAGAAGCGGCAGAGCACCTTCTTCTACGTCTGTGGCATCGGCCTAGGGCAGGACTGGGTTAACCTCCGCCATTTGCCGACGAGCCGCTGATTGGGAAGAACTGGAGTCTCGGTTTACGCAATGATGAGGTGGTGATGCTCGTCGGCCGGATGTAGGAGATCAAGGGTTCCGTGGGGCTAATGGCACCGGACCTGGTGGCGGCCTTTATTTCCCGCCGAGTGTTGTCGCTGCAAGCACAGCCACACCAAATGTGCGACATGAGTGGGCTCACGGACCCACACAGGCTGTCGACGTTGGACCTGCCATTGAGCAAGGTTGCCGCCAAGGTGAAAAAAACCACCAGCTTCCGGTTGGACGAGGAGGAGAGGGGATTCAGCATGACGTCGTTCCACCGCGGCAACTGTGCGCCGCCGGTAAGTTTTCATCCGACTGAAGTCATTTCCTTTTTATTTCTCGCTGTGTCTCATGTGCGGTCGTGCTTTTCCTAAGCTTTTTGTTCGGCAAAACACGCCGATGGCCCAAATCCGGAGAACTTCTCCCCGGACCGGGACGATTACGACGCCGAGGATTACGAGTTGGACGGGGATGCCCCCGAAGGTCCCGAAGATCCAGACACGCCGAAGGCGGTGGAGGAGGACGCGGATGATGAAGAGGACAAGGAGGATCCGGCCGGCGCCGCGGTTGGTAGGGCGGGGATGTCGCAGAACCCTCCTGATGGGTCCATGAGGGATTGGACCGATTATGACGACGATGATGACGTGAACGTGCTGGAGGCGCCGCCGGCTGTGACGGGCCGCCTCAGGGCCACCATCGAGGGAGGAGTGCGGAGCTACCTGATATGTCTCCAACATATATATAATTTTTGATTGTTCCATGCTATTATATTATCTGTTTTGGATGTTTTATATGCATTAATATGCTATTTTATATTATTTTTTGGACTAACCTATTAATCTAGAGCCTAGTGCCAATTTGTGTTTTTTTCATGTTTTTGAGTATTGCATATAAGGAATATTAAATGGAGTCCAAACAGAATTAAATCTCTGGAATGATTTTTCTTGGACCACAAGAAACCTACCAAACTTGGAGAAGGGGACAGAAGACCTTTCGGGAGGCGACAAGCCTGCAGGGCGAGCCCTTTGGCTTGTGGGCCTCTTATAGGTCTCCTAACCCTAATCTTCGTTTGATAAATTCCCAAATATCCCCCCAATACCAAAAGGAGACCAAAAAATACTTTTCCGCCGCCGGGAGCCTGTGTTCCCGTGAGATCCAATCTAGGAGCCTTTTCTGATAATCTGTCGCAGAGGGAATCGATCACAGAGGGCATCTAGATAAACTCCATTGCCTCTCTGATGATTCGTGAGTAGTACACCACAGACCTACTAGTCCATACCTAGTATGTAGATGGCTTCTTCTCTCTCTTTGTTCTTCAATACCATGTTCTTCATCATCTTCATGAAGATCTATCCGATGTAATACTCTTTAGTAGTGTGCTTTTTGAGATCCGATGAATTGTGGGTTTATGTTTAGAATATCTACGAATATTATTTGAATCTTCTATGAATTCTTATATGCATGATTTCATATCTTAGCAAGTCCCTTCGAGTTATTGGTTTGGTTTGGCCAACTAGATTGGTAATTCTTGCAATGGGACAAATGCTTAGTTTTCAGTTCAATCTTGCGGTATCCTCACCTAGTGACGAAGTAGGGGTAGTGAGGCACGTATTGCATTGTTGCCAACGAGGATAAAAAGATGGGGTTTTCATCGTATTGCTTGATTTTATCCCTCTACACCATGTCACCTTACCTAATGTGTTACTCTGTTTTTCATTAACTTAATACTCTAGATGCAGGCATGAGTCGGTCGATGTGTGGAGTAATAGTAGTAGATGCAGAATCGTTTCGGTCTACTTGACACGGATGTGATGCCTATATGCATAATCATTGCCTTAGATATCTTCAAAATTACTCACTTTTCTATCAATTGCTCGACAGTAATTTGTTCACCCACCGTATTATTTTCCTTCATCAGATAAGCCTCTAGTGAAACCTATGGCTCCCCGATTTATTTTCCATATTATATATTCAGATATATAAACCAAAAATACCAAAAATATATTGCTGCCATTTATTTACTTTTGTTTTACTTTTACTTCTACAATCTTTTATATATCTCTATCAGATCTCATCCTTGCAAATAACTGTGCAGGGATTGACAACCCATTTTTAGCGTTGGGTGGAAGTGTTTGATTGTTTGTGTACGTGCTATGATTGGGGCCTTGCTTGTTCCTCCTACTGGATTGATACCTTGGTTCTCAACAAACTAAGGGAAATACTTATCTACTTTTCTGCATCACCCTTTCCTCTTCAAGGGAAAACCCACGCAAGCTGAAGAACTAGCAAGATGGATTTCTAGCGCCGTTGCCGGGGAGGATACATATCAAGATCAAGCTTACCAAGTACCATTACAAACTCATATCTTGCATTTCCTTTATTTGCCATTTGCATCTCATTTTCCTCTCCCCCACTTCTAAAATGATTTTCAGAAAATACCAAAGAGATTTGCCTTTTTATTCGCCCTTCTTCCGTTCGTCTTTTTATTTGCTTGCTTGTGTGCTACATTGCTTACTTTGTCATGATGATTCAAGAGAACACCAAGTTATGTGACTTTTCCACTACTAATAATAAGGATTTTATTAGTACTCGAATTTATCTCGCCACTAGTGCTGAATCTTTTGAAATTAATGCCACTTTGCTCAATCTTGTTATGAAAGAACAATTTTCTGGTCTTCCTAGTGAACATGCCGCATCCCATCTTAGTACTTTCGTTGAGTTGTGTGATATGCAAAATAAGTAATATGTGGATAAGGAAATAGTTAAATTGAAGCTATTTCCTCTCTCACTATGAGATCTTGCTAAAACTTGGTTTTGATCTTTGCCTAAAAATAGTATCGATTCATGGAATAAGTGTAAAGATGCTTTTATTTCCAACTACTTTCCGCCCGCGAATATTATCTCCCTTAGAAATGATAAAATGAATTTTAAGCAACTTGCTCATGATCATGTTGCACAATCTTGGGAGAGGATGAAACTAATGATTAGGAATTGCCCCACGCATGGTTTGAGTTTATGGATGATTATACAAAAAAATAATGCGGGATTGAATTTTCCTTCTAAAAATAATGGAAATCACATTAGGATAATCTCATAAACTCCTAGATAATATTATGGCAAATTACTCTCAATGGCATACCGAAAGATCTCCTACTAGTAAAAAAGTGCACGCTATTGAAGAAATAAATATTTTGAGTGAAAAGATGGATGAATTGATGTAATTGTTTGCTAGTAAGAGTGCTCCTATTGATTCCAATTATATCCATTTGTCTTCTTTGATTGGAAATAATAATGAATCTATGGATGTGTATTTTGTTGCTAGGAACAATTTTGGCAATTACGTGTATAGAGGTAATTTCAATGCTAGGTCGTTTCCTAGTAATTCCTCTAAGAATTATGGTAATTCCTACAACTATTCTTATGGAAATTATAATAAGATGTCCTTTTATCTTGAGAATAATATTAAATAATTCAATAGCTCGCAAAAAGGTTTCAATGCTATGATTGAAGAAAAAATGCTCAAGATTAATGATTTGGCTAGGAATGTTGATAGAATTTCTCTTGAGATTGATTCTCTAAAAACAAGATCTATTCCACCCAAGCATGATATTAATGAGTCTTTAAAATATATGAGAATTTCTATTGATGAGTGTAAGGAAAGAACCGCTAGAATACGTGCTAAGCGTGAATGGCTTGAAAAGGTGTGTTCCCGTGATAATAATGATGAAGATCTTAAAGTGATTGATGTGACTCCTATTTAATCTTTGTTTTCTAATGTAAATCTTGAAAAATATGGGACTGGAGATAAATCAACTTTAGTTAAAAGGCGTCGCAATGATTCAGAGTTTATAGATCTTAATGCTAAGATTGATAAAAGTGGGATTGAAGAGGTCAAAACTTTAAATATCAATGAACCCACTCTTTTGGATTTCAAGGACTTCAATTATGATAGTTGTTCTTTGATTGATTGTGTTTCCTTGTTGCAATCCATGTTCAATTCTCCGCATGCTTATAAACAAAATAAAGCTTTCACTAAACATAATGTGGATGCTATGATGAAATCTTTTGAAGAAAAACTTGAGTTGAAAGTTTCTATACCTATAAAGCTTTATGAGGAGTGGCAACCTACTATTAAGAATAAAATTAAAGTTTATGAGTGCCATGCTTTGTGTGATTTGGGTGCTAGTGTTTCCACGATTCCAAAAACTTTACGTGATGTGCTAGGATTCCGTGAATTTGATGATTGCTCTTTAAAGTTGCATCTAGCGGATTCTACAATTAAGAAACCTACGAGAAGGATTAATGACGTTCTTATTGTTGCAAATAGTTGTTATGTGCCCGTAGATTTCATTGTTCTTGATATAGATTGCAATCCTACATGTCCTATTATTCTTGGTAGACCTTTCCTTAGAATTATTGGTGCAATTATTGATATGAAAGAAGGAAATATTAGATTCCAATTTCCATTCAGGAATATCATGGAGCACTTTCCTAGAAATAAAATAAAATTACCTTATGAATCTATTATGAGAGCTACTTATGTATTGCATACCAAAGATGACAATACCTAGATCTATTGCATTATGCCTAGCTAGGGGCGTTAAACAATAGCGCTTGTTGGGAGTCAACCCAATTTTATTTTTATATTTTTTGTCTTTGCTTCTTTTTTTAAGTTCTGTAAAAATTATTACCTCTATAATAATTGTGTTTCCTTGTTTTAATTAGTGTTTGAGCCAAGTAAGACCTTTGGGATGGTCTACGGTGTTTGCAAGTTGATTTTGCTGAAAACAGAAACTTTCGCTCTCAGTCCAAGAATTTTGTAAATTCACTAGAACGTGATTTTGATCTGAATTTTTTACACAAGATTTATACACAAATTTAACTGATTTTCCTAAGCTTTAAGAATTTTTGGAGTTATAGAAGTATTTGAAGTTTATAGATTGCAACAAAATGTTTTGTTTTAACAGATTATGTTTTCTTTGTGTTGTTTGCTTAATTTGATGAATCTATGGGTAGTATCGGGGGGTATGAACCATGGAGAAGTTGGAATAAAGTAAATCTTACAACAAAATAAATAATGAGTTCACAACAGTACCTGAAGTGATGATTTATTTTTCTTATACTAACGGATCTCATGAGTTTTCTGTTGAGTTTTGTGTTGTGAAGTTTCCAAGTTTTGGGTAAAGATTTGATGGACTATGGAATAAGGAGTGGCAAGGGCCGAAGCTTGGGGATCAAAAAGGCACCCGAAGCCATATTCAAGGATACCAAAAATCCTAAGCTTGGGGACGCCTCGGAAGGCATCCCCTCTTTCATCTTCAATCCATCGGTAAACTTACTTGAGGCTATATTTTTATTCACCACACGATATGTGTTTTGCTTGGAGTGTCTTGTATGATATGAGCCTTTACTTTTTAGTTTGCCACAATCATCCTTGATGCACACATCTTTTGAGAGAGACACGCTGAATCAATAATTTATTAGAATACTCTTTGTGCCTCACATATATCTTTTGAGCTAAGCAATGTTGCTCTAGTGCTTCACTTATATCTTTTAGAGCACACCGGTGTTGTATTTTATTGAAATTATTAAGCTCTCGTACCTAACTTATATTATTTTTAGAGTCTTTAAATAGCATGGTAATTGGTTTAGGTTATGAATTTAGTCCTAATATAATGGGCATCCAAGAGGGATATAATCAAAACTTTCATATTAAGTGCACTGAATATGATGAGAAATTTGATTCCTTGCACATAGTTTTGAGATATGAAGATGGTAATATGAGAGTCATACTAGTAAGTAATTGTGAATTGGAAGAAATACTTGTGTTAAAGTTTGTGATTCCTGTAGCATGCATGTTTGGTGAACCGTTATGTGATGAAGTCGGAGCATGATTTGTTTAACGATTGTCAACCTTTGTGTGGAGGTCGGGATCGCGCAATAGTTAACTCCTACCAACCCTTCCCCTAGGAGCATGCGTCTAATACTTTGATTTGATAACTAATAGGATTTTTCAATAAGTATGTGAGTTCTTTATGACTAATGTTGAGTTCATGGATTATAAGCACTCTCACCCTTCCACCTTTGCTAGCTTCCCTAGTACCGCACAACTTTCGCCGGTACATTAAACCCACTTTCCTCAAAACAGACACCATGTACTTTCCTCAAAATAGCCACCATACCTACCTATTATGGCATTTTAATAGCCATTCGGAGATATATTGCCATGCAACACCACCGGTCTGTTTTTATGACACGCACCATCACTTCCATATTGCTTATAGAGTCATATTTTCTTCTAAATATCGAGTTGTAATCTTTAAGTTGTAAGTAAATAAAAATGTGATGATTTGCATTATTAGAGCATTGTCCCGTGTGAGAATATTATGATGGAACCTATGATTCCCTCACAAGTTGGGATGAGTCTATGGACTTTACAAAACACAAAAGAGCTAGTGAAGCCCATAAAAAAATCAAAGAGGCCAAAGATGCCCACCAAAAAAATGAGAGAAAGAGAGAAGGGACAATGCTACTATATTTTTCCACACTTGTCTTCAAACTAGCACCGTGTTCTTCATAGAGAGTCTCCTATTTTGTCACTTTCATATAACTAGTGGAATTTCATCTTTTGCATGACCACTTAGTTTTCTTTTTGAGCTTTCATACACTTATAGCTCTATTGCATTTGTTGCATGGCAATCCCTACTCACTCACATTGATATCTATTGATGGGCATCTCCATAGCCCATTGATATGCCTAGTTGGTGTGAGACTAGCTTCTCCTCTTTCTTTTTGCAATCTCCACCATATCCTATTTCACCTATAGTGCTATATCCATGGCTCACGCTCATGTATTGCATGAGAGTTGAAAAGGTTTGAGAACATAAAAAGTGTGCAACAATTGCTTGACTTTCATCGAGGTTGTGCATGATTTAGATACTTTGTGTCGAGAAGATGGAGCATAACCAGACTATATGATTTTGTAGGGATAACTTTCTGAGACCATGTTATTTCGAAAGGACAGAGTTGCCTTGTTAGTATGCTTGAACTATTATTGTTTTATGTCAATATTAGACTTTTGTTTTGAATCTTATGGATCGGAATATTCATGCCACAATAAAGAATATTACATGGATAAATATGTTAGGTAGAATTCCACATCAAAAATTCGGTTTTTATCATTTACCTACCCGAGGGCGAGCATGAATTAAGCTTGGGGATGCTTGATACGTCTCCAACGTATCTTTAATTTTTTTATTGTTCCATGCTATTATATTATTTGTTTTGGATATTTTATTTTTGGGACTAACCTATTAATCTAGAGACTAGTGCAAGTTTCTGTTTTTTCCATGTTTTGAGTGTTGCAGATAAGGAATATTAAATGGATTCTAGATGGAATAAAATCTCCTGAAAGATTTTTCTTGGACCAGAAGAAACCGCCAGACTTGTAGAAGAGGGTAGGAGACCTGTCGGGAGGCGACAAGCCTGCAGGGCGCACCCTAGGGTGGCACCCCCTGGCTTGTGGGGACCCTGTAGGTCTCCTAACCCTAATCTTCGTCCTATAAATTCCCAAATATTCCCCCAATACCAAAAGGATACCAAAAAATACTTTTCCACCGCCGGGAGCCTCAGTTCGTGTGAGATCCAAACTGGGAGCCTTTTCCGGTAATCTTCCAGAGGGAATCGATCACGGAGGGCATCTACATCAACTCTATTGCCCCTCCGATGATACGTGAGTAGTTCACCACAGACCTACGGGTCCATAGCTAGTAGCTAGATGACTTATTCTCTCTATTTATTCTTCAATACCATGTTCTTCATGATCTTCATGAAGATCTATCCAATGTAATTCTCTTTTGCGGTGTGTTTGTCGAGATCCAAATAATTGTGGGTTTATGTTCAGAATATCTATGAATATTATTTGAATCTTCTCTGAATTCTTATATCCATGATTTCATACCTTAGGAAGTCTCTTCGAGTTATTGGTTTGGTTTGGCCAACTAGATTGGTAATTCTTGCAATGGGAGAAGTGCTTAGTTTTGGGTTCAATCTTGCGGTGTCCTCACCTAGTGACAAAGTAGGGGTAGCAAGGCACATATTGCATTGTTGCCATCAAGGATAAAAACATGGGATTTTCATCATATTTCTTGAGTTAATCCCTCTACATCATGTCAACTGACCTAATGCGTTACTCTGCTCTTCATGAACCTAATACTCTAGATGCAGGCACGAGTCGATCGATGTGTGGAGTCATAGTAGTAGATGCAGAATCATTTCGATCTACTTGACACGGACGTGATGTCTATATGCATAATCATTGCCTTAGATATATTCATAATTATTCGCTTTTCTATCAACCGCTCGGCAGTAATTTGTTCATCCACCGTATTATTTTCCTTGATGAGAGAAGCCTCTAGTGAAACTTATAGCCCTGGGTCTATTTCCATATTATATTTTCAGATCTATAAACCAAAAATACCAAAAATATATTACTGTCATTTATTTACTTTTGTTTTACTTTTAGTTCTAGCAATCTTTTATCTATCTCTATCAGATCTCATCCTTGCAAATAACTGTGAAGGGATTGACAACCCTTTTTTAGCGTTGGGTGCAAGTGCTTGCTTGTTTGTGTAGGTGCTAAGATGGGGGCCTTGGTTGTTCCTCCTACTGGATTGATACCTTGGTTCTCAACAAACTTAGGAAAATACTTATCTACTTTTCTACATCACCCTTTCCTCTTCAAGGAAAAACTAATGCAAGCTCAAGAAGTGGCTCAAGAAGTGGCACGCCGTAGGGACAAGCAGTCGGCCGAGAGTCCGGTTGGTGCCCCGGCCACCAAGAGGGTTTGGTCGGTGGCGCTGCCGTCTAGGGCCCCTCCGTGGGTGCGGCGGAGGCTTAGGCGGGGTAACCGCGAGATTCCCCTTGGTACGGGGTAAATTTTCTTTGTGGCTCATGCCCCCTTCTTTTCTTTCTCTTTTTCGCATGGCGTTGAGTTCATGCTCTCATTTCTTTGGCAGCGAGGCCATCCAGCTGACGGCGCCAGAGGCGTTGGCCCTTGGGGCTGAAAGCGTGGCTCGAACGGGAGCGCCCCGTCCAGCTTCGTGCAGCCAAGGAAATGGCCACGCTGGCTGCGGTGATCGGCTCTGGCTGCCCCTTGGTCGGGGCGACGAGTGACGCCATGACGCCGACGGCCCCCGAGGCTCCTGCCGTGGGGGCCTCACCAACGTGTGTGGAGGTGCATTAGGAACCAGCACCGTAGGTGCCAACGTCGCCGGCTGGGGAGATGGCGGCCCAGGAGGTGTCACGTTCTGCGTCCGATCTGGGGCGCCGGGCCGAGTCTAACGCCAGGAGTGTTGACGGCCGAGCCATGGTCGTTTCGACGGCGCCTCGCGCCGCTGGGGCCGGTCGGGTGACCCGGTCGCTGTCCCGTGTGATGGAGAATGGGAGCGGCTGAGCTGTGCCCCAGCTACGACCAGGCTGAATTCCTGAACTAGCGAGTAGGCCGTGGTGCTGCCGACAGTCGCTAACGTCATGGCCCGGTACTATTACGGGATAGCCGCCTTCGCCCAGTTGGCGATGAGCAACCTCAAGCTGGTGGAGAATGTGGCTCAGGTAAGTTCTTCATGGAACCTTTCTTTTCGTCTGTTCTGTGGTGCGTGCGTGCCAGCACACCCACTGGGTGTAGTCCCGGAGACTCAGCTCGGCTGTGCGGCTTTGAGACAGCGAGACCAAATCTTCCTTGCTTATAATCTTCTTCATTCTTTCCTTAGGCCGACTAGGCGAAGCGTGAAGGGCTCTTCGAGGAGGTGGTCGCGTTGTGCGCTATAACAAGAGCTCTTACTTCAAGACCCGCAAGGAGCTCGAGTCTCGAACAACCAAGCTGGAGGCCGCTAAGGGTAAGCTTTCTTTGTGGTGGTTCCACGCGAGCCCACCCTATGGGTGTAGTCCCCGAGATTTGGTCTGCCTGCGCGGCTCTGTGGCAGCCGGGCCAAATCTTATCTGCTTTGTGTTGTTGTTATCGAATTGGTTGCTGACTTATTTTTTATGCAGCGGCAGCCCTTCCCACGGCCGAGGTGGAGGAGCTGTGTAGCGCGCTTGCCGAAGTTCGGGGAAAGTGCGATGAGATTCCCGGGGAGTGCGGCCGACTGGGAAAGGATTTGGCTGCCGAGCTGGCAGCCGCAGCGTTACTGAAAGCGGATGTGGAGCGGCTCGCCGGAGCGCTCCGGAACGAGAAGGCGGTGAAGGAGGCGGCGCTGCACGCGTCTGTCGCCACCGAGGAGGCGGCGATGACTCTCCGGGCTGAGGTTGCTCGGCTTGGAGAGGAGGCGTGATACGTCTCCAACGTATCTAAATTTTTTTATGGTTCCATGCTATTATCTTGTCAGTTTTGGATGTTTTGTATGCATGAATATGCTATGTTATATCTTTTTTGGGACTAACCTATTAAATCAGTGCCAAGTGCCAGTTTCTGTTTTTTCCGTGTTTTTGACCTTTTTCAGAGGAGAATATTAAACGGAGTCCAAACGGAATGAAACTTGCATAATGATTTTTTCCATAACAGAAGATACGCATGAGACTTGAGAACCAAGGTGGGACCTCGGGGGAGGTCACACGCCCCCTAGCCTCGGTCTGCTGGGGGGGTAGCCGGCTTATGGGCCCCCCGTGGCTCCTCTACCCTACCTCTTCCGCCTATAAATTCTCTAAAAATCCAAAACCACCAGAGAGAGCCACAAAAATACTTTTCTGCCGCCGCAAGCTTCTATCTCCGCAAGATCCCATCTGGGGACCATTCTGGTGCCCTTTCGGAGGGGGTACTTGAACACGGAGGGCTTGTTCATCAACACCATTGCCTCTCCGATGATGCGTGAGTAGTTCACCATAGACCTTCGGGTCCATAGCTAGTAGCTAGATGGCTTCTTCTCTCTCTTGGATCTTCAATACAAAGTTCTCCATGATCTTCATGGAGATCTATATGATGTAACTTTCTTTTGCGGTGTGTTTGTCGAGATCCGATGAATTTTGGATTTATGATCAAATTATCTATGAATATTATTTGAGTCTCCTCTGATCTCTTTTATGCATGTTTTCGTATCCTTGTAATTCTCTTCGAGTTGTGGGTTTCGTTTGGCCAACTTGATCTATAATTCTTGCAATGGGAGAAGTACTTGGTTTTGGGTTCATACCGTGCGGTGTCCTCACCTAGTGACAGAAGGGGTAGCGAGGCACGCATCATGTTGCTGCCATCAAGGATAAAAAGATGGGTTTTATATCATATTGCATGAATTTATCCCTCCACATCATGTCATCTTGCTTAAAGCGTTACTCTGTTTGTTATGAACTCAATACACTAGATGCATGCTGGATAGCAGTCGATGTGTGGAGTAATAGTAGTAGATGCACACAGTATCGGTCTACTTGTCTCGGACGTGATGCCTATATGTATGATCATTGCCTTAGATATCATCATGACTTTGCGTGATTCTATCAATTGCTCGACAGTAATTCGTTCACCCACCATAATACTTGCTATCATGAGAGAAGCCTCTAGTGAACACATGGCCCCCGGGTCTACTTCACATCATATTTTCAGATCTACACTTTTACTTTGTTGCACTTTCCACCTTCAGTTCTCACCTTGCAAATAATCGTGAAGGGATTTACAACCCCTTTATAGCATTGGGTGCAAGTTTGTTTGTTTTTGCGCAGGTACATTGGTGCCTCATCTTGATACTCCTACTGGATCAATACCTTGGTTCTCAAACTGAGGGAAATACTTATCGCTAATGTGCTGCATCACCCTTTCCTCTTCAAGGGAAAAACCAACGCAAGCTCAAGAGGTAGAAAGAATAATTTCTGGCGCCGTTGCGGGGGAGGAGGATCAACTCAAGAATAGTCTCCCGTCAACGTGCCAATTTCTGGCGCCGTTGCCGGGGAGGATCAAGTCAAGAATAGTCTTCCGTCAACGTGCCAATTTCGGGCGCCGTTGCCGAGGAGTATTCAAAGTGAAGCATATCCAAGTAACTATCGCAAACTCATCTCTTGCATTTACTTTATTTGCCTTTTGCCTCTCGTTTTCCTCTCCCCCACTTCCAAAAAAACAAAATTTACAAAAATATTTGCCTTTTTCGTTTGCCTTTCCTTTGCTTGTGTGCTATGTGCCTTCAATATGCTTTCATCTTCGCTTGCTAAAAATCTATTGATATGGATCCTCATCCACTTTCTAATCTTTTCAAGAGTCCAATTATGTTGAACCAATTGCTAGTGACTTTTGTGCACTAGATTATCTTGATGAAGTTTTGCTTGAGATGCGTGAATATGAAAATTGTGATGAAGAAATTTATGAAGTGATTCACGAGGGCTCCTTGAATGAAAAGCATGATTGCAATGGTTCCACTATAAATTCTATTAATGTCATTCATGCTAAAAATATGCAACACCCTAAGCTTGGGGATGATAGTTTTGCTATGTCCACTACTTGTTGCAATGATCAAGATTGGGGTGATGATTTTTCTTATGATCTTGAAAATTTGTTTAAGCCTCATGATGAATATGATATTGATAATAATGTTTGCAATAATATTGAAAGTGAGTTTGGAGAAGTCATGACTTTAGTTGATGATAATCCCACTATTTTTGAAGAGCGTCAACTTTGCATGCATGTGGATCATGAAAAAAATATCCTACGTGATAGTTATGTTGTTGAATTTGAATATGATCCCACATGTAATTATTATGAGAGAGGAAAATATTGTGGTAGAAACTTTCATGTTACTAAATTACCTCTCGTTATGTTGAGATTGATATTGTCTCTTTCTTCTTCCTTGCATATTGTAGTTATTGCTTGTCTTGATAATTTGTTTTCCTATAAAATGCCTATGCATAGGAAGTATGTTAGACTTAGATGTGATTTTCACATGCTCTATGATGCTCTCGTTGTGCTTCAATTCTTGTCTTTTGTGTGAGCATCATTGAATTATCAATGCCTAGCTAAGGGCGTTAAACGATAGCGCTTGTTGGGAGGCAACCCAATGAATTTATTTTTGCTTTTTACTTTCTGTTTTGTTGTGTCCACACCATCATAATTCTGTTATGATTGTGTTTTTTTATGTTTCTTTTTGTGTTTGTGCCAAGTAGAACCTTTATGATCAGTTTTGGTGATGGTTGTTTGATCGTGCTGAAAAAGACAGAAACTTTGTGCTCAAGAAATTATTTTTAATTCCTATCCAGAAAGAGCTTCTGAGTTGATTATTTTTGCTGCTGGTTGATATGCAAATTGCCCTAATTTTTATAATTGTTCAGAATTTTTGGGATACCATAGGTATACGAAGTATACAGATTGCTACAGACTGGTCTGTTTTTGACAGATTCTGTTTTTGTTGTGTTGATTGCTTATTTTGATGAAACTATGGATAGTATGGGGGGGTACTAGCCATGGAAAAGTGATAATACAGTAATATAACATCAACCTAAATAGAAATCAAGTTTACTACAGTACCTAAAGAGTTGGTAGTTTGTTTTCTTATGCTAATGATATCACGAGTTTCTGTTTAAGTTTTGTGTTGTGAAGTTTTCAAGTTTTGGGTGATGTCCTCATGGACAATGGCATAAAGAGTGGAAAGAGATTAAGCTTGGGGATGCCCAAGGCATCCCAAGCCAAATTCAAGGACACCAAAAAGCATAAGCTTGGGGATGCCCCGGGAAGGCATCCCCTCTTTCGTCTTCAATCCATCGGTAACGTTACTTGGAGCTATATTTTTATTCACCACATGATATGTGTTTTTCTTGGAGCGTCGTGTATTATAGGAGTCTTTTCTATTTGTTTTGTCACAATCATCCTTGCTTCACACCTTTTTGAGAGGGACATGCACTCATCGTGATTTTGCTAGAATACTCTTTGAGCTTCACTTATATCTTTTGAGCTAGATAATTTTGCTCTAGTGCTTCACTTAAATCTTTGTAGAGCATGGCGGTGTCATATTTTGTAGAAATAAAAACTCTCGATCTTCACTTATATCTTTTTTAGAGTGCTCTCTCTCAGTAACTTGGTAATTGGCATGTGCTATGAAAGTAGTCCTAAAGATGATAGGCATCCAAAGAGGATATAATAAAAACTTCCATATTCAAGTGCATTGATTAGTAAGAGAAGTTTGATTCCTAACAATTAAGTTTTGAGATATGGATTTGGTAATATTAGAGTTACGTTAGTAGGGTGTTGTGAATCTAGAAATACTTGTGTTGAAGTTAGTGATTCCCGTAGCATGCACATATGGTGAACCGCTATGTTAGGAAGTCGGAGCATAATTGATTTGTTGATTGTCATCCTTTGTGTGGCGGTCGGGATCGCGCGATGGTTAACACCTACCAACCCTTCCCCTAGGAGTATGCGTTTAGCACTTTGTTTTGATTACTAATAAAACTTTCGCAATAAGTATATGAGTTCTTCATGACTAATCTGAGTACATGGTATAGATGCACTTTCACCTTCCACCATTGCTAGCCTCTCTAGTGCCGCACAACTTTCGCCGGTGCACAAACTCACCATATACCTTTCTCAAAACAGCCACCATACCTACCTACTATAGCATTTTCATAGCCATTCCGAGATATATTGCCATGCAACTCCCACCGTTCTGTCTCATGACTTGTGCCGTCACTTTCATATTGCCATTGCATGATCGTAAGATAGCTAGCGAGTCATACGCTAAGCTAGATCATTGCACATCCCGGTACACTTCCGGAGGCATTTCCTATAGTCATCATTGTTCTAAGTATTGAGTTGTGAGTAAATAAAAGTGTGATGATCATCATTATTAGAGCATTGTCCCATGTAAGGAAATAAAAAAACAGGCCAAAGATGCCCACCAAAAAAATGAAAAGAGGCCAAAGAGCCCAAACAAAAAAAGAGAGAAAAAGAGAGAAGGGACAATGCTACTATCTTTTCCCACACTTGTGCTTCAAAATAGCACCATGTTCTTCATGATAGAGAGTCTCTTGTTTTGACACTTTCATATACTAGTGCGAATTTTCATTATATAACTTGGCTTGTATATTCCAATGATGGGCTTCCTCAAAATTGCCCTAGGTCTTCGTGAGCAAGCAAGTTGGGTGCACACCCACTAGTTTTCCTTTTGAGCTTTCACACACTTATAGCTCTCGTGCATCCATTGCATGGCAATCCCTACTCATTCACATTGACATCTATTGATGGGCATCTCCATAGCCCATTAATACGCCAAGCCAATGTGACCATCTCCTCATTTTTGCCTAACAACCTCCACCACACTCTATTCCACCTATAGTGCTATATCCATGGCTCACGCTCATGTATTGCGTGAGAGTTGAAAAAGTTTAAGAAAGTAAGAGTGCAAAAACAATTACTTGGCCAATACCGGGGTTGTGCATGATTTAAATTCGATGTGTGGGGATGATGGAGCATAGCCAGACTATATGATTTTGTAGGGATAACTTTCTTTGGCCTTGTTATTTCAAAATTTCATGATTACTTTGCTAGTTTGCTTGAAGTATTATTGTTTTCATGTCAATAGTAAAGTATTATTGTGAATCTTACGGATCTGAACATTCATGCCACAACAAAGAAGTTACAAAGGACAAATATGTTAGGTAGCATTCCACATCAAAAATTCAGTCTTAATCACTTCCCTACTCGAGGACAAGCAGGAGTTAAGCTTGGGGATGCTTGACACGTCTCCAACGTATCTATAGTTTTTGATGGTTCCATGCTATTGTCTTGTCAACTTTGGATGTTTTGTATGCATGAATATGCTATTTTATATCTTTTTTGGGACTAACCTATTAACTCAGTGCCAAGTGCCAGTTTTTTTTGTGTGTTTTTGACCTTTTTCAAAGGAGAATATTAAACGGAGTCCAAACGGAATAAAACCTGCGGAATGATTTTTTCCATAACAGAAGATACGCAGGAGACTTGAGAACCAAGGCAGGGGACCTCGGGGGAGGTCACAAGCCCCCTAGCCCCGGCTTGGGGGCGTGTCTAGCAGGCTTGTGGGGCCCCCGTAGCTCCTCTGCCCTACCTCTTCCGCCTATAAATTCTCAAAAAATCCAAAACCACCAGAGAGAGCCACGAAAATACTTTTCCGCCACCGCAAGCTTCTGTCTCCGCAAGATCCCATCTGGGGACCGTTCTGGTGCCCTGCCGGAGGGGGGATTCGGACACGGAGGGCTTCTTCATCAACACCATTGCCTCTTCGATGATGCGTGAGTAGTTCACCACAGACCTTCGGGTCCATGGCTAGTAGCTAGATGGCTTCTTCTCTCTCTTGGATCTTCAATACAAAATTCTCCATGATCTTCATGGAGATCTATCCGATGTAACTTTCTTTTGCGGTATGTTTGTCGAGATCCGATGAATTGTGGATTTATGATCAGATTATCTATGAATATTATTTGAGTCTCCTCTGATCTCTTTTATGCATGATTTCGTATCCTTGTAATTCTCTTCGAGTTGTGGGTTTCGTTTGGCCAACTTGATCTATAATTCTTGCAATGTGAGAACTGCTTAGTTTTGGGTTCATACCGTGTGGTGTCCTCCCCTAGTGATAGAAGGGGTAGCGAGGCACGCATCATGTTGTTGCCATCAAGGGTAAAAAGATGAGGTTTATATCATATTGCATGACTTTATCCCTCTACATCATGTCATCTTGCTTAAAGCGTTACTCTGTTTGTTATGAACTCAATACACTAGATGCATGTTGGATAGCGGTCGATGTGTGGAGTAATAGTAGTAGATGCATATAGTATCGGTCTACTTGTCTCGGACGTGATGCCTATATGTATGATCATTGCCTTAGATATCATCATGACTTTGCGCGATTCTATCAATTGCTCGACAGTAATTCATGTAACCACCGTAATACTTGCTATCATGAGAGAAGCCTCTAGTGAACACTATGGCCCCCGGGTCTACTGCACATCATATTTTCAGATCTACACTTTTACTTTGTTGCACTTTCCACCTTCAGTTCTCACCTTGCAAATAATCGTGAAGGGATTGACAACCCCTTTATAGCGTTGGGTGCATGTTTGTTTGTTTTTGCGCAGGTACATTGGTGCCTCATCTTGATACTCCTACTGGATCGATACCTTGGTTCTCAAACTGAGGGAAATACTTATCACTACTGTGTTGCATCACCCTTTCCTCTTCAAGGGAAAAACCAACGCAAGCTCAAGAGGTAGCAAGGCGCACCAGGCTATGGCGCTCAGGGTGATAGGGGAGCAGGAGGCGACCGACGCACTCAGTCTTTTTCGTGAGGTGGAAAACATGTTTGCCGGTAAACATCGTTGCTCTTATTTTTTGTATTTCACCAGCTCTTTCTCTTACCGTCTTTCTTTGGGTCATCTCGCTTCCCGAAAGTGCAGGCACAGGCGGAGCGGGCCGTGAAGGCCCGCCGAGAGGAGCAGCACTGGGCCGGTTGCGAGCCGAAGACGTCGATGTCGGCTAGTCGGTGGAGTAGATGGCCCATGCCTGTGAGACCCAGGTAGATTTCCTGCAGGTCCTTTACGAGCGGCTTCATATGGCGGGCCGAAATGTCGTCCGGGCCCTTTGGCCCGACCGGGCGGAGGGGGTTCCCGTCAGCTGGGTCGCGGCGTGGCTCGAGCACACTATGGATCGCTTCGACCTGTGGAGGGAGTCTACCGTGAGGGGTGGGTCCAGGGTCGCATTGACCTTCGCACTCTCTTGGTACTCAGGTATTAACCTAGACGAGCTGGACACCATGTGAGCGGTGTCGCAGGTAGACCTGGCACGGGGTGAGGAGGCCATCAGCTTCCAGGCCCACGCGCTCACCAACTACCCGGCGCTGGACACCTACTACCTCGAGCTGGGTGAGGATGGCACGCCCCTCCCAGAGGATGAGTACGGTGTCCCCATTGTCGCCATCGAGGAGGAAGTAGGTTCCACCTCGTAGGAGCCTGAAGGCGATGGTGGCAACGACAAGGTGGCCGTCGGATGTGCGACCGAATCTTCTATGCAGGGGACAGAGCCGCCTGGTGGTGCTGTCGAGGCAGCCCGAATGGCGACGCCACCGACTGGAGACAGCGGGGTGCCGCCGACTATCGACGTGGAGGCTAGCAGGGAGGCACCGCCGGCTCCCGATGCATAGACGATCCTGATGACTCCGTCGGCTTGGACTGGGAGGCGACACTGCTGGAGCCACCTGTTACTTGTATCTTCCCGCTTTTCTTAGTTGCAGTTTGTTATGGACAAGTCCACCCGTTAGGGGTGTGAGTTTTATTGTAATGCACTCTCGGCCTTGTGCCTCTATCTTTTAATTATGTACTGCAGTTTTCATTCAATTTGTTGTCGTCTGTTAGTTTGCTCGGTACTTTTCCCTACATTAGTCGTTTTCCCATGTGCCTCGCACCTTTGCCTTTTTTCCTGCCCGTCAGCCGGCTTCCAGACTGTGGCCGGCTGAGGAGTGGGCTGCTGGAGGTGCGGTGTTGTTACTTTGGCTTTTGCAAGTTGGGTTTTGAGCTAACCGAGCAGCGTGGCCGGACCCGGCCCGCCCCTTGTCAACATTTTCCATGTGATCCGCCCCTTTTGCATGTACGCCCGCCTGTCGGGCAGCCAGGTTGTGGTCTGTAGCCGGTGGGGATTAAGCCGCCGAGTAGGAGGTATGGTACTTTGCCGAGCCGGGGTGGGACTTGGGTGATCCGGCGGTCCCCGAGCTAACTGGGCCTACTCGGGGGCGGCCAGAGAAAGAATAATTGAGCCCTAGATATGATTGAAAAAGGCAGTCCCCAAGTCCTGCTCTGGGGTGCCAGTTACTTGTTGATTTGAATTAGGGAAGATACATACATACACTTGTTTAATTGTAAAATGCGCAAAGGAATCCCGCGTTCCACGGTCGCTCCGTCTCGGAACCGGAGGCGTCCTTCTTGTTCTTTCTTGACTTCTGAGAATTGATCACATAGTATGAGTTGTTGCTAAGAGCTTTGCTGATGATGAATGGGCCCTCCCATGGGGTGGAAAACTTGTGCTGGCCGGCTATCCGTTGGATCAGCCGGAATACCATATCGCCTTCTGGGAATGAGAGACGCTTGACCCGCCAGTTGTGGTAGCGGCACAGGCCCTGTCGGTAGTTGGCTGTTCTAGATTGTGCCAGCTAACGTGCCTCCTCGGGGAGGTTGACACCGTATTCTGTGGCTTGTTTGGCGTCGGCCTCGGTGTATAGGGTGACCCGTGGCGAGTCGAACTCGACGTCGGTAGGGATAATTTCATCTGCCCCATACACCAGAAGAATGGGGTACAACCGGTCGATCGGTTGGGCGTGGTTCACAGGCTCCATAGCACAGCCGGCTCGACCAGTGTGGGTTTAAGGCCGGCCAGGATGAGGCCATTTGCCCGCTCTGCCAGGCCGTTTGACTGCCAGTGGGCCACAGACGCGAGGTCCAGCCTGGTTCCCTGCTCATTCCAGTAGCAGGCCAGTGCACCTTTGGCGAAATTGGTGCCATTGTCGGTGATCATGTTGTTGGTGAGACCGTAGCAGACGGCGATGTCCTTGATGAACGTGACAGCTGTTGGGTCGTTGGTGACGAGATGATGTATATAATTCTCTCCCCTTGTTGGATACCCCAAGTGGAAGGTGGAGATGTTGTCAGAAGCAAATTTCACTTACACGGAGACTGTAAGGTTTATTGAACCAGGAGGACTCCTATGCTAAAGAAGTAGGTGTCTCCTGTCCTGGTCAGCAGAAGACGTGGACCTGCACACACAACAAATAACATTGCTCCCCACGAGTACAGAGAGGTTGTCAATATCTCCGGCCTTGTAGTTTGCAAAGGATCAAAACACAAGCGGGAAGGTAATAGTGATTGCAATGGAAAAGTAAATGAAAGCGGTAAATGATGGAAGTGTAAACAATGGTGGTGATATGGACTGGAGTCACATGATGTTCACTAGTGATGTCTCTCTCCCAAAAGACGATAAACAACTATGCTAGGGTAAACAAATCACAGTTGGGAAATTGACAGAAATATGATCGCACCACAATGCTAATTATGCTACTTAATAGTTAGAGGTCAGTAGTAATGGGTGCTAGTGCAACAAAAGACCTTCCAACGGCGTTAGAAATAGGCACGTCGACGGGAGAATACTTAGCTTGATCTTTCTGCTGCGGCTACGCCTTAAAGGACTTCCTAGGCAAGTATGCAAAGGATTTCCCCCGTGGCCTTGGAGCCTTGCATTGGTGTTCCCTCGAAGCGGAAAGGGTGATGTTGCATAGCGGTGGTAAGTATTTCCCTCAGTTTGAGAACCAAGGTATCATTCTAGTGGAGGAGTATCACAAGAGCCTGCACAAACACAAAAAGCTTGCTCCCAACGCTATGAAGGGATTGTCAATCCCTTATAGATTGTTTGCCAAGTGAGAACTGAAAGCAACAAAGTAACAAAGCGAAGTAAAAGCGGAGATGTAAACGATGGATGTGAATAGACCCGGGGGCCGTAGTGTTTACTAGTGGCTTCTCTCATGAAAGCAAGTAGACGATGGGTGAACAAATTACTGTCGAGCAATTGATAGAACCGCGCAAAGCCATGACGATATCTATGCAATGATTATTTCTATAGGCATCACGTCCAAAACAAGTAGACCGATACTGTCTGCATCTACTACTATTACTCCACACGTCGACCGCTATCCACCATGCATCTAGTGTATTAAGTCCATAAGAACAGAGTAACGCCTTAAGCAAGATGACATGATGTAGAGGGATAATCTCAAACCAATGATAAAAACCCCATCTTTTTACCCATGATGGCAACTACTTGATGTGTTCCTTGCTGCCCCTACTGTCACTCGGAAAGGTCACCACATGGTAGAACCCAAAACGAAGCACTTCTCCCATTGCCAGAATCATAGATCTAGTTGGCCAAACAAAACCCAAGACTCGGAGAGACTTACAAGGATATCAAATCATGCATATAAGAAATCATCAAAGACTCAAATATATATCATAGATAATCTGATCACAAATCCACAATTTATTGGATCTCGACAAACACACCGGCAAAGAAGATTACATTGGATAGATCTCCATGAAGATCATGGAGAACTTTGTATTGAAGATCCAAGAGAGAGAAGAAGCCATCTAGCTACTAACTATGGACCCGTAGGTCTGAAGTGAACTACTCACGAGTCATTGGAGGGACGATGATGATGATGAAAAAGCCCTCCAACTCCAAAGTCCCCTCCGGCAGGGCGCTGGGAATGGTCTCGAGATGAGATCTCGTGGAAACGGAAGCTTCCGACGGCGGAAAAGTATTTTCGAGGCTCCCCTGATTTTTTGCGGAATATTTGGGAATTTATAGACCAAAGATCTAGGTCAGGGGGCGGCCAGGGAGGCCACAAGCCTGCCCACCGCCACCTCCCCCCTGGTGGTGGAGTGGGGGCTTGTGGGCTCCCTGGAGTCCACCTGTCTTGGCCCAAAGGCCCCTTGATCTTCTTCCTTTCGAGAGAAAATCATTTCGGGGTTTGTCTTCCGTTTGGACTTCGTTCCAAAATCAGATCTGAAAAGAGTCAAAAACAGGGAAAAAACAGGAACTGGCACTTGGCACTGAATTAATAAGTTAGTCCCAAAAAAGGTATAGAAAACATCCAAAGAAGACAAGATAACAGCGTGAAACCATCAAAAATTATAGATACGTTTGAGACGTATCAAGCATCCCCAAGCTTAACTCCTGCTCGTCCTCGAGTAGGGAAGTGATAAGAATGAATTTTTGATGCTTTCATGCTACCTAGCATAGGTGTCCTTTGTAATTCCTCTTATGTGACGTGAATGTTCAGATCCATTAGATTCAAAACAATAGTTTGCTATTGACGTGGAAACAATAATAATTCAAGCAAACTAGCAAAGTAATCATGAACTTTCAAAATAACAAGGCCAAAAGAAAGTTATCCCTACAAAAGCATATAGTCTGGCTAAGCTCTATCATCATTGCACAACGAATTTAAATCATGCACAACCCCCGTATTGGCCAAGTAATTGTTTCACACCTTTACTTTCTCAAACCTTTTCAGCTCTCACGCAATACATGAGCGTGAGCCATGGCTATAGCACTATAGATGGTGTGGAATGTAGTGGAGGTTGCAAGACAAAAAGGAGAAGATAGTCACATTAACTAGGCATATCAATGAGCTGTGGAGATGCTCATCAATAGATATCAATGTGAATGAGTAGGGATTGCCATACAATTGATGCACTAGAGCTATGAGTATGTGAAATCTCTTAAAGAAAACTAGTGGGTGTGGATCCAACTTGCTTGCTCACGAAGACCTAAGGCAATTTTGGGGAAGCCTATCATAGGAATATACAAGCCAATTTATATAATGAAAATTTCCCACTAGCTATATGGTGGTGATAAAACGAGAGACTCTCAATCATGAAGATCATGGTGCTTAATATGCACAAGTGTGGAAAAGTGGTAGCATTGTCCCTTCATTCTTTTTCTCTCATTTTTTTGGTGGGTTCTTTGGCCTCTTTTTTTGGTGGGCTTCTTTGGCCTCTTTTATTTCCTCACATGGGACAATGCTCCATTAATGATGATCATCACACTTTCAACTCAAAACTTAGAGTAACCATGACTCTATATGGAATGCCTTCGGTAGTATACCGTGGCAATGATCTAGTGTGGCATAGACATCAATGGAAACATCATGCTAGCTATTTTACGATCATGCAATGGCAATGTAGACGTGGTGGCACATGTCATGGTGGTAGTTGCATGGCAATATATCTTGGAATAACTTTTAAAAGGCCATAGTAGGTAGGTATGGTGGCTGTTTTGAGGGAGGCTAATGGTGGGTTTTGTGCACCGGCGAAAGTTGCACGACACTAAGAAGATAGTGATGGTGGAAGGTGAAAGTGCATCTAAACCATGGACTCCACATTAGTCATGAAGTACTCATATACTTGTTGCAAAAGTTTTATTAGTAATCGAAACAAAGCATTCAACGCATACTCCTAGGGGAAGGGTTGGTAGGTATAAACCATCACGCGATCCCGACCGCCACGCAAAGGATGACAATCAATAGACTAATCATGCTCAGATTTCATCACATAGCGGTTCACCATAAGTTCATGCTATGGGAATCACTAACTTCAATACAAGTATTTCTAGATCCACAACACCTTACTAGCATGACTTTAATATTACCATAACCACAACTCAAAACTAATTGAGATGAATCAAACTTCTCTAACTATTCAATACACATGAAGGTGGAAGTTTTCGTATCCCTTTGGATAACTACCCCTTTTGAGACTACTTTCAAAGCATAGATCAACTACCAAGCCACGCACCGATGTGCTCTAAAAGATATAAGTGAAGCACATAGAGCAAAAGTATCTAGGTCAAAAAGATATAAGTGAAGCACATGTGAGCTGAATTGTTTACCAAAAGATATAAGTGAAGCTCGACAAAATCATGGTGTGTGCATGTCTCTCTCTAGGTGTGCAGCAAGGAGTATTGTGACACAACAAAAATAAAAGACTCCTACGATACAATACGCTCCAAGCAAAAACACATAACATGTGGTGAATAAAAATATAACCCCAAGTAACGTTACCGATGGATTGAAGACGAGAGAGGGGATGCCTTCCCGGGGCATCCCCAAGCTTAGGCTTTTACGGCATCCTTGAATCTCTTGGGGTGACTTGAGCACTCCCAAGCTTGATCTCTTTCCACTCTTTATCTCTTTGTCCATAAGAACTTCACCCAAAACTTGAAAACTTCACAACACGAAACTTAAACAGAAACTCGTGATAACATTAGTACAAGAAAGAAAACCACCACTTCTGTAGGTACTGTAGCAAACTTAAATTCTACTTGTGCTGATGTTGGATTACTGTACTTTCAATCTTCCATGGCTAATACCCCCCGATACTATCCATAGTTTCATCAAAATAAGCAACCAACACAACAAAAACAGAATCTGTTAACAGCAGACCAGTCTGTAGCAATCTGTATATTTCGTATAGCTCTGTTACTTCAAAAATTCTGAAAACTTACGACGGTCTGGAGAATTTGCGTATCAATCAGCATCAGAAAGAATCAACTCAAAAGCTCTTACAGAAAAAAAAACGAAAATTCTTTTCGTGAGCAGAAAGTTTCTGTCTTTTCTAGCATGACCAAACGATCATCCCCAAGACTAATCATAACGGTTTTGCTTGGCACAAAGGCAAAAAGAAACACAAAAAACACAATCATAACAGAATTATGAAATGTGGAAAACACAAAACAGAAAGAAAAATGATAGATTCGTTGGGTTGCCTCCCAACAAGCGCTTTCGTTTAACGCCCTTAGCTAGGCGAAAGTGATGGAATCACGTATAGTCATCTTTGGTGCTCAAACCATAGGTAGTGTGGTCATTTATCATCTTAAGTTTTTCGTCTTTATTAGATGACTCACCACTAGATTTAGGAACAAAAACAGGCTTGACGGTCTTTTTGATAGTAAGATTTGGAGTATTTTGCACATCGGCAAAAGCGAAACCCAAGTTGGTTATGACATCTTCTAATTTGCCAATTCTAGAAGAATCATTAACAATAAGTTCCTTCTCCTTTAAATTTTTCAGAAAGTTTCCTACTTTGGATCCGTACTGAGAAATTTGATTGTGGATCTTTCTATCCAAACCCTCAATAAGTTCAACTGTGGCAATTTTGTTTTCAATAGCGTCAAGCCTTTGCATCACGTGTTCCAAGGTCAAGATAGTTCCATTAACCATGAGCGGGGGTGAGCCTACCAAATTAATGATAGCTCTATAGGAGTCAACAGTATGGCTCCCCAAAAAGTTCCCGCCTGCAATGGTATCAAGGATATACCTATTCCAAGGAGAAATTCCAACATAGAAAATGCGAAGGGGGACGGTAGTGGATTGCTTACGAGTAGATCTACTTTGAGCATTGCAAATCCTGTACCAAGCGTCCTTCAAATTTTCTTCCTCATTCTGCCTGAAATTGAGAACTTCATTTTCAGGGGTGTCGTTTCGAGTGGTGGGTCTAGCCATTGATGGACTATCTCACACACAAACGAGCAGGAAGAGAGAGTGAAACAGGCAAAAGAAAATGGCAAAAAGGTAAAAGAAAACGGCGAAGGACAAAGGCAAATGGAAACAGCAAATGTGAAGTGGGGGAGAGGAAAACGAGAGGCAACTGGCAACAAAAGTAAATGCAAGAGAAGAGTTTGTGAGACCTACTTGGATAGATCTTGATTTCTCCTCCCCGGCAATGGCGCCAGAAATACTTCTGCTACTGCAACAAAAGACCTTCCAACGGCGCCAGAAATAGGCACGTCAACGGGAGAATACTTGGCTTGATCTTTCTGCTGTGACTACGCCTTAAGGGACTTCCTAGGCAAGTATGCAAAGGATTCCGCCGTGGCCTTGGAGCCTTGCGTTGGTGTTCCCTCAAAGCGGAAAGGGTGATGTAACGTAGCGGTGGTAAGTATTTCCCTCAGTTTGAGAACCAAGGTATCGATCCAGTGGAGGAGTATCACAAGAGCCTGCACAAACACAAAAAGCTTGCTCCCAACGCTATGAAGGGGTTGTCAATCCCTTATAGATTGTTTGCCAACTGAGAACTGAAAGCAACAAAGTAACAAAGCAAAGTAAAAGCAGAGATGTAAATGATGGATGTGAATAGAACCGGGGGCCGTAGTGTTTACTAGTGGCTTCTCTCCTAAAAGTAAGTAGACGGCGGGTGAACAAATTACTGTCGAGCAATTGATAGAACCGCGCAAAGTCGTGACGATATCTATGTAATGATTATTTCTATAGGCATCACGTCCAAAACAAGTAGACCGATACTGTTTGCATGTACTACTATTATTCCACACGTCGACCGCTATCCAGCATGCATCTAGTGTATTAAGTCCATAAGAACAGAGTAACGCCTTAAGCAACATGACATGATGTAGAGGGATAATCTCAAACCAATGATAAAAACCCCATCTTTTTACCCTTGATGGCAACTACTTGATGTGTGCCTTGCTGCCCCTACTGTCACTGGGAAAGGTCACCACATGGCAGAACCCAAAACCAAGCACTTCTCCCATTACAAGAATCATAGATCTAGTTGGCCAAACAAAACCCAAGACTCGGAGAGACTTACAAGGATATCAAATCATGCATATAAGAAATCAGCAAAGACTCAAATATATATCATAGATAATATGATCACAAATCCACAATTCATCGGATCTCGACAAACACACCGCCAAAGAAGATTACATCGATAGATCTCCATCAAGATCATGGAGAACTTTGTATTGAAGATCCAAGAGAGAGAAGAAGCCATCTAGCTACTAACTACGGACCCGTAGGTCTGAAGTGAACTACTCACGAGTCATTGGAGGGGCGATGATGATGATGAAGAAGCCCTCCAACTCCAAAGTCCCCTCTGGCAGGGCGCCGGGAAGGGTCTCCAGATGACATCTCGCGGAAACGGAAGCTTGCGGCGGCGGAAAAGTATTTTCGAGGCTCCCCTGATTTTTTGCGGAATATTTGGGCATTTATAGGCCAAAGATCTAGGTCAGGTTGCGGCCAGGGATCCCACAAGCCTGCCCACCGCCGCCTCCCCCCTGGTGGCAGAGTGGGGGCTTGTGGGCTCCCTGGATCCCGCCTGTCTTGGCCAAAGGCCCCCTGATCTTCTTCCTTTCGGGAAAAATTCATTTCGGGGTTTGTCTTCCGTTTGGACTCCGTTCCAAAATCAAATCTGAAAAGAGTCAAAAACACGGAAAAAACAGGAACTGGCACTTGGCACTGAATTAATAAGTTAGTCCCAAAAAAGATATAAAAGGTACATAAAACATCCAAAGAAGACAAGATAACAGCGTGAAACCATCAAAAATTATAGATACGTTTGAGACGTATCAATGGGCAGTACGCCAAGACAAGTAGACTGTTTATTCATAACCATCTACTTACTAATCATCCACCTTGAAATATCTATCCAGAACATCTCTTTGATATTACCTGCCTTAACGAACTATGCGAAGGTAAACAATCCTTGCATCCGTGGTCACAAGCACCGTTGCTTTCTCCCTGGTGGCAACAAGCACATCCCTTGGTCTCATGTTTCTATCACTCAAGCTAGACATGGAGGGGCATGAACCCACAATCATGCATAACGCTCCCTCTTGGAGTTACAATCTACTACTCGTCCAAAGCAATAAATAGCAATGGAGAACATGCATGAATCAATAAGGAACATAATATAAAAGGATAATCAAATATATAACTCATAAGAATCTGAACATAATCTCATAACCATCGGATCCCAACAAACCAAGCATAGCAAAAGCAAGAAAATTGCATAGATGCCTTGATCATGTAGGGCAGCTCACAAGGACTAACCATTGAAGCACAAGATTGGAGAGAAGACATCACATAGCTACTGGTCATGGACTCATGGTCCAAGGAGGACTACTCACGGCACATCCGGGAAGCGTCCATGGCGGTGGAGAATCTCCCGGAGGTCAATCCTCCCTCCGGCAGGGTGCCGGGAAGAGGTCTCCTAACGCTCCCGATCTTGGAAGCGTTGCGGCGGCGTAACGATGGAGAAATTCGCGATTCCATAAAGTCTGTGAGGGTTTCCTCATGGGTCACTAAATATAGGCCAAAGGAGGGCACCGAAAGAGGTGGGACCCACCCAGGCGACCTCCTGGCGCGGCCTAGGGCCTGGCCGCGCCAGCATGCCGCCTGGGAGGCCCCTGGCCCCACTCTGGCCCTCCTTCCGTGGTCCCGAAGACTCTCTTTCTCTTATTTTCTATATACTTTTTCTGGATTTTTTCGGGCTTCAGAAAATTGGGTAAAAGCCCCTACAAAATAGACATCAGCAGAAAGAAACTGGCAGTGCGTGCACTGAGTTAGTAGGTTAGTCCAAATATGTGTAAAATGATATAAAAGTGTAGCAAAACATATAACATTGTCACCCAAAAGATCATGGAACAAGCAAAAATTAAAGATACGTTTGGGAAGTATCAACATCCCCAAGCTTAATTTCTGCTCGTCCTCGAGTAGATAAACGATAACACAATAATTTCTGTGGTGACATCCTAACATAGATATAAGAACTTCAAAGTAAAGCAAGTGAGATATGCAATTCAAGTCAAGTCAATAACAAGCAAGAGTCTATATCTAGTATTGAATTTAGCAAAGTAAGAACATAAAGTTGCAAGAGCTCTCACTGTCCGTGACCCGAATGTCTCCAAATGGTGTTTGTGTGCAAGAAGTGGGAGATGGGTTTAGCAATAAAATATTTTTTAATTAAGAACTAAATCTACTAAAGCTCACACTTAGTCTCCTTCGGAATTTTATTTTGACTCATCCCCAGACCACTTGTCAGGCACAAGTCAAAATGATCCTCTCCCTTTCGATTTTGAGCACTCATGCAATGAATGAGCGTAAGCAAGATATGTTGGCACTTAGGATGGCAAATAGAATAATGCTGGGGAAGGAAGACAAAAAGGTGTGAAAGGCTCAGATCAATGAGGACAACCATAGGCGAGAGAAAGCCAAATGATAGATATGATGTGAGGAGTAGGGATTGGCATGTAACAGATGTGCATATGAGATAAGGTAAGCTCTCGAAAGGAACTAGTGGGCGTGCATCCAACTTGTTTTCTCATGAATACCTAGAGCTCATTTGAGGAGGCTCATCATTGGAATATGCAAACCAAGTTCTATAGTGTAAGGGTCCCCACATAGTTATGCATGAATGATAATCTCTATCTAGTACCAATATAGCAATGGAGTACGAGTGTGGATCTTTCAAAAGGAATAGTAGTGTTGCCCCTTCTCTCTTTTTATTTATTTATTTATTTATTTTTATATTTTGTGGCCTATTTGGCTCTTTCTTTTTATATCTCATTTGTCCTCTTTGGGATCTTTTGTTTTGTCCACTTTGGGATCTTTTCCTCTCTTAAGGGCAACACTCTATGTTTTACATGAATAAAAACAAAAATCATCACAGTTTAATAAGAAGTACTCAACATAAATACAAGTGAAAACTATCATGATGTATGCAAATGTATACCTCTGCCAATGTAGGAGGATATGCAATGATACTAGTGCGTCATGTAGCAGTAATGAGGGCAAGGCCCAACTATCATGCGGCTCTATGATCAAGCAAAAGCATGTATGACATGAAGATCAAGTCATGAGATGATGTATGTTGCATGACAATGTATCTCGGAAAGGCTATGGAAATGCCTTAATAGGTAGGTATGGTGGCTGTTTTGAGGAAAGGTATAATGAGGCTTATGTATGATGGAATGTATCATGTCATGGGTTTGGATGCACCGGCGGAGTTTGCACCAACTGTCAATGTGAGAAAGGGAAATGCATGATACCGAAGAGGCTAGCAAAATATGGATGGTGGAAGTGCCAACAATCGAATACTTACATTAGTCCGAAGAACTCATAAACTTATTATGTTGGGACCCAGATCCTAAGCCATAGGAATTCAGCCTGTAACACATCGCATCTCTTTGCGGTCTCACGCACGGTTATCCCCACGGCTGCAGCCTTACCTTAGCCGGGACCGTTTGCGCCTTTTGACTCACGTATGCAATTGTGTCGCTAGCAATCCAATGACAAAGAACCCGGATCGACATGTCTAGTCATAAACCAAAGCGGCAGTTCCACACAGGGACAGGCATACATGACCCAGCAAAGCAGGTGTCGATCACCAGCGAATGTATACGAGTCATAGCAAGCTACAAGGACTCCATTACATCGTGTGACATTTCCCCAAAGGGGGCAGACACAACAGCTAAGAAGGACACATGTCGGTCAACCAATGTGTCCAGAGCAGTAGCGAACTACCATGGCTCGTTGGAATCACAAAGGGGCATTTCCCTGTAAGGAGTGCTACTAAAGCCTACGGCTAGGTATTCGAACCCCATACATATCAAGTATGATACATGTACGCATGGCATACCTATATGTATAGATACATCGATGGCATCACAACATAACCATAAACATACAACTTTATTTAGAAGGCTCGGAAGAGCCACACACATAATATTACAATGTAGGGGTCTCACGACCCATCATCACAAATCATACACACAATTCTTACAAGCCAGCGGAAGATTTAAAACAGTCTGAGTACAAACAGAGGGAAAGATAAAGGCACATGGCCTGACTATCTACAGACCCATCCTAGGGCCAGATCGTAGCTGGGATACCAGCTACTCGTCATCGTCGATGTCTAGGTAGAACCCGCCATTAGGGTCATTAACAACCCCTGCAACAATTTATTAAGCAAACGTGAGTACAAAAGTACTCAGCAAGACTTTAGGATAAACTATCTACTCATGCTCTGTATCAATAAGTAATTGTGGGGTTTCATGCGGAAAGCCAGCATTTGACTCATGGCTAGACAACTTGCATTTTTAAATAGTTTTGACAAATTTGATTTCTCGCACACGAGTCCACTAACACCACAACAATACTCCATCGTGGAATCATTCCGTCTCCATCGGAAATGACGTCCACAACACTCACGCTTATCTTGACAATTTTATGAGTAGCCATTATAGTTATCTATGAACAACATATGTTTGCAAGTAGTCCATATCCGCGTACGCGGCTATTCGAATAGATCATAACCCTGCAGGGGTGTACTTCTGCACACACGCTCTCGCCACTTATCGCCATGTGCACGTCATACACCTCGGCAACCTTCAAGCAGAAGCCCAGCGAGGGAGTCGGCCACGACCATTAACCACGCTAATAATTAGTCTAGGTCTATCGCCTATCTGAGGGTAATCCGCACGTAAGTCCGGCCGAGGTTTCCGCCACGGCCCCAAACGATGTGCGCAGGGTTCCCAAGTCCACCATCCGGGTGCCACTTGGTACACCGTGCCACTACCTACCGCATCATAGCACACCTCTAAGGTCAGCGCTACGCACGGCCTCCAACATGATTATAAACACTAGAAACTACTTGCAACTCCTGCACAGAGTATTAAGCTATTAATAAGTCGAGCGGGGTCATATTTTAGGGCCCAGCATGTGGTAGTATCTCGTCTTGGATTACATACACGGAACTCAGTTCCTAAGGACGGTTCTAATGAAACAACCCGCCATGTACTCCTACACAGCCTTTCACCGGTACCTTTACCAAATCAGATTCAACACACAACCTTTACTTACTGAATCACGTTTCCACAATTCTGTTCATCACCCAGATGACAGACCATACACAACTCTAAGCATAGCATGCATAGCAGGATAAGGCATATCTTGGCTCAAGCATCTACCAGGTATGCTAGGTTGCAAGGTTCAGCTATTTACTGTGACAAGGACAGGTCATGCAAAGGAAGTGGGTTCAACTATAATGGTAAAAGCAGTGAAAGCATTTTTACCTAATGCAATAAGTAAGAGCGGGAGAGAGAACATGGGATTTATCGGGATTATCAAAATGGTTGCTTGCCTTGTTGCTCAGCAGAGGGACAATATCCGTCAGTCGGATATTCGGTGGAATCCGGAGGAGCGGGGCCTACCGGTAAAAACAATATCAATCAATAACAATCATATGCAACAAGATGATGCATGAGCATGGCATGAAAATTAAAGTTGGTAGGCTAATGTAGCTACCATTTCTTAAGTTGAAGTTCATTTGAATCAAGATTCAAATATCACTTCAAACAAGGTATTTTTCTAATACCCTTTTAATTGATTCGACCTGATGCTCATGTAATCTTGTTTTAGCATGCATGATGATGGTATGTTGGGCTGCTGGTTGTGCTTGATCATGGTTTGGTCATAATATTTGAAGTGGAATTCAAATGGATTTCAAATTCCAACTCCAAATTATTTAATAAGGTTATCCTATTCATCATTTTATATGTTTGGTGATGTTAACATTTTCAAACATGTGTGAAAATATCAAAATCAGATTCCTTGGATTTTTCTAATCATTTTTCATATATAAATTATTTTCATTGGAGTTACAGATTATTTTCTATGATTTTTAGAAGTTTTGGGCATCTTCTGGAATTCTTTTAAAACAGAAAATCTCTTTATTGCGTCATAACTACGTCAGCACTGCGTCAGCAGGTCAGCCGGCCTGGTCAGGTCAAACCTGACAGGTGGGGGCCACTGGTCAGCGACACAGGAGATAATCACGCGCTGACCAGCCCCTAAGTGGGTTTGACCCACTGGTAGGGCCCACTGTCAGTGACTAATTAGTGCTAAACAACACGGATTTGGCCGGCCACGTCGTCCCCTGCCGGAGACTGACCGGCGGTGACCAGATCCGCGGCGGATCTTTGCCGAATATGCACCAGAGCTTGCTGTGGTGCTCGGAATCGAGTGCCGAGAGCACTGGGATGATCCCCAGGCTCGGCATCATCCACTACGGGCATTAGTAGGGGTTGAGGGTGGCCGAAGGACGCCGGCGACGAGCCGAGGTGGCTGCCGGAGCTCGGGCTCGTCGGTCTCGTGGCTAGAGTGCAAGAAAACGAGGGGAAACACAGGGGAAACGCGCGCGAGCTCACGGTGGAGTCGATGGGAGGCTCAGACGGCTCGGGGAGGTGTTGTAGCCGGCGATCCAACGTCGATTTGCCGGCGGCCGGAGGTTGAATACGACGGCAATGGGGCGTTGCAGAGCTCTGGGAGGTCTATTCCTTTGGTGTGTGCGTCGAGCTCGATGAGGCGCAGAAGATGGAGCACTCGGAGAGGGTTCCCTGGGGCTAGAGGGCTCGGGCTCCTCGAGCTCAAGCTCCTGCTAATGGCGGCAGGGAAAGGAGAGAAGAAAACCGAGAGGAGGGGGAAGAATGGAGAGCGGGGAAGGATAAGGACGCGTTCAGGGAAGTCATTCCCGACGTCGTGCTGTCCTCGGGGCATCGGGGAGTGCCACGGCGAAGCAGGAGCTGGAGGGGAGCCGCCGTGGTCGATCTCTCCTCTGCCAGAAGGCAGAGGAAGAAGATGACCCTGCCCCTGTGGGCTGGGCCTCTACAGGTGAGCGTAGGATAGGCTTTTTCCTTTTTCTTCTGTTTCTGTTTTCTTTTTTATTTGCTGATATTAATTGCTATTTATTTTGGCTTCAAAAAGCAATTCAAAAATTAGTTTGAATATCCCTCAGTGTTAGTTGGAATATTTCCGACCACTCATAAGGTTTTCAACATTTTTGGAAACTTTAATATATTTGAAAACAAATATATCATTGTTTTCAGTAGATTTTAACTTAAATTTAAAATGCCAAAAGTAGGTTGAATATAAGTTTCATCTCTGATATTTTGTTTTCAACATTTATCAGAATTATTGAACTTTTAAGAAGGCCATTTTGGGTTCATTTATTTTGGCAAGATTTGAATTTCCTTTGAATAGAAGTGGCTAGGATTTTTGGTTTGAGTTTCACCACTTCCTTTGATTTTGTTTCAACTTCTTGAATGCAATGGAAGAAGACATGAGCACAAATGCTAAACCCTAGTTAGGGATCCAGGGATCTGACAACTCACCCCCACTCAAAAGAATCTCGTCCCGAGATTTGGAAGTCGTCAAGAATAGCGCGGGATACTCAAGTCGGAGACGATCCTCTCTTTCCCATGTTGCCTCCTTTTCGGAATGATTTGACCATTGAACTTTAAGAAACTTGAGGTTTCGATGTCGAGTGGTACGCTCAGCTTGATCAAGAATACGCACAGGGTATTCTCGGTATGAAAGGTTACCTTGGAGATCAAGCGTTTCGTGGTCCACTTCACAGATAGGATCCGAAAAGCAACGCCTGAGTTGCGAGACGTGGAAAACATCATGAACCTTGGAAAGATGTGGAGGAAGTTCCAACTGGTAGGCAACTTCTCCTCGTTTGGAAAGAATGCAAAAAGGACCAATGTAACGAGGAGCCAACTTGCCCTTGATACCGAATCGATGGGTACCCTTCAAAGGTGTCACCCGAAGGTAAGCCTTCTCGTCAACTTCAAAGGTCACAGCCTTATGATGACGATCATATTGGCTCTTTTGATGAGACTGGACTGTTTTCAACTTTTCACGAATAATGCGAACCTGCTCTTCTGCATCCTGGATCATATCCGGGCCAAAGAGTTGCCTCTCTCTGGTTTCTGACCAATTAAGAGGTGTTCGACATCTTCGTCCATAGAGAACTTCAAAAGGAGATTTGCCCAAGCTTGATTGATAACTATTGTTATAAGAAAATTCAGCGAATGGAAGGCACTTCTCCCAATTCATACCGAACGATATAACACAAGCTCAGAGCATATCTTCTAGGATTTGATTCACTCTTTCTACTTGACCACTTGATTGAGGATGGAAAGCAATGCTAAAAGATAAGTAAGTCCCCATAGCATTCTGAAAACTCTCCCAGAAGCGAGAAGTAAACATACTTCCACGGTCTGAGTTAATTTCCAGAGGAACACCATGAAGAGACACTATTCGAGAGATATATAACTCTGCTAGCTGGCTAGCTGTTATACTCTCACGAACTGGAAGAAAATGAGCTACTTTGGAAAGACGGTCAATGACCACAAAGATAGCATTATTTCCTTTCTTGGTCTTGGGAAATCCGGTGATGAAATCCATACTAACTTTATCCCATTTCCATTCAGGAATAGCTAAGTGTTGAAGGGTGCCAGCAGGCCTTTGATGTTCTGCCTTAACTCCACAACAAACATCGCAGTTAGCAACGAACTCAGCAATTTCTCTCTTCATCCTAGTCCACCAAAACCTCTGGCGTAGGTCCTGATACATCTTAGTACTACCCAGGATGAATGGTGAGAGGAGAATCATGAGCTTCCTTAAGGACTAACTGCCTTAGATGTAGATTCTTAGGAACCACTAGACGATTCTGGAAGAACACAACACATTGATCATTCATGGAGAATTCATTAGCGTTTCCGCTAATAATATTCTCCTTGATCCGTGATATACCCTTATCACGCTTTTGGCCATCTATGATTTGACCCTTAAGAGTAGGCTTCGCCACCAGGGTAGAAAGGAATCCTTGAGGAACACTATGAAGATTTAACTTCTGAAATTCCTCATAGAGATGTGGTTGACCTCGTTGTAGCATCAAATTGTTACAATAAGACTTATGACTTAGTGCATCACCATAACATTGGCCTTCCCCAGGGTGTAAGTTATCCCTAAGTCGTAATCCGTGATCAACTCAACCCACCGTCTTTGCCTGAGATTCACATCCGGCTGGGTGAATATATATTTCAGACTTTGGTGATCAGTGAATATTTCGCAACGATTACCAATAAGGTAATGTCGCCAGGTTTTAAGTGCATGGACTACAGCTACAAGCTCAAGATCATGTGTGGGATAATTATCCTCATGTGGACGAAACAGTCCAGATGCGTATGCAATCACATGATGATCTTGCATGAGAATGCAACCCAATCCTTGTCGTGAGGCGTCGCAGTATATAACAAAGTCCTTAGAAAAATCTGGTGGTAGCAACACAGGTGCAGAAGTCAGGCGTCTTTTCAGTTCCTGAAAACTGTGCTCACACTGTGGTGTCCACTCGAACTGTTTATCTTTCTTGAGGAGTTCAGTTAGAGGCTTTGCAACCTTGGAGAAATTCTCGACAAAGCGGCGACAGTAGCTCGCTAGACCAAGAAAACTCCTAACTTGCTTAACTGATTTAGGTTGAGTCCAATCAAGGACAGCTTGAACTCTCTCGGGATTGACAACAATACCCTTACCAGAGATTATGTGACCTAGATAGGTCACTTCTGGTAACCAAAATTCACATTTTGAAAACTTGGCGTAAAGGCGATGCTCTCGAAGTTTCATCAATACCAGCCTTAGATGCTCGGCATGTTCTTGTTCGTTCTTCGAGTAGATGAAAATATCATCGAGGTATACTACGACGAATTTATCCAAATACTCCATCAAGATTGAATTCATCAAGCGAGAGAAAGTGGTTGGGGCATTGGTTAAACCGAAAGTCCCCGTTCTTGATCTTGATTTGATGGTATCCCAACCTCAAATCCATTTTTGAGAAGAGCGAGGATCCAGCGAGCTGATCATACAGATCGTTGATCCTGGGGAGCGGATATTTGTTCTTTATGGTGACCAGATTAACTGGTCGGTAATCTACAACCATCCGATCCATTCCGTATTTCTTCTTGACGAAGAGGACGGGACAAGCCCAAGGAGAAGAGCTAGGACGAATGGAACCTTTATTCAAGGCCTCATCTACTTGCTTATTAAGTTTGGCTAGCTCGAGGGGTGCCATCTTATAAGGTCTTCTTGCTATTGGAACAGTTCCCGGAACAAGATCTATCACAAACTCTACATCTCTGTCACGTGGAATTCCTGGCAGTTCCTCTGGAAAAACATCCGGGAAGTCATGGACTACCGGAATGTCTTCATGTTCCAAAAGAGGGTTGGCATTAAGGGAATAGAGTTGGCATTTGGCAACTCGAGTAGAGACATTGACTATCTCACCCGAGGGATGGGTAAGTTGAACATTTGTAGAATGAGTATCAATCTTGGCATAGTGAGCTCACATCCAGTCCATACCCAAGATGATATTGATATCTGAAGATTTCAAGGCTATCAAGGATGATAGAAAAACTAATCTGTCTACTAGAATTTCATTGTCATAGGTTACCCTGGAGGTTTCCCACTTACCACCAGGGGTTTGGACAACCAATGGGATTGGCATATCACAGAAAGACATGTTATGCAACTGTGCATAACTTTCTGAAATGAAGGAATGAGAAGACCCAGTGTCAAAAAGAACAGACGTTGGGTGATGATTAACAAGGAGCGTACCCAGTATGACGTCGAGATCCTCTGTAGCTTCTTCTGCTGAAACATCGTTCACACGGCAACCGTGCAGGAGTTGGCTTCACATAGTAAGCTTTGCCCGACTTGCCTTGCCCAACGGACTTTCCGGGTTGCTTGGCACCCACATTCTAAGGACACTCTCGGGAGTAGTGCCCTGGTTCTCCACACTTGTAACAGATCACCTGATTGGCACGTGGTGCTGCATTGCTAGCTGGGCCACCATAGGTTTTTGCTGGGGGGGGGGGGGGGGGTTGGTCTGATTCGTCTGAGGCGCCCCATAGGATGGCCTCGGAGTGTATCTTGGCGGCAGAGAACTATTTGGAACCCACAGCCTGCGTTTTGGGAACGCGGAACCAGATGACGAGCCAAAGTCACGGGAGTGCTTCTTTGTGGCTTCATAGTCAGTATGACCAGTCTCGGCACTGATCGCCTTGTTGACTAGGGCTTGGAAGCTTGTACATTCGTGGAGGCGAGAATCACGACGAAGCTCAGGGCTCAGACCCTTACGGAATCTTGCTTGCTTCTTGGCATCAGTAGACACCTCCTTTGTTGCATAGCGGGCGAGGTTACCGAACTCGCGGCTATAGGCATCCACGGCCAACTTCCCATGGGTGAATGCATAGAACACCTCTCTCTTTCTGTCCATCAGGCCTTCTGGAATATGGTGCAGATGGAAGGCTGCACTAAAGTCTGCCCATTTGGCTGCTGGTTCAACAGGACGTATAGCTTTTCAAAGTTCTCCCACCACAGATTGGCAGGTCCTTCGAGAAAGTACGCCGCAAAGGTCACCTTGTCGGCCTCAGAAACATTCGCAGAGCGAATCTTGCGTGATATACTGCACAACCAATCATCAGCGTCGAGGGGATCGATGGAGTGATGGAACTTTGGAGGATTCAGCTTCACAAAGTCATGGAGGGACACTGCAGCATTCCTAGGCTGACGAGCCATACTTTGCTCAATACACTCTAACAGACGGTTGGTCTCCCTTTTGTTTCTCTCTCCTCAAGCATAACTTCCGCCAGAGAGGGCGGGTGAGGCAGTTCCTCCTGCGACGCTCGACTACCCTCGCCTTGCTCATGAGCAGGGGCACGGTTCAACCTGGTGAACACCATCCTGACAAACAAACTCACAGCTTAGACCAATATCAACATCGATACTAATTATGGATTAAGAATGCACTGAACACATGGAATGCGGAAATGAATATCCGAACAGCATGGTAACAAGCAACTGCTATATATACACCATGGTTCATACACACCATTACATAGTTCAGTACAACCTTAGCCGAAGAGCAAACTACTGAAAACATGAAACTACTCATCAGAGGCTTCCAACCTTCCTATACATTATTTATCTATGCCTCTAGAATTCATTTCACGACACAAGCATACTTCACAAGTCACACAGGACTGTGAAAGTACAACTACTACCATACAATCCTTCCACTCACGGTTCAGGCATCCGCATAGAACATCTCATAAAGATTGCCTCCATGGCCTGGAAGCTCAACCTGCGGATCAGGAAATAATCGAGCCTGAGACCCCTGGGATCCATAAGGACACGGGTGTGGCCTTGGTCCCCTGACTGGTGGTAGTAGAGGTCCCCGAAGAGGGGTGACTCCTCCTATAGCAGGCCAGTCAACATGAGCTGGAAGATGGGTTCTAACAGGGTTCAGCATCTCCATATCTCCATACCCTGTCTGGACTACAGGTGCCAGCTGTGTCAAAGCCGTCCACAGACAGGCACGTGTAGGATAGAGCTCCATATGAAGGGCACGAGCATCCGTGTCTCTATTCTCTAGCATCTCAGCAATGGACTGCAGCAGCGGATCCTCCATAGAGGAATCAAAGTAGACCCCACTGAGGTATCCTTCTTCACCTGGCTGAGAGGCAGGAACATAGCAGAACCCTGAATTCTGCAGCAGTGCATGTCTAGCCCTCATGATGGTCAGCATTGAATAGGCAGCATCTTGTACTGCCATGTCAACAGTGACCCCCAATCCATAAGACCAATGGATCGTCTCCTCAGCTCCAAGGTAATCTGGGAATACCCTAACAGTGAAGAGGTACTGACTCTGATTAAAATCTCAGTACTGCTCCTCCACTATGTACTCTGGGTACCGGCGGTAACCGGATACTGACATCATCCTGACTAGCATGGCCGTATGACCCGGCACATCAATGCACCTAGTCAGACGAACCCACTGACAAGAAGGACGACCAGGCATCTGAAAATAGAGAGTAATGCAAAAGCATTAGAGCTTTGAAGACAAAATTGGGAAGCATAACGGCTCTAAATGCTCAAAAACAATTTTGAGACAACCCATAAAAATAGGATAGCGTAACCACTCAACTATCAAGTTCAATTCTCTGATCATCAAAACTTACTTCCTTTTCCTTGGGATAAAAGAAACCCGAAGTAACTCTCGATCCGTTGTCCTATAATCTACCGATCAGAAACACGAGCCTAAGAGAAGATAAGTAGCCTAGTCCTTAATCCCCACAGAAAAGACGAGGATGGCCAGAATAGAATAACTTGAGAAGAGAAGCAAGAGTATTACATTCCCTTCCACATAAAATTCCCTTATATATAACTAAAGCAATTCTAGACTCAACTTCGACCAGTTTGGCTTAGTAATCCTACAGTCAGTCACGCTCTGATACCAACTATGTCGGGACCCCGATCCTAAGCCATAGGAATCCAGCATGTAACACATCGCATCTCTTTGCGGTCTCACACGCGGTTATCCCCACGGCTGCAGCCTTACCTTAGCCGGGACCGTTTGCACCTTTTGACTCATGTATGCAATTGTGTCACTAGCAATCCAATGATAAAGAACTTGGATCGACATGTCTAGTCATAAACCAAAGCTGCAGCTCCGCACAGAGACAGGCATACATGACCCAGCAAAGCAGGTGTCGATCACCAGTAAATGTAGACGAGTCGTAGCAAGCTACAAGGACTCCATTACATCGTGTGACATTTCCCCAAAGGGGACAGACACAAAAGCTAAGAAGGACACATGCCGGTCAACCAATATGTCCGGAGCAGTAGCGAACTACCATGGCTCGTTGGAATCACAAAGGGGCATTTCCCTGTAAGGAGTGCTACTAAAGCATACGGCTAGGTATTCGAACCCCATACATATAAAGTACGACACACGTACGCATGGCATACCGATATGTATAGATACATCTGTAAGTGCATCTAGTGCCCCTTAGTGATTTTGGTGATTTGAAGACTTATAGGTTAAGTATCTAATGTGTTTATGAGTATACACAGGATCTATAAGTCATTGAGGAGTTTGAGATATTTGAAGAATATCGACCCCTGAAAATGTATATCTTCAGTTGAAGAAATTGGTCCGATGCTGAAGAAATGAATCGCGGGGAATCTGCGATGAAATTGATATTCCTCATGAAGATACTGATATTGAGAAGACCGGTGGTTCCTGAAGAAAATCATTCTGAAGAAATTGAAGCGTGAAGATTTACGTTTTATGTTTTACTTTCTTCGCATTTGATGAATAGGAACACCGTACTGTTAAAGGGGGTCAAAGTAACACTATGGAATGGATTTCCTCATGATGCTCAACCCAAGCCTAATCCTACCAAAAGCCTCAAGTGAGGAATATGAGTGACATGAGGACTCTCAAAGTTGAGGGTCCCGACCGTTTCGATAACCACGCCAAGTCACTGGTCTTATCCACTCCAACGGTCATATTATATAAGGGCATTAGTGTCAAGTCATGCCGAGATGCTCCCAGGCTATAAATAGCCACCCCCCACAACCACTAGCTGGTTGGCTGCTCCGTTAGAAACTGACACTTGTCATAAGAGCAACCCAAATTCCTCAGAGCCTTCGAGAGTAATTCATCAGTGAGGAAATACCCCATACAGTGAAACCACAAACCAAACCTAGTGATTGAGCATCACTGAAGAAGTTGTTCCTGTGTGGGACTGAAGCCTTTTACCTTTGAGGACTGTGCATCCTCCAGACGGTTAGGCGTCATGGTCTAGAGCAATCCAGGAGTCAATTGTGGATCGCCGGGTGACCAAGTTTGTGAGGGTTTGGAAGTTTGCCCTGAAGACTTACCACGAGTGTTGGGCGAGGACTGTGTGTCCTTAGCTCAAGGAGAATACGGTAGGGACTGTGTGTCCCGGGACTGGGTGTCCTTTGGTTTCAATACCAAGCCGCTCCAAACCAGATGTACAACTGTCACAGCAGTTGGAACTGGGTCATCAACAACTGTCTTCACTGAGAAACGGGTTCTAATTCCTCAACTCTTTACTTTACTTGTATTGTGTGTTGATGACTTTCACTGTGACTGTTTGAAGAATTTGCTGAAGACTTTCTCTGAATTTCCTCAACCTCAAATTCTTCACGATAGTTAATCATCATCTGTATTCTGTGTGCCTGCTTACTGTGCAATCTATTTTCACATTCTTCACTCTGAAATACTGCTGTTGTGAACGTTTGCACGTCTGATCCTTTACTGTTTCCGCTGTAAGTTAGTCATCAGTGAGGAATTTTCTCAAAAGGAATTTCCTTAGTGATGAAATTCTAAAAATCTCCTATTCACCCCCCCCCCTCTAGTCGATATAACGCACTTTCAATTGGTATCAGAGCAAGGTACTCCCTTGTTCGGTGTGATTTTGGTTTAACCACCTGGAGTTTTAGTTATGTCGACTGCAGGCATGTTTAAGGTGACTGCAGCATGTCCTACCTACGAAGGAAAGAACTTTCCCTTCTGGAAGAACAAAATGCAAATGCATCTACAAGCTATTGATAATGATCTCTGGTATATTGTGGAAAATGGCGTTCCCATCATTTCTGCCAGTGTCACTGCAGCTGATGTGAAGAAATTCAAGCAACTTGATTCTCAAGCGAAGAACATCATCTGTGGCCATCTGAGCCCTGGCCAGTTTGGAAGAGTAAGTGCTTTGGGCTCTGCAACACTGATCTGGGAGAGACTGTGCAAGGTAAATGAAGGAGTATCAACCCAGCGTGACTCTCGTGTTGATATTCTTCGCAATCTCTTCAATCGCTTCAAGAGACATGACAATGAATGCTGCCAAGACACCTTTGATCGCCTCACTGACATATCAAATGAACTGCAAGCACTGGGACCTCGAGACATCACTGATCACGAAGTTGTGAAGAAACTGCTGAGATCTTTGCATTCTTCATTTGACACTCTAGTTCTGATGATTCAAGAAAGACCAGACTACAAGATGCTGGATCCAGCTGATATCCTTGAAAGGCTAAATATTCCAGACCACATACACTGAAGGCTAGAGCAATTTCCTCATCTGAAGAAGAAGACACAGATGACATCAGTTGTGACCCTGAAGAATTTGGACAGGAGCTTGCAATGCTTGTGAGGAAATTCCAGAGATTTACACGACGAGGCCAGTTCGGTAAATCATCAAGAAGAGATATGAGGAAATCAGAATCTGCATCTGAGGACTACAAGAAACGAACCTGTCACAAGTGCAAGAAATCGGGTCATCACATTGCTGATTGTCCCCGCTGGGGAAAGGAATCAAAGAAGAAGAAATACAAGGATGACAGTTCTGATGACTTGAAGAAGAAGAAGAAATCTTCAAAATCCTCATCTTCAAAGCCCTCATCGCACAAGAAGACTAGTTTCAGAAAGGCTCGGGCACTTATTGGCAAGGAAATGGACTCCGAGGCGGAATCAGAAGAATGTGATGAAGAAGAGGGTTCTGATGAAGACTCAGAATCCGGACGGGCTAGTCTTGCACTAGCAACCACTTTCGTCAGCAAGTCAATCTTCAATCTTGAAGAAAATGATTGCACCATCCATACTGATGACTATGCTGATGACATCGCTCCAACCTATTGCTTCATGGCAAAAGGTTCAAAGGTATCAAATAATGCCTCCTCCTATGATTCAAGTGACTGTGACCATAATGATTATAAGAAACCCAGTTACAGTAAACTTGCTATCATTGCCACTAAACAACAAACTGCTCTGGAAAAGCTTCAGAAACTGCTAGACAAAAGTGATGATCTGTTGAATGATGAAATGAACCTGAACCAAATCCTCACTGATGACATGAAAAGTCTTCAGTCTAGATTTGATAATCTTTAGGATCGTTATGATACACTCCTCACTGATCATGAGAAGCTTTCCTATGAATTTCTTCAAAGGAAGCTTGATCTTGAGAAGATGAGAATGTCTCATGATGATCTTCGTATGGAAAATGATTCATTGCTAGCTCAACAGACCAGCGCTAGTCAAGTTGAATTTATTCCTCCATGTCTAAAATGCATTGAACACGAAACTGCTAATTCCTCACCAGAATCATCAAATGCTACCATTGCTACAAATTCTTCAACTGCACCTGTTGTGTCTATTTCCTCACTTGAGGAAAACACAAATGTTACTGATGAAAATGCAGGGTTGAAGGAATTGTACGTGACAGGCATGTACAAAAGCCTCAAAGGACATCAAACCCTTTGTGATGTGCTCAAAAAGCAGATCTTGAACAGGAACCCGAGGAAAGAAGGAATTGCCGTTGAGAGGAAATTGAATGCTGATGGATCTTATTGGAAACCTGAGCAGTATCCCAAAACCTCATGGGTTGCTGCTACTGGGCCTCCTTTTGATCCATCTAATCTAACTAGCTTCTCATGTGAATTATCCTACTCCTCAGATGAATCATTTGATTCCAACTATAAAATGTTCAAAAATCAATCTGGTGAAGTATTTGCTCGCTATGTTGGAACTAACTGCAGGAATGGCCCTCCTCTGAGGTAAATCTGGGTTCCCAAAAGTTGACTTGAAAATCTTCATGTGAATGTCCTCATGACACCACCACTGAAGAATCTGAACCCCAGATCAAATTCCTCAGGAGGACCAAAGTCTTCAAGAGGATGAAAATCCTCAACTAGTCAAAACTATGCTCGTACCCGTGCTAATGCGTCTAACATGCAGGGAAACTACAAGGAATATGAATATGAGCGTTACTCCTCAAATCATTATGTTCATAAATCCTCAAACCAATTCTCTGCATATTCATGTGAGTACATTAATCCCCCTACTGTTAAGAGAAGTGCATTGGCTTCAATGCCACCTTTCTCATATGGTGCTCGCAGGATGATGAATGCTTTGCCACCCCTTCAGATGTGGGTGGTGAGGAAATCGAACTAATCACTTCTACAGGTCAGGTCTCTAGATGAAAATCATCATCTGAAGAATTTTCTGGAGACCTGAGGAAATGCTTGATAGGACGCAAGCTAATGATTGATGAAATAGAAATGTTTCACACGTCCTTACATTTCTGTTATGATGAAATTACTGATATGATGAAATTAGTATCATATTCTTCAAATCTGAAGCATATGAGATGGTAAGCTGTACTAATTCATCTGCAGGATGACAAACCCAAGAATACTGAGTGGGTTCTTGATAGTGGTTGCACACATCACATGACTGGTGATAAAAGCTTACTGATGAATATGCCACTAACTCCATCACCTCTGGAGCAAATCACATATGCTGACAAAGGTAAAAGAAAGGTATTGGGACTTGGCAAAGTGGCTATTTTCAAGGATAGGCATATGGACAAAGTGATGCTTGTTGAATCCCTTGGTTTTAACCTCATGTCAGTCTTGATGCTTTGTGATCTTGATATGATTGTTATCTTTGGTAGATATAGACGTGTAGTCATCATGGAATCTGACAGATCCAAAGTCTTCGAAGGTGTAAGAAGAGGGGATTTGTACATTGTTGATTTCTCTACAGGTCCTCAACCAGCCACTTGCTTACTAGCAAAAACCTCAGAAGGATGGTTGTGGCACCGAAGACTAGGTCATGCTGGCATGAGGAATTTGCACACGCTCGCGAAGAATAAGCATGTCATCGGCATCGAATCAGTCAAATTCCTCAAGGATCATCTCTCAAGGATCATCTCTGCGGTGCTTGTGAATTTGGGAAAATGACCAGATCCAAGCATCCCTCGAAGACTATCATGACCACTACACGTCCATTCAAATTGCTTCATATGGATCTATTTGGACCTACTCATTATGCCACACTAACCAATGCAGCATCTTTATATGGCTTCGTCATAGTTGATGATTATTCCAGATATACTTGGGTGCATATCATAGTGTATAAAACTGAAGTGCAGGAAATCTTCAAACGATTTTCTTCAAGGGCCTCGACGAACTTTGGCATCAAGGTCAAACACATCAGGAGTGATAATGGAACCGAGTTCAAAAACACTTGTCTTGATGATTATCTTGATGAACTTGGTATTACTCACGAATTGTCTGCTCCTTATACTCCTCAGCAGAATGGTGTCGTCGAAAGGAAGAACAGGACTCTGGTTGAAATGGCAAGAACTATGCTTAAAGAATATCAGACTCCTCGTCGCTTCTGGCCTGAAGCAATCAACACTGCATGTCATATCATCAAAAAGGTATATATTCACAAATTCCTCAAGAAAACCTCATATGAACTCCTCACTGACAAGAAACCCAATGTAAGTTATTTCAAAGTCTTCGGTGCAAAATGCTGGATTAGAGATCCTCACCGTAGCTCAAAATTTGCACCTAAGGCACGTGAAGGTTTTATGCTCGGTTATGGAAAGGACTCACACACTTACAGAGTCTTCAACAACTATCACAACAAAGTTGTTGAGACTGTAGATGTGCGGTTCGATGAAACTAATGGCTCGCAAAGAGAGCAATTGCCTTTTGATCCAGATAAGCTGTCTCCTGAGGAGGCGATAAAGCTTAAGCCTACTGAAGACATTGTCCTAACTAAGGAAATTGTTGAAGAAATGATCCCCATCGCTGATAAAAACCAAGAAGATGCTCCTGAGGAAATTGCAACAGCACCACTTCCTCAGCCGAGACAACATCCTCAACCAGCTCATCCGAGGATTGCAAACGAAGTAGAACTTGACAAAATCCTCAACGACATCAACGTGCCAGGTCCTCTCACTCGCTCAAAAGCTTCACACTTGGTTAACTTTTGTGGGCATTTTTCCTTTGTATCCATCACAGAACCCTCAAAAGTTGCTGAGGGTTTTCTGGAACCGGAGTGGATCCAAGCTATGCAAGACGAACTTCTTCAATTCAAGCTGAATGACGTATGGGAGCTCGTCAAACGACCAGATCCTCGCAAGCACAACATCATCGGCACCAAGTGGATTTTCCGAAACAAGCAAGATGAGGACGGTCATGTGGTGAGGAACAAGGCACGACTTGTAGCCCAAGGCTACACCCAGGTTGAAGGAATAGATTTCGATGAAACTGTTGCACCTGTTGCTAGACTCGAAGCTATTCGAATACTACTTGCTTATGCTAATCATCATAACATCACCTTGTATCAAATGGATGTGAAAAGTGCATTCGTCAATGGTAAGCTTGAGGAAGAAGTATATGTTGCTCAGCCCCCAGGTTTTGAGGATCCAAAGAATCCAGACAAAGTCTTCAGAGTCAAAAAGGCTCTGTATGGTCGCAAGCAAGCCCCTCGGGCATGGTATGATACATGGAAGGAATTCCTCATGAAGAATGGCTTCAAACCTGGTTCACTCGATCCAACTCTTTTCACAAAATCCTATGATAATGAGTCGTTTGTATGTCAAATATATGTCGATGATATCATATTTGGTTGTACTGACAAAAGATACAGTGATGAATTTTCCTACATGATGAGTGAAGAATATCAGATGTCCATGATGGGAGAGCTGAAATTCTTCTTAGGTCTTCAAATTCGTCAACAAAGCAATGGAATCTTCATATCACAGGAGAAATACCTCAAGGATGTTCTGAGGAAATTCGACATGCACGAATGCAAAGGTGCCAAGACTCCAATGCCTACCAACGGCCACCTCGGCACTGATGAAAATGGTAAAGATTTCGATCAGCAGGTATACCGTTCTATGATTGGCTCTTTATTGTATTTATGTGCATCTAGGCCAGATATAATGCTTAGTGTTTGCATGTGTGCACGTTTTCAAGCAAAACCGAAGGAATCACACCATAAGGTTGTGAAACATATTCTTCGATATTTAGCTCACACACCAACACTAGGTTTATGGTATCCCAAGGGCTCCAATCTTCATCTGGTAGGGTATTCTAGTTCAGACTATGCTGGTGACCGTGTGGATCGCAAGTCAACTTCTGGCACATGCCATTTCCTCAGAAGATCACTAGTTTGCTGGTCCTCAAAGAAGCAGAACTGTGTATCACTCTCCACTGCCGAAGTTGAGTACATTGCTGCTGGTTCTTGCTGTGCTCAATTGTTGTGGATGAAGCAAACCCTCAAGGACTACGGCATCAACATGAAGAATGTGCCTCTCTACTGTGACAATGAGAGTGCTATCAAGATTGCATACAACCCAGTACAGCACTCGAAGACCAAGCACATCCAGATTCGTCATCATTTTCTTCGGGACCATGTCCTCAAGGGCAATATCCTCATCGACCATGTGAAGACTGATGATCAACTGGCAGATATCTTCACTAAGCCCTTGGATGAGAAAAGGTTTTGCAAGTTGCAGTGTGAGCTAAATATCTTAGAGTCTTCAAATGTTTTGTAAAAACATGCACACATCCTAACACTTATGCAAAGTTGATGACTTAGATGTGCAACACATGATGAAACGATTTTCTTCAACTGATGAAGAAAGTCACTCTGAATGTGAAGAAATTAAAGAAGAAATTGATTCTCAGGGCGCTACGACAATTGTACGCGGCGTCTGTAATCAACATTCTTATATGGTGGGTAACGCCACCGCCCAATGTGAAATTCCTCAAGTTGATTTTCTTCAAATGATCAATTTCCTCACAATGCATTTTTCTTTAAAACAGATGTTCTTCATTGTGATGATCTATTACAAAATCTTCAAAAACACTTGATGACTTTCATTTGCCAAGGTACACTGTGATTTCTAGTCCTCAACAGCATTCACTTATTGCTATTTCTTCAAGTTGATGTTTCTGCTAAGTGAATGTGATCGGACCCTACTTTCCCTCTATGCTATACTTATCCAGTCTATTCAATTCTTCATATGCGTTCTGCTTGAAACTTAGTTCAAAATCCTCACTGCATCCTTGTCAGCTGATGATTTTGTAAAGAAAATCCTCAAATCTTCAAAAATTGTTTTCTGTAAAGGCATAGTAACTGAACCCCCACTTCCCACGATCGGATAACCACGATCTCCACTATCTCCACCGCATCGTACGGGAGCTACACGTGTCCTGCGGAGACGTAGAGGCAGGGGCTATTTGGTCCGAAACTTTCGCGCCAAATAGTAACTTTTGGGCTATAAATATGTCCTTATCCCCCTCGGTATCCTCTTCTTCGCCTCATCGCTCTCCTGCCACAGCACACTCCACTGAACCCTAGCGCCACCCCTGGTAGTCTTGTCGCCGGAGAGGAAGAGCTTCACTGCCTCGACCTTTTCGTCGCCAGAATCACGCCGGAATCGGCCATCTTCGTCCGCCGCCGCCATAGACGTCCTCTGCCGCCAAGTTAGGGTGCATTGGACACGCGACCGGAGAGCTTCTCTACACACCTTTCTGTGTTCTTCGTGCGCACCTTCCAGGGTAAATAAATCCCATTTTTACCGCAAGTTAGATCTAAAGTTTTACATCTTCTATGTGAAATCTGTTTTTCCTCAAGAATCGATAAGCACTTGATTCCTCAAACACAACCTATCACCACATCATTGATGAACTATGCTAAGCATCTAAGATTTTCACGAGATTCCTCAATTGTGCGAATTTTCGGATCTGTACAACTCTGGAACCCAAGAACAGTATGCTTAGGCAAATTCCTCAACCACTGGTTATATTCCTCAAACTGTCAAACTTTTTCATTTTCTTCAAATCTGAGAACGCATATGACCTCTCCAAATTCCTCGCAACTATACTCTGTTCACAGGTACACACATGTCAGCTGATGAATCTCTCGGTTCTCATCACATTAACTCATTTGCAGCATTTCTGGAAGAAACTCTTCAAGGCTCTTCAGAATCCTCAAGAGTTCAAAATCATCAGCAAAGTCCTCAACTGAAGAAAATGGAGGAAGAGAGAAAACAGAAGGGAGGAAAGAAACTGGAGCAGAACACAGCTGTTGATATCCCTAAGGACATATACTTGGACTATTGTACGCCTGATGAACATGAGACATTGGCCAAGAGAAAGATAAGGTTGCAGAAGATTGAACGCCGATGGGCGAAGGAATGGAAGGAGTATAGGTCTGTGACTCCCAAATATGCGAAGAAATTCGCTTTGAAGCCAACTGGCAGAAGGGCCCCACTTGAGGATCATCAAGTAGCTCATCCATCAAGCCTCAGGACCATTGATGACTATCCAGATGAAAAGGAAAAGCAACTGGCCAAGCTCAAGAAGCAAGCAGAAGCTGCAGTGAGGAAATTTAATGAATCCTCAGCTGCTGCCTCCGGTGCTGCTAATTCCTCAGCGGCACAAACCTCAGGCTCAGAAATTCCTCACACGCAGTCTGTGCCATCAAGGCAAAGGGATCCAAAGCCTCAAGAGAAGTCTGTTCAGGCTTTTGTCACAAAACCCTCAGCTCCAAAACCCTCAGTTCTAAAACCCTCATTACCAAAACCTTCAACACCAAAACCATCAGCGCCAAAACCCTCTGCACCAATCTCCTCAGCACCAAAATCCTTAGCTCCACCTCCAAAGCCTCAAGAAAAACCAGTACAGAAGCATGTCGTGAAACCTACGACCGCCATCTCCAGCTCCTCACTCCCAGCTGCAACTAGCTCGGAGACAAAGTCTTCAACACCACTTATGAAGACTTTGGCACCTACTAAACGTGCACCTCTGCCCAGCCCCAGCAAAATCATCGCAGTCCCGTCTGCATCAGAGGGGAGTGATGAATATGATGATGAAACCCTGCAAGCCATCATCAGAAACAAGCAAGAAAGGGTTGCTCAAGCATCAGGCAGTGCTATTCCTCTGGCCATGGACCCCAAGGTCCTCCTTGACTACATCAATATCTGGTATGAGGATCCAAACACTCCCATTGATGATTTGAAACTTCCTCCTGGCATCAGCCACATGGTGGCCACCTTCATAAATGAAGCCAAGTGGAAAGAACAGCAGGCCCGGCACGCAAAGGTTGCAAAGGCCAAAAAGGAAAAATTTCTCACGCAGAATCTCCTCAAGCTGACTCCTGATGCACTGGTGTCAACCCAGGCAGAGCTGCAAGTATTGACTGACAAGTATGACAAGCTGTCAGATCGCAAAAGCATCAAGTGCAATTTCATCAAGCTAGCCACTAGCGCTGTTGATGACTACAACAAGAGAAAAGCACCACCAGCACCAACTCCTCAGCCCCTGGTTGAGCAGCCAGCAGATGCATCTCCTAATGAGGAGGAAACTCCTCAAGCTGAGGAAGAACACCAAGAGTGTCGTGTTGATGAACCGGCCATTGAAGAAATCATCACGGAAACTGTAACTGATGAAATTGCAACCACTGATGAGACTGCTCCTGATCCAGTTGCTTCATCAAAGCAGGCTGATGACTCTGTTCCAGCTGGTTCCTCACTACCAGCTGAAGAATCTGCAGAAAGAACACCTTCACCAAAAGCTTCAAAGGTGGAGAAGATAACTCCGTCTGCATCAGACGTGAAGAAAACAAGGGCTGCTGAAAAGGAAACAAAGAAGAGAAAAGCCTCCTCAGCAGTGGAAGAGACAGAGGCAAAGCGCCACAAAGAAACTGAAGAATCTGCCCCTCTGGACCCGGTGCCTCTAAATGTCGCACCTTCATATGAAATGGTCGTCATTGATGACCCAGCTACAAGGGCAGATGAGGAAATAAAGGATGTCGCCTCTGAGGAACACACTGATGAGGAAATCCAGATTGATGACAGTCCTCAACCTCTTATTCCTCAGACCGAGACTGCTCAAGCATCAGCTGCACCAGCTGATGAAACTGCTTCTGCCACAAAGCCAGCTGAAGAAAAACAAGCTGAGAAAAATGTACATTCTGAGCAAACTTCCCAAGATGAGGAACAGGCTGACCCAACTCCTCAAAATGAGAAAGAAGCATAAATTCCTCAGCCTGAAGCTCAACCCGAGCAAGCATCATCTCCCCAGCAAGAAGTACCAGCTGATGAAATTCCTCAAATTGAGGAAAATGCTGAAGAAAATGTACCCAACCAAGACAATGAATTCATTGTGCTGAACCCAGAGACTGCCATGGTTGTCTCCTCCCCCATTCCTCAGCAAAATCTCAAACCAGTTCAGCGCCAGCCATTCTCCAAGCGTCCAAAGTTTCAGAAAGAAGATTTCTTTGAAGAACGCATGTATTTCATCGGCGAGAACCCTTATGACAAGCCTCAAATGAGGCATCTGAAGTTTTGGACAAGGACTCAGATGAACTACTATGCCTCTGTGCTCTGTGGACGAAACAAGATATTCCAGCACAGGCATATTCCTCATGTTGAGCTTGAAGCAATACCCTGCCTGGAACCAGTCCTCAATGTACTACATGATGCAGGTTTGCTCCCTATGTGCTCAGACATATCAGACTGGAATAGTGAGCTTATTCTTCAGTTCTATGCCACTCTGCACATATCTGGCAACGCTGATGACATCAACACTTGGGTGTTTGACTGGATGTCCCAAAATACTCACTACAAAGCTCCTGCTTCTGAACTCCTCAGAGAACTACCCGTACCAATTCCCTCAGATGGGGCAGTTAAGCTTTATGGTGAGCGTGAGCTCCCAAATGGAATGATGGAAGTCCTCATGAAGCCTTTGGCTGCAGGAAAACCCTCAAGAACCACATTCCTCGTCCATGAGCTCAAGTACACACCCCGGTCTGTCTACAGAATCCTCTACAGTGTGCTCGCGCCAATCAAAGGCCATGACGATGAAGAAGATGTTGTAGGCCTCATGAAGAATATCCTGTTCAACATCATTCACGGTATTCCTATCAATATCCATGATTTCTTCTTGAGAACTTTGGCCGACAATGCAATGTGCCCCTATGATCACAAGATTTATGCCCCGTGGATCATGAGATTCATCAGGACAAGGACAGGCATCAACTTCCACGCTGATTTCCAAAACCACATGGGTTATATGCCTCCTATCCGGGTCAACAAGAAGACTTTCGAGCCCATCGAAGGAAAAGGAAAATTTGTGATTGAAGAAGGCAGCAGGCCCCTTGATGGCTAGTTCAAAGAGCCAGAAGCATATTCTTCATGGGACGATACTGAGACTCGTCTAGCAAGCCATGTTCCTCCTCGCGTGCTGAACACCAGAGAGCTCCTCCTCAGTCTTCACCAGAAGGTGGATCACAACCACAAATGGGTCAAACGCCAGTTTGGTGCCATTGTGAAAACCCTCACTGAAACTTAGAACGCTGTGAAGCTTAATCATCACTATCTGCATGAGGTTTTCGATCGCACCTGGGCTACACTTGCACATCTGAAGACCCAGACTGAGGTTGAAGAAATGAACTTTGAGCAGGACTTTGACTGGTCGTGGCCTCCCAAGAGAAAGTTCAGGCCCATTCCAGTGCCAGACCTTGAAGACAGCTCCTTTTCTTCATTCCGCACTGTTGAATCTGATGAGGAACAACTCGACACAGCAACCGGCCCAAGGAAGAAGACTACCCCCAAGAAGCGTCACGGCTCTTCATCAACCGCCAAGTAATGAAGTCTTAACGGGCGTTAGTCCTCAGTTTGTCCCTTTTTGTCACTTGATGACAAAGGGGGAGAAAGTCGAGAGTTAGTCTTCAAGCGGGATATTTTTGGGGCTTATGAACTATATTTAAGTTACAAACTCTTGGCTCTTCTGAAGTTTTTATGTAATGAGTTGTAACTTAAGCCCGATGGTACTCTGACGCTTTTGAACGTTTTTCTTCGCATGCTTATTCCTCAAGTTTTAATGCACGCATGCTGAAATTCGTCAGATACCATTTGCCATCATGCATCTTCATTTTTTTCATATGATATGTTATATGTATGCATGATTTACAAGACTCAGGGGGAGATCTCCATGATATAAATCATCAATGTGCATCTGCTATAAAAGCAAAATCCTCAAGGTATGCACATCTTCAGGGGGAGTCTCTCTGAATCTTGTTTTCAAATTCCTCAAATGAATATTTACACTTCATATTTTTGATCCCTGTTGAAGACTTAACCTAATTGTCATCAACCACCAAAAAGGGGGAGATTGTAAGTGCATTTAGTGCCCCTTAGTGATTTTGGTGGTTTGAAGACTTATAGGTTAAGTATCTAATGTGTTTATGAGTATACACAGGATCTATAAGTCATTGAGGAGTTTGAGATATTTGAAGAATATCGACCCCTAAAAATGTATATCTTCAGTTGAAGAAATTGGTCTGAAGCTGAAGAAATGAATCACAAGGAATCTGCGCTGAAATTGATATTCCTCATGAAGATACTGATATTGAGAAGACCGGTGGTTCCTGAAGAAAATCATTCTGAAGAAATTGAAGCGTGAAGATTTACGTTTTCTGTTTTACTTTCTTCGCATTTGATGAATAGGAACACCGTACTGTTAAAGGGGGTCAAAGTAACACTATGGAATGGATTTCCTCATGATGCTCAACCCAAGCCTAATCCTACCAAAAGCCTCAAGTGAGGAATATGAGTGACATGAGGACTCTCACAGTTGAGGGTCCCGACCGTTTCGATAACCACGCCAAGTCACTGGTCTTATCCACTCCAACGGTCATATTATATACGGGCATTAGTGTCAAATCATGTCGGGATGCTCCCAGGCTATAAATAGCCACCCCCCACAACCACTAGCTCGTTGGCTGCTCCGTTAGAAACTGACACTTGTCATAAGAGCAAACCAAATTCCTCACAGCCTTCGAGAGTAATTCATCAGTGAGGAAATACCCCATACACTGAAACCACAAACCAAACCTAGTGATTGAGCATCACTGAAGAAGTTGTTCCTGTGTGGGACCGAAGCCTTTTACCTTTGAGGACTGTGCATCCTCCAAACGGTTAGGCGTCATGGTCTAGAGCAATCCAGCAGTCAATTGTGGATCGCCGGGTGACCAAGTTTGTCAGGGTTTGGAAGTTTGCCCTGAAGACTTACCACGAGTGTTGGGCGAGGACTGTGTGTCCTTAGCTCAAGGAGAATACGGTAGGGACTGTGTGTCCCGGGACTGGGTGTCCTTTGGTTTCAATACCAAGCCGCTCCAAACCAGATGTACAACTATCACAGCAGTTGGAACTGGGTCATCAACAACTGTCTTCACTGAGAAACGGGTTCTAATTCCTCAACTCTTTACTTTCCTTGTATTGTGTGTTGATGACTTTCACTGTGACTGTTTTAAGAATTTGCTGAAGACTTTCTCTGAATTTCCTCAACCTCAAATTCTTCACGATAGTTAATCATCATCTTTATTCTGCGTGCCTGCTTACTGTGCAATCTGTTTTCACATTCTTCACTCTGAAATACTGCTGTTGTGAACATTTGCATGTCTGATCCTTTACTGTTTCCGCTGTAAGTTAGTCATCAGTGAGGAATTTCCTCAAAAGGAATTTCCTCAGTGATGAAATTCTAAAAATCTCCTATTCACCCCCCCCCCTCTAGTCGATATAACGCACTTTCAACATCGATGGCATCACAACATAACCATAAACATACAACTTTATTTAGAAGGCTCGGAAGAGCCACACACATAATATTACAAGGTAGGGGTCTCACGACCCATCATCACAAGTCATACACACAATTCTTACAAGCCAGCAGAAGATTTAAAACTGTCTGAGTACAGACAGAGGGAAAGATAAAGGCACATGGCCTGACTATCTACAGACCCATCCTAGGGCCAGATCGTAGCTGGGATACCAGTTACTCGTCGTCGTTGATGTCTAGGTAGAACCCTCCATTAGGGTCATTAACAACCTCTGCAACAATTTATTAAGCAAACTTGAGTACAAAAGTACTCAGCAAGACTTTACGATAAACTATCTACTCATGCAATGTATCAATAAGTAATTGTGGGGTTTCATGCGGAAAGCAAGCATTTGACTCATCGCTAGACAACTTGCATCTTTAAATAGTTTTGACAACTTTGATTTCTCGCACATGAGTCCACTAACACCACAACAATACTCCATCGTGGAATCATTCTGTCTCCATACGGAAATTCCGTACACGACACTCACGCTTATCTTGACAATTTTATGAGTAGCCATTATAGTTATCTATGAACAACATATGTTTCCAAGTAGTCCATATCCGCGGACGCGGCTATTCGAATAGATCATAACCCTGCAGGGGTGTACTTCTTCACACACGCTCTCGCCACTTATCGCCATGTGCACGTCATGCACCTCGGCAACCTTCAAGCGGAAGCCCATCGAGGGAGTCGGCCACGACCGTTAACCACGCTAATCTTAGTCCAGGTCTATTGCCTATCTGAGGGTAACCCGCACGGAAGTCCGGCCGAGGTTTCCGCCACGGCCCCAAACGATGTGCGTAGGGTTCCCAAGTCCACCATCCGGGTGCCACTTGGTACACCGTGCCACTGCCTACCGCATCATAGCCCACCTGCGCTATGCACGGCCTCCAGCATGACTATAAACACCAGAAACTACTTGCAACTCCTGGACAGAGTACTAAGCGATTAATAAGTCGAGCGGGGTCATATTTCAGGGCCCAGCATGTGGTAGTATCTCGTCTTGGATTACATACACGGAACTCAGTTCCTAAGGACGGTTCCAATGAAACAACCCGCCATGTACTCCTACACAGCCTTTCACCGGTACCTTCACCAAATCAGATTCAACACACAACCTTTACTTACTGAATCACGTTTCCACAATTCTGTTCATCACCCAGATGACAGACCATACACAACTCTAAGCATAGCATGCATAGCAGGATAAGGCACATCTTGGCTCAAGCATCTACCAGGTATGCTAGGTTGCAAGGTTCAGCTATTTACTGTGACAAGGACAGGTCATGCAAAGGAAGTGGGTTCGACTAACGTGGTAAAAGCAGTGAAAGCATTTTGACCTAATGCAATAAGTAAGAGCAGGAGCGAGAACATGGGATTTATCGGGATGATCAAAATGGTTGCTTGCCTTGTTTCTCAGCAGAGGGACAATATCCGTCAGTCGGATATTCGATGGAATCCGGAGGATCGGGGCCTACCGGTAAAAACAATATCAATCAATAACAATCATATGCAACAAGATGATGCATGAGCATGGAATGAAAATGAAAGGTGGTAGGCTAATGTAGCTACCATTTCTTAAGTTGAAGTTGATTTGAATCAAGATTCAAATATCACTTCAAACAAGGTATTTTTCTAATACCCATTTAATTGATTCGACCTGATGCTGAGGTAATCTTGTTTTAGCATGCATGATGATGGTAAGTTGGGCTGCTGGTTATGCTTGATCATGGTTTGGTCATAATATTTGAAGTGGAATTCAAATGGATTTCAAATTCCAACTCCAAATTATTTAATAAGGTTATCCTATTCATAATTTTATATGTTTGGTGATGTTAACATTTTCAAACATGTTTGAAAATATCGACATCAGATTCCTTGGATTTTTCTAATCATTTTTCATATATAAATTATTTTCATTGGAGTTACAGATTATTTTCTATGATTTTCAGAAGTTTTGGGCATTTTCTGGAATTATTTTAAAACAGAAAATCTCTTTATTGCGTCATAACTACGTCAGCACTGCGTCAGCAGGTCAGCCGACCTGGTCAGGTCAAACCTGACAGGTGGGGGCCACTGGTCAGTGACATAGGAGATAATCCCGCGCTGACCAGCCCCTAAGTGGGTTTGACCCACTTCTAGGGCCCACTGTCAGTGACTAATTAGTGCTAAACAACAGGGATTTGGCCGGCCACATCGTCCCCTGCCGGAGACTGACCGGCGGCGACCAGATCCGCGGCGGATCTTGCCGGAGATGCACCAGAGCATGCTGTGGTGCTCGGAATCGAGTGCCGAGAGCACTCGGATGATCCCCAGGCTCGGCCTCATCCACTACGGGCATCAGTAGGGGCTGAGGGTGGCTGAAGGACGCCGGCGACGAGCCGAGGCGGCTGCCGGAGCTCGGGCTCGTCCGTCTCGTGGCTAGAGTGCAAGAAATCGAGGGGAAACAGAGGGGAAACGGGCCCGAGCTCACGGTGGAGTCGATGGGAGGCTCGGGGAGGTGCTGTAGCCGGCGATCCAACGTCCATTTGCCGACGGCCGGAGGTTGAAGACGACGGCAATGGGGCGTTGCAGAGCTAGGGGAGGTCGATTCGTCTGGCGTGCGCGTCGAGCTCAATGAGGCAGAGAAGATGGAGCACTCGGAGAGGGTTCCCTGGGGCTAGAGGGCACAGGCTCCTCGAGCTCAAGCTCCTGCTAATGGCGGCAGGGAGAGGAGAGAAGAAAACCGAGAGGAGGGGGGAGAATGGAGAGCGGGGAAGGATAAGGACGCGTTCGGGGAAGTCATTCCCGACGTCGTGCTATCCTCGGGGCACGGGGGAGTGCCACGGCGAAGCAGGAGGTGGAGGGGAGCCGCCGTGGTCGATCTCTCCTCTGCCAGAAGGCAGAGGAAGAAGACAACCCTGCCCCTGTGGGCTGGGCCTCTACAAGTTAGCGTAGGATAGGCTTTTTCCTTTTTCTTCTGTTTCTGTTTTCTGTTTTATTTGCTGATATTAATTCTTATTTATTTTGGCTTCAAAAAGCAATTCAAAAATTAGTTTGAATAGCCCTGAGTGTTAGTTGGAATATTTCCAACCACTCATAAGGTTTTCAACATTTTTGGAAACTTTAAAATATTTGAAAACAAATATATCATTCTTTTCACTAGCTTTTAACTTAAATTTAAAATGCCAAAAGTAGGTTGAATATAAGTTTCATCTCTGATATTTTGTTTTCAACATTTATCAGAAATATTGAACTTTTAAGAAGGCCATTTTGGGTTCATTGATTTTGGCAAGATTTGAATTTCCTTTGAATAGAAGTGGCTAGGGTTTTTGGTTTGAGTTTCACCACTTTCTTTGATTTTGTTTCAACTTCTTGAATGCAATGGAAGAAGACATGAGCACAAATGCTAAACCCTAGTTAGGGATCCAGGGATGTGACATATTATCAGTAACTCTCGATCTAGTTAGGAAATTCACAAAGAGACAAGTACCCCGAGGAGGAATGTTTGGGGGTTTGGTTATCCTTACGCATCCTCGACTCATGGTAACGTGAGGGTACTCTATATATTCCAACCCCTCCAGAGGTTAGCGATCAATATAGTAGCTAGAGTTCTCAACTAATTTTTAGTTTTTGAAAAACACACGGATTTCCAAAAATACGACACCTATCACTAATAGGCTTAAGCACCTGGCACCAATAGTCCAAACATTACTCAAATCAGTACCTCAAAACTATTGCAAGTTACTACTATAGTTAAATAGCAACCTCAATTGCCTACTCATGCAGGACACACAACTCAGTGCAATGAGCCAACTCTCTAAACAAGATAAACATGATAACTCAAGAGAGTTCCAAAATCAATCTAAATAAAAGCTCTTAAAAAGATAAGCATGAAAACTAAGAACTAAGGATGATAGTAGCTACGAAAAGATGAAGAACACACATAAAAGATAAGCATGAAAACTATGTTGTCTTCTAGAGTGGAATGGAGCGTGTCTCTCTCCCAAACAAGGTAGGCGAGGTTCCGACTTGTTATGACCAACAAACAAAACTAAAACAAACTGAAAATCAAATAGTGGGTCGCTCCAAGTATATCACATATCATCTGAAGTGATAAAAATATAGCATGGAGATGGACGAACCGATGATTGTTGATGGAGAAGGGGATGCACGGGGGCATCCCCAAGCTTAGATGCTTGAGTCTCCTTGAATATTTCTTGGGATGCATGGGGGAATCCCCAAGCTTGAGGGTTTGACACTCCTTTACCTTCTTTCATCATCTCTCCCATCGCATACTTGAAAACTCCCTTCATACAAAACTCATCATAAGTTGATTAGAGTGGTTAGTTCCCTTAATAAAACAATTCAATACGTGCTGGAACTAAATATTTTCATGAAAATCTACTGATTATTATGAATGTCAAATATTTTTTTACAAATAAAAACAAGATTAGGATTTGCAAAACAATGAAAATACAAAACATGGCAGAATCTGTGAAAAAAAGAACAACAGGTAGTAAATAATTTATTCGGGGTACTTCTGCAACTCAAATCAAAAAACTCAGAACACATTCCAGAAAGACAAATATATACAGCATGTTTTCAAACAAAATTCAGATCAAAAAGATTATCTTGTGATTTTTGGCGAACTGTTTCCGTCAAGCACAGAGAATCTGTTTCTGGACAGCATGTCACAACTTTTGAAATTTCTTGCAATCGGAGGCTATAACTTGGCACAAATCTTAAAAATAAAAACACAATGATGTTGCTACAGTAGTAACACACATCAAGACCACTAAAACAGAAAGTAAAAAACAAATTGGGTTGCCTCCCAACAAGCATTTTCTTTTATGCCTTTGAGCTAGGCACAATGCAAGAGGATCAAGTGCTATCAACTCCAAAAGAATAACTTGCCCGTGTAACGGAATCATAAGGTAACTTAATCTTATTTCTAGGGAAGTGTTCCATTCCCTTTTTAAGAGGAAATTGGAATTTAATAATTCCCTCTTTCATGTCAATGATAGCACCAACGGTGCGGAGAAAAGGACGTCCCAAAATAATTGGACATGAAGGATCACATTCAATGTCCATAATAAGAAAATCAATGGGCGCATAATTATCATTGACAATAATAAGAACATCATCAATTCTCCCTAAATGTTTCTTTATGGAAGAATCATTGAGACGAACACCAAAAGAACATGGATCATAAGGTTTCCAATCAAGCATGTCATACATTCTTTTGGGCATAACGGAGGCACTAGCTCCAACATCACACAAAGCAAAGCAAGAGATATTATTCAATTTAATTTTGACCATAGGATCCCAACCATCTTCTAGTTTTCTTGGAATAGAAGTCTCTAGATTGAGCTTCTCCTCCCTCCTTTGATATGATCATTGGTAATATGCTCGGTGAAGGCAATATTGAGTGTACTAGTGTGGGGGTCTTTAGCCATTCTTTGCAAAAAGGTGATGACTTCGGAGAGACTACAATTGTCAAAATCAATAATATTGTTATTAAGTAAAATTGTAGTGTCATCCTCTACATTTGATTTGCGTTGTATTACGAGAGTTTGGATGTCTTCCCAAGTTTGGGGACAGTTAGGAGCTACTTCAAACCAAAGAACTTGTGGCTTCCCGACGCAACCATGCCAAGGGCATAATTCTCCATAATGACTAGTATAGTCACATGGTTTACTTGTAAAAAGACCATTAGTGGTAACTGGAGCAATAGAGGAGAAGGTGTAATCATTGTTGTTGTGACTAGTGGAGTCACCCAACATGGTGTTCTTAGTGGATGCCATAGCAGCGGCAACAAGCAAGAGCAAAGCAACTATTTTTTTTGTGGTTTTTGGTATAAGACTCTAAAGCAAAAAACTAGAAAACTAACTAACAAAACTAAAAAGCAAGGGTAAAAGATAGCGTGCAACTTCCCTATCTACAAGAGTGGAGTCCCCGGCAACGGCGCCAGAAATTTGCTTGATGACGAGATGATGTATATACTTCTCGCCCCTCGTTGGATACCCCAAGTGGAAGGTGGAGATGTAGTCAGCAGCAAATTTCCCTTACACAGAGCTGTAAGGTTTATTGAACTAGGAGGACTCCTAGGCTCAACAAGTAGGTGTCTCCTGTCCTGGTCATGAGAAGACGTGGACCTGCACACACAACAAATAACTTTGCTCCCAACGAGTACTGAGAGGTTTTCAACCTCTCCGTCCTTGTAGTTTGCAAAGGATCAAAACACAAGCGGGGAGGTAATAATGATTGTAACAGAAAAGTTAATAAAAGCGGTAAATTATGGAAGTGTAAACAATGATGGTGATATGGAACGGCGTCACATGATGTTCACTAGTGATGTATCTCTCCCAAAAGACGATAAACAACTATGCCACGGTAAAAAAATCACAGTTGGGCAATTAACAGAATTATGATCGCACCGCAATGCTAATTATGCTCCTTGATAGTTAGAGGTTCAATAGTAATGGGCAGTACGCAAAGACAAGTAGAATGTTTATTCATCAGAATCTACTTACTAATCATCCACCTTGAGATATCTATCCAAAACATCTCTCAGGTATTAAGTTGCGAGCCCCACCCAAAGTGTAAACTCAAAGCAACGGACAATTTCATTAACGAACTATGCGTAAGGTAAGCAATCCTTGCAATCGGGGTCACAAGCACCATTGTTTTCTCCCTGGTGGCAACAAGCACATCCCCTAGTCTCATGTTTCTTTCACTCAAGCTGGACATTGAGGGGCATGAACCCACAATCATGCATAACGCTCCCTCTTGCAGTTATAATCTACTACTCGGCCAAAGCAATAAATATCAACAGAGAACATGCATGAATCACTAAGGAACATAATATAAAAGGATAATCAAATATACAACTCATAACAATCTGAAAATAATCTCAGAATCCATCGGATCCCAACAAACCGAGCATAACAAAAGAAAGAGAATTACATAGATGTCTTGATCATATAGGGCAGCTCACAAGGACTAACCATTGAAGCACAAGATTGGAGAGAAGACATCACATAGCTACTGGTCATGGACTCATGGTCCAAGGAGGACTACTCACGGCACGTCCGGGAAGCGTCCATGGCGGTGGAGAAGCTCCCAGAGGTCAATCCTCCCTCCGGCAGGGTGCTGGGAAGACGTCTCCTGACGCTCCCGATCTTGGAATCAATGCGGCTGGGGAACGATGGAGAAATTTTCGATTCCAGAAAGTCTACGAGGGTTTCCTCATGGATCTTTAAATATAGGCCAAAGGAAGGCACCGGAGGAGGTGGGACCCACCCAGGCGACCTCCTAGCACGGCCTAGAGCATGGCCGTGCCAGCAGGCCGCTTGGGAGGCCCCTGGCCCCCCTCTGGCCCTCCTTTGGTGATCCCGAAGCTTTTTTTCGCTGATTTTTTATATATATTTTCTGGATTTTTTAGGGCTTCAGAAAATTTGGTAAAAGCTAGTGCAAAATAGACATCAGCGGACAGAAATTGGCACTCGGTGCACTGAGTTAGTAGGTTAGTCCAAATATGTTTAAAATGATATAAAAGTGTAGCAAAACATATAACATTGTCACCCAAAAGATCATGGAAAAATCAAAAATTATACATACCTTTAGGACATATCAGTCGTCAAGCTTCTAGATTGGCCTAGCCTCGATCCATTTCGTGAACTTGTCGACGGATGCTACGGCAACAGACAACAGCGCCAGAAATTGACACGTTGACACACACTGGGCTTGCGTTGGTTTTTCCCTTGAAGAAGAAAGGGTGATGCGGCACAGGAGAGTAAGTGTTTCCCTCAGTTTCAGAACCAAGGTATCAATCTAGTAGGAGAATCTCGTCAAGTCCAGAGTACATGCGCAAACACAAAAGAGCTTGCACCCAACGCTTTAAAGGGGTTGTCAATCCCTTCAAGATTGTTTGCAAAGTGAGATCTGAAGGAGGAAAGTGCAACAAAGTAAAAAGTGTAAGGCTGAAAATATGGTGTGGAGTAGACCCGGGGGCCATAGTGTTCACTAGAGGCTTCTCTCAAAATAGCAAATATCACAGTGGGTGAACAAATTACTGTCGAGCAATTGATAGAACCGCGCAAAGTCATGACGATATCTAAGGCAATGATCATACATATAGGCATCACGTCCGAGACAAGTAGACCGATACTTTCTGCATCTACTACTATTACTCCACACATCGACCGCTATCCAGCATGCATCTAGTGTATTGAGTTCATGACGAACAGAGTAACGCCTTACACAAGATGACATGATGTAGAGGGATAATCTCAAGTCAATGATGAAAACCCCATCTTTTTACCCTTGATGGCAATATCATGATGCGTGCCTCGCTACCCCTTCTGTCACTCGGTGAGGTCACCGCACGGTATGAACCCAAAACCAAGCACTTCTCCCATTGCAAGAATCATAGATCTAGTTGGCCAAACAAAACCCACAACTCGAAGAGAATCACAAGGATATGAAATCATGCATAAGAGAGATCAGAAGAAACTCAAATAAGATTCATAGATAATCTGATCATAAATCCACAATTCATCGGATCTCGACAAACACACCGCAAAAGAAGATTACATCGGAAAGATCTCCATGAAGATCATGGAGAACTTTGTATTGAAGATCCGAGAGAGAGAAGAAGCCATCTAGTTACTAGCTATTGACCCGTAGATCTATGGCGAACTACTCACGCGTCATCGGAGAGGTCATGGTGTTGATGAAGAAGCCCTCCGTATCCGAATCCCCCCTCCGGCAGGGCACCAGAACGTGCCCCAGATGGGATCCTGCGGACACAGAAGCTTGCGGCGGCGTAAAAGTACTTTCGATGATCTCGTCATTTTTCGTGGAATTTTTGGGGATATATAGGCGCAAAACCTAGGGCAAAGGAGCGTTAGGGAGCCCACAAGCCAGGGGGCCGCGGGCCCCCCGGCCGCGCCATGAGGGCTTGCGGGGTCCCTGGTGGCCCCCAGCCCTAATTCTCGGGCTCTCCAATCTTTTTCTGTTCCGGAAAAAATCTTTTTGGCAGCTTTGTCCGTTTGGACTCCGTTCAAAATCCTCCTCTGAAAAGGGGTCAAAAACATGGAAAAACAGGAACTAGCTCTTGGCACCGAGTTAATAAGTTAGTCCCAAAAAATATATAAAAGGCATGCAAAACATCCAAAGTTTGACAAGATAATAGCATGAAACCATCAAAAATTATAGATACGTTGGAGACGTATCAAGCATCTCCAAGCTTAATTCATGCTCGTCCTCGAGTAGGGAAGTGATAAAAATGAATTTTTGATGTGGAATGCTACCTACCATATTTGTCCTTTGCAACTTATTTCACGTGACATGAATGTTCAGATCCGTAAGATTCAAAACAATAATTTGCTATTGACATGAAAACAATAATACTTCAAGCAAACTAGCAAGGTAATCATCAACTTTCAAAATGACAAGGCCAAGGAAGGTTATCCCTACAAAATCATATAGTCTGGCTATGCTCCATCATCCTCACACAACTAATGTAAATCATGCACAACCCCGGTATTGGCCAAGTAATTGTTTTCGCACTCTTACTTTCTCAAACTTTTTATAACTATCACGCAATACATGAGCGTGAGCCATGGATATAGCACTATAGGTGGAATAGAGTGTGGTGGTGGTTGTGAGACAAAAAGAAGGAAATGGTCACATTGACTCGGCGTATCAAAGGGCTACGGAGACGCCCATTAATAGATATCAATGTGAATGAGTAGGGATTGCCATACAAGGGATGCACTAGAGCTATAACTATGTGAAAGCTCAAAAGGAGAACTAGTGGGTGTGCATCCAACTTGCTTGCTCACAAAGACCTAGGGCAATTTTGAGGAAGCCTGTCATTCGAATATAAAGGCCAAGTTATATAATGAAGATTCCCACTAGCATATGGTAGTGACAAAGCAATAAGGTCTCAATCATGAAGAACATGGTGCTATTATGAAGCACAAGTGTGGGAAAAGAGAGTAGCATTCTCCCTTCTCTCTTTTTCTCTCCTCTTTTTTTATATTTTTTTGTTTCGGCTCTTGGCCTCTTTTTTTTATTTGGGCTCTTTGGCCTCTTTTCCTTTTTTTATTTCCTCACATGGGACACTGCTCTAATAATGATGATCATCACACTTTTATTTACTCACGGCTCAAAGCTTAGAATGATGATGACTCTATAGGAAATGCCTCCAGCAGTGTACCGGGATGTGCAACGATCTAGCATGGCATACGACGTTGAAAACATCTCGCTAGTTATCTTACGATCATGCAATGGAAATATGAGAGTGACGGCACAAGTCATGAGACGGAACGGTGGGAGTTGCATGGCAATATATCTCGGAATGGCTATGAAAAGGTCATAGTAGGTAGGTATGGTGGCTGTTTTGAGGAAGGCATATGGTGGGCTTGTGTACCGGCGAGAATTGCGCGGCACTAGAGAGGCTAGCAATGGTGGAAGGTGAAAGTGCATCTATACCATGGACTCACATTAGTCATGAAGAACTCACATACTTGTTGCGAATGTTTTTATTAGTAATCGAAACCAAGTGCTAAACGCATACTCCTAGGTGAAGGGTTGGTAGGTGTTAACCATCGCGCGATCCCGACCTCAACTCAAAGGATGACAATCAATAGATCAATTATGCTCCGACTTCCTAACATAGCGGTTCGCCATACGTGCAAGCTACGGGAATCACTAACTTCAACACCAGTACATCTAGATTCACAACACCCTACTAACATAGCTCTTAATATTACCAAATCCACATCTCAAAACTAATTCAGAGGAATCAAGACTTCTCTTTCTACTCAATGCTGTTGAAGATGGAGGTTTCTGCATCCTCTTTGGGTACCTATCACCTTTGGGACTACTTTCATAGCATAAGACAACTACCAAGTCACGCACCGTCGTGCTCTAAAAGATATAAGTGAAGCACAAAGAGCAAAAGTATCTAGCTCAAAAGATATAAGTGAAGCACTATGAGCATTCTAGCAAAATCACGATGAGTGCATGTCTCTCTCTCAAAAAGGTGTGCAGCAAGGATGATTGTGACACAACAAAAATAAAAGACTCCTAAGATACAAGACGCTCCAAGCAAAACACATATCATGTGGTGAATAAAAATATAGCTCCAAGTAATGTTACCGATCGATTGAAGACGAAAGAGGGGATGCCTTCCCGGGGCATCCCCAAGCTTAGGCTTTTTGGTCTCCTTGAATTTGGCTTGGGATGCCTTGGGCATCCCCAAGCTTGAGCTCTTTCCGCTCCTTATATCTTTTTCCATGAGAACATCACCCAAAACTTGAAAACTTCACAACACAAAACTTAAACAGAAACTCGTGCTAACATTAGCACAAGAAAACAAACTACCACTTCTTTTGGTACTATAGCAAACTTGGATTCTATCTATATTGGTGTTGGGCTACCGTATTATCACTTTTTCATGGCTAGTACCCCCCGATACTAACCATAGTTTCATCAAAACAAGCAACCAACTCAACAAAAACAGAATCTGTCAAAAACAGACCAGTCTGTAGCAATCTATGTACTTCGTATACTTATGGTACCTCAAAACTTCTGAAAAATCATGACTGCCTGGGCAAAAGGCATATCAACAAGCACCAAAAGGAATCAACTCAAAAGCTCTTTCTGAATAAAAATGAAAAATCATCTCGTGAGTGAAACGTTTCTGTCTTTTTCCAGCAGGATCAAACAACCATTACCAAGACTAGTCATAAAGGTTTTGCTTGGCTCAAACACAAAAAGAAACACAAAAACACAATCAAAACAGAATTATGATGGTGTGGACGCAACAAAACAGAAAGAAAAAGATAAATTCATTGGGTTGCCTCCCAACAAGCGCTATTGTTTAACGCCCTTATCTAGGTATTGATAAATCAATGATGCTCACAAAGAAGACAAGAATTGAAGCACAACGAGAGCATCATAAAGCATGTGAAAATCACATCTAAGTCTAACATACTTCCTATGCATAGGCATTTTATAAGAGAACAAATTGGCAAGACAACCAATAGTTACCAAATGCAAGGAAGAAGAAAGAGACAATAGCAATCTCAACATAACGAGAGGTAAATTGGTAACATGAAAGTTTCTACCATAATATTTTCCTCTCTCATAGCAATTACATGTGGGATCATAATCAAATTCAACAAAATAGCTATCACAAAGGATATTCTTTTCATGATCCACATGCATGCAAAGTTGATGCTCTTCAAAAATAGTGGGATTATCATCAACTAAAGTCATGACTTCTCCAAACCCACTTTCAATATTATTTCAAATATCATTGCAACAAGTAGTGGACATAGCAAAACTAGCATCCCCAAGCTTATGGTTTTGCATATTTTTAGCATGATTGTCATTAATAGAATTTATAATGAAATCATTGCAATCATGTTTTTCATTCAAGGAGCCCTCGTGAATCATTTCACAAATTTCTTCATCACGATTTTAAGATTCACGCATCTCAAGCAAAACTCCATAAAGATAGTCAAGTGCACTCAACTCATTAGCAATTGGATCAACATAATTGGATCTCCTAAAGAGATTAGCAAGTGGATGAGGATCCATATCACTAGATTTTCACCAAGCGAAGATGTAAGCATATTGAAGGCACATGGCACACAAGCAAAGGAAAGGCAAACGAAAAAGGCAAATTTTTTTGTAATTTTTTGTTTTTCGAAAGTGGGGGAGAGGAAAACGAGAGGCAAAAAAAGTAAATGCAAGAGATGAGTTTGCGACACATACCTGGATGAGTTCTTGAATTGATCCTCCCCGACAACGGCGCTAGAAATTCTTCTGCTACGGCAACAGACAACAGTGCCAGAAATTGACACGTTGACGGAGATTGGGCTTGCGTTGGTTTTTCCCTTTAGAGGAAAGGGTGATGCATCACAGGAGCAGTAAGTATTTCCCTCAGTTTGAGAACCAAGGTATCAATCCAGTAGGAGAATCTCGTCAAGTCCAGAGTACCTTCGCAAACACAAAAGAGCTTGCACCCAACGCTTTAAAGGGGTTGTCAATCCCTTCAAGACTGTTTGCAAAGTGAGATCTAAAGGCGGAAAGTGCAACGAAGTAAAAAGTGTAAGGCTGCAAATATGGTGTGGAGTAGACCCGAGGGCCATAGTGTTCACTAGAGGCTTCTCTCAAAATAGCAAATATCACAGTGGGTGAAAAAATTACTGTCGAGCAATTGATAGAACCGCGCAAAGTCATGACGATATCTAAGGCAATGATAATACATATAGACATCACATCCGAGACAAGTAGACCGATACTTTCTGCATCTACTACTATTACTCCACACATCAACCGCTATCCAGCATCCATCTAGTGTATTGAGTTCATGACGAAGAGAGTAACGCCTTAAGCAAGATGACATGATGTAGAGGGATAATCCCAAACCAATGATGAAAACCCCATCTTTTTACCCTTGATGGCAACAACATGATGCGTGCCTCGCTACCCCTTCTGTCACTGGGTGAGGTCATCGCACGGTATGAACCCAAAACCAAGCACTTCTCCCATTGCAAGAATCATAGATCAAATTGGACAAACAAAACCCACAACTCGAAGAGAAATACAAGGATATGAAATCATGCATAAGAGAGATCAGAAGAAACTCAAATAAGATTCATAGATAATCTGATCATAAATCCACAATTCATCGAATCTCGACAAACACACCGCAAAAGAAGATTACATTGAATAGATCTCCATGAAGATCATGGAGAACTTTGTATTGAAGATCCAAGAGAGAGAGAAGAAGCCATCTAGTTACTAGCTATGGACCCGTAGGTCTATGGTGAATACTCACGCATCATCGGAGAGGTCATGGTGTTGATGAAGAAGCCCTCCGTATCCGAATCCCCCCTCCGGCAGGGCACCAGGACATGCCCCAGATGGGATCTTGCGGAGACAGAAGCTTGCGGCGGCGGAAAAGTACTTTCAATGATCTCCTGATTTTTTGTGGAATTTTTGGGGATATATAGGCGCAAAACCTAGGGCAAAGGAGCGTCAGGGAGCCCACAAGCCAGGGGTCGCGGGCCCCCCTGGCCGCGCCATGAGGGCTTGTGGGGTCCCTGGTGACCCCCCGCCCTGATTCTCCGGCTCTCCGATCTTTTTCTGTTCCGAAAAAAATCTTTTTGGCAGTTTTATTCCGTTTGGACTCCGTTCAAAATCCTCCTTTGAAAGGGGTCAAAAACATGGAAAAAACAGGAACTGGCTCTTGGCACTGAGTTAATAAGTTAGTCCCAAAAATATATAAAAGGCATGCAAAACATCCAAAGTTTGACAAGATAATAGCATGAAACCATCAAAAATTATAGATACGTTGGAGACATATCAACGGACACCAGGAGATGGGTCACGCCGCCTCAGGCGGTTTTCAATGGAGCAACCTTGTCCAAGCCCCACACGACGAATGGCCATGTGACTAGGACCATCTCCTTGGCGTCTTTTAGGGCAGACGACCAGTAGAACCCATTGTGGAACGCCTTGGCCACCAGGGAGCTTGAGGCGGCATGGTGGTCACACTCGCGCTGGTGGATGTCGACAAGGATCTTGCGGCCCTTGTCCGCTTCGACGCAATGCTGGAAAACCCCAGACACGCTGTGCTTGACGAGCTCATTATTGATGATGGTGTAGGCGGTGGAACGCCTTTGGATTTGCCAGGCCTCGACCCTATTGGCAGGAAGAGTACCATTCTCGAGGTATTCGAGGAAGGGTTGTGCCCAGGACGGGGCTGTGACCACTGTTAACATGGCCGCCATGACTGGGCTTGTTGGAGCGGGGGTGGCAGGCGGCTGGCCGGTTACCGCAGTCCCCAAGTCGGGTGGGAAGGACCCCAAGAGAGGGCCGGTAGCTGATGTCTACTACGCAACCTTCTCTTGTAGACGTTGTTGGGCCTCCAAGCGCATAGGTTTGTAGGACAGTAGCAATTTCCCCTCAAGTGGGTGACCTAAGGTTTATCAATCTGTGGGAGGCGTAGGATGAAGATGGTCTCTCTCAAGCAACCCTGCAACCAAATAACAAAGAGTCTCTTGTGTCCCCAACACACCCAATACAATGGTAAGTTGTATAGGTGCACTAGTTCGGCGAAGAGATGGTGATACATGTGCAATAAGGATGGTACATATAGGTTTTTGTAATCTGAAATTACAAAAACAGCAAGGTAACAAATGGTAAAAGTGAGCACGAACGGTATTGCAATGCGTGGAAACAAGGCCTAGGGTTCATACTTTCACTAGTGAAGTTCTCTCAACAAAGATACCATAATTGGATCATATAACTAGCCCTCAACATGCAACAAAGAGTCACTCCAAAGTCACTAATAGCGGAGAACAAACGAAGAGATTATTGTCGGGTACGAAACGACCACAAAGTTATTCTTTCTGATCGATCTATTCGAGAGTCCGTAGCAAAATGGCAAGAAGCTATTCTTTCCGTTCAATCTTTCATAGAGTTCGTACTAGAATAACACCTTAAGATACATATCAACCAAGACCCTAATGTCACCTAGATACTCCATTGTCACCTCAAGTATCCGTGGGCATGATTATACGATATGCATCACATAATCTCAGAATCATCTATTCAACCAACACATAGAACTTCAAAGAGTGCCGCAAAGTTTCTACCGGAGAGTCAAAACGTGTGCCAACCCCTATGCATAGGTTCCTGATGTCACGAACCTGCAAGTTGATCACCAAAACATACATCGAGTACTCACATGAATCAAACGTGTGCCAACCCATATGCATAGGTTCCCAATGTCACAAACCCGCAAGTTGATCACCGCAGATAGACACGTGCAAGACATACATCAAGTGTTCTCAAAGACTCAATCCGATAAGATAACTTCAAAGGGGAAACTCAGTTCATTACAAGAAGGGAGAGTGGGAAGAACATCATAAGATCCAACTATAGTAGCAAAGCCCATGGTACATCGAGATCAAGACATCTCAAGAAAACGAGAGAGAGAGAGATCAAACACATAGCTACTGGTACATACCCTCAGCCCCGAGGGTGAACTACTCCCTCCTCATCATGGAGATCACCGGGATGATGAATATGGCCACGGGAGATGGAGTCCCCCTCCGACAGGGTGTCGGAACGGGCTCCAGATTGGTTTTTGGTGGCTACAGAGGCTTGCGGCGGCGGAACTCCCGATCTAGGTTTCTTTCTGGGGGTTTCTGAATTTATAGGAATTTATGGCGGTGGAATTGCGTCAGTTGGGCCAACAAGGAGGTCACAAGCATGCACGGTGCGGCCTGGGGGGTTGGCCGCGGCGTCAAGGCTTGTGACTCCCTCGTGGCTCTTCTGGCCTTCTTCCAAAGCTTCGGGAGTCTCTTTCTGTCCAAAAAATCATCGTAAAGTTTCATTCCATTTGGACTCCGTCTGAAAAAGGGTCAAAAACACAGAAAAAACAGAAACTGGCACTTGACACTGAGTTAATAGGTTAGTCCCAGAAAAAGATATAAAATAGCATATTCATGCATATAAAACATCCAAAGTTTACAAGATAACAGCATGAAACCATCAAAAATTATAGATACGTTTGAGACGTATCAGTAGCCCCCGTGCTAGATGGAATAGTCGGTGGGCCGGTTGGAGCCGTAGCCAGCGGGGTGGCGGCACTCCTCAAGTCGACGTCGATGATCCCCGGGTCTGCCGGGATGAAGATGGACTCAGATTATGGCGAAGGCGTGATGGAGGGCTTGCACAAGTGCTCCAGGGATATGCCGGCTGGGATGGGTTGCCGGATGGAATCGATCTTCGCCAGTGTGTCAACAGCCTCGTTGCTGGCTCGAAGGATGTGGTGGAACTCGCATCCTTCGACACCGCCGGTCAGCTGCTGGACAAGGAAATGATAGTTGGCCATGTTTGCGTCTCTGGCGTCCCATTCGCCAGTGACTTGCTGCACCACCAGGTCGGAGTCGCCGAAGCACAGGATGCGTCGGGCGCCGATTTCCCTGGCTAGACGGAGGCCGTCGGCGAGCACTTTGTACTCCGCCATGTTGTTTGATGCTGGGAAGTGGATCTATAGGATGTACTATAGCCGGTCCTCCTTGGGGGAGGAGAGAACGATGCCGGCTACGAGGTCGGTGCGCATCTTCGAGCCATTAGAGTGCATGCACGAATGGGTGGAATCGGGAGGCGGCGGCATGTATTATGTTTCTTCCTAGTCGACGAGGAAGTCCGCCAAGGCTTGAGATTTGACGACGGTGCAGGACTTGTAGGTGATGTCGTGGTCGGCCAACCAAGGGCCCACTTGGGGATGCGGCAAGTCGCGTCCCGATTTCCCATGATCTCCTCGAGGGGAGCGGTGCTCACCACCGTGACCGGGTGTCCTTGGAAGTAGGGCTTGAGCTTCCGGGCCGCCAGGAACACACCGTAGCACATCTTCTGGTTGTGCGGGTATTTTTTCTTGGAGGCGGACAACACCTCGCTCAGATAGTAGACCGGTCGTTGGACCGACCGGGCTCGGCCCGGCTCCGAGCGCTCGACGTTCATGACGATGCTGACGACGCGGTTGGTCTCCGTGTTGTAGCAACAGTGGTTCTTTGTCTATCGGCACGGCCAACACATGCGTAGTGGTTAGCGCGTGCTTGAGGTCGTGCAGGGCCTCGTCGGCTTCGTCGCTCCACATGAAGCCATTTGCCTTTTTGAGCAGGTGGTAGAGAGGGAGGGCCTTTTCTCCCAGTCGGCTGATGAAGCGGCTGAGCGAAGCGAGGCAGCCGGTGATCTTCTGGATGCCGACCAGGTTGGTCGGCCAGGCCATGCGCTGGATGGCCCGAATCTTCTCCGGGCTGGCCTCGATCCCTCGCTCGGAAACGAGCAAACCAAGGAGCTTGCCGACTCGGACGTCAAACACACATTTTTCCGGGTACAGCCGGATCTCGAACTCGTGCAGGCTCGCGAACGTCTCTTTGAGATTGTCCATGAGGGTGCGGCTTTCTTCTGTCTTGACCACAACGCCGTCCACGTAGACGTGTACGTTGCGGCCAAGCTGCCTATAGAGACATCGCTGCATGCAGCGCTAGAACATGGCGCCGACGTTTTTCAACCCGAACACCATCGTAACATAGCAAAATGCCCCAAAGGGTGTTATGAAGGTTGTATTGATCCGGTTGGCCGGATTTAGACTGATCTGGTGGTAGCCTGAATATGCATACAAGAAGGAAAGTAGCTCGCAGCCGGCCATCAAGTCGATCACTTGGTTGTTACGGGTAGAGCGAATGGATCCTTGGGGTATGCCTTGTTTAGGCTCGTGTAATCGATACACAGGCTCCAAGTCTTTTTCTTCTTTAGAACCAAGACTGGGTTCGTCATCCAATTCGGGTGGAAGACTTCCATGATGAAGTCAGCCGCTAGCAGCCGGGCGATTTCTTCATCGATGGTCCTCCGCTTCTCCTCACAGAATCGGCATAGCAGTTGCTTGACCGACTTTGTGTCCGGTCGGATGTGTAGGAAGTGCTCGGCAAACTTCATCGGGACTCCCGACATGTCCTTTGGGGTCCATACAAAGATATCCCGATTCTCACAGAGGAAGTCAACGAGCTCGCTTTCCTATTTGTCACTTAGGCCGGCCCCCACCACGACGTACTTGCCGGTGGGGTCAGCCGGGTCCAGGGGACCCTCTTGGTATCCTTGCGGGTGGCCGACCAAAACTGGGTCTCCGCAACCGGCTGATTCAACTTGGGCTCTGGCATGGCCACCGGCTCGCAGGCAAGAGCCATGAGTCGGTCGATCTGTCGCCGCTCCTCGGTGATGACGAGGGACAAGCCGGCCACAACACACTCGGATGGTTTCTTGTAGTTTCTAGCGACGGTGATGATCCCGTGCGGACCCGACAGCTTCATCTTCAGGTAGGCGTAGTGTGGGACCGCCATGAACTTGGCCAGGGCCGGCCGTCCCAAGATGGCCTGGTAGGAGCTGGTGAGGTTGACGACCTCGAACCAGATCGTCTCCCGGCGGAATTTCTTAGGCAAGCCGAACAGCACACCCAGTCGGACCTTGCCGATCGGGAGCAAGAGTGGCCGGGGACGATGCCGTGGAACACCGTCCGAGTCGGCAGGGGCTCAGACTACATAATGTCGAGCTTATCCATGGTATCGCGATAGAGGATATTAATGTTGATACCGCCGTCGACGAGCACCCGTGTGAAGCGGCATGTGCACCCGTCATGAAGCCTGGCGTCAGATCATAGCCGGATGATCCTCGCGGGCCCAAGTGATTGGCTTGTCCGACCAGTGCATGTACTGGGGGACTGGCGGGACGATGGCGTTGACCTCGAGCGCATGCTTGCGCTGGCTATGCTTTTCATCATCCTCGGTGGTGAAGATGACGTAGGTCACGTCCTGCTAGGGGTAGTCGTCGCGAGCACCGCCGGCTCCCAACGCGGGAGGCGGCGGCAACGGCGTGGGCGGCAGGGCGTCGCCATGCACGATCTTGGTGAACTAGCTGCACTAATGTGTTGTGTGCGTTGCCGGCTTGGCCCCACTACAGAATTTATAGGGCCCATCAAGCATGGCCTCGAAGGTGTACTTGGCTTACCATGGCTGTTTGCCGTCGTTGGTGCGCTCGCCCCGGCTGGAGCCTTGGCCGTCGGCCATCTGGCCATCCTCGACGGCCGCAACCTGCCGGGTGCCTTGGCGGGCATCCGACTGGTCGATCTTGCGCTTGCCCTGATCCGGCTGGGATCGTCCAGCTGGTGGGCTGGCAGCCGGTGATACGTCTCAAACGTATCTACAATTTTTCATGGTTTCATGTTCTTATCTTGTCAACTTTGGATGTTTTATGTACCTTTTATATCTTTTTTGGGACTAACTTATTAATTCAGTGCCAAGTGCCAGTTCCTGTTTTTTCTGTGTTTTTGACTCTTTTCATATCTAATTTTAGAATGGAGTCCAAACGGAATAAGATCCCCAAAATGAATTTTTCCAGAACATAAGAAGATCGGGGGACTTGAGGGCCAAGGCAGGAGAGCCACATGGGGCGCACAAGCCCTGTAGCCGCCACCAGGGGGCCGGCAGCTACCAGGCTTGTGGCCTCCCTGGCGCCCCCCTGCCCTAGCTCTTTCGCCTATATATTCCCTAAAATCCAGAAAAAAATGAGGGCATCCGCGAAAACACTTTTCCGCCGCCGCAAGCTTCCGTTTCCGCGAGATCTCATCTGGAGACCCTTCCCGGTGCCCTGTCGAAGGGGACTTTGGAGTTGGAGGGCTTCTACATCAACGTCATCGCCTCTCCAATGACTCGTGAGTAGTTCACTTCAGACCTACGGGTCCATAGTTAGTAGCTAGATGGCTTCTTCTCTCTCTTGGATCTTCAATACAAATTTCTCCATGATCCTCATGGAGATCTATCCGATGTAATCCTCTTTGGCGGTGTGTTTCTCGAGATCCGATGAATTGTGGATTTTTGATCAGATTATCTATGATATATATTTGAGTCTTTGTTGATTTCTTATATGCATGATTTGATATCCTTGTAAGTCTCTCCGAGTCTTGCGTTTTGTTTGGCCAACTAGATCTATGATTCTTGCAATGGGAGAAGTGCTTGGTTTTTGGTTCATACCGTGTGGTGACCTTTCCCAGTGACAGAAGGGGCATCAAGGCACGCATCGTGTTGTTGCCATCAAGGATAACAAGATGGGCTTTTATCGTAGATATGAGATTGTCCATCTACATCATGTCATCTTGCTTAAGGCGTTACTCTGTTCTTATGAACTTAATACACTAGATGCATGCTGGATAGCGGTCGACGTGCGGAGTAATAGTAGTAGATGCAGAAAGTATCGGTCTACTTGTTTTGGACATGATGCCTATAGATATAATCATTGCCATAGGTAACATCACGACTTTGCGCGGTTCTATGAATTGCTCGACAGTAATTCATTCACCCACCGTCTACTTGCTTTCATGAGAGAATCCACTAGTGAACACTACGGCCCCCGGGTCTATTCACAACTATCCTTTCCACTTTTGCTTTTACTTTGCTTTCAGTTCTCACTTTGCAAACAATCTATAAGGGATTGACAACCCCTTCATAGCGTTGGGTGCAAGTTCTTTGTGTTTGTGCACGTACTTGTGACTTGACGCGATCCTCCCTCTCGATCGATACCTTGGTTCTCAAAACTGAGAGAAATACTTACCGCCGTTGTGCTACATCACCCTTTCCGCTTTGAGGGAACACCAACGCAAGGCTCCAAGGCCACGGGGGAATCCTTTGCATATTTGCCAAGGAAGTCCCTAAAGGCGTAGCTGTAGTAGAAGGATTCCTGGTGCCGTTGCTGAGGAGTAACAAGACAAGAATAGTCTCCCGTCAACACGCTTATTTCTGGCACCATTGGAAGGTCTTTTGTTGCAGTAGCAGAAGTATTTCTGGCGCCGTTGCCGGGGAGGAGAAATCAAGTCAAGATCTATCCAAGTAGGTGTCACAAACTCATCTCTTGCACTTACCTTTTTTGCTAGTTGCCTCTCGTTTTCCTCTCCCCCACTTCACATTTGCCGTTTTCATTTGCCTTTCTCCTTTGTCGTTTTCTTTTGCCTTTTGCCGTTTTCCTTTGCTAGTTTTCTTGCTTGCTTGTGTTCTTGTTGGTTTGTTGAAGTCATCATGGACGAAAACACCAAACTTTGTGACTTCTCGAGTACCAATAATAATGATTTTATTAGTACTCCGATTTCTCCCGCCACTAGTGCGGAATCGTATGAAATCAATGCTGCCTTGCTGAATCTTGTTATGAAAGAGCAATTCTCTGGCCTTCCTAGTGAAGATACCGCATCCCATCTCAATACCTTCATTGAACTTTGCGATATGCAAAAGAAAAGAGATGTGGATAATGACGTGATTAAGTTGAAGCTTTTTCCTTTCTTGTTGCGAGATCGCGCAAAAACATGGTTTTCTTCTTTGCCTAAAATAGTATCGATTCTTGGGACAAGTGCAAAGATGCTTACATATCCAAGTATTTTCCGCCGGCTAAGATTATCTCCCTACGTAACGATATCATGAATTTCAAGCAACTTGATCTTGAACACGTTGCACAATCTTGGGAGAGGATGAATTTAATGATTAGAAATTGTCCCGCTCATGGCCTGAGTTTGTGGATGATTATACAAATCTTTTACGCTGGCTTGAATTTCGCTTCTCGCAATATCTTGGACTCCGCCTCAGGTGGAACGTTCATGGAAATCACGTTAGGAGACGCTACAAAACTCCTAGACAATATCATGACCAACTACTCTCAGTGGCACACTGAAAGGTCACCTGCTAGCAAAAAGGTACACGCGATAGAAGAAATTAACTCGCTTAGTGCTAAGATGGACGAGTTGATGAATTTGGTTGCTAGTAGAAATTCTCCTTTAGATCCTAATGAAATGCCACTATCTTCCTTGATTGAGAGTAGCAACACTAGTTTGGACGTTAATTTTGTTGGTAGGAACAATTTTGGCAACAATAATGCTTTTAGAGGAAACTATGTTCCTAGGCCTTTTCCTAGTAACTCCTCTAACAATTATGGCAATTCCTACAACAACACTTATGGAAATCACAACAAATTACCCTCTGATTTAGAGAGTAATATCAAAGAGTTCATCAACTCTCAAAAGATTCTCAGTGCGTCCATAGAGGAAAAACTACTCAAAATAGAAGATTTGGCTAAGAGCGTTGATAGGATGTCTTGTGATATTGATGCTTTGAAAGTTAGATGTGCTCCTCCCAAGGTCAACTTGGATGAAACTTTAAAATCTATGCGTGTCTCCATGAATGAGAGCAAAGAAAGAACCGCCCAAATTCGCGCTAGGCATGAATGGTTTAAAAGGGTGTGTTCTAGTGATGCAAATCACGAAGATCTTAAAGTGTTTGGTGTGACTCCTCTTGAATCTTTGTTTTTGTGTGTCAAACCTATTGATGAAGGGGCTGGATATGAATCCACTTTGGTTGAAAAACTCCCCAATGATTCGGAGTCCACCTATCTTGATGATAAAGGTGTGGAGAGTGGCGTAGAAGAAATCAAAATATTGGGTAGTAATGAAACTCCCACTTTGGATTTCAAGAAATTCAGTTATGGTAGTTGCTCCTTGTTTGAATGCATTTCTTTGATGCAATCCATTGCAAACTCTCCACATGCTTATAGCCAAAGAAAAGCCTTTACCACACATATCGTAGATGCTATGCTGAAATCTCTTGAAGAGAAGCTCGAACTAGAAGTCTCTATACCTAGAAAACTTCATGATGAGTGGGAACCTACTATCAAAATCAAAATCAAAAACTATGAATGCAATGCTTTGTGTGATTTGGGTGCTAGTGTTTCCGCGATTCCAAAGTCTTTATGTGATATTCTTGGTTTTCATGAGATTGAAGAGTGTTCTCTTAATTTGCATCTTGCGGATTCTACTGTCAAGAAACCCATGGGAAGGATCAATAATGTTCTTATTGTTGCAAATAAGAACTATGTACCCGTGGATTTCATTGTACTTGACATAGATTGCAATCCTTCATGTCCCATTATTCTTGGTAGACCTTTCCTAAGGACTATTGGTGCTATCATCGATATGAAGGAAGGGAATATTAGATTTCAATTTCCCCTAAAGAAGGGCATGGAGCATTTTCCTAGAAAGAAAATAAGATTGCCTTATAAATCTATGATGAGGGCTACTTATGGTTTGAGCACCAAAAATGACTATACGTGATTCCATCACCTTATGCCTAGCTAAGGGCGTTAAACAATAGCGCTTGTTGGGAGGCAACCCAACGAATCTATCCTTTTTCTTTCTGTTCTGTGTTTTCCATACTTTCATAATTCTGTTATGATTCTGTTTTTTGTGTTTATTTTTGCATTTGTGCCAAGTAAAACCGTTATGATTAGTCTTGGGGATGATCGTTTGGTCATGCTGGAAAAGACAGAAACTTTCTGCTCACGAAAAGAATTTTCATTTTTTAATGTAAGAGATTTTGAGTGGATTCTTTTTGCTTCTGTTTGCCACGCAAATTCTTCAGACTGTCGTAAGTTTTCAGAATTTTTGAAGTACCAGAAGTATACGAAGTACACATATTGCTACAGACTGGTCTACTGTTAACATATTCTGTGTTTATTGAGTTGGTTGCTTATTTTGATGAAACTATGGATAGTATCGGTGGCTATTAGCCATGGAAGATTGAAAATAAAGTAACCCAACATCAACATAAGTAGAATTTAACTTTGCTACAGTACCTAAGGAAGTGGTGGTTTGCTTTCTTATACTAATGTTATCACGAGTTTATGTTTAAGTTTCGTGTTGTGAAGTTTTCATGTTTTGGGTGAAGTTCTTATGGACAAAGAGATAAAGAGTGGCAAGAGCTCAAGATTAGGGATGCCCAAGGCACCCCAAGTTGATTCAAGGATGTCGTAAAATCCTAAGCTTGGGGATGCCCCGGGAAGGCATCCCCTCTTTCGTCTTCAATCCATCGGTAACGTTACTTGGGGCTATATTTTTATTCACCACATGTTATGTGTTTTGCTTGGAGCGTCTTGTATCGTAGGAGTCTTTTATTTTTGTTGTGTCACAATCTTCCTTGCTGCACACATAGAGAGAGAGACATTCACTCACCGTGATTTTGTCGAGCTTCACTTATATCCTTTGGTTAGACAATTCAGCTCACATGTGCTTCACTTATATCTTTTAAGCTAGTTGATTTTGCTCTATGTGCTTCACTTATATCTTTTAGAGCACGGAAGCGCGTGGCTTGGTAGTTGATCTATGCTATGAAATTAGTCTCAAAAAGGGTAGTTATCCAAAGGGATATGAAAACTTCCACCTTCATGTGCATTGAATAGTTAGAGAAGTTCGATTCATCTCAAATAGTTTTGAGTTGTGGTTGTGGTAATATTTAAGTTATGTTAGTATGGTGTTGTGGATTTAGAAATATTTGTGTTGAACTTAGTAATTCCCGTAGCATGCACGTATGGTGAACCGCTATGTGATGAAGTTTGAGCATGATTAGTTTATTGATTGTCATCCTTCGTGTGGCGGTCGGGATCGTGCGATGGTTTATACCTACCAAGCCTTCCCCTAGGAGTATGCGTTGAATGCTTTGTTTCGATTACTACTAAAACTTTTGCAACAAGTATATGAGTTCTTCATGACTAATGTTGAGTCTATGGTTTAGATTCACTTTCACCTTTCACCATCACTATCTTCTTTAGTGCCGTGCAACTTTCGCCGGTGCACAAAACCCACCATATAGCCTCCCTCAAAATAGCCACCATACCTTCCTACTATGGCTTTTTCAAAGCTATTCTGAGATACATTGCCATAAAACTACCACCATGACATGTGCCACCACTTCTACATTGCCATTGCATGATCATAATATAGCTAGCATGATGTTTCCATTGATTTCTATGCCATGCTAGATCATTGTCACGGTACACTACCGAAGGCATTCCATATAGAGTCATCATTGCTCTAAGTTTTGAGTTGAAAGTGTGATGATCATCATTGATGGAGCATTGTCCCATGTGAGGAAATAAAAGAGGCCAGCGAATCCCATATACAAAAGAGGCCAAAGACGCCCACCAAAAAAAGAGGCCAAAGAGCCCACCAAAACATGAGAGAAAAAGAGAGAAGGGACAATGCTACTATCCTTCCACACTTGTGCTTATTAAGGACCATGATCTTCATGATTGAGAGTCTCTCGTTTTTTCACCACCATATAGCTAGTGAGAAATTTTCATTATATAACTTGGCTTGTATATTCCAATGATAGGCTTCCTCAAATTTGCCTTAGGTCTTCGTGAGCAAGCAAGTTGGATGCACACCCACTACTTTTCTTTAAGAGCTTTCACATACTCTTAGCTCTAGTGGATCATTTGTATGGCAATTCCTACTCATTCACATTGATTTCTATTGATGAGCATCTCCATAGCTCATTGATATGCCTAGTTAATGTGACCATCTTCTCCTTGTTTGTCTTGCAACCTCCACCACATTCCATTCCACTTATAGTGCTAAAACCATGGCTCACTCTCACGTATTGCGTGAGAGTTGAAAAGGTTTGAGAAAGTAAAGGTGTGAAAACAATTACTTGGCCAATACTGGGGTTGTGCATGATTTAAATTCATTGTGCAAGGATGATAGAGCGTAGCCAAACTATATGATTTTGTAGGGATAACTTTCTTTTGGCCTAGTTATTTTGAAAGTTCATTATTACCTTGCTAGTTTGCTTGAAGTATTATTGTCTCCACATCAATAGCAAACTATTGTTTTCAATCTAATGGATTTGAACATTCACGTCACATAAGAGGAGTTACAAAGGATATCTATTCTAGGTAGCATGAAAGCATCAAAAATTCATTCTTTATCACTTCCCTACTCGAGGACGAGCAGGAGTTAAGCTTGGGGATGCTTGATACGTCTCAAACGTATCTATAATTTTTGATGGTTTCATGATGTTATCTTGTTAACTTTGGATGTTTTATGTACCTCTTATATCTTTTTGGGACTAACTTATTAATTCAGTGCCAAGTGCCAGTTCCTGTTTTTTCTGTGTTTTTGACTCTTTTCAGATCTGATTTTGGAATGGAGTCCTAACGGAATAAAATCCCTGAAATGAATTTTTCCAGAACAGAAGAAGATCGGGGGACTTGAGGGCCAAGGCAGGAGAGCCACACGGGGCGCACAAGCCCTGTAGCCGCCACCAGGGGGCGGCGGCTACCAGGCTTATGGCCTCCCTGGCGCCCCCCTGCCCTAGCTCTTTTGCCTATATATTCCCAAAAATCCAGAAAAAAACTCAGGGCATCCACGAAAACACTTTTCCGCCGCCGCAAGCTTTCGTTTCCGCGAGATCTCATCTGGAGACCCTTCCCAGTGCCCTGCCGAAGGAGACTTTGGAGTTGGAGGGCTTCTACATCAACATCATCGCCTCTCCAATGACTCGTGAGTAGTTCACTTCAGACCTACGGTCCGTAGTTAGTACCTAGATGGCTTCTTCTCTCTCTTGGATCTTCAATACAAAGTTCTCCATGATCCTCATGGATATCTATCTGATGTAATCCTCTTTGGCGGTGTGTTTGTCGAGATCCGATGAATTGTGGATTTGTGATCAGATTATCTACGATATATATTTGAGTCTTTGCTAATTTCTTATATGCATGATTTGATATCCTTGTAAGTCTCTTCGAGTCTTGGGTTTTGTTTGGCCAACTAGACCTATGATTCTTGCAATGGGAGAAGTGCTTGGTTTTGGGTTCATACCGTGTGGTGACCTTTCCTAGTGACAGAAGGGGCAGCAAGGCACACATCATGTTGTTGCCATCAAGGGTAACAAGATGGGCTTTTATCGTAGATATGAGATTGTCCATCTACATCATGTCATCTTGCTTAAGGCGTTACTCTGTTCTTATGAACTTAATACACTAGATGCATGCTGGATAGCGGTCGACGTGTGGAGTAATAGTAGTAGATGCAGAAAGTATTGGTTTACTTGTTTTGGACGAGATGCCTATAGATATAATCATTGGCATAGATAACGTCACGACTTTGCACGGTTCTATCAATTGCTCGACAGTAATTCGTTCACCCACCGTCTACTTGCTTTCATGAGAGAAGCCACTAGTGAACACTACGGCCCCGGGGTCTATTGACAACTATCGTTTCCACTTTCGCTTTTACTTTGCTTTGTTTACTTTTTGCTTTCAGTTCTCACTTTGCAAACAATCTATAAGGGATTGACAACCCCTTCATAGCGTTGGGTGCAAGCTCTTTGTGTTTGTGCAAGTACTTGTGACTTGACGCGATCCTCCCTCTCGATCGATACCTTGGTTCTCAAAACTTAGGGAAATACTTACCGCCGTTGTGCTACATCACCCTTTTCGCTTCGAGGGAACACCAACGCAAGGCTCCAAGGCCACGGGGGAATCCTTTGCATATTTGCCAAGGAAGTCCCTAAAGGCGTAGCCGTAGCAGAAGGATTCCTGGTGCCGTTGGTGAGGAGTATCAAGACAAGAATAGTCTCCCATCAACACGCTTATTTCTGGTGCCATTGGAAGGTCTTTTGTTGTAGTAGCAGCCAGCTTGGCCATGGTTGGCTTACCGGCCGCGTCGACGAGCACTGGGAGCTTCATGGAAGACTCGGCCAGGCATACTGGTCGACGACGGCCATCAGTTGCTCCGGCATTGACGGTTCCCGATGCATGAGCTTGTGCTAGAGGAGCGTGTTGTCTCGGCAGTCTTCGATGAAGTACTGAATCGCATGTACTTCATGGACGCCCTCGCAGGAGTTGTGGAGCTCGGTCCATCGCGTGAGGTAGTCGCAGAGGGGTTCGGTCGGGCCCTGTACGCACAGGGCGAGTTGCCAGGGACGGCGAGGGAACTTGTACGTGTCGGTGAAGTTGCACACAAACGCCTCCTGGAAGTCCAGCCGACCATTGACGCTGCAAGCCGGCAGGCTGTTAAACCACGTTCGGGACGAGCCGAGAAGCATGAGGGGCGTGTAGAGTACTGCTATGCGCATGTTGACGCCGGCAATGTCAACGGCGGTGGTATAGTCGGTCAACCAATCCTTGGGCTTGGTTGAGCCTATGTACTTGGGGGTGTTGTGCGCCAAGGTGAAGCTCTTGGGGAAAGGCTCTTTGAGGATGCGCGGCCCGAAACACGACGGACCGACAGTGCTCTCCTCCTCGGCGGATCGGGATTTCGTGAGGCGCTCCAGGCAGAAGCGAGCGTCTGGTCATCAAGCTGGCGCTCCTCGTGCCGGCTGCTTCGTGCTGGCTGGCGGTTGCCTTGGCTAGCCGGCTCCCTGACGCGATTGTTGACAACTGATGGGTTGCGGTCTCGTCGGTCATGGTTGCCTGCCTGTCGGGTGTCGCAGCGCTGGTGGGCATTCGCACGTGAAGGTGCATGGTTCGTCTCCCGCCGACCAGACATGGGCCGACGAGGGTCGTCATAGGTCCTCGAACGGGAACCAGCCGGGTCGCGCTATGACTGTGTCAGCTGGGCCTGCTGCGCGTTGGCAGCCTCCACGAGGATGTGGATGCGCTCTTGCTGGTCGCGGGCCGACCCCTCAATCCCTTCCATCTAGCTCAAGGTGGCCTGCGTAGCACGCATGTTCTTGGCGGGGGTGTCATAGATGGGGCGGCCGCCAGCCAGCTCCTGGCCGATGGTGCCGCCACGGCGTCACGCGTCCACCAGCTGGCTGGGCCGGGGGCAGCCGACGTGAGGTCGTGGGCCGCGTTGAAATCACGTCGAGTGGCCTTGAACTCGCGCTGGGTTGCCTCCAACGCCTCTGTCTCGCAGAGCAGTGATACGTCTCAAACGTATCTATAATTTCTTCTTGTTCCATAATCTTTTGGGTAACATTGTTATACATTTTGCTACACTTTTATATCTATTTACACATATCTGGACTAACATACTAACTCAGTGCACCCAGTGCCAGCTTTTGTCTGCTCATGCCTTTTTGTAGGGGCTTTTACCCAATTTTTCGGAACCCCAAAGATCCCGAGAAAAATATATAAAAATTAGCGCACCAGAAGCTGCACGAAGCACGAAAGGGGTCTAAAGGGGGTCTAGGGGCCGCCTAGGCGACTTTTGGGCGCGGCCCACCCCTAGGCCGCGCCAGGAGGCCACCTGGGTGGGTCCCACGCCTCTGGCGCCCTCCTTTCGCCTATATTTACCCCTCGTCAAGGAAAACCCTATACGGGATCCAGAATCGCAAATTTCTCCATCGTTCCGCCGCTGTAGCGCTTCCAAGATCGGGAACGTTAGGAGACCTCTTCCCGGCACCCTGCCGGAGGGAGGATTGACCTCCGGGAGCTTCTCCACCGCCATGGACGCTTCTCGGACGTGATGTGAGTAGTCCTCCTTGCACCATGAGTCCATGACCAGTAGCTATGTGATGTCTTCTCTCCAATCTTGTGCTTCCATGATTAGTCCTGGTGAGCTGCCCTACATGATCAAGGCACCTATGTAATTTTCATGCTATTGCTATGCTCGGTTTGATAGGATCCGATGGATTATGAGATTATGTTCAGATTGTTATGAGTTATATATTTGATTATCCTTTTATATTATGTTCTTTAGTGATTCATGCATGTTCTCCGCTGCTTTGTATTGCTTTGGCCGAGTAGTAGATTGCAACTCCAAGAGGGAGCGTTATGCATGATTGTGGGTTCATGCCCCCTGATGTCTAGCTTGAGTGACAAAAGCATGAGACTAGGGGATGTGCTGTTGCCAACAGGGATAAAACCATGGTGCTTGTGACCACGGTTGCAAGGCTTGTTTACCTTACGCATAGTTCGTTAATGCAGTTGTCCGTTGCTTTGAGTTTACACTTGGCTCACAACTTAATACCAATGAGATGTTCTGGATAGATATCTCAAGGTGGATGATTAGTAAGTAGATGCTAATGAATAAACGGTCTACTTGTCTTGGCGTACTGCCCATTACTATTGAGCCTCTAACTTTCAAGTAGCATAATTAGCATTCCGGTGCGTTCATAACTCTGTCAATTGCCCAGCTGTAATTTTTTTTCATGCCGCCTTAAAAATGAGTCATGGCAGCGTTAGACGCAAGCGTCGACCCACTTTGCAAAATGGACTTTAATGTCTGTCGGGCCAATCCAAACGATAAAATGCGGACAAAACATGCGTCTGTTTGGGTTGCGCGGTTAGAGTTGCTCTAAAAGCAACTCCAACGAGCCGACCCAAACGGACGGTGATTTGATCCGCTTTTTGTCCGTTTGGATCGGCTCAACGAACACCAACGTCCGTTTCGGTGTTTGGGTTGGCGCATGCGCCCAACACTGGTCCAATCCATTTTTTGTCGACGCATAAAAAAACATTTCCGAAGATAATAAACAAGTATTAATCAAACATTAAAAGCTGGTCATGAAGGCCGACGATAGTCAACGCGTCTCCATTACATTATAATTGGGAAAAAACACCCTAGACGTCCTCGTCGTCGATGGTGAGGTCGGGCTGTGCCGGCGGGGGCAGTGCTGGTGGCGGCGGTAGTGCGGCACGGGCGCGCTCCTCCGCGAGGCGCAGCGTCCTCTTATGCTGGAGGTAGGCGACCTCCTCCGGGAGCAACGTGTCGACATAGACGACGGGGTTGTTGTCGTTGGTTTGCGCGGAGCAGGGCGCAGCACGGGCGCGTTCCTCCGCCAGGCGCAACACCCTCTTATGTTGGAGGTAGGCGATCTCCTCCGGGAGCAGCGCGCGGGCATAGACGACAGGGGTGTTGCCGTTGTTTTGGGCGGGGCCGGCCATGGCTGCTGGCTAGGGTCGCCGACGAGGGAATGGAGGGGTGGCGAGATGGCGAAGGGGGTCTGGAAGCAGCTGAGGCCGAACCCCCTCCGCACGCTCAGATTAAAAAAGACTGATCGCGGTCGCTGACGCGTGAGCCCGCTGAGGTTGGTCGTCATTAGTTAACGTTGATCGCGGGTAGTTGGGGCGGACAGCGAGGACGCGCGCATCCGCTTCGCTTCCGCGCCTACGCATTTCAGGTCCAAATTTAAACCGCAAATGAATCAACGTGGACGCGTTTTGACAACGGGTCCATGCGTCGTAAGATCGAATCAAGAATTTCATTATATCCATTTCTTATACCTTCTATTTTATAAGATATTTCATAAGAATAAACCATAGGGATAGGGTCTAGAATAGAAGTAATAAAGTGAATAAAAAAAAGGGGGCCAATCTAAATATTGCTAATATATTAGAACCATCTTATTAATAATTCTAACGAGTTATCTTGGAATTTAGAATTAAATAAAAAATAAAAAACCCTATATTATGCTCAAGGAAAGAAGATATAGATAGGAGCTTATGCCCTAAAAAAAATACACTAGTTTCTTAAATTTAAAATAAAAAAGGGCCATCGCGCGGATCCAAAAAAAGACAACCATCGAAATGGGTCGCCCGTTGAAGTTGCTCTGAGATGTGCCGCAGCATCCTAATACAATGCTGCCATCGGTCCGTTGCATCTGTCAAGGGACCAAAAGAGGATGGCTGCAAGCAAAAGCCCATTTCTCCCGCACAACGTCCATGAAACCTGGGCCAACAAAGTTTTGGTCTGAATCTACCAAAGTTACCTGCAACGCCTTTCGCTTGGTGTGAGCAGTGGACCAACAAAGTGGCACACCAAGTCATAAAGTGTTGCTCGCTCCGGTCACTATTTCTTTAGTAAGCAGCAGACGTTAGTGGTGACACGGCATAGCGAGGGTGAAAGAAATGGGGAATCTCGTTCGGTCCCTCCTCCTTCCCAGCCCGGTCAATTGCCAAGACAAAAGCTCCGCGGACCTTCTGTCCACATTTCAAAAACTTTCAGCGTCACACTCCACTTATTCAAACGCTCAAAAACAGAAAGAAGAAAAATTGTTTCTGTGTCATCAATGGGTTCTTTTCTCGTATTGACATAGGAACTAATCAACGGTAAAAGAAAAAAGAAACAATCACGTGTACTCAATTTGCCATGGATCTCACTCTGTCACCATCTGCACGAAGCTTGTGCCACGGTGTGTACGTACTTTTCACCATAACTACAAAAATCCAACGGCGGCCGGCCTTCTGGAAGAACATTTTGAGCTAGCAGCATGCAGTATGTACACAAGAAGAAAAGGGCGCCATCAACCTCATCGCGGCTCGACGACGGTGATGGAGACGTCGTTGATGGACTGGGGCGAGAAGGTGGACTCGGTCTTGGTGGAGAAGGGGATCATGGCGGCCGGGAAGGTCCTCAGCCTGGTGAACATGGGCGGCCTGGCCGGCGCGGGGAGGTTCATGTGGTCGCTGATGAGCATGAGCAGGACGCTGGACATGGTCGGCCGGAGGTCCGGGTCGTCCTGCACGCAGAGGAGCCCCACGTGGAAGCACCGCCACGCCTCCTCCTTGGAGTATGCCCGCCCCAGCGCCGGGTCCATGAACTCGGCCGCCTTGTCCTCCGTCCAGCTCTTCCATGCCTGCACCAACACCAAGCAGCAGCTCAATGCTGCTCATCTCTGGACTGCATGATCGATGATGAAATTAATAGCAGCAGAGCTCTTGAGAGATTGTATTGTACTTACGTCTTGGATGAGCGTCTGCTCGTGCTCCTCGAGGTAGAGCGCGCCGTTCCGCTTGCCGCCGAGGATCTCGATGAGCAGGACCCCGAAGCTGAACACGTCCGACTTGACCGAGAACACGCCCTCCATCACGAACTCCGGCGCCATGTAGCCGCTGCATTGCATTTGCACGGGGACCGGGAGGATTCAGGTGAGTGGACAGTAGGGCCGGCCAATTACTCAAGGTCGTGGGGTGGGGTCGCTTACTAGGTTCCGACGACGCGGCCGGTGTTAACCTCGATGCACTCGTCCTCGAAGATCTTGGCCATGCCGAAATCGGAGATCTTGGGCCTCATCTTGTTGTCGAGGAGCACGTTGCTGGCCTTGAGGTCCCGGTGGACGACCTTGAGCAGCGAGTCCTCGTGCAGGTAGAGCAGCCCGCGGGCGATGCCCAGGATGATGCCGTGCCGGGTTTTCCAGTCCAGCTGCGCGCTCTTGCTAGCGTCTAATCAACAAAGTATAACAAAGTAATAACAATTAATTAAGCAAGCAGCACCCAAAACTATGAGTGATCAGGGATCGACCAACACAGCAACAGCAAAGTGTACTCCCTACTGGAGTACTGCATCATCATGTAGCAACTAATTAATTAATGATCTCGTTTTCCAGCCGGAAAACTTGGGGAGTACCATGTGGCGTGCAGGTCGCTCGCAGTGCGCATCACGCGATAATTATCCGGCCACTTAGAGGTTGCGATCAGTACGTCGATCGCCAGTCGGTTAATCAATGTGGAGATCGCTCGATTTAATTGCGCGGTCCATGGATCACCGGGCAGTAGCTAGCCAGGCACTGCACCGGCTGGCCGGGCCCCCATTAACCAAACGAACGAGAGGGGTTTAATGGCGGGACGCCGCAGGTTTCAACCACCGCTCTTTTTCTCTTTTCCAAGCTACCAACCGAAATGGATGGGAATGAGATGGAGGTGAAAGGAGGAGGGAGAGGGACGCACCGAAGAGGAAGGCGTCGAGGCTGCGGTTGGGGAGGTACTCGTACACCAGCAGCTTCTCGTCGCGCTCGGCGCACCAGCCCAGCAGCCGCACCAGGTTCCGGTGCTGCAGCTTGGCGATCAGCTCCACCTCGTTCCGGAACTCCGCCGCGCCCTGCCGCGACCGCGCCGACAGCCGCTTCACCGCGATCTCCGACCCGCCCGTCAGCACGCCCTTAATAAAATTTCGTTGGTTGGTTTTACATACATGGCAAAGCTCCGTTCAGCACAGCACAGCACAGAATGGCGGGAGAGGTTCTTCTAGCTAAGTGACCAGCTCAGGTTGCAGAGCAGATGATTCTTGCTAATCAACTGTACATGGTAAAATGTAAATTACGTACTCTGTAGACGGGGCCGAAGCCGCCCTCGCCGAGCTTGTTGGCCTTGGAGAAGTTGTCCGTGGCGGCGTGGATGGAGGCCAGGTCCATGAGCGGCAGGTCGGAGCTCGACATCGGCCTCAGGCTCCGGAGCAGCGATCTCCTCACGGCTGAAGATTCGCATTCCTACTTCAGCCCCAGCCCCAGTAGTACGTACGTAGTAACCAAGAAGCAAAGCAAGCCGGCTCAGACATGAGAGACGTGCGGAGGGATCACGTACCGTTGCGCTTCCGCCAGCGCCAGCAGTAGATGCAGTAGAAGAGCGTGCAGAAGATGACCACCACCAGCACGGACACCATGATCTTCATCGCCTCCTGGCTCGACCCGCGCCCCGCAGCCGCCTCGCCGTCGCCGCCCGACGGCGCCAGGGACGACGACGACGCCGCGGCGCCCATGAGCCGGCGGTGCGACGCCATGCGCTGCTCCGGCGGAGGAAGGTCTCTGCCGATGATTGCCTGAACCTTGACGTGGTGAAAAGGGTGGAGGAGGAGGAGAAAGACGTGAGAATGGCGAGGACGGGGAGTGGGACGGAGTGAGGGAGACGATGGTGGCTGCGGCCGGCTCAAAAGGTTGTAGTAGCAGTAGCAGGAGCAGTTGCCAAATGTCCACCTACCGGATCTTTGTTTTTCCTTCTTCCGGCACCGGCAGTCGGCACAGCGTTTTCTTGGCGCAGCAACAGCGCAGTTATTATCCTTCTGGTTAAAGGGCGCGTTTGCAGTGGGAATTTTCGTTATTCTCTTCTTTTTCCATACCTCCACAAGGTAAAAACCATAGGAGGTTCCATGAATTGGCAGTAAATCTTAGGAGGTTCCATGAACCAGTAGGACCATGCAAGTAAAGTAAGTGGGGTAGAACTTGTCATGGTCGCGATAGATTAGTCTACCTGTCCCAATTAAGCCACTGATGAGCTTTCATTAAGTCAGTTAGGTCTTAGTGGGATGTTGAGAGAGAAGCATCCAGCTATTTACTAGTACAACATCAAGCCTTGACATATTCCACAGTTACCTAAAAGACAAAAAAAAACACCTCTCATAAAAAAAAATACTCCTTCCGTTTCAAAATAAGCATCTCTGACTCGCTCTTTTAGTAAAAAACAATGTACTAAATCAGCGACACTTATTTCAGAACGAAAGGCGTACATACAAATGCTATCAGAACTGTTGAACGTTCTATAAGTAAAGTTATATTGTTTCAAAGGGAAAATGAATTCTATTTAGACCCTGGACTGTGGTGTATGGCCTAAGATGAAGCCCTAAAGTTGTAACCTTAAAGGCTTGAACTTTCAATTTTTGCCGTTGTAGTACAAAAAATGTGTGGCTATAGCCTATAATCCACAAGTTTTAAGAAAGAAACAAGCTATTGCTACATTCTACAGAAAGTTTGCAATATTAGTACAGAAAAATGTGCGACTAGAATCAACGAGTTTCAAGAAGAAGAAAACAAGGAATTGCTATATTCTACTGTACAAAGCAGGGGTGTTAACGTGAACTATTTCAAGCTTGTGGGAAAATAAGCTAGATGAAAACGGCATGTTATAAGCGCACAATACATAACAAAGAGAACTAAACAGTACAAAAGCACGTGAGATAATGTATCAATCAGTGATTTGAGGCCCAAAACCTGAAACATCAATTTTTGTCTTCCAAAAATAAATAAATAGCGAGAATGCCAACGCATCATTATAGATAATGTATCCATGACACTGCCAGCTAGATTCTAGTCTTATATAACAAAAAAGAAGCACCCTCAGTTTCTTAAGTGCATATATGATAATATGTGAATGGTACTGCAGGTCACATCACTTTAGCTAAGCAAAAAACATGGTTTCCAAGACAAAAGACACACAACAATTTTGGGACAGTTATACATCCTGAAACGAAATAACACAAGATTGAGTAGATGCACACCATGGACATGAACCTGCTCTTTGTCCTTGATGCAGATACAGCTACCGGATAACCTGCATAGCGAAGTTTCTTCCAGGTGTAACCATTAGAAAAGCACAGAACGATCTCTAGTTAATCAGCGGATTTCAAGAAACAAAGAAAAAACAATTGCTGCATTCTAGAGTATATAGCAGGGGTCTCCTTGAAATTATCATGAACTGTTTCAAGCTTGATGAAGAATAAGCAGATATTACATAACAAAGAGAACTAAACAGTACTAAAGTACATGAAATAAAATAGTGGCGGTCTCCTTGTTTGGGCATCACCAAAGCAGAGAGAATGATTGCAACGAGAAGGAAGCACTGAAGGCGTGAACTAGGTTCAGATTCAGGGCCTGAACCTGAAACATCAACTTTTGCCTTCCAAAAAAACAAATAGCGAGAACACATCATTACAGAAAAAGTATCCATACCACTGAATCAAGCTAGATTCTAATCTGATATAACAGAAAAGAAGCATAGTTAGTTTCTCATAGTACAAAGACTCTTTCAGGTGTAACCATTAGAAAAGCAAAGAACCATCCCTAGTTGACTATATAAGCTTCACTACTCTGCTCCTAGTCCTATGTCTGTGTTGAAACCCAAGATTTTCCCACTGTTCCAGAAAAGGCGCTGGCAGCAGGTTGCGACGTGGAGGACAAGGCTGTACGGCCTAGGCATGGGGCCATCAAGGAAGTGTCCGTCAAACACCTGCGACCAGGTACCGTTGCCCAGATCGTATTGAGGTAGAGTTCCCCTGCCGGCAAGACCACCTATAGCATTGACAATGGTGATGGAGTTCGCCTGGACAGATGGCAGGCTCTTGGAGTTAACAGCCATGTTCCATCCGCCAATGAAGATGGCTTGGTCACCGATGCTTGTCAGTGGCATGGCGGGGACTCCATTCAGCAGGTCAGCAACCCGGACAAGCACAACAGGCGAGCATCCACTGTTATCGCCAACCAGAAACAGCTCAGAGTTGTACTCTACCATTTCAGGCATTCTCAACAGCTCCACTGGACACGTGACAACCATTTGCGGTGGTATCGCTGACCATGAGGAGGGGTTAGAATCTTCTGGAGGATTGATGCGCAGGATGCGCGATGGCTCAAGATCCCACCCCACATCCACCACATAGAGGCTGCCACCGAACGGCAATGCCGAGTGCAGGCGCTTCATTTTCCAGCTCGTAGGAGTCCACTGCCGGTCACTGGTGGATGCATAGGCCACACGATCAAGGCCGCTCAGCCCGAGCACCATGCTGACAGTGCCAGCCAGATTGACGGAGACGGATGCACGGACAAACCGGGTATGCTGAATCTTGTCAAAGTCACTGATGAAGCACCCTAACTTGGCAAGCTGTGGAAAGATGGAGGAAAGAGGCGGGAACAAGACGACGTCGCCTGTAAATGGGTGGAGGAGGCGGATGGCAGTGCTCTCGTTGTGCCGCAGTAGAAGGAGGCCGTCAGGGCAGTCAAGCACAGAGTGGTTTCTGAAACAAGGGAGTGTGACACGAACGAACGTGCCGGTAGAGAGGTTGAAGAAGCTGACGTATCCAAGTAGCGCAGGGTGGCCTGGGTACAGCCCACCACCCTCGGGGAACATCATCCACTGACGTGGGTGGAAGCACGGGTCGACCACGCCTCGACCGCGTGGGCAAGGAGTTGCGACACGCCATCGTAAGCACACTGCACGGAACCGGACGTAGTCCAGAAGGTCGATGGCGAGTACCCGACTGGCAATCAGCTCAAGCAGGTCTGTGTGCAGTGCTGCCCATGTGGATTGGGCAGGATCAGCAAGGCGTCTCGATAGGCGACGGCTGGTGCCGCCTTTGTGCAGAGAAATGTCTTGCTCCTCCACTTGGTGCGTGGCCATTTTAGCTTTCACATTCCTCATTTCCTACGATACAAAGAAAAACAGCCTGTGAGTTGAGCGGGTTAGCTAGCATCTTTGATAAAGCAGTGTAGTTCGATATCCGAATAGAAGACTGCAAAATGTTTAGGCAATCGACAGGATCACCCTGACGGCTTCTCGTGCCACCGATGCGATTGATTACATTGTACTCCCTCCGTCTCAAAATAAACGACTCAACTTTGTACTAATTTTGTGTTAAAGTTAATACAAAGTTGAGTCATTTATTTTGAAACGGAGGGCATCTATGTTCTGAATTAAAAGAAGTTTTGGATATTTAAAAATGAACTACATCTACATACATCCAATTCGGAAAAAAGCTAGGACATCTTATAATCTGGAACAGACGGAGTACTACTTAGTTTACATCAGAACCTGTAAGGGATGCATCTAGGCTTATGTGTTGACGGGCCACACAAATTTCACATCTGTTATGGGAAACTATCCCTCACAAGATTCACTGCACCAATACTAGCTCTCCGTTAACAGAGGTTGAACGAAATTGGACCATTCTGGGTTTTCCTTTATATAATCGCTACCGATTTCCTAAACAACCTGATGCCTAAATTAGGAGAACGCAACGGAGTATCTCAACTCACCAGATCGTCCGTTGCCCGTAGATCTGCCTGGAATCGCCGGCTCGCCGCCGGTTGGAAAGCAACCCCACGGCGTATGCGCGGCCTGAGCGTGGGTCGTGGTTGGCCGGTTGCCGCCGCCGTGGAGCGCCCTCGCCTATGTGAGTGAGCCGTCTGTTCTTTTTTTCTTCGAGAGAGATAGAGAGAGTCAGGCAGCTCGGTTCAGGGCTTGGTAGTTGGGCTGGGCCTGCCGTTGACGTAGCGGAACTGATATGTTTTCTGTTTGGGCTACTAGTAATCGTGCAAACGCAAGACAGGTTTCCATTAAAATAGCTCCATTCTTCTAAAAATAAATAAGTCCATTCTTCTAGAAATAAGTAGGTAATAGGTCCATTGTCTATTTTTTTTAAAATAGTTCCATGTTTCTCTCAATTATTTTTGGGGAAAATCATTTCCACTACAAAATCGCCATAATAGTTCTCTTGAAATTTACAAATATGGAGTATGTTCATATTTATTATGGTATTGTCTGACCTTGACAAATGTCACTGCAAAGGAAGAAAAATGTTCAAAAAGTATACTTTAATTCAAACATACTGTAGAACCAAAGAAATTATAAGCATGCATATGTGATTCATTGTAGAACAAAAAGTTTATACATTGTGCACTTTTGGAGAAGAAAAGTATTTGAAAGACTCGGTTGTTAAAAATACCACTTTTATGCAAGCACAACAGCAACATTGGCTTGGTTTTTAGACTTAAATTTATATGGAAACTAAAATTCTCATTGGAGATTAAGATTTTTTATGTGATTCCAACACAAAGGAGTAATCTTGATAAAAGATAACTTGGCAAGCCAAGGTGGCAGGGATGTATGCAGTGTTCTTTTTATGATCAGGAGGAAAATCATTTGTTTTGATCTTGCCAGTCTGTGATGTTGTTATGGCGCACGGTAAACGTTGTGAGCTCCACCAATTAACATGGTGAATATGTTTGCTAGTTGGTTAGAGACACTTCACTCCAAAGTTAAGGCGTGTATGTATCAATGTTTTTGTGTTTTAGTGTGGCAATATGGAATTGCTGTGGTGACCTTGTCTTAACATGTCTAATTTTTTAACTTTTTACGGGTTATCTATAGAGTTACTAGTTTAATCCATGCATAGTCTATCATACTTCGGGTGAAGGACACAGGGTACATGTACTATGCAACCGTATGGAGATGGTTCCACATGGTTTATTCAGCTGAATTGGATGGCAATCCAATAATAAGATGTGTGATTCAATTTAGCTCCCGCTTGTTCCGACCCTTGTGATCTTTAATATATACTTTTGCAAGACTTTGTGGGTCTTCGTACTTTTCTCTTATTAAATATGACTTTGTACATCGTCTCATGTAGAGGTCGGGGATAACCTCCTTTTCAAAATAATAATAATGTGAAAACTAGTGTCAAACTTCTTAGCTGTTGGTAACGAGATGTCGAGATAGTTAAAAAAACTGAACTATTGCTTACACCGGTTGAACTCATCTCGTTCTTGTAAAACCATACGCACGAAAGTATGAGCCTCCAAGTAGCACACTAAACCTCACCTCAACATAAATTTGATACATGTCCTTAGGGCATGTAAACCGTGAGCTTTGCTATTTTTCTCAAAAAAGAAGAGTCTAAGTTTCTACATCTTCTGAAACATGTAGTTCATCACACACCCTTAAAATAATATCATCAGTTCTTTTTAACAGGTTATATTTTCTATGGGAGGCGTTTTGGAGATCGATGCTATGTGCTCTTGCATGACCAGTAAAAATAGAAGTATTCAAGACAGTCTAAATATTCTTCACAATGAACATGAACATGTTTCCTAACTGTATGCAAAATTTCATCAAGAAAATACATGTGTGGCGGTCTTTGCCAAAGAACAAAAGCAAAAAATGATTATTCTAGAAAGTTTTTTAGCACAAAATTTCGCAATTTTGTTAAAAACACCACATATGTTTTTCCTTCACGGAAATTTACAAGCGGTTGAAATGCGTGAAATTTCAAAAATTAATACTTTTTTTAGTTCAGTGATACGGGGCAGCATATGCGCCTTATCTCACACTTGAATTTTTAAATTTTTCCTTTGTTTCTTTCCTTTCTTCGTTGGCCCCTCTTTCTCGATCATCTACTTATTTTTATTCCTCTAAACTCAGTTCTTCAACAAGAATTTGTGTCAGAAAAGACCCCCTTACCTTTTTTTGAAAGATCCAGCGATGGCTGGCTTGATTTAGAATAGCAGGAAACACATGGTGAAGAAATACATAAAAAGGGTGGGGGTGATCAATGGATCAAGGATGTAAGAAGAAGAAACGTCAAAAAAGGGTGTAGCTAGGTATCTCTCATGGTGGTTCCCCAAAGGGGTGCTCCAATAGAACTGCGCCTGCCTCGCGCCACAACCTAAGTGTTTTGTTGATTTCCTCCTTTATGTCTTGAGCTTGCGCCTTCTTGTTCCTGAAGGTGCATTCGTTTCGCTCCTTCCAAATCTCAGCAAGTATTAGGATGATCATTGTTTTGATCACCTTGTTGTGCTCTGTCGGTGCACTGCTTATCATTTTGGATATGATAGCTGCTGACTTGTTGTTGCAAGACCATTTGCTCGGGTGGAGAGAGCTGCAACCGACATACAATGCCGCCTGTGACCACACGGATATTGCTATCGGACATTGCCAGAACAAGTGAACTGATGATTCAAGGTTTCTGAGGCATAGCTGGCGGAAATAGTTGTTTGTCCATCCTCTTCTTTGTAGGCGATCATTACACCATAACCTATCCTTGAGGAGCAGCCATGCGAAGAACTTGAGTTTTGCCGGTGCCCAGGTGGCCCATATTAGCTTTCGGAAGTCTGATTTATAAAACCCCTGGAATTGGGCTTTATACACAGTGTCGGCAGTGTATATCCCTGAAGCTTCGTGTTTCCATCGGATAGAGTCGCTGTTGGAATTATGCCCTAGAGGTAATAATAAATATAGTTATTATTATAATTCCTGTATCAAGATAATCGTTTATTATCCATGCTATAATTGTATTGAATGAAGACTTATATACATGTGTGGATACATAGACATACCGAAGGACAAAGGGAATGACATACGGGATTATATGAATCCTTGGCACTAAGGTTCAAACGATAAGATCTTCGTAGAATATGTAGGATCCAATATGGGCATCCAGGTCCCGCTATTGGATATTGACCGAGGAGTCTCTCGGGTCATGTCTACATAGTTCTTGAACCCGCAGGGTCTGCACACTTAAGGTTCGACGTTGTTTTATGCGTATTTGAGTTATATGGTTGGTTATCGAATGTTGTTCGGAGTCCCGGATGAGATCACGAACGTCACGAGGGTTTCCGGAATGGTCCGGAAACGAAGATTGATATATAGGATGACCTCATTTGATTTCCGGAAGGTTTTCGGAGTTACCGGGAATGTACCGGGAATGACGAATGGGTTTCGGGAGTTCACCAGGGGGGCAACCCACCCCGGGGAAGCCCATAGGCCTTGGGGGTGGCGCATCAGCCCTTAGTGGGCTGGTGGGACAGCCCAAGAAGGCCCTATGCGCCATAGGAAGAAAATCAAAGAGAAAAAAAAGGGGAGGTGGGAAAAGGGGGAAGGACTCCTCCTTCCAAACCTAGTTGGATTCGGTTTGGAAGGGGAGGGTTGCCCCCCTTGGCTCGGCCGAAGCCCTTGAGGGTCCTTGGACCCCAAGGCAAGGCTCCCCCTCTTCCCCCTATATATACGGAGGTTTTAGGGCTGATTTGAGACGACTTTTCCACGGCAGCCCGACCACATACCTCCATGGTTTTTCCTCTAGATCGCGTTTCTGCGGAGCTCCGGCGGAGCCCTGCTGAGATAAGATCACCACCAACCTCCGGAGCGCCGTCACGCTGCCGGAGAACTCTTCTACCTCTCCGTCTCTCTTGCTGGATCAAGAAGGCCGAGATCATCGTCAAGCTGTACGTGTGCTGAACGGGGAGGTGCCGTCCGTTCGGCACTAGATCGTGGGACTGATCGCGGGACGGTTCGCGGGGCGGATCGAGGGACGTGAGGACGTTCCACTACATCAACCGCGTTCACTAACGCTTCTGCTGTACGGTCTACAAGGGTACGTAGATCACACATCCCCTCTCGTAGATGGACATCACCATGATAGGTCTTCGTGCGCGTAGGAAATTTTTTGTTTCCCATGCGACGTTCCCCAACAGTCGCTTACTTGCTCTTGTAGCTGGATATCCCTGTTTTGAATCCATCTATTCAGCTTGATCGTTTCTTCCCATATGCTTGCGGTGTCTCCGTGCGCCAGGTCTATAATCCAATTGTTGTTCTGCAGTGCCTCCTTGACCGTTCTATTTTTTCTACGGGTGTGCCTGAAGAGTTTTGGGAAGGCTGTCTTTAGGTTTCCCGAGCCTGTCCAGGAGCAATTCCAAAACGAAGCCCGTTCACCATTCCCTAGTGTAACTAACGTAGAGGCGTTGAACAAGGCTTTGTCGTCGTCATCACATGGAAGATGCATGCCATTCCATGGCCTATCCTGGCTCGTCCAGGATAGCCATAGCCAGCGTAGTCGCAGAGCTCTGGTGAAGCGTGTCATGTCGAGGATTCCGATACCTCCGTTTTCTATTGGGGAGCATACCCCTTGCCAACCTACTTTGCATTTTACCCCAGTAGCTTCCTCGTGTTGTGCCCATAGGAATCGGCGGCGGTCCTTGTCAATCTCTAGAATAAATTTCTTTGGTACCCGCAGCACTGATAGGGCAAATGTGGGCAAGGATGTGAGAACATTCCTAACCAAAACTCTTCTATCGGCTATTGTGAGAAGTCTCCCTTTCCATCCAGCGAGCCTGGCCCGAATTCTATCTAAGATGAACTGGATGTGGACGAGGCGCAGCCGCGATAGCGTGAGAGGGAGGCCTAGGTGTCTGACAGGGAAATCTACTGTCTGTCCCCCAAAACTTTGCACAACCTCCTGAAGGTCGATTTCTTCACAGCGAATGGTCGTTGCAGTCGATTTTGCTGGGTTAATACGGAGTCCAGTCGTGTTCCCGAAGTCATGTAGAATGCCCAGTAGCGTGTCTATCTCATGTCTACTCGGGGTAGCAAAGATAACAACATCGTCGGCGTATAGGCTAACCCTGAGGGGGATTTGTCTACCCGGCAGCGGAGCTAGCATCTGCATATCCGTCGCCCGTGCTAGGAGTCTGTGCAAGGGGTCAATGGCTATGATGAAGAGCAGAGGCGATAGTAGGTCTCCCTGGCGCAGCCCCCTACGATGGAAGATATGGCCCCCAGGGGTTCCGTTGAGCATGAATGATGATGACGAAGTTCTGAGCAGCAGGGCGATCCAGTCGCGCCATCGGGCTGGGAATCCTAGCACTTGTAGTAGCTCTAGTAGGTATTCCCAGGAGACGTTGTCGAAGGCTCGTGCAATGTCTAGCTTGAGGAGTAGTGCTGGTATCCATTGTCGGTGTAGGCTTCTAATCGCATTTTGCACATAGAGGAAGCTATCTTGCGTGGACTTTGATCGCAAGAACGCGGACTATGCCAGTGAGATGATGTATGTTATCACCGTAGATAGTCGCATTGAGAGGACCTTTGCAACTAGTTTGGCGAAGGAGTGAATCAAGCTGATCGGCCTGAAGTCTTGTATCTTTGTTGCTCCATCTTTTTTTGGGATGAGTACTACCATGGTTGTGTTTAAACTACTGAAATCTCCTCTTGCCAGATGATAGAAACTATTAAAAGCTAGCAGGACATCAGTTTTGATATGCTGCCAACAGCTTTTGAAAAATATCCCTATGTAGCCATCCGGACCCGGCGCCTTCTCCGTCGAGGAAGCTTTTATCGCATCCCATATCTCAGTCTCGGAGAAGGGGTTGGCTAGGCCTGAGTTTTGTAATGACGGCATGCCGAGGGTAGTCCAATCTATGCATGTGAGACGATCCGCTTTGGTTCCTAAACTGGCGTTGAAGTGGTTGTAGATGACGGCCTCTTTTTTCTCATGCGATGTTGCAATCTCATTTCCACTCTAAAGGCTGTGTATGAAGTTCTTTTGTCTACGGGATCTCATCTTAGCGTGGAAAAATTTAGTTCCCGCGTCTCCTACATGTATCCAAGTTAGCCTGGATGCTTGCCGCCTTCTTGCTCGCTCTACCGCCGACAGTCCTAACAGCCGCAGCTTTAGTAGTTTGCGGAGGTTGAACTCAGCGTCCGACAGTCGCCGTGTTTCCTGTGCTACATCCAATCGGAGTACTAGTTCAGCCGCTATGTGGAATTGTATTTTTGCATTGCTGAGAAAAGCCTTGCTCCAAATTCTAAGGTCTCGCGCGACTCGCCCTAACTTGATGTGAAGACGCTGGAAAGCGGATGTTGCTTGCACCGGTCTACTCCAAGCCGCCAGAAACGTTTCGTGGAAGCGAGGGAGGCTTGGCCAGAAGCTTTCAAATTTAAACATGGCAGGTCTAGGCGTAGTAGTTGTGTCGGCGAGGAGTGGTGGTGTGACAGCCCGATGCCGACGTTCCAGAAGATTCCCTTTCCTTTTCGTTTTCGTCGTGTGTCTGTTTTATTTTGTCGCATCATCATCGCATCATGCGCATCATCAGCATTGCATCGACATCTCCGTTGCCGCCAGTTTTCAAAACTTGCATCCGTTGTTAGTTGCCGGTTCGCGTCGTCGTCCGTTCTGAGCCCGACCGCACTCGCACGCGCCCGCGGCACCGTCGAAACCCTGTTTCTAAAGTGCGTTTAAAACTTTCTCTGATCGAGGTGAAACTTGGCACGCGGTCGCGATTAGATGTAGCTAGGCCGCCTGTCGAATTTCGTCGTGATCGGAGTTCGTCTGATACCCGAACGGTCGACCGTAGCGGCACCGTATTCGGTCTACCATCAGACGTTTGTCGGTGTTTTAAAAATTGTTGCCGCGCCCCCCGTTCTCCCTCTCGTCTCCGGATATCCCCTCTACACGTCCGCGTACCCATACCCGCGTTCGGAATCGTCCGAATCCGACCGCACGGGTGGATCCGGAACGCGATTCCGGGTAACCTAGCCCCCCCCCCCCCCCCCCCGTTTGTCTATATATAGGTCCCTTCTAATTTTCGGACAGCCTCCCTCTAATCCCTCCTTGTTTTCCGCGCCACCTACCCCTAACCCTAGCTCTCCTCCCGCAGACTCTCTCTCTCGCAGCCGCCGCCGGCCCGCGAGGCCCGCAGCAGGCCCGCCCGGGCCCGAGCCACCGCGCCGTCCTTGGGAGGAGCCCGAGCTCCCTGCAGCTCCCCTCCACGAGCGCCTCCCGCTGGTCGCCGCGCCGCCACCGGGCGCCTTGGCCGACGAGGCCCCCTCCTGCCTCCGCCACCGGAGTGCCTCGCCGGATCCTTCCCGCAGCCCCGTCGGACCCCGCCGGAACCCCATCTCCATGCGCCACCAGCCTCGCCGCCGTGCACCCCACGCCTCCGCCTAGCTCCGCCTCTCCCGAGCCGATCCGCTCCTCGCCGACGCCGGGATCCGGCCGCCCTGGCCAGATCCGGCAGAGCCCCCACCGGATCTGCCTCCCCCCGTGGCCCTGCGCCGCACGCCGCCGGTAGAGGGTGCGCCGCCGCCGTTCCCGTGCCCTCGTGCTCCTCGGGAGCACGGGAGGAGACGAGCAGCAGCACAGCGCTCCCGCTGGGCCACTTTGCCGTGTCCTGGGCCTCCCCCGCACTGCGGCCCAGCTCCCCGTGTCATGCCCCAGGCCCAGGCGCGCCCCCGGCCCAGCAGCGTCGAGGCCCATGCCGCCTCCCCTCGCTCTAGCCGGCTTCCTCCAGATCTGGGCCGAAGCCCATGGTGAGCCTCTCCCCCCCCCCCCGCCATCTCTATTTTGCGCTTAGGCGTTGCTTAGTTCCTTTGCGCATGCCCTGTTAGGCCCAGGAACGGTTTAGGCCCATTAGAATTTAGGTTGTTCGTTTATTCAATTTCAGGGCTTGTTAGATATTTTAAAACGTCGTAACTTTTTAACCGTATATCGGTTTGCGACGAGTAGCATATGTATCTCGTGTAAATTTTCGCGTAGAATCCGATGTTATAGCTTGCACTTTTGTTTGACGTCGTTTAGCATGTTGTTTGCCTAGATAAGCGTGTTGTTCTAATAGGTTTCGACCCGTATTTATTTTTCGTGCAAGATCGGGCTGCTCGAATGCCTTAGATAAATGCCCATGTTTTAGGGACTATTTATCCATGTTTTTAGAGCAGTCATTTGTATTTTTTTGCGTGTAGGGATTGCCGGTAGATTATTTTCTCGTGTATAGGTTATATTTCTCGCATTTATGTGTGGCTTTATTTTGTGTTGCAACCCCACATATTTTATATGTTTCCGGGGTAGAAAAATCCCATGGATTTTTCTGTGCATTTAGTTTTAGCTTTCGAGTAAGTAAGTTCGCGAGATATTTTGCTATGTTGCCCTTTTGATTAATTCGTAGGATTTATTCCGTGCCTCGTTTGAATTAGTTGTCAACTACGGAGTTCTTCTTAGATGTTTTGTTTAGCCCCTGGTATTTTTAGTTGCAATAGAAATGCATGTTTAGGTGTGGTTTGACTGCCCTCAAGTTGCTAGAAATAGTGCTGTTTTAGAGGAGCTGAAATATTTCTAAGTCTGGGATCTGTTATTATTTTGTTGCTGTCTTGTCTTGCTTGCATCCTGTGATCTGTAGCTCTTTTGAGGTTGGTCCAATGGAGTTAGTTGTACCCCTTGTGTTTCTCTAGCATTCTGTAAATTTTCATGCCATTTGGAGTCCTGTAGCTATAGGTTTTGCTGCTGTCAATATAGCTTCAGATCGAAAACTGCACTTTAATGAGGTGTAATTTTCACTAAGTCTGAAATAGTGTGTGGGATGCCATTTTGTGTCTTCTTTTCCTAGTGCTCCTTGCTGCCATGCTAGTTATTGTTAGTTGTTCGTAGTAGTGCTTCTTGCCCTCTTCCGTGCCATGCCTTGCTTGTGCATTTCGGAGTTATGTAGCTCGTAGTTGTGGGGCGTAGAAAATGCTATGTGGCTGATTTTGGCAGATTGTAGTGTTTTCTTGTTTTGCTTGTAGATGTTGAACCGTAGCTCCGATTTGATCGAGTCCTACATGAAACTTGCTTAGAATCTTGTGTAGTTTCATGTTCTCTTGCTGTTTGTATGTTTTGAAGTGCTCGTGACCGTCGTTGCACACATATTGCATTCATGCCATCATATCTTGCGGTGCTTGTATCTTTTGATCCATAGCTCCGTTGGAGATGATCTTTATGTGTAGATTGCTTGCCTTGACGCGTAGAATCACGTGAACCTATTTGTTTTGCTGTTTAACAACTAATTAAATGCATTAGTTCAGATCTGGTCAGAATTGTAAATTAACATGTGAGGTCGTTTCGGAGGTGCTATATGACATTTCCGACCTCATTTAAAATGCCTAGATAGGTAGTTTAATTGCGTTTCACCTCTTGCCATGTTTAACCACATTTAATATTACCGTGTATCTAATCGGGATAGAACTAAATACATAAACGTGGAGTTTCGTCAATATGCAACTCTTTGCATATTGAACTTCACTTAATGTGTAGTGTTTGATTGTGTGAATTGTCATGCCGTGACTTGCATGTATTCAGTAGCTCATGCATCATATGTGTTGTGCATCGTGTGGTGCATATCGTGTGTTGATGCTTGTTTCCGTTTCCCTCCGTCTCGATAGAGTTCCGCAAGCGTGTCGGATGTGAGGACCGTTCGACTACATCGGTTCATCTGCTTCACGGAGTCGTTCTTCTTCCAAGCGGGATCTCAGGCAAGATGATCATTTCCCCAGATACCATTACTATCATTGCCATGCTAGTTATTTCGATGCTATCGATTATGTCTCATTGCCTACCACTTGTTAAATATCAGCCTCTCAACAATGTCATGTTAACCTTCAACCTGTTTGACCTAGCAAACCACTAATTGGCTATGTTACCGCTTGCTTAATCCTGTTGATAGCGTTGCTAGTTGCGGGCGCAGTTGCTTCCATGTGATAACATGGGTTCCTTGTCATATCACCATATTAATGCTATTTAATTTAATGCACCTATATACTTGGTAAAAGGTGGAAGGCTCGGCCTTTCTAGCCTGGTGTTTTGTTCCACCTTTGCCCCCTTAGTTTCGGCTACCGGTGTTATGTTCCATAAACGAGCGCTCCTAACACGATTGGGGTTGTTATGGGGACCCCCTTGATAATTCGTTTTAGATTAAAGCTGGTCTGGCAAGGCCCAACTTTGGTACGACATTTGCCTAATCACTAATGAACTGCATAGGGAGTAATTAACCCGAGGAAATTTAATCAACCCCCGGGCCAGTGCTCCTCATGAGTGTTGGTCCACCCACCAAGCAGTCGGCGGTGCCACCACGGGGCAACTCGAGGTTTGGTTCCCGTCCACTTTGCATAGACGGTGTGTCCTGAGAACGAGATACGCGGCTCCTATCGGGTTCGTCGACACACCGGGTGGCCTTGCTGGATTAGTTTTACCTTTGACGAGATATCTTGTGCATCGGAATTCCGGTGATGCTTTGGGTAATCTCAAAGTTGAGGTTTTCCACTAGGGAATCCGACGAGATCGCGAGCTTCGTGATTGAGGACTTCTATGCGGCTTGTGGTAATTTGTGATGGACTAGTTGGAGCACCCCTGCAGGGTTAAATCTTTTCGGAAAGCCGTGCCCGCGGTTATGTGGCAACGTGGAAGCTTTGTTTAACACTGGTTCAAGATAACTTGAAGTTAACTTAATTAAAATATGCCAACTATGTCCGTAACCGTGACTGTCTCTTTCGTGAGTTCCTTCTCCGATCAAGGACACGGTGGGGTTATGCCTGACGTAGGTAGGTGTTCAGGATCATTCAGTTGATCATCAGTAGTTCACGTCCGTTATGCGTAGATCTTCCCCCTCTTGTTTCTTGTACTCGTAAGTTAGCCACCAAATATATGCTTAGCCGCTGCTGCAACCTCACCACTTAACCATGCCTCACCCATTAACCTCTGCTAGTCTTGATACCTTTGTAAATGAGATTGCTGAGTCCCCTGTGGCTCACAGATTACTACAACACCAGTTGCAGGTACAGGTAAAGGTTACTTGACGCGAGCGCGTTGATTGTTCATTTGGAGCTTCTTCTTCTTCTTCTTCTTCTTCATCGATCTAGGATGGGTTCCAGGCCGGCAGCCTGGGATAGCAAGGATGGACGTCGTCCTTCTTTTGTCGTTTGTTTTCGTCCGCAGTCGGACCCTGCTCTTACTCTTTATGATTATGTAATGTACTGATGTGACTCTGATGTAGCTTGTGGCGAGTGTAAGCCAACTCTGAATATATATCTCTCCTTTTCAGTACATGTACTTGTAACGATATCCATTCTTGCGACACGATGAGATGCGCTTCTATCCCTGATGAGGCCTTCGTGCCAAATTGAGGATAGGGTCGCATCTTGGGTGTGACAGGTGGGCAGTGGTCGGATGTAGCCGTGGACGCCGCTATCAGGGAAGCCCCCCTTGGCTTGCGGTGATTGGACTCGATTCCAAAATTGCAAAGTGTCACTTAGTATAGCACCGACTTTTCATTCACAACATGCATGCTATAAATTGATTTTAAACAAAGCATATATAAAGTATGTTGGGATCCTAACCAATGGGTTCGACTAAAAGCAAGCTCTAAAAAATACATTCAACCAAGTGGTTCACCTCAAACGCAATCCAAGAAGGCAAAAATAGATCCGAGCTTTTATGAAGACTATGGTCAATATGTGCTACGTGAACTCGTGAACCATGAAGAAAGATATAACCCAGGCCGGTCCTACATTAACTAAAATTCACATAACAAACCTTTCCCGCCACAGGTCAGAGCCTAAAACATTTAAATACAACAACAAATATGATCAAAATCGTAACTAAGATAATAATTAACCCAACAACATAATGATACCAAACCTCTTTATTAATGACATATTTTCTGATATTCCTAATCTTCAAGCGCATTGCATTCATCTTCAACCGCATTGCATCCATCTTGATCTTGTGATCATGGACGACATCGGCAACATGCAACTCCAATTTCATATTCTTCTCCTCAATTTTTTTCATTTTTTTCAAGTAATTGTTTTCTTTTTCAACTAAATTTAACCTCTCGACCAGAGGGTCGGTTGGAATTTCCGGTTCACATACCTCATAGATAAAAAAAATCCATGTCACGTTGGTCGGCATAATTGTCATAAACACTACATGAAACAAATAGCTATAAAAGAAAATATACCACGCCCGAATCATAGGCCGGACGAGGACCGACGTGGGTGGATACCAAAATCATCGCACTATAGAATAACAAACAATAATAAAAGTAAGAAATTTATACAAGTATCTATCTAAATCATACAAGTAAGAATTTTTTCTTTTGAAAATAAGATAAGAACAAGAGGCTCACCACGGTGATGCCGGCGACGAGATCGGTGCGGGCGATCGACGACGGTGAGGACGGGGACAGGATGACACCCTACACATGTGCAGACTCTAAGAAGTTAATTTGAGCTCAAATTGGGCATCTAAATCAAAAGAGCTCCCACATACACTCCTACACTAAAAACCACAAAGCACTGTACTTTTAGAGCATTTAAAATGAGCTAAACTAGCAATGAGAGATGAAAGGATGAAGTAGCTAACCTTTTAGAACACTTGTGTAGTTGGTGCACCGCCAAAACTAGACAAATCTTGAAGAAAATGGAGCTTGGAGGTTGAGCTTGAAGAGGAAAAAGATTAAGTGTGGCTCGGACATTTCATCAAACACCTCATGTGCATGCATAGAACGGTGGCAAGAGCAGGGCATGCACACCTCTCACAGGACCAAAAAACAGAGGAGAGGGTGGAGGCGCAAGATATCGACATCTCTTTGGTCTTGGTTGGTGGCCAGAACCGGGATAGAAGATTGACCTTTCGTCCCGGTTCCAGCCACCAACCGGGACTAACTGTCCTGCCCCAGGAGTGAGGACCACTAGTCCCGGTTCGTGTCTGGAACCGGGACCAAAGGGGTCTGATGAACCGAGACCCTGGTCCGGCTGGCGCCCTGCCCTCATGAACCAAGACTGATGCTTTCATTGGTCCCGGTTCATAACAGAACTGGGATTAAAGTGTGACAGCCCGATGCCGACGTTCCTGAAGATTCCCCTTTTCTTTTCGTTTTCGTCGTATGTCTATTTTCTTTTGTCACATCACCATCGCATCATGCGCATCATCTGCATTGCATCGGCATCTCCGTTGCCGCCAGTTTTCAAAACTTGCATCCGTTGTTAGTTGCCGGTTCGCGTCGTTGTCCGTTCTGAGCCTGACCGCACATGCACGCGCCCGCGGCATCGTTCGAAACCCTGTTTTTAAAGTGTGCGTAAAACTTTCTCTAATCGGGTTTAGATTTGACGTGCGGCCTTATTTTAATATAGCCAGACCGCCTGTGGAATTTCGTCGCGATCGGAGTCCGTCTGGTACCCGAACGGTCGACCCTAGCGGCACCGTCTCCAGTTATTCGTCGGACGTACGTCGGTGTTTTAAAAACTCGTTGCCGCGTCGCCCGTTTTCCCTGTCGTCTCCGGATACATTCTCTACACGGCCACATACCCTTCCCGCGTTCGGAATCGCCCGAATCCGACCCCGTGGTTGGATCCGGAACGCGATTCCGGGTAACCTAGCCCCCCGTTTGTCTATATATAGACCCCATGGCATTAATTAGACAGCCACTCCCTCTTCACCTCGTTTTCCATGCCCCTCCTAACCCTAACCGCGCAGCCACCCACCTCCAGCCTCCTCTCTCCTCCCGCGGGCCCGCCCAGGCCCATCTAGAGCCCTCCGGGCCCATCCGGCCGCCGCCGCCCGTAGCGCCCCAGCGCGCCTCCGCCTCCAGCGAGCCGTGCCCGAGGGAGAGCTCCCGCTCCCGAGGACGCTGCCTCCTCCCGCCAACCCACCGCGCCTCCACCTCCGGTGGCCAGATCCGCCGTCGCCCGCAGCTCCTGCCGCGCCTCCACCTCGTTCTGCCGGCGCCTCCATCTCCCTGTGCCGTTCCCGCGCCGGTTCCGCCGGTCGCTGCTGCCGGCCGCACCAGTCTTCCCCGCCATGCTGCCTCGGACGTCGGGATCCGCAGCCGCTGCCCCCGCCGCCAGGTCGCCCCGAGCCGCTTCCTTGCGTTCCTCCTCGCCAGATCTGGCTTCGCTCGCCGGAGCCCCAAGTTCTGTCGCCGCCGGTTTCCTGCTCGCGAGAGCTCTGCCGCTCTCGATCTGGAGCAGGAACTTGATCGGGTCCCGTTGACCGCGCCGCTTGGGCCGGTTCCTGCAGCGCCTGTGCCCAGCTCGGCCTCCTCCCCGCGCGACCGGCCCACCTCCAGCAGGCGCGCCCTCGGCCCAGCTCCCCATCCGCCCGACCTTCTCCAACCGCCTCTTCCTCCAACCGGGCCAAGCCCATAAGGTATGTAGCTCCCCTGCTAGCTATTGGCGATGCATAGCAACTCGCGACCCGTGTAGCCGAGTAGTATTAGGAGTTTTGGCCCATATAAGTATTTTAGGAATTTCTCTAGGATTTAATTAATTTTAGGAAAAAAGGCTATAATTTAAAAACGCTCGTAACTTTTAATCCGTATATCGGATCGGAACGTATTAGATATATTTTTCTTGTAGTTTTTTGCGTAGTATCCGTTTTTGCAACTTGCATAAATGTTTGAGGTGGTTTGACCCACTGTTTGCCTAGATATGCGTGCTGTCCTAATAGGTTTCGACCCGTATATATTTTTTCGTGCAAGACCAGGTTGCTCGTACGCCATCGATAAAATGTTCATGCTCTAGGGACCCATTTGCCATGTATTTTAGAGCGGTCATTGGTATTTTTGTGTGTAGGGTTTGCCGGTAGTTTATTTTCCCGTGTATAGGTTATTTTCCCGCATTTATGTGTGGCTTTATTTTGTTGCGCTACCCCACATATTTTATATGTTTTCGGGGTAGAAAAATCCATGTGAGTTTTCTTGCAATTAGTTTTAGCTTTAGAGCAAGTTAGTTTGCGCGATATTTTGCCGTGTTGCTCTTTTGTTTAATTCGTAGGATTTATTCCGTGCGTCGCTTGACGGAGTTGTCAACTAGAGAGTTGATCTTGGATGTTTTGTTTAGCCCCTGGTGTTTTTGGTTGCAATAGAAATGCATGTTTAGGTGTTGTTTGCTTGCTCTCAAGTTGCTAGAAATAGTGCTGATTTGGAGGAGCTCAAATATTTCTAAGTCTGGGATCTGTTATTATTTTGTTGTTGTCTTGTTTTGCTCCTATCTTTAGATCTGTAGCTCTTTTGAGGTTGGTCCAATGGAGTAAGTTGTAGCCCTTGTGTTTCTCTACCATGCTGTGAATTTTCATGCCATTTCGAGTCCTGTAGCTATAGGTTTTGCTGCTGTCAATATTGCTTCAGATCGAAAACTGCACTTTCATGAGGTGTAATTTTCACTAAGTCTGAAATAGTGAGTGAGATGCCATTTTGTGTCTTCTTTCCCTAGTGATCCATGATGCCATGCTAGTTGTTGTTGGTTGTTTGAAGTAGTGCTTCTTGCCCTCTTTAGTGTCATGCCTTGCTTGAGTTTATCGGAGTAGTGTAGCTCGTAGTTGTGGGGTGTAAAAAAATGCTATGTGGCTGATTTTGGCAGATTGTAGTGTTTTCTTGTTTTGCTTGTAGATGTTGAACCGTAGCTCCGATTTGATCGTGTCCTATATGAAACTTGCTTAGAATCTCGTGTAGTTTCATTTTCTCTTGCTGGTTGTATGTTTTGAAGTGCTCGTAGCCGTCGTTGCACACATATTGCATTCATGCCATCATATCTTGCGGTGCTTGTAACTTTTGATCCGTAGCTCCGTTGGAGAGGTTCTCTATGTGTAAATTGCTTGCCTTGACGCGTAGAATCACGTGAACCTATTTGTTCTGCTGTTTAACAACTAATTAAATGTGTTAGTTGAGATCTGGACAGAATTGTAAATTAACATGTGAGGTCGTTTCGGAGATGCTATATGTCATTTCCGACCTCATTTAAAATGCCTAGATAGGTAGATTAATTATGCTTCACCTCTTTCCATGTTTAAACACATTTAATATTGCCATGTAAATAACCGGGAGTGAACTAAATAATTCATATGTGGAGTTTCGTCAATATGCGACTCGTTGCATATTGAACTTCACTTAATGTGTAGTGTTTGTTTGTGTGATTTGCCATGTCATGACCTGCATGTATTCAGATGCTTATGCATCATATGTGTAGTGCATCGTGTGGTGAATTCCGTGTGTTGATTTGTGTTTCCGGTTTGCTTCGTCTCGATAGAGTTCCGCAATGTGACGGATTGTGAGGACCCGTTCGACTACGTCGGTTCGTCTGCTTCATGGAGGCATTCTTCTTCCAAGCGGGATCTCAGGCAAGATGATCATTTCCCCAGATACCATCACTACCATTGCCATGCTAGTTTTTATCGCTTCTATTAATTATGTCTCGTCGCCTACCACATGTTAAATATCAGCCTCTCAACAATGCCATGATTACCTTCAACCTGTTTGACCTAGCAAACCACTGATTGGCTATGTTACTGCTTGCTTAACCCTGTTGATAGCGTTGCTAGTTGCAGGTGCAGATGCTTCCATGTGAAAACATGGGTTCTTGTTATATCACCATATTAAATGCTATCTAATTTAATGCACCTATATATTTGGTAAAAGGTGGAAGGCTCGGCCTTTCTAGCCTGGTGTTTTGTTCCACCTTTGCCCCCTTAGTTTCCGGCTACCGGTGTTCTGTTCCATAAATGAGCGCTCCTAACACGATCGGGGTTGTTATGGGGACCCCCTAGATAATTCGTTTTAGATTAAGACTGGTCTGGCAAGGCCCAACTTTGGTACTACATTTGCCTAAACACCTAATAAAATTGCATAGGGACTTTCCGGACCCCGAGGATAATTTAATCAACCCCCGGGCCAGTGCTCCTCATGAGTGTTGGTCCAAACCGGCAGACTACGGGGCCACCGCGGGGCAACCCGAGGTTTGGTTCTCCTAGTGTGACCCATCCGTTGTGTCCTGAGAACGAGGTATGCGACTCCTATCGGGATTGTCGACACGTCGGGCGGCCTTGCTGGGTTAGTTTTACCTTTGACGGAATATCTTGTGCATCGCGATTCCGGTGATGCTTTGGGTAATCTCAGAGTTGAGGTTTTCCACTAGGGAATCCGACGAGGTCGCGAGCTTCGTGATTGAGGATTTCTATGCGGCTTGTGGTAATTTGTGATGGACTAGTTGGAGCACCCCTGCAGGGTTAAATCTTTTTTGGAAAGTCGTGCCCGCGGTTATGTGGCAACATGGAAACTTTGTTTAACACTGGTTCTAGATAACTCGAAGTTAATTAATTAAAATATGCCAACTGTGTGCGTAACCGTGACTGTCTCTTTCGTGAGTTCCTTCTCCGATCGAGGACACGGTGGGGTTATGTCTGACGTAGGTAAGTGTTCAGGATCATTCATTTGATCATTAGTAGTTCACGTCCGATATGCGTAGATCTTCCCTCTCTTATTTCTTGTACTCGTAAGTTAGCCACCAAATATATGGTTAGCCGGTGCTGCAACCTCACCACTTAACCATGCCTCACCCATTAAGCTTTGCTAGTCTTGATACCTTTGGAAATGAGATTGCTGAGTCCCCTGTGGCTCACAGATTACTACAACACCAGTTGCAGGTACAGGTAAAGGTTACTCGACGCGAGCGCGTTGATTGTTCATTTGGAGTTGCTTCTTCTTCTTCTTCTTCGATCTAGGATGGGTTCCAGGCCGGCAGCCTGGGATAGCAAGGATGGACGTCGTTCTTATTTTTCTCATTTGTTTTCGTCCGTAGTCGGACCCTGCTCTTACTCTTGATGGTTATGTAATGTACTGATGTGACTCTGATGTAGCTTGTGGCGAGTGTAAGCCAACTCTATATATATCTCTTCTTTTCAGTACATGTACTTGTAACGATATCCATTCTTGCGACACGACGTGATGCGCTTCTATCCCTGACGAGGCCCTCATGCCAAATTAAGGATAGGGTCGCATCTTGGGCGTGACAAGTTGGTATCAGAGCAAGGACCGACCTAGGAGCCCCCTTGATTGATCGAACATGGCCGAGTCGAGTCTAGTGAAAATACTACTTTGAGTCTAGTTATATGTCGGAGAGTAGGGTTCTTTTTTCTCCTCTTCTATGCTCTGGTGAGGAATCTTGACGTAATATTTTAATTCTACTCCTCTTCTCACTCAAAATTTTTTTAGGATCACGCGGATATTCTTGCGATCTATATGATGCCGATGTGACGGAGTTATGCCTTGGTGCCTCCTATCTGCTCTAAGTTTCAGGGGAGTTGAGCTCTAGGGGATTCTTGAGCACATCGTTATCATTCAGATTTCTTAGTATCTCAGAACGAAGGATGTTCGTAATTTCTTCAATACTAGTAGTGGCGAGATAACCCCGATGTCCCCAGTACTGGTGCAGATTGTTCGGGGGTACTGCCATACTTTGTATCATTGTGATCACGAGGGTCTATAGTAGATGAAGGTCCGAGATTCTGGTTGTGTGTTGACGGATGTGATAAAGGTGACGGGTTAGTATAGGAGTTGTGTGTTATTACTCCTTGTATCCGTGTACCAGATTGCATGACCAGATATTTCGGGAATTCTTAGGGGGGAATTCAAGTAGTTGCTTATAGGACAATCTTCCAACAAATGCATGACGTTAGGTTGGGGTTCGACATCTAGTGGATTCGTTTGTTCACGGTCGACTTACAGTGGTACACGTTGTGTCTTAAAGAGTCCTTGTAGCTTGCTACGACTCGGGGATACTTCGTATGTCGGGTGCACCGCCTTGCACTTGATGGCTACTGTAAAATCGAGCCCGTGCGATCCTGTCCACGAAAATATCGGATCAAATCTTTCTCATGAGTTTGTTCTGGCTTGATTCATAAGCCTTTCCCTTTGTCTTGTTGATTATGGTAATGCGAGTTGCTTCGATGTCAAGTGGTGATTTCAGATCTTCTCTAAGAGGTGTTCTCATATTTTTGTGCGAATGCTAATTCTCTTTGCTCTATCAATTGTCTTATCAATTCCTTTCAACCGGAGTTGTTATGTCAAGTCTTTTCAACCGGTGTGCTTCTCTTCAACTGAATTCTATCCTCTCCAATTTTGCAAGATCATTCTCTCATTTTATTCCGGAGTTCATCTCATCTGTCCCATGTTGTCTTTGTTTTTCCCCGCCCTCCCGCCCTTTTTCTTCGGTGATCTGATTTCATCCAAGCGCATTCATTTTAGTGATGCTTCCGCTATCTCTTCTTTATTTCCTAACCGGTGATTCATTGTGTACATTCTCAGGAGTCGAGTTCATCATTTCTTCATTTTGTTCCTTCCCGGTGAATTTAATTTAATTATCCGTGTTCATTGTATCCTATTCATCCTTGTAATTTTTCCCATGTTGGAAATTCTCATCAGTCTTCTTATTGTCATTTCTCTCTATTCCATCCGGAGTGCTGAAGTTATCTCAGAGGTTCTTATTTCCAATCCTTTTAATTATTTTCAGGTGATATCCTCATCTAAACCGGTGCAATCTCTCTTTCTAATCTATTTTTTTCAACGGTGGTTTCTTTGAGTGGGCCCATAACCCACAGGTTTTTCCCAGGATCTTACCTGGCTCTTTAATCTTTTCCGGAGATCCTTAATTCTTTTCAACTATGACGTAAGTATGAATTTCATCAGTCATATTCCTTCTTCAAGATCTATTGGAATTAATTCTCATATTGGCTCAACCTTTCATTCTTCGTTGTTCCGGAGTGTCTCACGTATTCTTGGTGTTGTTTCTCGTCATCATTCTCAGCTTGCAATTAGAAGGAGTGTTTCTCTCAAATCTTGGTCTATTCTCTTGGATATTCATCATTTCAGCTTCGTGTTATCATCTTGAATTTGTTCCCAATCATGAGAATCCATTTCTCGCTATCCGGTGGTTTTCTGAGTTGTTTTCATTCTCGTTCCTTCGAAGGCCATCATTTCAGAAGATTCTTCGTTCTCAGCTTTCAGCTTTCATCCTGTATTCTTCTCAATTGTTGTCTCTTTGTTCGTCTCTCGATTATCTGGTGCCTTATTCAAGTTTTCTCTCAGGTGGCTCATGATCTCTTCATTCTCATGTGTCTCCATGCTTTCTTGGTGTTCCCATTCAATTGTGAATTCTTACCGGTGCTTCCTTCAATTTTGCTTCAAGTGGTGTTTGTCCTCTCTGTCTCTCCAAGATTCATTTCTAGAAGAATAAGTTGTATGCTAAATCCGCTGCTTGTCATCAATTAAACTTGATGAAGGACAAGCATAACATAATTCTTATTCTTGTTCGTAGTATTTTGAATTCCTCTTCCGGAGTGGCTCATGGGTTCAATTCTTTTCTCAAGTGTTCTTATCTTTTCTTTTCCGGAGTTCCAAGTTTTATCAAGTATCTCTTTGTGAAGCTTCATCTAAATTTTGGTCAGGTCATATTCTTATTCTTTCTAACTTGAAATCTTTGCATCATTCATTCGTATACGGAGGTCCGTCATGGTGGTTCATCAAGGCTTCAATCCATTCTCATGTGTTCTTCAAGATTCCTGTTGGAATACCTCAAGTATCCTTTCTCTTGCATTTATATGTGCAATTGTTCTTCCTTTATCCTTTGAGGTGGTATTATAGCATTCTTGTTAGTGTAGGAGCCTCGAAGAGTTTTCCTTTCAACAATGAGATAATAAAACCACCAATTCTATGATCATGAGATATTTGCAACCCATGATTTCTTCATTGAGCTATCTTGGTTTGGATTTCACCTAAAGCTTTTCCTATGGATTATTCTATCATGGTGCTTGTCAATTGCCCAAGTTCTCGATGTATCCTCTTGGTGTAAGAAGTCTTGATATCTTTGCTTTCTTCTACCCTTGTTTCTTTTAGTGGTTGGTTGTCACCTCATATTTGTTGAGATGATTTTCATAAGCCCACTACTATCTTGTTCTTTTCGTTGTTGCTTTTCCAACAACTCCATCCAATTCTTCTTGCAATAATGCTTGTCAAGTTCATTGGAGTTAGTAGTTGTCATTCTCTCTTCATTCTCTTCTTCCGCATGAGCTAGTTCCTATTCTATTGCTCCGGAGGCATTGTGATGTTGCTCTTTTGGGTCAATCTTGTTGTTCTATCAAGATCATGGTGTTCCCTTGTTCTATTTACTTGTTTGTTGTGAATATTGTCTATTTCTTCCATCTTATCGAATATTTTGTCCCATTTTCCTACCGAAGTGCTGCCGAAATTTTCCGTGGATTCTTGTTTGTTTCTCATATCTGTCCTCATCTCTTTGCAACCTTCAAGGATTGTTGGTTTCACTCGTTTGTCAAAGAAGCGACTAAGTTTTACCTCTTGTTCTTTCTCATCCTCTCCCCCTTTCATTCTTGGATCTCGGGGAGAGATCCTCTTGTAGTGTAGGAGAGTTGTGACAGCCCGATGCCGACGTTCCAGAAGATTCCCCTTTTCTTTTCATTTTCGTCGTATGTCTATTTTCTTTTGCCGCATCACCATCGCATCATGCGCATCATCTGCATTGCATCGGCATCTCCGTTGCGACCAGTTTTCAAAACATGCATCCGTTGTTAGTTGCCGGTTCGCGTCGTTGTCCGTTCTGAGCCCGACCGCACATGCACGCGCCCGCGGCATCGTTCGAAACCCTGTTTTTAAAGTGTGCGTAAAAATTTCTGTGATCGGGTTGAGATTTGACGTGCGGCCTTATTTTAATATAGCTAGGCCGCCTGTCGAATTTCGTCGCGATCGGAGTCCGTCTCGTACCCGAACGGTCGACCGTAGCGGCACCGTCTCCGGTTATTCGTCGGACGTTCGTCGGTGTTTTAAAAACTCGTTGCCACGTCGCCCGTTTTCCCTCTCGTCTCCGGATACATTCTCTACACGGCCACATACCGTTCCCGCGTTCGGAATCGTCCGAATCCGACCCCGCGTTTGGATCCCGGAACGCGATTCCGGGTAACCTAGCCCCCCGTTTGTCTATATATAGACCCCATGGCATTAATTAGACAGCCACTCCCTCTTCACCTCGTTTTCCATGCCCCTCCTAACCCTAACCGCGCAGCCACCCACCTCCAGCCTCCTCTCTCCTCCCGCGGCCCCGCCCAGGCCCATCCGGCCGACGCCGCCCGCAGGGCCCCAGCGCGCCTCCGCCTCCAGCGAGCCGTGCCCGAGGGAGAGCTCCCGCTCCCGAGGACGCTGCCTCCTCCCGCCAACCCACCGCGCCTCCACCTCCGGCGGCCAGATCCGCCGTCGCACGCAGCTCCTGCCGCGCCTCCACCTCGTTCTGCCGGCGCCTCCATCTCCCTGTACCGTTCCCGCGCCGGTTCCGCCGGTCGCTGCTGCCGGCCGCACCAGTCTTCCCTGCCATGCTGCCTCGGACGTCGGGATTCGCAGCCGATGTCCCCGCCGCCAGGTCGCCCCGAGCCGCTTCCTTGCGTTCCTCCTCGCCGGATCTGGCTTCGCTCGCCGGAGCCCCAAGTTCTGTCGCCGCCGGTTTCCTGCTCGCGAGAGCTCTGCCGCTCTCGATCTAGAGCAGGAACCAGATCGGGTCCCGTTGACCGCGCCGCTTGGGCCGGTTCCTGCAGCGCCTGTGCCCAGCTCGGGCTCCCCCCGCGCGACCGGCCCACCTCCAGCAGGCGCGCCCTCGGCCCAGCTCCCCATCCGCCCGGCCTTCTCCAACCGCCTTCCCCAGGCCGCCTCTTCCTCCAACCGGGCCAAGCCCATAAGGTGTGTAGCCCCCCTGCTAGCTATTCCCCGCCCCTGGCGATGCATAGCAACTCGCGACCCGTGTAGCCGAGTAGTATTAGGAGTTTTGGCCCATATAAGTATTTTAGGAATTTCTCTAGGATTTAATTAATTTTAGGAAAAAAAGGCTATAATTTAAAAACGCTCGTCACTTTTAATCCGTATATCGGATCGAAACGTATTAGATATGTTTTTCTTGTATTTTTCATGTAGTATCCGTTTTTGCAACTTGCATAAATGTTTGAGGTGGTTTGACCCACTGTTTGCCTAGATATGCATGCTGTCCTAATAGGTTTCGACCCGTATATATTTTTTCGCGCAAGACCGGGTTGCTCGTACGCCATCGATAAAATGTTCATGCTCTAGGGACCCATTTGACATGTATTTTAGAGCGGTTATTGGTATTTTTGCGTGTAGGGTTTGCCGGTAGTTTATTTTCCCGTGTATAGGTTATTTTCCCGCATTTATGTGTGGCTTTATTTTGTTGCGCTACCCCACATATTTTATATGTTTTCGGGGTAGAAAAATCCATGTGATTTTTCTGTGCAATTAGTTTTAGCTTTAGAGCAAGTTAGTTCGCGCGATATTTTGCCGTGTTGCTCTTTTGTTTAATTCGCAGGATTTATTCTGTGCGTCGCTTGATGGAGTTGTCAACTAGAGAGTTGATCTTCGATGTTTTGTTTAGCCCCTGGTGTTTTTAGTTGCAATAGAAATGCATGTTTATGTGTTGTTTGCTTGCTCTCAAGTTGCTCGAAATAGTGCTGATTTGGAGGAGCTGAAATATTTCTAAGTCTGGAATCTGTTATTATTTTGTTGCTGTTTTGTTTTGCTCCTATCTTTAGATCTGTAGCTCTTTTGAGGTTGGTACAATGGAATAAGTTGTAGCCGTTGTGTTTCTCTAGCATGCTGTGAATTTTCATGCCATTTGGAGTCCTGTAGCTATAGGTTTTGCTGCTGTCAATATTGCTTCAGATCGAAAACTGCACTTCCATGAGGTGTAATTTTCACTAAGTTTGAAATAGTGAGTGAGATGCCATTTTGTGTCTTCTTTCCCTAGTGATCCATGATGCCATGCTAGTTGTTGTTGGTTGTTTGAAGTAGTGCTTCTTCCCCTCTTTAGTGTCATGCCTTGCTTGAGTTTATCGGAGTAGTGTAGCTCGTAGTTGTGGGGTGTAAAAAAATGCTATGTGGCTGATTTTGGCAGATTGTAGTGTTTTCTTGTTTTGCTTGTAGATGTTGAACCGTAGCACCGATTTGATCGTGTCCTATATGAAACTTGCTTAGAATCTCGTGTAGTTTCATTTTCTCTTGCTGGTTGTATGTTTTGAAGTGCTCGTAGCCGTCGTTGCACACATATTGCATTCATGCCATCATATCTTGCGGTGCTTGTAACTTTTGATCCGTAGCTCCGTTGGAGAGGTTCTCTATGTGTAAATTGCTTGCCTTGACGCGTAGAATCACGTGAACCTATTTTTTCTGCTGTTTAACAACTAATTAAATGTGTTAGTTAAGATCTGGACAGAATTGTAAATTAACACGTGAAGTCGTTTCGGAGATGCTATATGTCATTTCCGACCTCATTTAAAATGCCTAAATAGGTAGATTAATTACGCTTCACCTCTTGCCATGTTTAACCATATTTAATATTGCTGTGTAAATAACCGGGAGTGAACTAAATAATTCATATGTGGAGTTTCGTCAATATGCGACTCGTTGCATATTGAACTTCACTTAATGTGTAGTGTTTGTTTGTGTGATTTGCCATGTCATGACTTGCATGTATTCATCCACTCATGCATCATATGTGTAGTGCACCGTGTGGTGAATTCCGTGTGTTGATTTGTGTTTCTGGTTTGCTTCGTCTCGATAGAGTTCCGCAGCGTGACAGATTGTGAGGACCCGTTCGACTACGTCGGTTCGTCTGCTTCACGGAGGCATTCTTCTTCCAAGCGGGATCTCAGGCAAGATGATCATTTCCCCAGATACCATTACTATCATTGACATGCTAGCTTTTATCGCTTCTATCGATTATGTCTCGTCGCCTACCACATGTTAAATATCAGCCTCTCAACAATGCCGTGATTACCTTCAACCTGTTCGACCTAGCAAACCACTGATTGGCTATGTTACTGCTTGCTTAACCATGTTGATAGCGTTGCTAGTTGCAGGTGCAGATGCTTCCATGTGAAAACATGGGTTCTTGTTATATCACCATATTAAATGCTATCTAATTTAATGCACCTATATATTTGGTAAAAGGTGGAAGGCTCGACCTTTCTAGCCTGGTGTTTTGTTCCACCTTTGCCCCCTTAGTTTCCGGCTACCGGTGTTATGTTCCATAAATGAGTGCTCCTAACACGATCGGGGTTGTTATAGGGACCCCCTTGATAATTCGTTTTAGATTAAGACTGGTCTGGCAAGGCCCAACTTTGGTACTACATTTGCCTAAACACCTAATAAAATTGCATAGGGACTTTCCGGACCCCGAGGATAATTTAATCAACCCCCGGGCCAGGGCTCCTCATGAGTGTTGGTCCAAATCGGCAGACTACGGGGCCACCGCGGGGCAACCCGAGGTTTGGTTCTCCTAGTGTGACCCATCTGTCGTGTCCTGAGAACGAGGTACGCGACTCCTATCGGGATCGTCGACACGTCCGGAGGCCTTGCTGGGTTAGTTTTACCTTTGACGGAATATCTTGTGCATCGGGATTCCGGTGATGCTTTGGGTAATCTCAGAGTTGAGGTTTTCCACTAGGGAATCCGACGAGGTCGCGAGCTTCGTGATTGAGGATTTCTATGCGGCTTGTGGTAATTTGTGATGGACTAGTTGGAGCACCCCTGCAGGGTTAAATCTTTTTCGGAAAGCCGTGCCCGCGGTTATGTGGCAACATGGAAACTTTGTTTAACACTGGTTCTAGATAACTCGAAGTTAATTAATTAAAATATGCCAACTGTGTGCGTAACCGTGACTGTCTCTTTCGTGAGTTCCTTCTCCGACCGAGGACACGGTGGGGTTATGTCTGACGTAGGTAAGTGTTCAGGATCATTCATTTGATCATCAGTAGTTCACGTCCGATATGCGTAGATCTTCCCTCTCTTATTTCTTGTACTCGTAAGTTAGCCACCAAATATATGATTAGCCGCTGCTGCAACCTCACCACTTAACCATGCCTCACCCATTAAGCTTTGCTAGTCTTGATACCTTTGGAAATGAGATTGGTGAGTCCCCTGTGGCTCACAGATTACTACAACACCAGTTGCAGGTACAGGTAAAGGTTACTCGACGCAAGCGCGTTGATTGTTCATTTGGAGTTGCTTCTTCTTCTTCTTCTTCATCGATCTAGGATGGGTTCCAGGCCGGCAGCCTGGGATAGCAAGGATGGACGTCGTTCTTATTTTTCTCGTTTGTTTTCGTCCGTAGTCGGACCCTGCTCTTACTCTCGATGATTATGTAATGTACCGATGTGACTCTGATGTAGCTTGTGGCGAGTGTAAGCCAACTCTATATATATCTCTTCTCTTCAGTACATGTACTTGTAACGATATCCATTCTTGCGACACGACGAGATGCGCTTCTATCCCTGACGAGGCCCTCGTGCCAAATTGAGGATAGGGTCCCATCTTGGGCGTGACATAAAGCCCTTTCATCGGCTGGACCAAAGCCCTGTTTTTTACTAGTGTAAACACATCTCCCTAGTGGATGTTAAGTTGACACGTGTCAAAATCTTTATATGTCATTTCCACCTACCAATGCATGCATACATAGGGGACACACCCAAGTTTAAAGCGCTCATCGGGTGGAGGTTTGTATACTTGGTGCACCGTGCTTGCCGACTTCTAAGTAAGCAATAAAGGCCCTGTTTGGTTAAAAAGTCCTAGGACTTTTTTTAGTCTCAACTAAAAAGTCCCCAATCCCTACCTGTTTAGTTTCAGGGACTAAACATGGACTAGAGGTTATTAAATGACATGTTAAAAGACCATGTTACCCCTAGTAATGAACTAATAGAGAGGAGCGGCGGGCAAGGATAAGGTGCGTTGCGGGGCACTGTTGGAAAAAAATCCCAACAAGACTCTCCCTCAGTGTCTTCTTTCTTTACTCTCAAATACCCACTTCTAGTTCCTAAAAGTCCCTCATGTTTGGTTTAGATGGGACTAAAATGGACTTTTTTAGTCCCTACATCAAAAAGTCCCAATAAACAAACACCCTCAAAATCAGGGCCGAACCTCTAAAAATAGAATTCTCATGCATCATAGGAAGGCAAGGACGTCTAGCACTGCAGGTAGAGGATATACTTGACATAAGTAGATGAGCAAACTGATTTATCACCCTTTCCGCCATGGATCATCACCACACCACCATCCAAAAATTTGCTCTAAACACTCCAAGCACATCAAGCCTCTTCATTTAAGAGGAAGCTAGTTCCACACTCATGTAGCCAACCACCTTCTACGTGATCATCCGGAACAAAGTATATCATGCAAAACACTAAAGCTCATGCCAAATAGCTACTATATTGTTCTTGCTCCACCACCACCATGATTGTTATGCCATTCCACACAAATTCTTTCAAATTATATCTCGAAAATGGAGGCTTAATGCATGAGAGAAACACAACATATCGGTCAGCATTCACGGATGGATGAGGAGCTATGGTGCCCAATATTAATTTCGGTATGCCTTACACTATAAACACTCGTGGCATTTATGAAAAACAATCCTTACAACTATGAATGGTATGGCATTCATGAACGCCGATCCTAGTGTGGTTGATAGATGGTTGTATGAAAAACAATCCTTACAACTATGAATGGTATGGCATTCATGAACGCCGATCCTAGTGTGGTTGATAGATGGTTCTTCAGAACAGTCAACACACTCGCCTTTCAAGGTTTCGAACCTGTGAGGACTCTAAATAGAAAATTATGGCATGCAATCTAATGGTAGAGCTAGAACTATCCGGATAGTATGAAGTTATAAGCACATTCGAAGGGAAACCGGAAAGGAACTATGGTTAATTTTTTTCTAGATCGACAATCTAGTGGTTTTGGCCATCAAGGGTCATCGCAGATCCATGAATGCTCTTAAGAAGCCTAGGACAGCTGCATGGTAAATTCCTGTGTGTGATACATTATGTAAATAAATTTCACATGTTTCTCTTTGTGAATCTTGGATATATTATTCTTACAGTTTTGTGGTTGGTTACCATAGGATTATGTATATAAATTCATTTGATTAATTTTTGTATCATGTTCACAATATAAATTGTATGGAGTGATTTATATTTGCACTACATTTTAGTAAAAGATATAAATCATAATCAAATATGGAAAATTAAATGTGAACCAAATCTATTCTTAATAAATATGTACATTAAAACACCTAAGAACGAGATCATCGCGGTTGGACAGCAGTTATCGAGGCATAGTTGATCGACTTCTGAGAAGCCAACGGCTCACGGGTTAACATGGCTGATGGCGCTGGCAATGGGACGTTTCTCACAGGCCTAGATGGTGTGGGAAGGCTCATGTGTTCACTAGAAAGCATTAGCAGGACATTAGACATGGTTGGCCGAATGTCGGGGTCATCTTGCACGCAGAGGAGGCCGACTTGGAAGCAACACCATGCCTCGTCCCTTGAGTAGGATTGCCCAAGCACACGGTCAATGAATTCATTCGCCCTATCTTCAGTCCAAATCTTCCATGCCTGCCAAAAAGGAGGTTCAATTGATGAGATGAAGCATTTTAGTAGATTATTATATGGTTCCGTAATAGATTTTAAATGTCCATACATCTTGGATGAGGGATTGTTGGTGCTCGTCAAGGTATGATATGCCATTCCGTTGTCCGCTCAAGATTTCTAGTAGTAGGACCCCGAAGCCGAACACGTCTGATTTCACCGAGAAAAGGCTATCCATCACGAATTCCGGTGCCATGTACCCACTGCATTAATATCAGCTTATAAGGTGAGTAGCATATACATATAATATTTCATAGTTGTAACATATCAATAGTAGATTGTGCTTGGTAATTACTAGGTTCCGACGACGCGTCCCGTGTTGACACCATTGCATTCGTCCTTGAAGATCCTAGCCAAGCCAAAGTCGGAGATCTTGGGGTTCATCTTGTTGTCAAGGAGAACGTTACTGGGCTTGAGGTCTCGGTGAATGATCTTGAGCAGCGAGTCCTCATGGAGGTAGAGCAACCCACGGGCGATGCCAATGATAATGTTGTGCCTTGTATTCCAGTCTAGCTCAACGCTCTTGCTGGTGTCTAATAATTTCAATGTCATATGGATATCACAAGTGATGAATTAACTGAGCAAGTATACTCTAAAAAATATGAACGGTACTATTATTGATTAATTTTGTTTTAGTGTAAATTCCATATGTACTCTTTCATGTGTGCATGACTCACAATAAATGCCTAATGTAAGAAATTTACACCACTATAATTTAACTAAAACCCATCGACAAAAGTGTGTCCGACCTAAACATCTTCGCTATGTTGGAAGAGTGTAAAAGGTACCCGATTCATTATGATAGAAATGGCCTCTATTATACTTCTTGTTGGAGATATGTCCTAAAAGAAATCATGTGATGATTACATTTCCTATCTATTCATGAGTATTTTGTATTGTCCTTGAACATCGTGAGGGATATGTATTAATAAGTATGTTCCTTATTTGCGAGACTATAGATGATTGTTCTAATAGTCCCTACTTGTTAAAGTTATGCGGACATATATCCTTTACCAGTATACGATTTAGTTGATGACTATGTTTCATAAGTCATGTGCATATAGATGCTAAACTAGTAGTATGGACTCGGGGATTAAGCTCACCGAGTAGGGCAGACCCACTATGAGACACAACGAGATATTGTCATCCGTTAGTCTCAAGTATATATAATGTATATGCCATGTCCTAGACCTCGGGTCCTCACATGTTCTCTGGATGAGGATCGACTCGCTTAGGGTTAAACTCTACTCCGTAACTGGGTAGTTATAAAGGTAGCTTTCGGGCGAGTCGTGAGAAATGCCGCGAGACATGGTTTACCAAGATGGGATTTGCCCCTCCGTAAGGAGAGATATTCTCTAGGCCCTCTCGAGTGATCAGATTTAGAAAGCATGGCCATGCGACATGGGTTAAGTGTAAACGGATTTGGGAATCTACATCACGGTTTCGAGAAGGGTCCTCGAGCTACCACAAGGGTGACAAGTACTCCCCTTGAGCTCGACAACATATCATGAGGCAAAATGAATGTTGCATATGACACATTGTCGAGGTTCGTCTAACGACTTTGCACACACATGGGAGTGGCATGTTCTTCTAGGAGCCCCTACCAACTATCGACTTGGGTCGTGTCCATGCATACGTGAACCTATAGGGTCGCACACTTAAGGGATTGCAACCCATTCGGATTGGATCTGAATGGAAAATTGGACTAGACTCGTAGTGGGCCTCAAGTATTGAGCCCACCTCGGAGGTCTATATAAACGGGAGTGGATGCACCTTTGAGGGTTGATCCCTTTTCTTTCCTCGAAAACCAAAGCCATGCCCCACGTCACCATGTCGTGCGATAAGACCTAGCAGTCCATCACCCCATGCTGCCCCCGTACATGTCGATACCCTGGAGGCAGCGCGTATGCGTTGCTTGGATGAACTGTTCGAGGAATCAACGAGGAGTTGTTCGTGGGAGATCACTGCTCATGGAAGATCGGCTACAAGAGGAGAAGACGACTCGGCTGATTGACTATAGACTTCACCAACTCTACTTCTAGTGCGGTGATTGCGTGTCTAGTGGTAAACCCGATTGTAACATCCCAAATTTTTAGATTTGGTATGTTAACAGGATCATTCTTTGTCATCTTGATTTCTATGCGTGTTTGATTTTTTCTGAATATTCTTTTCATTATGCAACTCAGGGCAATTTATATTGGAGTGGAGATAACATGACTTCTCCCCATTCAAATAAAGAGTTCATAAGGTTTAGAATATTATTTTGGAGTCGCCTCATATGGTTTTGCAAATTTCATAATCTCCGAAATCATTTTCAGTTTATTTTTCAATGCTTGTTGTGTAGCATTTTGCATAAAAGTTATTTTGAAAAAAATTGCATTAGGTGGAACTAGGGTTCCTTTATTTTTTTATTAGGGGATTTATTTTATACTTATATATATATGTGTATATATTAGATTTTTAATATATATATATATATATCTATATATACTTATATATATATATATATATATTACTATATGCATATTATATATATATCTCTGTTTAATATATTTTTATATACGTATATTTTTTACTATGTCTCTGTTTGTTTTTCTTTAAAAAAAATATTATTTAGTTATTTAGCTTTTTGTGGCTGTTTTGATTTTGCCAAAAAAAAAGTTGGACCGAACGAGCTAGCCAGGCTTAGCCAGCTAGCGCCTGGACTCCAGTACAGAGCGCACCAGCGCCTTGTGCCCAGCCTCCAGGAGCTGTGCCCAGCGCATCACCCCATCACCTTTTTTTTCCCAGTGGCCAGCAACGCCATCGCCCCAGCCCCAGGGAGCCATCGCCCCAGCGCATCCATCCCAGCGCTCCAGGAGACCGAGCGCTCCAGGCCAGCTTCCACCGCCTCGTTTTTCTCCACACCGAGCCAGACTCGACCTGGACTCCTTCGCAGCAGCCTCAAGGGGCTGGGATTCCCTCGCCTCCAGCACTGCCAGGTGGCCGCGAACCCCACCCCTCGTCAACTCCTTCCCCGAGCCGTTTTCGTGTGCGCCCAGGATCCCTCTCGTGAGCGACAAAGTGCCAGGACCGAAGCCCTATCATCCGATTTCTTTTCCTGCTCCGATTTTTGGACGTGAGCCCGAGACCCCATCTCGCGGAGACCTCACAGAACCTGTCGCCGTCCCGGAGCACCCTTCAGTAGCGCCCACGTCGGAGTTCACCCCACCATCATCGGAGTTTGCCTGTCTTCGCCGGAGCCGCCGTTCGTCGGAGAGTTACCGGAGAAGCACCACCGGAGGCACCACGTGGGAACCAACCCGTTTTTCGCTGTTGTTTGTGGTAAGCACGTGCACGTAATTCGATTCATCCAATGCGCGAAATTGTTACAATACCCGTATTACACCTATTTTAAGCTGTTTTTAGATCGGACAGATTCTCGGTGAGATTTTAAAACCTGTTTAACTTTTTACTCGTAACTCCGATTCAGGAAATTCTTTTTCCTGTGATCTTGTACTGATGAGAAGAACATGATAGCACTAATAGTTTTCAGGTTTGTGATATTTAAAAATTTAGTTTGATCAGATTTGATTTAAACCTACCGAAGGCCATATTTTGCAAACCGTTCGTCTAATTTAATTAATTCTTTTGCATTGTGCTTCCACTATCATGTAGATAATAAATATCTACTCATATTTTCTGTTAGTTGAGTTTTCATTAAATTCTTTGTTGTTGACTTTATTTTGATGTTATGTGAGTACGGTGTATTTATCGATGCCTTCGTCGAATATATATAGATTGTCCGCAGTGTGGAGTGGATCATAATTAAGCGTTAGAGTACTTCAACACCGTTCAAGGCAAGTTTGCACTTTTGATTATGCTCATCCTATATGTATGCTTTGCATTGTTATGATATGTTATGTGTTTGGTGTGATTCTTATATTGCTTGTCACCATATGTGTGTCCTGAATTGCATTGTTCAATTGTGTGCTTGGATATGCTATGGTAGACATGGACTCGTACCGAGTGTTTTATGAAGTACTGAGTGTTTATAGCTGTAGGCTCGGGGCTTTTGCTCGAGTGAATGCGTCTATGGCTGAGCGCTCTATTGTCCCTAGAGAATGCGCCATGACTGAGCGCACTTGAGTTGTCGGGACTTAAATCAGGTGAATGCGTTGATGGCTGAGCGCTTTGGAGTCCCCATTGAATGCGTCATCGACTGAGCGCACTTGATACATCTTGAAGATCTTTGTCATCTCACCGTAGGTTTGTGAGTTCTCTGTTGCGGGTTTTTAAATTGGTTGTGGCGTGTGAGACATTGATCAATTTATGGAGGTAGGTGAAGTTAGCTTTATGCCGAACCAACTTGACTGTTTTGTTTGTCATACATTGCTTATATATGTAGGTTTGCATTATCATTATGTGTGAATTGCCAATACATTCAATGTATTGACCCTTGTGGCTGCAACTTATCATGTTGCAGGATATTCAGATGATCAGTGAGATACAGTAGAGTCGCGAGTCTTCACTCAACCTTTTCGCCGGTGGGCTATGATGGGACTCATCGTTATTATTTTGCTACCTTTCCGCTGCCGTTATTTATTAGAGCTAGCTAAGTGCTATGTAGATTGTTATACTTTTTAAATTCTGGATCATACGTTGTAATAAATGATGCACTTGCTATTCTGGTATTCATCTATACTGTGTGTGCTAGCGAGTCGATCCAGGGACTAGCACAGTTAAGCACAGAGACTCAAATCCTTCGAGGTTTGGTCGTTACACCGATCCCATGATCTGTTTCCAACAACATGTTCTTGGGTGCGTGCTACAAATTTTTATTTGGCACTAGCGTAGCGTACCGTGTGTTTCGACACTTCCTCATTCCATATATCCACATTCTTTCTTCTAAATTACCTTCCCAGCCACCACATCCTCTCTCTCCCTCCCTCCCTCTTCTCTCTCTCTCTCTCTCAACTTCTTTGGCTCAGCCTAGTGACCTTTGAGACAAAGGTAATCCTTATCTCAAGTCAGCATGACCTCCTACATGTCTGCTTTATAGATAGAAGAATGGCCATCTTTCCTACATCCGGTCGCCACTTACCACTTGATCTTTATACAACATAGATATGGAACTCCATGTAGGATCGATGGTTAGGCATTAGTTGCGCAATCTGCCTATGCAGGTTCAATTCCTAGAATTGTCCCATGATGCACAACCCTCCTTCTCCCCCTCCCCACCGCCTTTAATTTCACGAGGATCAGACTTGGTGTGTGTTGGACGAATATAGGTGCACTACTCCACCTGCCAAAATGAAAATTGGGTACTCATTGAAAAGGTTATGTCCATCTATGATTGATGCAGACACTGAGAGAAATGAAATTCTCAGAATTTCAAGGAACTGGCTGATACGTCTCCAATGTATCTATAATTTATGAAGTATTCATGTCATGTTTATCAAAATTCTATATGGTTTTCGTATGATTTGATTAGAACTAACCCAGACTGACGTTGTTTTCAGCAGAACTACCGTGGTGTTGTTTTTTCTGCAGAAATAAAAGTTCTCCAAATGCAACGAAACTTTTTGAATATTTTTTATATAAGGAAAGAGCCCTAGGAAGCTTTGAGGAAGGACGAGAAGATGCTCAAGCTTCCCACACAACACCGGGGCGCCCTCCCTCGGGCGTGGGCTGATGTTGTGTGGCCCCCCTGAGTCCCCCCTTCGTGTGGAACCAACGCCAAAAATTCACACATATATAGAAACCTTCGATGGATAACCTAGAACTTGGACTCCGCCAGAACATGCCTCTGTATCCTCCGAAAACCAATCTGGACCCTGTTCTGGCACACTGTCGGAGGGGGGAATCATCAACGGAGGCCATCTTCATCATCCCGGCGGCCACCATGACAAGGAAGGAGTAGTCCACCCTCGAGTCTAGGGGTATGTACTAGTAGCTATATCTCTGATCTCTCTCTCTATCTCTCGTGATCTTGAGATGTCATGATCTTGAGGTATCGCGGGCTTTGTTAATATAGATGGATCATATGATGTTTCTCCCCTCTCTACCTTTGTTGTGATGAATTGAATCTTTTCCCTTTGAAGTTTTGTCTTGTTGGATTGAATATTCAGATTTGAGAACACATGATATATGTCTTGCATATGAATACTCGAGGTGACAATGGGGTATCATATTGATCCACTTGATGTATGTTTTGTCACTCAACTTGCGGATTCCCGAGGTGACATTGGAGTAATCTATGCATAGGGGTTGATGCACATTTTCATTGTCGTTTCTCCGATAGAAACTGTGGGGTCTCCTTGTAGTTCTTTGTGTGGATTGAATATTATGATTATGAAGTTGTTTGATGCATGTCATAGGATCAACTCACGGATACTTGTGGTGAGTTGGTTGATGTGTGTCATGTGGTGCTAGTACGAACTCTAAGGCTGTTTGTGACACTAATAGGAATAGCCCAATAGTTCAATCAGAAATAATAGCTTTGAGGTGGTTTCGTACTCTACAAACAATTTATATCTTATGTTCTCCGCTAATAGGAATTTAGGAGTGATTCTTTATTGCACTTTGAGGGATAATCATATGGTCCAATTATGTTAGCATTGTCGAGAGATTGCACTAGTGAAAGTATGTATACTAGGCCTCATTTCCTATCATTGCAATACCGTTTGTGATCCGTTTTATTATTTACTACCTTGCTGTTTTTTATTGTTCGCACTGCAAAAACTCATATCTACTATCCATACTACAGTTTTTTTGTCATCATCTCTTCGCCGAACTAGTGCACCGATACAATTTGTCATTGTATTGGGTGTGTTGGGGACACAAGAAATTTCTTGTATTTGATTGCAAGGTTGCTTGAGAGAGACTATCTTCATCCTATGCCTCCCAAGGATTGATAAACCTTAGGTCATCCACTTGAGGGAAATTGCTACTGTCCTACAAAACTCTGCGCTTGGAGGCCCAACACGTATCTACAAGAACAAGTTGTGTTGTGGGCATCACTGGCTTGTCACGGTTCATTCCAAATTTATCGCGCATTTTCGGGTGGGTTAATTTGGAATTTTGAGAAGGATTGAGTTTTTAACATAATAACAACACTTATAATTTTTTACAACTCATCTTCAGAACTACAACATGAATCCGCATGTGGTTCTCTCTGCAATGTGCGATCAGTCAAGCGGCTATGACCTTTGAGTGCATCCTTTGACAAAGATAGTATGAAACAGTCCATCTGTAATAAGTCATGCGTACAAGTTATATGGTCCTATTATTTCTTTTTTGTGGCAAATATAATCCTATTATTGGCTGGTTGTGGTTAAATCTTTGTGTGCCTTCTGTTGTTTTGTCGGATACAGAAGAGGCTGGTTAGGGCATCTCCAACGTTGGACGGTAAAGGGACACCACGAATGTTCAGTTTTTATGTTCGGAAGTGATCCGCGGACATGATGCGGGAGTGAGCCATCCATTGTTGTTTAAAAATTATTCGGTTGAAAGGAGAGGAATGGCGGATGATCATGCATGTGTTCGGATATTATGATATGATATCTAGTTGGAAGGAGAGAGATGAGAGGAAGACCCTGCATGCGAAGAGAGAAAAGAGAGGATGATGACGTGGGGACTTTTTGTTGGCTCATTGCATCCCGGAGTCCCATATAACTCTTCCAAGTTTAGTTTCAAATTGCTAGAAAACAAAAGTTCGAACCATTTTACGGACCGATAGGTGTCTATTTGATTAGAAAAGTTGATGGTCCGAACACCACTATCCAAACCTATACCGATCTTTAAGGCTGCAACCATAGCTTGGTTTGCAGCTTCCACGCAACAATGACGTTGTGTACTATGCTTTGCGCTCATCATGCAGCTGCGTGCCGGAATAGGGGGTTGACAACACGGCAAAACAATTTTCCCAACCCTAGCTGCCGCCACGAGCCAGGAGAGTAGGGAGGTGATCTTCTTCCACCGATCTCAATTAGTCAGGGTGCTAGCCTCCTCTTCCTCTGACGCTGCTCCGACGGAAGAAGGGAGGGGGACCCCGTTCCTCCGCTCTATAGTTAGGGTTTGGATTTGTAGGTCGTCGCGCGTCGTTGGAGTGGTGGGAGCCACGTCCGAAGGAATAAATCTACCTCGGCTCCACTCCCACACCGACGGTGTGTCAGAGTTGATGACATCGTGTGTTTGCGAGGTGGCGGCAGCGACTACGTCAGGTATGTATCTCCTTCTGCTCTGTCCCCGTTGATGCGGTGTTATCTCCGACGTCATGGTAGAGCGGGGAGGATTTGTCATCCAGGAGTACGCACAGACGGTTGTCTACTCATGTGACAGTTGGAATATGGTGCATCTTGTGTTGGGTTTGTGGTTGGTGACTCACAGTTCTGGTTTCCTTCTCCAACGTTGTTGTCGTGCGGGGGTATTAGATCTGGAGTTCGATGGCGCGTCCGGGGACATGTGTTGCCCCGGTCTGTTTTTTCCAACGGCAATGATTTTGATTCTCGCAAACTACTTTGAAGGTTCGTAAAGCTGTAGAACAGCGATGGAGCCGCATTGAGCTTTGTTGAAGAGGTGATGTGTCTTCTTTCCTTCTGGGGACCGCTTCGATGATGTTGAAGGAGAGGAACAGACGTTGGTATTTTGCGTATGATTTGTTGAAATTAGAAGTGGGCCTTAGGCCCATAAGAGAATTTCAGAAAATCTCCAAGGGCCCATGTAGGTGGTGGCATGACAAGGTGGTGGTGGGAAGTTTAGTCCCATCCCGCTAGTGGAGGAGAAGTTGGACCCCGGGTCTCTCTTCCACATGCTATTGGAGAGTGAGAAGAGAAGGTGCACTCGCGCACTCCTCCTCCGCCGCCCGCCTCGCCACGCCTCGTCAGGACGCGCCGCGCCGCGGGTTGCGGGAATGAGCCGAGCTCATACCTACGCGCTTATTTTTGTCGGTCAGGAACAGAGAATACGTAACGGACACGACACGATCCGAGACGTCGGATCGTGGGCTGTTACCGACTCGGACGTGGGTTCGGCCCACGTCTCTCCGCCCAACCGCCTTTATAAGCTGGCTAACGCCTACCCTAGCCGTCACGAGAATCAGATCACATCTGCCTCACGCGTTCGTTCCCTTTGCTCCTGCTGCCGCCGGCGACTCGTCCCGTTTACCGCATACACGGTCGACGGGAGAGCAGGCCTCCGAAACCCCGCCTCTCCGGTTCCTGTACGGGAGAGGGGCGATTAGGTTTTTGGGGAGCGATCACGCGACTGCTCGCCTTCGTCCGTCTGCTTCGTCTACATCCGCGTCGTTCTCATCATCGTCATGTCTTCACCATCCGAGGCCAATCGTCTCGCCCTTGAAGCTGAGAAGAAGAGGGTAGAGGATGCTGCTGCTGCTACGGCCGCGTCCAACGCCAACGCTGCTGCTACGGCGAACTGGCCTATTGGAGGGTATGACTTGTTTATCCTCATGTTCGTATTTATCCTAGCAGTACTACTTGCATGCATAGATGTATCAACTATATGCGTAGTATGTGCTAGGTTAGTTCAAGATCAGTAGATCATTAGTCTAGTCAATACCATGCTAGTTATTATCTCGTGGATTAATACACTCGGAAAATTACCTATTTACTCAACATGATTATCCTATCTTTTCGTTGGTGTTTATGTGCCTTCTAACTTAATCTTTATTCTATACATAGAGCACATATTATCATATAAAAAATGATGATGTGTACGTTTGTGTAAATCCAAGACGATGCAGGCTTGGCGGAAAAGCAAGAGATGCGAGAAAGGTGTGAGAGATGGGTCAGTGTGGAGACGCGGGAAGAGGGAAATATATACATGACCACACGCCGGAGATGACATGGCATTTAGGTGGCCACTCAAGCAACCACATCGCTCCTGATACAATGGTCACTGCTGTCAAAATAGGGATTTCAATGTGGGACAAGAACGCTTTGGTTGCTGGGTGTATATACGCCTTATATGTAAAAAATAATATGTAATTAATCTGAAAATATTTTTGAAATAAATTTGACTTTTTATTGTGCTTGTAAGAAAAAAATCAAAAAAGAAAATTAAACGTTGACTTTTAAAAAAAAAGACACATTTTTAATCAAAATAGTATGAATAGTGACCTATAATAGAAAATAGATTTTATCTTTTTTTCCAAAAGTCAATGCTGATTCTTTTTTCGTGATTTTTTTATACTAGTGGAAAACAAAGTCAATTTAAAAAAATATATTTTTAAACTACTTTAACTTTTTATTTAATTACTAAAAAAAATCTTCATATGAAGTGCATATAGAATCATAAACCAAAGTGTATTTCTCCTTGAATGTCCGGTGATATGCAAGTGGAACGCACCGAAGAGGAAGGCGTCGAGGCTGCCGTTGGGCAAGTACTCGTAGACCAGCAGCTTCTCGTCGCGCTCGGCGCACCAGCCCAGCAGCCGCACCAGGTTGCGGTGCTGCAGCTTGGCGATCAGCTCCACCTCGTTCCGGAACTCCGCCGCGCCCTGCAGCGAGCGCACCGACAGCCGCTTCACGGCGACCTCTGCGCCGCATGCCATGACGCCCTTCGATTCCACGGAAGCTCGGGTCAGCAGAGCGACGCGGATGAGAAAGACAAATATCAATCAGTAGTGGACCGCGCGCTCTTACCCTGTAAACCGGGCCGAAGCCGCCCTCGCCGAGCTTGTTGGCCCTGGAGAAGTGGCCGGTCGCAGCGTCGATGGAGGCCAGGTCCATGAGCGGCAGCTCCGAGATTGACCTCGACAGCGGCGTCATGCTCTCGTTCTGCGTTCTCCTGACGGCTGGAGCAGATTGCTGTGCGTCAGTCGTTAACAATGGAGACAGGGAAGTGCTGGGTCGATAACGTACCATTGCGCTTCCGCCAGCGCCAGCAGTAGACGCAGTAGAGGAGCGTGCAGAAGATGACCACCACCAGAACGGACACCATGATCTTCACCGAGTTCGGGCTGGAGCCGTGAGCCGCGGCTGCAACAACCACACAACGCGACAGCAACACAGCAACAGTTCAGTCTACGGCTCTTCGTCGTTCGATCGTCAGCCAGTAGCACGCACGCCACGCATGTTCAGGTGAAAAAACGAGCACATGGTGTTTGTTATCTCACCTGTCTCGTTGCCCGCCGGCGGCGCGGAGGTTGAGGTGCCCAGCAGCCGGCGGTGGCACGCGAGTCGGCGCGGTGGCCACGCCATTTAGTGCCGCTCCGGCGGAAACTAGCTTTCTCGATGGATGGAGCAAGTGCCGGCTTGTGATTACTAATGGGAGCAAATGGAAGGGTGGAGGAGGAGGTCAACGACGTGAGTGTGTTATATGGGGAGGAAGGTGGATCGCTGCCGCCTGCTAAAAGTATGCCGAAGTGTCTACCCGCGGGCGCCGGATGTATGCCTTCTGTCCTTTCGGCACGGGCAGTTGATCGACACAGTTGACAGCCACTAGCCGAGATAAGAGCGTCTACAGCCGGACTCCCAGATATGCCTCAAACCGATCACTTACCGGTCATAGAAAATCAATTCATCCGGATCCTTATACCTATCTCAAACATCGGACTAGCCGACATCTCTCATATTCATTTTAAATATGAGGATGATACAAGAGCTCGTGAAGGCGTCCGAACACATCCGGTCAATCCGTCACGTAGGACGCGACCCCACATCGGATCATCTTTTTTGTTTCTTTATTCATTCTTTTCTTTCTCTCTTCTTCTGCATTAATCACGTGCAAATAACCGAACATATGAGAAAAAATATAAAAGGTGCGGCTACATGGACAAAACAATAGGGGTTTAAAATGAACACGCCCGGTCTATGACCGACCGTGTCCGCGGATATTTGAGAGGTCGGATTTGCAAGTTCCAGCTATAGATGCTCTAAACTAGTAGAATGTCCTTGCGTTGTCACGTGCTTTAAAACTATTTTTTTTGTAGTTATATAAACACATGCATATTAAATTTTACGTGTAGAGAAAATTTAGCAATTTGATGATGTATGCATCTGTTACAAATTAAATTTTATTTAATGCGTTTAAGAAATTCTTGTTTAATATAAAATATGTTGTTTTTATCTTCATCCGCATGATATTTAAGCAAGTATAATAAAAACTTCTTTCTCAACTCATATCCATCCTACATAAACAATGTATGTAATTAGCAAGAATACTTTACGTGAAGGTCTTAAAATGTGTAATGAAGAATACTCATCATGCAAACCGGACAAACCTATTCTTTTACCGAGCATAAAATAAAAACCAAAATAACCCATGCGTTGCTACACATACAGAAGGAGAAGAATGGCTCAACTCGAGTTCACAACTGACTACCGCTACTACATCCACCCCAAAGAAGCTAAGAACCACATGAGAAAACGTCAGCTTACCAACAAACCTCGCTTATGGTATCCACCGACCTCCGTTGTGGCATTTCTCCTCAGGTTAAAGCCTGCAACTTCAGTTAAGCAAGGTTAGGACAATTGCGGGTTCAAAAATACAAAATTTCAAACTCGCACAACCCCTTTGACGATGCACTGCGACATCTCGCAAAACACTTTTCATGCTGCGGCCAATCGACTGCAGTCAATGAGCCCTTTGTCAGGCAGATCTGCTCCTGGCTGGTGCTCAACTCAACAACATAACTGCATAAATCATGCTCACGAGTGTGTCATCTTACAGATAATCTGATCCGCATAAATGTGTCTCTCACGACATTGTTTTGATTCCAGAAAAAATGTACCGCGCGGGACAGATCGTCATGCCTAATCAGGTGGATCCGTAAAATAACTTGTTGGCACACAACTCATAATTCACCACAAGAATAAAAATAAGAGCCATTTTTTTATTTAGAAAAGGAGGTCAAACCCCCGGCATCTGCATCAATTGATACATGCAGCCATCTTATTAATTATTCCACAAAGGTCTAACAAAATTATACATCAATCCATCCAAATCCACCACTCACACCTACAAACTCGATAATATGGAGTGCTCTCACTCCACATATCTAAGACCGGTGTTGTTTCCAATCCACCCATATAACGTATCGGGAACAACAACCGGTGCAGCACACCTAAAACGCACACCTCACGCACACGTTTTACCAACCGCCATCATCCTCGAACCACTGACCCATAAATCTTAATTAACTTTATTCATGTTCAGATCACATAGCTAAAAAAAATAACGAGTCCCCAAAGCATATAGTACTCAACAAACACTTGTGTATTGATCAACTTTACTAATTTAATAATCCAATACATTTACTAATCTAATTTTCAGCACACATGTATTGATCTAATTTACTTCAATATCAGCAGTTACATGCATACTTGTGCCAACGGGCGCATTCAACATGTATCCACAATGCATTTGACATGAAAGTGTGTGTGACAGACACTGGAACAAAGGCAATGATCAATTCATTTGAAAAAAATCGACAATGATGAATTACCACAAAATCCCATTTCAAATCTTGATGATGTGGTTGTCCTAGCAAGGTGTATCTGTAAGATCTCTCTTTCGGGTGGAGGAGGATGACGAGGAGGGCCGGAGGCCAGCGGCGTTCGGGGGCCTCGTCGCCTGCGGGAGGGCCAGAGGAGGGCGATCCCATTTTTCGGATGAACTCCTCGTGTGTTCATGTTGGTTGTGTGCATCATAACCATCCAGAAATCGGTTGTGTGTTTATTGTGTTTTGCATCCTTTATATGCTTCATTTTTGAGCCAGCAAAATCCATTTTTTGCCAACAAAAATAAAATAATTGTCGAATATCAAGCAAGATATTAATTGTAGGCCTCAACGTCGTACATACATGTTGACGTACCAATTGACCATTAGGCTTCTGGAGTAAATATTGCCTTTGTTCGCCGCCTCTTCTTCCTCCTCCACTTGTGTACTATTCACACAAATCGTTGTCTAATTCAGTCATATGTGAATCTTGATCTCGTCATACAAGTCAGCCTTGTTGACATCATTGCACCAGCCCACGCTTACAAGTCAAAGTCCGAGGTGATTATTACTACCTACAAGATGATTACCAGCCCTAAAAAAAAGATGATTACCTATTTTTTTCTCTATTTTGGGAAACCTACAAGATAAGTTACTCAGAAAGGGACGATATTTTTGGAACATGGTTTAAGGCCTATCCGCTAAAGTATTTTAATTGTAAATTATGAAAAATTTGGAAGTTTTTGTATGTGTGACAAACATGAGTATTCATGTATGAAGTTTCATCACGATATGACTTTCATGTTCTTCTGAGTGGAAAAAAACGCAACTCCAAAAAACTTGAGTGGTAACTTTCACATATAATTGATTTTGTTTTCTTTTTGCAGGGAAGACCACACGAGTCTTTTCGTCTTTACACGTGAATATGACACTAGACTAGTGCTCAAATAAAAGCATAACACTACACCATGCTCGTTACAAAGATGTTTCAGAAATCTTTGTCTTTGACTTTCTGGATATTTTTAAAAAATTTGTTTTCAACGTGGATGGCGTAGATCCAAGTTTAATTCGGTATTTGTTTAATTGGGTATTTTCACTCAAAAAATAAGTATTCCATAAACAGTTGAGCGACAACACATTTACTCGTCGAATAAATTACCAAATTTTTTTATATTTTCCGACGTTTGTCCTATAGACCTGTACCACAAGCTAATTCTCCTAATTAGAGCATCTCCAACACATGATGTAAACCAACCACAGTGCCTAAAAACGTCATTTGGGGTTTCTGGAGCATAAAAAACTCCAGCAGATGATGTATGATGCAAAAAATTAGGCAGCCCTAAAATTTGGCCCCAAATGCTGCATATTTGTAGCACTTTCCACATCTGTCGCAAAAACACAATCTAGTCGCGTGAACACCAACCCGATGGCCGAAAATTCCGACCGCCTGACCGCCTCCACCGAGACAGCTGCCGACCTCGCCGCCGCCATGGAAGGCACCTCTATCGCAAACGATGACCATGTCAACCTCACCGCCTCTCACATCTCAACTAACCCTCTGGCAGTTACCGCTGTCGCCACCAAGCCGAAGCCCTTCGTTGCCCGCCATCAAGGATTTGTGGCTCCAAGTAATGTTGTTGCGAGGGATGGGGATGCGCCGATCCACGTTGTCGCCCCAAGCCCCCCCCCCTCGGGCCATGAGCCACCACCACAAGGAAAAGTCCGTCGTGGGAACCAACCTTGGATGTGGACCACTCGAAGAAGGAGCCCCCACCCATGCTACTAAGCCATTTGACGACTGAAGTGGCTCCTCCAGTGCAGCCAAATGCTTCTTCCCTCCCCTTCCTCCGCCGAACGCCACAACCACTAGTGGCCTTAACATTTTCAATGAAATGAGTTAAGGGTATTTTTTTTCTATCTCCAATTTTTTAAAATGTTTGCCATTGAATTCCATATCTTATATGCAATTGTGACATGATGTGGGTGTATGTTCCACTCTTTTGGTGTATGTAGTGTGGATGATGGACCAGTGATTGCAACGGAAGCAATGATATTTGAGAGGCTATGCATTCATGCTCTGTGCACTTTTGTTTGTGTTTGTGTTTGTGATGCACAATGATTGCGGTTTGAATTTGATATGTTGATGCTTGAATTTGATTTGATATATTTTTGATTATGTGTGTTGTGACCTTGCAAAGTTCTATCATGTTATGTTTTTTTAGTATGTATGCAATTCTAAAGTGAAAGGAAGAAGGCCAAATTTTTAAGGCACCAATTTTAGATCATCAGTTATGTTAGAAAATCTTTTATTGCCCAAAACTTTCTCTCGCTGCCCTAAAACTATTTTCGGCACTAACTTTTACATCATCTGTCGAAGATGCTCTAACGGCCCACTAATCTCCACATGAATATCCATGTAGGTCCGTTTCCCCTTCAACCCAATGATGCCAACCAATATTGCAAATTTATTCTAGTAAAACTACTTAGGAGCAAATTCTTAATCAACATTTTCAAAGATTACGTGGATACAGTGTCTATTTTCCCACAGTAGTGGCAGCGAATTGTGGTGCACCGTATATAGGCACACCCACATCATGTAATTCAAACCGTGATAGCGAAGTATCTTTATTTATTTATAAAGTGATAGCGAAATGTCTGATCATGTCTGCATACAGGTTTTTTTCTTTTTTCAAAAACACAATACAGACGCAGACACTCATATATATGTGTATATACTCATCGATATGAATACACACACGTAGGTCCTATCTCTATGAATACCTTTAAAAAATGAACCGGCATATCATCTAGAAATTGACAAATTCACCACAATCGCCTAGTAGTTGAGGAAACTGTCTCCTACGACTTAACGCGCATCATTGAAATAATGCAAATACAAAGATTTAAATTCTAATAATTGAGGATATCGGTGTCTTTCTAACCATCTAAATACGGATTGATTGTCTTGTCCGCATGTAGCTAGAGGGATGGGATGACTTGAGGTCTAGGGAGACAGTGGCAAGGTGCGAGGTGATACCTAGAGATTAGTACGACGCGCAATCATGTGTCTACATTATTCTTGATCTAAGATATCTAGGCTGCTTTTCGTCCAGGTCCATACCGGATTTTTGGTTTTGGAAAAGTCCATACCGTATCTGTATTGCTAGTTTAGCACACCAATAGACATGTCCCTTAAAAAGAACGGCATCGACAAGTCATTGACCTGAGTGCCAATGCAATTACGAAACTTTACCATCGTGATAAAGATCACTAGTCTTATGTCTGCCCCCCTTGATTTGAGGTTGCTTTAATTTAGTTGACATTTAGTTACGCTAATAACTTTCTACGTGCACCTTGAGATTACTTGTTTTCTTTGAGGAATATCACGCCTTATTTTTTTATTTTTATTTTTGCATATACTATGCAGGACGGGACAGATTTAACAAACACCCCTCAGACTGCTACTAAAACTAAACTTAGCAATTTCATGTGCCACCTTGTTGGCACGCCGACTTATTTTTGAAAAACTTAAATTCTAAAACATCTTGATGAGGGAGTCCGGAACTTAGGGGTCCTCGGGTAGTAGACTCGCTTCGTATGAGGCCGTATTAATTGAAGGCCGGACTATGTGGTCATCTCGTATTCAGGGCGGAAAGTACCGAAGACTCGCGTGACGTCCAAGTAAGGTAGACTAGGTCGGCCCATCTATCCCCGGTTGAGGTCGGTAATATGTAACCCTAGGAACGCTGGTGTCTATATAAATCAGAGGTTCTGATGCGTATAGGCGGATTGACTCAGCTAGGTTTTAGCTCATATAATCTCGAGGTAGATCAACTCTGTAATCATCATCCACATCAATATAATTAAGTAGGACGTTGGGTTTTACCTTCTCAAGAGGGCCCGAACCTAGGTAATACTGCCTTCCTTTTCTCGTGCAATCCATCGATCCAAGGTCTACAGTTCGGGACCCCCTACTCTAGATCTGCCGGTTTTAACATCGACGTTGGTGCTTTCATTGAGAGTTCCGCTGATTGGATCGCCAGAAGGATCGATGGCATGCTTAGTCCTCAGCGAGGAGATCCTCAACAAGGATGTTTTCGTCCCCAAACAAATCTTCGCATCTGGAAGTATCATTCTGCACACCAACGCGGCCGGCCACCTTGGCCAGGTCGGGAATTTTATCCCCAGTCAGGAAGTCAGGTTCGGGAGCCTAGAGTTCACCACTGACCCCTCGGGAGACCTTGTGTTAACAAGACTTTTAGCCCCTTTTGAGGAACCCGCGGGTCCTCATGCTTTGGCTTCTAAAACCATGGATCTCGCCATTGGGACGACCTTCACCCCTAATCCGGCCTTAGACAGTGACGTGTTCAACACGCTCAAACTCGTCTCAGCCGAATACACTCCGGAGGCGACCTTGAGCAGGCCCAACGGCCTGCCATGCCCTTGGTTTATGCGCCCTACCCATTATGGTTGGTGGGCCCGTGTGACCCGTGCTATATTAACAGAGGTGGAGGGCCGGGGCACGAGCCACGAGATTGACCGCCGCCACTTCCCCACCTACACGCCCTACCGATCTAGGGTTAGCGCGGTGCTCACGGGAAGCACCACCACCTCATCATCTCTCTCTGCCTCATCGTCGTTGCCCTCGATCTATGGCCAGCGGCGGTAGTTCGTCTCACCAGGGAGAAGGTGTGACATCCTCAACTTTTGCTACAGTAATGCATGTAATTAAGCGACAGTGATCCCGCGCTAATGATGCCACGTCACCGTGAATTATATCAATGATCTCGTGTTAGTTGAAACCGAATCGAAATTCGAAACTTAAACTTAAAGTCAAACGAGAAAGGTTTTATGTTGTTGAAATAAAAACATCGGGGAGTTATAAAAATTCTCTAACGAATTATAAATGTGAATCGGGCACTTCTGAAATTATTAGGTAATCCCTATATATTTAAAAGAGAACTTTGTGTAAAATAAATAAAGGAAAGAAAGTAATTAAAGATAATAATAAAAGAATATTAAAAAAACAGAAAACCCCCAGGCCCAACTGGGCCAAAATTGGCCCAGCCGGCCACCCCTATTCGGCCCACCCACCTAGGGTATATAACCCCAGGGGGCAACCCTAATCCTCCCGTCACCCCACTCCTCCCCTGCCGCCGTCGCACTCCCCCGCTCACAACTCCCTCCCTCACGAGAGAACCCCCACCCCCACCTCCACCCCGCTCGCCCCACCTACCGCTCGCCTCGTCCCATCCCCACGGCGCCCCACCTCCCGTCGCTCCCCTCCCCTGAGCGACGCGCCTTCCCTTTCCCCACTCCCTCGCTGCCTCCCTGGATCGGCGGATCCAGTGCCCTGCTCCCCCACTGCACCTCCTCCATCTCCTCCCATCCCCGCCGGTGATCCCTCCCCCAACCGCGCCGGCCGACGCCCCTCTCCCTCCCCTGCGCTCACCCCGCGCCAGAGCCCCGCCCGACCCAGCGCCCTCCCCTGGTGCTCGATCATCCCCTGGGATCCCGTCGCCACGGCCATCTACACCACCCCGAGCCACCGGTCGGCTCCTCCGGCGTTCCCCAACCGGTGGCCCTGCCACACCCTTGCCGGCCGAGGTCCTCCGGCGACCCTCACCGGCCCCATCGTCACCAACCTCGCCGGAACCGCCACCAGCTCGTCCTCCTCCACGCCGGATCCGACGCCGTCTCCTCCGCACCTCCCGAGAACTCCGGCTTCACCGGGCCTTGCCATCAACGTCGGTGAGCCCCTTTTGTCGGAATCCTCCCACCCTCTCGTTCCTTTCACTGTCCCGGTTCCATTCCGACGATGGGCGTCACGTTCCGACGTCATTAGACTCCGGTAGGAGGAGGTGGAGATAGCCTCCTCTCTCTGTGTTGAGAGTCTTTTGTGAAACAAAGAGAGTTAGTAGAGAGATGAGAGAAAGAAAAAGAAAAGAAAAGAAAAAAGATATTGTAAAGGTGTATGTATGTATGTATGTATGTATTAGATGTCGTATGTATTTTGTATGTATCGTGTATGTATTACGTATGTGTATATGCATGTATGTACATCGAATACATTATGTTTAATATGTATATGTGTTTTGTGTGTGCGGCCATGGTGCCACTTACCGGTGGGGCCAGCCCACCCCAGTGTCTATGACACGGAGGCCCCACACCCTCTGTAAGAAAATAAAATAAGAAAAATGAAAATTAAAATATAAAAATAAAATTATGTTTTTATTAAATAAATAAATAAATATATATATTTTTAATTAATTAGTTAATTAATTAAATGGGTAATTAGAATAATTAGAGTATGACATGTGGGTCCCCCACTAAATTAATCTCAGTAATTACTATTTAATCTTAATTAAAAACTTCAATCTATGACGCATGGGACCCACTGGTCAGTTGACCACTCAAGTGCTGATGTCAGCATGGCATCATGCTGATGTCATAATAGCATTTAATTAAATTAATTAAATCTTTTTTTTAATTCCTAATTAATAAAACTTTAAAAATTAATATAAAATAATCCGTAAGTCACATCAAAATATTTTTAACATGAAAGTTGATCAGCAGAACGAGACGAACCCGGATACACGGTCCATTCGTCTGTCATGCGTCTCTAACATAACAAACATGGAACTTTTCTATCGTTTTCAGTGTGACCGGTAGTAGCTAGAGACCCGGAAAATATCGTCAGATATTCTTCCGACCCGTCTATGACGGATGTTGCTGCGTTAGCTCATGTCTAGCCTGCATCTTGCCATGTCATGCATTGTGTTGCACCGTTGCTATTATTTATTGTTTCTTCCCCCTCTTCTTACCGGTAGACCCCGAGACTGACGCTGCTGCCGGGTACATCTATGACCCTGCCGACCAGCCTTTTGCCGCAGAGCAGCAAGGCAAGCAAACCCCCCTTGATCATTCCTATATCGCCTATGTCTTTCCTCCTACTGCTTGCATTAGTATTTTGCTACTGTTGTAGTTAGCTCCTATATCTGATGCATAGCCTGTTTTTGATGAACTGCTACTTTTAGTTTCGTACTTTAAATTGTTTACTATAGGTGGAGCAATCTTCCCCTCTGACCCCGTAGTCCAATTGCCCCGCTTTGTTTTCAAATCTCGATCCCTGATCGACGAGCCAGACCCGACACAACACATACACCCCCCTTAGTTGTTCGACGCTACAGAGATACTATCGGGTACCGAGGGTGACACCTCGCTAAGTACACCTGATGATATCTCTGTAGTATAGCTAGTCGGTCATGGTTATCGAGGGTGATTCCTCTTTCACCATTCTCGACGATGCCTCTGTCGTGCAACCCCTCAAGTGTGGGACCCCCGAGGGTGATTCCTCTAAGCCCACCTTGACGGATACATCGTTCAGAATCCAACGAGGGTGATACCTCGGATTCCCCCCAATGTTACAACCACACAGTTACTCGACCATGTTACTGGGATCATTGGTGATTAGTTGATAGATGGGTGGATTCCCGCGAGATTGTGTCGATGACCTAATTAAAATGATAATGGATTTGGGTATTTGATCTGGGTTGGTCGGAAGGCCTTATTATGCACTAACCGTCTGCGTGGGAAGAATTATGGGTACTCGACGTCGCGGTATCAGCCGAAGCTCTTCAGACGTCAGCGATGTAGCGGCGCGTGCCCGAGTGGTCCGGAGATGCATTGCTCTTGTATTAAGGGGTGCTAGGACTGGCGTCGTCCGCCCTCGCATCGTGCAGGAGCGCGGAGGGGAAGTGGGCCCATGAACCGTCTGTGCTTAGGAGTTAGACCGACGGGCTGGCCTCTCTGCTGAGCTTAGGTGGGGCTGCGACGTGTCGATATTCCAAGGCCGGGAAGGACCCAGAAAAGTGTGTCCGGCCAGAGTGTTATCAAGCGCGTCGGGGAATATGTTGTGCACCCCTGCAGGGAAGAACTTATCTATTCGAATAGCCGTCTCCACGGTTACAGGATGACTTGGAGTTGTGCCCTGATCTTATACAACTACAGTTGTTACTTAACTGGATTTTAGTTGCCCCGGGATCGCTTCCTCGCAGGGAGTCGAGGGAGGACCTCTGGGCGTGACCTCACTTTAATATGGCTGCAACAATATGACTATTAAATGTGTTACACCTGTTCTACTCTCGTCTATTGCTGCAAGACCCTGAAGATGCTAGTCATCGATAGGACTAGGCCTTCTCTCTCTATTCTCGCATTGCTGCAGTCAGTCCACATATAACCACCCCCATTCTTTGATACTGATGCATAATTAGAATAGTTCTAATGTAATACTTGCGAGTACTTTGGATGAGTACTCACCGTTGCTTTGCTCCCCCTTTGCCCCCTTGACCCGTTGCTGCGACCAGATGATGGAGCCCAGGAGATGGAGGTTCCCGCCGACGACGACTGCTACCCCGACGGTGCCTACTACTACATGGAGGCCGCTGAAGACCAGGAGTAGTTAGGAGGTTCCCAGGCGGGAGGCCTCGCCTCGCTCGATCGTTGTATCTTTTGTGTTAGCCTTCTCTAAGGCACCCCATGTTTTATGTCTGTACTCAGATATTGTTGCTTTCGCTGACTCGTGTGTTTATCGAGCTGCCGTATTCTACCCCTCGAGGCCCCTGGCTTGTCATATGAAGCTGATATTGTTTTATTTGTGTCTAGTGTTGTGTTGTGATATCTTCCCGTGAGTCCTTGAGTTTGATCGTACGCATTTGCATGTATGATTAGCGTATGATTAAACCGACGGTGTCACAAGTTGGTATCAGAGCCGACTGCCTGTAGGTAGCCTCCTTTCCAACTCCTTGGCCGAAGTTGAGTCTAGTGTTTGAAAAACTTTACTAACACTGATGTTGTGGCTTACGGGCCCACATCTCAATTGGGTGGTATTAGTATATTTTACTCCTTTCCTATACTCTGGGCTCTACTCTCTCTACTCTTTCGGGTTAAAGATTTTAATAACTCTAACATTAGGTTCTCGTAATCACATCGACCCGGAGCGCTGGACTATCTACTCTGTTCTTCTGAATATATATTACACACAGTGTCATTTGACATCCGTCAATCTTATTTTCAGATGTGTCCCGCAAGACAGCACGTGCGCCTGACACAGGCCACTGAGACGACTGGGTTCCCGGCCATTTTGGTCGACCTCCTGACGAGGCTGTGATATCGCTGGGGTACGAGGCTGTGATATCACTGGTACCCCGAGTACACTGTGAACGAGGACTTCCACGAGTACAACCAGTACCAGTACAAGGCCGAGGTTCACATCTTCGACTAGATGGGCGGCGACACCCTCGAGCGCCACGTCTTTTGTGGTATTGGAGTGTCGGTCGAAATGGTCGTCCATGATGCGGCCTACATCGCTATCACCCGTCTTCGTGGAGCGTACCCTCACCTGGAGGAGAGTGCTTTCAGATACATCCCGCATGCTCCTGCTCGGGATGAGACTGGGTCTGATCTCACTGCCTACCCTGCTTGCGTTCGGGAGCGCAGCGACCGATCCTACGTCGCTGTCTGCGCCCCCTACATGACGTGTCGCTATGACGCGCGGGTTCTGGCGCAGTACATTGAGGCACTGGATCGTGCTTTTCGAGCTCTGACTGTGGAGCTGTACGCTATGCGTGCTCGTCTTTACGACGCATTGACAGAGTTGCAGCCAGCACACCACCCGAGGGTTCCCCCTATGCACATCCGCGAGCCGAGCAGGACAGAGCTACCATCAGGTCTTGAGTGGACTAATGTTGGGGGTAGACCCCCTGCACTTGGACCTTAGCTCCTCGAGTGGATGTGGTACCCTCACTAGAGTCACAACGAGACACAGGGTCCTGTTCCTACCTTCTATCACCGCCAGCTACCAGGATTCGTTCGTCCTCTCCGACGTTGATGGAGCCTTATTGCTATATCTCGTTGTGGTACTCTTCCACCGCGTGCCTGCGTGCCGCCTAGTGAGTCCAGGGTATCGTCTAATGCGTCCAGACTATCGCCAAATTTTAAATTTGTAATCATTGGTCTGTAATCGAACTTATGTATGGGTCTGTATGTCGAACTCAACTACTATGAAGTATCTATCGCATTTCCCTTTCATCATGCTTGATTACTTCATGAATGCGTGCGATGCCTTTGCAATTACTTTAAGCTAAACTACCCGTGTTAAATATTTAACAGGATGGTTATGTTGGAATTATGCCCTAGAGGCAATAATAAATATAGTTATTATTATAATTCCTGTATCAAGATAATCGTTTATTATCCATGCTATAATTGTATTGAATGAAGACTTATATACATGTGTGGATACATAGACAAAACACTGTCCCTAGCAAGCCTCTAGTTGGCTAGCCAGTTGATCAAAGATAGTTAGTGTCTTCTGATTATAAACAAGGTGTTGTTGCTTGATAAATGGATCACGTCATTAGGAGAATCATGTGATGGACTAGACCCAAACTAATAGACGTAGCATGTTGATCGTGTCATTTTGTTGCTACTGTTTTCTGCGTGTCAAGTATTTGTTCCTATGACCATGAGATCATATAACTCACTGACACCGGAGGAATACTTTGTGTGTATCAAACGTCGCAACGTAACTGGGTGACTATAAAGATTCTCTACAGGTATCTCCGAAGGTGTTCGTTGAGTTAGTATGGATCGAGACTGGGATTTGTTACTCCGTGTGACGGAGAGGTATCTCGGGGCCCACTCGGTAATACAACATCACACACAAGCCTTGCAAGCAATGTGACTTAGTGTAAGTTGCGGGATCTTGTATTATGGAACGAGTAAAGAGACTTGTCGGTAAACGAGATTGAAATAGGTATGCGGATACCGACGATCGAATCTCGGGCAAGAAACATACCGAAGGACAAAGGGAATGACATACGAGATTATATGAATCCTTGGCACTGAGGTTCAAACGATAAGATCTTTGTAGAATATGTAGGATCCAATATGGGCATCCAGGTCCCGCTATTGGATATTGACCGAGGAGTCTCTCGGGTCATGTCTACATAGTTCTCGAACCCGCAGGGTCTGCACACTTAAGGTTCGACATTGTTTTATGCGTATTTGAGTTATATGGTTGGTTACCGAATGTTGTTCGGAGTCCCCAATGAGATCACGGACGTCAAGACGGTTTCCGGAATGGTCCGAAAACGAAGATTGATATATAGGATGACCTCATTTGATTACGGGAAGGTTTTCGGAGTTACCGGGAATGTACCGGGAATGACGAATGGGTTCCGGGAGTTCACCGGGGGGGGGGGGGCAACCCACCCCGGGGAAGCCCATAGGCCTTGGGGGTGGCGCACCAGCCCTTAGTGGGCTGGTGGGACAGCCCAGGAAGGCCCTATGCGCTATAGGAAGAAAATCAAAGAGAAAAGAAAAAAAAGGGGAGGTGGGAAAAAGGGGAAGGACTCCTCCTTCCAAACCTAGTTGGATTCGGTTTGGAAGGGGAGGGTTGCCCCCCTTGGCTCGGCCGAAGCCCTTGAGGGTCCTTGGACCCCAAGGCAAGGCTCCCCCTCTTCCCCCTATATATACGGAGGTTTTAGGGCTGATTTGAGACGACTTTTCCACGGCAGCCAGACCACATACCTTCACGGTTTTTCCTCTAGATCGCGTTTCTGCGGAGCTCGGGCGGAGCCCTGCTGAGATAAGATCACCACCAACCTCCGGAGCGCCGTCACGCTGCCGGAGAACTCTTCTACCTCTCCGTCTCTCTTGCTGGATCAAGAAGGCCGAGATCATCGTCGAGCTGTACGTGTGCTGAACGCGGAGGTGCCGTCCGTTCGGCACTAGATCGTGGGACTGATCGCGGGACGGTTCGTGGGGCGGATCGAGGGACGTGAGGACGTTCCACTACATCAACCACGTTCACTAACGCTTCTGCTGTACGGTCTACAAGGGTACGTAGATCACACATCCCCTCTCGTAGATGGACATCACCATGATAGGTCTTCGTGCGCGTAGGAAAATTTTTGTTTCCCATGCGACGTTCACCAACAGGTTAGACCAGCTGGCCGCCCGCGTGGCCCTGCCAACGATGCACCACCCCGCCACCTAAGTATATGGCGGGGATGAACCAACAGTTTGAACTAAACCGCCACTTTATGCAAGGGCTCATGGATCAGTTCCAAAGGCCGAACATGAACCAACAGCAAGGCGTGACACTGCAAGATTTCTACCGCCTCAACCCTGCGATCTACCGCAACTCAACTCAGCCTCTTGATGCTGATGACTGGCTCCATGACATTGCTTATGAGCTGGAGTCTGCCAATGTGCCCCTCGCGAGCTATGTCAACTTTGCCGCCTACTTCCTGAAGGGTCCCGCTGCTCAATGGTGGGACAACCACAGATGCTCTCAGCCCGATGGAACTGTCATCACTTGGGCTGAGTTCAAGGCTGCTTTCCATGCTTGCTACATTCCTCAGGGAATCATGGACCGGAAGAAGCGTGAGTTCCGCAACCTGGTCCAGGGAAACAAGACCGTGGATGCTTATCAGCGGGAATTTCTGGACTTATCTCGCTATGTTGAAGAAGACATTGCAACTGATGCACGCAGATAGCAGAAGTTCCATGAAGGCCTTCACCCTGATATCAAGCTGACACTCCTCGTTCAGGACTATGCTGATTTCGCCACCCTGGTGAACAAGGCTATTCAGGTTGAGACTAGTCTGCAGGAATACAAGGATAGCAGCAAGCGCAATCGTGACATGGGCTCATCTGCACAGAAGCGGAAGATATGGATTCCCAACAACATGTACCATGCACCGGCTCCTGCTCCGAGGCCGTCCTATGCTGCACCTCGCCTGCCTCCTCCACCACCTAGGCAGTCGAGGCTTCCAACTCCACCGCCTCGAGTTCGTCCTTCCCGTCCTGAGGATGGGCTGTGCTTCAAGTGTGGCAGTGCTGGTCACCGTGCTAGAGATTGCAGGCAAAATTCGAATCAACTGACACTTCCCTCAACTGGCAGTGGCAACAACCAGAACCGCAACTTCAACGCTAAGCCTCCTTACGTTCATGGTCAGGCCAACAACATTGATATGGGTCAAGCTCAAGACAAGCCTGCTACCGTGATGGGTACACTTCTCGTTAACTCAGTACCTGCTTCTGTATTGTTTGATAGAGGAGCATCGCATTCCTTTATGTCGGAATTTTTTTGCATTCATGCATGGCATTAAGTACGAAGAGATGAACGTCCCAATAGTGGTAAGCACCCCCTCGGGCCAATGCCGACCCTCCATGGTCTGCCCCAATGTCCCCATTGAAATTGAAGGATTGGAATTCCTTGCCACTCCGATGTTATTGAGTTCTTCCAACATTGATCTCATACTGGGGATGGACTGGTTGAAAGCTCATACGGCATCGATCATTTGTGCCACCAAGACCGTCCACCTCCTACACCCTTTAGATGAATTAATAAGCTACCATTCTCATCTCGTTCGAGATGCTGAGGCACGGCTATATGCCTTGAATGCATTAAATGCGTCGCCTCTTGAAGGGATTGATAACATTCCAGTGGTTCGAGAATTCCAAGATGTCTTTCCAGAAGAACTTCCGGGGATTCCCCCTACTCGAGCTGTCGAGTTCGTCATTGACTTGGTACTGGCACCACTCCTATTGCTAAGCGTCCATATAAAATGCCACCACATGAACTCTTTGAACTTAAGCAAGAAATTGACAACTCGCTTCGTCTGGGTTTCATTCGTTCGAGTTCCTCTGCTTGGGGCGCACCTTCTCTCTTTGTTAAGAAGAAGGATGGGACAAATCGATTGGTTCAAGACTATCGTCCTATCAAGCAGGCCACTATTCAAAACAAATATCCTCTCCCTCGGATAAATGATTTGTATGATAAACTTGCTGGTTCCATCGGCTTCTCTAAGCTCGACTTGAGGTTGGGATACCACCAAATCCGTGTTCGCAAAGAGGATATTCCAAAGACCGCCTTTGTTACTCATTATGGATCATACGAGTACACCGTCATGTCCTTTGGCTTAACTAATGCTCCGGCAACCTTCTCTCGATTGATGAACTATATATTCATGGACTACCTCGACAAATTTGTCGTGGTATATCTGGATGATATTATGGTATTTTCGAAGAATAAAGAGGAACATGCCGAACATCTTCGTCTTGTACTGGATAAGCTTCAGGAGCATAAACTCTATGCAAAGTATTCCAAATGTGAATTCTGGCTAGACGAAGTGACTTACCTTGGGCATGTGATTTCCAAGGATGGTATTGCAGTCAACCCCGAATGAATTCAAGCTATTCTTGACTGGTCTCCCCCGAAGAATGTCAAGCAAGTCAGAAGTTTTCTCGGACTCGCCAGCTATTGCCGTCGGTTCGTCGAGAACTTCTCCAAGATTGCGAAGCCCTTAACCAACCTGCTTCACAGAGGTGTTAAGTATGAGTGGACTCATAAATGTCAGGAAAGTTTCCAGGCAGTCAAGGACAAACTGACATCCTCTCCAGTACTTGGTCCTCCGGATACAAAAAGGGATTTTGTCTTATATTGTGACACTTCTCGTAAAGGAATAGGTTGTGTCCTGATGCAGGATTGTAAGGTGATTGCTTATGTCGTGGGTATAAGTCTGACAGTAGATGTGTAGGGTACGAAAGGATGGGCAGAGCCTTAGCTACGGCGAGGTTGTATGAGTTCAGGCCCCTCTACGGTGGAGGTAAAAGCCCTACGTCTCAGTGCTCTTGGGAGCTTATTGTCGAGAGGAATATGGATTACAGTGAATTGCTAACCCCTGCACCAGTGGGGAAGGGCGGCTTATATAGAGTGCGCTGCCCTTCACAACGGTTCGGTGCACAGGGGTGGAGTAGTGGCGAATAAATGCCTACGTTACAGGTAACGTATGTCTTAAATGCTAATAAAGGTACATGGAAACGTATGACCGTTGCCCTCCAGGGGGGTTACGATGCACAGAGTGGAATCCAGTCGGTAAGTTCGATACGCTCCGAATGCTCATCTCTGACTGGATGATGGAGGAATCGTCACCGGCTGGATGATGGGAAGTCCTTAAGTCAGTCGGAACTGACTAAGGGCCTTATCCTTTATGAAGGGTAGTCCTTGGGTAGGACTTATAGGGCAGGCCTTTGACCCTACCCTAGGACTATAACCCCATCATTAGTCCCCGAATGGATTGGGGTTGGAACGATGAAGCGATGCTTGGAGTACGGATGCGACTGGTACGGATGCGACTTTGGCGTTGTTTGCCTCGATCCATTTTATCTTCTTGACCAGTGATCCGAGTGGATGTATTTGTAAAATGAACCGTCACGGACTGAGTGCTTCCGTGGTATCTTTTGACGTGACCAGTCAACTGACAGCGGCGGATTTTCCGGGATCCTCAGATTTTGATTGCCGCGCGCTCGGCGGGGGTGACGACATCGTAATCGAGTAGCATCTGTCGCCTTGATTTCCGCGCCTTCATCTCCTCCACTAATATCGCAGCGACCGGTCGAGGGATAAGATTTCGGGGCCACCTGCTAGTGACCCAGTCGGAACCTTATTTAAACCTCTACTGCGAGGGTTTTTCGTTGCACTCGTCTGAAAGCTCACACTTGCCCCGCTTCTCTCGCCACCTCCTGCGCATCACAAGCTGTTTCCTTCTCCTTCTTACCTGCGGGTCTGCAACCTCTACCATGACAAAGGGGCAGACGAGCAAGCTCGAGACGCGGAAGAAGAAGGGGAAGGCGGCGGCTCCTGCTCAACGGCGGCAGCGAGCACTGCCGGCGGGTTGGATCTAGGGGGATTTCCTCCCCTCCACGGTGACGGAGGAGGACATGCTGGAGCTGGTGGAGCACGGCATGATCGAGCACAAGACGTGGAGGTTGCCGGCGGAGGGCGAGACTGAGCCGGCGCCCCAGGAGGGGGAGCGCGTCTTGCTGCTCAGTCACGTGCACCGAGGCTTCTCTCTGCCTCCTCATCCCTTCTTCAGAGGTATATTGAACCACTTCGGGGCGCAGCTCCACCATTTTCCTCCCAACGCAATAGCCCATCTCTCTACCTTCGTCGTGCTGTGCGAGTGCTTTATCGGCTGTCCTCCCCATTGGGGACTTTTTAAGCACATCTTCTCTGCTAGATCCCAAACCATAAAAAGGCTGAGCAAGTCGGATGACAAAACTCACCTCCTCCAGCTCTGCGGAGGCTTAGGCTTTCAAAAGAAAAGTAAAAGTAGCTATCCCGCTCTTCAGCTGTCTGAATCTGTTAGGAACTGGCAGTCGACTTGGTTTTACTGCCAGCACGTTGCTAGTCCGAATGCCACCACTGGACTACCACCTTTTATCTTAGACCGACCGGCTCCGCCTAGGCAACTCGCACTCACGAAGATGGAGAAGATCCAGATCCAGCCTCTGGTCGAAGCGCTTGTAGAGGTCGTCCGAAAGGGAGTCACTGGCATAGATTTGCTGGAGGTTTTTCTGGGTCGGCGTATCCAGCCTCTGCAAGCTCGACACCAGGCCATGTGGCACTACACGGGGCCTGAGGACTCCACTTGGACTAACCCCGAGTGCGTGACCGGGGAGCTGGTGGCGTCGTGGGTCCTCAACATCACATGCGCCTGCGATAATCCCAGAGGATCCCGGCGAGTGAAGCCCTTCCGCACGAACAACCCTCCTCCGAATGAGGTGAGCATAACTTGTCGAGTGCACCCAATTGTCTTAGATTTATCGATTTTTCTTGTATTACTGTCTGACGTCTGATGTTGTCGACTGTATCTCGTGCAGGCGTGGACCAACTGGTTTTCTCCTGTCTCGAACGGAAATCCGGCCGAGGAGGAGGAAGGCAGCCAGGAGGGCAGCATGGAGAGCGTCGAGTACGCCTCCGACATTGGGGAGACGGAGGAGGAGTCCGAAGAAGAAGAAGGGGAAGATGAGGAGCAGAACTCGCCACACCCACCTCCAGAGCCTCGAACCAAATGCCACCACGAACCCGTGGCTCCGTCGGCTCCTCCAGCGGCATCGAGTGCTCCGCCAACCGTTCCTGTGGTTCCGAGTGCCTCGCCAGCTGCTCCCGTGGTTCCGAGTGCTCGGAGCACAAAGAGGACCAAGGACTCTGCTGCTGAGCCCGTGGGCCAGCCCTCTAAGGTGGCCAAACCGAGTGGATCCAAGCCTCGGAAGGCTTTGCCGCGGATGAGGATCGCCGTTCCCGTCGCCTCAGCGTAAGTGCATTGTTCTTCCATCTTCTTCCAGTATTTGATTGAACTCATGTTATTGGTCGAATGAATTTTACTCGATAGAGCTGCCACCTCTGCCACCTCTCTACCACGCCAGGGGGACGATCCCATGGACATGGACAATGTTGTCACATCCCAGCCAGGTGCGTCGCGGCGATTCTGAGAGCTTTACATTATTGCATCACGAATTCTGTCTTTGGTCTTGCTTTTTTCCTGTGATCTCACGTCGTTCGGTCGGGTTTCCTTCAGAGGTGATTCCTGTGGAGGAGGACGACCAGGAGAGGCCCGAGCAAGCTACGGTGCCTGTCCTTGAGGCTGTTCCACCGATTACTACTCCTGCCATGGATGCGCCACCGACTGAGACGATGCCGTCGACTGGAACGACACTTATCGCTGCTGAACCGACTGGAGCAGGACTTGGGATGCCCAAGGAGTCTCTTGTGGTGTAAGGTCTGTCGACTGTCCAGTATGACGCCCGGCGCATCCCAGAAGATCAGGTGGGAGCTGCCAAGGAGGCCATGGTGCAGGCGGAGTTGATTGCGGGTGACGCCAAGAGAAAGTACGACTCCATCGCGTCTGTGTACAAGCGAAGCTTGGAACTCCGGGATGATATCTGAGTAAGTGGGCTAGTAAGTATTTACTTTCCTCTTGTAACCCACTGGGTGTTTAAGCAATGTACTCGGATACAATATGTTTATTTTGCAGTGGGTTCACTCTTAGTGAACCCAGTGGGTGTAGTCCCCGAGACTTCTGTCGAGTGCTTGCACCAGCAGTTGTCTTTCTATACATTTTCTTTAACTTGATCAGATCAAAACTAATCTGTTTGAATGTTACCGGTGGGGGCACTCCGAGTGCACCTACTGGATGAGTCCCCGAGAGTAATTTTACTCAGGTCGGGTAGTAGTAACCTCATAGGCTTTTTTGTTGTTATGTATGTCAATAGGGCGGGCCTGTTTGAGCTTCATGCCAGTGGGGTCACTCTTAGTGAACCCACTGGGTGTAGTCCTCGAGACCGCTGTCGACTGCTTGCGTCGGCAGGGGTGTGAAGAACTCCGAATTTTTATGGTTGTCCTTGTTGAATTTGTCTGATCGTCTCTTGGCGCTGACTTGCAGAAGACTTGTGAGATGGGATCAGCGTACGAGACTCTGAGGGCTCAAAAGGTTCAGTTTGCTGCGGAACTGGATGCAGCAATGCTTGCCTTGGCTAGTATGAAGGATGTTCTGGCTGAAGGAGAAAAGTCCTTGGAGGAGTCCCGTGAGGCAAACAAGGCATTGGCGGCTGAAGTGGAGAAAATGGGGAAACAAAGGACCGAGATGATGGGACAGATGCAGGTGTTGAACAGGCGGTGCATAGCACAGGAGAATTACGTCAGTGACTGGGCAAGGAAGATGATAGCGCTTCTCGGTGGTAAGTTCTGTTTTTCGGAGTGCTTCTTGACTGTGTATTTCACTCTGTGCTTATTTTTTTCTCGTCCAGTCTGTGCAGATTTTTGCATGGACGCTGAGGCTGAGGCAGCTGACGTTGAGCGGTCGGCTCTTCCAAACGTTCCACTCGGCGAGGACACCAATCGAGACCTGCTCCGAGTACACATTCGCCTGGGCAAAGTGGGACCTTTCATCGGTCGACTGAGAGAGGTCGTCGGCCGAATCGACAAGGAGCTTTGGCCTGAAGACGAGTCTCGGCAAGAGATGGAAGGTTTGATGACTCGGCTGGAGGAGGTCCCGAACCGAGTGCAGGCGTGGAAGAAGTCTGCGGCTCGCTGTGGTGCGGACGTAGCGCTGTCGCTGGTCCGAGTGCATTGCAAGGAGGCTCGCGAAGAGAAGCTGAAGGCGTTGCAAGTCGCCAACACCAAAAAGCTTCGATTCGAAGATTTCATGGAGACCTTCCTTGAGAGCGCCACTCGCATTGCAGACGGGATCGACCTCGACACTTTCGTGGAGCCTGCCAGTCCCAGTGCCAGTCCTGACGACGTTTAAGAAAACTTTTACCTCGGTATGCCGAGTGTTAGCTGTATGAAACTTTGGCCACTGCTTTTGGCCATCACATTCATGGTTCGGTGTGGATAAGCTTGATCTACACCGAACCAACTATCTTTAGACGAACTTTGAATTTGAATTGAATCTTTTGCTCTTCCTTTGCCAAAGAGTTGTTGACACGATTTTGGCTCGTGGTTTTTGTTTGACGTTTCTTGGTGAAGCTAATGGCAAACATGCGGAGCATGTAATTGTCAGTTGTTTTGACATCTGCATGAGCCTCACTGAGGGTCTGCTGAATCTCCGAGTGGATCTGGAGGATACACTCGAAGGCAATCGAGTACTTAGGCGATTCGTGATCGCGGCTAAGTCTTCGAGTGCGACTGTCAGGTCGTACTCTGAGCGAGTTGTTACTCATGTAATTGTCAGTTTTCTTGACATCTACATGAGCCTCAATGAGGTTCTGCCACTCATGTAATTGTCAGTTGTCTTGACATCAACATGAGTCTCAATGAGGGTCTGCTAAGCCTCCGAGTGGATCTGTAGGATACACTTGAAGGCAATCGTGTCCTTAGGCGATTCGTGATCGCGGCTAAGTCTTCGAGTGCCACTGTTAGGTCGTACTCAGAGCGAGTTGTTACTCATGTAATTGTCAGTTGTCTTGACATTCACATGAGTCTCAATGAGGTTCTGCCACTCATATAATTGTCAGTTGTCTTGACATCTACATGAGCCTCAATGAGGGTCTGCTAAGCCTCCGAGTGGATCTGTAAGATACATTCGAAGGAAGCTTTCTATTTAGGCGATTATTGATCGCAGACAAGTCTCCGAGTGTGACGTTTAGTGCACATTCGGAGAAAGTTAGTACTTAGGCGATTCTTGATCGCAGCAAAGTCCCCGAGTGCGACGTTTAGTGCACACTCGGAGAAAGTTTGTCCTTAGGCGATTCTTGATCGCAGCTAAGTCCCCGAGTGCGACGTTTAGTGCACACTCGGAGAAAGGTTGTACTTAGGCGATTCTTGATCGCAGCTAAGTCCCCGAGTGCGACGTTTAGTGCACACTCGGAGAAAGTTTGTACTTAGGCGATTCTTGATCGCAGCTAAGTCCCCGAGTGCGACGTTTAGTGCACACTAGGAGAAAGTTTGTACTTAGGCGATTCTTGATCGCAGCTAAGTCCCCGAGTGCGACGTTTAGTGCACACTCGGAGAAAGTTTGTACATAGGCGATTCTTGATCGCAGCTAAGTCCCCGAGTGCGACGTTTAGTGCATGCTCGGAGAAAGTTTGTACTTAGGCGACTCTTGATCGCAGCTAAGTCCCCGAGTGCGACATTTAGTGCACACTCGGAGAAAGTTAATACTTAGACGATTTTGGATCGCAGCTAAGTTTTTTTTTGATACCGGAGTCTGTGACCGCGGAAGAATTTTGAATCTGCAAAAACTCAATCTGCTTTGTATTACTTTACCGATACTTGTTCTTTACATTGCTTCAGTCGACGGTCACGTGTAGAAGCGCTTGAGGAGATCTCCGTTCCATGCTCGCGACTCGTCCGTTTCCCTGTCGATGTTGTAGAGTCGATATGCTCCGTTATTCAGCACCTTGGAGATGATGAAGGGTCCTTCCCAGGCGGGAGCCAACTTGTGAGGTCTCTGCTGATCCACTCGGAGCACCAGGTCGCCTGCTTGGAATGTACGACTCCTGACGTGTCGCGCGTGAAAGCGCCGCAGATCTTGTTGTTAAATGGTTGAGCGTGTCAGTGCCATCACGCGCTCCTCCTCTAGGAGATCCACTCCGTCTTGCCTTGCTTGCTCTGCTTCAGCTTCGGAGAAGAGTTCAACTCGTGGAGCATTGTGAAGCAACTCACTCGGAAGGACTGCCTCTGCTCCGTAAACAAGGAAGAACGAGGATCGCCCTGTAGATATATTTGGGGTTGTGCGGAGACCCCAAAGCACCAAAGGTAGCTCGGTGACCCATGCGCCGGCGGCATGTCCCACTTCTCGCAGGAGTCGAGGCTTCAAACCTTGCAGAATAAGTCCATTCGCCCGCTCTGCTTGCCCGTTTGTTTGGGGATGCGCCACAGATGCGAAATCCACTCGGATACCTTGGCCTGTACAGAAACTTTTGAATCTGTCCGAGTCAAAGTTTGTTCCGTTGTCAGTGATTATGCTGTGAGGTACCCCGAATCTGGAGATGATGTCCCTGACAAACTTGATGGCCGTAGGGGCATCGAGCTTCTTGATGGGTTTGGCTTCAATCCACTTTGTGAACTTGTCGACTGCCACCAACAGATGTGTGAATCCCCCTTGGCCTGTCCTGAATGGACCGACTTTATCTAATCCCCATACTGCAAACGGCCAAACAAGAGGAATTGTCTTCAACGCAGATGTTGGCTTGTGGGACTTGTTGGAGTAGAACTGACAGCCTTCACACCGATCGACCATATCTTTCGCCATTTCATTCGCCTCCAGCCAGAAGAAGCCAGCTCTGAATGCTTTGGCGACGATTGCCCTCGAGGAGGCGTGATGACCGCAGGTCCCGAGTGAATTTCTTCCAGGATTAACTGTCCCTCCTCAGGGGAGATGCATCGTTGAAGGACGCCTGAAACGCTTTCTTTGTACAACTGGCCATCAATGACAGTGAATGACTTTGACCTATGGACGATCTGTCTGGCTTGGACTTCGTCTTCTGGTAATTCTTGCCTCAGGATGTATGCAATGATCGACACAGTCCAATCGGGGATGACAGCAAGAATCTCCATGATCAAATCAACCACAGCAGGTACTTCGACTTCAGTCGGGTCTGTCGAGCTCTTTGGTTGTACTGGTTCCTCTGTGAAAGGATCTTCTTTAACTAAGGGAAGGTGGAGGTGCTCGAGGCAGACGTCACTCGAGACTGGTCTCCGAGTGGATCCGAGTTTTGCCAACTCATCAGCTGCTTGGTTTTTCAGTCGCAGAACATGGTGGAGTTCTAGACCTTCAAACTTTTTCTCGAGCTTCCTCACTGCATTGCAGTATGTGGTCATGGTGGGGTTTCTGACGTCCCACTCCTTCATCACTTGATTAACCACCAAATCCAAATCGCCATAGACCATCAGGCGACGGACGCCGAGTGCGATGGCCATGCGCAGTCCATAAAGGAGGGCTTCATACTCTGCCTCGTTGTTGGAGGAATCAAAGTGTATCTGCAACACATACTTGAGTTTGTCACCCTTTGGCGATATGATCACAATGCCAGCGCCGGAGCCATTCAACATCTTGGACCCATCGAAGAACATTGTCCAATGAGCCGAGTAGATGTGGGTCAGTTGTTGTTGTTCTACCCATTCTGCTATGAAGTCAGCCAGAGCTTGAGACTTTATAGCTTTCTTGGCCTCGAACTTGATGTCACAGTACAACATCTCCATTTCCCACTTTGCCACTCGGCCCGATGTGTCCCGATTGTGGAGGATTTCCGACAACGAAGCATCAGAAACGACAGACACCGAGTGATCTTGGAAATAATGAGCCACCTTCTTCGCAGTCATGTAAATCCCGTAGATAAGTTTTTGATAGTGGGGATACCTCTGCTTGGAAGGAGTCAGGACTTCGGAGACATAATACACTGGCCACTGAACCTTGTATGCTTTGCCTTCTTGTTCCCGTTCGACTGTGAGAACGGTGCTGACGACTTGATTTGTAGCCGCGATGTACAGAAGAAGGGGCTCTTTACTGAGCGGAGCAGTAAGAACCAGCTGGGTGGAAAGTAGGACTTTGAGGTCGTCGAATGCGATTTGGGCTTCGTCTGTCCACTCGAGAGTATCTGATTTCTTCATGAGTCGGTACAGATGAAGTTCCTTCTCGCCGAGTCGACTGATAAACCTGCTCAAAGCCGCTAGGCAACCTGTGAGCCTTTGAACATCGTGTATTCTGACCGGCCGCTCCATTCGGACGATGGTCCCGATCTTTTCGGGGTTGACATCGATCCCTCGTTCGGAAACGAACAAACCGAGTAACTTTCCGCTGGGAACGCCGAATGAACACTTGTCTAGGATGAGCTTGATATCGTACCTACGAAGGTTGGCGAATGTTTCTGCCATGTCAGTCAGCAGGTCGGAACCTTTGCGTGACTTGACTACGATATCATCCATATACGCCTCCACATTCCGACCGATCTGGTCGAGGAGGCATTTTTGGATCATGCGCATAAAGGTTGCTCCTGCATTCTTCAAACCAAATGGCATAGTGATGTAGCAGAAGCACCCGAATGGTGTGATGAAGGCTGTTTTTAATTCGTCGGGGCCATACTAACGGATCTGATGATAGCCCGAGTAGACATCAAGAAATGACAACCGCTCGCAACCCGCAGTCGAGTCGACAATTTGATCGATGCGGGGAGCGGAAAATGGTCTTTCGGGCAGACCTTATTGAGATGCTTGAAGTCGATGCACATTCGGAGCAACTTGTCCTTCTTGGGCACCATGACAACATTGGCGATCCACTCGGAGTGGTGTACCTCGCGAATGAAGTTGGCTGCCAAAAGCTTGGCCACCTCTTCTCCGATTGCCTTCCTGTTGTGCGCGGCGGACCGACGCAGGCGTTCTCGGACAGGCCGAGCGGCGGGATCCACATGCAGTCGGTGCTCAGCCAACTCCCTGGGTACACCTAGCATGTCAGAGGGCTTCCATGCGAAGATGTCCCAGTTCTCACGAAGGAATTGGATGTGCTCGGCTTCCTATTTAGGATCAAGGGTGGTGGAGATGTTCGTTGGGGCAGCGGTGTCGTCCGTCGGGTGGATGCTGACTTTCTTCGTCTCTCCCGCCGACTGGAATGCGGATTCTGAAGCTGGCTTCTTCGAACACATCAAGTCAGCGGGGTCGACTGTCTTCTTGTACTCGTCAAGCTCGAGGACAGCCATCTGCTGATCGGCGATCCTCGATCCATGCTGCATACACTCCTCGGCCCGCTGCCGATTGCCTGTGATAGTGATCACACCTTTCGGGCCTGACATCTTCATCTTCAGGTACACGTAACATGGACGGGCCATGAAACGCGCATACGCCGGGCGGCCCAGAATTGCGTGATACGCACACTGGAAGCCCACCACCTCGAACGTCAACTTTTCCTTGCGGAAATTTTTGTTGGAGCCGAAGACGACGTCCAACGCGATTTGGCCGAGTGACTTGGCCTTCCGTCCAGGGACGACTCCATGGAACTGCATACTGCTCTCGCTAAGTTTGGACATCGGAATGCCCATCCCCTTGAGAGTGTCAGCGTACATAATGTTCAAACCACTGCCACCGTCCATGAGGACTTTGCGCAGTCGGACTCCTTCCACCACCGGGTCGACGACCAGAGCCTGCCTCCCTGGGGTGGGTACGTGTGCTGGATGATCCGACTGGTCAAAGGTGATCGCAGTCTGAGACCATTTGAGGAACGTGGGGTTGGTCGGCGTGGCCATGTTCACCTCCCTGTTCACCAGCTTCAGTCGACTCTTTCTCTCAACGTCAGCAAAAATCATCAGTGTTGCATGGACTTGGGGGAACGGATCCTCCTTGTCCTCCTCATCCTGTTCATTGCCCTTTTCACTTGGTTCCCTTCGCTGAACCCCTGGAGCAGGAGGCGACATTGCCGAGTGGTATGCTTCGGATATATGGCGTTGCCCTCTTCATCCATTTTCATGTGAATCGGACATGGATGATCCAGGATGGGGTTTCCGAACTGCTTTTTCTTGGGGGTGAACTGAGCCTTCCCCTTTCCCTTGAACTTGGCATTGGTAACGGCTGCGGCCTCTGCCTGCGGAGTGGACGGAGCTTTCTGCTTCTGCTTCCGAGTGTTGTTCCCATCTCCATCGGTGACTGCTTTGTGCTTGCCGCTCCGAATGCGGTCTTCTTCTTCGCCATTTGCATAGCGTGTTGCTATCTCCATCATCTTACTCATGGAGATGTTGCCTGTTCGACCGAACTTCAGGTACAAATCTCTATACCGCACGCCTGCCTTGAAGGCGCAGACTGCTTGGTGCTCTGTGACGTTCTCCACCGTGTGGTAGAGGGTCGTCCAACGCTGAATGAAATCACACAGGGGCTCATTCTGCTTATGGACACAGTGCTGGAGCTCCACGAGGCCAGCAGGGCGTTTGTACGTCCCTTCGAAGGTCCTGATGAAGACTCGGGCCAGATCTGCCCAGTTGTAGATGCTGGAGGGGGCCAACTGGTTCAGCCATGCTCGTGCCGAGCCGTCGAGCATCAGAGGAAGGTGTTTCATGGCGACGTGGTCGTCCCCTCCTCCGATCTGGACTGCCACTCGGTAGTCGTCCAGCCACGTTTCTGGCTTGGATTCTCATGTAAACTTGCTGATCCCCATCGCCAATCGGAAGTTGGGAGGGATGTCTGCCGAACGGATGGCTCGACTGAAACACTCGGGACCAGAGACAATGGTCCTGCTTCCACTCGGACGGTCCATATCGTGACCATCGCGGTGGGCTCGGCCCCTGTCAACCCTCCTCTGGGCGATATGCCCCCTCACGTCGGGCCTTGGATCATAAGTGTCACCGACTGAACACCGATCATCATGATGTCGGGGCTCATAGGGCCCACCCCGCGGAGGGGTGCGTGAGCGGCGACGATCTTCAAGATTCATGGAACGGCTGCCTCCCCTGTGTCGCTGATGAGAACCTGGGCTGTGAACTGACCGATGCGTGTTCGCGCGAACAGAACTATTGTGGATCCTGTTGTGCGACTGGGAGTCCGCCGAATTTTGCTGCTGCGCCGTGTGCAGCAGGGCACTGATCTGCTCGATCCCTCTGCCAGCCTCTGAATCAGTCGGCTAGAGGGAATCGGCTATCCTGGCAGCGGCAGCCAGGTTGAGGACGGGTGTGCGGAACACCTCCACATTGCTCTGACGAGTGCGCCAACTGGCAGAACGGCGGGGTTGACGGCGAGCGCCGCAGGTTTCGCCGACCTCGTGCTCGTTCCGGCCGGTCGGGCGGGGGCTTTCATGGGACTTGGCCATGTGCACTTTGGTTGCAGGCCCGCGACCCACGCACTCGGAAGGGAACTCAGTCGGAACTGAGTCCGAGTACTGGGACGGCAGCGCAACTACAACCGACTCGAGGACCGCCACTTGTGAAGACGCGCTCTGGCGCGCCTGGGCGTGTTGCACCCAACGATGGAGCCGCGGACGGCGAGACCGCTTATCGCGGCGCGTGACAGGGGCGAAGGTCGACACCGGAGCCGACTGCTGGAGAAGAAGGATGCCGCGGGCGCTGGCACGGAAGTGCGTAGCCCCGTGACTGGGGAGCACCTCGACGTCAAGAGGGGCATCCCGAAGCCATGCTGAATCGTCGACGATGAAGGAGAGAGCGCCGAAGAGGATCTCGTGACCCATGCTCAAATCTCCACCGGATGACATGATGAAAAAATGTAGTCGCAAACTCGCCGGAAGTCGCTTAGACGCCTGCCCCACGGTGGGCGCCAACTGTCGTGGGTATAAGTCTGACAGTAGATGTGTAGGGTACGAAAGGATGGGTTCAGGCCCCTCTATGGTGGAGGTAAAAGCCCTACGTCTCAGTGCTCTTGGGAGCTTGTTGTCGAGTGGAATTTGGATTACAGTGAATTGCTAACCCCTGCACCAGTGGGGAAGGGCGGCTTATATAGAGTGCGCTGCCCTTCACAACGGTTCGGTGCATAGGGGTGGAGTAGTGGCGAATAAATGCCTACGTTACAGGTAACGTATGTCTTAAATGCTAATAAAGGTACATGGAAACGTATGACCGTTGCCCTCCAGGGGGGTTACGATGCACAGAGTGGAATCCAGTCGGTAAGTTCGATACGCTCCGAATGCTCATCTCCGACTGGATGATGGAGGAATCGTCACCGACTGGATGATGGGAAGTCCTTAAGTCAGTCGGAACTGACTAAGGGCCTTATCCCTTATGATGGGTAGTCCTTGGGTAGGACTTATAGGGCAGGCCTTTGACCCTACCCTAGGACTATAGCCCCATCAGCTTATGCTTCACGTCAGCTGCGTGCTCATGAACAGAACTACCCAGTTCATGATCTCGAGCTTGCTGCAGTTATTCAGGTAGTGAAAGAATGGCGACAATACCTTGTCGGTAATCGCTGTGAAATCTACACCGACCATCAAAGTCTGAAATACTTGTTCACTCAACTGGAGCTGAATCTACGTCAACAAACATGGATGGAGCGTATAGCAGATTTTTACTGTAGTATATCATATACCCCCGGCAAGGCTAACGTAATGGCTGATGCCTTGAGTCGCAAGTCATACTGCAACCACCTCGAGGTCCATAAGGTTCACGATCGTCTACAAGAGGAATTCCGCAAGCTGAACCTCCATATTGTTCCTTAGGGTTACCTTGTTCCCCCTCCTGAAGAGTGTCAAATGATGAACCTTCGTGTTGTTAATCGGAGTTCCCTCAGTAACCTAGTTGTTGAACCAGATCTTGTGGGCACCATAAAGAATCTGCAAGGCTTTGACGATGATGTCAACAGGATTAAGAGCTATATTGCGAAGGGTAAACCCTCCTTTTTCACTGTTGCCGAAGATTGCGCCTTGTACTTCAAGGGTCGCCTATTCGTACCAAATAAGAAGGAAAATCTCAGGATGACCGGAGAGGTGATGAAAGAAGCCCACGACACACCATTGTCTATTCACCCAGGTAGTACCAAGATGTACCAAGACATCCGACAAAGATTCTCGTGGCCCAATATGAAACAAGACATTGCATGCTATGTGGCAGAATGTGATATTTGCCGGTGGATCAAAGCAGAACATCAAAAGCCTGCTGGAACTCTGCAACCTATCTCTATTCCCGAGTGGAATTGGGACCATGTTGACATGGACTTTGTCACTAGTTTTCCCAAGTCTCAGAAAGGTAATGATGCTCTTCTTGTCGTCATTGACCGACTGTCCAAAGTTGCACATTTCCTGGCTGTCAAAGAAACAATTAATGCTAGTCAGCTGTGAGATCTTTATATGTCAAGAGTTGTTTCACTTCACGGTATTCCATTGGTAATCAGTTCGGACCGTGGCAGCTTGTTCACTTCAAAATTCTAGGAAAGTTTTCAGAAGGCTATGGGGACTCATCTGTCCTTCAGCACAGCATTTCATCCTCAATCCCAAGGACAAGTTGAACGAGTCAACCAAATTCTCGAGGACATGCTTCGAGCTTGTGTCACTTCTTTCGTTAAGAAATGGGAGGATTCTCTCCCGCATGCCGAGTTCTCTTACAACAATAGATATCAAGCTAGTCTGAAGATGGCCCCTTTTGAAGTATTGTATGGACGAAGATGTCGAACTCCTCTGAATTGGTCAGAAACTGGGGAACGATCACTCTTCGGTCCGGATATTATTCAACATGCCGAAGATCAAGTCCGCATTATTCATGAGAATCTGAAGGCTGCTCAGTCTCGTCAGAAGAGTCAGTATGACCGTCATCATCAAGATATGGTCTATCAACCTGGCGAAAAGGCTTATCTTCGTGTCACATCAATGAGAGGTGCACATCGTTTTGGAATCAAGGGCAAGTTAGCTCCTCGCTATATTGGTCCTTTCACTGTTCTAGAAAGGCGTGGAAGAGTGGCTTATCAATTGGAACTGCTGGCAAACCTTTCTCAGGTTCATGATGTCTTCCATGTTTCTTAGCTCCGCCGCTGCTTCAAGGATCCTATTCAAGCAGTGGATCATGGTATGCTTGAGCTGCAACAATACCTCTCTTATAAAGAGCACCGGTCCGCATTCTCGACCAAGCTGAACGTAAGACTCGTTGCAAAGTCACCAAGTTCCTTAAAGTGCAATGGTCAAATCATTCTGAAGATGAAGCCACTTGGGAATGCGAGGATCATCTTCGTGATGAATACCCCGAGCTCTTTCCTTCTAGCTCTTAATTCTCGGGACGAGAATTCTTGTTAGTGGGGAGAATTGTGACGTCCTCAACTTTTGCTACAGTAATGCATGTAATTAAGCGATAGTGATCCCGCGCTAATGATGCCACGTCACCGTGAATTATATCAATGATCTCGTGTTAGTTGAAACCGAATCGAAATTCGAAACTTAAACTTAATGTCGAACGAGAAAGGTTTTATGTTGTTGAAATAAAAATGTTGGGGAGTTATAAAAATTCTCTAACGAATTATAAATGTGAATCGGGCACTTTTGAAATTATTAGGTAATCCCTGTATATTTAAAAGAGAAGCCTTCTGTCAAATAAATAAAGGAAAGAAAATAATTAAAGATAATAATAAAATAATAATAATAAAAAAAAGAAAACCCCCTCGCCCAACTAGGCCAAAATTGGCCCAGCCGGCCACCCCTATTCGGCCCACCCACTTGGGGTATATAACCCTAGGGGGCAACCCTAATCCTCCCGTCACCCCACTCCTCCCCTGCCGCCGCCACACTCCCCCGCTCGCAACTCCCTCCCTCACGAGAGCGCCACCACCCCCACCTACCACCCCGCTCGCCCCACCTACCACTCGCCTTGTCCCATCCCCACGGCGCCCCACCTCCCGTCGCTCCCCTCCCCTGAGCGACGCGCCTCCCCTTTTCGCACTCCCTCGCTGCCTCCCTGGATCGGCGGATCCAGCGCTTGATAACCTACAAGTATAGGGGGTCAATTGTAGCCTTTTTCGATAAGTAAGAGTGTCGAACCCAATGAGGAGCTAAAGTTAGGACAAATATTCCCTCAAGTTCTATCGACCACCGATACAACTCTACGCACACTTTACGTTCGCTTTACCTAGAACAAGTATGAAACTAGAAGTACTTTGTAGGAGCGATAGGATAGGCTTGCAAGAAAGTAAAACACGTAAATAAAACTAGGGGCTGGTTAGATAAAGAAACAACTACAAGTGTCTAACGAGTGTGGAAAAGTGGTGGTAGGAGTTCCGGAATTGTCCCTAAGCAATTGACTACGTTACTAGATCGATAGCAAGTATTATGTGGGAGGGGCCTCTGCTAGCATGTCATCCCTTACTTGGAATTCTATGCACTTATGATTGGAACTATTAGCAAGCATCCACAACTACTAACGTTCATTAAGGTAAAACCCAACTATAGCAATAAGATATATTGGTCCCCCTTCAATCCCATATGAATCAATTTCTATGCTAGGTTTGAAGCTTCTGTCACTCTAGCCTGCCAATACATAGTCCTATCAACATACAACTAACCCTATGGTGTGATCCACGCGTGCGATCATATGATGGGCACCAAAGGACAGCAACATAACCACAAGCAAATTAAACCAATCATAGAAATTCATCAATCACCAATAAGACAACGATAATCTACTCAGACATCATAGGATAGCAACACATCATTGGATAATAATATGTAGCATAAAGCACCATGTTCAAGTAGAGGGTACAGCGGGTTGCGGGAGAGTGAACCGCTGAATATAGATGGGGGAAGATGATGGAGATGTTGGTGAAGATGACGGAGGTGTTTGTGTAGATCGCCGTCACACGATGATGTCTCGGGCGGCGTTCCGACGCCGCCGGGAGAGAGGGGGATAGAGCCCCCCTCCTTCTTCTTCTTCTTCCTTGACCTCCTCCCTAGATGGGAGAAGGATTTCCCCTCTGGTCCATGGTCTCCATGGCGGTGGAGGGGCGAGAGCCCCTCCGAGATTGGATCTCTCTCTCTGTGTCCTTCTGTTTCTGCTCTCCCAGATTCTGTGTTTCACCGTTTCTTAAATTCCTGGAGATCAGTAACTCCGATTGGGCTGAATTTTAACATGATTTCCTGTGGATATTAGCTTTCTTGCGGCGAAAGAAGGGCTCCAACCGCCTCAAGGAGTGGCCACAAGCCTGCGTGCCGCGGGCCCACCCCCTGGCCGCGGCGACAGGGCTTGTGGGCACTCCGTGCATCGCCTCGCGTTGATTCTTCTTCCCAAAAATCATAAATATTCCAAAACAAATCCCCGTACGTTTTTATTACGTTTGGACTTCGTTTGGTATGGATATTCTGCGAAACAAAAAACATGCAACAAACAGGAACTGACACTGGGCACTGGATCAATATGTTACTCCCAAAAATTGTATAAAAAGTTGCCAAAAGTATATGAAAGTTGTAGAATATTGGCATGAAACAATCAAAAATTATAGATACGACGGAGACGTATCAGCATCCCCAAGCTTAATTCCTGCTCATCCTTGAGTAGGTAAATGATAAAAAAGATAATTTTTGATGTGGAATGCTACCTAGCATAATCTTGATCATATAATCTAATCATGGCATGAAAACTAAAACACGAGTGATTCGAAGCAATAGTCTATCATTTGACATAAAGACAATAATATTTCAAGCATACCATCAAAGCAATCATGTCTTCTCAAAATATCATGGCCAAAGAAATTTATCCCTACAAACTAATATAGTCTGACTATGCTCCATCTTCCCCACACAACGTATTTAAATCATGCACAACCCCGGTTTTAGCCAAGCTATTGTTTCATACTTTAGTGTTCTCAAACTTTTTCAACTTTCACGCAATACCTGAGCGTGAGCCATGGACATAGCACTATAGGTGGAATAGAATATGGTTGTCGTGGAGAAGACAAAAAAGGAGGAGATAGTCTCACATCAACTAGGCATATCAACGGGCTATGGAGATGCCCATCAATAGATATCAATGTGAGTGAGTAGGGATTGCCACGCAACCGATGCACTAGAGCTTATAAGTGTTTGAAAGCTCACAAAAGAAACTAGTGGGTGTGCACCCAACTTGCTTGCTCACGAAGACCTAGGGCAATTTTGAGGAAGCCCATCATTGGAATATACAAGCCAAGTTATATAATGAAAATTTCCCACTAGTATATGGAAGTGACAACATAGGAGACTCTCTGTCACGAAGATCATAGTGCTATTTGAAGCACAAGTGTGGAAAGAGGATAGTAGCAATTGTCCCTTCTCTCTTTTCTCCCATTTTTTTTTGTGGGGCTCTTTGGCCTCTTTTTATATTTTTATATTTTATTTATTTTGGTGGGCATCTTTGGCCTCTTTTTTGTAAATGGGCTTCGCTGGCCTCTTTTATTTCCTCACATGGGACAATGCTCTATTAATAATGATCATCACACTTACAACTCAATACTTAGAGCAATGATGACTCTATATGAAATGCCTTCGGTAGTGTACCGTGACAATGATCTAGCATAGCAATGACATCAAAAAACGGACAAGCCATGGAAACATCATGCTAGCTATCTTACGATCATGCAATGGCAATATGGAAGTGGTGGCACATGTCATGAGACGGAACGGTGGTAGTTGCATGGCAATATATCTCGGAATGGCTATGAAAATGCCATAATAGGTAGGTATGGTAGCTGTTTTGAGGGAGGCTATATGGTGGGTGTAATGCACCGACGAAAGTTGCACGGTACTAGAGAGGCTAGCAATGGTGGAAGGGTGAGAGTGCGTATAATCCATGGACTCAAAATTATTCATAAAGAACTCACATACTTATTGCAAAAGTCTATTAGTCATCGAAACAAGGTACTACACGCATGCTCCTAGGGGAAAGGTTGGTAGGAGTTAACCATCGCGCGATCCCGACCTCCACACAAAGGATGACAATCAATAAATAAGTCATGCTCCGACTTCATCACATAACGGTTCACCATACGTGCATGCTACGGGAATCACGAACCTTAACACAAGTATTTCTAAGAATACACAATTACTCACTAGCATGACTCTAATATCACATATTCATGTCGCAAAACTATTGCAAGGAATCAAACATATCATATTCAGTGATCTACAAGTTTTATGTAGGGTTTTATGACTAACCATGTGAATGACCAACTCCTGTTAACTCTCTAAATAGGTATAAGTGAAGCATGAGAGTTTAATTCTTTCTACAAAAGATATGCCCCGCTCTAACAAATATAAGTGAAGCAAAAGAGCATTCTACAAATGGCGGTTTTCTATGTGTAGGGAAATAGGCAATCCAAACTTCAAAAGATATAAGTGAAGCACAAGAAGCATTCTATAAAGCCAACCAAGGACTATCTCATACCAGCATGGTGCATAAAAGAAAAAGAAAAAATAAACACAAAAGACGCTCCAAGCATTTGCACATATCATGTGACGAATTAAAATATAGCTCCGAGTAAAATTACCGATAGATTGTAGACGAAAGAGGGGATGCCTTCCGGGGCATCCCCAAGCTTAGACGCTTGAGTCTTCCTTGAATATTACCTTAGGGTGCCTCGGGAATCCCCAAGCTTAGGCTCTTGCCTCTCCTTATTCCTTCATCCGTCGTGCTCTCACCCAAAACTTGAAAACTTCAATCACACAAAACTCAGCAAAACTTCGTGAGATCCGTTAGTATAATAAAATAAATCACCACTTCAAGTACTGTTGTGAACTCATTCTAAATTCATATTAGCATTATATATACTGCAATCCAACTTCACCATGGTTCATACCCCCCGATACTACCCATAGACTCATCAAAATAAGAGAACAATGCATCGAAAACAGAATCTGTCAAAACAGATCAGTCTGTAGCAATATGTATATTGCGTATACTTATGATATCTCAAAAAATCTGAAAAATTACGAACATCCGGAAATTTGCATATAAATCAGCAGCAAAAAGAATCAACTCAAAAGCTCTTCCAGAATAAAAATGAAAATTAATTTCGTGAGCAGAAAGTGTCTATCTTTTCTCAGCGTGATCAAACAACTATCACCCAAACTAATCGTAAAGGCTTTGCTTGGCACATTATTTTTAAAAACACAAAGGAATTGTACAAGGGGATAATTATTTTTGTGAGAAACTTCCATGAAAAATTCTACATTGTTTCCATGAGCATGAACACAAGTGTTCAAGGTCGACCCTCACTTCCGTAATGCATCACCTTTCAATCGCTTCTCTTTTTGAAAAAGTCTTAAGTTCCCCTCTATATTTTTTGTTTTAAAACTAAATAAAAGCACTCAACAGAAAAAAATGACTCCCTAAAACTTCCGGGTTGTCTCCCAGGCAGCACTTTCTTTAAAGTCATTAAGCTAGGCATAAAGTGCTCAAGTAATGGATCCACCCGGATCCCAAGGTATATCAAAGCCAATTTTAATTAGCAATGATTTGTAATTTAGTAGTGAGCACAAGGTAACATATATCATGCAATGACGAAGTCTAACTCTCTTCCTATGCATTGGCATGTCATAAAAGAACAATTCATGCACATCAAGTAAAGGCCAATACATAGCATAAGCAGTTTCTTGCAATTTTATCGTATTGGAAACATAGAGAGGTGGAGATGTAGTTCCTCTCTCATAATAACTGCAAGTAGGAGCAGCAAGCACATGCATATTATATTCATCAAAATCATCATGTTTAACATAAGGGACTATAGCTAGCTCATCTTTATAAGCATCATTCATATTGGCAACATGGCCACAAGCATAGTGTCATGGTTTTGTCACGGCAGATGTCCTAGTGAAAGGACTTAATGATGGAGCCATCGCACCTTGGTGGCGACTCAAAGGGGTTAAACGGGAGCGAGACTTGGATTTACCCAGGTTCGGCCCGTCGTGAGGAGGTAAAAGCCTACGTCCCGCTCTGTGTTGTATTGATGATGTTTCGATTACAAGGAGGGCGTAATTCGCCTGACCTAGCTTTCGATGATTTCTAACCTGCCCTCTCCTTCCTAGGGACTCGCCTTTTATATACAGGTCGAGCCCTTAGGGTTTACAAGATTCCTTGCCATCACGCAAGTTATGATTCTTTCTATCTCTAAGTTGCCGTGCTTTCCAAGACTGGAGAACTCCCCGATAATCGGTTCTCCACGAGGCTCTCGAACCGCCATCCAGCTCCTGGGCCTACGGGGCCAAAGCCTGAATCGCCAAAGGATGAATCGCCCACTTGGTGACCCGACCCAACTAGGGCGCGTCACATCGCAGATAATATCCCCAACATTAGGCACCAGATTGACTTGAACCCGTTCACGCCAATACTCTTACCTAGTTAGGGGCGACTCATTCTGCTCCTTTTATGCATCATATGCTTAAACCGCCATCCTTTGTGGAAATGTCCAAGTCGGCGAACCATTTCTTGATGACATCATCTTATCCCTTTAATTTCGGAAGAAATGACGACGCAATCCCCAACAGATCTCTCGGCACAGATATCCCGAAAATCTTGGCGCTATTATTGCGAATCTTTATCTTGTCTTTTTAGTTCCCGCGCGAGGCGCCTTGATTCCAACGCCCGACCCATTAAATAGGCTCGGGAAAGGGAGCAGAAAACATCTCCTCCTACCTATTTCGTCGGCCTCTTCTTCCTCGCGACCGCACCAAGAACTCCATCGCTGCTCGAGGAGCTCCGTCACCGCCACCGCGTCCGACGGATCTCCGAGCCAACCAAGAACGCAACAGTCACCGAGGATCTCCCACGGTCGCTTCCGGACGCCATCATCAGGTCAGTCCTTCGCCATTAGAAACAGATCTTAGCTCCTCGATGTTAATCGTCTGCGGTTTCTTAGAACACCTCGAATGCCTCCATATATGCTGATTGATTCACCGTAGTAGTAGGCACGGTAGCACCGACCATTTCCTCAATCGATTAGCTTCTGTTTGAGGAACTAAAAAGGCTTCTGTTAAATCATCCTTACTGTTTTTACCCTAGCCATAGACTGTTTTACCTTATCCAGGCCTTTTTCCATTCATTTTAACTTCGTCCGTAGATCTATATTTTACTGCCTGCCATGTAGAAACCTGTTTATAGATCCGCACTTCACCATTTTACCGAACATCTGTGATGTTCTGAAATGTCTTCCCTAAATAATAGGAAATTCCTAAGTCGCCCTTGTGCCCAGATCTAGTCTCTTATCGGTGATTTGACCGATTCCCTTAGCCACTCAACAAATGTCCGGCGGGTTAATAGATCCTCTTAGCCACTCCAACAAGTGTTCGGCGAGTTAACTTACCCGTGGCCTTTTCCTCTGTAGCTATGGGTACCGTGTTCAAGGCCGATTGGCTCCCGACCAAAGTTGACGACGCCTTCCTCAACGACTGCGTGAAAACGGGGATTCTTGACCCGAAAGAAGTTATCGGATGGCGATCCGGATTAGGCGAAGAAATCCCCAACCCGAAGGAAGGGGAGATAGTTGTTTTTGCTGAGCACCTCGAACGGGGGTTTAAGCCGCCAGGATCAAAGTTCCTCAGAGATGCCATGTCCTTCATGAACGTCCGCCTGCAAGACCTGGGCCCCAACTCAATCAGCAACATATGCCAGTTTCAAGTATTCTATGAAGCTTACTTGCGGATGGAACCATCGGTTCCTTTGTTTTGGTACTTCTTCCATTTGAATCGCCAGACCGAGTTTGCCAACGGCCCTAGCTTAGAACTTGGAGGGGTCAATGTCCAACGACGTAGGGACATCTAATCCCGTCACTCGCCATGCCTAGCAATCCCAAAGGCTGGGGCGAGTTTTGGTTTTATTGCCAGGACACTTCCCCTCCGGGTGAGAAAAAACTCCTCGGCTATAGGAAAGAACGTCTGCCCACAAATTTCAAACTTCTAGACAAGCTCACCGAAGAAGAGTAGTCAGATTTCATTCCAGTGCTATCCGAGTTACGATCTTTAACAAACAACGGTCTTACTGGAGTTGATCTGATCCGCTGTTGGGTGGAATGGCACATCCTTCCCTTGAGTCACCGAGATGGCTTGATGTGTGAATTTGAAGGTACTTTGGACCACCCCCAATGCTATTTCCGCACATCACTCACAGAGGAAGATATTGTGACCATCATCAAGAAGCTAACCGGTGAACCCTTGGCCAACTGTAGCCAGATAGGGCTTAAGCCATTCTGCAAGATTAACCCGGCTCCTAAGCTAAATAATTTAACCCGCCCTTGGTTCATTCCTCCCAACTTACTCAGATTCTGATTTGCACATTGAAAGTTCCACTTCATAAAGGTGACCGATTCTGATCAAAAAGGCCGAAGAAGATGGCCCTGAAGCAAGCCAGACCGCCACCAAAGAGGAAATCCAAGGGTAAAAACAAAGCCGCCATCACCGAATCGTCCGATGTGGACGAATCCCAAGTCGGCGATGCGTCTTCAGAGGTAAAATTCTATCTTCTTCATCTTGACATCCGTAGCTCTAATTTGTGCTTATATCTCTGCATCTCTTATGTATAGAATGATGATGACGAAAGCCAAGATGACGCCGTAGAGGTAATTTCTATTTCTTCCGACTCATCTTCTCCCCCGCCTAAGCCGGCCAGGCGGGTTTGTGGGAAAGTTCCCATGTCTCACCCGAATGCTTGTCTGGATCCTAATTTCCTCTTGAAGAAGGCGCAACACGCTTCCTATCGGAAGACTCGGAGCCACTTAGGAGATTTGGTGTCCGGTTACCACTGAAAACTTCTACCAAGAAACGACAAAATGAGGTATCCTTTATCACTGTCCACCTTCGTTTTCTTTTGGATCATACTTGTAACCCGCTCATATTTTGAGATATTACTTTTGCAGACTTCTCCCCCTTCGTCAGGCGACTCAGTGGTGTCGGCCCTTCCGCCAATGGTTCACGTACAAGGGTAAGCCCTTATAATACTTATGTTTTTCCTGATGATGATGATGCTTACTTTAAGCATGACCCTCTTTTCTTTAGAGCGCAAGCAAAGAAGAGAAAAACTGGCGGCTCAACTTCCACCCCGGCTCCAGAATTTAAAGAAATCCGAGCGCCAGCTCGGGTTGACCCGGCGAAAGATATATCTGATGATCGAGTTGACCTTCCAAGTTCTCCCAAGGAAGGCATGGAGGCGCCCAACCCGCCAAATCCGCTGAAGGCGACTGAAGATCCTGACGCTGTAATCATTACTGGTACTAGCTTTTCTAAGCCGGCTTCGACAGTCTTATTAAAGCATGTATCAACATCGTCCCATCCTTCTACTGGACATGAAATTTCCAAGGCCAAACTCTCCCAATATGAAAATATTGAGTTTAAAGAGCTTTGCTCCGGCTTCGCAAGTCGCCTGGAAACAAGTTATGAAATGGAGAAGAATCTGCTCCATATGATGAAGAATAAACATGAGGTAAGCCTTAATGCATACCCTACTCATTAGCCCCCAAGGGTCGGGTCATCTTTTTGAAAGATCAGTCGGGTCTTGATTGTAGAAAAAACTTTCGACCTGTAACCCCCAAGGGCCAGGTCATCTTTTGAAAGATGAGCCGGGTCTTGATTGTAGAAAAACTTTCGACCTGTAACCCCCAAGGGCCGGGTCATCTTTTGAAAGATGAGCCGGGTCTTGATTGTATAAAAAACTTTTGACCTGTAACCCCCAAGGGCCGGGTCATCTTTTGAAAGATGAGACGGGTGTTGATTGTAGAAAAACTTTCGACCTGTAACCCCCAAGGGCCGGGTCATCTTTTGAAAGATGAGCCGGGTCTTGATGTGGTATAATTTTATCTAAAAAATTATACATTAGCCCCCAAGTGTCAGGGGTGTTGCTTGCAATAATTCTGAGACTTGTCCCTTGATAATATGTTGACAGGAATCTCTGGCCCAAGCTGAGTCGACGTTGGGCGACTTAAAGAAAAGTTTAGCCGACCAGCAAGACGCGCGGGCTAAAGCAGAAGAAAAATACCGGCTGATCTTAGCTGATATGGAAAAGCTGAAAGCCACCAACAAGAAGTCTCAAGCTGACTAGGCCACCGCGCTAAAGCGAGCGGAAATAGCTGAAAAAAAACTGGAAGCCGTGCAGCAAGAACTTGCCGGCTTAAAGAAACATATCTCCAACATGACACAAGCCATCTTTGGTAAGAAGGAATCCCTTTTTTTGTACTTTAAAAAAGAAAAAATGGTGTGAAAAAAAACACTGACCATTATTGTCCCTTATGCAGGCCCGAGAGCCGCCAACCTTCAGGACGACTGCATCTTGAGGTTAAAGGCGATTTACACATTGACTGAGCAGCTGTATACTGGGAGCATGCTGACCGTGAAGGCAGTGATGTGCGCCAAGGAACCAATCTCATCAATCAAAAAGATGCTTGGATGCTTATCAACCCTTCCGCCTCAGATAGGTGAGCTAACCCGATCAGCCGCCCGGAAAGGGGCACTGACCACGTTGAGTCGGTGTTTGGCGTATGCTCCCGAACTGAAACCCGAAGAAGTTGCAGCAGGCTTCCCACAGCTCAAGGACGACGAGTCAGAATTTACTCAAGATGATTATCAGTGTGTTGTCAGGGAATCACGCTCGTCGGCGACTCAGCTAGCAGCAAGCTTGGATTTGTCAAAGTATCAAGATGCTTATGACGACAAGAACAAGAAAGTAAACCCGCCAACCTTTGTGACAACCAGCTTGACTCCTCGTCGGCCCAAAAACCCTTTTGATTTGGAGGCGGATCTCTCGGCATTTTTGAATGACGAAGATGAATTTGCTGCTCTATCCAAGTGCAATTGGGTACTGGGCGATTTACAACTTGAAGTCGGCCAGAGCTCAGCGCAAGTTGACCCGGAGGCACCAGCAGATTAGATCTTACTGTTTTGGCCATCTGAGCCATGTAATAGGTTTTTGTAGAAAAAAATCCCTTGCTTATGCCTGTTGCGGATCTCTTCTGTGATCCTTAAAAAACCTTGTGTCGCCCTTGAGGCGCCTTATGATGCTTGACCCGCCATGTCAGTAAAGATTTTGATCACCAACCTGTTGGGCTAAAAACATACATCAAACCATCTCAATGAGTAATGGATGATAATAAATAATAACCGACTTAAGTGCTCTGGCGAATTATATGTAGAAAAAAACCCGGTTCACAAAGATCCGGCGAGTCGTATAAATCTGTGAAACCTTGTGGCAGTGCCAGGAAGGCGAGAGTAAGAATTTCGTCGGCTCGTTCAAGTCGCGACAGGATAGGGCGAGTTAGACAAACTCAAGTGCTACCCAAGGGAGACTTTTTGTGTAAAAAAGCTCAAGTATTTAGACCGACTGATCAGGCGCGAGTCAAGCTTCAGTGAAGCAGGTTCAATGAACCAATGGTTTGTCTATTTTCCATGTGGGGCGCTAGCCGGTACCATGCATGTATTAACCAAGGCGAGTTCAGGGTCCATAGAGCGGATTGACTCGCCAAGAGTTCATGGGTCCATATGGCGATTCGGCCAACACACAGTCTAGTATAACCATTTGTAGTGCGGTAATTTTTGCTAGCCAAATGGGTAGTAAGGTTGATCTCAGTGAGAGGAAGCCCCCAAGTGACCTATGATTAGGGGAAAGACCGGTCATAGGATTGTAGAAGCGTATACGCTCTTACCACAAAACGACTTGGGAGCTAATAGCCCCCAAGTAAGCCGGCCTAATCCTCAGAATCATATAAGGCGCCCATGTTTGAATCATGCGCTTGTAGCGACTTGATCCTCTTTGGCTTATCGATACCCAGTGTTGTAATAAGTGCAGCATGGAGACTTATGCTCTCTGGTATTGATAGCGTCCATGCTTGGGCGACTTGTCGAAGAGCAATAAAGGTCCATGCTTTCAAGAAGATGAAGTGGCAGGAAAGACCCAGAATTCGTGGGTATCAACTTTATTGCTTTATATAAACGAAAGACTTACAAGCTTCAAAGATGAGAGAAGAAGAAAAACGGAGCCAATAGCTCAAGTGTAATAAGGCCACAGGTGGGCTATGTTCAGGGGCGAGTTGACTCAGCCTCCGTGGTTGGCCGATCAGGCCGAAGATCCACCAAATAGTATGACCCGTTGTGAAGGTTTTTGCTGACGACGAACGGTCCTTCCCATGGTGGTGACAACTTATGCATGCCAGTGCGATCTTGGATCAGACGGAGCACTAAGTTGCCCTCCTAAAAAGCTCGGCTCTTGACCCGGCGGCTATGATAACGCCGCAAGTCTTGCTGATAGATAGCCGATCGGGAGGCAGCCAAATCGTGCACTTCCTCCAAAGCATCCAAAGAATCCTGACGTGCCAACTCATTATCCTGTTCCACATAAGCGGCGACTCTGGGCGAGTCATGCCTAATGTCACTGGGAAGAACAACTTCTACTCCGTACACTAGGAAAAAAGGAGTAAAACTCGTAGAACGATTTGGGGTGGTTCGGCTGCTCCATAGTACCGAAGGCAACTCCTCAACCCAACCCCCTGGGGTGAGCTCTAGGGGAACCATAAGTCGGGTCTTGATTCCTCGTAGTACTTCCCGATTCGCCCGTTCTGCCTGCCCATTCGACTGTGGATGAGCGACCGCAGACACGTCAAGCCGGATGTGTTCCCGGTGGCAAAACTCCTGCATCGCCCCTTGTGATAAATTGGTACCATTATCAGTGATAATGCTGTGTGGGTATCCAAACCGGAAGATCAACCTTTTCAAGAATTTGACGGCCGTTTCTGCATCACAAGTGCCAACAGGTTCTTCTTCGACCCACTTGGTGAATTTATCAACTGCCACCAGTAGATGAGTTTTTGTATTGGATGACATCTTAAAGGGGCCAACCATATCTAATCCCCGGACCGCGAAAGGCCAAGTGATCGGGATCATCCTTAGTTCTTGAGCCGGCACATGAGCCTGTCATCAAAAACGTTGACAGCCATCACATCGACGAACTATCTCTTCCGCATCCGCATGAGCCGTCAACCAAAAGAACCCATGCTGGAACGCCTTTGAAACCAGGGAATGTGACCCAGCGTGGTGCCCACAATCTCCAGCATGGATGTCATTCAGAATTACACACCCTTCATCAGGAGAAACGCATCTTTGAAATACCCCAGAAGTACTTCGCTTATATAACTCGCCGTTGATGATGACCATGGAATTGCTCCGACGAACGATTTTACGAGCCAACACCTCATCCGAAGGTAACTCGCCTCGTGTGAGGTACGCCAAATAAGGAAGAACCCAATCCGGCATAACACGGAGAGCCGCCACAAACTGGGACTCAGGATCTGGTATCGCCAACTCCTCTTCTGAGGGCAACCTCACGGAAGGATTATACAAAATATCCAGAAAAACATTAGGAGGAACCGGCTTACATTGCGAGCCGAGACATGAGAGGGCATCAGTTGCTTCGTTAAGTCGCCGGTCGATATGATCAACTTGATAGCCATGGAAATGACCCGCCAGATCACACACGGCCCTTCTGTAAGCCGCCATCAAGGGGTCCCGGGAGTCCCATGTACCTGAAACTTGTTGAGCCACCAGATCGGAATCGCCAAGACATCTGACGCGTGTGAGGTTCATCTCCTTGGCGAGTCGCAAACTATGAAGCAAGGCCTCATACTCCGCAACATTATTGGTACACAGGAACATGAGTTGGAGGACATAGCAGAACTTGTCTCCCTGGGGTGAAATCAACACCACGCCAGCCCCCGAGCCATCAAATTGCCTAGACCCATCAAAATAAATAGTCCAGTACGTGAGATCAGGCCTATCCTCCGGAATCTGCAACTCGGTCCAATCATTAATGAAATCGACCAATGCGTGGGACTTGATGGCCGTGCGGGGTGTATACCGCACGTGGTGCAGCCCAAGCTCAATTGCCCATTTGGCAATTCGCCCCGTTGCTTCCCGGTTCTAGATGATGTCCCCAAGGGGGGCGGAGCTAACCACCGTGATAGGATGTTCTTGGAAATAATGCTTTAGCTTCCGACTCGCCATAAAGACCCCATAAACCAACTTCTGCCAATGCGGATAGCGTTGCTTCGAGAGGGTTAGCACCTCGCTGATAAAATATACCGGGCGTTGTACCGGATATTCCTTTCCTTCTTCCTTTCGTTCTACAGCTACTGCCACGCTCACCGCCTTGGAATCCGCCGCGATGTATAGAAGCATAGGCTCCTTTTCAGTCGGGGCGGCCAGGACTGGCGGGTTGACGAGCTACTTCTTCAGGGCTTCAAAAGCTTCATTGGCCTCGTCCGTCCAAACAAAACGGTCATCTTTCTTAAGCAACTGATAGAGGGGAATGGCTTTCTCCCCCAGGCGGCTTATAAAGCGACTCAAAGCTGTAATACGGCCCGCCATGCGTTGAACTTGATTGATATTCGCTGGTTTCCCAAGCGAAGTAATTGCTTCAATTTTGTCCGGGTTGGCCTCAATGCCGCGTTCGGACACTAGGAAACCCAACAGCTTTCCTGCGGGAATGCCACAGACACATTTGGTGGGATTAAGCTTCTTGTGATACACCCGCAGATTGTCAAAAGTTTCCTTGAGATCCTCCAAGAGTGTCTCCTTCTTACGAGACTTAACCACAATGTCATCAACGTAAGCGTGAATGTTGCGCCTGATTTGGCCGCGGAGACAGTTTTGGATACAGCGCTGGTAAGTCGGCCCAGCGCTCTTGAGCCCAAATGGCATGGATACATAGAAAAAAAGCCCCAAACGGGGTTATGAAAGCTGTCTTCTCCTGATCTTCCAGAACCATCTTGATTTGATGATATATGGAGTAGGCGTCCAAGAAACACAAACGCTCGCAACCCGCCACCGAGTCAATGATTTGATCAATGCGGGGAAGGGCGAAAGGATCCTTTGGGCAAGCTCTGTTGAGGTTGGTGTAGTCGATGCACATGCGGAAAGTGCCATTCTTTTTGAGCACCAGGACCGGGTTAGCCAACCATTTAGGGTGGAAGACCTCAATGATAAACCCGGCGGCCAAAAGACGGGAGACTTCCTCTCCGATTGCCTTGCGTCGCTCCTCATTAAACCTGCGAAGATACTACTAAATCGGCTTTGCGTTAGGGTCAACATCAAGATGGTGCTCAGCAAATTCTCTCGGTACACCAGGCATGTCAGAAGGTTTCCATGCGAAGATGTCCCAATTCTCACGGATGAATTCGATGAGCGCGCTTTCCTATTTGGGGTCCAAACCCGCCCCGATGGTGAACTGCTTGGATGAATCGCCAGGAGTAAAGTCCACCGTCTTAGTGTCATCCGTCGGTTTGAACTGGAGGAGCGGCTCGGCATCAGTTGTTGGCTTCTTAAGGGGTGACATATCCGGTGGGTCAACATTGGCTTGGTGATACTTGAGTTCCTCTGTACCACAGGCGATTTCTGCGTAGGCTGCATCTCCTTCCTCACACTCCTTTGCTATCCTCCTGTCACCATCAACCGTGATGGGTCCCTTGGGGCTAGGCATCTTTAGTTTCAGGTAGACATAGCAGGGGCGGGCCATGAACCGGGCGTAAGCCGGCCGCCCGAACAACGCATGATAAGGGCTCTTTAGCTTGACCACCTCAAATACAAGCGACTCACTCCTGTAATTGGATGCTGTACCAAAAGCCACATTAAGTTTGACCCGCCCAATTGGATATGCTGACTTACCTGGGACGATACCATGGAATACTGTGGTTGATGGCATTAGGTCTTTCTATGAGAGGTTCATCCTTCGAAAGGTGTCGAAATATAATATGTTGATGTTGCTGCCACCATCCGTAAGAACCTTTGAAAGGGTGTATCCCCCGACTTGGGGGGCAACGACCAATGCCAAGTCACCGGGGTTGTCGATTCTGGGCGGGTGATCCTCCCTACTCCACGAGATGGTCTGCTCAGACCAGTGGAGGTACCTAGGGAGTGCCGGCTCAGACACGCTATACGTCCGGTGCTTCACCTTCTTGTCTCGCTTACAGGCACTGGTGGTAAACATGTGGTTTTGTCCGCTGCTTAATTGTTTGGGATTGCTGCGGAACCCGCCATTATCATCTTGCCCCTGTCGATCTGTTGGGGAACGTTGCATGGGAAACAAAAAATTTCCTACGCGCACGAAGACCTATCATGGTGATGTCCATCTACGAGAGGGGATATTCGATCTACATACCCTTGTAGACCGCACAGCAGAAGCGTTAGTGAACGCGGTTGATGTAGTGGAACGTCCTCACGTCCCTCGATCCGCCCCGCGAACCGTCCCGCGATCAGTCCCACGATCTAGTGCCGAACGGACGGCACCTCCGCGTTCAGCACACGTACAGCTCGACGATGATCTCGGCCTTCTTGATCCAGCAAGAGAGACAGAGAGGTAGATGAGTTCTCCGGCAGCGTGACGGCGCTCCGGAGGTTGGTAATGATCTTATCTCAGCAGGGCTCCGCCCGAGCTCCGCAGAAACGCGATCTAGAGGTAAAACCGTGGAGATATGTGGTCGGGCTGCCGTGGCAAAGTTGTCTCAAATCAGCCCTAAAACCTCCGTATATATAGGGGGAAGAGGGGGAGCCTTGCCTTGGGGTCCAAGGACCCTCAAGGGGTTCAGCTGAGCCAAGGGGGGCAACCCTCCCCTTCCAAACCGAGTCCAACTAGGTTTGGAAGGAGGAGTCCTTCCCCCTTTTCCCACCTCCTCTTTTTTTTCTTTTCTCTTTGATTTTCTTCCTTTGGCGCATAGGGCCTTCTTGGGCTGTCCCACCAGCCCACTAAGGGCTGGTGCGCCACCCCCAAGACCTATGGGCTTCCCCGGGGTGGGTTGCCCCCCCGGTGAACACCCGGAACCCATTCGTCATTCCCGGTACATTCCCGGTAACTCCGAAAACCTTCCGGTAATCAAATGAGGTCATCCTATATATCAGTCTTCGTTTCTGGACCATTCCGGAAACCCTCGTGACGTCTTTGATCTCATCCGGGACTCCGAACAACATTCGGTAACCAACCATATAACTCAAATACGCATAAAACAACGTCGAACCTTAAGTGTGCAGACCCTGCAGGTTCGAGAACTATGTAGACATGATCCGAGAGACTCCTCGGTCAATATCCAATAGCGGGACCTGGATGCCCATATTGGATCCTACATATTCTACGAAGATCTTATCGTTTGAACCTTAGTGCCAAGAATTCATATAATCCCTTTGCTCGTCATTCCCTTTGTCCTTCGGTATGTTACTTGCCCGAGATTCGATCGTCAGTATCCGCATACCTATTTCATTCTCGTTTACCGGCAAGTCTCTTTACTCGTTCGGTAATACAAGATCCCGCAACTTACACTAAGTCACATTGCTTGCAAGGCTTGTGTGTGATGTTGTATTACCGAGTGGGCCCCGAGATACCTCTCCGTCACACGGAGTGACAAATCCCAGTCTCGATCCATACTAACTCAACGAACACCTTCGGAGATACATGTAGAGCATCTTTATAGTCACCCAGTTACGTTGCGACGTTTGATACACACAAAGCATTCCTGCGGTGTGAGTGAGTTATATGATCTCATGATCATAGGAACAAATACTTGACACGCAGAAAACAGTAGCAACAAAATGACACGATCAATATGCTACGTCTATTAGTTTGGGTCTAGTCCATCACGTGATTCTCCTAATGACGTGATCCAGTTATCAAGCAACAACACCTTGTTCATAATCAGAAGACCCTGACTATCTTTGATCAACTGGCGAGGCAACTAGAGGCTTGCTAGGGGTAGTGTTTTGTCTATGTATCCACACATGTATATAAGTCTTCATTCAATACAATTATAGCATGGATAATAAACGATTATCTTGATACAGGAATTATAATAATAACTATATTTATTATTGCCTCTAGGGCATAATTCCAACAGTCTCCCACTTGCACTAGAGTCAATAATCTAGCCCTCACATCATCATGTGAATTACATTGTAATAAATCTAACACCCATAGAGTTCTGGTGTTGATCATGCTTTGCCCGTGGAAGAGGTTTAGTCAGCGGGTCTGCTACATTCAGATCGTGTGCACTTTGCATATATTAACGTCCTCCCCTTCGACGTAGTCGCGGATGAGGTTGAAGCGTCGTTTGATGTGTCTGGACTTCTTGTGAAACCGTGGTTCCTTTGCTAGGGCAATGGCACCCGTGTTGTCACAGAACAAGGTTATTGGATTCAGTGCGCTTGGCACTATTCCAAGATCCGTCATGAACTGCTTCATCCAGACACCCTCCTTAGCCGCCTCCGAGGCAACCATGTACTCCGCTTCACATGTAGAAATCTGCTACAACGCTTTGCTTGGAACTGCACCAGCTTACCGCACCCCCATTAAGAATAAATACATAACCGGTCTGCGACTTAGAGTCTTCCGGATCTGTGTCAAAGCTTGCATCGACGTAACCCTTTAGGGAGAGCTCTTCGTGACCTCCATACACGAGAAACATCTCCTTAGTCCTTTTCAGGTACTTCAGGATATTCTTGACCGCCGTCGAGTTATCCACTCCTGGATTACTCTGGAACCTTCCTACCATACTTATGGCCAAGCTAACGTCCGGTCTAGTGCACAACATTGCATACATGATAGAACCTATGGCGAAGCATATGGGACGGTGCTCATATGCTCTCTATCCTCATCAGTTGTTGGGCACTGAGTCTTACTCAATCTCGTACCTTGTAAAACTGGCAAGCACCCTTTCTTGGATTGTTCCATTTTGAACCTCTTCAAAACTTTATCAAGGTATGTGCTTTGTGAAAGTCCTATCAGGCGTTTTGATCTATCCCTGTAGATCTTAATGCCTAGAATGTAAGCAGCTTCTCCTAGGTTCTTCATAGAGAAACTTTTATTCAAGTAATCCTTTATGCTCTCCAAAAACTCTACGTTGTTTCCAATCAGCAATATGTCATCCACATATAATATTAGAAATGCCACAGAGCTCCCACTCACTTTCTTGTAAATACAAGATTCTCCAACCACTTGTATATGTTGGGTAACGTAGCATAAATTCAAAATTTTTCCTACGCATGTTCAGATCTTCCTATGGAGAGACCAGCAACAAGAGAGGGGTAAGAGCATCTTCATACCTTTGAAGATCGCTAAGCGGAAGCGTTTGCTAGAACGCGGTTGATGGAGTCGTACTCGCGGTGATTCCGATCTAGTGCCGAACAACGGCACCTCCGCGTTCCACACACGTGCAGCCCGGTGACGTCTCCCGCACCTTGATCCAGCAAGGAGGAGGGAGAGGTTGGGGAAGAAGTCCAGCAACACGACGGGTGTGGTGTTGGTGGAGAGACGAGGTCTCCCGGCAGGGCTTCGCCAAGCGCCGGCAGAGAGGAGGAGGGAGAAGTGCAGGGCTGCGCCGAGGGAGAGGGAAAACTGTGTCCTCCAAAGGCCAAAAGTGCCCACTATATATAGGGGAAGGGGAGAGGGGGTGCCACCCCTAGGGTTCCCACCCTAGGGGGTGCGGCAGCCCTCCCAGATGGGGTTTGTGGCGGCCAGATGGGGAGGAGGGGGTGGCGCACCCCTCTGGTGGGCCTAAGGCCCACCTGAGTTAGGGTTCCCCCCCTCTTTTTCTTTCCCCTGCGCCATGGGCTGAGTGGGGAGGCACACCAGCCCAACTAGGGGCTGGTTCCCACCCCCACTTAGCCCATCTTACCTCTTGGGGTCGCAGCCCCCCTTCGGTGGTCCCCCGGGACCACCTCCGGTGGTCCCGGTACGTTACCGGTGATGCCCGAAACACTTCCGGTGTCCGAAACCATCCGTCCTATATATCAATCTTTACCTCCAGACCATTCCGGAGCTCCTCGTGACGTCCTGGATCTCATCCGGGACTCCGAACAACTTTCCGTAATCTCGTATAACAATTCCCTATAACCCTAGCGTCATCGAACCTTAAGTGTGTAGACCCTACGGGTTCGGGAGAGAGGCAGACATGACCGAGACACCTCTCTGGCCAATAACCATCAGCGGGGTCTGGATACCCATGGTGGCTCCCACTAGCTCCACGATGATCTCATCGGATGAACCACGATGTCAAGGATTCAATCAATCCCGTATACGATTCCCTTTGTCTGTCGGTATAGAACTTGCCCGAGATTCGATCGTCGGTATACCTATACCTTGTTCAATCTCGTTACCGGTAAGTCTCTTTACTCGTTGCGTAGCACGTCATCGTGTGACTAACTCCTTAGTCACATTGAGCTCATGATGATGTTCTACCGAGTGGGCCCAGAGATACCTCTCCGTCACACGGAGTGACAAATCCCGATCTCGATTCGTGCCAACCCAACACACACTTTCGAAGGTACCCGTAGTGAACCTTTATAGTCACCCAGTTACGTTGTGACGTTTGATACACCCAAAGCACTCCTACGGTATCCGGGAGTTGCACAATCTCACGGTCGAAGGAAAAGATACTTGACATTAGAAAAGCATTAGCATACGAACAATACGATCTAGTGCTAGGCTTAGGATTGGGTCTTGTCCACCACATCATTCTCCCAATGATGTGATCCCGTTATCAATGACATCCAATGTCCATGATCAGGAAACCATGATCATTTATTGACTAACGAGCTAGCTAACTAGAGGCTTGCTAGGGACACATTGTGATCTATTCATTCACACATGTATTACTGTTTCTTGTTAATACAATTATAGCATGAACGATAGACGATTATCATGAACAAGGAAATATGATAATAACCATTTTTATTATTGCCTCTAGGGCATATTTCCAACAGTATAAACCCAAATGCTTTGATCACCTCATCAAAGCCTTTCTTCCAACTCCGAGATGCTTGCACCAGTCCATAAATGGATCGCTGGAGCTTGCACACCTTGTTAGCATTCTTAGGATCGACAAAACCTTCAGGTTGCATCATATACAACTCTTCCTTAAGGAAACCGTTAAGGAACGCCGTTTTGACATCCATCTGCCATATTTCTTAATTGAAAAATGCAGCTATTGCTAACATGATTCTGACGGACTTAAGCATCGCTACGGGTGAGAATGTCTCATCGTAGTCAACTCCTTGAACTTGTAGAAAACCCTTTGCCACAAGTCGAGCTTTATAAACGGTCACATTGCCGTCAGCGTCCGTCTTCTTCTTAAAGATCCATTTGTTCTGAATAGCCTTGCGGCCCTCAGGTAGTACTTCCAAAGTCCATACTTTGTTCTCATACATGGATCCTATCTCGGACTTCATGGCCTCTAGCCATTTGTTGGAATCTGGGCCAACCATTGCTTCTTCATAATTTGCAGGTTCATTGTTGTCTAACAACATGATTGACAAAATGGGATTACCGTACCACTCTGGAGCAGCACGTGGTCTCGTCGACCTGTGTGGTTCGACAGGAACTTGAACCGGAGTTTCATGATCATCATCATTAACTTCCTCCTCAACCGGCGTTGCAATGACACAGGTTTCCCCTTGCCCTGCACCACCATCTGGAGGGATGAGAGGTTCGACAACCTCATCAAGTTCTATCTTCCTCCCACTCAATTCTCTCGAGAGAAACTCCTTCTCGAGAAAAGCTCCATTTTTAGCAACAAACACTTTGCCCTCGGATTTGAGATAGAAGGTGTACCCAACTGTCTCTTTTGGGTAACCTATGAAGATGCACTTTTCCGCTTTGGGTTCCAGCTTTTCAGGCTGAAGCTTTTTGACATAAGCATCACATCCCCAAACTTTAAGAAACGACAACTTTGGCCTTTTGCCATACCACAGTTCGTATGGTGTCGTCTCAACGGATTTTGATGGTGCCCTATTTAAAGTGAATGCAGCTGTTTCTAATGCATAACCCCAAAACGATAACGGCAAATCGGTAAGAGACATCATAGATCGCACCATCTCTAATAAAGTACGATTACGACGTTCGGACACACCATTACGCTGTGGTGTTCTAGGCGGTGTCAACTGTGAAACAATTTCACATTGTCTTAAGTGAGCACCAAACTCGAAACTCAGATATTCACCCCCACGATCAGACCGTAGGAACTTGATCTTCTTGTTACGATGCTTTTCAACTTCACTCTGAAATTGCTTGAACTTTTCAAATGTTTCAGACTTGTGCTTTATTAAGTAGACATAACCATATCTACTCAAATCGTCAGTGAAGGTGAGAAAATAACGATATCCGCCGCGTGCCTCTACGCTCATCGGACCGCACACATCGGTATGTATGATTTCCAACAAGTCACTTGGACGCTGCATTGTTCCGGAGAACGGAGTCTTAGTCATCTTGCCCATGAGGCATGGTTCGCACGTGTCAAGTGAATCAAAGTCAAGTGACTCCAAAAGTCCATCGGCATGGAGTTTCTTCATGCGCTTTACACCAATATGACCTAAGCGGCAGTGCCACAAAAATATGGCGCTATCATTGTCAACTCTAATTCTTTTGGTCTCAGTGTTATGTATGTGTGTATCACTATCAAGATTCAATATGAACAATCCTCTCACATTGGGTGCATGACCATAAAAGATGTTACTCATAGAATTAGAACAACCATTATTCTCTGACTTAAAAGAGTAACCATCTCGCAATAAACAAGATCCAGATATAATGTTCATGCTCAACGCAGGCACTAAATAACAATGATTCAAGTTCATAACTAATCTTGATGGTAACTGAAGTGAAACTGTGCCGACGGCGATTGCATCAACCTTGGAACCATTTCCTACGCACATCGTCACTTCATCTTTCGCCAGCCTTCGTCTATTCCGCAGTTCCTGTTTCGAGTTGCAAATATGAGCAACAGAACCGTATCGAATACCCAAGCACTACTACGAGAGCCGGTTAAGTACACATCAATAACATGTATATCAAATATACCTGATTTTTCTTTGGCCACCTTCTTATCAGCCAGATACTTGGGGCAGTTGCGCTTCCAGTGACCCATACCCTTGCAATAGTAACACTCTGTTTCAGGCTTAGGTCCAGCTTTGGGTTTCTTCGTCGGATTGGAAACAGGCTTGCCGCTCTCCCTCGAATTACCCTTCTTGCCTTTGCCGTTTCTCTTGAAACTAGTGGTCTATTCACCATCAACACTTGATGCTCTTTACGGAGTTCAGACTCTGCGACTTTCACCATCGCAAACAACTCGCCGGGTGACTTGTTCATCCCTTGCATGTTGTAGTTCAACACAAAGCCTTTATAGCTTGGCGACAGTGATTGAAGGATTCTGTCAGTGATAGCCTCTTGCGGGAGTTCAATCCCCAGCTCACCCTGACATTTTGAGTACATGTTCACTGACAGACGAGTTCTCCTCCATCTTTCAAGCATAGAATTTATCGGAGGTCTCATACCTCTCGATCCGGGCGTTCTTCTGAAAGATGAACTTCAACTCCTGGAACATCTCAAATGCTCCATGATGCTCAAAGCGACGTTGAAGTCCCGGTTCTAAGCCATACAAGACTGCACATTGAACTACTTAGTAGTCCTCCTTACGTGTTAACCAAGCGTTCTTAACATCCTGGTCAGCCGTAGCGGGTGGTTCATCTCCTAGCGCAGCATTAAGGACATAATCCTTCTTCCCAGCTTGTAAGATTAGCTTAAGATTACGAGCCTAGTCTACAAAGTTGCTTCCATCATCTTTCAACTTAGCTTTCTCTAGGAAAGTATTAAAATTCAGGGTGACTGTCGGGTGAGCCATGATCTACAACACAAATATATTCAAAGTGGAGTTAGACTATGTTCTAGATAATTAGAGTTTAACTTAATCAAATTACTCGCTAAAATCCCACTCAAAAAGTACATCTCTCTAGTCATTTGAGTGGTTCATGATCCACTTACACTAGCTCAAGTCCGATCATCATGTGAGTTGAGTATAGTTTCAGTGGTAAGCATCCCTATGCTAATCATATCATCTATATGATTCATGATCGACCTTTCGGTATCATGTGTTCCGAGGCCATGTCTGCACATGCTAGGCTCGTCAAGCTTAACCCGAGTGTTCCTCTTGTGCAACTGTTTTGCACCCGTTGTATGTGAACGTTGAGTCTATCACACCCGATCATCACGTGGTGTCTCGAAACGACGAACTGTAGCAACGGTGCACAGTTGGGGAGAACACAATTTCGTCTTGAAATTTTAGTGAGAGATCACCTTATAATGCTACCGTCGTTCTAAGCAAAATAAGGTGCATAAAAGGATTAACATCACATGCAATTCATAAGTGACATGATATGGCCATCATCACGTGCTCCTTGATCTCCATCACCTAAAGCACCGGCACGATCTTCTTGTCACCGGCGCCACACCATGATCTCCATCAACGTGTCGCCATCAGGGTTGTCGTGCTACTCACGCTATTACTACTAAAGCTGCATCCTAGCAAAATAGTAAACGCATCTGCAAGCACAAACGTTAGTTTAAAGACAACCCTATGGCTCCTGCCGGTTGCCGTATCATCGACGTGCAAGTCGATATTATCTATTACAACATGATCATTTCATACATCCAATATATCACATCACATCGTTGGCCATATCACATCACAAGCATACCCTGCAAAAACAAGTTAGACGTCCTCTAATTTTGTTGTTGCATGTTTTACGTGGTGACTATGGGTATCTAGTAGGATCGCATCTTACTTACGCAAACACCACAACGGAGATATATGAATTGCTATTTAACCTTATACAAGGACCTCCTCGGTCAAATCCGATTCAACTAAAGTTGGAGAAACTGACACTTGCCAGTCATCTTTGAGCAACGGGGTTACTCGTAGCGATGAAACCAGTCTCTCGTAAGCGTACGAGTAATGTCGGTCCAAGCCGCTTCAATCCAACAATACCGCGGAATCAAGAAAAGACTAAGGAGGGCAGCAAAACGCACATCACCGCCCACAAAAACTTTTGTGTTCTACTCGAGAAGACATCTACGCATGAACCTAGCTCATGATGCCACTGTTGGTGAACGTCGCATGGGAAACAAAAATTTTCCTACGCGCACGAAGACCTATCATGGTGATGTCCATCTACGAGAGGGGATATTCGATCTACGTACCCTTGTATACCGCACAGCGGAAGCATTAGTGAACGCGGTTGATGTAGTGGAACGTCCTCACGTCCCTCGATCCGCCCCGCGAACCGTCCTGCGATCAGTCCCACGATCTAGTGCTGAACGGACGGCACCTCCGCGTTCAGCACACGTACAGCTCGACGATGATCTCGGCCTTCTTGATCCAGCAAGAGAGACAGAGAGGTAGATGAGTTCTCCGGCAGCGTGACGGCGCTCCGGAGGTTGGTAATGATCTTATCTCAGCAGGGCTCCGCCCGAGCTCCGCAGAAACGCGATCTAGAGGTAAAACCGGGGAGATATGTGGTCGGGCTGCCGTGGCAAAGTTGTCTCAAATCAGCCCTAAAACCTCCGTATATATAGGGGGAAGAGGGGGAGCCTTGCCTTGGGGTACAAGGACCCTCAAGGGGTTCGGCCGAGCCAAGGGGGGCAACCCTCCCCTTCCAAACCGAGTCCAACTAGGTTTCGAAGGAGGAGTCCTTCCCCCTTTTCCCACCTCCTTTTTTACTTTTCTCTTTGATTTTCTTCCTATGGCACATAGGGCCTTCTTGGGCTGTCCCACCAGCCCACTAAGGGCTGGTGCTCCACCCCCAAGGCCTATGGGCTTCCCCGGGGTGGGTTGCCCCCCCGGTGAACACCCGGAACCCATTCGTCATTCCCGGTACATTCCCGGTAACTCCGAAAACCTTCGGCTAATCAAATGAGGTCATCCTATATATCAATCTTTGTTTCCGGACCATTCCGGAAACCCTCGTGACGTCCGTGATCTCATCCGGGACTCCGAACAACATTCGGTAACCAACCATATAACTCAAATACGCATAAAACAACGTCGAACCTTAAGTGTGCAGACCCTGCGGGTTCGAGAACTATGTAGACATGACCCGAGAGACTCCTCGGTCAATATCCAATAGCGGGACCTGGATGCCCATATTGGATCCTACATATTCTACGAAGATCTTATCGTTTGAACTTCAGTGCCAAGGATTCATATAATCCCGTATGTCATTCCCTTTGTCCTTCGGTATGTTACTTGCCCGAGATTCGATCGTCAGTATCCGCATACCTATTTCAATCTCGTTTACCGGCAAGTCTCTTTACTCGTTTCGTAATACAAGATCCCGCAACTTACACTAAGTCACATTGCTTGCAAGGCTTGTGTGTGATGTTATATTACCGAGTGGGCCCCGAGATACCTCTCCGTCACACGGAGTGACAAATCCCAGTCTCGATCCATACTAACTCAACGAACACCTTCGGAGATACCTGTAGAGCACCTTTATAGTCACCTAGTTACGTTGCGACGTTTGATACACACAAAGCATTCCTCCGGTGTCAGTGAGTTATATGATCTCATGGTCATAGGAACAAATACTTGACACGCAGAAAACAGTAGCAACAAAATGACACGATCAATATGCTACGTCTATTAGTTTGGGTCTAGTCCATCACGTGATTCTCCTAATGACGTGATCCAGTTATCAAGCAACAACACCTTGTTCATAATCAGAAGACCCTGACTATCTTTGATCAACTGGCTAGCCAACTAGAGGCTTGCTAGGGACAGTGTTTTGTCTATGTATCCACACATGTATATAAGTCTTCATTCAATACAATTATAGCATGGATAATAAATGATTATCTTGATACAGGAATTATAATAATACCTATATTTATTATTGCCTCTAGGGCATAATTCCAACAGGAGCCCCCTGTGGGGGTGGCTGCTGAAACACTCCGGGCGGGTTATACCGCTGCTAGTTATGCACAGGGCACTGGCCGCTGCTTGGTTGCGAGCCGCCCTGAGCCCCTAGTTCGGAAAAACTGCCGAACGGGTTCTGGTGTTGATTAGGCGCACCGAATTGTTCCTGCCATTGGCTCTGATCGCCGGTTTGGCCCTTCTTGATTGCCTCCGCTGAAATTCCTGCATTATGTAACAGTCTTCCCAAGAGTGAGTTGCCGGTCCATCCGCCATGGCGTTCGGGAAATCCACTGTAACCCCTTTTCTTCTGGCGCTGATTGCCATTGTTAGTGTTGGTGTTGGCGACGAAGTCCGTGGATCCTTCTTGCTGCCTTCTCTTGCCATTTCGACCATGATTATGGTGGGCACGTCCTTGAAACCCGGAGTGATTGTTGGATGACTCGCCTTTCCTTGGCGAGTTGGCTTTGCCGCCGTCCTCTCCTGGGTCTTTAGTATCATCTGCTTCGGCGTATCGAGTGAGGGTGTCCATCAATTCGCCCATATCCTGGACCTTGCGCTTGAGTCGCCCCAGCTTCTGTACCAAGGGCTTATAGTGGCAGTTTTGCTCCAGGATTAGCACAGCTTGAGCCGCCATGATGCCATCTGACGAGTGGATGATTTCTGCAACCCGCCGCGTCTAGTGGTGGGCCGACTCATCGGGGCGCTGAACGCAGTGCTGTAAGTCAACGATCGTCATCGGGCGTTTGCAAGTTCCCCGAAAGTTTTGGACAAAACGTTCCTTCAGCTCAGCCCAAGTCTGGATGGAGTTGGGTGGCAGGTTTTTCAACCAAGTGCGCGTCGTCCCTTCGAGCATCATTGTAAAGTACCTGGCATAGACCGCTTCACTTACATCGAGCATGTCCATTGCAATTTCATAAATCTCAAGCCATGATGTCGGCTCAAAGTCTGGGGTGTAGTTGGGCACCTTCCTTCACTACTGGAATTCCTTTATTTGCCGTCTGCCAAATCTTTGCCATCAGCCAGCGGACGGCGAAGAACCTCTTTACCGTGTGTTGGCAAAAAACAGACGGTAAAGAGGAGGCTGATGGAAAAATAAATATTTGCCATCAGCCACCTCTTTGCCGTCTGTCAACAGACGGCAAAGGTAGGGATGGCAGACGGCAAAGCTATCCCACCCCACCCCCCCTCTCTCCCCATCCCACCCCGGCCCCACCCACCCCTTTGCCGTCTGTCTGAGTAGCTTTGCCGTCCATGGCAGACGGCAAAGGGGATCAGTGGCAGACGGCAAAGGGGATGGACCCCCCAAAAGTTAACGGTCGCCGCGCGCCCCACCTCTCTCCTCTCTCCCACGCACTCTCTCTCTCCCACCCCACCGCCGCCGTGTGCCCCCCCCTGCGGCCCTCCTCCTCCTCCCTGCGCCCCCAGCGCCGCCGCCGCCCCACCGCCGCCGCCGCCGACGCCACCCCCACCCCACTTCCCCACCCCACCGCCGCCCTGCGCCCCCCCTGCGGCCCTCCTCCTCCTCCCTGCGCCCCCCCCCCCGCCGCCGCCACCCCCACCCCACCCCACCGCCGCCCTGCACCCTCCTCCACCGCCGGCCTCCTCCCCCTGCGGCCCTCCTCCCCCTGGTAAGTTTCTTCTTTTTTTTAATAGTTTTTGTTTAATTAGTTCTGACTTTTAGTTTAGTTTTAGTTTCAGTTTTAGTTTAGGTTTAGTTAGGTTAGTTTCAGTTTTAGTTTAGTTAGTTTCAGTTTTAGTTAGGTTAGTTTCAGATTTAGTTAGGTTAGTTTCAGTTTTAGTTAGGTTAGTTTCAGTTTTAGTTTAGTTTTAGTTTTAGTTTCAGTTTTAGTTTAGGTTTAGTTAGTTTAGGTTTAGAAGAAGAAGAAGAAGGAGAAAGGAGATGAAGAAGAAGGAGAAAGGAGAAGAAAAAAATAAGAAGAAGAAGGAAAAGAAGAAGAAGGAAAAGGAAGGGAAGGAGAAGAACCAAGAAGAAGAAGAAGAAGAAAAATAGGAGAGGAAGAGAATAATAAGAGGAAAAAAGAAAATAAGAAGAAGAAGAAGAAGAAGAAGAAGAAGAAGAGAAGAAGAAAACAAGAAAAAGGAGAAGAAGAATAAGAGGAAAAAAGAAAAAATAAAATAATAATAAGAAGAAGAAGAATAAATTAGTAGATTTAGTAGGTAGTTTCTGTTAGTTAATTAGTAGATTTAGTAGGTAGTTTCCTGTTTAGTAGAAGAAAATAAGAAAAAGTAGAAGAAGAAGAATAAGTAGAAGAAGAAAAAAGGAGAAGAAGAAGAAGAAGAGCTAGTGGAGGAGGAGGAGAAGAAGAAGAATAAAAAGAAGAAGAAGAAGAAGGAAAATAAGAAGGAATAAAAGGAAAAGGCAAAAAGAAAATAAGAAAAGAATAAGAAGAGTGGAGCCCGTATCCAGCAGGGTGACCAGCTGCTCGCCATGGATCGTCACGGGCACCAACATGGTCCGCTCATGACGGATGCCAGCGAGGGCGTGGAGAGGGACGACGTAGGCCGTCGCCGTAGAATTTGCGGCCGGGTCTGGTGCGTCGTTCGTCTCGTCCGCCTCGGTGTAGCCGACCGTCTCCAAGTAGAAGAGGCGGGGGCAGACATGTGTCGGCGTGTAGGGCTCATCGCAGTTAAAGCAAGGACCCTGACGTCGACGCTCCTGCTACTCGGCCGAGGACAACCTGCGGAAGGTCCGTGTGGCGGCCGGAGGTGCGGCCGTTGCGGCTGGCGGAGGCCGGCCCGGTGCTGGAAGGGTCGGCACGGGTCGACTGAGCTGGCGGCCGCCCCGTCCGGGCGGTTGCTGCAGTGCCTGTGCCTGGGTATAGATCGGACCCGAAGATGATCCGGCTGCCCACGCGGGAATTGGCGATGGCGATGACGGGAACTGCACCTGGTGCAGGGGCCGGCCGGTGGTTCGGGGCGCTGGAGGTGCTGCTGTCGATGGCGGCGGCGGCTGCTGGTGCGGCGCCGGAGCCTGCGCCGTGGTGGCCGGTAGCGACTGTTGGGGCAGCCCCCCCAGCGGCGCGGTGGTGGCCGGCCACACCAGCCAGGGAGTGCCCGCGGCGTGGTAGTGCTGCAGCAGCAGCTGCGGCGGTGGTGGCGGCGCCCCTCCGTGGAGTGGCTGGAAGGCCGGGGTGGCCCACGGCAGCGACGGCGGCCCGTAGGTAGTGGGGGCGACGCTCGGTGGCGGGGGTTGGGTCCCAGTGGGGCGGTGGTGGTGGTTTGCGGCAGTGGGGCGGTGGTGGTGTTGAGTGGCCACGGTGGTGGAGGGAGCGACATGATCAGCGTGGAATCTCTGGATACCAAATTGGTAGGACTAGGGTTCCTACCGGGCCTCCGGCGTAGGTTGTAAGGGCAGGGAGGAGGGGAGCGAGGGCTGGAGCGGATGCGCCGGCGAGATGGCGTCGTCGCGGCTAGGGTTAGGTGCGGCGGAGGCTAGGGTTCCGGCTCCTAGGAGAGCCGGGCAACAGAAGATAATATCTTTATTGCTTGATCTCAATTGATGTCTTACAACTAGTATTTATAACTCGAGCCTAAGATAACTTTCCTAAAGTAATTTACCTAAGATAACTTGTGGGCCAAGCCGCTAATATTAACCCCCAATGGGCCTACGCCGGCCATAGGCCAAGCCGTTCATAACAAAGGAGGAGGAGGAGGAGGAGGAGGAGAAGGCCAAGGACCTTCTATCCTTCTCCTCCTTCTCCTCCTCCTCCTCCTTCTTCTTGATTTCTTCTTCTTCTCCTGCTCCTCCTCTTTCTTCTCCTCTTTCATATTATCCTTGCTTTAATTAACCCAACAATGACATAATTAGCCCATTTAGCTCCAAAATACCATAATAAGCTCAAAATGGCATAAGAACCTTGGTTAGCTCATGAATATTATATACTTAGCTTGTTTTCCTCTAAAATGACATAATTGGAATATTTGTGTTGATCGGGTGGATTTACATGTGATAGTTGTCTCGTCGCTATGAGGTCTGCTGTGCGAAGACCTGCCCGTGCGTTGTACGAGCTCCGCCCCTGCATTCGTGGGTCAGTACAAATTTCATCTCCTCCCCGCCCCTTCATTTACTGTGGCTCGGTTTCCGGATGCAACTTTCTAGATTTAGGTAATTCAATTAATTTATCAGTATGCGTGACCAGTATGCGTCTCCCGTTCGAAAGGGCGACATCTATAAATATGCATGTCTTTGCATATTTATAACCGCCATCCTTTCGAATTGTCCAACATTATCCATGGACAGCCCGAGTATGTTTAGATTGGGTTCGTTTTCCCATATGCTGTGCTCTGGATCCGATGCGGAATTTTGTCAGTGCCTCCCTGTTGTTCTCCGGATGCACATCCTCTCTGTTTATTGCGGAGACGTGTATCAGGAGAACAACGGGGAGGTGCTGCCGAAATTTTGCGTTGGATCCGGAGCAGAGCATGGGAAAACGAACCCAATCTACACATACTCGGGTGGGATTAGGACCTATCTTTACCTATTAGCGTGTAGGTTGCCTGGACGTAATAAAAATGGCGAAAGATGAATATAAATGCTAAATTATATATAAATATATTTCTTCTGTCTTTAGTAGCTACGCAAGATGAGTGATCGTGCGTGGATGTATACCGGTCACCCTAGTCAGAAAGAGATGACAAAAGAATGGTTTTTAAAAACAAAGGAATTTGTGAAAGCCGCATTCGCAAATGGCCAGGAAAGAAACTATTGCCCCTGTCCTGGATGCGACAACTATAAAAAGACGACAGCGGCTGTAATGATTAAACACCTGCAGAGGAGGGGTTTTAAGCCTAATTATACGGTGTGGACATTTCATGGTGAGTCTATACAACGCACAAGAGCTGACGTGGTCCGTCGTCGCACGGACGAGCATGGTACTGGGATCGAAGACATGGTGCAAGACTTTGATGATGCTCGGGATTCGGAAGATGAGATGGAGGAATCTGCAAAGGCCTTTTATGAAATGTTGGAGTCTTCAAAACGTCCTCTCCATGAGCACACTGAGGTCTGTCAGCTGGATGCAATTGCACAAGTAATGGCTCTGAAGGCTCAGATCAACTTGGGAAGAGAATGCTACGACGCGATGATGACACTATTTGGACGTTTCCTACCCAAAGACCATGTCATGCCTGCAAACCTGTACCAGTCGGACAAAATACTTCGTGTACTTAAGATGCCCTATGAGAAGATAGATGCATGTGAGAAAGGATGTGTCTTATTTAGGAAGGAGTATGCACACTTGGACTATTGTCCCAATTGCGAGTCTTGTAGGTATCTTGTGGTAGACAACGGTATGGGTGAGAAGAGGCAGACCAAAATCACAGTTAGTGTTCTTCGGTATATGCCAATCGTACCAAGACTTCAACGTCTTTTCATGGTCGAAGAGACAGCCAGACAGATGACATGGCACAAATTGGGCAAAAGAACCGAACTAGATGCGGATGGGAATAAGATGATGGTACACACATCGGATGGGGAAGCGTGGAAACATTTCGATGGATTGCATCAGGATAAAGCGGCAGATCCAAGGAATCCTCGAGTCTGCGCCGCCACGGATGGTTTTAATCCCTTCGGCATGACGGCAACCCAATACAGTTGTTGGCCTGTATTTGTCATTCCACTGAATCTCCCCCCCGGGCAGATTATGCAAAGAAAGAACATATTTCTGACGTTGATAATTCCAGGGCCCAATTATCCGGGGAAGAATATGAATGTGTACCTGCAACCGCTTAAGGATGAATTGGAAGAAGCTTGGGAAAATGGGGTCAAGACATACGATGCCGCTAGAAAAGAAAACTTCAAAATGCATGTGTGGTACATGTACTCTATGCATGACTTGCCAGCGTATGCGCTATTCTCTGGATGGTGTGTGCATGGAAGGTTCCCGTGCCCCCAATGCAAGGCAGCTCTTCAGTTTCATTGGTTGAAGGAGGGTCGGAAGTATTCTTGCTTTGACTTGCATAGACAGTTCCTGGATCCTGACCATCAGTTCAGAAAGGCAAGAAGAACTTTACCAAAGGTAAAGTTGTCAAAAACTTGGCACCACATGCGTTCACAGGCCAACAGATCCTGGATCAGTTAAACGCCCTCGAGCCTAATCCAGAGCGTCTAGGGTATTTCAAGGGGTATAATTCAAAACACGCCTGGACTCACAAGCCATGCTTCTGGGATCTGCCGTACTTCAAAGACCTCCTTCTTCCACACAATATCGACATGATGCACACTGAAAAGAATATCGGAGAGGCTATTTTTGGTACATTGTTCGACATAGAGGGGAAGACAAAGGATAATATTAAGGCTAGAGTCGATCAAGAGACACTATGTCATAGACCGTTACAAAACATGCGAGAAGGCAAAGGAAAGCAGAAGTGGTCGAAGCCAAAGGAGACTAGAAGGACTCATGAACATATAGGACTAGTCGAAATCAATCCAAACACCCATTTAGATGTTCCCGATGTCTATATTACGGCTCAACACGCGACCCAAGTTTTCTACCTACCGTGGGCATGCCAAACGGATAAGAATCTGGAAGGTTGGTATGTTGTTTATGAAGTGCTGCCACATGTCAGACCACCTCTCCCAAATGAACAGGATTATGAACCTCACATTAACCCAGACACATATGATGGAGAATTCTTCCAAGAAGCACGTCTTTCCAAGAAACGTTTCAAGAACCGCCGTGCTTCATCCAAGAACATGGAAGTAGACAGCGACAACGAATCCGACTCCAGCCCTGAGCCGGAACCAGAAGACCTGGAACTCGTAGAGGTTACTGATGCGGATGACCTGTCAATGCTTCAACGATTAAAGGAAGGCCTTTCACAACTTCACGCCGTTGAACCCGATGAGCACGTCATTCATGAAGACATGCGTGATAGTGATGATGATGATGCATTTATTGATGATGATTATTAGTTTGTAAGATTCACAACTTAAATTATATATATTTTAATATTCATTATTCATGTACATATTATTATTCATGTCAGTCATTCAATTTTTTTATGTTGTACTAATTTCTTTTAATCTTTATCATGGCAGGTGTTGAAAGATGGTGGGCGCGGGTCCAGAGCGCTCGACGGGTTCTTCCCAGGCGCCCCGCACGAGGGGTGGTACTTCCCTTCCACCCCTATCTCTCCGTAGAGCCTTGGCAGACAGTCTTTCGACACCAGCCGGGGGTTCTTCTTCGTCGGCGGCATTGCCCGCTGGTAGAGGTGCTGGTCGGGTAGGGAAGAAGGGGAAGGGTACAGGGAGAGGTGGTGGCCGCGGAAGATCCAGGAGGACTGTTGAGCCGTCCTCGCCACCACCACCAGCTCATTCACCCGAGCATAGGACTAGTATGGTCGACCCGTTTGCGGAGGAGGCTACGGGGACTCCGGTCCAGGAGCCTGGTGTTCACGGGCATTCGTCCCATGAGACTCCGGTCCAGGAGCAGCCTTGGGTCGAGGTGCATTCGGCCCAGGAGCAGCCGGAGGAGACTACGGTTCCGGAGGCTTCACCCGACGTGGAGAGGTCCGGATGGGAGCCTTGGCCGGATCGTACCGAGTTGCCGGATTGGACCGAGGGTCCGGGTGGCTCAGGGGGCGGGGATGGCGGGGATGAGCTTACGGATAGCGAGGGCGATGTGCAGGTGGACGGGGCCCCGGCTACCGTGTACAAGCGTGGTAGTACACGTCTCCCGGTCGCCCCGGCTACCCGCGAGCAGAGGCCGGTGATAAAACCTGAAGGAGATAGGTAAGTACATTTACCCTTTTTTTAGCTTTTGCCTTCAAGTTTGTTCAAATATCTAATGCGCTGACCTTATCATACTGCAGGGGATGGGTACACCCTCTTGGAGTCCGCAGGCCGAACTTCGTCCTTGGTGTGCTTTGCCGGACAAATTTCCCGGGGTTTGTCACGTTGCCTGGTGAGGGTCAGGTTCCTACACTAGGATTTACCTGGGAGCACTACCAGGCTGCGCAGGCCCCGCCGGAGGAGATTATAGATGGTGTCTTGTGCCACACGAGGGCCGAGATGGTGATCAGGAGCTTTTGGGTAAATTATCCTTTTACAGAATCTAAAATTAAGCATATACCTAATTATTGTACTAATCGGTGTTTTCACGTTTGATTGCAGACCTTCTATAGGTGTGAGGATGGATATGAGGAGGCGGCGGCCAGGGTTCTCGAGGTCGAGTGTAGGCGGTTACAACAGAACTTGCGCCACGAGGCTCGGCCGCAGGCTATTCGAGATTACTACGCCACGCGTGGTATTAAGAAGGAGAAGAAGGATTGCCGCGGAAAGTTTCTGAAGAAGGAGCAATACATGAAGGTAATTACCTATTCTTAAGTCCTTCTACGTAGTTTCTTGATTTCATTCATAGGCGTAGCGCTGAAAATTCTTTCTAATAACTTACAGGTGCCCCCGAGATGGTGTGCGGATAAGATGGATTGTTGGGAGGCGTTGGTTGATGAGTGGTGCACAGGCAGCTGGCGAGCCGTCCACGATAATGCGAAGGATCGGCGTAGCCAAATGGTTGGTGTGCCACACCATCAAGGCAGCGCCAACTTACTTCAGTTTGGACGAAACTGGGTATGTGATTTGCTTCATGATTCATGCAATTCATTCTTATGCTAATATTTTGTTCCTCTCTTTTAGGCGCATCACAATAAGACTGAGATGCCACACTTGTACGACGTTTATGGTATGGCCCATACTGCCTCGTACAAGAAGGCGAAGGCATTCTCTGAGTCTGACCTGGATGATCCCAGTAACTTCACCAACATATCATCCCACTAGAAGCTCGTGGCATACAGGGACGCGGGGAAGGCTACGAAAGGGGATGACTTTAACCCTAGCCAGGAACCTTTGGATCCAGAGCTGGTGATGATATCTGGTGGCGGGAGGCCCCATGGCTCGATAGCCATTGGAGATGGGATAATACGTTGTCCACTCACTCTTCCGGAGATCAAGGCGCGCCAGTCGAGCAACTGTCCTGAGATAACGCGTCGTCCACGGCCAGTCGAACTTTCCATCGAGGTTAGTTGTACGGACTAAGAACACTTTCATCCATTTCATTATGTGTGTCACCATAGATCATTACTGTGGTAACGAGGAATGGTTTTTCAGGCTGCTCTTCAGAAAGAGAGAGCGGCAAACCAGGCTGCTCTTGAGAAAGAGAGATTGGCAAGCCAGGCTGCTCTTCAGGCTGCTCTTGATGAGAGGGACCAGAGCACGGCACGGTTGCTTGAGGAGGAGAGGGCCCGGAATGAGGCGGGCCAACGGGCCCTGTACGAGCTTTTTGTGGTATGTTTTTTTTCACATTAGCCAAATCATGTGTGTAATGTCTGTTTCAATACTAACTAATACGACCCACTCTTCAGGGTCTGTGCGAGAAGAGCGGTCAAGTCCCTCCGCCGATGCCCGTCTTCTCTTCGATTGGCACGGTGAGTTTCATTATAAACTAGTATTAATAATTGAGTGTCATCATGCTAACTGAGACATTGCAAAATATCTTTTCTGCAGAATAACTCCCGAGCGGCATCGCACGACCCTTCTCCAGGGCAACCGTCTCCAAACGAAGCCGGCGCGAGCAACCGTGGTGTTTCTCCTCCTTGATGACCACTACGGTAAGTTTCTCCTCCAAACTTAGCTTGTTTTCCTCTAAAATGAGATAATTAGCCAATTTAGCTCCAAGAAGACATAATTAGGTAATTTAGCTCAAAAATGACATAAAGAGGAGGAGGAGGAGGAGGAGGAGGGGGCCCAGGCCAATTTGGCGTCCCAGCCGCCAGAATGTCATCGTGAGGGCGTCGAAGTCCCGGATATGCCTGGCGCGTGGCATGCCAGGGCTTGGAATCGATCGGCGTAGTCCTGGACTGTTGAGGTAAACGGTAAGCGGCCGAGGGCTGCTAGTCGGCTGCCACGGATGGGGGGGGCCAAACCGGAGAAGGCAGAGCTCGCGAAAGCGGTCCCATGGTGGCATGCCGCCCTCGTCCTGCTCGAGGGCGTAGTACCAAGTCTGGGCAGTACCACGGAGATGATAGGACGCGAGGCAGGTGCGATCCGACGCGAGCGTCCGCTGCCCCCGAAAGAACTGCTCGCACTGGTTGAGCCAGTTGAGGGGGTCTTCTGTGCCGTCGTAAGTGGTGAAGTTCAGCTTAGCGAACCGAGGAGATGTCGGCCCGCCGTGTCCGGGAGCCGCGGATGTCGGTGGCCTCGCGTATGCCGGGTCGGGAAACTCCGGGCCATAGGGCGCCGAGCTGGAGGACCGCTCGAACGGCAGAGAGGGCGCCGGGTGTTCCGGTGCCGGGGTATAGATCGGACCCGAAGATGATCCGGCTGCCCACGCGGGAATTGGCGATGGCGATGACGGGAACTGCACCTGGTGCAGGGGCCGACCGGTGGTTCGGGGCGCTGGAGGTGCTGTTGTCGATGGCGGCGGCGGCTGCTGGTGCAGCGCCGGAGCCTGCGCCGTGGTGGCCGGTAGCGACTGTTGGGGCAGCCCCCCCAGCGGCGCGGTGGTGGCCGGCCACACCGGCCAGGGAGTGCCCGCGGCGTGGTAGTGCTACAGCAGCAACTGCGGCGGCGGCGGCGGCGCCCCTCCGTGGAGTGGCTGGAAGGCCGGGGTGGCCCACGGCAGCGACGGCGGCCCGTAGGAAGTGTGGGCGACGCTCGGCGGCGGGGGTTGGGTCCCAGCGAGGTAGAGGCTGATGCCTCGGACCGCTTGGACAAGCTCCCGCAGGGTGCCCGATATCGCCTCGGGCGAGAGTATGGGGAGCGGCTCCTCCGCGGTGATGATCGGCACTGGCAAGGGAGCGGTCCCGGACGTGAGCGGCAGCGGCGGCGGGGCGGTTGTGGTGGTTTGCGGCAGTGGGGCGGTGGTGGTGTTGAGCAGCGGCGGTGGTGGAGGGAGTGACATGATCAGCCTGGAATCTCTGGATACCAAATTGGTAGGACTAGGGTTCCTACCGGGCCTCCGGCGTAGGTTGTAAGGGCAGGGAGGAGGGGAGCGAGGGCTGGAGCGGACGCGCCGGCGAGATGGCACCGTCGTGGCTAGGGTTAGGTGCGGCGGAGGCTAGGGTTCCGGCTCAAAGGAGAGCAGGGCAACAGAAGATAATATCCTTCTCCTCCTCCTCCTTCTATCCTTCTCGTCCTCCTCCTTCTCCTCCTCCTCCTCCTTCTTCTTGATTTCTTATTCTTCTCCTCCTCCTCCTCTTTCTTCTCCTCTTTCATATTATCCTTGCTTTAATTAACCCAACAATGACATAATTAGCCCATTTAGCTCCAAAATACCAAAATAAGCTCAAAATGGCATAAGAACCTTGGTTAGCTCATGAATATTATATACTTAGCTTGTTTTCCTCTAAAATGACATAATTAGCCCATTTAGCTCAAAAAAGACATTATTAGGTAATTTAGCTCCAACAAGAGGAGAAGAAGAAGAAGAGATGAAGAAGAGGAGGACGAGGAGGAGGAGGAGGAGGAGGAGAAGGCCAAGGACCTTCTATCCTTCTCCTCCTCCTCCTCCTCCTTCTTCTTGATTTCTTCTTCTTCTCCTACTCCTCCTCTTTCTTCTCCTCTTTCATATTATCCTTGCTTTAATTAACCCAACAATGACATAATTATCCCATTTAGCTCCAAAATACCATAATAAGCTCAAAATGGCATAAGAACCTTGGTTAGTTCATGAATATTATATACTTAGCTTGTTTTCCTCTAAAATGACATAATTAGCCCATTTAGCTCAAAAAAGACATAATTAGGTAATTTAGCTCCAACAAGAGGAGAATAAGAAGAAGAGATGAAGAAGAAGAGAAGGAGGAGGAGGAGGAGGAGGAGGAGAAGGCCAAGGACCTTCTATCCTTCTCCTCCTCCTCCTCCTTCTTCTTGATTTCTTCTTCTTCTCCTCCTCCTCCTCTTTCTTCAACTCTTTCATATTATCCTTGCTTTAATTAACCCAACAATGACATAATTAGCCCATTTAGCTCCAAAATACCATAATAAGCTCAAAATGGCATAAGAACCTTGGTTAGCTCATGAATATTATATACTTAGCTTGTTTTCCTCTAAAATGACATAATTAGCCCATTTAGCTCAAAAAAGACATAATTAGGTAATTTAGCTCCAACAAGAGGAGAATAAGAAGAAGAGATGAAGAAGAAGAGAAGGAGGAGGAGGAGGAGGAGGAGGCCAAGGACCTTCTATCCTTCTCCTCCTCCTCCTTCTTCTTGATTTCTTCTTCTCCTCCTCCTCCTCCTCTTTATTCTCCTATTTCATATTATCCTTGCTTTAATTAACCCAACAATGACATAATTAGCCCATTTTAGCTCCAAAATACCATAATAAGCTCAAAATGGCATAAGAACCTTGGTTAGCTCATGAATATTATATACTTAGCTTGTTTTCCTCTAAAATGACATAATTGGAATATTTAGCTCAAAAAGACATAATTAGGTAATTTAGCTCCAACAAGAGGAGAAGAGGAGAAGAAATAGGCAAAATGAAAAGAAAGAAGAAGAAGAGATGAAGAAGAAGAGAAGGAGGAGGAGGAGGAGGAGGAGGAGGAGGAGGAGGAGAAGGCCCAGGACCTTCTATCCTTCTCCTCCTCCTCCTCCTTCTTCTTGATTTCTTCTTCTTCTCCTCCTCCTCCTCTTTCTTCTCCTCTTTCATATTATCCTTGCTTTAATTAACCCAACAATGACATAATTAGCCCATTTAGCTCCAAAATACCATAATAAGCTCAAAATGGCATAAGAACCTTGGTTAGCTCATGAATATTATATACTTAGCTTGTTTTCCTCTAAAATGACATAATTGGAATATTTAGCTCAAAAAGAAGGAGAAGGAAGAAGAAGAAGAAGAAGAGAAGAAGAATAGAAGGAGAAGGAGAAGAATAAGGAGGAGGAGGAGAAGAAGAAGAAGGAGGAGGAGAAGAAGAGAAGAAGGAGGAGAAGAAGAAGGAGAAGGAGAAGGAGCCCTCCTTCTTCTCCTTCTTCTTCTCTCCTTCTTCTCCTCCTTCTTCTCCTTCTTCTTCTCTTCTTTTTTCTTCTTCTCCTTCTCCTTCTCCTTCCCCTTCCCCTCCTCCTCCTCCTCCTTGTTTTTCTTCTCCTTGTTCTCTTATTGCTTCTTCTCTTTCTTCTTCAATTCAGCTTATTTGTCATATATATGTTGTTGTTGTTCTATTACTTACTTTCTTATTCCCATTTTGCAGATTGGATGTACTACATGCATGGAAGCTGACGTTGGAGTGCTTTAGTTTCCGTTTTTATTTGAGTTGACGAACAATGTGTTGGTTCTTTGTATGTGTTGATGAACAATGTGTTGATGAACAATATATGTGCAACTATATGTATGTATATATGGATGAAACTTCGTATGTGTTGGTTCTTTTGATATATGGGATGTACTTTGATGAACAAATGGCATTGATGAGCTTTATATGTATATCATATATGTGTTGTGATCTATTTATGATATATGTGCTCTGAATTATATGTATACGTGATGTGAAATAGAAAAAATAAATAAAAAAAGGGACAATATAGGCTCTTTGCCGTCTGCCAGCTGATGGCAAAGGCCTTTGCCGTCTGCCAGCGGACGACAAAGGTGCCACGTGGTGCCCAGCTGTGCAACCTGGGCAGTAGCAGCTGGCCATATAGTCTCTTTGTCGTCTGCCTGCTGGGTAGGCAGACGGCAAAGAAGAGGGCACAGAGGAGGGGGCAGAATACAAAAGTGGAGAGAGGGGGGAGGGGAGGACACGGCAGACGACAAAGGTTGCCGAGGAAGCAGACGGCAAAGGTTGCCGAGGAGGCGGACGGCAAAGGTTGCCGAGGAGGCGGACGGCAAAGGTTGTCGAGGAGGCAGACGACAAAGGTTGCCGAGGAGGCAGACGACAACGGCTCCGTTAACCCCTAACGGAGGCAACGCCTCTCGGCTGCCGTCCCGAACTCTTTGCCGACTGCTCCTCAGGAAAGCTGACGGCAAAGAGCTTTGCCGTCCGCTTTATGGGGGCAGATGGCAAAGAAGGTCCTATGCCGTCGTAGGCTGACGCAGAAAATTTGCCGGCCGTGACAATCTTTGTCGTCTGTGGTACTGTCTTTGCCGTCCGGGTATTTGTCTTTGCCGTCTGTGATGGCAGATGGCAAAGAAGGTGATTCCTGTAGTGCTTGGTCCTTTAAACTCTTTCGGCATCCGCTCGTTGCGTAGGGCAGGGGCCAAGCATGGCACCCCTACTTTCCTGCCGCCTCCACCAAGCAGAGCTGGGCTGGTTTGGATGTCCTGGTGATCCTGGCCTGTCGCCCCAAAGGTGTTGCGGATGGGAGGGTCCCGATGGTCAGGCGGGTTACCCTGCGGTAGGTGTCGCGGTCCGCTGGTTATGGCGGGTTGGTCCTCCAGCCGGCTTCTGGTGCGGCTCGCCTGTGGGGTGGAGTGCAGCCGAACAAGGCTGTGTGAGAATTGCGCGTTCTGGACCACCGCCGTTTTTAACATCTCAATGGCGTTTCTTGCTTCTATTTCAGCCGGGGTGTTGCCATAAATTGGAAGGGATTCTAAGTGGCGAGTTGCAGCGAGCATGTTATCCACGGGGTTGGAAAAGTGGCCCTGAGGCGTCTGGAAACGGGGAAAGCGATCCACCGCTGGTTGAAGTGGTGGGTTTGGTGGCTGAGCCAGCCCTCGTCCTGGAACAGTTCCTCCCCCGGGGGCGCGTGGAGTGTCGAAAAGGCGGGTAGGGTTCAGATCAGGGGGTAAACGCCCCTGGTGCCTCCTCTGATGGACAGCGTCGGACGCGCGCTGATGCCTTTCAAGTCGCTAGTTCTCGGTGTTCAAGCGGGCTGTCTCAGCGGTGATCTGGGCTTGCCGGGTCTCAATCCTGGCGGCTTCTGCCTGTGCATCTCGCTGGGCCTTCGCCATCTCATCTCGCAGCTTTGCCAACTCGGCATTTATCGTGCCCTGGTTTTCCGCCGTTATCGGGGTTGCCATGATCCTTGTTATCTCCATCGACAGGTTCACTAGGATCGCAACTGGGCTCTTGGATGTTTTGCCAGCCTCGTTGTTGCCTGCAGGGTTTTGCTGGGACTGTGTCGCCCCCGCCATGTATATGGTGATCTGGGTCCGGTCGAGGACTTCGGGATCCATCGCCAACGATAGATCTCCGATTGAGTCTGTGTCGCTCATGGATGACTCGTCATCGGTGTTGACCGGCGTAGTCTCCTGAGTCGCCGATCGCTCTGGCTCATCAGATCCCTGTGTGAAGCGGACGAAAACTGGGCGCGTCGGGCTTGGCAGCGCGACGGGACGGACATACCTGGCCGGCTCGACGATGTCAGTGAAGATGTCCGGCTCAGGCATGGGTGCACCGACCATGCCAATGAAGATGTTGACCTTGCCGAAGGGGACTCTGTAGCCGGATTCGATTAAGTCGGCCTCAGGTCCCCATAGCGAGTTGTGGATGTAGTACTTTCCGCGGCGGCTCCGGGTTATGAGCTCGGCCGCGTAGCTCCCTAACCCTGGTAGGGCTCCCTTCGAGAACTCAACTCCACCGTGCGTAGGCCCCACGGTGGGCACCCACTGTCGTGGTTTTGTCACGGCAGATGTCCTAGTGAAAGGACTTCATGATGGAGCCATCGCACCTTGGTGGCGACTCAAAGGGGTTAAACGGGAGCGAGACTCGGATTTACCCAGGTTCGGCCCCTCGTGAGGAGGTAAAAGCCTACGTCCTGCTCTGTGTTGTATTGATGGTGTTTCGATTACAAGGACGGCATAACTCGCCTGACCTAGTTTTCGATGATTTCTAACCTGCCCTCTCCTTCCCAGGGACTCGCCTTTATATACAGGTCGATCCCTTAGGGTTTACAAGAGTCCTTGCCATCACGCAAGTTATGATTCTTTCTATCTCTAAGTCGCCGTGCTTTCCAAGACTGGAGAACTCCCCGATAATCGGTTCTCCATGAGGCTCTCGAACCGCCATCCAGCTCCTGGGCCTACGGGGCCAAAGCCTGAATCGCCAAAGGATGAATCGCCCACTTGGTGACCCGGCCCAACTAGGGCGGGTCACACCGCAGATAATATCCCCAAGACATAGCATGCATCAAGTTCATCAAAAAGGGATATTTCAAACGAATCCAAGGGATCATGGCATTCATCCTTCGGTAAGAACGAAGGGAAATTAAATAATGTATGAGTAGAAGAGTTACTCTCATTAGAAGGTGAACACGGGTAGCTAGTCCCCTCTTCCTCCTTTTGTTCTTCGCTCTCTGATGTCTACTACGCAACCTTCTCCTTGTAGACGTTGTTAGGCCTCCAAGTGCAGAGGGTTTTAGGACAGTAGCAATTTTCCCTCAAGTGGGTGACCTAAGGTTTATCAATCCGCGGGAGGCGTAGGATGAAGATGGTCTCTCTCAAGCAACCCTGCAACCAAATAACAAAGAGTCTATTGTGTCCCCAACACCCCTAATACAATGGTACGTTGTATAGGTGCACTAGTTCGGTGAAGAGATGGTGATACAAGTGCAATATGGATGGTAGATATAAGTTTTTGTAATATGAAATTACAAAAACAGCAAGGTAACAAATGGTAAAACTGAGCATGAACGGTATTGCAATGCGTGGAAACAAGGCCTAGAGTTCATACTTTCACTAGTGAAGTTCTCTCAACAATGATAACATAATTGGATCATATAACTAGCCCTCAACATGCAACAAAGAGTCACTCCAAAGTCACTAATAGCGGAGAACAAACGAAGAGATTATTGTCGGGTACGAAACCACCACAAAGTTATTCTTTCTGATCGATCTATTCAAGAGTCCGTAGTAAAATAACACGAAGCTATTCTTTCCGTTCGATCCATCATAGAGTTCGTACTAGAATAACACCTTAAGATACATATCAACCAAGACCCTAATGTCACCTAGATACTCCATTGTCACCTCAAGTATCCGTGGGCATGATTATACGATATGCATCACATAATCTCATAATCATCTATTCAACCAACACATAGAACTTCAAAGAGTGCCCCAATGTTTCTACCTGAGAGTCAAAACGTGTGCCAACCCCTATGCATAGGTTCCCAATGCCACGAACCCTCACCAAAACATACATCGAGTACTCACATGAATCAAACGTGTGCCAACCCATATGCTTAGGTTCCCAATGTCACAAACCTGCAAGTTGATCACCGCAGATAGACACGTGCAAGACATACATCAAGTGTTCTCAAAGACTCAATCCGATAAGATAACTCCAAAGGGGAAACTCAATTCATTAAAAGAGGGAGAGGGGGAAGAACATCATAAGATCCAACTATAGTAGCAAAGCCTATGGTACATCAAGATCAAGACATCTCAAGAACACAAGAGAGAGAGAGATCAAACACATAGCTACTGGTACATACCCTCAGCCCCGAGGGAGAACTACTCCCTCCTCGTCATGGAGATCACCGGGATGATGAAGATGGCCACCGGAGATGGATTCCCCCTCCGGTAGGCTGCTGGAACGAGCTCTAGATTGGTTTTTGGTGGCTACAGAGGCTTGCGGCGGCGGAACTCCCGATCTAGGTTTCTTTTGGGGGGTTTCTTAATTTATAGCAATTTATGGCGGTGGAATTGCGTCAGTTGGGCCCACCAGGAGGTCACAAGCCTAATAGGCACCGCCTAGGGGGGTGGTGGTGGTGGCCTCAGGGGTTGTGACTCCCTCGTGGCTCTTCTGGCCATCTTCCAAAGCTTCGGGGGTCTCTTTTGGTCCAAAAAAATCATCGTAAAGTTTCATTCCATTTGGACTCCGTCTGAAAAAGGGTCAAAAACACGGAAAAACAGAAACTGACACTTGACACTGAGTTAATAGGTTAGTCCCAAAAAATATATAAAATAGCAAATTCATGCATATAAAACATCCAAAGTTGACAAGATAATAGCATGGAACCATAAAAAATTATAGATACGTTGGAGACGTATCAAGCACCCCCAAGCTTAACTCCTGCCCGTCCTCGAGTAGGAAAGTGATAAAGAATGGATTTTTCATGCTTTCATGCTACCTAGCATAGATGTCCTTTGTAACTCCTCTTATGTGACATGAATGTTCAGATCCGTTAGATTCAAAACAATAGTTTGCTATTGACGTGGAGACAATAATACTTCAAGCAAACTAGCAAGGTAATCATGAACTTTCAAAATAACAAGGCCAAAAAGAAAGTTACCCTACAAAATCATATAGTCTGGCTATGCTCTATCATCCTTGCACAACGAATTTAAATCATGCACAACCTGAGTATTGGCCAAGTAATTGTTTTCACACCTTTACTTTCTCAAACTTTTTCAACTCTCACGCAATACATGAGCGTGAGCCATGGTTTTAGCACTATAGGTGGAATGGAGTGTGGTGGAGGTTGCAAGGGAAACAAGGAGAAGATGGTCACATTGACTAGGCATATCAATGATCTATGCAGATGCTCATCAATAGATATCAATGTGAATGAGTAGGGATTGCCATACAAATGATGCACTAGAGCTAGGAGTATGTGAAAGCTCTTAAAGAAAACTAGTGGGTGTGCATCCAACTTGCTTGCTCACGAAGACCTAAGGAAATTTTGAGGAAGCCCATCATTGGAATATACAAGCCAAGTTATATAATGAAAATTTCCCACTAGCTATATTGTGGTGAAAAAACGAGAGACTCTCAACCATGAAGATCATGGTGCTTAATATGAAGCACAAGTGTGGAAAGGAGATAGTAGCATTGTCCCTTCTCTCTTTTTCTCTCATTTTTTTGGTGGGCTCTTTGGCCTCTTTATTTTATTTTATTTTATTTTGGTGGGCATCTTTGGCCTTTTTTTGTAAATGGGCTTCGCTGGCCTCTTTTATTTCCTCACATGGGACAATGCGCCATCAATGATGATCATCACACTTACAACTCAAAACTTAGAGCAATGATGACTCTATATGAAATGCCTTCGGTAGTGTACCATGACAATGATCTAGCATGGCATAGACATCAATGGAAACATCATGCTAGCTATCTTATGATCATGCAATGGCAATGTAGAATCTGTGGCACATGTCACGGTGGTATTTGCATGGCAATATATCTCGAATGGCTTTGAAAATGCCATAGTAGGTAGGTATGGTGGCTGTTTTGAGGGAGGCTATATGGTTGGTTTATGCACCGGCGAAAGTTGCACGGTACTAAAGAAGATAGTGATGGTGGAAGGTGAAAGTGCATCTAAACCATGGACTCAACATTAGTCAAGAAGAACTCATATACTTGTTGCAAATGTTTTATTAGTAATCGAAACAAAGCATTCAACGCATACTCCTAGGGGAAGGGTTGATAGGTATAAACCATCGTGCGATCCCGACCGCTACACAAAGGATGACAATCAATAAACTAATCATGCTCAAACTTCATCACATAGCGGTTCACCATACGTGCATGCTACGGGAATCACTAACTTCAACACAAGTATCTCTAGATTCACAACACCATACTAACATAACTTAAATATTACCACAACCACATCTCAAAACTAATTGAGAGGAATCAAGCTTCTCTTTCTACCCAATGCACATGAAGATGGAAGTTTTCGTATCACTTTGGATAACTACCACTTTTGGGACTACTTTCATAGCATAAGCCAACTACCAAGCCACGCACCGCTGTGCTCTAAAAGATATAAGTGAAGCACATAGAGAAAAATCAACTAGCTCTAAAGATATAAGTGAAACACATGTGAGCTGAATTGCCTAACTCAAAGGATATAACTGAACCTCGACAAAATCACGGTGAGTGCATGTATCTCTCTCTAGATGTGCAGCAAGGAAGATTGTGACACAACAAAAATAAAATAATCCTACGATACAAGATGCTCCAAGCAAAACACATATCATGTGGTGAATAAAAATATAGCTCCAAGTAACATTACCGATGGATTGAAGACGAAAGAGGGGATGCCTTCCTGGGGCATCCCCAAGCTTAGGCTTTTTCAGCATCCTTTAATCAACTTGGGGTGCCTGGGGCATCCCCAAGCTTGATCTCTTGCCACTCTTGTCCATAAGAACTTCACCCAGAACTTGAAAACTTCACAACACAAAACTTAAACAGAACTCGTGATATCATTAGTATAAGAAAGCAAATCACCACTTCCTTATGTACTGTAGCAAACTTAAATTCTACTTATGTTGGTGTTGGGTTGCTGTATTTTGAATTTTCCATGGCTAGTACCCTCCGATACTATCCATAATTTCATCAAAATAAGCAACCAACTCAACAAAAACAGAATCTGTTAACAGCAGACCAGTCTGTAGCAATCTGTATACTTCGTATACTTCTGGTACTTCAAAAAATTTGAAAAATTACGACAGTCTGAATAAACTTCATAGAAATCATCAGAAAAAAGAATCAACTCAAAAGCTATTACAGAATAAAAATGAAAATTCTTTTTGTGAGCAGAAAGTTTCTGTCTTTTTCCAGCATGATCAAACAATCATCACCAAGAGTAATCATAACGGTTTTGCTTGGCACAAACACAAAAAGAAACACAAAAGACACAATAATAACAGAATTATGATGGTGTGGAGAAAACAAAACAGGAAGCAAAAAGCAAAGAAAAATGTATTCATTGGGTTGCCTCCCAACAAGCGCTATCGTTTAACGCTCTTAGCTAGGCATTGATTTCAATGATGCTCACATAAAAGGTAAGGATTGAAACACAACGAGAGCATCATGGAGCAAATGGCTAGCAGATTTAAGTCTAACCCACTTCCTATGCATAGGGATTTTTTGAACAGACAAATTGTTGGAGCAAGAGTCAACTTGCATAGGAAGGCAAAACAAGCATAGCTTCAAAAATTTCAACACATGGAGAGGAAGCTTGATACTATTACAATAAGTAGAAGCATATGATCCTCTCTCATAGTAATTTTCAGTAGCATCATGAATGAATTCAACAATATAACCAGCACCTAAGGCATTCTTTTCATGATCTACAAGCATAGGAATTTTACTACTCTCCACATAAGGAAATCTATTCTCAAGAATAGTAGTGGGAGTATCGTAAAAGACTTGAGCACTACAAATTGTGTCTACAATGAAAAAGCAAGGTTTAGCAAAGGGGTTTTCGAAAGTATGACAAGTTTTATCATCCCTCTTCTTCAAAGCATAAGTATCCTCACAATAATCATCATAGATAGTGGGCATGCTTTCATCAAAATGATTTTGATCATTCAAAGTGGAAGAACTAAAAAGATCATCTTCATCAAATATAGCATCCCCAAGCTTGTGTCTTTGCATTTCATTAGCATTATGGGTATTCAAAGAATTCATGCTAACAACATTGCAATCATGCTCATCATTCACATATTCTATGCCAAGCATTCTATTTAATTCTTCTTTCAACACTTGAGCACAATTTTCCTTCCCATCATGCTCACGAAAGACATTGAAAAGATGGAGCATATGAGGCATCCTCAATTCCATTTTTTTTTAGTTTTCTAGCAAAAGAACATGAAGCAAAAAGATTTGGTTGCAAGATCTAAAGATATACCTTGAAGCGCTAACCTTCTCGGCAACGGCGCAAGAAAAGAGCTTGATGTCTACTACGCAACCTTCTCCTTGTAGACGTTGTTGGGCCTCCAAGTGCAGAGGGTTGTAGGACAGTAGCAACTTTCCCTTAAGTGGGTGACCTAAGATTTATCAACCCACGGGAGGTGTAGGATGAAGATGGTCTCTCTCAAGCAACTCTGCAACCAAATAACAAAGAGTCTCTTGTGTCCCCAAGACACCTAATACAATGGTATGTTGTATAGGTGCACTAGTTCGGCGAAGAGATGGGGATACAAGTGCAGTATGGATGCTAGATATAGGTTTTTGCAATATGAAATTACAAAAACAGCAAGGTAACAAATAGTAAAAGTGAGCACGAACGGTATTGCAATGCGTGGAAACAAGGCCTAGGGATCATACTTTCACTAGTGAAGTTCTCTCAACAATGATAACATAATTGGATCATATAACTAGCCCTCAACATGTAACAAAGAGTCAGTCCAAAGTCACTAATAACGGAGAACAAACGAAGAGATTATTGTCGGGTACGAAACCACCACAAAGTTATTCTTTCTGATCGATCTATTCAAGAGTCCGTAGTAAAATAAAACGAAGCTATTCTTTCCGTTCGATCCATCATAGAGTTCGTACTAGAATAACACCTTAAGATACATATCAACCAAGACCCTAATGTCACCTAGATACTCCATTGTCACCTCAAGTATCCGTGGGCATGATTATACGATACGCATCACATAATCTCAGAATCATCTATTCAACCAACACATAGAACTTCAAAGAGTGCCCCAAAGTTTCTACCAGAGAGTCAAAACGTGTGCCAACCCCTATGCATAGGTTCCCAATGTCACGAACCCGCAAGTTGATCACCAAAACATACATCGAGTACTCACATGAATTAAACGTGTGCCAACCCATATGCATAGGTTCCCAATGTCACAAACCCGCAAGTTGATCACCGCAGATAGACACGTGCAAGACATACATCAAGTGTTCTGAAAGACTCAATCCGATAAGATAATTCCAAAGGGGAAACTCAATTCATTACAAGAGGGAGAGGGGGAAGAACATCATAAGATCCAACTATAGTAGCAAAGCCTATGGTACATCAAGATCAAGACATCTCAAGAACACAAGAGAGAGAGATCAAACACATAGCTACTGGTACATACCCTCAGCCCCGAGGGAGAACTACTCCCTCCTCGTCATGGAGATCGCCGGGATGATGAAGATGGCCACCGGAGATGGATTCCCCCTCCGGTAGGCTGCTGGAACGAGCTCTAGATTGGTTTTTGGTGGCTACAGAGGCTTGCGGCGGCGGAACTCCCGATCTAGGTTTCTTTTGGGGGGTTTCTTAATTTATAGCAATTTATGGCGGTGGAATTGCGTCAGTTGGGCCCACCAGGAGGTCACAAGCCTAGTAGGCACCGCCTAGGGGGGTGGTGGCGGCCTCAGGGCTTGTGACTCCCTCGTGGCTCTTCTGGCCTTCTTCCAAAGCTTCGGGGGTCTCTTTTGGTCCAAAAAAATCATCGTAAAGTTTCATTCCATTTGGACTCCGTCTGAAAAAGGGTCAAAACATGGAAAAAACAGAAACTGGCACTTGGCATTGAGTTAATAGGTTAGTCCCCAAAAAGATATAAAATAGCATATTCATGCATATAAAACATCCAAAGTTGACAAGATAATAGAATGGAACCATAAAAAATTATAGATATGTTGGAGACGTATCACTCTCCTCTTCATCTTTTTCATCTAATGAGCTCACAATTTCAGCATTTTCTTCTTCCATAGTTTCGTGCAAAATAATAGTCTCTTCTTGGGAAGCATAGGATTTCTCCTTAAATCGTTCAATATGGGTATTATATTCATAATTAGTATAAAAATAACTAAGCATAACCAAATTTTTAGATCGGTAAGAAGCATCATCATTATCATCACACCCTTTAAACATAGCCTCAATTTCATAACCACCTATAAAAGCAACAAACTCTTCTATTTGCTCCACATCATAGTAATCATATATACCATTAGCATAAGAAGCCAAGGTTCTATGATCATTAAATTCACAAGAAAAGGGAAGGTGTGGAGCCTTCATCCTAGAGCAACAAGTAACACCATATCTCTTGCATAGTTCCCAAGCATACCATTTCAACAAATGGATTTGATCCCATAAAAGTTTCCCTTTTTGAGTCAAGCAATAATCCCTAAAGTATTCACGTTGATCCAACGTGTATCCCATTATATAATTGAATGGGGCTTTCTTAGGATTATTAAAGAAGTGCATAATATTTTGCACATAACGAGCCTCGAGGGTTTTAGGAGGTTCCCCATCTCCATGAGTAGCAAGTACACCTAATTTTTTTGGTATTTCATGTTCCATATCCATAACTAAATATAGAGAACAACTTAGAATAGCAAATAAATCTACTTAATGATAAAGCGAACAAGCACACACAAGAATATTCACCCCACGCTATCTCTCCCCGGCAACAGCGCCAGAAAAAGGTCTTGATAACCCACTAGTATAGGGGATCAATTGTAGCCTTTCTCGATAAGTAAGAGTGTTGAACCCAACGAGGAGCTAAAGGTAGGACAAATATTCCCTCAAGTTCTATCGACCACCGATACAACTCTACGCACACTTTACATTCGCTTTACCTAGAACAAGTATGAAACTAGAAGTACTTTGTAGGAGCGATAGGATAGGCTTGCAAGAAAGTAAAAGAACACGTAAATAAAACTAGGGGCTGGTTAGATAAAGAAACAACTATGAGTGTCTAATGAGTGTGGAAAAGTGGTGGCAGGAGCTGCGGAATTGTCCCTAAGCATTGACTACGTTACTAGATCGATAGCAAGTATTATGTGGGAGAGGCCTCTGCTAGCCTGTCATCCCTTACTTGGAATTCTATGCACTTATGATTGGAACTATTAGCAAGCGTCCGCAACTACTAACGTTCATTGAGGTAAAACCCAACCATAGCAATGAGATATATTGGTCCCCCTTCAATCCCATATGCATCAATTTCTATGCTAGGTTTGAAGCTTCTGTCACTCTAGCCTGCCAATACATAGTCCTATCAACATACAACTAAAACTATGGTGTGATCCAAGCGCGCAATCATATGATGGGAACCAAAGGACAACAACATAACCACAAGCAAATCATAGCAATTCATCAATCACCGATAGGACAACGATAATCTACTCACACATCGTAGGATAGCAACACATCATTGGATAATAATATGTAGCATAAAGCACCATGTTCAAGTAGAGGGTACAGCGTGTTGCGGGAGAGTGAACCGCTGAATATGGATGGGGGAAGATGATGGAGATGTTGGTGAAGATGACGGAGGTGTTGGTGTAGATCGCTGTCACACGATGATGTCCTGGGCGGCGTTTCGGCACCGCTGAGAGAGAGGGGGAGAGAGCCCCCTCCTTCTTCTTCTTCCTTGACCTCCTCCCTAGATGGGAGAAGGGTTTCCCCTCCGGTCCATGGTCTCCATGGTGGCGGAGGGGCGAGAGCCCCTCCGAGATTGGATCTCTCTCTCTATGTCCTTCTGTTTCCGCGCTCCCAGATTCTGTGTTTCACCGTTTCTTAAATTCCCGGAGATCCGTAACTCCGATTGGGCTGAAATTTTAACACAATTTTCTTCCATATATTATATTTCTTGCGGCGAAAGAAGTGATCCAACCGCCTTAAGGAGTGGCCACAAGCCCACCCCCTGGCCGCGGCGACAGGGCTTGTGGGCCCTCCGTCCATCGCCTCGCGTTGATTCTTCTTCCCAAAAATCATAAATATTCCAAAAAAAATCCCCGTAAGTTTTTATTATGTTTGGACTTTGTTTGGTATGGATATTCTGCGAAACAAAAAACATGCAACAAACAGGAACTCGCACTGGGCACTGGATCAATATGTTAGTCCCAAAAATAGTATAAAAAGTTGCCAAAAGTATATATGAAAGTTGTAGAATATTGGCATGAAACAATCAAAAATTATAGATACGACGGAGACGTATCAGCGCCCCGCTCCCCCACCGCACCTCCTCCCTCTCCTCCCATCCCCGTCGGCGATCCCTCCCCCAACAGCGCCGGCCGACGCCCCTCTCCCTCCCCTGCGCTCACCCCATGCTAGAGCTCCGCCCGACCCAGCGCCCTCCCCTGGTGCTCGATCCTTCCCTGGGATCCCGTCGCCAGGGGCATATACACCGCCCCGAGCCACCGGCCGGCCCCTTCGGCGTTCCCCAACCGGCGGCCCTGCCTCACCCCTGCCGGCCGAGGCCCTCCGGCGACCCTCACCGGCCCCATTGTCACCAACCTCGCCGGAACCGCCACTGCCACCACCTCGACCTCCTCCATGCCGGATCCGACGTCGTCTCCTCCGCACGTCCCGAGAACTCCGGCTTCACCAGGCCTTCCCATAAACGTCGGTGAGCCCCTTTTATCGGTCTTCTCCCACCCTCTCGTTCCTTTCACCGTCCCGGTTCCATTCCGACGATCGGCGCCGCGTTCCGACGTCGTTAGACTCTGGTAGGAGGAGGTGGAGATAGCCTCCTCTCTCTGTGTTGAGAGTCTTGTGTGAAACACACAGAGTTAGCACAGAGATGAGAGAAAGAAAAAGAAAAGAAAAAAAGATATTGTAAAGGTGTATGTATGTATGTATGTATTAGATGTCGTATGTATTTTGTATGTATCGTGTATGTATTGCGTATGTGCATATGCATGTATGTACATCGAATACATTATGTTTAATATGTATATGTGTTTTGTGTGTGTGGCCATGGTGCCACTTACCGGTGGTGCCAGCCCACCCCCTGTCTATGACAGGGAGGCCCCACACCCTCTGTAAGAAAATTAAATAAGAAAAATGGAAATGAAAATATAAAAATAAAATTCTGTTTTTATTAAATAAATAAATATATTTTTAATTAATTAGTTAATTAATTAAATGGGTAATTCGAATAATTAGAGTATGACATGTGGGTCCCCCACTAAATTAATCTGATTAATTACTATTTAATCTTAATTAAAAACTTGAGTCTATGACGCATGGGACCCAGTGGTCAGTTGACGAGTCATCTGCTGATGTCAGCATGACATCATGCTAATGTCATAATAGCATTTAATTTAATTAATTAAATCTGTTTTTTAATTCCTAATTAATTAATAAAACTTTAAAAATTAATGTAAAATAATCCGTAAGTCAGATCGAAATATTTTCAACATGAAAGTTGATCAGCAGAACGAGACGAATCCAGATACACGGTCCATTTGTGTGTCACGCGTCCCTAACATAGCAAACATGGAACTTTTCCATCATTTTCAGTGTGACCGGTAGTAGCGAGAGACTCGGAAAATATCGTCAGATATTCTTCCGACCCGTCTATGAATGAGGTTGCTGCGTTAGCTCATGTCTAGCCTGCATCTTGCCATACCATGCATTGTGTTGCACCGTTGCTATTATTTATTGTTTCTTCCCCCTCTTCTTACCGGTAGACCCTGAGACTGACGCTGCTGCCGGGTACATTTACGACCCTGCCGACCAGCCTTTTGCCGCAGAGCAGCAAGGCAAGCAAACCCCCCTTGGTCATTCCTATATTGCCTATGTCATTCTTCCTACTGCTTGCATTAGTATTTTGCTACTGTTGTTGTTAGCTCCTATATCTGATGCATAGCTTGTTTTTGATGAACTGCTACTTTCAGTTTTGTACTTTAAATTGTTTAGTATAGGTGGAGCAGTCTTCCCCTCTGACCTCGTAGTCCAATTGCCCCGCTTTGTTTTCAAATCTCGATCCCTGATCGACGAGCCAGACCCAACACATCACATACACCCCCCTTAGTTGTACGATGCTACAAAGATACTATCGGGTACCGAGGGTGATTCCTCTAAGCCCACCTTGATGGATACATCGTTCGGAATCCAACGAGGGTGATACCTCAGATTCCCCCCGATGTTACAACCACACAGTTACTCGACCATGTTACTCGGATCATTGGTGATTAGTTCATAGACGGGTGGATTCCCGCGAGATTGTGTCGATGGCCTAATTAAAATGATAATGGATTTGGGTATTTGATGTGGGTTGGTCGGAAGGCCTTATTACGCACTAACTGTCTGCGTGGGAAGAATTATGGGTACTCGATGTCGCAGTATCAGCCGAAGCTCTTCAGACGTCAGCGATGTAGCGGCGTGCGCCCGAGTGGTCCCGAGATGCATCGCTCTTGTATTAAGGGGTGCTAGGACTGACGTCGGCCGCCCTCGCATCGTGCAGGAGCACGAAGGGGAAGTGGGCCCATGAACCCTCTGTGCTTAGGAGTTAGACCGGCGGGCTGGCCTCTCTGCTGAGCTTAGGTGGGGCTGCGACGTGTCGATATTCCGAGGCCGGGCAGGACCCAGAAAAGTGTGTCCGTCCAGAGTGATATCGAGTGCGTCGGGGAATATGTTGTGAACCCCTGCAGGGAAGAACTTATCTATTCGAATAGCCGTGTCCACGGTTACAGGACGACTTGGAGTTGTGCCCTGATCTTATACAACTACAATTGTTACTTAACTGGATTTTAGTTGCCCCGGGATCGCTTCCTCGCAGGGAGTCGAGGGAGGGCCTCTGGGCATGACCTCACTTTAATATGGCTCCAACAATATGACTATTAAATGTGTTACACCTGTTCTACTCTCGTCTATTGCTGCAAGACCCTGAAGATGCTTGTCTTTGATAGGACTAGGCCTTCTCTCTCTATTCTCGCATTGGTGCAGTCAATCCATATATAACCACCCCCGTTCTTTGATACTGATGCATAATTAGAATAGTTCTGATGTAAGACTTGCGAGTATTTAGGATGAGTACTCACCGTTGCTTTGCTCCCCCTTTGCCCCCTTGATCCGTTGCTGCGACCAGATGATGGAGCCCAGGAGATGGAGGTTCCCGCCGATGACGACTGCTACCCCGACGATGCCTACTACTACGTGGAGGCCGCTTAAGACCAGGCGTAGTTAGGAGGTTCCCAGGCAGGAGGCCTCTCCTCGTTCGATCGTTGTATCTTTTGTGCTAGCCTTCTCTAAGGCACCCCATGTTTTATGTCTGTACTCAGATATTGTTGCTTCTGCTAACTCGTATGTTTATCGAGCTTCTGTATTCTAGCCCTCGAGGCCCCTGGCTTGTAATATGAAGCTGATATTGTTTTATTTGTGTCTAGTGTTGTGTTGTGATATCTTCCCGTGAGTCCTTGAGTTTGATCGTACGCATTTGCGTGTATGATTAGCGTACGATTAAACCACGGGCGTCACTGAAGGTAATCACCCCATCTCCATCTCTACTACCGGAATCTGCTAGCCCAGGCGATCTAATGGACATAAGAATGGTATCAGATGCCACTAGGTCTTAGTTGCATATTCGGTAGCAAGAAAGAAATAGACAAAGATAATTTCCCTCCCTTCCCCCCAAAGAATCCTAGTTGGACAAAGAAATCAAACAAAAAAAGGGCAAAAGATCACCGGTGAGGGCATCACGCCTCGCCGGCAAAGAGCATCGCCGCAAGGCCGCGCTGACCCTTTCGATCTCGATGCGTATCGGCAAGCCAAGGCGTCGGAAGAAGGTATAACCCCTCACGGGGCAAACACAAAGTTCAACGGGCACCACCGCTGGGGCCACTTGACGGTGACGCGCTCACCCAAGGTGGACGCGCACGCCGGCAAGGGGTCAAGGGGGCGCCACCGTCCATTCATCGCCTCTACTCACTATGGGATGATGGTGGTTGGAGGAAGAAAGAAAAGAAGAGAAAGAGGGCCAGGGAGGCCGCTGCTCGATCAGTATTCCTCGTCTCGACCCACACCGGCGCAAGGGGGTAGAGAAAGGGGGAAGTAAGTACAGGCGCGCGCGATGCGGTGGCCTCGACCCCATCACCGGCGTCCCCACTGTGCCTCGCGGATGGCCAGTGCCACCACTACAGAGAGATTGGCGCCGGGAGAGAACACAGAGAGTGGGCATAGTGGGTGGCCGCCGCCGCCCCGAGCAACAGACAGGATAGAGGAGCGGCACTGGGGGAGAATGGGTTAGGTTTTTTTCCCAGCCACCCCGGCCTCTGTTTGTCCGAGCTAGAACCACGCTGGACCGTGAATCTCTGACGGCCGCGGGAAAACCCTAGCTTCACCAGGCCTTTTGGGCCAAAGGGGGGCGGCTGGGCGTGCGGGAGCAGGCTCGGGCCAGCCTCTGTTGTGCCACACGGCCGTGGGGAATCGGGTCGGTTTTGGCCCAGATAGCCACAGGCCGCGTTTTTTTGTTATTTTTTCTGTCCATTTTTCAGAAAAAGAAAATTTCATGAATTTTATAAAGAAAATAATAAAAGTTCATGAATTTTTATTTGGTCAAAGAATTTTTTTTGTAAAGTAGAAAAAGTTCATGAATTTTACATTCATGCTTTTTTTCCGCTGCGTAAATAATTTAATAGTGCTCTTTTACAAAGAAAATAAAAGTTTAGAGAGAATTAAATTTAAAGAGTACATTAAAGTGATTATTAAAATGAATATGATTATGTTTTTCTATTTCCAACGTTGTTAATAACATGATCATGTTGCATTATTGGAATTAAAGGTGCATTTATTTCTATTTTTGCCCAACGGTAATATAGTTTTAATTGCATAGACAATTGTATGTTTAATTTTACCAACATTAGATTAATGCATATGACTGTTATACTGATCTCAGTTAAATTGTGATTTCAGGAGGCTACCACTTGATGAGTTGCCTAAAAGATGTTCCGACACTCAGAGGTGACAACTACACTGAGTGGAGGAAGAAAGTAGCCATGACATTTGTTTGTGCTGAGGTGGACTCGGTTCTGGAGGAACCACAGCCTGTTAGACCTATAGAGCCAGTCAGAGAGGTCACTGATGATGATGTCGCATGGGATAAAAGGAGGAGGGACTATGCTCCATTGGAGATTTCCTACACCCTCAACAATCAAAAGTGGATCAACACCAACAAAAAGTGTCTGGCATTTATAAAGAATACAATTGAGAATGCCATTGTGGGTTCAATTGTAGAGTGCACTTCCCGGGGGAGATAGTTACAAAGATAAAGAGCCAGTTCACTGGTTCTTCAAAGAGATGCCACCCAGTTGATAAAACAACTGGTTATAGAGACCTACACTCGCGGTAGTCATGGAATAAGAGAGCACATCCTCAGGATCAGCAACATGGCAGCAAAGCTCAAGCCCATGGATGCGGATCTGGAGATCAAACCGGCGCTCCTCATCTACCTGGTCATGGCTTCACTGCCAAAGGAGTTTGAAACCTTTGTTTTGAACTACAACATGTCACCTGAAACATGGGACATAGAAAAGGCAATATCAATGTGTGTCCAAGAAGGGGACATAATTAAAGCCTCACATGGTGGGTCCGTGAACTATGTGAATGAAAAGAAAAAGAACTTCAATCACAATAGCAAAGGTTCTCCTTCAAAGCCCCATGGTAAAGCTGTTTCGCAGTATCACCATCAGCAAAAGCCATTTCCAATGGACAAAGACACTTGTCTCCACTACAAGCAGACAGGGCATTACAAGAAAGACTGCCCCGACTGGTTGAAGTCCATAATGGCCACGAGAGGTAACGTCATTGTTTCCTTTGTAAATGAATCCCTGTATACATAGTTTTCGAAATCTACTTGGTGGATTGACTTAGGTGCAACTGTTCATGTTGCGAATTCATTATAGGGATTCTATTCAAAGAGGACTATGCAAAGAATAGAAAGAAGTAATGAACTCGAAAATGGTGTCCAAGCTGAAGTTCAAGCTGTCGGCGAAATCTCCTTGGAGTTAGCCAAAGGATTCAAGCTTTTCTTAGAGAAATTTTGTTTGTTCATTCATGTAATAGAAATTTAATTAGCATTTCATGTTTGGATAAAGACAATTATGAATGCTATTTTGGACATGGCAAGTGTGCCATTTGGTATAATAATGCTTATGTGAATGATGCTTTCCTTCATAATGAACTTTATTTAATATCACTTCGTGAAAAAGTGCATTATGCATGTAATGTGAATGAGCAAGGTTCCTCGTCGAACAAAGAACAAAAAAAGAGAACTCACGACTCATTGAAATTATGGCACTGTCGCTTGGGCCATATTTGGAAAGGGAGAATAGAAAGACTAATTAAAAGTGAGATTCTTCCTCCACTAGAGTTCTCAGACTTAGAACAATGCATTGATTGCGTTAAAGGAAAGTATAAAACAAATCAAAAAAGGTGCAAACCGAAGCACATGAACACTAGATATAATTCACACTAATATTTGTGGACCATTTCCTCTCAAAAGTGTGGATGGCTATGACTCGTTCATAACATTCACATATGACTACTCCCGATTCAGTTATATTTATCCAATCAAAGAAAGAAATGAACCATTGGATAAATTTAAAATATTCAAAGATGAAGTTGAAAATCAGCTTGAGAAAAGAATAAAGATAGTGAGATCTGACCGTCGGGGCAATACTATGGTCGGCACACTCCATATGGCCATGTCCCTGGACCTTTTGCAACGTTCTTGCAGGAAACTGGCATAGTAGCCCAGTATTCAATGCCGGGCGAGCCTCGGCAATATGGAGTAGCTGAAAGGCATAACCGTACACTTATGGATATGGTATGCAGCATGATGAGTTTCTCCAACTTGCCATTGGGATTATGGATGGAGGCGCTTAAAACCGCCATTCACATTCTCAATATAATACCAAGCAACTCGATGCCCAAAACACCGTACGAGCTGTGGACTGGAAAAGTGACATCCCTGCAGCACTTCAGGGTGTGGGGGTGCCCAGCTGAGGCCAAAATGTTTAATCCTAACATTGCAAAGTTAGATCCCAAAACAGTACGTTGCAACTTCATTGGCTATCCTGATAAATCAAAGGGTTTTCGTTTCTACTATCCAGAAAGATACACAATGTTTGTAGAAACAAGACATGCAGTCTTCTTAGAGGACGAAATGATGAGGTGCAGCATGGTAGCTCGGAAAATTGATCTTGAGGAGAAGAGGGTGCATGCACCTAATCCAATGATTCAAGAGCCATTTTTCGCAATACCCGTTGTAAATCCAACCATGACAGCTATGGGAGAAGATCCGAAACCTATCCTTCAGGATCCAACTGAACATGTTGTTGAACATGAAAGGGTGGTGGAGCAGCCAATTTTAGAAGATGTGCCAGAGAATGAGGCACTTAGGAGTTCTAAGAGAACAAGAAGATCAGCTATTTCTGCTGATTATAAAGTTTATAACATAGAATTGTATCATATGGAAGGTGATCCCGCTTCATATGAAGAAGCCATGAGAAGCCCTTACTCGTCGAAATGGCTGGAGGCAATGAAAGACGAAATACTCTCGATGAGTTCCAACGATGCTTGGGACTTACAGATTATTCCTAAAGGAGCCAAAACAGTAGGCTGTAAATGGGTCTACAAAATTAAGTATGTCTCTAATGGGAATATAGAAAAGTAGAAAGCGCGATTCGTGACAAAAGTATTTACACAAAAAGAAGGGATAGACTACAATGAGACTTTTTCCCAAGTCTCATGTAAGGATTCCTTCAAAATCATAATGGCATTAGTTGCACATTTTGATTTAGAGTTGCATCAAATGGATGTAAAGACGTCATTTCTAAACGGAGATTTAAAAGAAAATGTCTACATGAACAACCCAAGGGTTCTATCATGGAAGGCGAGAAAGATATGGGATGCCGCATGAAGAAATCCATTTATGGACTAAGGCAAGGCTCTCGACAGTGGTATCTAAAGTTTAACGATACAATGAAAAGATTTGGATTTAAGGAAAATGTTGAGGATAACTGTGTTTATACAAATTTCAAAAATGGAAAATACATTTTCCTAATCTTGTATGTGGATGATATCTTGGTTGCAAGAAATGGTGTTTTATCCTCAAACTTTGATATGAAAGAACTTGGATGATATCTTGATGATGCCTCATATGTTTAGGGCATTGAAATTCACCAAGATAGGAAAAATGGAGTCTTAGGACTATCACAAAAAGCATATTTAGAGATGGTTCTCAAAAAGTACAATATGCATGCGAGTAAGGCCACACCTGATCCTATAGTCAAGGGCGACAGTTTTGGAAAATTCCAATGTCCCAAGAACCGGTACGAGGTCGATGAGATGAAAGTAGTGCCATATACTTCGGCTGTTGGAAGTTTATAGTGTGCACCCGCCCTAACTTAGCTTTTATCACCGGGGTACTCGGTAGATATCAAGAGAATCTAGGGCTAGAGCATTGGAAGATGGTAAAGAAAGCATTGCGTTATGCGCGAGGCACAAAGGACATGATGCTAGCATACAGAAGATCTGATTCCCTAGAGATAAAAGGGTATTCAGACGCAGATTTTGCGGGAGATAGATATGATAGAAAATCCATGTCAGGATACGTGTTCACTCTCGCTGGAGGGGCTATTTCGTGGAAAAGCTGCAAACAGACCATAGTTGCATCGTCCATGATGCAAGCAGAGTTTATAGCATGTTTTGAAGCCACCGAGCAGGTGATATGGTTAAAGAAATTTATACCCGACTTGAAAGTGGTAGACTGTATTCACAAACCACTAAAGATGTACTATGACAACCAGCCCGCAGTACTCTATGCTCACAACAACAAGTCGAGTAATGCTACCAAGACAATAGATATAAAGTATTATGTTGTGAGAGATAAAATCCAGGATCACACTATAAGTCTGGAGCATATAAGGACAAATGATATGCTTGCGGATCCGCTAACCAAAGGCTTGCCACCCAATGTGTTTAAGGAACACTTAGCTGAAATGGGTTTAAGGGAAAGGCTATGATTCCTGGATCATGAGAGGCCCAGAAGGAACATAACTTGTTTCTAAATAAAATGTATGTTGTAGGTGTATGATTCTATCGGCACTTAAGCTGTGACGATGAAACATGCTCTATGTACCAATATGTGATGAAACAAATAAACTAGAAAGTATAAGGTTAGAAGTAAAGTTGAGATCAAGGGGGGAAATGTTATGATGATCTTCGCTGAGGAAACCCAACGGCCTGCCAGGCCCTTGGTTTATGCGCCCTAATCGGGGGCGCCCAACCCATTATGGTTGGTGGGGTCCTATGATTCGTGCTATATTAACAGAGGTGGGGGTCCGGGGCACGAGCCACGAGGTTGACCACTGCCACTTTCCCCACCTACACGCCCTACAGATTTAGGGTTAACGCGGTGCTCACGGGAAGCACCACCACCTCATCATCTCTCTCTCCCCCTCACTGTTGTTGCGCTAAATCGATGGCCACCGGCGATAGTTTGTCTCATCAGACAGAAGGTAATCACCCCGTATCCATCTCTTCTATCGGAAACTGCTAGCCCAGGCGATCTAGTGGATATAACAATGCATTGACCTAATTTACTTCAATATCAGCAGTTACATCCATACTTGTGCCAACGAACGCATTCACCATGTATCCACAATGCATTCGACATGAAAGTTATTGTGTGTGATAGACACTGGAACAAACACAATGATGAATTCATTTGAAAAAAATCGACAATGATGTATTACCACCTAATCCCATTTCAAATTTTAATGATGTGGTTGTCCTAGGAAGGTGTATCTATAAGATCTCTCTGTCGGGCGAAGGAGGTTGACGAGGAGGGCTGGAGGCCAGCAGCGTCCGGGGGCCTCCTCCGTCGCCTCCGGGAGGGCGATCCTATTTTTTGGGTGGACTCCTCATGTGTTTATGTTGGTTGGGTGTATCATAACCATGCAGAAATCGGGTATGTGTTTATTGTGTTTTGTATCTTTTAGATGCTTCATTTTTAGACCAATAAAATCCATTTTTTGCCGACAAAAGTAAAATAACTGACGAATATCAAGCAAGATGTTAATTGTAGGCCTCAACGTCGTACATACTGACATGTTGACATACCAATTGACCATTAGGCTTCTGGAGTAAATATTGCCTTTGTTCGCCGTCTCTTCTTCCTCCTCCTCTTGTGTACTATTCACACAAATTGTTGTCTAATTCAGTCATATGTTAATCTTGATCTCGTCATACAAGTCATCCTTGTTGACATCATTGCACCACCCCACACTTACAAGTCAAAGTCGAAGGTGATTATTACTACGTACAAGATGATAACCAGCCCTAAAAAACAAAACAAGATGATTACCTATTTTTTTCTCTATTTTGGGAAACCTACAAGATAATTTACTCGCAAAGGGACAATAGTTTTGGAACATGGTTTCAGTCCTACCCGCTAAATTATTTTAATTTTAAAATTATGAAAATTTTGGAAGGTTTTTTTGTGTGTGACAAACATTAGTATTCACGTATTAAGTTTCATGACAATATGACTTTCATGTTCTTCTGGGTGGAAACAACGTAACTCCAAAAAACTTGAATAGTAACTTTCACATATAATCGATTTTGTTTTCCTTTTGCAAGGAAGACCACACGAGTCTTTTCATATTTACACGTGAATATAACACTAGACTAGTTTTCAAATAAAAGCATAACACTAGACCGTGCTCATTACAAAGATGTTTCAGAAATCTTTGTCTTTGAGTTTACTGGATATTTTTAATTTTTTTGTTTTCAACGTGGTTGGCGTAGACCGAGGTTTAATTGGGTATTTTCACTCGAAAAGTAAGTATTCCATGAACAGTTAAGCGATGACACATTTACTCATCGAATAAATGACCAAAAAATATATATTTTCCGACGTTTGTTGTCCTATGGACCTTTTCCACAAGCTAATTCTCCTAGTAAGAGCTTCTCCAACATATGATGTAAAACAACAACAGTGCCTAAAAAGATGTCGTTTGGGGTTTCTGGAGCAAACAAAACTCCAGTGGATGATGTATGATGCAAAAAAATTGGGCAGCCCTTAAATTTGGCCCCAAATGCTGCATTATATAGCACTTCCCATGTCCGTCTCAAAAACACAATCTAATCGTGCGAACACCAACCCGATGGCTGAAAATTCCCACCGCTTGACCGCCTCCACCTAGACAGACGCCGACCTCGCCGATGCCATGGAAGACACCTCTAACGCAAACGATGACCATGTCAACCTCACCGCCGCTCACATCTGAACTAACGCTCTGGCGGTTATCGCCGTCACAACCAAGCCGAAGCCTTTCGTTGTTCTCCGTCAAGGATTTGTGGCTCCAAGTGACGCTGTTGTGAGGGATGGGGATGCGCCGATCCACGTTGTCTCCCGAAGACTCCCCCAAGGCCATGAGCCACCACCACAAGGAAGAGTCCGCCGTGGGATCTGACCTTGGTTGTACACCGCTCGAAGAAGTAGCCCCACCCATGCTACTAAGCCTTTTGACGACTGAAGTGGCTCCTCCAGTGCAACCAAATGCTTCTTCCCTCTCCTCCCTCCGCCGAACGCCAAAACCACTGGCGGCCCTAACATTATCAATGAAATGAGTTAAGGGTATTTTTTTCTATCTCCAATTTTTTTAAATGGTTGCCACGGAATTTCATATCTTATATGCAATTGTGATATGATGTGGGTTTATGTTCCACTCTTTCGGTGTATGTAGTGTGGATGATGGACGAGTGATGACAACGGAAGCAATGACATGTGAGAGGCTGATGACCCACAAGTATAGGGGATCAATCGTAGTCCTTTCGATAAGTAAGAGTGTCGAACCCAACGAGGAGCAGAAGGCTCTGATAAACAGTTTTCAGCAAGGTAATAACTGCAAGCACTGAAAGTAGCGGTAACAAGTGATGGTGTAGTGAGGTGAAACGTAGCAAGTGAAAAGTAACAAGTAAGAAGTAGTAGCAACGGTGCAACAAAGTGGCCCAATCCCTTTTTTAGCAAGGCACAAGCCTGAACAAAGTCTTATAGGAGAAAAACCGTCCCGAGGACACACGGGAATTTCTGTCATGCTAGTTTCATCATGTTCATGTGATTCGCGTTCGTTACTTTGATAATTTCATATGTGGGTGGACTGGCGCTTGGGTACTGCCCTTACTTGGACAAGCATCCCACTTATGATTAACCCCTCTCGCAAGCATCCGCAACTACGAAAGAAGAATTAATACAATGTCTAACCATATCATTAAACTAGTGGATCCAAATCAGCCCCTTACGAAGCAACGCATAGACTGGGGTTTAAGCTTATGTCACTCTAGCAAACCAATCATCTACTTACTACTCCCCAATGCCTTCCTCTAGGCCCAAATATGGTGAAGTGTTATGTAGTCGACGTTCACATAACACCACTAGAGGAAAAGACAACATACAGCATATCAAAATACCGAACGAATACCGAATTCACATGACTATTATCAACATGACTTATCCCATGTCCTCAGGAACAAAAGTAACTACTCACAAAGCATAATCATAATCATGATCAGAGGTGTAATGAGTAGCATCAAGGATCTGAACAAAAACTATTCCACCAAGTAATCCAACTAGCATCAACTACAAAGAGTAATCAACACTACTAGCAACCTTACAAGTACCAATCGGAGTCGCGAGACGGAGATTGGTTACAAGAGATGAACTAGGGTTTGGAGAGGAGATGGTGCTGATGAAAATGTTGATGGAGATGACTCCCCTCCGGCGAGAGGAGTTTTGGTGATGACGAAGGCGATGATTTCCCCCTCCGGGAGGGAAGTTTCCCTGGCAGGATCGTCCTGCCAGAGTTCTAGATTGGTTCTGCTCAAGTTCCGCCTCGTGGGGGCGGAGAATCCACGAAAAATATAGACCCTGATTTTTTCCTGGACGAAACCCTTCATATAGCAAAAGAGGGGGGCTAGCGGGCCACTAAGGTGACCACAAGCCCTGTAGCCGCCGCCAGGGGGGTAGGTGGCGGCTACCAGGCTTGTGGCCCCCTGGTAGCTCCCCTCTGGCACTTCTTTCGCCCAGTATGTTTTATATATTCCCAAAAAATTCCACATTGATTTTCAGGGCATTTGGAGTTGCGAAGAATAGAGGACTCAGACTTGCTCCTTTGCCTGTCCAGAATTCCAGCTGCCGGTATTCTCCCTCTTCAAATAAACATTACAAAATAAGAGAGAAAAGGCATAATATGGTGCCACAAAGTAATATATCAGACCATAAAGCGATAAATATCAACATGAAAGCATGATGCAAAATGGACGTATCAACTCCCCCAAGCTTAGACATCGCTTGTCCTCAAGCAAAAACCAAGATCCATAAACATGTCCACATGTTTAGGGATGAAGGTATCGATAAAACATAATACGAACATGAGGGCATCATGATCACACATAGAACAACAATACATCATAAAGATTCTTATGGGAAAGTAACAATTCCTTCACAAAGCAAAGTATGAAGCAAAAACCTTACCGAGAAGTAGCCAACAACAGTCCATAGTCATTGAAACAGTTGCAATTTATCATAACATCAGAAAGAGTCAAATAAGAGCTTGTAAAGAAAACCCACATACTCAATCATCTCTTTTGTTTTCCACAATTGTTACAACTCACGTGGTACTCATGGTATCAAAGTTTCAGTTGGACACAGAGAAAGATAGGGGCTTATAGTTTTGCCTCCCAACCATTTACCTCAAGGGTAAAGTCAACAATAATAAAGCATAAGTACTCATCTCCAAGTTGATATATGAATATCGATCTTTCCCTAGCTTGTGACGGTAGCCAAGACAAAGGAAAAATAAAGAATTGGTGAAGATCACCATGACTCTTTCAAGGGCAAAAAGTAAAGGTACCAGATAGGCCCTTCGCAGAGGGAAGCAGAGGTTGTCATGCGCTTTTGAGGTTTGGATGTGTGTCCTCTTAGTGCGGAGGAACGTCACTTTATATTGCCTCCTGTGATAAAGAACTTTATTATGCAGTCTGTCGCTTTTATGTCTTCCTCATCACAGGTTCGTACAAAGCTTATTTTCCACACACTAATAGATCATACATATTAGAGAGCAATTTTTATTGCTTGCACCGATGACAACTTACTTGAGGGATCGTATTCAATCCATAGGTAGGTATGGTGGACTCTCATGGCAAAACTAGGTTGAAGGTTTATGGATGCACAAGTAGTATCTCTACTTGGTGCGGGAGTTTTGGCTAATATGAGGTGGAAGCAATCGTCACATGCTAAGGGATCTCTAGACATATAACATTGTTTGGAACCAAGCAAACACAATTCATTATGTTGTCTTCCTTGTCCAACATCTACTTCTAAGCATGTAATAGTTTGGTGAGTGCTCACAATTATAGAAAGTGTCTAAGATGGTATATTTATATGTGAACCTCTCTTTCCTTATTACTTCTTATTGATTGCAACAATGACTGGGGTCTATGTTGGTCTATTCTGAACAAGTTTCAATCCTCATACTTGTTATATGTGAAGCTATCACTTTCCATAAGATCATCTCATGATCTTTCATGCTATCGTTCTTTTAATACTTTTGATCACGGCACAAAACAAAGACCTTGACTAAGATACTCTTTATTATATAGCTCGCAAGCTCGAATACATCGGGGGAGACACAAAGCAAAAGACTCAAACTAAACACTAAAGTCTTATTCCAGTAAGAGAAGAAATAAAAACTAAAAAGGAAAGAACTAAAACAAAGGTAAAAGCAAAAGATATAAAGGTGATACGATACCAGGGCAACTCCCCCAAGTTTGGCACAAGCCAAGGGGATTGCCCATACCAATGCTTAGTTATCTTCCTTTGGTGGTGATGGTGGTGGAGTTGTTGAAGTAGTCTGATCCTCTGTCTTCCAAGGCATAGGTGCTCCATCATGGCAGGATGAACGAGTCGCCGAAATCCTCAAATCTGCAGCCAACCGTATTGATTTAAATCTATACTCATACTCACAGTTTTGGTTCTGCAGGTCATAGATCTGGCCCTGAAGTTGATCAACCCTGTCATATAGCCTCGAGAGGTGCTTCCCAATGTCAATGGCATCCATCTTTTGATTGTTGGTGAACTCCGTGATCATCATGTGGTTGGCGTTGAGTCCACGCTCCACCATCCCTTGGCACTTGAAGACTTGTTGCTCCATTGCTTCGAGCTTCGTCTCCACGCTTCCGGTCTTCTTAGGCCCCTCAACATCATGGATGTGCAACATCCCCTCACTCATCTTGATAGATTGAGGGTGTTTCAACACTTCCGTGAGGTAGGGATTAATGACCTTCTCGAAGATCTTGTCCTTAGGAGATTTTGGGGAAGTCATGACGATCTACATCTGCGACAGAAACAGGCTCGAAACGAAAACAGAGGAAAATTGCACGATACGGAGATCAAAACCCTCGGGCGTATATATAATGATTTTTTCTGGACCAGAAGGAGTGCTCCGCAAGAAAACGGAGTACGGGAGGCACACGAGGTGCCCACAAGCCCTGTAGCCGCCGCCAGGGGGTAGGTGGCGGCTACCAAGCTTGTGGCCGCCTCATGCGCTCTCTGGACTGCTTTTCATTTTTCTTATTTTCCATAAATTCCAAAACAGAGAAAATTTTCTACTGGAAAAGTTTCGGATTCCAATTACTTACTAAAACACATACCTCTTCGTTTTCAGGGTCTGAAACAGGCTGATAAACATCCCTTATGTACTCCTCTGGAGTTATGATATTGATGATATTGGTCTCAACATTTATGGGAGTACCAAAGATATAATGCTTGATTTTTTGCCCATTTACCACTCTAGGAAAATTACCTTCCGTGTTATTGATTTTGATGGCACCGGAACGATATACTTCCTCGACAACGTAAGGACCTTCCCATTTAGAGGGAAGCTTGCCTGTAAAGAATCTTAAGCGAGAATTGTATAGGAGGACATAATCACCTACATTGAACTCTCGTTTTGTATTCTTTTATCGTGCCATCTCTTAACCTTTTCCTTGAACAACTTGGCATTCTCATATGCCTGGGCCCTCCATTCATCTAATGAGCTGATATCAAACAACCGCTTCTCAGCGGCAAGTTTGAAATCGAAGTTGAGCTCTTTGATTGCCTAATAAGCTTTGTGTTCCAGCTCAAGAGGTAAATGACAGGCCTTACCGTAAACCATTTTATACAGCGACATGCCCATGGGATTCTTATAAGCAGTCCTATAAGCCCATAGTGCATCGTCAAGTTTGCTAGACCAATTCTTCCGAGATCTATTGACAGTCTTTTGTAAGATCAATTTGATCTCCCTATTACTCAACTCCACTTGACCACTAGACTGAGGATGATAAGGAGATGCAACTCTATGGTTGACATCATACTTAGCAAGCATCTTGAGGAAAACACCATGAATGAAGTTTGAACCGCCATCAGTCATCAAATATCTAGGGACTCCAAATCTTGGGAAAATGACTTCTTTAAGCATCTTAATAGAGGTGTGATGATCAACATTTCTAGTGGGGATAGCTTCTACCCACTTAGTGACATAATCAACAGCGACTAAGATGTGAGTATACCCATTGGAACTCGGGAAGGTCCCATATAATCAAAGCCCCAGACATCAAACGGTTCAATGACAAGTGAATAGTTCATAGGATTTTCCTGACGTTTCCTGATGTTCCCTATTCTTTGGCATTCGTCACAAGACAAGACAAACTTACGGGCATCCTTGAAGAGAGTGGGCCAATAGAAACCTGATTGCAATACCTTATGAGCAGTTCTATCTCAAGCATGGTGTCCTCCTTAGGCTTCGGAATAACACTTCTGCAGGATCTGTACCTGTTCATGTTCAGACACACAACGTCTAATAACACCATCTACTCCTTCCTTATAAAGGTGAGGATCCTCCCAAAAGTAGTGTCTCAAATCAAAGAAGAATTTCTTCTTTTGCTGGTAGGTGAAACTGGGTGGTATGTATTTGGCTAGGATATAGTTTGCGTAATCAGCATACCACGGTGCACTATGTGAAGTGCGGATGACATTTAATTGCTCATGAGGAAAGCTGTCATCAATAGGCCGTGGGTCATCAAGGACATTTCTAGCCTCGACAAGTTATCTGCTACAGGGTTATCAGCACCCATTCGGTCAACAACGTGCAAATCAAATTCCTGTAGCAGGAGAACCCATCTAATTAGCCTAGGCTTAGCGTCCTTCTTCTCCATAAGGTACTTAATAGCAGCATGATCAGAGTGAATAGTGACTTTGGAGTCAACTATATAAGATCTGAACTTTTCACATGCAAACACGACTGCTAAAAACTCCTTTTACGTAGTGGCATAGTTTCTTTGGGCACTGTCTAGAGTTTTACTAGCGTAGTGAATAACATTCAACTTCTTGTCAACTCTTTGTCCTAGAATAGCACCAACAACATAATCACTAGCATCACACATGATTTCAAAGGGCAAGTTCCAATCAGGTGGTTGAACAATAGGTGCGGTTATCAAGGCCTTCTGAAGTATTTCGAAAGCTTCCTCACAATCCTCATCAAAAACAAAAGGAACATCCTTCTGCAAGAGGTTGGTAAGAGGCCTAGAAATCTTAGAGAAGTCTTGAATGAACCTTCTATAGAAACCAGCATGACCTAGGAAACTTCGTATACCTCTGATATCTGTGGGGCAACGCATTTTCTCAGTTGCATCAACATTAGCCTTATCAACTTCAATGCCTTTCTTAGAGATTTTGTGTCCTAAGACGATGCCTTCATTAACCATGAAGTGGCACTTCTCCCAGTTCAAGACGAGGTTGGTATCTTTGCATCTCTGTAAGACTCGATCAAGGTTGCTGAGGCAATCATCAAAGGAAGAACCGTAAATGGAGAAATCATTCATGAAAACCTCAACAATCTTTTCAGAAAAGTCAGAGAATATAGCCATCATACATCTTTGGAAGGTGGTAGGTGCATTGCATAAGCCAAAAGGCATACGTCTATAAGCAAAGGTACCGAAGGGGCAGGTGAAAGTGGTTTCCTCCTGATCAGATTGTGCAACAGGTATGTGCGAGAAACCTGAATAACCGTCTAGAAAGCAGAAGTGTGTGTGTTTAGATAGCCTTTCTAGCATTTGGTCGATAAACGGCAAAGGATAATGTTCTTTCTTGGTTGCCTTGTTCAGTTTCCGGAAGTCTATCACCATCCTATAGCCAGTAATAATCCTGTGTGGGATTAGTTCATTCTTATCATTAGGAACGACGGTGATACCTCCCTTCTTAGGTACGCAATGTACTGGACTTACCCTATCAGTATGAGCAACAAGATAAACAATTCCTGCTTCCAGAAGCTTTAATATTTCTTTTCTCACGACCTCTTTCATCCTAGGATTTAATCTCCTTTGATGATCAGCAACTGGTTTAGAATCAGGATCAGTTTTAATCTTGTGTTGACATAGAGTGGGACTAATACCCTTAAGATCATCAAGAGTATATCCAATAGCCTCGCGGTGCTTCCTCAAAGTTTTTAGTAACTTCTTCTCTTCGTGATTCGAGAGGTGAGCACTAATAATAACAGGATATATCTCCTTATCGTCAAGGTAGGCATACTTAAGAGTATCTGGTAACTGTTTTAGCTTGAACACAGGATCACCCTTTGGTGGGGGAGGATCCCCAAGCAGTTCAACACGAAGATTATTCTTGAGAATAGGATATTGTTCTAAAACAATTTTATCTATCTCATCTGTTTCATCCATATGCATGTCATTTTCATGCTCAAGCAGATATTTCTCTAAAGGATCTGTAGGAGGTACGACAATAGAGGCAAGAGCAATGATTTCATCCCTACCAGACGACTCTTTTTCATGGGGTTGTCTTCCAAACTTGCAGAAGTTAAATTCATGAGACACACCCTCGAAACTAACAGTGACAGTATGTTTACTGCAATCAATATGAGCATTGAACGTGTTGAGAAAGGGTCTACAAAATATGATGGGACAAAAGCTATCTTGTGCAGTAGCAAGGACGAGGAAATCAGTAGGATACTTCGTCTTACCACACAGGACTTCTACGTCTCTCACAATTCCCACAGAGCAGATAGTGTCTCTATTAGCTAGCGTAATAGTGACATCAATGGGTTCTAACTCAGCAGGTGCAATCTCATCTTTGATTTCATCGTATAAGGACCGGGGTATTGCACTAGCACTAGCACCCATATCACATAAACCATGATAACAGTGATCTCCTATCTTGATAGAAACAACGGGCAGGCCAACTACAGGTCCGTATTTGTCTTTCGCGTGAGGTTTAGCAATTCTAGAGGAGTCCTCACAAAATTTGATAACATGCCCGTCTATGTATTCGGCTCAGAGATATTTGATAATAGCAACACTAGGTTCAACTCTAATTTCCTCAGGGGGTGCAAGTGGTCTAATGTAACCCCTACGTATCACAGTTGGCGCTTTAGAATAATCCTTTTTCCTAACAGGGTAAGGTGGTTTCTCAGCGTAGGCACAAGGAACAAAAGGCTCACTAAAGGCAATGACTTTCTCTTCAACTAGATTGGGTTTAACTATGTTGACTTCTACATGAGGATGATACTTAAACCACTTTTCTTTGGGAAGATCAACATGAGCAGCAAAAGATTCACATAGAGAAGCTACTATCTCAGAGTCAAGTCCATACTTAGCGCTAAAATCTCTAGAAGTGTTTGTTTCAACAAAAGATTTAACGCAATCAAAATGGAAATTCATACCTGACTCCTTACCTTCTTCAAGCTCCCAATCTTCAGAGTACGTTTGATTCTTTCCAATAAATTCCACTTCTGGTCAATATCCTTCTTTATAAAAGAACCGGTACAAGAAGTGTCAAGCATGGTACGCTCATCTTGAGAAAGCCAAGCATAAAAATTTTGAGTGATAATTTCTCTCGAGAGATCATGATTGGGGCATGAATATAGCATTGATTTAAGACCCCCCAAGCTTGAGCTACACTTTCCCTGTCACGATGTACTAAATGCATAGGATAAAACTTTTGATGAAATTCCAATTTCAACCGATTGGAGTCTCATGATCCAGTATCATCACATAGCATATACCATATCAACGCTTTATCCTTCAAAGATAAAGGAGAGACTTTCTTCTTTACCTCGTCCTCGGGCAAACCTACAAGATTAAATAAACCACAAACTTCATCTACATAGATTAGATGCAAGTCTGGATGTGATGATCCATCTCCTGTAAAAGGATTAGCCAGCAGTTTCTCAAGCATACCCGAAGGAATTTCATAAAAGATATTTTCAGTAGGTACCTCAGGTTGAGGAGCAACTCCTCGTGCTTCCGTTCATGGTGAAGATACCCCGAACAAATTCCTCAAAGGAACAGTTTCCATAGAGACAAGTGAGAATAAATTTCAGCACATTATATAAATGTTTCCTTACCAAATTCCACTTACCAAAGGCGCTTACCTCCTCGGCAACAGCGCCAGAAAAGAGTCTTGATGACCCACAAGTATAGGGGATCAATCGTAGTCATTTCGATAAGTAACAGTGTCGAACCCAACGAGGAGCAGAAGGCTCTGATAAACAGTTTTCAGCAAGGTAATAACTGCAAGCACTAAAAGTAGCGGTAACAAGTGATGGTGTAGTGAGGTGAAAAGTAGCAAGTGAAAAGTAGTAGCAAAGGTGCAGCAAAGTGGCCCAATCCCTTTTGTAGCAAGGGACAAGCCTGAACAAAGTCTTATAGGAGGAAAAACGCTCCCGAGGACACACGGGAATTTCTCTCATGCTAGTTTCATCATGTGCATGTGATTCACGTTACTTTGATAATTTGATATGTGGGTGGACCGGCACTTGGGTACTGCCCTTACTTGGAAAAGAATCCCACATATGATTAACCCCTCTCGCAAGCATCCGCAACTACGAAAGAAGAATTAAGACAACGTCTAACCATAACATTAAACTAGTGGATCCAAATCAGCCCCTTGCGAAGCAACGCATAGACTGGGGTTTAAGATTCTGTCACTCTAGCAACCCATCATCTACTTACTACTCCCCAATGCCTTCCTCTAGGCCCAAATATGGTGAAGTGTTATGTAGTTGACGTTCACATAACACCACTAGAGGAAAAGACAACATACATCATATAAAAATACCGAACGAATACCAAATTCACATGACTATTATCAGCATGACTTATCCCATGTCCTTGGGAACAAAAGTAACTACTCACAAAGCATAATCATAATCATGATCAGAGGTGTAATGAGTAGCATCAAGGATCTGAACATAAACTCTTCCACCAAGTAATCCAACTAGCATCAACTACAAGGAGTAATCAACACTACTAGCAACCTTACAAGTACCAATCGGAGTCGCGAGACGGAGATTGGTTACAAGAGATGAACTAGGGTTTGGAGAGGATATGGTGCTGATGAAGATGTTGATGGAGATGACTCCCCTCCGACGAGAGGAGTGTTGGTGATGACGATGGCGACGATTTCCCCCTCCGAGAGGGAAGTTTCCCCGGCAGGATCGTCCTGCCGGAGCTTTAGATTGGTTCTGCTCAAGTTCCGCCTCGTGGCGGCTGAGAATCCACAAAAAAGCTCCACCCTGATGTTTTTCCTGGACGAAACCCTTCATATAGCAAAAGAGGGGGGCCAGTGGACCACCAGGGTGCCCACAAGCCCTGTAGCCTCCGCCAGGGGGGTAGGTGGAGGCTACCAGGCTTGTGGGCCCCTGGTAGCTCCCCTCTGGAACTTCTTTCGCCCAGTATTTTTTATATATTCCCAAAAAATTCCACGTTGATTTTCAGGGCATTTGGAGTTGCGCGAAATAGAGGACTCAGACTTGCTCCTTTTCCACTCCAGAATTCCAGCTGCCGGTATTCTCCCTCTTCAAATAAACCTTACAAAATAAGAGAGAAAAGGCATAAGTATGGTGCCACAAAGTAATATATCAGACCATAAAGCGATAAATATCATCATGAAAGCATGATGCAAAATGGACGTATGAGAGGCTATGCATTCTCGTTCTATGCACTTTTGTTTGTGTTTCTGTTTGTGATGCACAATGATTGCGGTTTGAATTTGAATTTGAATTTGATATGTTGATGCTTGAACTTGATTTGATATGTTGTTGATTATGTGTGTTGTGATCTCGCAAAGTTCTATCACGTTATGTATTGTTTTAGTATGTATGCAATTCTAAAGTGGAAGGAAGAAGGCCAATTTTTAAAGGCATCAATTTTAGATCATATGTTATGTTAGAAAATCTTTTGTTGTCCAAAACTTTCTCTTGCTGCCCTAAAACTATTTTTGGCACTAAATTTTACATCATTTGTCGAAGATGCTCTAACGTCCCACTAATCTCCACCTAAATATCCATGTAGGTCCGATTCCCCTTGAACCCAATCTTGCTAACTAATATTGGAAATTTATTCCAGTAAAACTACTTAGTAGCAAATTCTTAATTAACATTTTCAAGGATTACATGAATAGAGTGTCTATTTTCGCACAGTAGTGGGAGTGAATTGTGGTGCACCATATATAAGAACACCCACATCATGTAATTCATACCGTGATAGCGAAGCATATTTATTTATTTATAAAATGATAGCGGAATGTCTGATCATGTCTGCATACAGGTTATTTTTTGGAAACACAATACAGACGCACACGTTCATATATATGTGTATACACTCATCCATATGAATACACATACCTAGATCCTATCTCTATGAATACCTTTAAAAAATGAACCGACATATCATCTAAAACTTGAGAAATTCACCACAATCGCCTCGTAATTGAGGAGAACGTCTGCTCCAACTGAAAACGCATCGTTAAAATAATGCAAACACAATGATTTCAATTTTGATGGTTAAGGATCGATGGCACGCTTAGTCCTCAGCGAGGAGATCCTCAACAAGGATGTTTTCGTCCCCGAACATATCTTCGCATTTGGAAGTATCGTTCTTCACACCAACCCGGCCAACCGCCTTGGCCGGGAATATTATCCCTAGTCAGGAAGTCAGGTTCGGGAGCCTAGAGTTCACCACTGACCCCCGGGGAGACCTTGTGTTAAGAAGACATTTAGCTCCTTTTGAGGAACCCGCGTGTCCTGATGCTTATGCTTCGAAAACCATGGATCTCGCCACTGGTACGACCTTCACCACTAATCCGGCCTTAGAACCTGACGTGTTCAGCACGCCCGAACTCGTCTTAGCCGAATACACTCCGGAGGCGATCTTGAGCGCCGTCGAGCATTAGTGACACGGGCTAACCCCGAACTCATGAACGGTACGAACTCCACCGAAACCTCGGTACTACATGAACTACTCGACCAGATCCAAGCCATGGGCATGATGAACAATCAAGCTACGATCTATGATCAGATCATACTCAGACCCGACGACAGGGAAATCCACGTCCCGCCATCTGATCAACACCATCGAGTGCCCGGTTAAGGGCTCCCCGCATCAACTACCGGAGTTAAGGATGGTATATGTCCTGATCACTGATAATTCGGACTTACCTGAGAAACTAGAGTATCTATCTCGCCCCAGCAATATTTCGGGGCGAGTGGTTGATCCGGTACACGACCCAGTCGGGGACGCAGCCACCGAGATCTCAAACACACCACTCACGGGAACCCAAAATATTATCCCACCCACCACCCAACTTGAGCATGAAGCGAAAGAGTTTGGTTTATTAGTCCCACGCAAATTCACGAAGCAGCCAGGGGAATCAGTACACCACTTCTGGGTTAGATTACTCGTGAACAACGGGATAGAGGGCCATGAAGAACAGGAGCTTATCAACGCCTTTCGAAATCATTGACGTGATGAGGGCATCCTCAATGCCCTCTCCCGTCACGAGATTCAAACCCTCGCCAAGCTATCGGGTCTTATGCTCAAATACTATGCCATGGAAAGCACTTGGAAAATACAGCGAATGTGCAACGATCCCAGCCTTACCGAGCAATCTAGACAAATCCGGAGAAGACACACACACCCACTGACGGGGTCGATTACCTTCGAGCACCCAACAAAGAGAACACGGACACGGGCCAGGTCGGTCCTCGACATACTACTGGACAAGCCATGCCCCATACACTCTGCCCCGCCTGAATCAAGTTCCACCCATAGCCTTCGAGCATTCTGGGTCGTTAGGCAAGTTGCAAAAAGCGGGAAGGGCATCCTCAAGGAAACGCCCGCGGAGGGCCGGTCAGGAGCACTGTCGGATAACAGCGCAGAGATCTTAACGATCTGCAAAAAAATTACCTCAAAGAATTAGAGAAAGAGAGCCTTTCGGGAGCTCCATCAAATCCACCATGTAGTGGGGCAAACCCATGCTCGAACGCACCCATTAGTTTCGACCAGGGCGATGAGCCGATGACTAGCACAAGCCGGACACCTACCGCCCTAGTCCTGAACCCCATAGTCGATGGCTTTAGACTCAACAAGGTGTTAATGGACGGGGGCAGCGGCCTCAACCTCATCTACGAGGACATGCTTGAAAAAGTCTTGTACGGCCGATCTCCAATCGACCAGAGCACAACACCCTTCCGAGGTGTTGTCCATGGGAGAGAGGCCCGCTGCACCAGACATGTAACGCTCGACGTAGTATTCGGTACACCCGAGAACTACCGATACGAAGAGCTCCTCTTTCATATCATCCTGTTTCACAGTGGTTACCATGCCGTGTTGGGACGCGAAGCCTTCAGAAGATTCCAGGTCATACCGCACTATGGGTACATGAAGCTCAAAATGCAAGGGCCAAACGGCATGATCACGGTGATCGATGACCCCAACAGAGCACTCCGAGCTAAAAACAAAACGACATCCCTAGCCCTGGAGGTACTAGTGGAGACCCTAGTCACACAGGAACTCATGGCGCTATGTTCTGTATGTCACATCCCTAACCCTTAAGCAAGTTAGTCTTGTGCTCATGTCTTCTTGGCATTTGCATCTAAGAAGTTTCAACAAAAATAACAAAGTGGCAAAGGAAAAACCCAAAACCCTAGCCACTATTTCAATTAAAGAAAATCTCAAAGTAGTCAAAATCAATGAATCCAAAATGGCCTCAAGAAATGTTCAAACTTTCTGATAAATCATGAAAGTAAATGAGCATTGGAGAAAACTATATTCTTGACACTTTAAGCATTTTAAATAAATGCAAAAGGCTACTGGTTTCAAGTTTTAAATTTGAAATCAGAAACTATAAATTTTCAAAAATGTTGAAAACTTTGGAAATGGTTGGGAATATTATAACAATATTTCAGGAGGTCTAAAATAGTTTTTACTTTTTGTTTTGGAGCTGAAATAATTAGCAAAACAATAGTTAGCAAAACAGAAAAACAAAAACAGAAAAAATGGGAAAACCCTTACCTGTCGCCTAGCCTGGCTCGGCCCATCTCCCTCGCTCGTCCCCTCCCTCGCGCCAGTAGGCAGCAGGAGGTGGCCGCCGCCTCCTCCGGCGCGGCCACGCACCTGTGCGCCTACCTGGCCGCCGCCACGCGCTGGCAAGGCCGGGGATAAGCCCCCCCAGTCCTCCCCTATCCATTCCCCCGCACCGTTCTTCCCTCCTTCCGGATCTCTTCCCCCTCCTTGCTGCTGCCATTGGAGCCGAGCTCGAGCTCGAGCAGCAGCACCCCTAGCCATGGGAACCCTCCTCCGCGTAGTCTGTTAGCTCCACCTCGTCGCCCTGGTCATCTCTGCAGAAGCCGAAGCTTCCCCAAGCTCTGCAACGCCCGCGGCGCCATCGTCTTCCACCTCCGGCCGCCGGACCTCTCCCGTCGATTCGTCGCCCCCAGGCCTTCCCCGAGCCGTCTAAGCCCTGCTTTGCACTCCCCGTGAGCATGCGGTCATTTCCCCTAAGTTTTCCCCGTCGATCCCCTCCTCTAGCTCTCGTTTCACCGGAGCCCGACGAGGACCGCCGCTGCAGCTCGTCGCCGGTAGCCCTCCGGTGATCAGCTCGTCCTTCCGAGGGCACCAGCAGCTTCAGGTCGACGCGTAGATGCCGTAGGAGCTAAGAACCGAGCGTAGATCCCTCTGATTCAAAGACCCCGATGACGCCCGAGCCTTGGCCGCCGCCAAGCTCGTCGCCTGCGTCATCTCCGGCCAGATCAGCCCCGGCAAAGTGCAGAAATGGAGCTGCGGGAGACGTGTCGTTCCTCTGGTGCTCTCCGCGCAGCATTTGACCCCGTGTGCGCCGTTTCCGAGCCCCTCCGCCGTGCTGGTGGTCGCCGGAGGCTCCCCGCCGGCGAGGACGACCTCACCACCGGTGGATCTCGGCTGGCCTGAGCCACTCACTGGTGGGGCCAGCCTCTGGCAAGTTTAAAACTAATAAAAATAAATCAAATAAGTTAATCAGTCACTGACATGTGGGTCCAGCAAGGTTAATCAGTTAATTAAGTTTAATCTTAATCAAAAATTTGACCAGAGAGACTGACCAGTGGGTCCCACTGGTCAGGTTTGACTTTCAACGGCCAGATGGACCTGCTGATGTCATGCTGATGCAATAAAAGTATTTCTAGTATAGAAATAATTCCAGGAAATTGCTAAAACTTGTAAAATTCATAGAAATTAATCTGTAACTCCAATGAAAATAATTTATATATGAAAAAGTATCAGAAAAATTCAAGGATTCTGAATATGCTATTTTCAACTATGTTTGAAAAAGTTACAGAACCCTAAATTGTGGAATGAGGAATAATTCAATTCCTATAATCACTCTTTAAATGGAATTTGCAAAATTATTCAAATTTCATTATGATTGCAATGAGCACACACTGTCCTAGCTACAAATAAGTACCATAACCTGACATCTCATGCAAGCTAACATCAAGTTGATCTGAGCATCAGGTCGAATCAATTAAAACGGTATCCGAGAATATCCCGTTTGAATTGATATTCGAATATGATTCAAATCAACCCTAAATCTAATACATATTGATTATAATAACTTATCACCTTGCATTCTCATGCCATGCTCATGCATCATTTTGATTGCATATGATTGTTATTGAATGCTACCATTTATTTCGGTAGGCTCCGCACCCCCGGATTCCACCGAATATCCGTCTGACGGATATCGTTCCTCCTCTGAGCAACAAGGCAAGCAACTCTTTTGATCATCCCGATAAATCCCATGTTCTTGCTCCTGCACCTATTTATTGCATTAGGATCAAATGCTTCAACTGCTTTTGCCACGATAGTTGAACCCACTTCCTTTGCATGACCTAACCTTGTCACAGTAAATAGCCGAACCTTGCAACCTAGCATACCTGGTAGTTGCTTGAGCTATGATGTGCCTTATCCTGCTATGCATGCTATGCTTAGAGTTGTGTATGGTCTGTCATCTGGGAGATGAACAGAATTGTGGAATGTGTTCGGTGAGCAAAGGTTGTGTGTTGAACTTGATTTGGTAAAGGTACCGGTGAAAGGCTGTGTAGGAGTACATGGCGGGTTGTTTCATTGGAACCGTCCATAGGAACTGAGTTCCGTGTATGTAATCCAAGACTAGATACTACCACATGCTGGGCCCTGAAATATGACCCCGCTCGGCCTATTAATCGCGTAGTACTCGGTCCAGGAGTTGCAAGTAGTTTCTGGTGTTTATAGTAATGCTGGAGGCCGTGCATGGTGCTGACCTGAGAGGTGGGCCGTGATGCGGTAGGCAGTGGAACGGTGTACCAAGTGGCACCCGGATGGTGGGCTTGGGAACCCTGCGCACATCGTTTGAGGCCGTGGCGGAAACCTCGGCCGGACTTCCGTACGGGTTACTCTGAGATAGGCGATAAACCTGGACTAGGTACTAGTGTGGTTAACGGTCGTGGCCGACTCCCTCGCTGGGCTTCCGCTTTAAGGTTGCCGAGGTGCATGACGTGCACATGGCGATAAGTGGCGAGAGCGTGTGTGACGAAGTACACCCCTGCAGGGTTATGATCTATTCGAATAGCCGCGTCCGCGGATATGGACTACTTGGAGACATATGTTGTTCATAGATAACTTCAATGGCTACTCATAAAATTGCCAAGATAAGCGTGAGTGTCGTGGACGGCATTTCCGTACGGAGACGGAATGATTCCACGATAGTGTATTGTTGTGGTGTTAGTGGACTCGTGTGCGAGAAATCAAGTTGTCAAAATTATTTTAAAAATGCAAGTTGTCTAGCCACGAGTCAAATGCTGGCTTTCCGCATGAAACCCCACAATACCTTTTGATACCTTGCATGAGTAGTTAGTTCTCCTAAAGTCTTGCTGAGTACCTTCGTACTCATGTTTGTTTAATAATTATTGCAGAGGTTGCTAATGACCCTAATGGAGGGTTCTTCGTAGACATCGACGACGACGAGTAGCTGGTGTCCCAGCTACGATCTGGCCCTACATCGGTTCTGTAGTATACTCAGGCCATGTGCCTTCTACTTGCACTGTCTGTACCCAGACAGTTTATAACTCTTCCGCTGGCTTGTTTTTGTATGACTGCTATTATGGGTCGTGAGACCCTTAATGTGTAATATTATGTGTGTGGCTCTTTCGAGCCTCTTAAATAAAGGTTGTATGTTTATGGTTATGTTGTGATGCCATCGATGTATCTATACATATCGGTATGCGATGCGTACGTGTGTCGTACTTGATATGTATGGGTTTCGATTACCTAGTCGTGAACTTTGGTAGCACTCCTTACAAGGAAATCCCCCTTTGTGATCCAATGAGCCTTGGTAGTTCGCTACTGCTCCGGACACATTGGTTGACCGGCATGTGTCCTTCTTAGCTGTTGTGTATGTCCTCTTTGGGGAAATGTGACGCGACGTAATGGAGCCCTTGTAGCTTGCTACGACTCGTCTACATTCGCTGATGACCGACACCTGCTTTGTTGGGTCATGTATGTCTGTCCTTGTGCGGTACTGCCACTCTGGTTTATGACTAGACATGTCGATCCGGGTTCTTTGACATTGGATTGCTAGCGACACTATCGCATACGTGAGTCAAAAGACGCAAACGTTCCCGGCTAAGGTAAGGCTGCAGCCGTGGATTTAACCGTGCGTGAGACCACAAAGGGATGCGATGTGTTACAGGCTGGATTCCTATGGCTTAGGATCGGGGTCCCGACAGCGTTGGTATCAGAGCCTGACTGACTGTAGGATTACTAAGCCAAACTGGTCGAAGTTGAGTCTAGAATTGCTTTAGTTATATATAAGGGAATTGTTTGTGGAAGGGAACGTAAGACTCTTGTTCTCTTCTCAAGTTATTCTATTCTGGTCATCCTCGTCTCTTCTGCGGGAATTAAGGACTAGGTTGCTCATCTTCTCCTTGGCTCGTGTTTCCGATCGGTAGCTTATAGAACTACGGGTCGAGAGATATTGGGTTTCTTTTATTCCTAGGAAGCAAGAAGTAAGTTTGGTGACCAGAGAGTTGAACTTGATAGTTGAGTGGTTACGCTATTCCATTTTTGGGTTGTCTCAAAATTTGTTTTTGAGCATTTACAGCCGTTATGCTGCCCAATTTTGCATTCGGAGCTCTAATGCTTTTGCATTACTCTCTATTTACAGATACCTGGCCGTCCATCTCGTGAGGTGGTACGTCTGATTGATGTACCGGGTCATACAGCCATGCTGGTCAGGGTGATGTCGGTGTGCGGTTACCGCTGGTACCCCGAGTACACAGTAGAGGAACAGTACCGAGACATCAACCAGAGCCAGTACATCTGCACTGTTAGGGTATTCCCAGACTACCCTGGAGCTGAGAAGCCAATCCATTGGTCCTATGGGTTGGGGGTCACTGTTGACATGGCAGTACAGGATGCTGCCTATTCAATGCTGACTATTATGAGAGCGAGACATGCACTGCTGTAGAATTCAGAGTTCTGCTATGTTCCGGCCTCTGAGCCTGGTGAAGAGGGATACCTCAGTTGAGTCTATTTTGATTCTTCTATGGAGGATCCACTACTGCAGTCCACTGTTGAGATGCTAGAGAACAGAGACAGGGATGCTCGTGCTCTCCGCATGGAGCTTTATGCTACCCGTGCCCGTCTGTGGACAGCTTTGACGCAGCTGGCACCGGTAGTCCAGACAGGGTATGGAGAGATGGAGATGTTGAACCCTGTTAGGACCCATCTTCCGGCTCACGTTGACTGGCCAGCTATAGGAGGAGTCACACCTATCGGGGACCCCTCTTACCACCAGTCAGGGGACCAAGGCCACATCTGTGTCCTTATGGATCCCAGGGATCTCAGGCTAGAGTGTTTCCTGATCCGCAGGTTGAGCTTCCAGGCCATGGAGGTAATCTCTATGAGATGTTCTATGCGGATGCCTGAGCCGTGAGCGGAAGGATAGTATGGTAGTAGCCGTACGTTCACAGTCCTGCGTGACTTGTGAAGTATGGTTGTGATGTGAAATGAATTCCGGAGGCCTAGATAAATAATGTATAGGCAGCTTGTAAGCCTCTGATGAGTAGTTTCACAATTTCAGTAGTTTGCTCTTCGAGTAAGTTTGTACTGAACTATGTAAGGGTGTGTATGAACCATGGTGTATATATAGCAGTTGCTTGTTACCATGCTGTTCGGATATGAATTTCCGCATTCCGTGTGTTCAGTACATTCTTAATCCATAGCTAGTATTGATATGATGTTGGTCTAAGCTATGAGTTTGTTTGTCAAGATGGTGTTCACCAGGTGGAACCATGCCCCTGCTCATGAGCAAGGCGAGGGTAGTCAAGCGTCGTAGGAAGACCTGCCTCACCCACGCTCTCTGGTGGAAGTGATGCTTGAGGGAGAAAGAAACAAAAGGGAGACCAACCGACTGCTAGAGCGTATTGAGCAGAATACGGCTCGACAGCCTAGGAATGCTGCAGTGTCCCTCAATGACTTTGTGAAGTTGAATCCTCCAAAGTTTCATCATTCCGTCGATCCCCTCGACGCGGATGACTGGCTGTGCAGCATCTCACGCAAGATTCGCTCTGCGAATGTGTCTGAGGCCGACAAGGTGACCTTCGCGGCGTATTTCCTGGAAGGACCCGCCAATCTGTGGTGGGAGAATTTTGAAGCTATGCGTCCCGCTGAACCAGTGGCCACATGGGCAGACTTCAGTGCAGCTTTCCATCTGCACCATATTCCAGAGGGCCTGATGGACAGAAAGAGAGAGGAGTTATGTGCCTTTACTCAGGGCAAGTTGTCTGTGGATGCCTATAGCCGCGAGTTCGGTAACCTCGCCCGCTATGCAACAGAGGAGGTGTCTACTGACGCCAAGAAGCAAGCAAGGTTCCGTAAGGGTCTGAGCCCTGAGCTCCGTCGTGATCTGCGCCTCCATGGTTGTGCAAGTTTTCAAGCCCTGGTCAACAAAGCGATCAGTGCCGAGACTGGTCATACTGACTTCGAAGCCACAAGGAAGCACTCCCGTGACTTTGGCTCGTCTTCTGGTTCCGCACTTCCAAAACGCAGGCTATGGGTTCCAAACAGTTCTCTGCCGCCAAGATACACTCCGAGGCCATCCTACGTGGCGCCTCAGACGAATCAGGCCAACCCTCCAGCAAAAGCTTATGGTGGTCCAGCTAGCAATGGTGCACCACGTGCCAACCTGGTGATATGCTACAAGTGTGGAGAACCAGGGCATTATTCCCGTGAGTGTCCTCAGAATGTGGGTGCCAAGCAACCCGGAAAGACCGTCGGGCAGGCCAAGTCGGGAAAAGCATTCTATGTGAAGCCAACTCCTGCACGTGGCCGTGTGAACTATGTGTCAGCAGAAGAAGCTGCAGAGGATCCCGACGTCATGCTGGGTACGCTTCTTGTTAATCATCACCCAGCGTCCGTTCTCTTTGACACTGGGTCTTCTCATTCCTTCATTTCAGAAAGTTATGCACAGTTGCATAACATGTCTTTTTGTGATATGCCAATCCCATTGGTTGTCCAAACCCCTGGTAGTAAATGGCAAACCTCTAGGATAACCTATGACAATGAAATTCTAGTAGATAGGCTAGTTTTTCTAGCCTCATTGATAGCATTGAAATCTTCGGATATTAATATCATCTTGGGCATGGACTGGATGTCAGCTCACTATGCCAAGATTGATACTCACTCTAGAAATGTCCAGCTTACCCATCCCTCGGGTGAGATAGTAAATGTCTCTACTCGAGTTGCCAAATGCCAACTCTATTCCCTAAATGCCAACCCTCTTCCGGAACTTGAAGACATTCCGGTAGTCCGTGACTTCCCGGATGTTTTTCGAGAGGAACTGCCAGGAATTCCACCTGACAGAGATGTAGAGTTTGTAATAGATCTTGTTCCGGGAACTGTCCCAATAGCCAGAAGACCTTATAAGATGGCACCCCTGCAGCTAGCCGAACTTAAGAAGCAATTAGATGAGGCTTTGAACAAAGGTTTCATTCGTCCTAGCTCTTCTCCTTGGGCTTGTCCCGTCCTCTTCGTCAAGAAGAAAGATGGAACGGATCGGATGGTTGTAGATTACTGACCAGTTAATCTGGTCACCATTAAGAACAAGTATCCGCTCCCCAGGATCAACGACCTGTACGATCAGCTCGCTGGATCCTCAGTCTTCTCCAAAATGGATTTGAGGTTGGGATACGATCAAATCAAGATTAAGAACGGGGACATTCCAAAAATGGCTTTTGTTACTCGTTATGGCCAATATGAGTACACCGTTATGTCCTTCGGTTTAACCAATGCCCCGGCCACCTTCTCTCGACTGATGAATTCAATCTTCATGGAGTATTTGGATAAATTCGTCGTAGTATACCTCGATGATATTCTCATCTACTCGAAGAATGAACAAGAACATGCCGAGCATCTAAGGCTGGTATTGATGAAACTTCGAGAGCATCGCCTTTATGCCAAATTTTCAAAATGTGAATTCTGGTTACCAGAAGTAACCTATCTAGGCCACGTAATCTCTGATAAGGGTATTGCTGTCAATCCCGAGAGAGTTCAAGCTGTCCTTGATTGGACTCAACCTGAATCGGTTAAGCAAGTTAGGAGTTTTCTTGGTCTAGCGAGCTATTGTCGCCGCTTTGTCGAGAATTTCTCCAAGGTTGCAAAGCCTCTAACTGAACTCCTCAAGAAAGATAAAAAGTTCGAGTGGACACCATAGTGTGAGCATAGTTTTCAGGAACTGAAAAGACACCTGACTTCCGCACCTGTGTTGCTACCACCAGATTTTTCTAAGGACTTTGTTATCTATTGCGACGCCTCGCGACAAGGATTAGGTTGCATTCTCATGCAAGATCGTCATGTGATCGCATACGCATCTCGACAGTTGCGTCCACATGAGGATAATTATCCCACACATGACCTTGAGCTTGCAGCTGTGGTCCATGCACTAAAAACCCGGCGACATTACCTTCTGGGTAATCGTTGCGAAATTTTCACTGATCACCAGAGTCTGAAATATATTTTCACCCAGCCGGATTTGAATCTCAGGCAAAGACGATGGGTTGAGTTGATCTCGGATTACGACTTAGGGATAACTTACACCCCGGGGAAGGCCAATGTTATGGCCGATGCGCTAAGTCGTAAGTCTTATTGTAACAATTTGATGCTACAACAAGGTCAACCACATCTCCATGAGGACTTTCGGAAGTTGAATCTTCATATTGTTCCTCAAGGATTCCTTTCTACCCTGGTGGCGAAGCCTACTCTTAAGGATCAAATTATAGCTGGCCAAAAGCGTGACAAGGGTATATCACGGATCAAGGAGAATATTTTTAGCAGAAACGCTAAAGAATTTTCCATGAACGATCAAGGTGTTGTGTTATTCCAGAATCGTTTAGTGGTTCCTAAGAACCCACATCTAAGGCAGTTAGTCCTTAAGGAGGCCCATGATTCTCCTCTCACCATTCATCCCGGTAGTACTAAGATGTATCAGGACCTACGCCAGAGATTCTGGTGGACTAGAATGAAGAGAGAAATTGCTGAGTTCGTTGCTAACTGCGATGTTTGTCGTTGAGTTAAGGCAGAACATCAAAGGCCTGCTGGCACCCTTCAGCCTCTAGCTATTCCTGAATGGAAATGGGATAAAGTTAGCATGGATTTCATTACCGGATTTCCCAAGACCAAAAAAGGAAAGAATGCTATCTTTGAGGTCATCGACCGTCTTTCCAAAGTGGCTCATTTTCTTCCTGTTCGTGAGAGTATAACAGCTAGCCAGCTAGCAGAGTTATATATCTCTCGAATAGTGTCTCTTCATGGTGTTCCCCTTGAAATTAACTCGGACCGTGGGAGTATCTTTACTTCTCGCTTCTGGGAAAGTTTTCAGAATGCCATGGGGACTCACCTATCTTTTAGCACTGCTTTCCATCCCCAGTCAAGTGGTCAAGTAGAAAGAGTGAATCAAATCCTAGACGATATGCTCCAAGCTTGTGTTATTTCGTTCGATATGAATTGGGAGAAATGTCTTCCATTCGCCGAATTCGCTTATAACAATAGTTATCAATCAAGCTTGGGCAAAGCCCCTTTTGAAGTTCTCTATGGACAAAGATGTCGAACACCTCTTAATTGGTCAGAAACCAGAGAGAGGCAACTCTTTGGTCCGGATATGATCCAGGATGCAGAAGAGCATGTTCGCATTATTCGTGAAAAGTTGAAAACAGCCCAGTCTCGTCAAAACAGCCAATATGATCGTCATCATAAGGCTGTGACCTTTGAAGTTGATGAGAAGGCTTAACTTCGGGTTACACCTCTGAAGGGTACCCATCGTTTCCGTATCAAGGGCAAGTTGGCTCCTCGTTACATTGGTCCTTTTCGCATTCTTGCCAAATGAGGAGAAGTTGCCTACCAGTTGGAACTTCCTCTGCATCTTTCCAAGGTTCATGATGTTTTCCACGTCTCGCAACTCAGGCATTGCTTTTGGGATCCTATCCGTGAAGTGGACCACGAAACGCTTGATCTCCAAGATAACCTTTCATACCGAGAATACCCCGTGCGTATTCTTGATCAAGCTGAGCGTACCACTCGACATCGAAACCTCAAGTTTCTTAAAGTTCAATGGTCAAATCATTCTGAAAAGGAGGCAACTTGGGAAAGAGAGGATCGTCTCCGACTTGAGTATCCTGCGTTATTCCCGACGACTTCTAAATCTCGGGACGAGATTCTTTTGAGTGGGGGTGAGTTGTCACATCCCTAACCCTTAAGCAAGTTAGTCTTGTGCTCATGTCTTCTTTGCATTTGCATCTAAGAAGTTTCAACAAAAATAACAAAGTGGCAAAGGAAAAATCCAAAACCCTAGCCACTATTTCAATTAAAGAAAATCTCAAAGTAGTCAAAATCAATGAATCCAAAATGGCCTCAATAAATGTTCAAACTTTCTGATAAATCATGAAAGTAAATGAGCATTGGAGAAAACTATATTCTTGACACTTTAAGCATTTTAAATAAATGCAAAAGGCTACTGGTTTCAAGTTTTAAATTTGAAATCAGAAACTATAAATTTTCAAAAATGTTGAAAACTTTGGAAATGGTTGGGAATATTATAACAATATTTCAGGAGGTCTAAAATAGTTTTTACTTTTTTTTTTGGAGCTGAAATAATTAGCAAAACAATAGTTAGCAAAACAGAAAAACAAAAACAGAAAAAAATGGGAAAACCCTTACCTGTCGCCTAGCCTGGCCCGGCCCATCTCCCTCGCTCGTCCCCTCCCTCGCGCCAGTAGGCAGCAGGAGGTGGCCGCCGCCTCCTCCGGCGCGGCCACGCACCTGTGCGCCTGCCTGGCCGCCGCCTCGCACTGGCAAGGCCGGGGATAAGCCCCCCGAGTCCTCCCCTATCCATTCCCCCGCACCGTTCTTCCCTCCTTCCGGATCTCTTCCCCCTCCTTGCTGCCGCCATTGGAGCCGAGTTCGAGCTCGAGCAGCAGCACCCCTAGCCATGGGAACCTTCCTCCGTGTAGTCTGTTAGCTCCGCCTCGTCGCCCTGGTCATCTCTGCAGAAGCTGAAGCTTCCCCAAGCTCTGCAACGCCCGCGGCGCCATCGTCTTCCACCTCCGGCCGCCGGACCTCTCCCGTCGATTTGTCGCCCCCAGGCCTTCCCCGAGCCGTCTAAGCCCTGCTCTGCACTCCCCGTGAGCATGCGGTCATTTCCCCTAAGTTTTCCCCGTCGATCCCCTCCTCTAGCTCTAGTTTCACCGGAGCCCGACGAGGACCACCGCTGCAGCTCATCGCCGGTAGCCCTCCGGTGATCAGCTCGTCCTTCCGAGGGCACCAGCAGCTTCAGGTCGACGCGTAGATGACGTAGGAGCTAAGAACCGAGCGTAGATCCCTCTGATTCAAAGACCCCGATGACGCCCGAGCCTTGGCCGCCGCCAAGCTCATCGCCAACGTTATCTCCGGCCAGATCAGCCCCGGCTAAGTGCAGAAATGGAGCTGCGGGAGACGTGTCGTTCCTCTGGTGCTCTCCGCGCAGCATTTGACCCCCTGTGCGCCGTTTCCGAGCCCCTCCGCCGTGCTGGTGGTCGTCGGAGGCTCCCCGCCGGCGAGGACGACCTCGCCGCCGGTGGATCTCGGCTGGCCTGAGCCACTGACTGGTGGGGCCAGCCTCTGGCAAGTTTAAAACTAATAAAAATAAATCAAATAAGTTAATCAGTCACTGACATGTGGGTCCAGCAAGGTTAATCAGTTAATTAAGTTTAATCTTAATCAAAAATTTGACCAGAGAGACTGACCAGTGGGTCCCACTGGTCAGGTTTGACTTTCAACAGCCAGATGGACCTGCTAATGTCATGCTGATGCAATAGAAGTATTTCCAATATAGAAATAATTCCACGAAATTGCTAAAACTTGTAAAATTCATAGAAATAAATCTGTAAATCCAATGAAAATAATTTATATATGAAAAAGTATCAGAAAAATTCAAGGATTCTGAATATGCTATTTTCAACTATGTTGGAAAAAGTTACAGAACCCTAAATTGTGGAATAAGGAATAATTCAATTCCTATAATCACTCTTTAAATGGAATTTGCAAAATTATTCAAATTTCATTATGATTGCAATGATCACACACTGTCCTAGCTACAAATCAGTACCATAACATGACATCTCATGCAAGCTAACATCAAGTTGATCTGAGCATCAGGTCGAATCAATTAAAACGGTATCCGAGAATATCCCGTTTGAATTGATATTCGAATATGATTCAAATCAACCCTAAATCTAATACATATTGATTATAATAACTTATCACCTTGCATTCTCATGCCATGCTCATGCATCATTTTGATTGCATATGATTGTTATTGAATGCTACCATTTATTTCGGTCTGACGGATATCGTTCCTCCTCTGAGCAACAAGGCAAGCAACTCTTTTGATCATCCCGATAAATCCCATGTTCTTTCTCCTGCACCTATTTATTTTATTAGGATCAAATGCTTCAACTGCTTTTGCCACGATAGTTGAGCCCACTTCCTTTGCATGACCTAACTTTGTCACAGTAAATAGCTGAACCTTGCAACCTAGCATACCTGGTAGTTGCTTGAGCTATGATGTGCCTTATCCTGCTATGCATGCTATGCTTAGAGTTGTGTATGGTCTGTCATCTGGGAGATGAACAGAATTGTGGAATGTGTTCGGTGAGCAAAGGTTGTGTGTTGAACTTGATTTGGTAAAGGTACCGGTGAAAGGCTATGTAGGAGTACATGGCGGGTTGTTTCAATGGAACCGTCCATAGGAACTGAGTTCCGTGTATGTAATCCAAGACTAGATACTACCACATGCTGGGCCCTGAAATATGACCCCGCTCGGCCTATTAATCGCGTAGTACTCGGTCCAGGAGTTGCAAGTAGTTTCTGGTGTTTATAGTAATGATGGAGGCCGTGCATGGTGCTGACCTGAGAGGTGGGCCGTGATGTGGTAGGCGGTGGCACGGTGTACCAAGTGGCACCCGGATGGTGGGCTTGGGAACCCTGCGCACATCGTTTGAGGCCGTGGCGGAAACCTCGGCCGGACTTCCATACGGGTTACTCTCAGATAGGCGATAAACCTAGGCTAGGTACTAGTGTGGTTAACGGTCGTGGCCAACTCCCTCGCTGGGCTTCCGCTTGAAGGTTGCCGAGGTGCATGACGTGCACATGGCGATAAGTTGCGAGAGCGTGTGTGACGAAGTACACCCCTGCAGGGTTATGATCTATTCGAATAGCCGCGTCCGCGGATATGGACTACTTGGAGACATATGTTGTTCATAGATAACTTCAATGGCTACTCATAAAATTGCCAAGATAAGCGTGAGTGTCGTGGACGGCATTTCTGTGCGGAGACGGAATGATTCCACGATAGTGTATTGTTGTGGTGTTAGTGGACTCGTGTGCGAGAAATCAAGTTGTCAAAATTATTTTAAAAATGCAAGTTGTCTAGCCACGAGTCAAATGCTGGCTTTCCGCATGAAACCCCACAATACCTTTTGATACCTTGCATGAGTAGTTAGTTCTCCTAAAGTCTTGCTGAGTACCTTCGTACTCATGTTTGTTTAATAATTGTTGCAGAGGTTGCCAATGACCCTAATGGAGGGTTCTTCGTAGACATCGACGACGACGAGTAGCTGGTGTCCCAGCTACGATCTGGCCCTACATCGGTTCTGTAGTATAGTCAGGCCATGTGCCTTCTAGTTGCACTGTCTGTACCCAGACAGTTTATAACTCTTCCGCTGGCTTGTTTTTGTATGACTGCTACTATGGGTCGTGAGACCCTTAATGTGTAATATTATGTGTGTGGCTCTTCCGAGCCTCTTAAATAAAGGTTGTATGTTTATGGTTATGTTGTGATGCCATCGATGTATCTATACATATCGGTATGCCATGCGTACGTGTGTCGTACTTGATATGTATGGGGTTCGATTACCTAGTCGTGAACTTTGGTAGCACTCCTTACAAGGAAATGCCCCTTTGTGATCCAATGAGCCTTGGTAGTTCGCTACAGCTCCGGACACATTGGTTGACCGACATGTGTCCTTCTTAGCTGCTGTGTCTGTCCTCTTTGGGGAAATGTCACGCGACGTAATGGAGTCCTTGTAGCTTGCTACGACTCGTCTACGTTCGCTGATGACCGACACCTGCTTTGTTGGGTCATGTATGCCTGTCCTTGTGCGGTACTGCCACTCTGGTTTATGACTAGACATGTCGATCCGGGTTCTTTGACATTGGATTGCTAGCGACACTATCGCATACGTGAGTCAAAAGACGCAAACGGTCCCGGCTAAGGTAAGGCTGCAGCCGTGGAGTTAACCGTGCGTGAGACCACAAAGGGATGCGATGTGTTACAGGCTGGATTCCTATGGCTTAGGATCGGGGTCCCGATACTGTAGTGGACAAAGACGACGTCATCCTCGGCAAGTGGCCCAACTCCACATCCTTCAAACCTGCGGATGAGATCATTAAGTTCCAGTACACCCTACGGATCCTAATAAGATCGCGTACATCGGAGCTCAATTGGATCTCGCAATCAATGAAGCATTACGCGCCTTCTTGCGCAAAGATTGGGACATATTTGCCTGGCACCCCCCAGACATGCCAGAAATCCCTCGGGGGCTAGCGGAACACAGTCTGAACATAATTGCAGGTTAAAAGACTGTCAAATAGGCCATGCATCAATTTTCCGAACCAAAGCTTCAAGCAATGGGTGAAGAACTTGCCAAGCTATTAGAAGCCAGGTTCGTTAGATACATTAAACATCCCGACTGGTTGGCAAACCTAGTCATGGTAGCAAAGAAGGATAAATCTTGGCGGCTATGTGTCGATTTCAAGGACCTAAACAAGGCCTGCCCTAAGGATTCTTTCCCGTTACCTCAAATAGACCAAATTATCGATGAAACAGTGGGACACGACTCCTTATACTTCCTCGATGCTTACTGCGGATACCATCAGATCAAAATGAAGGAATCCGATCAGGCTACAACCGCCTTTATAACACCCTATGGGCCATTCTGCTTCAACACAATGCCGTTTGGGTTAAAAAAATGCGGGCGCCACTTACCAACGTATGATCCAGACATGCTTGGGGAAACAAATCAGAAAAACTGTGTAGGCATACGTGGACGATGTGGTCATTAAGACCAGACACGTCAGCCAACTGGTAGACGACCTCAAGGAAACCTTTGCCAACTTACGGGCATATGATATACGGCTTAATCCGGATAAGTGTGTCTTCGGAGTCCCAGCTGGCAAACTCCTCAGATTCATCGTGTCGCAAAGAGGAATTGAGGCCAATCCGGCCAAAATATGAGCATTATCACAACTCACTGCCCCAATAGAGCTACATCACGTCCAAAAGTTGGCACGCTGCATGGCGGCCTTAAGCCGGTTTATCTCTCGCCTCGGCGAGAAGGCCCTCCCACTCTATAGGTTGCTGAAGAAAACTAAGAACTTCAATTGGACTGACGAGGCCACTACGGCTCTGGAGGAAATCAAAGTGATACTGGCCAGCAACCCCATCCTAGTAGCACCCTACACAGGGGAGCCGATGTTGCTATACATCTCACCCACCAATCAAGTGGTTAGCACGGTCCTCGTCGCGGAATAAGAAGCTGAGGGTCAACAACTATGGATACAAAGGCTGGTATATTACATATCCGAGGTGCTCACCCCATGCAAAATTAGATACCCGCACTACCAAAAGATTGCTTACACAGTGTTTATAGCATCGCGCAAACTCAAACACTATTTCTAGGAATGTGCAGTCACTGTGACATCCGAACTACCACTGAGCGACATCATCAACAAGAAGGATGCCACTGACCGAATTGCCAAATGGGCGATCGAGCCCTTGTCGTTTGACATCACCTACAAGCCACGACGAGCTATTAAGTCTCAAGTACTGGCCGACTACGTCGCTAAATAGACTAAGGCCGAACTCCCCCATAGAGTATAGCACTTACGCTCATTAGACCATGTACTTTGACGGGTCCAAAACTCTGGCCGATTTGGGGGGCTGGAGTGATCCTCACATCACCTACCGGGGATAATGTTCGGTACATGGTACTATTCATGTATGCCGACTCGAATAACGCAACAGAGTACGAGGCGCTGCTACACGGTTTTCGGATAGTGGTCTCAATGGGCATACAAAGGCTTGAGGTACGACGAGACTCTAACCTCGCCATCTCAAAAATCAACGGCAAATTTGATGCAAAAAAAATCCAAAGATGGTAACAGATAGAAACGCTGTCCTCAAGATATCAGCACAATTCGAGGGGTTGGAGTTCCACCACGTCTCAAGAGACAACAACCATGCCGCGGATGTTCTTGCCCGCTTAGGCGCAAAGCGCGACCCTGTCCCGAGCAACACATTCCTAGAAAGGCTTTTTAAGGCATCCGTGGTATGGCAGGACGAAGGGGGTAGCACAAGAGCCGATGGTGTAGAGCATATTATACCACCTACACTCAAGCAAGATGATCAAATCATCGGCGGAACTTCAATTGAAGAAACACCCTCGGCACACGAGGTCATGGCAGTAATCGCGCGATGGACCAAACCCTTCCTTGCTTATCTCCTACGCAAGGTACTCCCTAGCGACCAGACAGAGGCGCGACACATCGTCCGTTGATCAAAGGCTTACAAGGTCCGTGAGGGCGAGCTATATAAAAAGAGCACCATAGGAGTCCTCCAACGGTGCATATCCGAGGATGAAGGAAGGCATCTTTTGGCCGAAGTACACGCCGGTATGGGCGGTCATCATGCAACAGCATGGCCCTTCGTCAGCAAGGTTTCTGAGCTGGTTTCTTCTAGCCGACAACCCGAGAGGATACCCACACGCTCGTTCAGCGTTGTGCGGCATGTCAACTTTTCGCGAATCAATCCACATGCCCCCAACAGCTCTTTGGACAATCCCGATCACCTGGCCCTTTGCGGTCTGGGGGTTGGATATGGTTGACCCACTTAAAGGGGGGACCAAGAAAAAGAAATACCTCCTGGTCATGGTCGAGAAGTTTACCAAATGGATTGAAGCAAAGCATGTTAGCTCAGCCAAGGCCGGGTTAGTAATCGACTTCTATATGGTGTCGTGCACTGTTAGAGTGTCACGCATAGCATAATAACGGACAACAGATCCAATTTCAGCGCCCAAGAGGTAAAAGATCGGTGCACAAATTTGGGCGTCAAGCTCGACTATGCCTCCGTATACCACCCGCAGCCAATGGAAAAGTACAAAGAGCCAATGGGCTCATTATGAGCGGTATTAAATCTCGGCTGGTCCGCTCTCTTAAAGAGTCCGACTGCCAATGGGTGGAGGAGCTCGACTCCGTACTACGGGACTTGAGTACCACCCCGAATCGTTCGAGAGGGTACACACCATTTTTCATGGTTTATAGGGCTGAAGAGGTCCTCCCCTGCGACATTAGCCACGACGCACCTCGGATATGTATGTACGAGGAAAACGAGGCTGAGTTGGATCTGAAAGACGACTTAGACGCATTGGAAGGCGAGCGCGACGTAACTCGGGCCCAATCTGCTTTCTATCAACCCCAAGCTCTGCGCTGTCAGAGCAAGGAAGTCCGAGCAAAGGCATACAACTTGGGCGAACTCATCCTACACCTCCGAGAGAAGTAGAAGCATAATTAAACTTCACTCAAAGTGGGAGGTCCCTTCTATAATTGATGAAGTCTTAAAAAGAGAAGCTTATCACCTACGCAACTCAAAGGACAACCGCCTCGAGTCGAACCCGTGGAATGCAGCTCGTCTTTTGCGTTTCTACGGCTAGACCTACGTCGTTACCTTCTTTCCATCATTGTATTTTTATTTTTTCCAAAAGTTTTTTTTAGGGCTTATTAGACGGTCCCAGGGTGTGTTCGGCTTAACCGAACTGCTTTGAGCATTTATCAGAACATCTGTGCTAAATGGAATGATCAAATAGCACGTGGGGGCTTCATCAAGAAGTCGTTTAATGTATTCGTCACACCTACTTGTTTATGTATATACACCTCGACTCAACATCAATTCCCTCCATTATATGCATCAATGGGACATAAGATCCTTGCAATGCTGGGTTGCCTAGCTCCTGTGCTTACCCTCTATGTTCCTGCTACTTCTTGAGCTTGCGTTGGTTTTTCCCTTGAAGAGGAAAGGGTGATGTAGCAAAGTAGAGATAAGTATTTCCCTCAGTTTGAGAACCAAGGTATCAATCCAGTAGGAGTATCAAGATGAGGCACCAATGAACCTGCGCAAAAACAAACAAACTTGCACCCAACGCGATAAAGGGGTTGTCAGCAAGGTATTTTTGGGATTTTTGTATGTAGATTTGAATATATGATGTGTAAAATAGACCCGGGGGCCATAGTGTTCACTAGAGGCTTCTCTCATGATAGCAAGTATTACGGTGGGTGAACGAATTACTGTCGAGCAATTGATAGAATCGCACAAAGTCATGACGATATCTAAGGCAATGATCATACATATAGGCATCACGTCCGAGTCAAGTAGACCGATACTTTCTGCATCTACTACTATTACTCCATACATCGACCGCTATCCAGCATGCATCTAGTGTATTAAATTCATAACAAACAGAGTAACGCCTTAAGCAAGATGACATGATGTAGAGGGATAAATTCATGCAATATGATATAAACCCCATCTTTTTATCCTTGATGGCAACAACACGATGCGTGCCTCGCTACCCCTTCTATCACTAGGTGAGGACACCGCACGGTATGAACCGAAAACCAAGCACTTCTCCCATTGTAAGAATTGTAGATCAAGTTGGCCAAACGAAACCCATAACCCGAAGAGAATTACAAGGATACGAAATCATGCATATAAGAAATCAGAGAAGACTCAAATAATATTCATATATAATCTGATCATAATTCATCAGATCTTGACAAACACACCGCCAAAGAAAGTTAAATCGGATAGATCTCCATGAAGATCATGGAGAAGTTTGTATTGAAGATCCAAGAGAGAGAAGAAGACATCTAGCTACTAGCTATGGACCCGAATGTCTGTGGTGAACTACTCACGCATCATCGGAGAGGCAATGGTGTTGATGAAGAAGCCCTCAGTGTTCAAATCCCCTCCTATAGGGCACCAGAACGGTCCCTAGATGGGATCTCCGGAGACAGAAGCTTGCGGCGGCAAAAATGTATTTTCGTGGCTCTCTCTGTAGGTTTCGGGATTTTTGGGAATTTATAGGCGAAAGAGGTAGGGCAAAGGAGGCAAGGGGGGCTCACGAGCCTGCTAGGTGCGCCCCCTAGGGCGCGCCTAGGGGGCTCGTGACCTCCCACGAGACCTCATGCCTTGGTTCTCAAGTCTTCTGGGTATCTTCTGTTATGGAAAAAATCATCCCACATGTTTTATTCCGTTTGGAGTCCGTTTAATATTCTTTTCTGAAAAAGGTCAAAAACACGGAAAAAAATAGAAACTGGCACTAGGCACTGAGTTAATAGGTTAGTCCCAAAAATGATATAAAATGGCATATAAATGCATATAAGACATCCCAAGTTGATAATATAATAGCATGGAAAAGACGTATCAGTTCCCGATATATTCGGCTAGGGGTTAAAGGGAGCACTGCTCCGATTGTTACGATCGGTTCGCTCGGATATATACCTCAAACGGGTAAAGCCAAAATCTAGCGTTTCTTAAGAGACAACTTGGTCAGCTATGAATGAGGTCCATCTAATTGACACTTTTTGTCGTAACATCTGTCTGTACTACATGGAGAAATGGCTACACCGACTATAACTTATGTAGGAGCCTGGAAAAAGGAGCCCATCAAGGAACTATTTTTCCGGAAGATGTTTCTTACGTCGCATCATAATATAACATACCCCCCCCCCCCGTGTACTCTTTTTCTGTTAGCACCAAATGGCCAGATTCCCTGGTTATCGGAAATTAGTTACTATTATCATAGGATACAAAGTACGAAACAGTACCCATATGTTATAGGGGAGGTAGAAGCCGATGGCCTCTTAAAGACATAGTTTTCAAAACATGAATGGAAGTGCCTTAACGCACAAATATGACATTACATATGATCACACGCTTGGCGGTTGGTCGAGATGATCTACTATAGCATCTAAAGCGCAGTCTTCTTGTGACAGGTGTGCGGCGGGCATCACTTGATCATACACCAGGTGAAGAGGAATTTCTTTCTCATCTGGCCCTGCCGGCCCAACCCAAACCATGTTCTCGGGACGAAGTCTATAATTTTTGATGGTCTTCACCATAGCCCACACCTCCCGAGCTCCTTCTCCGCAGGACGAAGTCTTCCATAGTTCAAAGCGGCAGTGGGCTCCTCTAAACAGCTCGGTGATACGTCTCAAACGTATCTATAATTTTTGATGGTTTCACGCTGTTATCTTGTCTTCTTTTGTTGTTTTATGTACCTTTTATATCTTTTTTGGGACTAACTTATTAATTCAGTGCCAAGTGCCAGTTCGTGTTTTTTGTGTGTGCTTTTGACTCTTTCCAGATCTGATTTTGGAACGGAGTCCAAACGGAAGAAAAACCCCGAAATGATTTTTTCCCGAACGGAAGAAGATCAGGGGGCCTTTGGGCCAAGCCAGGTGGGCTCCAGGGAGCTCACAAGCCCCCACTCCGCCACCAGGAGGAGGTGGCGATGGGCAGGCTTGTGGCCTCCCTGGCCACTCCATGACCTAGATCTTTGGCAAATATTCCGCAAAAAATCAGGGGAGCCTCGAAAATACTTTTCCGCCGCCGCAAGCTTCCATTTCTGCGAGATCTCATCTGGAGACCCTTCCCGGCGCCCCGCCGGAGAGGACTTTGGAGTTGGAGGGCTTCTTCATCATCATCATCGCCCCTCCAATGAATCGTGAGTAGTTCACTTCAGACCTACGGGTCCGTAGTTAGTAACTAGATGGCTTCTTCTCTCTCTTGGATCTTCAATACAAAGTTCTCCATGATCTTCATGGAGATCTATCTGATGTAATCTTCTTTGGCGGTGTGTTTGTCGAGATCCGATGAATTGTGGATTTGTGATTAGATTATCTATGATATATATTTGAGTCTTTGCTGATTTCTTATATGCATGATTTCATATCCTTGTAAGTCTCTCCGAGTCTTGGGTTTTGTTTGGCCAACTAGATCTATGATTCTTTCAATGGGAGAAGTGCTTGGTTTTGGGTTCTACCATGTGGTGACCTTTCCCAGTGACAGTAGGGGCAGCAAGGCACACATCAAGTAGTTGCCATCAAGGGTAAAAAGATGGGTTTTTAATCATTGGTTTGAGATTATCCCTCCACATCATGTCATCTTGCTTAAGGTGTTACTCTGTTCTTATGGACTTAATACACTAGATGCATGCTGGATAGTAGTCGATGTGTGGAGTAATAGTAGTAGATGCAGGAAGCATCGGTCTACTTGTTTTGGACGTGATGCCTATAGATATAATCATTGCATAGATATCGTCACGACTTTGCGCGGTTCTATCAATTGCTCGACTGTAATTTGTTCACCCACCGTCTACTTGCTTTCATGAGAGAAGCCACTAGTAAACTCTACGGCCCCCGGGTCTATTCACATCCATCGTTTACACCTCCGCTTTTACTTTGCTTTGTTACTTTGTTGCTTTCACTTCTCACTTGGCAAACAATCTATAAGGGATTGACAACCCCTTCATAGCTTTGGGAGCAAGCTTTTGTGTTTGTGCAGGATCTTGTGATACTCCTCCACCGGATTGATACCTTGGTTCTCAACTTGAGGGAAATACTTACCGTCGCTGTGCTACATCACCCTTTCCGCTTCAAGGGAACACCAACGCAAGGCTCCAAGGCCACGGGGGAAATACTTTGCATACTTGCCTAGGAAGTCCCTTAAGGCGTAGCCGCAGCTGAAGGATTCCTGGTGTCGTCGACACACCTGTTTCTGACGCCATTGGAAGGACTTTTGTGCATTAGCATAGCTGACATCAGAAGCATTTTTGGCGCCATTGCCGGGGAGGAGAAATCAAGATCTATCCAAGTAGGTCGCACAAACTCTTCTCTTGCATTTACTTTTGTTTCCAGTTGCCTCTCGTTTTCCTCTCCCCCACTTCACATTTGCCGTTTTCGTTTGCCTTTTTTTTCGTTTGCCTTTTTTCGTTCACCCTTTTTCTCGCTTGCTTTCTGTTCGCTTGTGTGCCATGTGCCTTCAATACTTTTGCATCTTCATTTGTTAATCTCTTTAGCAGACCCACTTATGTGGAACGAATTGCTAGTGAGTTGAGGGAAATTGACTATTTCTATGGAGTTTTGCTTAAGATGCATGAATCTGAAAATTGTGAGGAAGAAATTCATCAAGTGATTCACGAGGGCTCCTTGGATGAAAAGCATGATTGCAATGGTTTCACTATAAATTCTGTTAGTGACAATCATGCTAAAAATATGCAAAACCCTAAGCTTGGGGATGCTAGTTTTGCTTTGACCACTACTTGTTGCAATAATCATGATTGGGGTGATGATCTTTCTTATGATCTTGAAAATTTGTTCAAGCCCCATGATGAATATGATATTTGCAATAATATTGGAAGTGGGTTTGGAGACGTCATGACTTTGGTTGATGATAATCCCACTATTTTTGAAGAGCGTCAACTTTGCATGCATGTGGATCATGAAAAGAATATCCCATGTGATAGTTAAATTGTTGAATTCATTCATGATGCTACTGAAAATTACTATGAGAGAGGATCATATGCTTCTACTTATTGCAATAGTATCAAGCTTCCTCTCCATGTGTTGAAATTTTTAAAGATATGCTTGTTTTGCCTTCCTATGCTAGTTGATTCTTGCTCCAACAAGTTGTTTGTTCACAAAACCCTATGCATAGGAAGTGGGTTAGACTTAAATGTGCTAGCCATATGCTCCAGGATGCTCTCGTTGTGTTTCAATCCTTACCTTTTATGTGAGCATCATTGAAATCAATGCCTAGCTAAGGGCGTTAAACAAAAGCGCTTGTTGGGAGGCAACCCAACGAATCTATCCTTTTTCTTTCTGTTTTGTGTTTCCCACACTTTCATAATTCTATTATGATTGTGTTTTTTGTGTTTCTTTTTGCGTTTGTGCCAAGCAAAACCGTTATGATTAGTCTTGGGGATGATCGTTTGGTCATGCTGGAAAAGACAGAAACTTTCTGCTAATGAAACAAATTTTCATTTTTTTTTGTAAGAGCTTTTGAGTTGATTCGTTTTGCTTCTGATTGCTACGCAAATTCTTCAGACTGTCAAAAAATTTCAGAATTTTTTAAGTAACAGAGGTATACGAAATATACAGATTGCTACAGACTGGTCTGTTGTTAACAGATTCTGTTTTTGTTGTGTTGGTTGCTTATTTTGATGAAACTATGGATAGTATCGGGGGGTATTAGACATGGAAGATTGAAAGTACAGTAACCCAACATCAGCACAAGTAGAATTTAATTTTGCTATAGCACCCAAGGAAGTGGTGGTTTGCTTTCTTGTACTAATGATATCACGAGTTTCTGTTTAAGTTTCGGGTTGTGAAGTTTTCAAGTTTTGGGTGAAGTTCTATGGACAAAGAGATAAAGAGTGGCAAGAGCTCAAGCTTGGGGATGCCTGATACGTCTCAAGCGTATCTATAATTTTTGATGTTTTCACGCTGTTATCTTGCCTTCTTTGTATGTTTTATGTACCTTTTTATATCTTTTTGGGACTACCAAGTGCCAGTTCCTGTTTTTTCCGTGTTTTTGACTCTTTTCATATCTGATTTTGGAACGGAGTCCAAACGGAAGAAAAACCCCGAAATGATTTTTTCCCGAACGGAAGAAGTCCAGGGGGCTTTTTGGCCAAGCCAAGTGGGCTCCAGGGAGCCCACAAGCCCCCACTCCGCCACCAGGGGGCGGCGGTGGGCAGGCTTGTGGCCTCCCTGGCCGCCCCCTGACCTAGATCTTTGGCCTTTAAATTCCCAAATATTCTGCAAAAAATCAGGGGAGCCTCGAAAATACTTTTCCGCCGCCGCAAGCTTCCGTTTCCGCGAGATCTCATCTGGAGACCCTTCCCGGCACCCTGCCGGAGGGGACTTTGGAGTTGGAGGGCTTCTTCATCATCATCATCGCCCCTCCAATGACTCATGAGTAGTTCACTTCAGACCTACGGGTCTATAGTTAGTAGCTAGATGGCTTCTTCTCTCTCTTGGATCTTCAATACAAAGTTCTCCATGATCTTCATGGAGATCTATCCGATGTAATCTTCTTTGGCGATGTGTTTGTCGAGATCCGATGAATTGTGGACTTATGATGAGATTCTCTATGATATATATTTGAGTCTTTGCTGATTTCTTATATGCATGATTTGATATCCTTGTAAGTCTCTCCGAGTCTTGGGTTTTGTTTGGCCAACTAGATCTCTGATTCTTGCAATGGGAGAAGTGCTTGGTTTTGGGTTCTGCCATGTGGTGACCTTTCCGAGTGACAGTAGGGGCAGCAAGGCACACATCAAGCAGTTGCCATCAAGGGTAAAAATATGGGGTTTTATCATTGGTTTGAGATTATCCCTCTACATCATGTCATCTTGCTTAAGGCGTTACTCTGTTCTTATGGACTTAATACACTAGATGCATGCTGGATAGCGGTCGATGTGTGGAGTAATAGTAGTAGATGCAGAAAGTATCGGTCTACTTGTTTTGGACGTGATGCCTATAGTAATAATCATTGCATAGATATCGTCACGACTCTGCACAGTTCTATCAATTGCTCGACAGTAATTTGTTCACCCACCGTCTACTTGCTTTCATGAGAGAAACCACTAGTAAACACTACGGCCCCTGGGTCTATTCACATCCATCGTTTACATCTCCGCTTTTACCTTGCTTTGTTACTTTGTTGCTTTCAGTTCTCACTTGGCAAACAATCTATAAGGAATTGACAACCCCTTCATAGCGTTGGGTGCAAGCTTTTGTGTTTTTGCAGGATCTTGAGATACTCTTCCGCCGGATTGATACCTTGGTTCTCAAACTGGGGGAAATACTTACCATTGCTGTTCTACATCACCCTTTTCACTTTGAGGGAACACCAACGCAAGGCTCCAAGGCCACATGGGAAATCCTTTGCATACTTGCCTAGGAAGTCCCTTAAGGCGTAGCTGTAGCTGAAGGATTCCTCGTGCCGTCGACACAACTATTTTTGGCGCCGTTGCAAGGTATACACATCAAACATCAGAAGAATTTCTGGCGTCGTTGCCGGGGAGGAGAAATCAAGATCTATCCAAGTAGGTCTCACAAACTCTTCTCTTGCATTTACTTTTGTTGCCAGTTGCCTCTCGTTTTTCTCTCCCCCACTTCACATTTGCCGTTTTCATTCGCCTTTCTCCTTCGTCGTTTTCTTTTGCCTTTGTCGTCCTCTTTCGCCCGTCTGCTCTTAGGTTTGTTCGTGAGACAGCTTTCCTCATGGCCAAACCAAACTATTTCAGAAAATTGGAAGAGATTGAAACTAATGTCAAAAGTTTCATGTCTTCTCAGTTTGACCAAAATAGTTACTTCCGTAGGGAATTAAAAGAGCAAAATTCCTTTTTGGTCTGTTTGAATAAAGAGGTTGATGATATGGCCAATGATTTCCTCGCACTTAGTTCTCAGTTTGCTCGCCTTGAAAGATTGGTGGGCCAAATTTCTGACAAGTAGGCTACCTTAGTCAATAAGATGGCAGCTAAACCTGAATTTTGTGATGCAAATCACGAAGATCTTAAAGTGCTTGGTGTGTCTCCTCTTGAATCTTTGTTTCCGCGTGTCAAACCTACTTATGGAGGGGCTGGATATGAATCCACTTTGGTTGAAAAACGCCCCAATGATTCGGAGTCCACCTATCTTGATGATAAAGGTGTGGAGAGTGGAGTAGAAGAAGTCAAAATTTTGGGTAGTTATGAAACTCCCACTTTGGATTTCAAGGAATTCAATTATGATAATTGCTCCTTGTTTGAATGCATTTCTTTGATGCAATCCATTGCAAACTCTCCACATGCTTATAGCCAAAGCAAAGCCTTTACCGCGCATATCGTAGATGCTATGATGAAATCTCTTGAAGAGAAGCTCGAACTAGAAGTCTCTATACCTAGAAAACTTCATGACGAGTGGGAACCTACTATCGAAATCAAGATAAAAATACTATGAGTGCAATGCTTTGTGTGATTTGGGTGCTAGTGTTTCCGCGATTCCAAAGTCTTTATGTGATATTCTTGGTTTTCATGAGATTGAAGAGTGTTCTCTTAATTTGCATCTTGCGGATTCTACCATCAAGAAGCCCATGGGGAGGATCGATGATGTTCTTATTGTTGCAAATAAGAACTATGTACCCGTGGATTTCATTGTACTTGACATAGATTGCAATCCTTCAGGTCCCATTATTCTTGGTAGACCTTTCCTAAGGACTATTGGTGCTATCATCGATATGAAGGAAGGGAATATTAGATTTCAATTTACCTTAAAGAAGGGCATGGAGCACTTTCCTAGAAAGAAGATAAGATTACCTTATCAATCTATGATGAGGGCTACTTATGGTTTGAGTACCAAAGATGACTATACGTGACTCCATCACTTTCGCCTAGCTAAGGGTGTTAAACAAAAGCGCTTGTTGGGAGGCAACCCAACGAATCTATCCTTTTTCTTCCTGTTTTGTGTTTTCCACACTTTAATTTTGTTATGATTGTGTTTTTTGTGTTTCGTTTTGCATTCGTGCCAAGCAAAACCATTATGATTAGTCTTGAGGTTGATCGTTTGGTCACGCTGGAAAAGACAGAAACTTTCTGCTCACGGAAAGAATTTTCGGTTTATTTCTGCATGAGATTTTGAGTCGATTCTTGTTGCTGCTGATTGCTACGCAAATTCTTTAGACTGTCGTAATTTTTCAGAATTTTGGAAGTAACAGAGGTATACGAAACATACAGATTGCTACAGACTGGTCTGCTGTTAATAGATTCTGTTTTTGTTGTGTTGGTTGCTTATTTTGATGAAACTATGGATAGTATCGGCGGGTATTAGCCATGGAAGATTGAACGTACAGTAACCCAACATCAGCACAAGTAGAATTTTAGTTTGCTACAGTACCTAAGGAAGTGGTGGTTTGCTTTCTTGTACAAATGTTATCATGAGTTTCTGTTTAAGTTTCGTGGTGTGAAGTTTTCAAGTTTTGGGTGAAGTTCTTATGGACAAAAAGATAAAGAGTGGCAAGATCTCAAGCTTGGGGATGCCCAAGGCACCCCAAGAGATTCAAGGATGCCGTAAAAGCCTAAGCTTGGGGATGCCCCGGGAAGGCATCCCCTCTCTCGTCTTCAATCTATAGGTAACGTTACTTGGGGCTATATTTTTATTCACCACATGTTATGTGTTTTTGCTTGGAGCGTCTTGTATCGTAGGAGTCTTTTTTTGTGTCATAATCATCCTTTCTGCACACCTAGAGAGAGAGACATGAACTCACCGTGATTTTGTCGATCTTCACTTATATCTTTTGGTAGACAATTCAGCTCACATGTGCTTCACTTATATCTTTTGAGCTAGATACTTTTGCTCTATGTGCTTCACTTATACCTTTTAGAGCACAGCGGTGCATGGCTTGGTAGTTGATCTATGCTTTGAAAGTAGTCTCAAAAGGGGTAGTTATCCAAAGGGATACGAAAACTTCCACCTTCATGTGGATTGAATAGTTAGAGAAGTTTGATTCATCTCAATTAGTTTTGAGTTGTGGTTATGGTAATATTGAAGTCATGCTAGTAAGGTGTTGTGGATCTAGAAATACTTGTGTTGAAGTTAGTGGTTCCTGTAGCATGCACGTATGGTGAACCGCTATGTGATGAAGTCTGAGCATGATTAGGGTATTGATTGTCATCCTTTGTGTGGCGGTCGGGATCGCGCGATGGTTTATACCGACCAACCCTTCCCCAAGGAGTATGCGTTGAATGCTTTCTTTCGATTACTAATAAAACTTTTGCAACAAGTATATGAGTTCTTCATGACTAATGTTGAGTCCATGGTTTAGATGGACTTTCACCTTCCACCATCACTATCTTCTTAGTGCCGCGCAACTTTCGCCGGTGGACAAAATCCACCATTAGCCTCCCTCAAAACAGCCACCATACCTACCTACTATGACTTTTTCAAAGTCACTCCGAGATATATTGCCATGCAACTACCACCATGATATGTGCCACCACGTCTACATTGCCTTTGCACGATCGTAAGATAGCTAGCATGATGTTTCCATTGATGTCTATGCCATGCTAGATCATTGCCACGGTACACTACCGAAGGCATTCCATATAGAGTCATTGTTGCTCTAAGTTTTGAGTTGAAAGTGCGATGATCATCATTATTGGAGCATTCTCCCATGTGAGGTAATAAAAGAGGCCAAAGAAGCCCACAAAAAATGAGGCCAAAGAGCCCAAGAAAATAAAATAAAATAAAATAAAAATGAGAGAAAAAGAGAAAAGGGACAATGCTACCACTTTTTCCACACTTGTGCATTTTGAGCACCATGATCTTCATGATTGAGAGTCTCTCGTTTTGTCACCACCATATAGCTAGTGGGAAATTCTCATTATATAACTTAGCTTGTATATTCCAATGACAGGCTTCCTCAAAAGTGCCTTAGGTCTTCGTGAGCAAGAAAGTTGGATGCACACCCACAAGTTTTCTTTAAGAGCTTTCACATACTTGTAGCTCTAGTGCATCATTTGTATGGCAATCCCTACTCATTCACATTGATATCTATTGATGAGCATCACCACAGCTCATTGATATGCCTAGTTAATGTGACTACCTTCTACTTTTTTTGTCTTGAAACCTCCACCACATTCCACACCATCTATAGTGCTATAACCATGGCTCACACTCATGTATTGCGTGAGAGTTGAAAATGTTTGAGAAAGTAAAGGTGTGAAACAATTACTTGGACAATACCGGGGTTGTGCATGATTTAAACTCGTTGTGCAATGATGATAGAGCATAGCCACACTATATGCTTTTGTAGGGATAACTTTCTTTTGGCCTTGTTATTTTGAAAGTTCATGATTACTTTGCTAGTTTGGTTGAATTATTATTGTTTCCACGTCAATAGCAAACTATTGTTTTGAATCTAATGGATCTGAACATTCACGTCACATAAGATGAATTACAAAGGACACCTATGCTAGGTAGCATGAAAGCATCAAAAATTCATTCTTATCACTTCCCTACTCGAGGACGAGCAGGAGTTAAGCTTGGGGATGCTTGATACGTCTCAAACGTATCTATAATTTTTGATGTTTTCACGCTGTTATCTTGCCTTCTTTGCTATGTTTTTATGTACCTTTTTATATGTTTTTGGGACTAACTTATTAATTCAGTGCCAAGTGCCAGTTCCTGTTTTTCCGTGTTTTTGACTCTTTTCAGATCTGATTTTGGAACGGAGTCCAAACGGAAGAAAAACCCCGAAATGATTTTTTCCCGAACGAAAGAAGTCCATGGGGCTTTTGGGCCAAGCCAGGTGGGCTCGAGGGAGCCCACAAGCCCCCACTCCACCACCAGGGGGAGGCGGCGGTGGGCAGGCTTGTGGCTTCCCTGGCCGCCCCCTGACCTAGATCTTTGGCCTTTAAATTCCCAAATATTCCACAAAAAAACATGGGAGCCTCGAAAATACTTTTCCGCCGCCGCAAGCTTCCGTTTCCGCGAGATCTCATCTGGAGACCCTTCCCGGCACCCTGCCGGAGGGGACTTTGTAGTTGGAGGGATTCTTCATCATCATCATCACCCCTCCAATGACTCGTGTGTAGTTCACTTCAAACCTACGGGTCCGTAGTTAGTAGCTAAATGGCTTCTTCTCTCTCTTGGATCTTCAATACAAAGTTCTCCATGATCTTCATGGAGATCTATCCGATGTAATCTTATTTGGCGGTGTGTTTGTTGAGATCCGATGAATTGTGGACTTGTGATCAGATTATATATGATATATATTTGAGTCTTTGCTGATTTCTTATATGCATGATTTGATATCCTTGTAAGTCTTTCCGAGTCTTGGGTTTTGTTTGGCCAACTAGATCTATGATTCTTTCAATGGGAGAAGTGCTTGGTTTTGGGTTCTGCCATGTGGTGACCTTTTCCAGTGATAGTAGGGGCAGCAAGGCACACATCAAGCAGTTGCCATCAAGGGTAAAAAGATGGGGGTTTTATCATTGGTTTGAGATTATCGTGTTGGAATTATGCCCTAGAGGCAATAATAAATATATTATTATTATAATTCCTGTATCAAGATAATCGTTTATTATCCATGCTATAATTGTATTGAATGAAGACTTATATACATGTGTGGATACATAGACAAAACATTGTCCCTAGCAAGCCTCTAGTTGGATAGTCAGGGTCTTGTGACTATGTACAAGGTGTTGTTGCTTGATAACTGGATCACGTCATTAGGAGAATCACGTGATGTACTAGACCCAAACTAATAGACGTAGCATGTAGATCGTGTCATTTTGTTGCTACTGTTTTCTGCGTGTCAAGTATTTGGTCCTATGACCATGAGATCATATAACTCAGTGACAGCGGAGGAACGCTTTGTGTGTATCAAATGTCGCAACGTAACTGGGTGACTATAAAGATGCTCTAAAGGTATCTCCGAAGGTGTTCGTTGAGTTAGTATGGATCGAGACTGGGATTTGTCACTCCGTATGACGCAGAGGTATCTTGGGGCCCACTCGGTAATACAACATCACACACAAGCCTTGCAAGCAATGTAACTTAGTGTAAGTTGCGGGATTTTGTATTACGGAACGAGTAAAGAGACTTGCCGGTAAACGAGATTGAAATAGGTATGCGGATACTGACGATCGAATCTCGGGCAAGTAACATACCGAAGGACAAAGGGAATGACATACGGGATTATATGAATCCCTGGCACTGAGGTTCAAACGATAAGATCTTCGTAGAATATGTGGGATCCAATATGGGCATCCAGGTCCCTCTATTGGATATTGACCGAGGAGTCACTCGGGTCATGTCTACATAGTTCTCGAACCCACAGGATCTGCACACTTAAGGTTCGACGTTGTTTTATGCGTATTTGAGTTATATGATTGGTTACCGAATGTTGTTCGGAGTCCCGGATGAGATCACGGAAGTCACGAGGGTTTTCGGAATGGTCCGGGAACGAAGATTGATATATAGGATGACCTCATTTGATTACCGGAAGGTTTTCGGAGTTACCGGGAATGTACCGGGAATGACGAATGGGTTCCGGGTGTTCACCGGGGGGTGGGAGCCCACCCCGGGGAAGCCCATAGGCCTTGGGGGTGGCGCACCAGCCCTTGGTGGGCTGGTGGGACAGCCCAAGAAGGCCCTATGCGCCATAGATAGAAAATCAAAGAGAAAAGAAAAAAAGGGAGGTAGGAAAGAAGAGAAGGACTCCACCTTCCAATCCTAGTTGGACTAGGATTGGAGGAGGACTCCTCCTCCCTTGGTGGAGCAGCCCTTGGGGCTCCTTGAGCCTCAAGGCAAGCCTCCCCTTCCCTCCTCCTATATATATGGAGCTATTAGGGCTGATTTGAGACGACTTTTGCCACGGCAGCCCGACCACATACCTCCACGGTTTTACCTCTAGATCGCGTTTCTGCGGAGCTCGGGCGGAGGCCTGCTGAGATTAGATCACCACCAACCTCCGGAGCGCCGTCACGCTGCCGGAGAACTCATATACCTCTCCGTCTCTCTTGCTGGATCAAGAAGGCCGAGATCATCGTCGAGCTGTACGTGTGCTGAACGCGGAGGTGTCGTCCGTTCGGCACTAGATCATGGGACGGATCGCAGGACGGTTCGTGGGACGGTTCGCGGGGTGGATCGAGGGGCGTGAGGACGTTCCATTACATCAACCGCGTTTCTTAACGCTTCTGCTGTGCGATCTACAAGGGTACGTAGATCGGAAATCCCCTCTCGTAGATGGACATCACCATGATAGGTCTTCGTGCGCGTAAGAAAATTCTTGTTTCCCATGCGACGTTCCCCAACGTATCCCTCTACATCATGTCATCTTGCTTAAGGCGTTACTCTGTTCTTATGGACTTAATACACTATATGCATCCTGGATAGCGGTCGACGTGTGGAGTAATAGTAGTAGATGCAGAAAGTATCGGTCTACTTGTTTCGGACGTGATGCCTACAGAAATAATCATTGCATAGATATCATCACCACTCTTTACAGTTCTATCAATTGCTCGACGGTAGTTTGTTCACCCACCGTCTACTTGCTTTCATGAGAGAAGCCACTAGTAAACACTACGACCCCCGGGTTAATTCACATCCATTGTTTACATCTCCGCTTTTACTTTGCTTTGTTACTTTGTTGCTTTCAGTTCTCACTTGGCAAACAATCTATAAGGGATTGATAACCCCTTCATACCGTTGGGTGCAAGCTTTTGTGTTTGTGCAGGATCTTGAGATACTCTTCCGCCGGATTGATACCTTGGTTCTCAAATTGGGGGAAATACTTACCGTCGATGTGCTACATCACCCTTTCTGCTTCGAGGGAACACCAACGCAAGGCACCAAGGCCACGGGGGAAATCCTTTGCATACTTTCCTAGGAAGTCCCTTAAGGCGTAGCCGTAGCTGAAGGATTCCTGGTGCCGTCGACACAACTATTTCTGGCGCCGTTGCAAGGGATATACAGCAAACATCAATTCCCAAGGCACCCCAAGAGATTCAAGGATGCCGTAAAAGCCTAAGCTTGGGGATGCCTGATGACCCACAAGTATAGGGGATCAATTGTAGTCCTTTCGATAAGTAAGAGTGTCGAACCCAACGAGGAGAAGAAGGCTCTGATAAATGGATTTCAGCAAGGTAATAACTGCAAGCACTGAAAGTAGCGGTAACAAGTGATTGTGTAGCGAGGTGAAACGTAGCAAGCAAAGAGTAACAAGTAACAAGTAGTAGCAACGGTGCAGCAAGTGGCCCAATCCCTTTTGTAGAAAGGGACAAGCCTGAACAAAGTCTTCTAGGAGGAAAAACGCTCCCGAGGACACACGGGAATTTCTGTCATGCTATTTTCATCATGTTCATATGATTCGCGTTCGTTACTTTGATAGTTTGATATGTGGGTGGACCGGCGCTTGGGTACTGCCCTTACTTGGGCAAGCATCCCACTTATGATTAACCTCTCTCGCAAGCATCCGCAACTACAAAAGAAGAATTAAGACAAAGTCTAACCATAGCATTAAACTATTGGATCAAAATCAGCTCCTCACGAAGCAATGCATAGACCGGGGTTTAAGCTTCTGTCACTCCAGCAACCCATCATCTACTTACTACTTCCCAATGCCTTCTTCTAGGCCCAAATATGGTGAAGTTTTATGTTGTCGACATTCACATAACACCACTAGCAGAAAAACAACATACAACATATCAAAATACCGAACGAATATCAAATTCACATGACTATTATTAACATGACTTATCCCATGTCCTCAGGAACATAAGAAAATACTCACAAGACATAATCATAATCATGACCAGAGGAGTAATGAATAGCATCAAGGATCTGAACATAAACTCTTCCACCAAGTAATCCAACTAGCATCAACTACAAAGAGTAATCAACACTACTAGCAACCTTACAAGTACCAATCGGAGTTGCGAGACGAAGATTGGTTACAAGAGAAGAACTAGGGGTTGGAGAGGAGATGGGGCTGATGAAGATGTTGATGAAGATGCCTCCCCTCCGATGAGAGGAGTGTTGGTGATGACGATGGCGACAAATTCCCACTCCGGGAGGGAAGTTTCCCCGGCAGGATCGTCCTGCCGGAGCTCTTGATTGGATCTGCTCAAGTTCCGCCTCGTGGTGGCGGCGAAACCACGAAAAAGATCCCTCCTTATTTTTTCCAAACCAGGACGCTTCATATAGAAAAAGAGGGGGCTAGTGGGCCTTCAGGCAGCCCACAAGCTTGCCCACCGCCACCGGGGGGGTGTTGGCGGACTGGGGGCTTGTGGGGCCCTGGTGGCCCCCCTCCGGTAGTTCTTTCACCCAGTATTTTTAATATAATCCAGAAAAAATCCACGTAAAATTTCAGGGCATTTGGAGATGTGCAGAATAGTGGACTAGGATTTGCTCATTTTCCAGTCCAGAATTCCAGCTGCCTGAATTCTCCCTCTTCAAATAATCCTTGCAAAATAAGAGAGAAAAGGCATAAATATGGTACCACAAGTAATATAACAGCCCAAAAAGAAATAAATATCAATATGAAAGCATGATGCAAAATGGACGTATCAAATCCCCCAAGCATAGACCTCGCTTGTCCTCAAGCGAAAACCAAGTTCCATAAACATGTCCACATGTTGAGGGACGAAGGTGTCGATAAAACATAATACGGACATGAGGGCATCATGATCACACATAGGACAGAAATATATCATAAATATTCTTATGGGAAAGTAACAATTCCTTCACAAAGCAAATCATGAAGCAAAAACCTTACCGAGAAGTGACCAACAACAGTCCATAGTCATTGAAGCAATTGCAATTTATCACAACATCAGAAAGAGTCAAATAAGAGCTTGTAAGGCAAACCCACATACTCAATCATCTCTTTTGTTTTCCACAATTGTTACAACTCACGTGGTACTCATGGTGTCAAAGTTTCAGCTGGACACAGAGGAAGATAGGGGCTTATAGTTTGCCTCCCAACCATTTACCTCAAGGGTAAAGTCAACAATAATAAAGCATGAGTACTCAACTCCAAGTTGATATATGACTATAGATATTTCCCAAGCATGTGACGGTAGCCAAGACAAAGGCAAAAAGGGAATTGGTGAAGATCACCATGACTCTTACAAGGGTAAAAAGTAAAGGTACAAGATAGGCCCTTCGCAGAGGGAAGCAGAGGTTGTCATGCGCTTTTGAGGTTTGAATGCTTGTCCTCTTAGTGCGGAGGAACGTCACTTTATATTGCCTCCTGTGATAAAGAACTTTATTATGCAGTCTGTCGCTTTTATGTCTTCCTCATCACAGGTTCGTACAAATCTTATTTTCCACATACTAATAGATCATACATATTAGAGAGCAATTTTTATTGCTTGCACCGATGACAACTTACTTGAAGGATCTTATTAAATCCATAGGTAGGTATGGTGGACTCTCATAGCAAAACTGGGTTGGAGGTTTATGGATGCACAAGTAGTATCTCTACTTGGTGCGGGAGTTTTGGCTAATATGAGGTGGAAGCAATCGTCACATGCTAAGGGATCTCTAATCATATAACATTGTTTGGAACCAAGCAAACACAATTCATTATGTTGTCTTCCTTGTCCAACATCTACTCCTAGGCATGTAATAGTTTGGTGAGTGCTCACAATTGTAAAAAGTGTCTAAGATGATATATTTATATGTGAACCTCTCTTTCCTTATTACTTCTTATTAATTGCAGCAATGACTGAGGTCTATGTTGATTTATTCTCAACAAGTTTCAATGATCATACGTGTCATAAGTGAAGTTATCACTTTCCATAAGATCGTCTCATGATCTTTCATGCTATCGTTCTTTTCATAATTTTGATCATGGCACAAAGCAAAGCCCTTTGACTAAGAAACTCTTTATTATATAGCTCGTAAGATCGAATACAACGGGGGAGAGACAAAAGCAAAAGACTCAAACTAAAAATTAAAGACTTATTCCTCTAAAAGAAGAAATAAAAACTGAAAAGGAAAGAACTAAAACAAAGGTAAAAGCAAAAGATATAAAGGTGATACGATACCAGGGCAACTCCCCCAAGCTTGGCAGAAGCCAAGGGGATTGCCCATACCAATGCTTAGTTGTCTTCCTTTGGCGGTGATGGTGCCGTTGTTGGCGCCTTTGATTCCACGAGAGCCATCAACCTTTGATTTATACCTTTGAGATATGTGACATGGTTTTCCAGCAAAACAACTTCACGATAAAGAGAAATATTGCGAGCACGAGTTGTTTCGCAAAACCTCAAGAATTCAATCAAGGATGGAGACATCACGTGGAGGAAGGGTTGGAGAAAATCTACTCCTTCAACGTCTTCAATGTTGAACATAGGTTGAACTTCCTCCCTAGCTTTGGTTTTCTCCTTAGCTTGGTCCCTGGCTTCCGTGACTTCTACTCTTTTCAGATCAGCATGTACTACCTCATGAACTTGGTGAAGCTCATTCTCCCCAACAGATTCCTGAGACATCTTTGCTCTAAATCTGCGGCAGACAACAAGCTCGAAACGAAAACTGAGGAAAACTACGCGATACGGAGATCAAAACCTTCGGGCAACTATATATTGATTTTTTCTGGGCCCAAAGGAGTCCTCCGCAAGAAAACGGAGTCCGGGAGGCACACGAGGTGCCCACAAGCTTGCCCACCGCCACCAAGGGGGTGGTGGCGGAGTGGGCCCTTGTGGCTGCCTCGTTCGCTCTCCGAACTGCTTTTTATTTTTATAATTTTCCAAAAATTCCAAAACTGAGGAAATTTCCTATTGGAAAATTATCGGAGTCCAATTTCTTAACGAAACAGATACATCTTCGTTTTCAAGGTCTGAAACAGGTTGATAAACATCCCTTATGTACTCCTCTGGAGTTATGATATTGATGATATTGGTCTCAACATTTATGGGAGTACCAGAGATGTAGTGCTTAATTCTTTGCCCATTTACCACTCAAGGAAAATTTCCTTCCGTGTTATTGATTTTGATGGCACCAGAATGATATACTTCCTCGACAATATAGGGACCTTCCCATTTAGAGAGAAGCTTGCCTGCAAAGAATCTCAAAGGAGAATTGTATAGCAAGACATAGTCACCTACATTGAACTCTTGTTTTTGTATTCATTTGTCGTGCCATCTCTTAACCTTTTCCTTGAACAACCTGGCATTCTCGTATGCCTGGGCTCTCCATTCAGCTAAGGAGCTGATATCAAACAACCGCTTCTCACTGGCAAGTTTGAAATCAAAGTTGAGCTCTTTGATTGCCCAATAAGCTTTGTGTTCCACCTCAAGAGGTAAATGACAGGCCTTATCGTAAACCATTTTATATGGTGACATGACCATGGGATTCTTATAAGCAGTCCTATAAGCCCATAGTGCATCGTCAAGTTTGCTAGACTAGTTCTTTCGAGATCTATTGACGGTCTTTTGTAGGATCAACTTGATCTTCCTATTACTCAACTCCACTTGACCACTAGACTGAGGATGATAAGGATATGCAACTCTATGGTTAACATCATACTTTGCTAGCATCTTACGAAAAACACCATGAATGAAGTGTGAACCGCCATCAGTCATCAAGTATCTAGGGACTCCAAATCTTGGGAATATGATTTCTTTAAGCATCTTAATAGAGGTGTGGTGATCAACATTTTTAGTAGGGATAGCTTCTACCCACTTAGTAATGTAATCCACAGCAACTAAGATGTGAGTGTACCCATTGGAACTCGGGAAGGGTCCCATATAATCAAAGCCCGAGACATCAAATGGTTCAATGACAAGTGAATACTTCATAGGCATCTCTTGACACTTACTGATGTTCCCTATACTTTGGCATTCGTCACAAGACAAGACAAACTTACGTGCATCCTTGAAGAGAGTGTGCCAATAGAAACCTGATTGCAATACCTTATGGGCAGTTCTATCTCCAGCCTCGTGTCCTCCGCAGGATTTGGAATGACACTTCTGCAGGATCTATCCCTGTTCATGTTCAGGCACACAACATCCAATAACACCATCTACTCCTTCCTTATAAAGGTGAGGATCATCCCAAAAGTAGTGTCTCAAATCAAAGAAGAATTTCTTCTTTTGCTGATAGGTGAAACTGGGTGGTATGTATTTGGCTACGATATAGTTTGCATAATCGGCATATGACGGTGCACTAAGTGAAGTGCGGATGACATTTAATTCCTCATCAGGAAAGCTGTCATCAATAGGTAGTGGGTCATCAAGGACATTCTCTAGCCTAGACAAGTTATCTGCTACAGGGTTATCGGCACCCTTTCGGTCAACGACGTGCAGATCAAATTCCTGTAGCAGGAGAACCCATCTGATCAGCCTAGGCGTAGCGTCCTTCTTCTCCATGAGGTACTTAATAGCAGCATGATCAGAGTGAATAGTGACTTTGGAGTCAACTATGTAAGATCTGAACTTTTGACATGCAAACACGACTGCTAAAAATTCCTTCTCCGTAGTGGCATAGTTTCTTTGGGCACAATCTAGAGTTTTACTAGCGTAGTGAATGACATTCAACTTCTTGTCAACTCTTTGTCCTAGAATAGCACCAACAGCACAATCACTAGCGTCACACATGATTTCAAAGGGCAAGTTCCAGTCAGGTGGTTGAACAATAGGTACGGTTATCAAAGCCTTCGTAAGTATTTCAAAGGCTTCCTCACAATCCTCATCAAAAACAAAAGGAACATCCTTCTACAAGAGGTTGGTAAGAGGCCTAGAAATCTTAGAGAAGTCTTTAATGAACCTTCTATAGAAACCAGCATGGCCTAAGAAACTTCGTATACCTCTGATATCTGTGGGGCAAGGCATTTTCTCAATTGCATAAACCTTAGCCTTATCAACTTCAATGCCTCTCTCAGAAATTTTGTGTCCTAAGACGATACCTTCATTAACCATAAAGTGGCACTTCTCGCAATTCAAGACGAGGTTGGTTTCTTCGCATCTCTGTAAGACTCGATCAAGGTTGCTAAGGCAATCATCAAAGGAATCATCAAAGGAAGACCCGTAAACGGAGAAGTCATCCATGAAAACCTCGACAATCTTTTCACAAAAGTCAGAGAATATAGCCATCATACATCTTTGAAAGGTGACAGGTGCATTACATAAGCCAAAAGGCATACGTCTATAGGCAAAGGTACCGAAAGGGAAGGTGAAAGTGGTTTTCTCTTGATCAGATTGTGCAACAGGTGTTTGTGAGAAACCTAAATAACCATCTAGGAAGCAGAAGTGTGTGTGCTTTGATAGCCTTTCTAGCATTTGGTTAATGAACGGCAAAGGATAATGATCTTTCCTGGTTGCCTTGTTCAGTTTCCAGAAGTCTATCACCATTCTATAGCTAGTAATAATCCTTTGTGGGATGAGTTCATTCTTATCATTAGGAACGACGGTGATACCTCCCTTCTTAGGTACGCAATGTACTGGACTTACCAAATCACTATGAGCAACAGGATAAATGAGTTCTGCTTCCAGAAGCTTTAATATTTCTTTCTAACGACCTCTTTCATCTTAGGATTTAATCTCCTTCAATGATCAGCAACTGGTTTAAAGTCAGGATCGGTTTTAATCTTGTGCTGACATAGATTAGGACTAATACCCTTAAGATCATCAAGAGTATATCCAATAGCAGCGCGGTGCTTCCTCAGAGTTTTGAGTAACTTCTTCTCTTTGCACTTTGAGAGGAGAGCGCTAATAATGACAGGATATATCTCCTTCTCATCAAGATAGACATACTTAAGAGTATCAAGCAACTGTTTAAGCTCGAACCCAGGATCACCCTTTGGTGGGGGAGGATCCCCAAGGAGTTCTACAGGAACATTATTCTTGAGAATAGGATATTGTTCTAAGACAATTTTATCTATCTCATCTCTCTCCTCCATATGCATATCATTTTCATGCTCAAGCAGATATTGCTCTAAAGGATCCGTAGGAGGTACGACAATAGAGGCAAGAGCAATGATTTCATCCATACCAGACGACTCTCTTTCATGGGGTTATCTTCCAAACTTGGAGAAGTTAAATTCATGAGACACACCCTCGAAACTTATTGTGACAGTCTGCTTAATGCAATCAATGTGAACATTGACAGTGTTGAGAAAGGGTCTACCGAATATGATGGGAGAAAAGCTATCTTGTGCAGTACCAAGGATGAGGAAATCAGTAGGATACTTCGTCTTACCACACAGGACTTCTACGTCTCTCACAATTCCCAGAGGGTACATAGTGTCTCTATTAGCTAGCGTAATAGTGACATCAATGGGTTCTAACTCAGCAGGTGCAATCTCATCTTTGATTTCATCATATAGAGAACTGGGTATTGCACTAACACTAGCTCCCATATCACATAAACCATGGTAACAGTGATCTCCTATCTTAACAGAAACAACGCGCAGGCCAACTACAGGTCTGTGCTTGTCTTTCGCGTGAGGTTTAGCAATTCTAGCGGAGTCCTCACAGAATTTGATAACATGCCCATCTATGTTTTTGGCTAAGAGATCTTTGATAATAGAAACACTAGGTTCAACTCTAATCTCCTCAGGGGGTGCAAGTGGTCTAATGTAACCCCTACGTATCACAGTTGGAGCTTTAGAATAATCCTTCATCCTAGCAGGGTATGGTGTTTTCTCAGTGTAAGCACAAGGAACAACAGGATCAGTAAAAGCTACGATTTTCTCCTCAACTAGATTGGTTTTGGCTATGTTGCTTTCTACAGGAGGATGATATTTAAACCACTTCTCTTTGGGAAGATCAATATGAGCAGCAAAAGATTCACATAGAGAAGCTACTATCTCAGAGTCAAGTCCATACTTAGCGCTAAAATATCTAGAAGTGTTTGTCTCAACAAAAGATTTAACGCAATCAAACTGGAAATTCATACATGACTCCTTACCTTCCTCCAGCTCCCAGTCTGCAGAGTTGTGTTTGATTCTCTCCAATAAATTCCACTTGTGATCAATATCCTTCTTAATCAAAGAACCGGCACAAGAAGTGTCAAGCATGGTACGATCTTCATGAGAAAGCCGAGCATAAAAGTTTTGGGTGATGATTTCTCTCGAGAGCTCATGATTGGGGCATAAATATAGCATTGATTTAAGCCTCCCCCAAGCTTGTTCTATGCTTTCCCTGTCATGAAGCCAAAAGTTATAAATAAAGTTCCGATCATGATGTACTAAATGCATAGGATAGAACTTTTGACGAAATTCCAATTTCAACCGATTGTAGCCCCATGATCCAGTATCATCACATATCCTATACCATGTCAATGCCTTATCCTTCAAAGATAAAGGAAATACTTTCTTATTTACCTCATGCTCGGGTAAACCTGCAAGCTTAGATAAACCACAAACTTCATCTACATAGATTAGATGAAAGTCTGGATGTGAAGATCCATCTCCTGTAAAATGATTAGCCAGCAATTTCTCAAGCATACCCAAAGGAATTTCATAAAAGATATTTTCAGTAGGTACCTCAGGTTTAGGAGCAACTCCTCGTGCTTCCGTTCGTGGTGAATATACCCCGAACAAACTCCTCAAAGGAACAGTTTCCATAGTGAAAAGTGACAAGAAATTTCAGCACAGTATATAAATGTTTCCTTACCAATTTCCACTTACCAAAGGCGCTTCACTCCCCGGCAACGGCGCCAGAAAAGAGTCTTGATGACCCACAAGTATAGGGGATCAATCATAGTCCTTTTGATAAGTAAGAGTGTCGAACCCAAGGAGGAGCATAAGGCTCTGATAAACGGATTCCGGCAAGGTAATAACTGCAAGCACTGAAAGTAGCGGTAACAAGTGATTGTGTAGCGAGGTGAAACGTAGCAAGCAAAGAGTAACAAGTAACAAGTAGTAGCAACGGTGCAGCAAGTGTCCCAATCCCTTTTGTAGCAAGGGACAAGCCTGAAGAAAGTCTTATAGGAGGAAAAACGCTCCCGAGGACACACGGGAATTTCTGTCATGCTAGTTTCATCATGTTCATATGATTCGCGTTCGCTACTTTGATAGTTTGATATGTGGGTGGACCGGCGCTTGGGTACTGCCCTTACTTGGAAAAGCATCCCACTAATGATTAACCTCTCTCGCAAGAATCCGCAACTACAAAAGAAGAATTAAGACAAAGTCTAACCATAGCATTAAACTAGTGGATCCAAATCAGCCCCTCACGAAGCAACGCATAGACTGGGGTTTAAGCTTCTGTCACTCCAGCAACCCATCATCTACTTACTACTTCCCAATGCCTTCCTCTAGGCCCAAATATGGTGAAGTGTTATGTTGTCGACGTTCACATAACACCACTAGAGGAAAAACAACATACAGCATATCAAAATACCGAACGAATATCAAATTCACATGACTATTATTAACATGACTTATCCCATGTCCTCAGGAACAAAAGTAACTACTCACAACACATAATCATAATCACGACCAGAGGTGTAATGAATAGCATCAAGGATCTGAACATAAACTCTTCCACCAAGTAATCCAACTAGCATCAACTACAAAGAGCAATCAACACTACTAGCAACCTTACAAGTACCAATCGGAGTTGCGAGACAAAGATTAGTTACAAGAGATGAACTAGGGGTTGGAGAGGAGATGGTGCTAATGAAGATGTTGATGAAGATGCCTCCCCTCCGACGAGAGGAGTGTTGGTGATGACGATGGCGACGATTTCCCCATCCGGGAGGGAAGTTTCCCCGGCAGGATCGTCCTGCCGGAGCTCTAGATTGGATCTGCTCAAGTTCCGCCTCGTGGCGGTGGCGAAACCACGAAAAAGCTCCCTCCTGATATTTTCCAGACCAGGATGCTTCATATAGCACAAGAGGTGGGCTAGTGGGCCTTCAGGCAGCCCACAAGCTTGCCCACCGCCACCAGGGGGTGGTGGCGGACTGGGGGCTTGTGGGGCCCTGGTGGCCCCTCTCCGGAAGTTCTTTCACCCAGTATTTTTAATATAATCCAGAAAAAATCCACGTAAATTTTCAGGGCATTTGGAGATGTGCAAAATAGTGGACTAGGATTTGCTCCTTTTTCTAGTCCAGAATTCCAGCTGCCTGAATTCTCCCTCTTCAAATAATCCTTGCAAAATAAGAGAGAAAAGGCATAAATATGGTACCACAAGTAATATAACAGCCCAAAAAGTAATAAATATCAACATGAAAGCATGATGCAAAATGGACGTAAGGCATCCCCTCTCTCGTCTTCAATCCATCGGTAACGTTACTTGGGGCTATATTTTTATTCACCACATGTTATGTGTTTTTGCTTGGAGCGTCTTGTATCGTAGGAGTCTTTTATTTTTGTTATGTCACAATCAATCTTGCTGCACACCTAGAGAGAGAGACATGCACACACCGTGATTTTGTCGAGCTTCACTTATATCATTTGGTATACAATTCAGCTCACATGTGCTTCACTTATATCTTTTGAGCTAGATACATTTGCTCTATGTGCTTCACTTATATCTTTTAGAGCACAGCGGTGCGTGGCTTGGTAGTTGATCTATGCTTTGAAAGTAGTCTCAAAAGGGGTAGTTATCCAAAGGGATACGAAAACTTCCACCTTCATGTGCATTGAATAGTTAGAGAAGTTTGATTCATTTCAATTAGTTTTGAGTTGTGGTTATGGTAATAATGAAGTCATGCTAGTGAGGTGTTGTGGATCTAGAAATACTTGTGTTGAAGTTGGTGATTCCCGTAGCATGCACGTATGGTGAACCTCTATGTGATGAAATCTGAGCATGATTAGTATATTGATTGTCATCCTTTGTGTGGCGGTCGGGATCGCGCGATGGTTTATACCTACCAACCCTTCCCCTAGGAGTATGCGTTGAATGCTTTGTTTCGATTACTAATAAAACTTTTGCAACAAGTATATGACTTCTTCATGACTAATGTTGAGTACATGGTTTAGATGCACTTTCACCTTCCACCATCACTATCTTCTTAGTGTCGTGCAACTTTCGCCGGTGCACAAAACCCACCATTAGCCTCCCTCAAAACAGCCACCATACCTACCTATTATGGCTTTTTCAAAGTCATTCCGAGATATATTGCCATGCAACTACCACCATGACATGTGCCACCACGTCTACATTGCCATTGCATGATCATAAGATAGCTAGCATGGTGTTTCCATTGATGTCTATGCCATGCTAGATCATTGCCACGGTACACTACCGAAGGCATTCCATATAGAGTAATAGTTTCTCTAAGTTTTGAGTTGAAAGTGTCATGATCATCATTAATGGAGCATTGTCCCATGTGAGGAAATAAAAGAGGCCAAAGAAGCCCACCAAAAAAAAAAGAGGCCAAAGAGCCCACCAAAAAAATGAGAGAAAAAGAGAGAAGGGACAATGCTACCACTTTTTCCACACTTGTGCATATTAAGCACCATGATCTTCATGATTGAGAGTCTCTCGTTTTGTCACCACCATATAGATAGTGGGAAATTTTCATTATATAACTTGGCTTGTATATTCCAATGATAGTCTTCCTCGAAATTGCCTTAGGTCTTTGTGAGCAAGCAAGTTGGATGCACACCCACTAGTTTTCTTTAAGAGCTTTCACATACTTGTAGCTCTGGTGCATCATTTGTATGGCAATCCCTATTCATTCACATTGATATCTATTGATGAGCATCTCCACAGCTCATTGATATGCCTAGTTAATGTGACTATCTTCTCATTTTTGTCTTGCAACCTCCACCACATTCCACACCATCTATAGTGCTATAACCATGGCTCACGCTCATGTATTGCGTGAGAGTTGAAAAGGTTTGAGAAAGTAAAGGTGTGAAACAATTACTTGGCCAATACCGGGGTTGTGGATGATTTAAATTCGTTGTGCAATGATGATAGAGCATAGCCAGACTATATGCTTTTGTAGGGATAACTTTCTTTTGGCCTTGTTATTTTGAAAGTTCATGATTACCTTGCTAGTTTTCTTGAATTATTATTGTTTCCACGTCAATAGCAAACTATTGTTTTGAATCTAATGGATCTGAACATTCATGTCGCATAAGAGGAATTACAAAGGACACCTATGCTAGGTAGCATGAAAGCATCAAAAATTCATTCTTTATCACTTCCCTACTCGAGGACGAGTAGGAGTTAAGCTTGGGGATGCTTGATACGTCTCAAACGTATCTATAATTTTTTATGGTCTCACGCTGTTATCTTGTCTTCTTTGGTTGTTTTGTGTACCTTTTATATCTTTTTTGGGACTAACTTATTAATTCAGTGCCAAGTGCTAGTTCCTGTTTTTTCCGTGTTTTTGACTCTTTTCATATCTGATTTTGGAACGGAGTCCAAACGGAAGAAAAACCCTGAAATGATTTTTTCCCGAACGGAAGAAGATCACGGGGCCTTTGGGCCAAGCCAGGTGGCCTCCAGGGAGCCCACAAACCCTCACTCCGCCACCAGGGGGAGGCGGCGGTGGGCAGGCTTGTGGCCTCCCTGGCCACTCCTGGCCTAGATCTTTGGCCTATAAATTCCCAAATATTCCGCAAAAAATTTGGGGAGCCGTGAAAATAATTTTCCGCCGCCGCAAGTTTCCGTTTCCGCGAGATCTCATCTGGAGACCCTTCCCGGTGCCCTGCCAGAGGGGACTTTGGAGTTGGAGGGCTTCTTCATCATCATCATCGCCCCTCCAATGACTCATGAGTAGTTCACTTCAGACCTACGGGTCTGTAGTTAGTAACTAGATGGCTTCTTCTCTCTCTTGGATCTTCAATACAAAGTTCTCCATGATCTTCATGGAGATCTATCTGATGTAATCTTCTTTGGCGGTGTGTTTGTCGAGATCCGATGAATTGTGGATTTGTGATCACATTATCTATGATATATATTTGAGTCTTTTCTGATTTCTTATATGCATGATTTAATATCCTTGTAAGTCTCTCCGAGTCTTGGGTTTTGTTTGGCCAACTAGATCTATGATTCTTGCAATGGGAGAAGTGCTTGGTTTTGGGTTCTACCATGTGGTGACCTTTCCCAGTGATAGTAGGGGCAGCAAGGCACACATCAAGTAGTTGCCATCAACGGTAAAAAGATGGGGGTTTTATCATTGGTTTGAGATTATCCCTCTACATCATGTCATCTTGCTTAAGGCATTACTCTGTTCTTATGGACTTAATACACTAGATGCATGCTGGATAGCGGTCGACGTGTGGAGTAATAGTAGTAGATGCAGAAAGTATCGGTCTACTTCTTTTGGACGTGATGCCTATAGATATAATCATTGCATAGATATCGTCATGACTTTGTGCGGTTCTATCAATTGCTCGACTGTAATTTGTTCACCCACCGTCTACTTTCTTTCATGAGAGAAGCCACTAGTAAACACTACGGCCCCCGGGTCTATTCACATCCATCGTTTACACCTCCGCTTTTACTTTGCTTTGTTAATTTGTTGCTTTCAGTTCTCACTTGGCAAACAATCTATAAGGGATTGACAACCCCTTCATAGTGTTGGGAGCAAGCTTTTGTGTTTGTGCAGGACCTTGTAATACTCCTCCACCGGATTGATACCTTGGTTCTCAAAATACTTACCGTCACTGTGCTACATCACCCTTTCCGCTTCAAGGGAACACCAACGGAAGGCTCCAAGGCCAAGAGGGAAATCCTTTGCATACTTGCCTAGGAAGTCCCTTAAGGCGTAGCCGCAGCTGAAGAATTCATGGTGTCGTCGACACACCTCTTTCTGGCACCATTGGAAGGACTTTTGTGCATTTGCATAGGTGACATCACTCGGCAAGCTCGGCCATCCCTTGCGGGGGGTTTTGGTTCAGACATAGAGCTCGGACCATACTCCGCATAGCCTTTGAGCCTGCTCATGCACAATCGATGGTTCCCTCAGTAGGTCCCTGATTCGTCCATTTTGCATCATGCTTTCATGTTGATATTTATCGCTTTATGGACTGTTATATTACTTTGTGGTACTACACTTATGCCGTTTCTCTCTTATTTTGCAAGGTTTATTCGAAGAGGGAGAATACCGGCAGCTGGAATTCAGGACTGGAAAAGGAGCAAGTCTGAGTCCTCTATTCTGCACAACTCCAAATGACCTGAAAATCAACGTGGAATTTTTTGGGAATATATAAAAAATACTGGGCGAAAGAAGTGCCAAAGGGGAGCTACGAGGGGTCCACAAGCCAGGTAGCCGCCACCTACCCCCCTGGCGGCGGCTACAGGGCTTGTGGGCACCCTGGCGGCCCACTGGCCCCTCTCCTTTGCTATATGAAGGGTTTCGTCCAGGAAAAAATCAGGGTGGAGCTTTTTCTTGGATTCTCCGCCGCCACGAGGCGGAACTTGAGCAGAACTAATCTAGAGCTCCGGCAGGACGATCCCGCCGGGGAAACTTCCCTCCCGGAGGGGGAAATCGTCGCCATCGTCATCACCAACACTCCTCTCGTCAGAGGGGAGTCATCTCCATCAACATCTTCATTAGCACCATCTCCTCTCCAAACCCTAGTTCATCTCTTATAACCAATCTCCGTCTCGCGACTCCGATTGGTACTTGTAAGGTTGCTAGTAGTGTTGATTACTCTTTGTAGTTGATGCTAGTTGGATTACTTGGTGGAAGAGTTTATGTTCAGATCCTTGATGCCACTCATTACACCTCTGATCATGATTATGATTATGCTTTGTGAGTAGTTACTTTTGTTCCAGAGGACATGGGATAAGTCATGTTGATAATAGCCATGTGAATTTGCTATTCATTCGGTATTTTGATATGTTGTATGTTATCTTTTCCTCTAGTGGTATTATGTGAACGTCGACTACATAACACTTCACCATATTTGGGCCTAGAGGAAGGCATTGGGGAGTAGTAAGTAGATGATGGGTTGCTAGAGTGACAGAAGCTTAAACCCCAGTCTATGCGTTGCTTCGTAAGGGGCTGATTTGGATTCACTAGTTTAATGCTATGGTTAGATGTTGTCTTAATTCTTCTTTCGTAGTTGCGGATGCTTACGAGAGGGGTTAATCATAAGTGGGATGCTTGTCCATGTAAGGGCAGTACCCAAGTGCCGGTCCACCCACATATCAACTATCAAAGTAACGAACGTGAATCACATGAACATGAGGAAACTAGCATGACAGAAATTCCCATGTGTCCTCGGGAGCGTTTTTCCTGCTATAAGACTTTGTTCACGCTTGTCCCTTGCTACAGAAGGGATTGGGCCACTTTTCTGCACCGTTGCTACTACTTTTTACTTGTTACTCTGCACTTGCTACGTTTCACTTCACTACACCACCACTTATTACCGCTACTTTCAGTGCTTGCAGTTATTACCTTGCTGAAAACTGTTTATCAGAGCCTTCTGCTCCTCGTTGGGTTCGACACTCTTACTTATCGAAAGGACTATGATTGATCTCCTATACTTGTGGGTCATCAAGACTCTTTTTTGGCGCCGTTGCCGGGGAGCGAAGCGCCTTTGGTAACTGGAATTTGGTAAGGAAACATTTATATAGTGTGCTGAAATTTATTGTCACTTGTCACTATGGAAACTGTTCCTTTGAAGAATTTGTTCGGGGTATCTTCACCACGAACGGAAGCGCGAGGAGTTTCTCCTCAACCTGAGGTACCTACTGAAAATATCTTTTATGAAATTCCTTTGGGTATGCTTGAGAAACTGCTGGCTAATCCTTTTACACGAGATGGATCATCACATCGAGACTTGCATCTAATCTATGTAGATGAAGTTTGTGGTTTATTTAAGCTTGCAGGTTTGCCCGAGGATGAGGTAAATAAGAAAGTCATTCCTTTATCTTTGAAGGATAAGGCATTGACATGGTATAGGCTATGTGATGATACTGAATCATGGGACTACAATCGGTTGAAATTGGAATTTCATCAAAAGTTTTATCCTATGCATTTAGTACATTGTGATCGGAATTATATTTATAACTTTTGACCTCATGACAGGGAAAGCATAGCTCAAGCTTGGGGGAGGCTTAAATCAATGCTATATTCATGCCCCAATCATGAGCTCTCGAGAGAAATTATCACTCAAAACTTTTATGCTCGGCTTTCTCAAGATGATCGTACCATGGTTGACACTTCTTGTACCCGTTCTTTTATGAAGAAGGATATTGACCACAAGTGGAGTTTATTGGAAAGAATCTAACGTAACTCTGAAGATTGGGAGCTTGAAGAAGGTAAGGAGTCAGGTATGAATTTCCAGTTTGACTGCGTTAAATATTTTGTTGAAACAAACACTTCTAGAGATTTTAGCGCTAAGTATGGACTTGACTCTGAGATAGTAGCTTCTCTATGTGAATATTTTGCTGCTCATGTTGATCTTCCCAAAGAGAAGTGGTTTAAGTATCACCCCCCTGTAGAAGTCAACATAGTTAAACCCAATCTAGTTGAAGAGAAAGTCATTGCCTTTAGTGATCCTATTGTTCCTTGTGCCTACGCTAAGAAACCACCTTACCCTGCTAGGAAAAAGGATTATTCTAAAGCTCCAACTATGATACGTAGGGGTTACATTAGACCACATGCACCCCCTGAAGAAATTAGAGTTGAACCTAGTGTTGCTATCAAATTCTGTGAGGACTCTGCTAGAATTGCTAAACCTCACGCGAAAGACAAATACGGACCTGTAGTTGGCCTGCCCGTTGTTTCTGTCAAGATAGGAGATCACTGTTATCATGGTTTATGTGATATGGGTGCTATTGTTAGTGCAATACTCCGGTCCCTATACGATGAAATCAAAGATGAGATTGCACCTCCTGAGTTAGAACCCATTGATGTCACTATTACGCTAGCTAATAGAGACACTATCTGCCCTGTGGGAATTGTGCGAGATGTAGAAGTCTTGTGTGGTAAGACGAAGTACCCTACTGATTTCCTCGTCCTTGCTACTGCACAAGATAGCTTTTGTCCCAACATATTTGGTAGACCCTTTCTCAACACTGTCAATGCTCATCTTGATTGCATTAAACAGACTGTCACCGTTAGTTTCGAGGGTGTGTCTCATGAATTTAACTTCTCCAAGTTTGGAAGACAACCCCATGAAAAAGAGTCGTCTGGTAGGGATGAATTCATTGCTCTTGCTTCTATTGTCGTGCCTCCTATGGATCCTTTAGAGCAATATATGCTTGAGCATGAAAATGATATGCATATGGACGAAAGATATGAGATAGATAAAATTGTCTTAGAACAATATCCTATTCTCAAGAATAATCTGCCTGTTGAACTGCTTGGGGATCCTCCCCCACCAAAGGGTGATCCTATGTTCGAGCTAAAATAGTTACCAGATACTCTTAAGTATGCCTATCTTGATGAGAAGGAGATATATCCTGTTATTATTAGTGCTCACCTCTCGAATCACGAAGAGAACAAGTTATTAAAAACTTTGAGGAAGCACCGTGCGGCTATTGGATATACTCTTGATGATCATAAGGGTATTAGTCCCACTCTATGTCAGCACAAGATTAAGACTGATCCTGATTCTAAAACAGTTGCTGATCATCAAAGGAGATTAAATCCTAAGATGAAAGAGGTCGTGAGAAAAGAAATATTAAAGCTTCTGGAAGCAGGAATCATTTATCTTGTTGCTCATAGTGATTGGGTAAGTCCAGTACATTGCGTACCTAAGAAGGGAGGTATCACCGCCGTTCCTAATGATAAGAATGAATTAATCCCACAAAGGATTATTACTGGCTATAGGATGGTGATAGACTTCCGGAAACTGAACAAGGCAACCAGGAAAGACCATTATCCTTTGTCGTTTATCGACCAAATGCTAGAAAGGCTATCTAAACACACACACTTCTGCTTTCTAGATGGTTATTCAGGTTTCTCGCAAATACCTGTTGCACAATCTGATCAGGAGAAAACCACTTTCACCTGCCCCTTCGGTACCTTTGCTTATAGACGTATGCCTTTTGGCTTATGCAATGCACCTGCCACCTTTCAAAGATGTATGATGGCTATATTCTCTGACTTTTGTGAAAAGATTGTTGAGGTTTTCATGGATGATTTCTCCATTTACGGTTCTTCCTTTGACGATTGCCTCAGCAACCTTGACCGAGTCTTACAGAGATGCAAAGATACCAACCTCGTCTTTAACTGGGAGAAGTGCCACTTCATGGTTAATGAAGGCATCATCTTAGGACACAAAATCTCTGAGAAAGGCATTGAAGTTGATAAGGCTAAGGTTGATGCAATTGAGAAAATGCCTTGCCCCACAGATATCTGAGGTATACGAAGTTTCCTAGGTCATGCTGGTTTCTATAGAAGGTTCATTAAATACTTCTCTATGATTTCTAGGCCTCTTACCAACATCTTGCAGAAGGATGTTCCTTTTGTTTTTGATGAGGATTATGAGGAACCTTTTGAAATACTTAAGAAGGCCTTGATAACCGCACCTATTATTCAACCACCTGATTGGAACTTGCCCGTTGAAATCATGTGCGATGCTAGTGATTATGCTGTTGGTACTGTTCTAGGACAAAGAGTTGACAAGAAGTTGAATGTTATTCACTACGCTAGTAAAACTCTAGACAGTGCCCAAAGAAACTATGCCACTACGGAGAAGGAGTATTTAGCAGTCGTTTTTGCATGTGAAAAGTTCGGATCTTATATAGTTGACTCCGAAGTCACTATTCACTCTGATCATTATGCTATTAAGTACCTTATGGAGAAGAGGGACGCTAAGCCTAGGCTAATCAGATGGGTTCTCCTGCTATAGGAATTTGATTTGCACGTTGTTGACCGAAAGGGTGCTGATAACCCTGTAGAAGATAACTTGTCCAGGCTAGAGAATGTCCTCGATGACCCACGACCTATTGATGACAGCTTTCCTGATGAGCAATTAAATGCCATCCGCACTTCACATAGTGCACTGTGGTATGCCGATTACACAAACTATATCGTAGCCAAATACATACCACCCAGTTTCACCTACCAGCAAAATAAGAAATTCTTCTTTGATTTGAAACACTACTTTCGGTGTTATTAGACGTTGTGTGCCTGAACATGAACAGGGACAGATCTTGCAGAAGTCTCATTCCGAAGCCTATGAAGGACACCATGCTGGAGATAGAACTGCTCATAAGGTATTGCAATCAGGTTTCTATTGGCCCACTCTCTTCAAGGATGCCCGTAAGTTTGTCTTATCTTGTGAAGAATGCCAAAGAATAGGGAACATCAGTAAGCGTCAGGAAATGCCTATGAACTATTCACTTGTCATTGAACCGTTTGATGTCTGGGGCTTTGATTAAATGGGACCCTTCCCGAGTTCCAACGGGTATACTCATATCTTAGTTGCTGTTGATTATGTCACTAAGTGGGTAGAAGCTATCCCCACTAGAAATATTGATCATCACACATCTATTAAGATGCTTAAAGAAGTCATTTTCCCAAGATTTGGAATCCCTAGATATTTGATGATTGATGGTGGTTCACACTTCATTCATGGTGTTTTCTGCAAGATGCTCGCTAATTATGATGTCAACCATAGAGTTGCATCTCCTTATCATCCTCAGTCTAGTGGTCAAGTGGAGTTGAGTAATAGGGAGATCAAATTGATCTTACAAAAGATTGTCAATAGATCTCTGAAGAATTGGTCTAGCAAACTTGATGATGCACTATAGGCTTATAGGACTGCTTATAAGAATCCCATGGGCATGTCGCCGTATAAAATGGTTTACGGTAAGGCATGTCATTTACCTCTTGAGCTGGCACACAAAGCTTATTGGGCAATCAAAGAGCTCAACTTCATTTCAAACTTGCCGGTGAGAAGCGGTTGTTTGATATCAGCTCATTAGATGAATGGAGGGCCCAGGCATATGAGAATGCCAAGTTGTTCAAGGAAAAGGTTAAGAGATGGCATGATAGAAGAATACAAAAACGAGAGTTCAATGTAGGTGATTATGTCCTGCTATACAATTCTCGCTTAAGATTCTTCGCAGGCAAGCTTCTCTCTAAATTGGAAGGTCCTTACGTTGTCGAGGAAGTATATCGTTCCGGTGCCATCAAAATCAATAACACGGAAGGTAATTTTCCTAGAGTGGTAAATGGGCAAAGAATCAAGCATTATATCTTTGGTACTCCCATAAATGTTGAGACCAATATCATCAATATCACAACTCCAGAGGAGTACATAAGGGATGTTTATCAGCCTGTTTCAGACCCTGAAAACGAAGAGGTGTGTGCTTCGGTAAGTAATTGGACTCCGAAACTTTTCCAATGGGAAATTTTCTCCGTTTTGGAATTTATGGAAAAATAGAAAAATAAAAAGCAGTCCAGAGAGCGCACGAGGCAGCCACAAGCTTGGTAGCCGCCACCTGCCCCCTTGCGGCCGCTACAGGGCTTGTGGGCACCTCGTGTGCCTCCCGGACTCCGTTTTCTTGCGGAGCACTCCTTCTGGTCCAAAAAAAATCATTATATGTACGCCCGAGGGTTTTGATCTCCGTATCGCGAAGTTTTACTCTATTTTCGTTTCGAGCCTGTTTTCTGCCGCAGATCTAGGTCAAGATGTCTTCTCAGGATTCAGAGGGGGAGAGCTATGTGGCTGATTACCTTGCTAACCCCAAGGTCTATGGGGACTTGGAACCATATGGCTAGACCACTGATGAGGAAGAGGACTATGATCCCAAGGGGAAGGAACAAACAAGTTCCGACGAAGAGGAGGCTCCTCTACCTCAACCTGGACGCACTAATGTGGAGTTAAAGAAGTCAAGCCTCCCTGACCAAAGGAAGAAGCCTAAGACCTTGTTTATCCCTTCTCGTTTCTTGCAGGAGAGTAAGCAGGAACTTTGCCATAGAGTGTTGAAGCTTGAGGAGGAAAATGGCGATCTGAGGGAGCAGAACTTTATGCTCAAGTTGAAATTAGACAAGATCAAGACTGCTTCAACAACACCACCACCATCACCACCAAAGGAAGACAACTAAGCATTGGTATGGGCAATCCCCTTGGATTTTGCCAAGCTTGGGGGAGTTGCCCTGGTATCGTATCACCTTTATATCTTTTTCTTTTACCTTTGTTTTAGTTCTTTCCTTTTCAGTTTTTATTTCTTCTCTTAGTGGAATAAGTCTTTAGTGTTTAGTTTGAGACTTTTCCTTTGTGTCTCCCCCGATGTATTCGAGCTTGCGAGATATATAATAAAGAGTATCTTAGTCAAGGGCTTTGTTTTGTGCCATGATCAAAAGTATTAAAAGGACGATAGCATGAAAGATCATGAGATGATCTTATGGAAAGTGATAGCTTCACATATAACAAGTATGATGATTGAAACTTGTTGAGAATAGACCAACAGAGACCCCGTTCATTGTTGCAATTAATAAGAAATAATAAGGAAAGAGAGGTTCACATATAAATAATAAGAAATAATTATGAGCACTCACCAAACTATTACATGCTTAGAAGTAGATGTTGGACAAGGAAGACAACATAATGAATTGTGTTTGCTTGGTTCCAAACAATGTTATATGTCTAGAGATCCCTTAGCATGTGACGATTGCTTCCACCTCATATTAGCCAAAACTCCCGCACCAAGTAGAGATACTACTTGTGCATCCATAAACCTTCAACCCAGTTTTGCCATGAGAGTCCACCATACCTACCTATGGGTTGAATTAGATCCCTCAAGTAAGTTGTCATCGGTGCAAGCAATAAAAATTGCTCTCTAATATGTATGATCTATTAGTGTGTGGAAAATAAGCTTTGTACGAACCTGTGATGAGGAAGACATAAAAGCGACAGACAGCATAATGAAGTTCTTTATCACAGGAGGCAATATAAACTGACGTTCCTCCACACTAAGAGGACACGCATCCAAACCTCAAAAGCGCATGACAACCTCTGCTTCCCTCTGTGAAGGGCCTATCTTGTACCTTTACTTTTTGCCCTTGAAAGTGTCATGGTGATCTTCACCAATTCCTTATTTTGTCTTTGTCTTCGCTACCGTCACAAGCTAGGGAAAGATCTATATTCATATATCAACTTGGAGATGAGTACTTATGCTTTATTATTGTTGACTTTACCCTTGAGGTTAATAGTTGGGAGGCAAAACTATAAGCCCCTATCTTTCTCTGTGTCCAGCTGAAACTTTGATACCATGAGTACAACGTGAGTTGTAACAATTGTGGAAAACAAACGAGATGATTGAGTATGTGGGTTTGCTTTACAAGCTCGTATTTGACTCTTTTTGATGTTATGATGAATTGCAACTCCTTGAATGACTATGGACTGTTGTTGGCTACTCCTCGGTAAGGTTTTTGCTTCATACCTTGCTTTGTGAAGGAATTGTTACTTTCCCATAAGAATCTTTATGATGTGTCGATGTTCTATGTGTGATCATGATGCCCTCATGTCCGTATTATGTTTTATCGACACCTTCATCCCTAAACATGTGGACATGTTTGTGGATCTTGGTTTTCGCTTGAGGACAAGCGAGGTCTTAGCTTGGGGGAGTTGATACGTCCATTTTGCATCATGCTTTCATGTTGATATTTATCGCTTTATGGACGGTTATATTACTTTGTGGTACTATACTTATGCATTTTCTCTCTTATTTTGCAAGGTTTATTCGAAGAGGAAGAATACCGGCAGCTGGAATTCTGGACTGGAAAAGGAGCGAGTCTGAGTCCTCTATTCTGCGCAACTCCAAATGCCTTAAAAATCAACGTAGAATTTTTTGGGAATATATAAAAAATACTGGGCGAAAGAAGTGCCAGAGGGGATCTACCAGGGGCCCACACGCCTGGTAGCCGCCACCTACCCCCTTGGCGGCCCACTGGCCCCCTGACTCCGTAATAGCAGATCTTCCCTTGCAACGGCACCAGAAGAATGCTGCTAGCACTCTCCGGCAATCAAAAATAGAAGAATGTTGTTGACGGCCCACCAGCGCGTGGGATCGTAGCAGTTTTCGAGGCTAGAGTATTCAACCCAAATTTGTTGATTCGCCAAACAGGAGGTGAGAGAATACTCTCAAGTATTAGCAGCTGAATATGTCAGATTCAACCACACCTGAAAGATTAGTATCTGCAAGCAAAGTAGTAACAGCAAAGTAGCGAGTAACGGCAGTGGCAAGGAACAGCAGTAGTGACAGCAGTAGCAAGTAGCAACAGAGCAAGCGACAGTAGTAATAGCAGTAGGAGCAGAGCAAGACAAGTAACAGCAGCAGAGCAAGACAAACTCGTAGGCAATGGGTCGGTGATTTGTTTGGATGGTATTCATCATGCAACAGTTATAACACGGGGAGATATGTGGCTAGCTCCCGTTCATCAATGTAATGTTGGCATGCACTCCGTGTGTCGTCATACGTGCTTAGGGAAAAGAACTTGCATGACATCTATTGTCCATCCCTCCCGTGGCAGCGGGGTCTAAAAGGAAACTACGGGATATTAAGGTTCTCCTTTTAATAAAGAACCAGACCAACGCATTTGCACTTGGTGAACACATGAACTCCTCAAACTATGGTCATCACCGGGAGTGCTTCCGGTTATTGTCACTCCGGGGTTGCCGGATCATAACACATAGTAGGTAACTACAACTTGCAAGATCAGATCTAAAACACACATATATTGGTGACAACATAATAATTTCAGATCTGAAATCATGGCACTCGGGCCCTAGTGACAAGCATTAAGCATGGCAAAGTAGTAGCAACATCAATCTCAGAACATAGTGGATACCAGGGATCAATCCCCATCATAACTAACTCGATTACATCATAGATCTCATCCTACTCCTCACCGCCCAGCGAACCTACGAATAGATTACTCACGAACGACGAAGAGCTTCATGGAATTGGAGACGGAAGAAGGTTGATGATGACGATGGCGACGATTTCCCCTCTTCGGAGCCCAAAACGGACTCCAGATCTGCCCTCTAGATGAAGAACAGGTTGTGGTGGCGCCTCCGTATCGCAAACGCGACGAAATCTTCTCTTTTTATTCTTTCTGGGACGAAAGTGAACTTATAGAGCTGAGGTTGGGGCGGCAGAGCCGCGTGGGCCCCCACAATCTTGCCCACCTCCACCAGGGGGGTGGCGGAGGCAGGGTGGCCCACTGGCCCACCCCCTCAGGTGGATCTTGGCGTAGATATTTTTCATATTTTCCAAAAATGCTCCCCGTAAATTTTCAGGACGTTTGGAGAACTTTGATTTCTACACAAAAATAACAGCAAGGCAATTCTGCTGAAAACAGCGTCAGTTCAGGTTAGTTCCATTCAAATCATGCAAATTAGAGTCCAAAACAAGGGCAAAAGAGTTTGGAAAAGTAGATACGATGGAGACGTATCAACTCCCCCAAGCTTATTACCTTGCTTGTCCTTAAGCAACTCAGTTGACAAACTGAGAGAGAAAGAAAAACTTTGACAAACTCTGTTGGATCTTGTTGTTGCAACTATGTCTAACTCATAACCAGAATTTCCGCAAGATCACAAGTTAACCACATAAGCAAATGACACAAAGGTCTCACGGTAAACTAATATCAATGGCATAATCAGCTAACGAGCAAATACTAATGAGTTTCAAATACCAACACTTCAATCAAAACATGGATGAAGCAATATGAATAGGTGGTATCTCGCTTGCTCTTTCTGAGATCGGAAAACATAAACGCAGAGCAGTTTCAAAGATCAAGGGCTGACTAAACATTATAATTCATAGCAACGAAGATCCAGTCATAGTCATACTCAATATCAATCAAAATCAAAGCATAAAAATGACAGATGTGCTCTCTAATTGGTGCTTATAAAAGAGGAGGATGACTCAACAGGAAAATAAATAGACAGGCCCTTCGCAGAGGGAAGCATTGATTTGCAGAGGTGCCAGAGCTCAAGCTTTGAAAATAGAGATAATAATTTTGGGTGGCATGCTTTCATTGTCAAGGCAATGACCAAGAGTTCTCAATATCTCCATGCTACTCATGCTATAGGCGGTTCCCAAACAGAAGAGTAAAGTTTTAACTCCCCCACCACCAATCAATCACACTCCATGGCTAGCCGAATCCTCGGGTACCGTCCATACAAACATCAACCCGGGGGAGTCTTGTTTTACAGTTATGTTTTCGATTTAAGCATGGAACTGGGCATTCCAATTACCGACCCCTTTCTCGTGAATGACAGTTAATAAACTCATGTCGAGGATAACACTCCTAGCATGGAAGATACCAATAGCCCCCTGTCACCACATGAGCGGTTCGGGCATGCAAAACAGATTATTTCTTGAAGATTTAGAGAGTGGCACATGCAAATTTACTTGGAACGGCATGTAGATACGGCAAATAGGTAGGTATGGTGGACTCTCATGGAAAAAGTTTTGGGTTTATGGAAGTGGATGCACAAGCAGTATTCCGCTTAGTACAAGTGAAGGCTAGCAAAAGACTGGGAAGCGACCAACTAGAGAGCGACAACAGTCATCAAGATGCAATGAGTTTGACTAACATTGAATGCAAGCATGAACAGGATATAAATCACCATGAACACGAACATCATAGAGGCTATGTTGATTTTGTTTCAACTACATGCATGAACATGCGCCAAGTCAAGCCACTTGAAACATTCAAAGGAGAATACCATCCTATCATACTACATCATAGTCATTTCAAAATCTATGTTGGCATTCAAGACAAACCATTATAAACTCTCAGCTAAATAAGCATGGCATCAGAAACTATGATCTCTAAGTTGTCATTGCAAACATGGTTCTCTCACAACAAAGCTAGTCATATTTACAAAAAAAATAGATAGAGTTCATACCAGCTTTTCAGTCTCAATCACTTCATCATATATCATCATTATTGCCTTTCACTTGCACGATCGAACGATGTGAACAATAATAAGAGTGCTCGTGCATTGGACTAAGCTGAATCTGCAGGCAAACACAAAGGAGAAGACAAAGCAATATGGCTCTTTGAAAGCTAAACAGGTAAGCATGCAAGAACCACTAAACATTGAAACCAATATCTTCTACCTTGACCCAAAGAAAAAGAAAACTATTTACACGGGAAAGCTCCCAACAAGCAAAAGAAGAAATAAAAATCTTTTTGGGTTTTCTCAAAAGGACACAAAATAAGAAAACAAAAATAAACTAGCATGGATAATACAGTGGCAAAGTGTGAACACCGGCTAACAAAGTGAAAGCATAAGCATGAATGTAAAGTCGGTGAGAACACGTACTCCCGCAAGCTTAGGCTTTTGGCCTAGCTTGGTCTACTCCCATGGATGGTCCTGGCGAAACCCAAAATCATAGTGGGTGTTATACGGGAGTGCTGCAGCCACTGCCTGAATAGCTGCCTCACGAAGTCAAGCAGCCGTCGCCTCCCTCTCATACTCCTCTGCCTCTCCTATGGTTATGTAGTATCTTCGTTTTACCTGAAAGTCAAAGAAAGGAGGAGCAGGAAGGGTAATATGGAAAACACACTGTCGGTTAAATATCAAGCAGTATAGGAGGGATTCATGATCTCTCTCAAGGAACTGGTAGCATGTTAGAGAGACACGATCAAGGTAGGCTGTACGGAGAGGAGGGTCTTCTGGATGGATGGATACTCCAAGAAAATTTGCTAAGCGTGTAGCATAAACTCCACCAAAGAAATCCCCCTCACTGTCATTTTTATTCAGCCTCCTTGCTATTATACATCCCATACTGAAGCTCCTGTCACCTGTTACTGCGCTCTTAAGGATACTAAGGTTGGAAGCGCATAGGTGACAATGTGCACCCTTGCCGTTAATGCACCTACCTATGAAGAGGGCAAAGTAGTGCAAGGCAGGGAATTGGATGCTTCCTATGGTGGCTTGCGTGATATCTCTCGTTTCTCCAACAGTTATACTGGAGACAAAGTCTCTGACCGAAGACTTAGAAGGATCATTAATACTACCCCCATCGGGTATCTTGCAAATCCTATTGAAATCCTCCAAATCCATGGTATAGGATTTATCGTACAGATCAAACAGTATGGATGAGTCACGGCCAACTGAAAAATTTAAATCTATGCACGAAAGAGGCAGTGAGCATAGCATATTGTTCACATTTATCTGAGAGGAACTCTTCTAACCCGGCATTGCAGACAAGTGTATCAAACTCATCCTTGAAACCTGCTTCGATCATGAACTCATCGGAAGGCCATTCACATGGTTGTACCGGTGCGTCCCTTACTTGAAAAGGTTCGAGCTCCCAAAAATAAAGACGAGGACCGTTCTTACTTGAGGAACCACCATGAAACTTCCTCCTGAACATAATTCCCTTTTCCTGAAATTTTTGAAGTTCAAGAGAAAAGTGAATGAAGGCCATCCATACCTTGTAGCAACTACTCCTACTAGTGCCTAGAGACATTATTATGCGCTAAACTACTTGGAACCAGCTAAAATCAACATTTCTAGCTCAAGAACAGGGTCACCAAGGTAGCAAGAATACGCGAAAGATAAAGCACTAGAGCAAAAACTAGTTGGACCAATGGAGGAGTCACTTACCAAGGAGAAATTTCCCCAAAACGGTTCGGAGAATGGTGCTTTGAGCAAGGAGATCGAAAATCACAGCCAAATGAGCAAGAACACGGGTTTGAGCTACGAAAAAAAAATTTCTCGAGGTGGAAGAAGAGGCTGGGAGCTGGAATGAGTGGAGGGGGTCCCTATGGGCCCCACATGCTTGCCCTCTCCGTTGTCCTGAAAATTTAGTATGATTTTTTCTGGAATTTTCGAAAATTACTGGGCCTGAGAGCTCGCCTGGGGCCCAGACCAGTGGGCCCCACATGCTTGCCCTCCGCCACCAGGTGTGGCGGTGGCAGGCCTTGTGGCCCACTGGTCTGGCCCCCAGGCGAGCTCTCAGGCCCAGTAATTTTCGAAAATTCCAGAAAAAATCATACTATATTTTCAGGACAATCGGAGAACTTTTATTTTCGAGGTATTTTTCTCCGGGACGCTAAAACAGAAAACAGGAAAAACTAAACTCATTCTATCATTTTTCTTCTAAGCGATAGAAAATGAAAGCTCAAAAGAGAGGTATGTGACTCTTTGATTCATCCATTTCATGGTCATCGAAAGAAATCCGTCAATGGGGTTGATCAAGTCCTCATGACAAAACCTTCTCGAATCGCAAGAGAGAACGGAGAATTTTCGAATAGCCACTAAGTCACCCCAATGGGGATATGTATCTCCCAAACAAGCAAATCATACTTCATCCTGACACGAGGAATAGGGAATTCAAAGCTCCCAATAAGAATCGATGAAGTCTTTTCGATAGCATTGATGCAATGTACTTGATATCGTTTCTTCGGAAAGTGCACTGCGTGCTCATTACCGTTGACATGGAAAGTGACATTGCCTTTGTTGCAATCTATAACAGCCCCTGCAGTGTTTAAAAAGGGTCTTCCGAGGATGACAGCCATGGCATCGTCCTCGGGAATATCCAAGATAACAAAGTCTGTTAAGATAGTGGTGTTAGCAACCACAACAGGCACATCCTCGCAAATGCCGATAGGGAAAGCGGTTGATTTGTCGGCCATTTGCAGAGAAAATTCAGTGGGTGTCAACTTATCCAATTCAAGTCTATGATAAAGAGAGAGTGGCATAACACTAACACCGGCTCCAAGGTCACATAAGGTAGTTCTTACGTAGTTTCCTTTAATGGAGCAAGGTATAGCGGGCACTCCGGGATCACCAAGTTTCTTAGGAGTTCCACCTTTAAAAGTGTAGTTGGCAAGCATGGTGGAGATCTCAAGATCTGGTATCTTCCGTTTATTAGTCATGATATATTTCATGTACTTGGCATACGGAGACATCTTGAGCATATTAGTTAACCGCATCTGCACAAAGATGGGTCTTATCTTCTCAACGAAACGCTCAAAATCCTCATCATCCTTTTTCTTGGATGGCTTAGGAGGAAAGGGCATAGATCTCTGAACCCATGGTTCCCTTTCTTTACCATGCTTCCTAGTAGTGAAGTCATTCTTATCGTATCTCTTAGGTTGCAGGTTATCAGGATTAACCGTAGGTTCAATCTCCACATCCTCATCATTGCTGGTTGAGCATTATTATGATCATCACTGTCCATATTGTCACCAGGTTCATGTTCATCACCAGATTTTGTTTCTGCATCAGACCCGGAAATATCATTAGGTTCTTCAGGTGTGACAGTATTTGGTGAGCTAACATGCAGGCTTCTATCATCCTTCTTCTTCTCCTTAGGATGACTAGGTGTATCATTATTGATTCCTTGAGAATCTTGATCAATTCTCTTAGGATGACCTTCAGGATACAAAGGTTCCTGAGTCATTTTTCCTCCTCTAGTAATGACTCTGACAGAGTTGTCATTTAATTCATTGAGCAGGTCATTCTGAGCTTTAAGTACTTGTTCTACCAGAGTAGTAATCATAGAGGCATGTTTACTCTGAAGCTTCAGATCATTGACATTTCTGTCTACACAAGCACTTAAATGGCTAAGCATACGAGTACTTTGTTCCAAATGTCTGCTAACATAATCGTTGAAACTCTGTTGTTTGGCAACAAAGTTGTCAAATTCATCAAAGCATAGGCTAGCAGGTTTATCAAAAGAAATATCACTCTCATCAAACCTACGTAGAGAATTCACTTCTACTACCTGTATCGGGTTATCAAGACCATGGATCTCTTCGATAGGTGGTAGATTTTTGACTTCTTCAGATCTAATGCCTTTCTCTTGCATAATTTCTTGGCTTCTTGCATATCTTCGGGACTGAGCAATAGAATACCTATTTTCTTCGGAGTTGGCTTAGGAGGTGGTTCAGGAATAGTCCAAGCATTATCGTTGATCAAGATGTTATCCAGTAGGGTCTCATCTTGTTCTACAGTTCGTTCAATAAAAACACAACCGGCACAACTATCTAGGTGGTCTCTAGAGGCATCGGTAAGTCCTTTATAGAGGATATCAAGTATCTCATTCTTCTTAAGAGAGTGATGAGGCAAAGCATTTTGTAGCTGGACGAGCCTCCCCCAAGCTTGTGGAAGACTCTCTTCTTGGAGTTGAGCAAAGTTGTATATTTCCTGCAAGGCAGCTTGCTTCTTATGGGTAGGGAAATATTTCTCATAGAAGTAATAGACCATATCCTGGGGACTACTCACACATCCAGGAGCAAGAGAGGTGCACCAGGCTTTAGCGTCATCCTTTAGAGAGAAAGGAAACAGCTTAAGGATATAGTAGTGGCGGATCTTCTCCTCATTAGTGAAAAGGGTGGCTATATCTTGTAGTTTGGCAAGATGGGCTACGACCGTCTCAGACTCATAACCGTGAAAAGGATCAGATTCGACTAGAGAGATTATCTCAGGATCGACAGAGAATTCATAATCCTTATCGGTGATAAAGATAGGTGAAGTGGCAAACTTCGGGTCGTATTTCATCCTAGCTTTCAGAGATTTTTCCTTCCACTTGAGAAGTAATTTCTTAGCGTCATAGGCATCCTTACATGCAAGAAAATCCTCAGCTATCTCTCCCTCCATAACGTAACCCTCAGGTATGTCAGGCAATTCATATCTAGGAGAGTTAGATCTAACAGGAGCAAAAGCAGGTTCTATCTCGATAGTATCGGCAGTTTCAGAAGCATCATGAGCATTGGCAGTAACTCTAGCAATATGAGCATCTAGGAATACCCCTAGTGGAACATCAGGCAAAGTAGTATCTCTAGCAGTATCAAGCATAGCATCATCAGGAAAAATAGCATCTCTAGCATCATCAGGCAAAAGCAGTATAAAGCATAGCATCTCTAGCAGTATCAAGCATAGTATCATCAGGCATAGCATCTCTAGCAGTATCAGGCAAAGCAGTATCAGGCATAGTATCAAGCATAGCATCATCAGGCATAGGCGACATATCAAGATTTCTAGCAGGAGGTGATGTCGCAAACTTACTCATAACTGAAGGTGAATCAAGTGCAGAGCTAGATGGCAATTCCTTACCTCCCCTCGTAGTTGAGGGCAAGACTTTGGTTTTTAGACCCTTCAGATTCTTCATAGTGATCAGCAGATATAAATCCCAAGTAACTCAGAGAATATAGCAATACCTCCCCGGCAACGGCGCCAGAAAAATGTTGACTCTGTAACAGCAGACCTTCCCTTGCAACGGCACCAGAAGAATGCTACTAGAACTCTCCGGCAATCGAAACTAGAACAATGTTGTTGACGGCCCACCAGCGCGTGGGATCGTAGCAGTTTTCGAGGGTAGAGTATTCAACCCAAATTTGTTGATTCGCGAAACAGCAGGTGAGAGAATACTCTCAAGTATTAGCAGCTGAATATGTCAGATTCAACCACACCTGAAAGATTAGTATATGCAAGCAAAGTAGTAACAGCAAAGTAGCGAGTAACGGCAGTGGCAAGGAACAGCAATAGTGACAGCAGTAGCAAGTAGCAACAGAGCAAGCAACAGTAGTAACAGCAGTAGCAGCAGAGCAAGACAAACTCGTAGGCAATGGGTGGGTGATTTGTTTGGATGGTGTTCATCATGCAACAGTTATAACACGGAGAGATATGTGGCTAGCTCCCTTTCGTCAATGTGATGTAGGCATGCATTCCGTGTGTCGTCATACGTGCTTAGGGAAAAGAACTTGCATGACATCTATTGTCCATCCCTCCCGTGGCAGCGGGGTCCAAAAGGAAACTACGGGATATTAAGGTTATCCTTTTAGTAAAGAACCGGACCAACGCATTAGCACTTGGTGAACACATGAACTCCTCTAACTATGGTCATCACCGGGAGTGGTTCCGGTTATTGTCACTCCGGGGTTGCCGGATCATAACACATAGTAGGTAACTACAACTTGCAAGATGGGATCTAAAACACACATATATTGGTGACAACATAATAATTTCAGATATGAAATCATGGCACTCGGGCCCTAGTGACAAGCATTAAGCATGGCAAAGTAGTAGCAACATCAATCTTAGAACATAGTGGATACTAGGGATCAATCCCCATCAAAACTAACTCGATTACATGATAGATCTCATCCTACTCATCACCGCCCAGCGAGCCTATGAATAGATTACTCAAGAACAACGAAGAGCTTCATGGAATTGAAGAGGGAAGAAGGTTGACGATGACGATGGCGACGATTTCCCCTCTCTGGAGCCCAAAACAGACTCCGGAACTGCCCTCCATATGAAGAACAGGTTGTGGCGGCGCCTCCGTATCGCAAACGCGATGAAATCTTCTCTTTTTATTTTTTCTGGGACGAAAGTGAACTTATAGAGCTGAGGTTGGGGGCGGCAGAGCCGTGTGGGCCCCACAAGCTTGCCCACCGCCACTAGGGGGTGGCGGGGGCAGGGCTTGTGGCCCACTGGCCCACCCCCTCAGGTGGATCTTAGCGCAGATATTTTTCATATTTTCCAAAAATGCTCCCCGTAAATTTTCAGGACGTTTGGAGAACTTTGATTTCTGCATAAAAATAACACCAAGGCAATTCTGCTGAAAACAGCGTCAGTCCAGGTTAGTTCCATTCAAATCATGCAAATTAGAGTCCAAAACAAGGGCAAAAGAGTTTGGAAAAGTAGATACGATGGAGACGTATCAACTCCCCCAAGCTTAAAACCTTGCTTGTCCTCAAGCAACTCAGTTGACAAACTGAGAGAGAAAGAAAAACTTTGACAAACTCTGTTTGATCTTGTTGTTGCAACTATGTCTAACTCATAACCAGAATTTCAGCAAGATCACAAGTTAACCACATAAGCAAATGACACAAAGGTCTCACGGTAAAGTAATATCAATGGCATAATCAGCTAACGAGCAAATAATAATGAGTTTCAAATACCAACACTTCAATCAAAACAAGCATGAAGCAATATGAATAGGTGGTATCTCGCGAGCTCTTTCTAAAATCGGAAAACATAAACGCAGAGCACTTTCAAAGATCAAGGGTTGACTAAACATTGTAATTCATAGCAACGAAGATCCAGTCATAGTCATAGTCAATATCAATCAAAAGCAAAGCATAAAAATGACAGAGGTGCTCTCTAATTGGTGCTTATAAAAGAGGAGGATGAGTCAACAGGAAAATAAATAGACAGGCCTTTCGCAGAGGGAAGCATTGATTTGCAGAGGTGCCAGAGCTCAAGCTTTGAAAACAGATATAATAATTTTGTGTGGCATGCTTTCATTGTCAAGACAATGACCAAGAGTTCTCAATATCTTCCATGCTACTCATGCTATAGGCGGTTCCCAAACAGAAAAGTAAAGTTTTAACTCCCCCACCACCAATCAATCACACTCCACGGCTAGCCGAATCCTCGGGTACCGTCCATACTAACATCAACCCGGGGGGAGTCTTGTTTTACAGTTATGTTTTCGATTTAAGCGTGGAACTGGGCATTCCAATTACCGGCCCCTTTCTCGTGAATGAAAGTGAATAAACACATGTCGAGGATAACACTCCTAGCATGGAAGATACCAATAGCCCCCTGTCACCACATGAGCGGTTCGGGCATGCAAAACATATTATTTCTTAAAGATTTAGAGAGTGGCACATGAAAATTTAATTGGAACGGCAGGTAGATACCGCAAATAGTGCCGGAGGCAGGGCTTGTGGCCCACTGGACCACCCCTCAGGTGGATCTTGGCGTAGATATTTTTCATATTTTCCAAAAATGCTCCGTGTAAATTTTCAAGACGTTTGGAGAACTTTGATTTCTGCACAAAAATAATACCAAGGCAATTCTGCTGAAAACAGCGTCAGTCCAGGTTAGTTCCATTCAAATCATTCAATTTATAGTCCAAAACAAGGGCAAAAGAGTTTGGAAAAGTAGATACGATGGAGACGTATCACACCCCTCCTTTGCTCTATGAAGGGTTTCGTCCAGGAAAAAAATCAGGGTGGAGCTTCTTCGTGGATTCTCCGCCGCCATGAGGCGGAACTTGAGCAGAACCAATCTAGAGCTCTGACGGGACGATCCTGTCGGGGAAACTTCCCTCCCGGAGGGGGAAATCGTCGCCATCGTCATCACCAACACTCCTCTCGTCGGAGGGGAGTCATCTCCATCAACATCTTCATCAGCCACATCTCCTCTCCAAACCCTAGTTCATCTCTTGTAACCAATCTCCGTCTCGCGACTCCGATTGGTACTTGTAAGGTTCCTAGTAGTGTTGATTACTCTTTGTAGTTGATGCTAGTTGGATTACTTGGTGGAAGAGTTTATGTTCAGATCCTTGATGCTACTCATTACACCTCTGATCATGATTATGATTGTGCTTTGTGAGTAGTTACTTTTGTTCCCGAGGACATGGGATAAGTCATGCTGATAATAGTCCTGTGAATTTGGTATTCGTTCGGTATTTTTATATGTTGTATGTTTTCTTTTCCTCTAGTGGTGTTATGTGAACATCGACCATATTTGTTCCTAGAGGAAGGCATTGGGGAGTAGTAAGTAGATGATGGGTTGCTAGAGTGACAGAAGCTTAAACCCCAGTCTAGGCATTGCTTCGTAAGGGGCTGATTTGGATCCACTAGTTTAATGCTATGGTTAGATGTTGTGTTAATTCTTCTTGCACAGTTGCGGATGCTTGCGAGAGGGGTTAATCATAAGTGCGATGCTTGTCCAACTAAGGGCAATACCCAAGCGCCGGTCCACCCACATATCAAACTATCAAAGTAACGAACGCGAATCACATGAACATGATGAAACTAGCATGACAGAAATTCCCGTGTGTCCTCAGGAGCGTTTTTCCTCCTATAAGACTTTGTTCAGGCTTGTCCCTTGCTATAGAAGGGATTGGGCCACTTTGCTGCACCATTGCTACTACTTGTTACTTGTTACTTTTCACTTGCTACGTTTCACCTCACTACACCACCACTTGTTACTGCTACTTTCAGTGCTTGCAGTTATTACCTTGCTGAAAACTGTTTATAAGAGCCTTCTGCTCCTCGTTGGGTTCGACACTCTTATTTATCGAAAGGACTACGATTGACCCCCTATACTTGTGGGTCATCACTCCCCCTCAAAAGAACTGGCTTCTTCTTCAAGACACCCAATTAAGAAACCTAATCAAAAATAGGCACATATTTTCATGATTAATGCAAAGAAATATTGATCCTTTACAGGTCGGAATTTTTCTTACAGAATATGCCGCCTTTCAATTTCTGATTCTCTTTGTGGTTTTGCGCCAATTGAGCTTTCAAACTCTCAATTTCCTCAACTTGGTTTTTATTCTCTCCTTTGAGATGGTTACTTTCCTTGCGGCATCCCTTTAGTACGTGATAACCAACTTCAAGATGAGATTCGGCGTACCTATGAGAGTCTCGAGATGCATCTAAATCCTTTTGCATTTGGCCTATTGATTCGCCTGCTATAACAAAATTCTTGGTTATTAAGGAAATCCAACTGAAATTTAGCATATCGCAAACAATTTCCCTTACCTTGTCCTTCTCAGGTAAAATTTTTCACATCCCCGAGTTTGGCCCTACTGGCTTGTACATCGGCTTGGCTTAGCTGAAAATCCTTGATTTATTTATTTTCCTGCTTTAAAGCCTGCAATTTGGCAGAATATCATGTCGGCCCATAATTCAGTCATCCCGCCCAAATTAAGGCTCGGAGGCTATTGGATCCAAACTTTTGTTCGGATATAAAGACACTGATGGCTCACCTACACATTGGCAGATATCTGCCTTGCCACTTCTTTAAGACCGGCTCGTGCAGCTCCAAGGTATGCATCAGCCGAGTTGAGAGCGTTAAACTCTTGCTCGGAAAACACAGGGTGGCACAGTGACTACTTTGTTGCCGATGATTCATTGCGCTTTCAATTTCGGAGTTAGTCGTTGTCGGTGTCAAAACTGGCAGATCTCGGGTAGGGGGTCCCGAATAGTAGACCTTGGATCGGTGGGTCGCAGGAGAGAAGGGGAGATAGTATTTACCTAGGTTCGGGCCCTCTTGAGTGTCCAAGCAGGTGCAGCCGTACACAACCTCGACTGTTATCGTACCAGAGCACCGGTCTTCAGATGCCTGGAATCACACCTTTAAAGGTAATGCGACTTGGTTTGATTCTTGATGGGTCTATGCCCAACTTTTTCACAGTATGTGAGTAAATCATATTAAGGCTACTTCCTCCATCCATAAGGACTCTAGTGAGGTGTTACCCATCTACAATGGGTTCTAGGACGAGGGCGGCCAGCCCTCCATGACGGATAATGGTCAGATGATCCATGTGGTCGAATGTGATCGGGCAAGCCGACCATAGATTATATTTTGGGGCTATAGGATCTACGGTGTATACCTCCCGAAGGGCTTGCTTCCTCTCCTTTTTTGGTATATGAGTGACATATATCATGTTCACGGTTTTGACCTCAGGAGGGAATTGTTTTTGGCCCCCAATGTTTGGGACGCAGGGCTCCTCGTCGTCTTCACTTTGTGGGCCCGTGTTCTATTCGTCGGCAGCCAGCTTGCCGTTCTGTTTGAACACCCAACAGTTACTGTTGGTATGGATGGCGGGCTTGTCTTGGGTGCCATGGATCTGGCAGTCCGTTCCATGATTTTATCCTATGGAATCGGTCCGTTCCTGTTCCCTTTAAAGGGTTTCTTCTGCTGTCCAGGTTTTGAGCTGCAGAATCCAGCATTTACTGCTGTGTCGTCGGCATCACCGTTACGGTGGCAACGTTTGTTCTGGTTTTTTCTTGGCTTGTTGTTGTGGCTGCGCCGAGCTAGCCAATTATCTTCGCCCCTGCAAAAGCGGGTCATGATGGAAGTAAGAGCGGGCATTTTCTTGGCCTACACTGGCCAAGCTATCGGGCTAGCCATTCGTCCTGGATGTTGTGCCTAAAAGAGGCTATTGCCTCGGTGTCCGGAGAGTCCATGATTTGATTATTCTTGGTGTGGAACTGGATCCAGAATTCTCTGCCCGATTCGCCCGCCTTTTGAACGACGTTGCTCAAGTCGGATGAATCCGGTGGCCGAACATAGGTTCCCTGAAAGTTAGACATGGAAGCCTCCTCGAGTTGTTCGCAGCTCCCAATGGAGTCTCTGGGTAGGTTGTTTAGCCAGTCTCATGTCGGTCCTTTGAGCTTTAAGGGCAAGTATTTTATGGCATGGATACCGTGTCCCTTGGCCATATGGCTGTGGAGAAGGAAATCTTCTATCCACATCGAGGGGTCTGTCGTCCCATCGTATTGTTCTATGTTCACGGGTTTAAACCATTTTGAGAATTGGTGCTGCATGACCTCATCTGTGAAACACAATGGGTGAGCGGCACCTTTGATTTGGGCTATGTTGTGTTGGAGATCGGCTCTGGGTTGAGCCCGGTATGGTTCCCGACCTTTGTTTTTGTAAGCGACCCGAGGTGGTTCTTTGTCCCATCGAGTGGGGAGTACCTCCTCGATCCGTAGATGGATCTGTCGCGACTTGTTTGTCATTCATGTGTGTCCCTAGGGTGTACATGTTCTTTGCCTTTTCCGCGGGGAGGCTCGGCTCTACACTCAGTCTCTCCGGCCGCTCTATCGCGCCCTCGAGGCGGGCGGTTAGGCTGGTCATAGTCCGTGCGCGTGGGGGACACGTGCTCTGGGGCCTTGTCGTCGAACTGAGGTAATAGGCACCGGTGCAGGTAGCTTTTCTTTTGATCCGGCCACTCAATGTCATATCCTTCGACGGCAAGGATTTTTGTCCACCTGCTATTAATGGTGTCTTGCTTGGTCTCGAGCTGCCGTTTCTTCTCTTTTAGGCTTTGAGCGGTAGCTATAAGCTGGTGACGGAACTGCTCATGGCCTTCAGGGTCCTCGGGGATTACGAGGTCTTCGGCCTCGAAGCCGTCTTCATCATCGACAGGGGGAAGGTAGTCGTTGTCGTCCAAATTATTGAGAATATTGGGATCGATGTTATCCGGTTCCTCTGGTTGTTGCTCGGGAGCTTCAGGGTTGCTGTGGTCCTCTCGGGTTGTGTTTTCCCCTGTAGCTTGTGTGGAGCCCCTTCCCTTATTTGCTTTGGCACGCTTACACGGCTTTCAGCGCTTTGAGGGCTCCTCCGTGGACTTACTACTGTTTTTCTTATGTGTGACGTCTCCCGTGTTACGGGCCGTGTCTACCAACGTCATAGGTGGATGTTGCAGTCCACCACCCAGTATTCATGGGGGTGGGTTAATAGGCCTCGTCATCCATGTTCTCGAGCTCCTCGGAAATCCAATGCGCCGGTTAAGTCTTAGACGGTGGCAACCAAGTGGGTGGTGGGTGGGCTATAAAAGTCCTCATAATCCACCTCGGAGGTGATCTTTGCATAGGTCGGGCTCCGATTATCTCAAATTTGAACGATTGGATCTGGTCGAGCGTCCCGTTTGACATCGAGAGGCTGTCGTGATCAATCTTTTCGATATTTTTGGAGTTCACCTCCATGTCTTCTACAAGGGATGCAAGTTCGACAATGGCCGTTCGTTGTTGTCCGGGCATAGTGGTGGGTCCGAGCTCAAGGCTGACAAGAGACTCGGAGTCAAGGCTTTGGGATTTTGAGTTTCATCGATCAAGGTCATGATTTCGACAGGGAACAGATTGCCCCGGGAGTCAACGGAGAATTTTAAATCTCCAAACCTTATTTGCTGACTGGGGATGAAGACTATGATCTGGCCGGGAAGGCGAGTTGAGTCCGTGCGCAGCGTGACACTTCCGAGCATGAGGACCTATCCGGGGGTGAAGATGCCCCCATTGCTGATTCGATCGCTCATGATTAGGTGAGCCATTGATCCTTCCAGTGATCCAACGGTGGAACTCTCAGTGAAAGCACCAATGTCGGTGTCTAAATCGGCAGATCTCGGGTAGGGAGTCCTGAATAGTACACCTTGGATCGATGGGTTGCAGGAGAGAAGGGGAGACAGTATTTACCCAGGTTCGGGCCCTCTTGAGTAGGTAAAACCCTACATTGTGCTTGATTATATTGATGTGGAACGATGATTACAAAGTCGATCTACCTCGAGATCGTATGAGCTAAACCCTAGATGAGATAACCTACCTATATGCATAAGAACTTATGATTTATATAGACACCAGGGTTCCTAGGGTTACATGTTACCGACCTTAGCCGGTGATAGATGGGACGAACTGGTCCTCTTAACTTGGAGTGCACGGCTAGTTTTCGGAGCTTTCCATCTTGATCATAAAGTTGTCAGATAATCCGGTCTTCAATGATGCAGCCCATATGGTCGGCCCATAAGGGATAACCCGACCGCCCGAGGACCCCTTAATCCAGAACTCACTTAGTCGTCGACAACCCTTCAGAACCTTCGAGGAGCGGGCCCATTTTTAGGACTCCCGCGTTAGCCGAAGACCTTGGGTTTTGTTGACTACCCAAGACCTTGACACCGTCCTTAGATGGGGAGGGTTGCACGCATCTCGTGAATTTATCGTCTAGGGGTCATGAACATTTAAGAAGACAGTCACTACCGTAAGGGATAAGGATTGATCTGTGCACCTCTAGGCCGAAGCGATGGCCGACGTATTTCCTGCCACCTCCTCTTGTTCGGGGATTATGTTCTCGTTTGGCGCAACCCCGAGTGGTGGAGCTCGAGAAGCAGTTCGGCGCGTGTTCTGATGACCCGTGGGCACGGCGCCCCATCGGGTAGGTGTCTTCCTCTTGCGCCCAGAAAATGGAAGAGACCTGGGGTTGTCGGCTAGAAGGGCCACCTTTTTCTCGTCAATGCTCTCTTGATAAAACACCCCGTCCTCAAAGATATTCAAAATTTCTGGTTCCTCATGAAATCGGCGATCATTGTCATGGGCGAAGTCCTCAGCCTGTGGTGCGGGATAGTTTACCGTCTCGATCTAGCGCCTCCAAGTCTGCAGAGGGGTAGTAGGGCTTATTGGCCAGCAATAACGAACATAAATATCCAGGTTGAGAACATAATCACACTTACCCATTCAATAGTGTTATATGACAAAAAGTCGTCCTTGAGGGTGATGCGGGCGAAATCTTCTTCCCCCCCCCCCTTGAAAAGATCGGCTAGAATAGCTACCAAGGCCTCCTGATTTCCAGGTCCTTGCCGTCTGGATCGGGTAGAGTCACTCGTCCCACTGTAGCGCTACAAAGGTTGTGTAAGTTGTTGAAGCGGTTGGATGCACTGGGTAATCGTTGCGGCCATCACGCCAATGTTGGTCAGCCCACTATGAGAAACTAACATAACCTTGGAGGATAGGCGCTTCACTCTGGATCTCTCCTGATGAGGACGTTGCTACCTTGGATATGACCAAATATATTTCATATTTGCATATTTGTGAGGTTATTGATACGTCTCCAACGCATCAATAATTTTTGATGGTTTCATGCTATTATCTTGTCAAACTTTGGATGTTTTGTATGCCTTTTATATATTTTTTGGGACTAACTTATTAACTCAGTGCCAAGTGCTAGTTCCAGTTTTTTCCATGTTTTCGACCCCTTTCAGAGGAGGATTTTAAACGGAGTCCAAACAGAACAAAACTGCCAAAAAGATTTTTTTCCGAAACAAAAAAAGATCGGGAAGCCTGAGAATCAGGGCAGGAGGTCACCAGGGACACAACAAGCCCCCTAGCCACGGCCAGGGGGCCCACGCCTCCCAGGCTTGTGGGCTTCCTGGGCCTCCTATGCCCTAGGTCTTTCGCCTACAAATTCCCTAAAATCCCAAAAAAAATCAAGAGATCATCAAAAGTACTTTTCCACCGCCGCAAGCTTGTGTCTCCGCAAGATCCCATTTGGGGCACGTTCTGGTGCCCTGCCGAAGGGGGGATTCAGATACAGAGGGCTTCTTCATCAATACCATGACCTCTCCGATGATGCGTGAGTAGTTCACTATAGACCTATGGGTCCATAGCTAGTAGCTAGATGGCTTCTTCTCTCTCTTGGATCTTCAATACAAAGTTCTCCATGATCTTCATGGAGATCTATACGATGTAATCCTCTTTTGCGGTGTGTTTGTCGATATCCGATGAATTGTGAATTTATGATCAGATTATCTATGAATTTTATTTGAGTTTCTTCTGATCTCTCTTATGCAGGATTTCATATCCTTGTAATTCTCTTCGAGTTGTTGGTTTTGTTTGGCCAACTAGATCTATGATTCTTACAATGGGAGAAGTGCTTGGTTTTGGGTTCATACCGTGCGGTGACCTCACCTAGTGACAGAAGGGGTAGCGAGGCACGCATCATGTTGTTTCCATCAAGGGTAAAAAGATGGGGTTTTCATCATTGGTTTGAGATTATCCCTCTACATCATGTCATCTTGCTTAAAGCGTTACTCTGTTCGTCATGAACTCAATACACTAGATGCATGCTGGATAGCGGTCGATGTGTGGAGTAATGGTAGTAGATGCAGAAAGTATCGGTCTACTTGTCTCGGACGTGATGCCTATATGTATGATCATTGCCTTAGATATCCTCATGACTTTGCGTGGTTCTATCAATTTCTCGATAGTAATTTGTTTACCCACTGTGATATTTGCTATTTTCAGAGAAGCCTCTACTCCACACCATATTTTCAGCCTTACTCTTTTACTTCGTTGCACTTTCCGCCTTCAAATCTCACTTTGCAATCAATCTTGAAGGGATTGACAACCCCTTTATAGCGTTGGGTGCAAGCTCTTTTGTTTTTGTGCAGGTACTCTGGACTTAACGAGATTCTCCTACTAGATTGATACCTTGGTTCTCAAACTGAGGGAAATACTTATTTCTCATGTGCTGCATCGCCCTTTCCTCTTCAAGGGAAAAACCAACGCAAGCTCAAGAGACGACAGAAGATCTCTGTCTCCGTAGCAGAAGAATTTCTTGCGCCGTTGCCGGGGAGGATCAAGTCAAGAATAGTCTCCCGACAACGTGCCAATTTCTGGCGCCGTTGCCGGGGAGGATCAAGTCAAGAACACATCCAAGTAAGTGTCGCAAACTCATCTCTTGCATTTACTTTGTTTGACAGTTGCCTCTCGTTTTCCTCTCCCCCACTTCACCATTTTGCCTTTTTCGTTTGCCTTTTCGTTCGCCCTTTTTCTCGCTTGCTCTTTGTTCGCTTGTGTGCTTGCTTGCTTGCTGAAGTCACCATGACTGAAAACACCAAAGTTTGTGACTTCTCGAATACTAATAATAATGATTTTATTAGTACTTCGATTGCTCCCGCCACTAGTGCGGAGTCATACGAAATCAATGCCGCTTTGGTGATTCTTGTTATGAAAGAGCAATTCTCCGGCCTTCCTAGTGAAGATGTCGCATCCCATCTCAATACCTTCATTGAGCTTTGCGATATGTGATACGTCTCCATCGTACCTACTTTTCCAAACTCTTTTTCCCTTGTTTTGGACTCTAATTTGCATGATTTGAATGGAACTAACCTGGACTGGCGTTGTTTTCAGCAGAATTGCCTTGGTGTTATTTTTGTGCAGAAATCAAAGTTCTTCAAACGTCCGGAAAATTTACGGGGAGCAGTTTTGGAAAATAAGAAAAATATCTGCACCAAGTTCCACCTCAGGGGGTGGGCCAGTGGGCCACAAGCCCTGGCTCCACCACCACCACCCCTGGTGGCGGTGGGCAGGCTTGTGGGGCCCACACGGCTCTGCCGCCCCCAATTCCAGCTCTATAAGATCCCTTTCATCCCAAAAAAATAAAAAGAGAAGTTTTCTTCGCGTTTTGGATATGGAGGCGCCGCCACCACCTGTTCTTCATCTGGAGGGCAGATCTGGAGTCCGTCTTGGGCTCCGGAGAGGGGAAATCGTCGCCATCGTCATTATCAACCTTCTTGCCTCTCCAATTCCATGAAGCTCTTCGTCGTTCGTGAGTAATCTATTCGTAGGCTCGCCGGGCAGTGATGAGTAGGATGAGATCTATCATGTAATCGAGTTAGTTTTCATGGGGATTGATCCCTAGTATCCACTATGTTGTGAGATTAATGTTGCTACTACTTTGCCATGCTTAATGCTTGTCACTAGGGCCCGAGTGCCATGATTTCAAATCTGAAATTATTATGTTGTCACCAATATATGTGTGTTTTAGATCCAGTCTTGCAAGTTGTAGTTACCTACTATGTGTTATGATCCGGCAACCCCGGAGTGACAATAACCGGAACCACTCCCGGTGATGATCATAGTTTGAGGAGTTCATGTGTTCACCAAGTGCTAATGCGTTGGTCCGGTTCTTTATTAAAAGGAGAACCTTAATATCCCGTAGTTTCCTTTTGGACCCCGCTTCCACGGGAGGGATGGACAATAGATGTCATGCAAGTTCTTTTCCCTAAGCACGTATGACGACACATGGAATGCATGCATACATCACATTGATGAACGGGAGCTAGCCACATATCTCTCCATGTTATGGCTGTTGCATGATGAATATCATCCAAACAAATCACCGACCCATTGCCTACGAGTTTGTCCTACTGTTGCTACTACTGTTGCTACTATTGTTGCTACTGCTGTTACTTGTCTTGCTCTGCTGCTGCTACTACTGTTGCTACTGATGTTACTTGTCTTGCTGTGCTGCTACTGTTGCTATTACTGTCGCTTGCTACTGTTGCTACTTGCTACTGTTGTCACTACAGCTTTTCCTTGCCGCTGCTATTGCTCGTTACACTGCTGCTACCTGCTACAATTTTGGTTCGCTGGTCGTTGACGGGAACTGACAATTTCCGTCAACGAGGCAACTTGGCGCCATTGATACAATAGTTAGGAATAGTCTGCCGTCAACAGATTGTTTCTGACACCGTTGTTATCAGGTGTGGTTTAATCTGACACATTCAGCTACTAATACTCGAGAGTATTCTCTCACCTCCTCTTTGGCGATCAACAAAATTGGGTCGAATACTCTAACCTCGAAAACTGCCGCGAACCCATGCGCTGGTGGGCCATCAACGACATTCTTCTAGTTCCGTTGACGGGGAGTGCTAGCAGCATTCTTCTGGTGCCGTTGTAGGGGAAGATTTGTTGTCATCAACATTCATCCAGCCATCGCCAGAGATTGCAATCAACATTTTTCTGGCGCCGTTGCCGGGGAGGTATTGCTATATTCTCTGAGTTACTTGGGATTTATATCTGCTGATCACTATGAAGCATCTGAAGGATCCGAAGACCAAAGTCTTGCCCTCAACTACGAGGGGAGGTAAGGAATTTCCATATAGCTCTGCACTTGATTCACCTTCAGTTATGAGTAAGTTTGCGACATCACCTCCTTCTAGAAATCTTGATATGTCGCACGTGCTTGATGATGCTTGTGATACTACTGCTAGAGATGCTATGCTTGATACTATGCCTGATGATGCTATGCTTGATACTATGCCTGATGATACTATGCTTGATACTATGCCTGATACTGCTAGAGATGCTATACTTGATACTGTTTTGCCTGATGAGGCTAGAGATGCTATTTTGCCTGATGATGCTATGCTTGATACTGCTAGAGATACTCCTTTGCCTGATGTTCCACTAGGAGTGTTCCTTGATGCTCATATTGCTAGAGTTACTGCCAATGCTCGTGATGCTTCTGAAACTGCCGATACTATTGAGATAGAACCTGCTTTTGCTCCTGCTAGATCTAGCTCTCCTAGATATGAATTGCCTGATATACCTGAGGGTTATGTTATGGAGGGAGAGATAGCTGAGGATTTTCTTGCGTGTAAGGATGCCTATGATGCTGAGAAATTACTTCTCAAGTGGAAGGAAAAATCTCAGGAAGCTAGGATGAAAAATGACCCGAAGTTTGCCACTTCGCCTATCTTTGTCAACGATAAGGATTATGAATTCTCTGTCGACCCTGAGATAATCTCTCTAGTCGAATCTGATCCTTTTCACGGTTATGAGTCTGAGACGGTCATAGCCCACCTTGCCAAACTATCCGAAATAGCCAACCTTTTCACTAATGAGGAGAAGATCCGCCACTACTATATCCTTAAGCTGTTTCCTTTCTCTCTAAACGATGACGCTAAATCCTGGTTCACCTCTCTTGCTCCTGGATGTGTGCGTAGTCCCCAGGAGATGGTCTATTACTTCTGTGAGAAATATTTCCCTGCCCATAAGAAGAAGCTGCCTTGCAGGAAATATACAACTTTGCTCAACTCCAAGAAGATAGTCTTCCACAAGCTTGGGGGAGGCTCGTCCAGCTACAGAATGCTTTGCCTGGTCACCCTCTTAAGAAGAACGAGATACTTGATATCCTCTATAACGGACTTACCGATGCCTCTAGAGACCACCTAGATAGTTGTGTCGGTTGTGTTTTTAGGGAACGAACTGTAGAACAAGCTGAGACCCTACTGAATAACCTCTTCATCAACGATAATGCTTGGACTATTCTCGAACCACCTCCTAAGCCAACTCCTAAGAAAAGAGGTATTCTATTCCTCAGTCCCGAAGATATGCAAGAAGCCAAGAAATCTATGCAAGAGAAAGGCATTAGATCTGATGATGTCAAAAATCTACCACCTATCGAAGAGATCCATGGTCTCGACAACCCGATACAGGTAGTGGAAGTAAATTCTCTGCGTAGGTTTGATGAGAGTGATATTCCTTTTGATAAACATGCTAGCCTATGCTTTGATGAATTTGACAACTTTGTTGCCAAACAACAGAGTTTCAATGATTATGTTAGCACACATTTGGAACAAAGTACTCATATGCTTAGCCATTTAAGTGCTTGTGTAGACAGAAATGTCAATGATCCGAAGCTTCTCAGTAAACATGCCTCTATGATTACTACTCAGGTAGAACAAGTACTTAAATCTCAGAATGACTTGCTCAATGAATTAAATGACAACTCTGTCAGAGTCATTACTAGAGGAGGCAAAATGACTCAGGAACCTTTGTATCCTGAAGGTCATCCTAAGAGAATTGATCAAGATTCTCAAGGGATCAATGCTGATACACCTAGTGATCCTAAGGAGAAGAAGAAGGATGATAGAAACCTGCACGCCAGTTCACCAAATACTATCACACCTGAAGAACCTAATGATATTTCTGCGTCTGATGCAAAAACACAATCAGGTGATGAACATGAACCTGGTGACAATATGGACAGTGATGTTCATAATAATGCTCAACCTAGCCATGAGGAGGATGTGGAGATTGAACCTATGGTTAATCCTGATAATCCACAACCTAAGAGATACGACAAGAATGACTTCACTGCTAGGAAGCATGGTAAAGAAAGAGAGCCATGGGTTCAGAGACCTATGCCCTTCCCTCCAAAGCCATCCAAGAAAAAGGATGATGAGGATTTTGAGCGCTTCGTTGAGATGATAAGACCCGTCTTTCTACAGATGCGGTTAACTGATATGCTCAAGATGTCTCCATATGCCAAGTACATGAAAGATATCATGGCTAATAAACGGAAGATACCAGATCTTGAGATCTCCACCATGCTTGCCAACTACACTTTCAAGGGTGGAACTCCTAAGAAACTTGGTGATCCCGGAGTGCCCACTATACATTGCTCCATTAAAGGAAACTACGTAAGAAATGCCTTATGTGACCTTGGGGCCGGTGTTAGTGTTATGTCGCTCTCTCTTTATCGTAGACTTGAGTTGGATAAGTTGACACCCACTGAAATTTCTCTGCAAATGGCCGACAAATCAACTGCTTTCCCTATCGGCATTTGCAAGGATGTGCCTGTTGTGGTTGCTAACACCACTATCTTAACGGACTTTGTTATCTTGGATATTCCCGAGGATGATGCCATGGCTGTCATCCTCGGAAGACCCTTTTTAAACACGGCAGGGGCTGTTATAGATTGCAACAAAGGCAATGTCACTTTCCATGTCAACGGTAATGAGCACACAGTGCACTTTCCGAAGAAATGATATCTAGTACATCGCATCAATGCTATCGAAAAGACTTCATCGATTCTAATTGGGAGCTTTGAATGCCCTATTCCTCGTGTCAAGATGAAGTATGATTTACTTGTTGGGGAGATACATATCCCCATTGAGGTGACTTAGTGGCTATTCGAAAATTCTCCATTCTCTCTTGCGATTCGAGAATGTTTTGTCATGAGGACTTGATCAATCCTATTGACGGATTTCTTTCGATGACCATGAAACGGATGAATCAAAGAGTCACATACCTCTGTTTTGAGCTTTCCTTTTCTTTTGCTTAGAAGAAAAATGATAGAATTAGTTTAGTCTTTCCTGTTTTCTGTTTTAGCGTCCCGGAGAAAAATACCTTGAAAATAAAAGTTCTCCGATGGTCATGAAAATTTAGTATGATTTTTTCTGGAATTTTTGAAAATTTCTGGGCCTGAGAGCTGGCCTGGGGCCTGACCCGTGGGCCACAAGCCCTACCACCACCACCTACCCCCCTGGTGGCATGGTGCAAGCTTCTAGGGGCCCACAGGCACCCCCTCCACTCATTCCAGCTCTCAGCGTCTTCTTCCACCTCCAAAAAAAATTGTTTCATAGCTCAAACCCGTGTTATTGCTCATTTGGATGTGATTTTTGATCTCCTTGCTCAAAGCACCATTCTCCGAACCGTTTTGGGGAAATTACTCCTTGGTAAGTGACTCCTCCATTGGTCCAATTAGTTTTTGCTCTAGTGCTTTATCCTTCACGAATTCTTGCTACCTTGGTGACCCTGTTCTTGAGCTAGAAAGGTTGATTTTAGCTCGTCCCAAGTAGTTTTAGCGCGTGATACGGTCTCTAGGCACTAGTAGGTGTGGTGGGTCTTTATTCACTTTTCTCTTGAACTTCAAAAATTTCAGCAAAAGGAAATTATGTTCAGGAGGAAGTTTCATGGTTGTTCCTCACGTAAGAAGGGTCCTCATCTCTCCTTTCGGGAGCCCGAACCTTTTCAACTAAGGGATGCACCGGTACAACCATGTGAATGGCCTTCCGATGAGTTCATGATCAAAGCAGGTTTCAAGGATAAGTTTGATGCACTTGTCCGCAATGCCGGGTTAGAAGAATTCCTCTCAGATAAATGTGAACAGTACGCTATGCTCACTGCCTCTTTCGTGCGTAGATTTAAATTTTTAGCTGGTCGTGACTCCTCCATACTATTTGATCTGTATGATAAATCCTATACCGTGGATCTCGAGGATTTCAATAGGATTTGCAAGATACCCGATTGGGGTAGTGTTAATGATCCTTCTAAGTCTTCAGTCAGAGACTTTGTCTCCAGTATAACTGTTGGTGAAACCAGAGATATCACGCAAGCCACCATAGGAAGCATGCATTTCCCTGCCTTGCACTACCTTGCCCTCTTCATAGGTAGGTGCATTAACGTCAAGGGTGCACATCGTCACCTATGCGCTTCCGACCTTAGTATCCTTAAGAGCGCAATGACAGGTGACGGGAGCTTCAATATGGGAGCTATAATAGCAAGGAGGCTGAATAAAAATGCCAGTGAGGGGGATTTCTTTGGTGGAGTTTATGCTACACGCTTACCAAATTTTCTTGGAGTATCCATCCGTCCAGAAGACCCGCCTCTCCGTACAGCCTACCTTGATCGTGTCGCTCTAACACGCTACCAGTTCCTTGAGAGAGATCATGGACCCCTCCTATACTGCTTGATATTTAACCGGCAGTGTGTTTTCCATATTACCCTTCCTGCTCCTGCTTTCTTTGACTTTCAGGTAAAACGAAGATACTACATAACCATAGGAGAGGCAGAGGAGTATGAGAGGGAGGCAACGGCTGCTCGACTTCGTGAGGCAGCTATTCAGGCAGTGGCTGCAGCACTCCCGTATAACACCCATTATGACTGGGTTTCGCCAGGACCATCCATGGGAGTAGACCAAGTTAGGCCAAAATCCTAAGCTTGGGGGAGTACGTGTTCTCACCGACTTTACATTCATGCTTATGCTTTCACTTTGTTAGCCGGTGTTTACACTTCGCCACTATATTATCCATGCTAGTTTATTTTCGTTATCTTGTTTTCTTGTTTTGTGTCCTTTTGAGAAAACCCAAAAAGATTTTTCTTTCTTCTTTTGCTTGTCGGGAGCTTTCCTGTGTAAATAGTTTTATTTTTCTTTGTGTCAAGGTAGAAGATATTGGTTACAATGTTTATTGGTTCTTGCATGCTTACCTGTTCAGCTTTCAAAGAGCCATATTATTTTGTCTTCTACTTTGTGTTTGCCTGCAGATTCATCTTAGTCCAATGCACTTATTATCGTTTTCATCGTTCGATCGTGCAAATGAAAGGCAACCATGATGATATATGATGAAGTGACTGAGACTGAAAAGCTGGTATGAACTCTATCTATTTTGTTTTTGTAAATATGACTAGCTTGTCGACCCAGCTTTAGCTTTGTTGTGAGAAAACCATGTTTGCAATGACAACTTAGAGATCATAGTTTCTGATGCCATGCTTATTTAGCTGAGAGCTTATAATGGTTTGTCTTGAATGCCAACATAGATTTTGAGATGACTATGATGTAGTATGATAGGATGGTATTCTCCTTTGAATGTTTCAAGTAGCTTGACTTGGCGCATGTTCATGCATGTAGTTGAAACAAAATCAACATAGCCTCTATGATGGTCGTGTTCATGGTGATTTATATCATGTTCATGCTTGCATTCAATGTTAGTCAAACTCATTGCATCTTGATGACTGTTGTCGCTCTCTAGTTGGTCGCTTCCCAGTCTTTTGCTAGCCTTCACTTGTACTAAGCGGGAATACTGCTTGTGCATCCACTTCCATAAACCCAAAGTTTTTCCATGAGAGTCCACCATACCTACCTATTTGAGGTATCTACCTGCCGTTCCAAGTAAATTTGCATGTGCCACTCTCTAAACCTTCAAGAAATAATCTGTTTTGCATGCCCGAACCGCTCATGCGGTGACAGAGGGCTATTGGTATCTTCCATGCTAGGAGTGTTATCCTCGACATGTGTTTATTCACAGTCATTCACGAGAAAGGGGCCGGTAATTGGAATGCCCAGTTCCACGCTTAAATCAAAAACATAATTGTAAAACAAGACTCCCCCCGGGTTGATGTTAGTATGGACGGTACCTGAGGATTCGGCTAGCCGTGGAGTGTGATTGATTGGTGGTGGGGGAGTTAAAACTTTACTTTTCTGTTTGGAAACCGCCTATAGCATGAGTAGCATGGAAGATATTGAGAACTCTTGGTCATTCTCTTGACAATGAAAGCATGCCACACAAAATTATTATATCTGTTTTCAAAGCTTGAGCTCTGGCACCTCTGCAAATCAATGCTTCCCTCTGCGAAAGGCCTGTCTATTTATTTTCTTGTTGACTCATCCTCCTCTTTTATAAGCACCAATTAGAGAGCACCTCTGTCATTTTTATGCTTTGCTTTTGATTGATATTGAGTATGACTATGACTGGATCTTCGTTGCTATGAATTACAATGTTTAGTCAGCCCTTGATCTTTGAAAGTGCTCTGCGTTTATGTTTTCCGATTTCAGAAAGAGCTAGCGAGATACCACCTATTCATATTGCTTCATGCTTGTTTTGATTGAAGTGTTGGTATTTGAAACTCATTATTATTTGCTCGTTAGATGATTATGCCATTTATATTAGTTTACCGTGAGACATTTGTGTCATTTGCTTTTGTGGTTAACTTGTGATCTAGCTGAAATTCTGGTTGTGAGTTAGACATAGTGGCAACAACAAGATCAAACAGAGTTTGTCAAAGTTTTTCTTTCTCTCTCAGTTTTTCAACTGAGTTGCTTGACGACAAGCAAGGTTTTAAGCTTGGGGAAGTTGATACGTCTCCATCGTATCTACTTTTCCAAACTCTTTTGCCCTTGTTTTGGACTCTAATTTGCATGATTTGAATGGAACTAACCTGGAGTGACGCTATTTTCAGCAGAATTGCCTTGGTGTTATTTTTGTGCAGAAATCAAAGTTCTTCAAACATCCTTAAAATTTACGGGGAGCAGTTTTGGAAAATAAGAAAAATATATGTGCCAAGTTCCACCTCAGGGGGTGGGCCAGTGGGCCACAAGCCCTGGCTCCGCCACCACCCCCCTGGTGGCGGTGGGCAGGCTTGTGGGGCCCACACGGCTCTGCCGCCCCCAATTCCAGCTCTATAAGATCCCTTTCATCCGAGAAAAATAAAAAGAGAAGTTTTCGTCGCTTTTTTTATACGGAGGCGCCACCACCACCTGTTCTTCATCTGGAGGGCAGATCTGGAGTCCGTCTTGGGCTCCGGAGAGGGGAAATCGTCGCCATCGTCATCATCAACCTTCTTCCCTCTCCAATTCCATGAAGCTCTTCGTCGTTCATGAGTAATCTATTCGTAGGCTCGCTGGGCGGTGATGACTAGGATGAGATCTATCATGTAATCGAGTTAGTTTTGATGGGGATTGATCCCTAGTATCCACTATGTTGTGAGATTGATGTTGCTACTACTTTGCCATGCTTAATGCTTGTCACTAGGGCCCGAGTGCCATGATTTCAGATCTGAAATTATTATGTTGTCACCAATATATGTGTGTTTTAGATCCGATCTTGCAAGTTGTAGTTACCTACTATGTGTTATGATCCGGCAACCCCGGAGTGACAATAACCGGAACCACTCCTGGTGATGACCATAGTTTGAGGAGTTCATGTGTTCACCAAGTGCTAATGCGTTGGTCCGATTCTTTAGTAAAAGGAGAACCTTAATATCCCGTAGTTTCCTTTTGGACCCCGCTGCCACGGGAGTATGGACAATAGATGGCATGCAAGTTCTTCTCCCTAAGCACGTATGACGACACACGGAATGCATGCCTACATGACATTGACGAACGGGAGCTTGCCACATATCTCTCCGTGTTATAGCTGTTGCATGATGAATACCATCCAAACAAATCACCGACCCATTGCCTATGAGTTTGTCCTACTATTGCTACTACTGTTGGTACTGCTGTTACTTGTCTTGCTCTGCTGCTGCTACTACTGTTGCTACTGTTGTTACTTGTCTTGCTCTGCTGCTACTGTTGCTATTACTGTCGCTTGCTACTGTTGCTACTTGCTACTGCTGTTCCTTGCCGCTGCTATTGCTCGTTACACTACTGCTACCTACTACAATTTTGGTTCACTGGTCATTGACGGGAACTGACAATTTCCGTCAACGAGGCAATTTGGCGCCATTGATACAATCGTTAGGAATAGTCTGCCGTCAACAGATCATTTCTGACACCGTTGTTATCACACTACTTTGTTGTTACTACTTTGCTTGCACATACTAATCTTTTAGGTGTGGTTGAATCTGACAAATTCAGCTGCTAATACTCGAGAGTATTCTCTCACCTTGTGCCTGGCGTACCAACAAATTTGGGTTGAATACTCTACCCTCGAAAACTGCTGCGAACCCACGCGCTGGTGGGCCATCAACAACATTCTTCTAGTTCTGTTTCCGGGGAGTGCTAGCAGCATTCTTCTCGTGCCGGTGCAGGGGAAGATTTGTTGTCATCAGCATTCATCTAGCCATCACGAGAGATTGCAATCAATATGCAAAATAAGAAAGATGTGGATAATGATGTGATAAAATTGAAGCTTTTCCTTTCTCGTTGCAAGATCGAGCAAAAACTTGGTTTTCGTCTTCACCCAAAAATAGTATCGATTCTTCGGATAAGTGCAAAGATGCTTATATTTTCAAGTATTTTCCGTCGGCTAAGATTATCTCTCTCCGTAATGATATCATGAATTCTAAGCAACTTGATCATGAACACGTTGCACAATCTTGGGAGAGAATGAAATTGATGATTAGAAATTGTCCCGCTCATGGCTTGAGTCATTGGATGATTATACAAATCTTCTACGCTGTCTTGAATTTCGCTTCTAGAAATATCTTGGACTCCGCCTCAGGTGGAACGTTCATGGAAATCACGTTAGGAGAAGCCAAGAAACTCCTAGACAATATCATGACGAACTACTCTCAGTGGCACACCGAAAGGTCACCTACTAGTAAGAAAGTACACGCTATAGAAGAAATTAACTCGTTGAGTGCTAAGATGGATGAGTTAATGAATTTGGTTTCTAGTAGAAGTGCTCCTTTAGATCCTAATTATATGCCCTTGTCTTCTTTGATTAAGAGTAGCAACGCTAGCTTGGACGTTAATTTTGTTGGTAGGAATAATTTTGGCAACAACAATGCTTTTAGAGGAAACTATGTTCCTAGGCCTTTTCCTAGTAACTCCTCTAATAACTTTGGCAACTCCTACAACAATACTCGGGGAAATTACAATAGATTACCCTCTGATCTAGAGAGTAATATCAAAGATTTTATCAACTCACAATTTTTTTTCAATGCGTCCATAGAGGAAAAACTACTCAAAATTAACGATTTGGCTAAGAGCGTTGATAGAATGTCTAGTGATATTGATGCTTTGTAAGTTAGATGTGCTCCTCCCAAGATCAATATGGATGAAACTTTGAAAGCTATGCATGTTTCCATGATTGAGAGCAAAGAAAGAACCGCCCAAATTCGTGCTAGACATGAATGGCTTAAAAAGGCGTGTTCTCGTGATAAGAATCACGAAGATCTTAAAGTGCTTGGGGTGACTCCCATTAAATCTTTGTTTTCTTGTGTCAAACCTAATGATGATGGGGCTGGATATGAATCCACCTTGGTTGAAAAACGCCCCAATGATTCGCAGTCCATCTATCTTGATGCTAAAAGCATTGAAAGTGGAGTAGAGGATATTAAAACTTTGAGTAGTAATGAAATTACTACTTTGGATTTCAAGGAATTCAATTATGATAATTGCTCCTTGATTGAATGCATTTCCTTGATGCAATCCATGCTAAACTCTCCACACGCTTATAGCCAAAACAAGGCCTTTACCGATCATATCGTCGAAGCTATGATAAAATCTCTTGAAGAGAAACTTGAATTGAAAGTCTCTATCCCTAGAAATCTTCATGATGAGTGGGAACGTACTATCAAAATCAAAATCAAAAACTATGAATGCAACGCTTTATGTGATTTGGGTGCTAGTGTTTCCGCAATTCCAAAGTCTTTATGTGATGTTCTGGGTTTTAATGAGATTGACGAGTGTTCTCTTAATTTGAATCTTGTGGATTATACTGTCAAGAAACCCATGGGAAGGATCAATGATGTTCTTATTGTTGCAAATAGTAACTATGTACCCGTGGATTTCATTGTGCTTCACATTGATTGCAATCCTACATGCCCTATTATTCTTGGTAGACCTTTCCTAAGGACTATCGGTGCCATCATCGATATGAAGGAAGGGAATATTAGATTTCAATTTCCTTTAAAGAAGGGCATGGAGCACTTTCCTAGTGAATCCATGATGAGGTTCACTTATGGTTTGAACACCAAAGACGACGATACGTGATTTTATCGCCTTATGCCTAGCTAGGGGCGTTAAACAATAGCGCTTGTTGGGAGGCAACCCAATGAATTTATTTCTTTTTCTTTCTATTTTGTTGTGTCCACGCTATCATAATTCTGTTATGATTGTGTCTTTTGTGTTTATTTTTCTGTTTGAGCCAAGCAAAACCTTTACGACTAGTCTTGGTAATGGTTGTTTGATCCTGCTGGAAAAAGACAGAAACTTTTCGCTCACGAGTTGATTTTTCATTTTTATTCAGAAAGAGATTTTGAGTTGATTCTTTTTTCTTCTGGTTTATATGCCATTTTTCCAAGCATTCGTAATTTTTTAGAATTTTTGAGGTACCAGAAGTATACGAAGTGTACAGATTGCTACAGACTGGTCTGCTTTTGACAGATTCTGTTTTTGTTGAGTTGGTTGCTTCTTTTGATGAAACTATGGTTAGTATCGGGGGGTACTAGCCATGTAAAAGTGATAATACAGTAGCCCAACACCAATATAAATAGAAATCAAGATTGCGACAGTACCTAAAGAGGTGGTAGTTTGTTTTCTTGTGCTAATGATATCACGAGTTTCTGTTTAAGTTTTGTGTTGCCAAGTTTTCAAGTTTTGGGTGATGTTCTCATGGAAAAAGAGATAAGGAGTGGAATGAGCTCAAGCTTGGGATTCCCGAGGCATACCAAGACAAATTCAAGGACACCAAAAAGCCTAAGCTTGGGGATGCCCCGGGAAGGCATCCCCTCTTTCGTCTTCAAACCATCGATAACATTACTTGGAGCTATATTTTTATTCACCACATGATATGTGTTTTGCTTGGAGCGTCTTGTATCTTAGGAGTCTTTTCTTTTTGTTGTGTAACAATCATCCTTGCTGCACACCTTTAGAGAGATACATGCACTCATCGTGATTTTGCTAGAATGCTCATTGTGCTTCACTTATATCTTTTGAGCTAGATAATTTTGCTCTATGTGCTTCACTTAGATATTTTAGAGCACGGCGGTGCGTGACTTGGTAGTTGGCTTATGCTATGAAAGTAGTCCCAAAGGTGATAGGTACCCAAAGAGGACACAAAAACCTCCAATCTTCATGTGCATTGAGTAGAAAGAGAAGTTTTGATTCCTCTCAATTAGTTTTGAAACCTGAATTTGGTAATACTAAGAGTTATGTTAGTAGGGTGCTGTGAATCTAGAAATACTTGTGTTGAAGTTAGTGATTCCCGTAGCATGCACATATGGTGAACCGCTATGTTAGGAAGTTGGAGCATAATTGATCTATTGATTATCATATTTTGCGTTGAGGTCGGGATCGCGCGATGGTTAACACCTACCAACCCTTCCCCTAGGAGTATGGGTTTAGCACTTTGTTTCGATTACTAATCAAAACTTTCGCAAAAAGTATGTGAGTTCTTCATGACTAATGTGAGTCCATGGTATAGATGCACTTTCACCTTCCACCATTGCTATCTTCTCTAGTGCCGCACAATTCTCGCCGGTGCACAAACCTACCAAATGCCTTCCTCAAAACAGCCACCATACCTACCTACTATGGCATTTTCATAGCCATTCCGAGATATATTGCCATGCAATTCCCATCGTTCCGTCTCATGACTTGAGCCGTCACTCTCATATTGCCATTGCATGATTGTAAGATAGCTAGCGAGATGTTTCAACGTCATACGCCAAGCTAGATCATTGCACATCCCGGTACACTGCCGGAGGCATTTCCTATAGAGTCATTTTTAAGCTTTGAGTTGTGAGTAAATAAAAGTGCGATGATCATCATTATTAGAGCATTGTCCCATGTGAGAAAATAAAAAAAAGATGCCAAAGAGCCCAAACAAAAAAATAAGAGAAAAAATAGAGGCCTGAGAGCCCAAATAAAAAAAGAGAGAAAAAGAGAGAAGGGACATCGCTACTATCTTTTTCCACACTTGTGCTTCATAAATAGCACCATGTTCTTCATGATTGAGAGCCTCTCGTTTCGTCACCATCATATGCTAGTTGTAATCTTCATTATATAACTTGGCTTGTATATTCCAATGACGGGCTTCCTCAAAATTGCCCTAGGTCTTTGTGAGCAAGAAAGTTGGATGCACACCCACTAGTTTATCTTTTGAGCTTTCACATACTTATAGCTCTAGTGCATCCTTTGCATGGCAATCCCTACTCATTCACATTGATGTCTATTAATGGGCATCTCCATAGCCTTTTGATATGCCGAGTTAATTTCACCATCTCCTCCTTTTTGTCTCACAACCACCACCACACTCTATTCCACTTATAGTGCTATATCCATGGCTCACGCTCATCTATTGCGTGATAGTTATAGAAGTTTGAGAAATTAAGAGTGCGAAAACAATTACTTGGCCAATACCGGGGTTGTGCATGATTTACATTAGTTGTGTGAGGATGATGGAGCATAGCCAGGCTATATGATTTTGTTGGGATAACTTTCTTTGACCTTGTTATTTTGAAAGTTCATGATTACCTTGCTAGTTTGCTTGAAGTATTATTGTTTTCATGTCAATAGCAAACTATTGTTTTGAATCTTACGGATCTGAACATTCACGTGACATGAAAGAAGTTGCAAAGTACAACTATGCTAGGTAGCATTCCACATCAAAAGTTCATTCTTTATCACTTCCCTACTCGAGGACGAGCAGGAGTTAAGCTTGGGGATGCTTGATACGTCTCCAACGTATCTATAATTTTTGATGGTTTCATGCTATTATCTTGTCAAACTTTGGATGTTTTGTATGCCTTTTATATATTTTTCGGGACTAACTTCCATGTTTTTGACCCCTTTCACAGGAGGATTTTAAATGGAGTCCAAACGGAATGAAACTGCCAAAAAGATTTTTTCCAAAACAGAAAAATATCGTGAAGCCTGAGAATCAGGGCAAGAGGTCACCAGGGACCCCACAAGCCCCCTAGCCGCGGCCAGGGGGGCCCGCGCCTCCCAGGCTTATGGGCTCCCTGGGCCTCCTCTGCCCTAGGTCTTTCGCCTATAAATTCCCTAAAATCCTCAAAAAAATCAGGAGATCACCGAAAGTACTTTTCCACCACCGCAAGTTTCTGTCTCCGCAAGATCCCATCTGGGGCACGTTCTGGTGCCCTGCTGGAGGGGGGATTCGGATACGGAGGGCTTCTTCATCAACACCATGACCTCTCCGATGATGCGTGAGTAGTTCACCATAGACCTATGGGTCCACAGCTAGTAGCTAGATGGCTTCTTCTCTCTCTTGGATCTTCAATACAAAGTTATCTATGATCTTCATGGAGATCTATCTGATGTAATCCTCTTTTGCGGTGTGTTTGTGGAGATCCGATGAATTGCGGATTTATGATCAGATTATCTATGAATCTTATTTGAGTTTCTTCTGATCTCTCTTATGCATGATTTCATATCCTTGTAATTCTCTTAGAGTTGTGGGTTTCGTTTGGTCAACTAGATCTATGATTCTTGCAATGGGAGAAGTGCTTGGTTTTGGGTTCATACCGCGGGTGACCTCACCCAGTGACACAAGGGGTAGCGAGGCACGCATCGTGTTCTTGCCATCAAGGGTAAAAAGATGGGGTTTTCATCATTGGTTTGAGATTATCCCTCTACATCATGTCATCTTGCTTAAAGCATTACTCTGTTTGTCATGAACTCAATACACTAGATGCATGCTGGATAGCGGTCGATGTGTGGAGTAATAGTAGTAGATGCAGAAAGTATCGGTCTACTTGTCTCGGACGTGATGCCTATATGTATGATCCTTGCCTTTGATATCGTCATGAATTTGCGCGGTTCTATCAATTGCTCGACAGTAATTTGTTTACCCACCGTGATATTTGCTATTTTGAGAGAAGCCTCTACTGAACACTATGGCCCTCGGGTCTACTCCACGCCATATTTTCAGCCTTACTCTTTTGCTTCGTTGCACTTTCCACCTTCAGATCTCACTTTGCAATCAATCTTGAAGGGATTGACAACCCCTTTATAGCGTTGGGTGCAAGCCCTTTTGTGTTTGTGCACGTACTTTGGACTTGACGAGATTCTCCTACTCGATTGATACCTTGGTTCTCAAACTGAGGGAAATACTTACTGCTCCTTTGCTGCATCACCCTTTCCTCTTCAAGGGAAAACCAACGCAAGCTCAAGAGACGACAGAAGATCTATGTCGATGTAGCAGTTATTTCTTATAATAATTATGCAGTAATTTATTTATGTTATCCGGAACATAAATTTCTTCACCTATTTTTACTCCATGCTTAAATGAAGAATTGTCGAACGCTTGCATGAACCACGTGTGAAGATAAAGGAAGTGGAAATGATTAGGTGTTGTTCAAGTCACTTTTAGCCGAAGAGAAGATAAAGTCCAAGTCTCTTATGTTCTAGACCCAGATTCGGACTGTACAGACACACCTGTCTCAAAACGTCAACAAAGTTTGCATATGGACTCTGAGTTGGGTGAATATTGTTTTTTTGAAAGTATATTTTATCTACGTTCCAACCCAATTGGAATCACTTTAAAATTCATCCAGAGCATGGAGATAATGACGAAACAATCTAAGGTTGCATCAGAATCCGAGTCAAACTATAACTCCAAAGCTGTTGCATCGCCTCCACTTGGGCCCATGGGCCTTGTACCCCTAGGGTTGGTTTTAGGCTGCCTTGGAACGTCCTCCCATCTCTTTGGCCGACATCCCGTGCTCCTATATAAGTAGATCAATCCAATAGCTTGTCGCTTGGGTTTTGGTTAGATTAAAAGTTTGCCATAGCTGCAACTTCACGTTCTTCGGTTGTGTTCCACGACCAGACAAAGGCGTCACATAACCCCACTTTCATCAATAAAACTTTCCTCTTATATTCGTAATATCCAGATTGCAATCTCACTTTCTTGCTTGTTCTTTGTTTGCATGGGATACGTCTCCAATGTATCTATAATTTTTTATTGTTCCATGCTATTATATTATCTGTTTTGGATGTTTTATATGCATTTATATGTTGTTTTATATTATTTTTGGGATTAACCTATTAATCTAGAGCCTAGTGTCAATTAATTTTTTTCATGTTTTTGAGTATTGTAGATAAGGAATATTAAATGGAGTCCAAACGGAACAAAATATCCGGAAATATTTTTCTTGGACCAGAAGACACCCAGCAGACTTCGAGTAGGGAGCAGGGCATCTGCCGGGAGGCCACAAGCCTGCATTGTGCGCCCTGGGGGGTGGTCACGCCCCATGGCTTGTGGGGCCCCTGCAGGTCTCCTAAACCTATTCTTTGGCCTACAAATTCCCAAATATTCTCGTATCGCCAAAGAGAGCCACAAAAAATACTTTTAAACCGCCAGGAGGCCCCGTTCCCGTGAGATCCAATCTGGGAGCCTTTTCCAGTAATCTACCGGAGAGGAAATTGATCAGGGAGGGCATCTACATCAACTCCATTCCCCCTTCGATGATAAGTGAGTAGTTCACCACAGACCTAAGGATCCATAGCTAGTAGCTAGATGGCTTCTTCTCTCTCTTCGATCTTCAATACCATGTTCTTCATGATCTTCATGGAGATCTATCTGATGTAATACTCTCTTGCGGTATGTTTGTCGAGATCCGGTGAATTGTGAGTTTATGTTCAGATTATCTATGAATATTATTTGAGTCTGTTCTGAATTCTTATATGCATGATTTCATATCTTTCGAAGTCTCTTCGAATTATTGGTTTGGTTTGGCCAACTAGATTGGTAATTCTTGCAATGGGAGAAGTGCTTAGTTTTGGGTTCAATCTTGCGGTGTCCTCACCCATTGACAAACTAGGGGTAGCGAGGCACGTATTGTATTTTTGCCATCAAGGATAAAACGATGGGTTGTCATCATATTTCTTGAGTTTATCCATGTACATCATGTCATCTTACTTGACACGGACGTGATGCCTATATGAATAATAGTTGCTTTGGATATCTTCATAATTATTCGCTTTTCCTTTATGAGAGAACCCTCTAGTGAAACCTATGGCCCCCGGGTCTATTTTCCATATTATATTTTCAGATATATAAACCAAAAATACTTTGCTACAATTTATTTACTTTTGTTTTTGCAATCTTTTATATCTATCTCTATCACACCTCATCCTTGCAAATAACTGTGAAGGGATTGACAACCCCTTTATAGCGTTGGGTGCAAGTGTTTGATTGTTTGTGTAGGTACTACTATTGGGGCCTTGCTTGTTCCTCCTACTGGATTGATACCTTGGTTCTCAACCAACTGAGGGAAATACTTATCTACTTCACTGCATCACCCTTTCCTCTTCAAGAAAAAACCAACGCAAGCTCAAGAGGTAGCAAGAAGGATTTTTGGCGCCGTTGCCGGGGAGGATACATAGCAATATCAAGCCTACCAAGTACCCATCAAAAACTCATCCCTTGCATTTACTTTATTTTTCATTTGCCTCTCGTTTTCCTCTCCCCCACTTCTAAAACAATTTTCAAAAAATACCAATAAGATTTGCCTTTGATTACTATAGAGGGCTGAAGGAGGAACCGACTCCTCCCGCACTTGATCTTAATGACCATTATCCTATTAAATTCAGCCCTTTTGATTACTTTTGCTTGCCACAAAGGAAACTTTTTGCTGAACGAAGGGACTACGAGAAGAGCATTGATAATCTCCCTTACTACTATGATAATACTAAGATCTATTGCATTATGCCTAGCTAGGGGCGTTAAACAATAGCGCTTGTTGGGAGGCAACCCGATTTTATTTGTTTTTCTTTTGTTTTTTGCTTCTGTTTTTGAGTGTTGCACACATTATTACCTCCGTAATAATTGTGTTTTCCTGTTTTAATTAGTGTATGACCCAAGCAAGACCTTTGGGATGGTCTATGGTGTTTGCAAGTTGAGTTTGCTGGAAAAAAGAAACTTACACTCTCAGTCAAGGAACTTTATAAATTCACTGGAATGTGATTTACATCTGAATTTTTTACACAAGATTGATTTACAGATTTTCAAGATCTTCTAATTTTTAGGAATTTGTGGAGTTAGAGAAGTATTCGAAGTATCAGATTGATACATACTGTTTTGTTTTTGACAGATTCTGTTTTCTTTGTGTTGTTTGCTTATTTGGATGAATATATGGATTGTATCAGGGGGGTATGAACCATGGAGAAGTTGTAATACAGTAAATATTACATAAATTTAAATAAAAATGAGTTCATAACAGTACCTAAAGTGGTGATTTATGTTTCTTATACTAACGGGTCTCATGAGTTTTCTGTTGAGTTTTGTGTTGTGAAGTTTTCAAGTTTTGGGTAAAGATTTGATGGACTATGGAATAAGGAGTGGCAAGAGCCCAAGATTGGGGATGACCAAGGCACCCCAAGCCATATTCAAGGATACAAAAGAGCATAAGCTTGGGGATGCCCCGGAAGGAATCCCCTCTTTCGTCTTCAATCCATCGGTAAATTTACTTCAGGCTATATTTTTATTCACCACATGATATGTGTTTTGCTTGGAGCGTATTGTATGATATGAGTCTTTACTTTTTAGTTTGCCACAATCATCCTTACTGCACACATCTTTTGAGAGAGAGACACGCTAAATCGTGAATTTATTAGAATACTCTGTGTGCTTCACTTATATATTGTGAGCTAGGCAATGTTGCTCTAGTACTTCACATATATCTTTTAGAGCATGGCGGTGTTGTCTTTTATAGAAATTATTAAACTCTCGTGCCTCACTTATATTATTTCGAGAGTTCTTTAAACAGCATGGTAATTGGTTTAGGCTATGGATTTAGTCCTAATATAATAGGCATCCAAGAGGGATATAATAAAAACTTTCATATTAAGTGCATTGAATATGATGAGAAGTTTGATTCCTTGCATATAGTTTTCAGATATGAAGATGGTAATATAAGAGTCATGCTAGTAAGTATTTGTGAATTAGAAAAAATAATTGTGTTAAAAGTTGTGATTCCCGGAGCATGCACGTATGGTGAACCGTTATGTGATGAAGTCGGAGCATGATTTGTTTAATGATTGTCAACCTTTGTGTGGAGGTCGGGATCGCGCAATGGTTAACTCCTACCAACCCTTCCCCTAGGAGCATGCGTCTAATACTTTTCTTTGATAACTAATATACATTTGCAATAAGTATGTGAGTTCTTTATGACTAATGTTGAGTTCAAGGATTATACGCACTCCCACCCTTCGACCTTTGCTAGCCTCTCTAGTACCGCGTAAATTTCGCCGGTACATTAAACCAACCTTCCTCAAAACAGCCACCATATATTTTCCTCAAAACAGCCACCATATCTACCTATTATGACATTTTCATAGCCATTCCGAGATATATTACCCTGCAACACCAGTGTCCCGTTTTTATGACACGCACCATCACTTCCATATTGCTTATAGAGTCATACTTTGTTCTAGATATCGAGTTGTAATCTTTTGAGTTGTAAGTAAATAAAAGTGTGATGATTTGCATTATTAGATCATTTTCCCATGTGAGAAAAGGATGATGGAAGCTATGATTCCCTCACAAGTTGGGATGAGTCTCCGGACTTTACAAAAAAAAAGAGGTTAGCGAAGCCCATAAAAATATAAAAGAGGCCAAATAAGCCCATCCAGAAAAAGAAAAAAAAAGGAATAAAAAATAAAAATAATGAGAGAAAGAGAGAAGGGACAATGCTACTATCTCTTTCCACACTTGTGCTTCAAAGTAGCACCATGTTCTTCATAGAGAGTCTCCTATTTTGTCACTTTCATATAACTAGTGGTATTACATCTTTTTCACAACCACATAGTTTTCTTTTTGAGCTTTCACAGACTTATAGCTCTAGTGCATTTGTTGCATGGCAATCCCTACTCACTCACATTAATATCTATTGATGGGCATCTCCATAGCCCGTTGATATGCCTAGTTGATGTAAGACTATCTTATCCTCTCTTTTTTGCAACCTCCACCACACTCTATTCCACCTATAGTGCTATATACATGGCTCACGCTCATGTATTGCATGAGAGTTGAAAATGTTTGAGAACATAAAAAATCTAAAAAAATTGCTTAATTTCATCGGCGTTGTGCATGATTTAGATACTTTGTGTGGTGAAGTTAGAGCATAGCCAGACCATATGATTTTGTAGGGATAACTTTCTAAGATCATGCTATTTCGAAAGGAAGAAATTACCTTATTAGTATGCTTGAAGTATTATTGTTTTTATGTCAATATTAGTCTTTTGATTTGAATCTTATGGATCTGAATATTCATGCCACATCAAGGATAAATATGTTAGGTAGCATTCCACATCAAAAATTCTGTTTTTATCATTTACCTACTCGAGGACGAGCATGAATTAAGCTTGGGGATGCTTGATACGTCTCCAACGTATCTATAATTTTGGATTGTTGCATGCTATTATATTATAAGTTTTGGATGTTTTATATGCATTTATATGTTGTTTTATAATATTTTTGAGACTAACCTATTAATCTAGAGCCTAGTGCCAGTTTCCGTTTTTTCACATTTTTGAGTATTGCAGATAAGGAATATTAAACAGATTCCAAACGGAACAAAATCTCTGGAAAGATTTTTCTTGGACCAGAAGACACCCAACAGACTTGGAGTAGGGGACAGGGCATCTGCCGGGAGGCACAAGCCTGCAGGGTTCCCTCGGGGGGTGGCCGCGCCCCTGGCTTCTGGGCCCCCTGCAGGTCTCCTAACCCTATTCTTTGGCGTACAAATTCTCAAATATTCTCGTACCGCCAAAGGGAGCCACAAAAAATACTTTTGAACCGTCGAGAGGCTCCGTTCCCGTGAGATCCAATCAGGGAGCCTTTTCCGGTAATCTACCGAAGAGGAAATTGATCAGGGAGGGCATCTACATCAACTCCATTTCCCCTTCGATGATGTGTGACTAGTTCACCACATACCTAAGGATCCATAGCTAGTAGCTAGATGGCTTCTTCTCTCTCTTCGATCTTCAATACCATGTTCTTCATGATCTTCATGGAGATCTAACTGATGTAATACTCTTTTGCGGTATGTTTGTCGGGATCTGATGAATTGTGAGTTTATGTTCAGATTATCTATGAATATTATCTGAGTCTCTTCAAAATTCTTATATGCATGATTTCATATCTTTGTAAGTCTCTTCGAATTATTGGTTTGGTTTGGCCAACTAGATTGGTAATTCTTGCAATGGGAGAAGTGCTTAGTTTTGGGTTCAATCTTGCGGTGTCCTCACCCAGTGACAAAGTAGGGGTAGCGAGGCACGTATTGTATTGTTGCCATCAAGGATAAAAGGATGGGATTTTCATCATATTGCTTGAGTTTATCCCTCTACATCATGTCATCTTACTTAATGTTTTACTCTATTCTTCATGAACTTAATACTCTATATGCAGGCAGGAGTCGGTCGATGTGTGGACTAATAGTAGTAGATGTAGAATCGTTTCGGTCTACCTGACACGAACATGATGCCTATATGCATAATCATTGCCTTGGATATCTTCATAATTTTCAATTTTCTATCAATTGCGCGACAGTGATTTGTTCACCCACCATGTTATTTTCCTTTATGAGAGAAGCCTCTAGTGAAACCTATGGCCCCTGTGTCGTGGTTTTTTCACGGCAGATGTCCTCGTGAAAGGACTTAATACTGGAGCCATCGCACCTTGGTGGCGACTCAAAGGGGTTAAGCGGGAGAGACACGGCTATTTACCCAGGTTCGGCCCCTCGAGAGGAGGTAATAGCCTACGTCCTGCTTTTGTGTGTATTGATATGGATTCGATTACAAGGAAGGCGTAACTCGCCTAAACCTAGCACTCGATGATTTCTAACCTATCCTATGTCCCCCAGGACCTCGCCTTTATATACAGGTCGATTCCCTAGGGTTTACAAGGATTCCTTCCTTTTTACAACTCGTGACCATTACGATCTCTAAATCGCCATCTTCCAAAGCTGGGAGACCTGCCAAGAGCCATACTCGTCGTGCGACCTTGATTCGGCCAAAACAAGGCCCAACTAAACACTTAGATGAGTCGCCCAATGGATAACCCGGCCCAACTAGGGCGGGTCATCCACAGGTTACATCCCCAACATTAGGCCCCAAATTGACTTGAACCTTTTTTCTTCACGCCAATACCTGTGCTCCATTGAAGGCGATTCATCCCCTATTTTTCTTCATTTGTCAAAAAATTGCACACCCGCCATCGCCTTTGGGCACTGACAATCCCTTAAGTCGCCAGATCATTATTAACTGGCCTTTTCTTATTCCTATTTTTTCGGGAAGACCGCCACAACTCCAACGGATCCTTAGCGCATTGTTATCCTGAAATTTTCGGCGCACATTTATAGCGAATCTTTTATCCCCCGGCGGTTCCCGCTCATGGCGCCTCGATTCCAGCACCTGCCTTGTTAAATAGGCCGGGGGGGACAGAACTGGCGCTTCCCACCTACCAGTCCTGTCACCTTCCTCCCCACCGGCGCAGCGAGAAAAACGCATCGCCCCGAGGAATCCGTCGCCGACCGTGCTTTCGGCCTTCACGCGAGGAGCTTCGGTGCCGCCTGTGGGCTTTCAGCGTCGTCCATTCTCGTGCCGCAACCAACACATCTGCCATTGTCATCGTCGACTGCATCGCCGTCGGTCACCTCGCCATTCACCACGAACTTCGCCGCCGCCGGAAACCTCTTCGCTCGACGGGACGCCCGTGCTTCTCCAGCAAACCCCATCACCGTCGGCTCTTCTCACCCAACAGCATCAGGTTAGGCTTCCACCTATCTTTAAGAGTAGATTTATTCTCCGCTTGAACTTCTGCCATTGCCGTATTCTTGAAGCTCCTTGCATATAGACGCTATCTGCTCTGAATCGATTAGCACGAGTGTTGGTAGGATAGCTAATGTTCCAAATACTTTCATTTATCCGCTGTACTCGTGAATCTTTTGAAAATAATGTTTTCACCAAGCGAAGGGCATCATCTGATAATAAACTGTCGCGGCCAGTCATTTTCTCTAGGTTTTCGCGTATGTCTGGTAGATCCATTCCTTATTTACTGTTTGCAAAAAATTGTTTATAGTCTTCATCTCCTGGTACTTCAAATAAAACGCCCTTACCGTCTTCAGAACGTAGTCCTTGGGAATAGCCACACTTCCATAAGTCGCCATAGTGACCCAACTCGGCCCTTTGATCTGGCGGGTCAAAATCCTTCCTTAATCAAAGTACTCTGCGGGTTAAATGAACTGATTTCATCCCATACAGTAGGTGTCCAAGGCATGTAATATCATACTTTACTTATTTGTAGCATGGGCGCCGTCTTCAAGAGTGACTGGCTTCCTACCAAGGTCGATGACTCCATATTAGCCGATTATGTGAAAACGGGCAGTTTGGATCCTCAGGATGTTATTGGCTGGCGCACTGGGTCCGGAGAAGATCTCCCTAACCCCAAAGAAGGGGAAATAATCATTTTTGTTGAACACCTGGAGCGAGGTTTTAAGCCGCCCGGATCAAAGTTTCTTAGGGACGCCTTAACTTTCATGAACGTCCGTCTCTAGGATCTGGGACCCAATTCCATAAGTAATTTGTGCCAATTCCAAGTTCTCTGTGAGGCTTATCTGCGGATCGAGCCTTCTGTCCCTTTATTCTGGCATTTCTTTCATCTGAATCGCCAAACGGAATTCCACAACGGCCCCAGCTTGGAACTTGGTGGCGTCAATGTCCAGCGCCGCAGGGATAGCCCATTCCCCTCACTCACCATCCCTAGCCATCCCAAAGGCTGGGGCGAGTCTTGGTTTTACTGTCAAGAGACGTCTCCTGCTGGCGAGAACAAGCTTCTGGGTTACAGGCCAACTCGCCTTCCGACCAACTTCAAGCTTCCAGACAAGCTTACCGAGGAGGAGGAATCGGAATTCATCCCAATACTATCTGAATTAAGATTTTTGACAAACAACGGTCTTACCGGGGTCGACCTAATCTGCTGTTGGGTTGAATGGCGTATCCTTCCTCTGAGCCGCCGGGATGGTCTGATGTGTGATTTTGATGGCACCCTGGATCATCCTCAATGCTATTTCCGCACAGCTTTAACGGAAAAGGATATTGTTACCATTATCAAAAAGCTGACTGGCGAGCCTGCGGGAAAATGCGGCCAAATCGGCCTTAAGCCTTTCTACAAAATTAACCCGGCGCCCAAGGTAAACAAACCTAACCCGCCTTTGGTCTTTTATTCTTTATGCTTCATTTGTATTGTGGTTTCGTAATATATGCCATTTCAGAAAGGCGATAAGTTCTGGTCCAGGAGGCCCAAAAAGCAAGCCGTGAAAAATGTCAAGCCGCCCTCAAAGAAAACCAAGGGTAAGGGCAAATCTGTTGCAGCTGAACCATCCGAAGTTGACGAATCTCAAGTCGGCGATGCACTTTCGGAGGTAAAAATTCGTTCTCTTTTCACTCGCCACCTATTACTGTTAGCCTTTGTATTTATATCTCTCCCTTCCCTTGAAATAGAATGAAGATAATGAAAGCCAAGAGGACTCTGTTGAGGTAATTTCTGTTTCCTCCGATTCATCTCCTTCTCCACCTAAGCCGGCCAGGCGAATTTGTGGGAAAGTTCCCTTCTCACATCCATATGCTTAGTTGGACCCAAATTTCCTACTGAAGAAAGCACAGCATGCCTCAAACCGGAAAACACGAAGTCACTCCGGCGATCTGGTATCTGGCTTACCAGCAACGAACAAAAGAAAGCCAAGCGAGGTACTCTTATGAGTAACCATTCTTCATGTTTCTTTGGATCACGTTTGTAACCCGCCTGTATTATTGACGTATAATTCTTGCAGAACTCTCCTCCCACTTCCGGCAACTCAGTGATGTCGACACTTCCACCAGTGATTCGAGTTCCGGGGTAAGTCTTTTGATAACCTTGCCTTGACTTTTGAGAATAACGAGCTTTTCAATTCCTTAATGTGCTTATTCCCTTTTTTCAGGGCACAAGCCAAGAAGAGGAAAACCAGTGGATCAACTCCTGATGCAACTTCAGAACCCACGAAAGAATCAACTCCGACTCAAGACAATCCGGATCAGACTGAGCATGCGACTCAAGTGGATCTTCCTGAGTCGCCGAAGGAAACAATGGATTCCCCTAAGCCGCCGAGCCCATTGATGACAACAGAAGACCCAGATGCTGTAGTTATTACTAGCTCTGGATTTTCTAAGCCGGCGGCGACAGTTTTGTCCAAACATGTAGCATCCTCCTCCCAAGCCGTTCCCGAGTCTGGGCTCTCCAAGGCGAAACTTTCCGACTATGCAAATTTGGAGTTTAAAGAACTCTGCTCTGGCTTTGCAAGTCGCGTGGAGGCGAGCTATGAGATGGAGAAAAACCTGCTGCGGATGTTAAACAACAAACATGAGGTAAATTTTGTTATACTATATTATTCCCATTAACCCCCAAGCGTCAGGTCATCAGTAAAAAGATGAGCCGGGTCTTGAAAATTTTTAAAAAAAACTTCGCGACCAGTAACCCCCAAGGGTCGGGTCATCAGTAAAAAGATGAGCCGGGTCTTGAAATTTTTTTAGAAAAAACTTCGCGACCAGTAACCCCCAAGGGCCGGGTCATCAGTAAAAAGATGAGCCGGGTCTTGAAAGTTTAGAAAAAAAAACTTCGCGACCAGTAACCCCCAAGGGTCGGGTCATCAGTAAAAAGATGAACCGAGTCTTGATTTTTGTATAATTTCATCTGAAAAAATTATACATTAGCCCCCAAGTGTCAGGGATATTGCTTTGCAGTAGTTCTAAGACTTGCCCTTATTTTAAACTTTCAATAGGAAAAACTTGCTCAGACCGAATCGGCGCTGGGCGATTTAAAGAAGAATTTAGCTGGTCAACAAGACGCCCGAGCTAAGTCGGAGGAAAAATGTCAATTGGCCTTGGCCGAACTGGTAAAACTCAAGGCCGAGTTGAAAGAAGCTCAGGCTAACCAAAATGTCGCCATGAAGAGAGCAGAGAAAGCTGAAGCTAGGTTGGCCACTATACAACAGGAATTGTCCGGCTTAAAGCGTCATATCTCCAACATGACGCAAGCCGTCTTTGGTAAGCTTTACTTAAACCTTTGATATCCTCCTCCCTTTTTTGTTTTAAAATAACACTTATGATAAGTCGCTAATCATCATGATTCAGGTCCGAGAGCCGCCAACCTTCAAGAAGACTGTGTGTTGATGTTGAAGGCGATTTACACGCTGACAGAGCAATTGTACACAGGCAGTGTCTTGAATGTTAAAGCTGTGATGGGTGCCAAAGAACCTATCACTTCCATCAAGAAGGTGCTTGGCTGCTTGTCCACACTTCCCCCTCAGATTGGCGAGTTAACTCGATCAGCCGCCCGGAGAGGTATTCTGACTGCCCTGAGTCGCTGTTCGGCGTATGCTCCAGAAATCAACTTGGAAGAAGTAGCCGTAGGCTTTCCTCAGCTCAAGGACGATGGGTCCGAATTTTTTGAAGAGGACTATCAGCGAGTCGTCAAGGACTCTCGGCTGGCTGCAACTCAACTTGCCGCGAGCCTTGAATTAACAAAACACCAGGCGGCTTATGATAGCAGAAACAAGAAGGTCAGCCCGCCAACCTTCGTGACGACCAGTCTAACTCCTCGGCGACCCAAGAATCCTTTCGACTTGGAAGCAGACCTGGCATCAATTCTGACTGATAAAGATGACTTTGCTGCTTTGGCCAAGTGCAATTGGGTATTGGGAGACTTGCAAATCGAAGTCGGCCAGAGCTCACATCAGGATGATCCCGAGGCACCAGCAAAGTAAACTTTTTTGATTTTGGCCTGAGAGCCATGTAATAGGTCCTTTTTCCATAAGTCAGTACTGTTTTTGATGATACCCTCTGCAAGAACCTTTATATCGCCCCTAAGGCGATTTGAAATATTTGACCCGCCTTTATAGGAGTCTTCTATAACGCTTAATTTGCCATGGATGAAACAATTCTTATCACCCTCCTGTCTTAAGCTTTGAGAATAGCATATGTGAAAGCAAACAAACTATAGATATTTTCAACAAGCATCAGAAAGAAAAGGCTTAAAACCTTCAGGGCTATGTCAGGATGAAAAGTATCAACAATAATTTCGGCGGCTCATAAGGTCGCGACAGGGGGAGGTGAGTCAGAAAGCTCGTGCATCCACCCTAAATGCAGGTTTCGTCGGCTCATAAGGTCGCGACAGGGGGGAGGCGAGTTGGAAAGCTCGTGCACCCACCCTAAATGCAGGTTTCGTCGACTCATAAGGTCGCGACAGGGGGAGGCGAGTTGGAAAGCTCGTGCACCCACCCTAAATGCAGGTTTCGTCAGCTCATAAGGTCGCGACAGGGGGAGGCGAGTCAGAAAGCTCGTGCACCCACCCTAAATGCAGGTTTCGTTGGCTCATACGGTCGTGACAGGGGGAGGCGAGTCAGAAAGCTCGTGCACCCACCCTAAATGCAGGTTTCGTCGGCTCATACGGTCGCGACAGGGGGAGGCGAGTCAGAAAGCTCGTGCACCCACCCTAAATGCAGGTTTCGTCGGCTCATACGGTCGCGATAGGGGGAGGCGAGTCAGAAAGCTCGTACACCCACCCTAAATGCAGATTCTGTCGGCTCATATGGTCGCAACAGGATGACACAATTTGCTTTTTAATGGAGAAGCCCCCAAGTCGGGGAATATTTTATTACTTCATAATGAAACTGAAAAACTTACAAAGTGTAGAGCTTAAGAGCTCAAGTGTAGTAAGGCCGCAAATGGGCAATATTCCAGGGGCGAGTTGACTCGGCCTCCGTGGTCGGTCGATTAGGCCGAAGATCCACCAAATAATAAGAGCCATTGCGGAGGTTCTTGCTGACGATGAACGGCCCTTCCCAAGGGGGTGACAACTTGTGCATGCCTGCTCGATCTTGTATTAGACGAAGCACTAAGTCGCCTTCCTGAAAGGTCCGACTCTTAACCCGGCGACTATGATAACGCCGCAGATCTTGCTGATAGATAGCCGAATGGGCCGCAGCCAGGTCACGCACCTCTTCCAAGGCATCCAAAGAATCTTGACGCGCCAGCTCACTATCTTGCTCCACATATGCAGCGACTCTAAGAGAGTCATGCCTTATGTTAGTAGGGAGAACAGCCTCTGCTCCATAGACCAAAAAGAAAGGGGTGAATCCCGTGGACCGGTTCGGGGTGGTTCGAATACTCCACAGTACCGAAGGTAACTCTTCAACCCAACACCCTGGAGTCCTTTCCAGGGGAACCATGAGTCGGGGCTTGATCCCTCGCAAGACCTCCTGATTCGCCCGCTCTGCTTGCCCGTTGGATTGCGGGTGAGCGACTGCAGAAATATCAAGTCGGATATGTTCTCGACGACAAAAATCCTGCATCGCCCCTTGGGACAAGTTAGTACCGTTACCAGTGATAATACTGTGCGGATATCCAAACCGGAAAATCAGCTTCTTCAAAAATTTGACAGCTCTCTCCGCATCGCAAGCTCCAATAGGTTCCGCCTCAACCCACTTGGTGAATTTATCAACTGCCACCAATAGGTGGGTCTTCTTGTTGGAGGACATTTTAAAGGGACCAACCATGTCCAGCCCCCAGACCGCAAAAGGCCAAGTAATGGGAATCATTCTTAATTCTTGAGCCGGCACATGAGCCTGCCTCCCATAACGTTGGCACCCCTCACACGGGCGAACTATGTCTTCTGCATCTGCATGAGCCGTCAGCCAAAAGAAACCATGACGAAAAGCCTTTGATACCAAAGAACGTGACCCGGCGTGATGTCCACGGTCTCCGGAATGAATGTCATTTAGGATCGTGCATCCTTCTTCAAGGGAAACACATCGCTGAAACACCCCAGAAGCGCTCCGTTTATATAACTCGCCATTAATGATGACCATGGATTTGCTGCGCCGAACGATCTGGCGAGCCAAAACTTCGTCGGTGGGTAACTCGCCGCGAGTGAGATAAGCCAGATAAGGGAGAACCCAATCCGGAGTGACACGGAGAGCCGCCACGAGCTGAGACTCGGGATCCGGTATCGCCAATTCCACCTCTGAGGGTAAAACCACGGATGGTTTATGCAAGATATCCAGAAAAACATTAGGGGAACCGGTTTTCTCTGAGAGCCGAGTCGCAAGAGGGCATCAGCTGCCTCGTTGAGGCGCCGGTCAATATGGTCCACCTGATAGCCATGCAAATGACCCGCCACATCAGACACAGCTCGTCTGTAAGCCGCCATCATGGGATCCCGAGAGTCCCAGGTACCCAAAACTTGTTGCACCACCAAATCGGAGTCACCAAAACACCTGACTCGTATTAGGTTCATCTATTTTGCAAGTCGCAGGCCGTGAAGCAAAGCCTCATATTCCGCCGTATTATTAGTGCAGGGAAACATGAGTCGGAGAACGTAACAGAACTTATCTCCTTGAGGGGATACTAACACCACACCAGCCCCCGAGCCTTCCAGCTGCCTGGACCCATCAAAGTAAATAGTCCAGTAGGTAAGGTCAGGCCGGTCTTCCGGAGCCTGTAGCTCTGTCCAGTCGTTAACGAAATCAACTAGTGCTTGGGACTTGATAGCTGTGCGGGGAGTATATTGTATGTGATGAGACCCAAGCTCTATCGCCCATTTGGCGATTCGCCCTGTTGCCTCCCGATTCTGGATGATGTCACCAAGGGGAGCAGAACTAACCACTGTGGTCGGGTGCTCCTGGAAATAATGCTTAAGTTTTCGACTCGCCATAAACACCCCATAGACCAGTTTTTGCCAATGCGGGTATCGCTGTTTGGAAAGAGTTAACACCCCGCTGATAAAATATATTGGGCGTTGCACTGGGTATTCCTTCCCTTCTTCATTTCTTTCAACGACCACAGCCACACTTACTGCCTTGGAATTCGCCGCGATATACAGAAGTATAGGCTCCTTTTCAGTCGGGGCTGCCAGGACCGGCGGGTTAACCAATTGGCGTTTCAGGGCCTCGAGCGCCTCGACTGCCTCACTTGTCCACACGAATCGATCGGACTTCCTCAATAATTGATAAAGAGGAATCGCCTTTTCCCCTAGGCGACTCACAAAACGACTTAAAGCCGCAATGCGACCCGCCAGTCGTTGAACTTGATTAGCATTCGCCGGCTTTCCGAGAGAGGTAACCGCTTCGATCTTGTCCGGGTTAGCCTCGATGCCGCGCTCCGATACCAAGAAACCCAGCAATTTTCCTGCAGGTACACCAAAAACGCACTTGGTAGGATTTAGCTTCATCTGATATACCCGTAAATTATCAAAAGTCTCCTTAAGGTCTTCCAATAGTGTCTCCCCCTGGCGGGTCTTGATCACAATATCGTCGACATAGGTATGGACGTTGCGACCAATTTGGTTATGAAGACAATTCTGGATGCAGCGTTGATAAGTCGCCCCCGCGCTTTTGAGTCCGAAAGGCATGGACACATAGCAAAAGGCCCCGAAGGGGGTTATGAAGGCCGTCTTCTCCTGATCCTCTACGGCCATTTTGATCTGGTGATATCCTGAATAGGCGTCCAAAAACACAATCGTTCGCATCCCGCCACCGAGTCAATGATTTGATCGATGCGGGGAAGAGCGAAGGGATCTTTGGGACAAGCTCTGTTGAGATTTGTATAGTCAATACACATACGGAAAGTACCATTCTTCTTGAGTACCAACACCGGGTTAGCCAACCATTTGGGGTGAAAGACTTCCACGATGAACCCGGCAGCTAAAAGACAGGCGACTTCTTCTCCAATCGCCTTGTGTCGTTCCTCGTTGAATCTACGAAGGTACTGCTGGACAGGTTTGCATTTTGGGTCAACATTAAAATGGTGCTCAGCGAGTTCTCTCGGTACACCAGGCATGTCAGAAGGTTTCCATGGGAAGATGTCCCGGTTCTCACGGATGAATTCGATGAGCGTGCTTTCCTATTTGGGGTCCAGACCCGTCCCAATGGTGAACTTCTTGGATGAATCGCCAGGCACGAAATCGATTGTCTTAGTGTCATCCGTTGGCTTGAACTTGAGGGGCGACTCAGAATCTATAGTTGGCTTCTTGAGTGGTGACATGTCCGCTGGGTCAACATTGGCCCGATGGTGTTTGAGCTCTTCCGCCGCACAGGCGACTTCCGCATAAGCCGCGTCCCCTTCTTCACATTCCTTTGCGATCCTTCTATCTCCATCAACTGTGATGGGTCCTTTGGGACCAGGCATTTTGAGCTTGAGGTAGACATAGCATGGGCGAGCCATGAAGCGGGCGTAAGCCGGTCGCCCGAACAGCGCATGGTAGGGGCTTTTCAGTTTGACCACCTCGGAGATTAGAGACTCCGACCTGTAATTCTGCGTAGTTCCAAATACCACTGTGAGCCTGACCCGGCCAATGGGATAAGCCGACTTGCCTGGGACAATTCCGTGGAAAACCGTGGTTGAAGGCATCAAGTCTTTCTCCAATAGATTCATCCTCTGGAAGGTGTTGAAGTATAGGATATTGATGCTGCTGCCACCATCCATTAATACCTTTGACAGGGTGTAACCCCCCACTTGGGGAGCCACGACCAACGCCAGATCGCCCGGGTTATCTACTCTTGGTGGGTGATCCTCTCTGCTCCATGTTATGGTCTGCTCAGACCAATGGAGATATCTGGGGATCGCCGGCTCAGATACAATGTACGCCCGGTGACTTACCTTTTTATCTCGCCTGCAAGCATTAGTAGTGAAAACGTGGTACTGCCCATTACTTAGCTGTTTGGGGTTGCTGCGGAAGCCCCCATTATCATCCTGGTCCTGCGGAGCCCCTAATGGAGGCGGCTGCTGGAAAGCTCCCGGCGGGTTGTACCGCTGCTGGTGGTGCACCGGGTACTGGCCGCCGCCTGGCTGCGGGCCTCCCTGAGCCCCCTGTTCGGGAAAGCCGCCGAAGGGGTTCTGTCTTTGGTTGGACTCGGCGAGTTGGTCCTCGCGCCGGTCTGGATCTTCGTTTTGGCTTTTCTTGATCGCCTCCGCCCGAAACTCTCGCATCACGAAACAGTTTTCCCAAGAATGACTCGCCGGGCCGTCAGCCGTGGCGTGGTGCGGGCAAGGGCCCTTGAGTAGCTCTTCATAGTTACGCGGTCTTTTCCCACTGAAAACTCGATTCTTCTTTTTGCCGTCATTAGCATTGGTGTTGGCGACCAAGTCCAAGGGCTCCTCCTGCGGTCTACGCTTGCCATTGGTCCCCTGATTGTGACGGTTGCGCCCCTGGAAACGGGTACGATTTTTGGATGACTCGCCCTTTTTGGGCGAGTTAACCTTACCATCCTCGCCGGGATCCTTAGTATCATCGGCCTTGGCATATCTAGTGAGGGTGTCCATTAGTTCGCCCATGTCTTGGACCTTCCGTTTGAGTCGCCCCAACTTCAGCACTAAGGGCTCGTAATGACAATTGTGCTCGAGGATAAGCACAGCTTGAGCCGCCGTAATACCATCTGACGAATGAATAATTTCTGCAACCCGCCGTGACCAGTGGTGGGCCGACTCATCCGGGCGCTGAACACAGTGTTGTAGGTCGACAATCGTCATTAGACGTTTGCAGGTTCCCCGGAAGTTTTTGATGAAACGCTCTTTTAACTCGGCCCAGGACTGGATGGAATTGGGAGGAAAGTTTTTCAACCAAGTGCGTGCCGACCCCTCGAGCATCATCGTGAAGTATCTGGCGCAAACCGCCTCGTTTACGTCGAGCATGTCCATGGCAATCTCATAACCCTCGATCCATGACGTCGGTTCGAGGTCTGGTGTATAATTAGGCACTTTCCTTGGTCCTTTAAAATCCTTGGGCTTCCTTTCGTTCCGAAGGGCTGGGGACAAGCATGGTACCCCAACTCGCCCTCCGCCCCCGACGAGGGGGGCCTGGGCGTCTTGGATGTTCTGGAGATCTCGGCCCGGCGGGTTCCGTTCGGGCGGGTTGTCCAGCGGGAAGTGTCGCGGCCCACTGTTTACGACAGGCTGGTCGTCCAGCCTGCTCCTGGTATAACTTGCCTGAGGGGTGGAGTGCCACCTCTCGAGGCTATGCGAGAACTGGGCGTTTTGAACCACCGCCGTCTTCAACATCTCGATGGCCTTCCTTGCTTCTATCTCAGCTGGGGTGTTGCCGTGAATAGGAAGAGACTCCAGGTGGCGAGTTGCGGCAAGCACGTTATCCACTGGGTTGGAGAAGTGGCCTTGAGGTGTCCGGAAACGAGGAATTTGATCCTCAATCGGCTGAGCCGGCGGGTTAGGTGGGCGGCCCGGTCCTCCTATCGGGGCGGCTCACATCCCGGGGGTTCGTGGAGTGTCGAACAGACGGGTCGGATTGAGGTCATGGGGGCAGGCGACCCTGGTGTCTCCGCTGATGGACGGCGTCGGACGCGCGCTGCTATCTCTCGAGCCGCGAGTTGTCAGTGTTTAAGCGCATTCTTTCGGCCGCAATTTGGGCTTGTCGAGTCTCGATCCTGGCGGACTCCATCTCAGCATCCTGGTGGGCCTTTGCTACCGCCTCTCTGAGCTTTGCTAACTCTGCGTTTATCTCCTCTTGGTTCTCTGGTGTGAGGGGAGTCGCCATTAGTCTCGTGATTTCCGCCGCTAAATCCACCAGGACTGCGGCTGGACTTCTGGACGTCTCGCCGGTTCCATCGCCTCCAGTAAGGTTTTGTGTGGGCTGAGTCGCCCCAGCCATGTAGATGGCGATCTGGCGGCGGGTTCGGTATGGCCAGCTACAAGCCTCCGAGACCATCCCCATGAAGAGACCGGATGGAATCTGAGTCGCCCATGGACGATTCATCATCCGAGTTGACCGGGGTAGTTTCCTGAGTCGCCAAGTGCTCTGGCTCCTCCGATCCCTGCGTGAACCCCACAAAGACCGGGCGAGTTAAATTTTGCGTTATGACTGGGCGAACGTACCTGGCCGGCTCGACGATGTCGGTGGAGATGTCCGGCTCGGGAACGGATGATCCGATCATGCCGATGAAGATGTTGATCTTGCCGAAGGGGACCCTGTAGCCAGATTCAATTGAATTCGCTTCAGGTCCCCATCGCTGGTTGTCGATGTAGGTTATCCCGCGGTGGCTCCGAGTCATGAGCGCCGTCGCGTAACTCCCAAACCCTGGTAGGTCTCCCTTTGAGAACTCAACTCCACCGTGCGTAGGCCCCACGGTGGGCGCCAACTGTCGTGGTTTTTTCACGGCAGATGTCCTCGTGAAAGGACTTAATACTGGAGCCATCGCACCTTGGTGGCGTCTCAAAGGCGTTAAGCGGGAGAGACACGGCGATTTACCCAGGTTCGGCCCCTCGAGAGGAGGTAATAGCCTACGTCCTGCTTTTGTGTGTATTGATATGGATTCGATTACAAGGAAGGCGTAACTCGCCTAAACCTAGCACTCGATGATTTCTAACCTATCCTCTGTCCCCCAGGACCTCGCCTTTATATACAGGTCGATTCCCTAGGGTTTACAAGTATTCCTTCCTTTTTACAACGCGTGAGCATTGTGATCTCTAAATCGCCATCTTCCAAAGCTGGGAGACCCGCCAAGAGCCATACTCGTCGTGCGACCTTGATTCGGCCAAAACAAGGCCCAACTAAACACTTAGATGAGTCGCCCAATGGATAACCCGGCCCAACTAGGACGGGTCATCCACAGGTTACATCCCCAACACCCTGGGTCTATTTTCTATATTATATTTTCAGATATATAATCCAAAAATACCAAAAAAATACTTTGCTGCAATTTATTTACTTTTGTTTTCTCAATCTTTTATATCCATCTCTATCAGATCTCATCCTTGCAAATAACTCTAAAAGGATTCACAACCCCTTTATAGCGTTGGGTTCAAGTGTTTGATTGTTTGTGTAGGTACTACTATTGGGGCCCTGCTTGTTCCTCCTACTCGATTGATACTTTGGTTCTCAACAAACTAAGGGAAATACTTATCTACTTCGCTGGATCACCCTTTCCTCTTCAAGCGAAAACCAGCACAAGCTAAAGAGGTAGGAGCGCGTAGTAAACAGACCCTCGTGGTCAAATTGATTGTGCTTCGGCATGGTCAATAATCTCTTGAAATTTGTTTAGCAATTGGTAAGGCACGGCGTCCTCACATGTTCATAGTCGGATCGTCAAAGTCTACTCCACCAAAACGATAACCACCATCTCATTGAAAGACAGGGACGCCATCCTTTTGGTGGATGAGATGGTGGTTATCGTTTTGGTGGAGTAGACTTTGATGATCCGACTACGAACGTGTGAGGACGTCGGGCCTAACCAATCACTAAACCAATTTCGAGAGGTTATGACCACGCCGGACCATGATAAACCTCACCACGAGGGTCTGTTTCATGCACGAAAACGAGGAACAAGCAAGAAACTAAGATTGCAGTCTAGATATTGCGAATATCATATGAAAGCTTTATTGATGAAAGTGAAATTCTATGATGCCTTTGTCTGGTCGTGGAACACAAACAAAGAATGCGAAGTTGCAACTATGGCGAACTTGTAATCTCAACAAAACCCAACCAAAAAAGCTACTACGTTGATCTACTTATATAGGAGCAAGGAATGGCGACCACGAAGGTGGGAGGACATCCCAAGGCAGCTTAAAACCAATCCTAGGTTGTACAAGGCCCATGGGCCCAAGTGGAGGTGATGCAACACCTTTGGAGGTATAGTTTGACTCGGATTCCGATGCAACCTCAGATTGTTTCATCATTATCTTCATGATCCGGACGAATTTTAAAGTGATTCCAATTGGGTTGGAACGCAGATAAAATCTAGTTTCAAACAAAGATAATAATCGCCCAATTTGGAGTTCGTATGAAAATGTTGTTGACGTTTTGAGATAGGTGTGTCTGTGAAGTCTGAATCTGGGTCCAGAACGTGAGAGACTTGGACTTTATCTTCTTTTGGGCTAAAGGTGACGTGAGAAAACTTATTGAACAACACATAATCATTTACTTTGATGTGAGAGGACTTCTTGAACAACACCTAATCATTTCGTCTTTCTTTATCTTCACACGTGGTTCGTGCAAGTGTTCGACATTTCTCCATTTAGGCATGGAGTAAAAATAGGTGAAGTATTTTTGTTCAGGATAAAATAAATAAATTATTCCATAATTGTTATAAGAAATCCTCTCAAAATATGCAATATTTTTGTCATATCCAAGGTAGCCATGTCCTCATCATCTCCTCTTGGGAAGGGCTCTTTGGTCGTAAGCTGGATCGCTTCTTCAAAGGAGCCGCAGAGTATTCGGGAACACCTCTCCAAACTGGTTAAAACAAGGGAACATCTTCACTGTAAAACCATTCCGAGGACCACTCGTCGGTCTCCTTCTTCGGTGTCCCGACCGGATATCTTGTGGCGTGTATACGCCATATTTCGGCTCCACCCACTTCCCGAATAGTCGCTCCCCTGGATCGGGGAATACGTAAATACTTTCTCCATAGATCGAAGTGGGGCTCGCAACCTAGGAAGATCTCGCATAAGGCCACAAAGCCTAAGATGTGAAGGATGGAACTGGGGATGAGATTGTGGAGCTGCAGCCCGTAGAACTACAACAAACCCCTCGGGAAGGGGTGAACGGGGAAGCCCACCCCTCGCAGCAGGAGAGAAACGAAACAGGCCCTTTCCCCCTTTGAGGGGAAGGGATATTTTCTACGAAGGCTTCACCATTGGAAGAGGCTAGTCCGGCGCGAGTGGGTGCGAGGTCAGACAGGGGAAGATATCCTTGAGTCACGCAAGCGGAGAAGTGAAAAGGAGCAATTGGCCCATTCCCTCGAAAGGGGGCCAAGGGGGATGAGGAGGAACCTGCTCTCGGTGTCAAAACCGGCAGATCTCGGGTAGGGGTTCCCGAACTATGGACCTTGGATCGATGGGTTGCAGGAAGAAGGGGGAGACAGCGGTTTACCCAGGTTCGGGCCCTCCTATGGAGGTAATACCCTGCGTCGTGCTTGATTGTATTGATGAAGATGATTACAGAGTTGATCTACCTCGAGATCGTATATGCTAAACCGTAGATGATTCAACCTCCTCTATACGGATAGGGGCCCTCATTTATGTAGACACCAGGGTCCCTAGGGTTTACAAGATACCGACTATAATCGGGAATAGATGGGCCGACCTAGTCCTTCTAATCTTGGAGTACACACCAATCTTCGGGATATTCCTTCCAGAGTAGAGGTCGTCATTAAGCCCGGTCTTCTCCAGCGCGACCCAGTGGGCTCATCCAATATTGACTAACTGGCCACCCGAGGACCCCAGAATCCCAGACTCCCTCACCTGGAATGGCTCCGAATTGTTGGAACCCTAGGGTTTCTTGGTGGAACTAGGAGGACGATGGATTCCAGGGACGGATTTTGATTTGCTTATAAAGGGCGTTACCTCCTTTGGTTATAAGGAGCGGTTTCGTCAGTAATAGCTAAAAGTGCTTGCCTTTATCAAAGCACACGGAAATCGAGAAATCTTATTAATCTTTGTGCCGAGTTAAAGGCCATGTGCCCCTCGACTCTTCGGTAACCGTGAGCCGGGCGGGGACTAAATCGTCATTCGGCGAATCGGAAGAAACATGGGAGCTCGCCTTACAAGCCGAACATCTGGGCGCGAGCATCCGAAGACCTTGCACATCGACGTTGAAGGCCAGTTCGGGGGCTACTAAGGGAGTCTGGGATTAATGGGTCCTCAGGTAGTCGGCTCACTTCGCAAGAGGCTGACCTAATGGGCCATATTAATTGGAGGCCGGACTGTGTGGTCATCTCGTATTAATTTAAGGAGGAAAGAACCGAAGACTGTCGTGACGCCCAAATAAGGTAGACTAGGTCAGCCCATCTGTCCCCGGTTGATGTCGGTAATATGTAACCCTAGGAACCCTAGTGTCTATATAAACCATAGGTTCTCATGCGTATAGGCAGATTGACTCAGCTAGGGTTTATCTCATACGATCTCGAGGTAGATCAACTCTGTAATCATCATCCACATCAATATAATCAACCAGGATGTCGGGTTTTACCTCCTGAAGAGGGTCCGAACCTGGATAAATACTGCCTCTCCTTTTATCTTGCAATCCATCGATCCAAGGTCTACAGTTCGGGACCCCCTACCCGAGATCTACCAATTTTAACGCAGACACTTAGCAATACTCATAACCTGTTTTTTAAGATCAACGAGCGGGGATTTTTCAAGCTTCTCATTTGCAAGGAAGGAATGAACAAAAGGACAGTCAGTCTCCAAAATAATAGATTGGTGAAGGGTAATACCGATAGAAAGTCCTGCTAGGCAAGCGCGGAGTTCAGCTTCATTGACACTACAACATTGACCAATAAAATGCCATGAAGAAATGATAATTTCACCAGCCGAATTCCTAGGAGCCGCTGCCACACTCGCAACATTAATACTCACCACAAAACTGGCATCGACATTGATGTTGATATAGCGGCAGGAGGAGAAATCCACACCACATTCTCTTTCACCGGCACATAATTTGCAATAACACCTCCCAACTTTTTTTACCTTTATTGGTAGAATCCAACTAAATAGTGTCGTGATTGGCCGTGAAAGAGGACCAAAAACTTCCCACAAAATTTGCGGAGCTAGTAATGGATTCCTTACCCTTGCGGAAAATTAAGTCATTTCTCATATGCCAAGCTCGCCAAAAAAGGAATAAGATTTTCTCTCGTTGTTGCAAACTCAATTGATCCAACAAACTCAAAAGCCAGTCTGGTCCCATACATTCGAACAACTCTTGGTCCGGGCTATTCCATGAATCTCTCAAACCCAACCGCAGAGCACGAGCTTTAGAGCACCTCATAAGAGCATGAAAAGTGCTTTCATCTTCCACCCCACAAACAGAGCACATACCTAAATTAGTCTGATGGTGTTTAACTCTATTCATCTGGACAACCAAGCTATTGGTAGCAGCACGACACACAAATATCACGCCCTTATTAATCAAGATTATCAAAACAGAGTGGCTCCTGAATATAGGTTGGGATTACATGAAAAATTGAGTCACTAGAGGACTCTGAAGATTTAGCTAGAATATGCATCGCAATGTTCGGCAAACGATTTACATGACTAAAGCGAACAGACGAGAAAACCGACGCCAACTCCATTTCAGCATTCTTGAAAAGAGAAAAAAACTTCTTGATATCAGCAGTGATGATCCCCACCGACGAGCAATCCACCGTCGAACCATTGATACTTTGGATAACGGACAAACAAACTGAATGGGAAAGGGCCCTGGAAAGCCTGCCTGACTGGTGAGCTTTCGCACACTGTAGCGCTAGTGCTTTAGCTAGTTCTGAGGAGGTAATCTCGTGAACATTTTTGTGAAAAATATGAAAGTCGAGAACATTTTAAAATTTATGAACAAAATTTTAGAAATGCGAGCATTTCTTGAAATTTTGAACTTAATTTAAAATGCTAGATGTCTTTGAATTTCCGACCATTTTTGAAAAGTAGAAAAAAAATTCCAATTCAAGACAGCTTTTAAAATGTGATCAAAAATTGAAACAGAACATTTTATGAAATTAAATAAAAAAATAAAAAAAGTGACATCTTTGACAAAGAAAAATAAACTTTGATACAAAAAAAGAAAAAAAGAAAAAGTACAGAAAGCAAAAACAAACTGAAAATTAAAATGAAAATGGGCCTGCCTAGTTGGGGCACCCATGCGCGAGACCCTGACGATGTGCCGTAATGAGCGGCATATAACATTTTATCGTACAACCACAGCTGCCTGCACAGAGCTGGCGCGCGGTCAATTCAATTTGTTGCCCGTAGGAACAAATAGTCAAGCTCATATAAAGACGAAAATCCTACTCTGAGCTCGGACACAGCTGCTCCCGCGACGAAACAAACCAAAAAAATACTAGAAAAATTCAAAAAATTCATATTTTTTTGTGTGGTAGATATTTTGATGGGTGGGGTTTGCTTTAAATTTAAAGTTATTTGAACATCTGAGCAGCTCTCGGCAAAAACGACAAATCAGGTCAGAAAAGTTTGTGAATAGTAAACCTTTATTTAGAGACCCCAATTTGTCTTTTTTGCCAAGACCTTCTCAAATGTTCAAATAAGTTAATTTTTAGAGCGCTCTTCACGCATCAAATTACTTACTTTTTGAATTTTTTGAATAATTTTAATATTTGTTTCAATTTTTGCCGTCGACGTGGGTGTAGATGCACCCGAAAGCTGAAACGCCGCTCTCAAATAAAGATGAGTTTGGTTGCTGGGCTATCCCTCTTTGGGACATGGATAGCTGCTACCGTTTGGTTCAGGCTGGCCATAGTAGGAGTAAGTTAGGTAGTATCATATATTTAGAACTAGCAAACATACTGATGTGACAAATAATTAAAAAAAGAAAAGGTTAGAATAACATAGATAGATGCTGTAGTTGATCATTTTACTCGAGCGAGTTCGTGTGTATTTTTGGGATATCAAACTTAGTCGATCATTCTACTCACGCAAGTTCCTGAATTATTGACTATTTCGTAGTGAAGAAAATCAATTTTGACCTTACTATTCCTTAAACAATGGATTTAATATAGATTTAGTCTTGTCATTTTTTGTCAGAATACAATAGGTATCATTTCTTCGTGAAACTTCATACACAAGTATACCAATCAACTATGTATATTACAATTTATTTTTGATTTTTTCTAATATTAATTTTAATTTAATATTTATAAGGGGTGCACGTGGAGCCTTGTTCTTGAGATTCATGTGCGGTGTTTTTTAACACGGTATAGACACAGACGTTTATATATATGTATACACATCCTCATATGCCTTTATAGTCGATGTAAATGACTTCCCCTACTGAATGCATATCATTGAAAAGTATGTAATAAATTTAAAAAAATACGAGCACCGTTATCAAGTCTAGAACTCCAACCACATTTGATGTTATTCACCATAATCTAAAGGGCCAAATTGGAATGGGAGTTTGTGCCATTCTTTGGGCAATTGGAGATTGTTGGAATGAGTATGTTTTTAACAAATCACCTCTTCCAAATTTTTGCAAGCTACACAGTTAATCTAGCGCAACGTGTGAACATGTGAACAGTTATGACTTTTGAATGCAGCTATCTGAAAATGGTTGTACAAGATTTGTTCAACTGTTTTTGGCTAGCCCAAATGTTGTGGCATTGTTTTGTTTCGTTTTATCTCTTTTGAAATAATCTCTGTGGACCTTGATTGCAGCGTAGGTGGTTTTAGGACACGACCGACAACTACGCGTGGACAGCAGCGGCGATGCAGCGACCTTATTGATCTGATCCGGCTTGGATGGCTCTGACGTCATGCTGCAAGTGGGACTGCTCGCGGGAGTCCCACCTCAGCCCACCTCATCCCAATACACATAGGTGGGCGTTAGCGGACAGCCCGCCAAAGCTTAATTGGGTTAAGTGGGTTTAAGTGGGCAGGTTGTTGTCCCGATCGTCCATGGCAGCGGCGATCATGTGGTCGTCCTGCCGGCTATCCTGCGCATGCCCATCTAATTGTTAAATTCGTCAAGCACGAGGAACAACCTCCCCATCCTCTTCAGGAAAGTTTGCAATTTTAGAGAAGAACGGATTGTGTGTTGGGTGCTGATGTGGTACTAAATTGCAAGCTTTTAATCGCCAGCGCGCCAGGTACATGACGATCCACGTGGCCGCGACGACGAGGAGCAGGATGACGACACCCTCTTAAAGCAACTCCAACGCAGTGACCCAAATGGGTACGAGTTTTGTCCGTTTCGGTCGCTTGTCCGCCTAGTGGAAATGGGGCGGATACTACACGCACCCAATGCGCGAACACAAAAGCGGACAGAGCGGACATCAGCTAGACCGGGCGCCTCGCCTCATCCGTGCCGTCCGGCACCTCCTCGCGCCGCCCCTCCTCCCTCGCGCCGCCGATCCCTTTTACTACCTCTCTTGCATCGTCTTGCCCCGCCGATCCCCCTCGTGCTGCTGCACCCCTTCACTCACCTCGCGTTGTTGGCCCCCTCGGATCCCCATCATGGCGAGCACGGCCGGGTGGCGCCGTAGTTACTCGGCGCGTGATGCGGAGAGGCTCGAGCAGGCTGCCAACTTTGGCCACCGCCGACACGAAGGACAAGTAGGAGTACCCGTGTGTGTGGGTCGGGAACATTAACGGCTTGGCCCGATGGTCGGCGCGGAAGATGTACGTCTTCTTCGCCTGTCTACTGACTCCGAGCACGGTTCGCGGCAGCGCCAGGGTGAGCACGAGGAGGAGTAGCAGGAAGCGACAATGGGCGGCCATTGGTGTGGTCGACAACAGCTGCAGAGTGGTGAGCGCGGCGGCGCCATGTGCGGGTGCCCTCGCTAGTGAGCGCGGCTGCGGAGATCTACCCAGTGAGCGCGGCGGCGGCATGCGCAGGTGGCCTCGCCTGTGAGCCCGACGGCAGAGATCTCCCTGGCGAGCGCGGTGACGGCCTGCGCAGGAGGCTCGCCGGTGAGCGCGGCGGTGGAGATCTCCCTGGCGAGCACGGCGGTGGCCTGCTCAGGGGGGCTCGTCGGTGAGCGCGGAGACCGCATGCGCATGTGGCCTCGCTCCTCCTCGCAAACGTTGTGAAGGTAGATGCCATCTCGGACGCAGTCACTGATAGGTGGGACCAAGGGCGGACACGAGCAGATGACACGGGTCGACGAGAGCGTCCGCTTCTATCGGCTTTGTACCTATTTATGTCCATATTTGCGTCAAGTTTGGGTCAAGAGGACAATAGACGGACAGCAGGCGAACATGTGCGTTCGTTTAGGTTGTTCCGTTGGGCCAAGTATTATGTCCGAATGATCCAAACGGACAAAATGGGTCGCTGACGTTGGAGTTGCTCTTACGTCGGCGACAGAGGCCACTGGCAGCAGGCCGGCGGCGTCCATTGCTCGTGGCGGTGGAGCTCAGTTGGTGGGCTGGCTAGGGTGGCAAGGTGATGAAGGGTGGTATGGTAGTATTGGAGGGAGGTGCGGTTGGAGCAGTGTTACGAGCTGCCGCAATCAGGCGTTGCATTCAAGTTCACACCAGTCTCGTAGCTGCTGCCTGATGATTGTTTGGGACGGGCAGAGTATGTACGTGCACGGTCAGCCACAACATGTTTGCACGGTTTTTTTCTGAAACTCTTTGCACGGTTGTTGTGGATTAGCGGTGTGGTGGGTTTCCAGCAGTTAGGACAGACCACTTAATTTTAACGTTGTCCAATGAATTTCTACTAAGATGATTATTCCCTCCGTTACGGTTTAAAAGGCACAGTTAAACTTGCGTGGGTTTTCAAAATAAACAAGGTTTAAGGCGCGAAATCATTTACTTTTATTAATTAGTACTATTACTACTCATGCATGCCGCCCTCCAAATTTGTTGCTCACGCGTTAGTACTAGTATTTTCTCACTTAATTAGACACATTAGCATCTACATCTGCTACATCTCACAACCAATCAATGACTACCTTGATCCCAGAGATTTTTCAAACGTGTCTTTTAAACCGTGACGGAGGGAGTAAGTGGGATGGACTTAGGGGGTGTTTCTTTCCAGGGACTTTTTGGTGTAGAGACTAAAAAAAGTCCCTTTTAGTCCCATATGAAAGAAACAGGAGGGACTTTTAGGGAGCTAAAATGGGTTATTTGGTACTAAAGGAAGAAGTCGTGGAAGAGACTTTTTGGACTTTTTTGGCACTTTTACCAACAGTGTCTCTACTTTTAGCATGTCATTTAATAACTTCTAATATATTATTAAAGGTAACATTGTTTTTTTACATGTTATTTAATAACTTTTAGTCCATGTTTAGTCCTTGAAAAGAAACAGGTAGGGACTAAAAACTTTTTAGTTTGGACTAAAAAAGGTCCTAAGACTTTTTAAAGAAACAGGCCTTAGTTAGTCCTAGTTATGCCCACTCTCACCTGCAGCCTGACTCTGACGGGTTGTTTCATTGCCGGCGTGTCGGCATGATAGTGCGTTGAGGTCCTTATGTCATGGGGTGCTCTCTTCCGGCGTGCGATGTGCTTTGCTCCGGATCCACGACGGCGGAGTACACACGTGATTGCGCTGGACAGATGTGAGCCGGATGTTGGGCTGTTCTGCTAGTGTCCCGATGAGTGTACTAGATTACACGTCCTGGAGTGGATAAATTTCTGCCGGAGGCTAGCTTTGCAATGCGGTGCCTCGGCTAGAGAGCAGCTTCGTCCATGGTGGTGGCATGCCCCGATCTGGTTATACCGGATCTTGGTTCTACCACTCTTCTTTCGCCCAAGTCATTTTTCTGTCGGATATTGATTTCTTGAATCTGGTTGCTGACGAGTTTCGATCTTTCCTATTGGAAATCTATATGGATTGGCGTATGTCGTCTCGGGATATTTAGATCGAAAAGGCTTTGATCTGCACTCATATTTTCAACCATGGCCTTAATAAGGCGCGTCGCGAAGCTTCACTTTTTTGTCGGTGTCATGAGATTGACAGACATGTGTTATCTTGGTATTCATACTAATATGGCTGTATGCATCCCTAGTTGGTGCGGAGGTTGGGAAGTGAAATTCTCCCCATTTTTAGACGTTCACGCACGCACGCCTCCCTCCCTTCCTCCCAACCCTAGCCGCCTCCCCCTCCTCCTCCCTTCCTCGCCGCCGCCTGGGGCGCCAAGGATGGTGGCGGCGGGGCCTAGGCTGCCCTGCTTCTGCGTGAGGAGCCCCAATCTGGAGCAGCGACTTCATTGACGAGGCACGGCAGGCTAGCAGCCGTGCGGGCGGTGGATCTGGTGTCTCTGCCGCGCGGGCGGCAGGATCCGGTGGTCGTTGGCGTCCGGTGGCGGCTTTTGCGGTGGCCGGTGCACGCGATCTGGCGCCTCCCCTCCTCCCCTGTTCGGCGCGCGGGCTAGCCTGGTCGGGCCGCGCTATCTTGGGTCGCCGGTTTTGTACAGGAGGCGCTGCTGGTGGCGGGGATCTAGTTCGGGCGAAATCCTTGGTCGGCCAGGGCCGGGCGCGTCGACGGCGACACCTGAGGGCGTCGTTCCCCTCCTTGGAGGCGTCGGTATGGACTGATCCCCTCACTTCCCCTTCCTCTTGGTCTCCCGGGCGGAAGCCTTAACTTTGTTGGGCGGCGGCGGCGCTCACGGCGTCGTTCCCTTCTTGAAGGCGCCACTTTGGGACCCTTGGGGCTGGGTGGCGCTTGTGGGTGATGGGCGACGGCGGTGGTGCGGCCTTATCCTAGCATGGATCTTCGTCCGTTGCTTGGAGATGGACTCGCGTAGGTGGATGTCGTCGTTTGGCGTCATGGTGGCATCGATGGCGGAGGCACCTGCCAAGGCTGGTACCTCAATCTGATTTGAAGATGGACGAGTGGAAGATGGCGGCGACAACACATGTGAGTGCGTCGGACCGGTTTGTGCCCCGGACCCAGTATGTGGCTCGGTCAAGGCCTCCCGCTTTAGATGTTAGGCTTAGGTGAGAGATCTGGGTATTTGGTCCAGTTTGCACCCCTTCATCATATGGATAGGAGTAGCCGTAAATGTTGTCAAGATGGCGGATTCAGGCATATTGTTGTACTGCTTTGTAAGGTCCTCGAGAATAATCAATAAAATAATCGCATACATCTCCCAGATGCAGAGACCGGGGGTCATCCTCCTTTTCTAAAAAAAATGAGATTGATAGACATGGAAAAATCATGGTGTCATGAGATTGATAGACATGGAAAAATCATGGTGTCATGAGATTGATAGACATGAAAAAATCATGGTGTCATGAGATTGATAGACATGGAAAAATCATGACGACTGTGATTGAAGATTTTGAGGTTTATGTGAAAAGGTATATTGAATGTGACGAAAACTGTGTGCCAGGTGTATGATGACTTGTTTCACTGGCCTCGGCAAGCGGAGGTGGCAACACTGAAGGTTGAAGTTTTCATGGTGCTCTTCGAGTACTAAGTCTCGATTCCCAGGAAGAAAACTCAAGGCGTGGCCTTCCTTGCTTGTATGTGACAATGACCTTGTTGAAGGCATTATTTTGGATGAATTCAAACTTTCTTCAAGGTAAACCCCAAAATCTTCTCCAAAATCTTCTATCGGACAAAGACAACCCTTGTGCATTGTTTTATTCTTAAAGACTTTGTTTTTGGAGAACCTTTTTTATCCCGGGTGTTGTCTTCGGTGGCAGTTAGAGTGCTGCTGCTAATGATTCTTCATCATGGATTTTTATTGTGTGTATCCTTGATGTTTTTGAACATTTTGTTGGTACAGAAACCGAATGTAATTCGTCGGTATCAATATATTTTTTGTTAAAAAATCTCCTTTTCGTATTTAGGGACTTGGATTTTGTTCATGTTTAGTAAAATGGTTATGTGCAAATCTTGTGTTGCAGAGGCGGGATTTTCTCTCTCTTTTTTTTTTTTTTTTGGAAAACAACTAGTAACGGTTAACTAGTGAGCACAACGTTTATATTACAATCGTTGATCGAGTACACGGCGCCATTAAACCAATTAGTAGAGTTTACTGTGGCTGCTATAGTGGTGAGTACATAGCGAGATGAGAAGATTACGGAATGGAACATCAACAGAAAAGGAGTAATAGAGCAGAGGTTGACCAGCAAGCTCCAGACCGAAGTTACTGCTGCAATGCTCTGAATTCTGGGAGGATGTATATGAAGTGCTGATGTATGGGCTCGCTGCTAGCTCCACTGACGAGGCTGCTGAGAGGATGAGAGGATGATGGCGTCGAGTGCCGCCTTCACCTGGGAGATCTCCGGCGCCTCGCCACCCTGAGCAGGCCAGAATGCGTCCGTCTCGAGCACCTGATATCATTTACTTGTTAGCTAGGATCAGACAAATGCCGGCTAAGAAACGAGGCCGAAAACACCGACTAATATATGTGTACCGTAAGCTGGAGCTGCATGAACTTGACGTAAGTGATGGCCTTGTCGAGCATGGTGACCATGTCCACCTTGCTGCCGTTGGGCACCAGCTCCTGCAGAACCCTCAGCCGCTCGCCGATCCGCTCACGACGGGTCTGTACGCAGTGGTGCAGTAAACCTTGTCAGTTCACTGGGAATTAAGCTCCATTGCCATGATTTGGGACGAAACTCCATGATCGTGATCGTACCTTGGCAGCATCGCTTTGAGGGTCCTTGGTTGAACTGGTGGTCGCGGACGTTTTAGTGGGCTTGACTGCTGATTTCCTGTCGCCGCCGCACTGCTTCTTGGGAGGAGTAGTGCTTTCTTGGTCCGTTCCCCGCTGTGCCTCCGCGTGCGCACGAGGCCGCTTGTGCGAAGGGGACGCCGCCGTGCGGTCGTTCCCGCCGCAGCCCTCGAAGCTGAAGCTTCCCGCCGGCGCGGCTGCTGCAGGTGCCGTTGACGGGCTGTAGCTCAGCTGGTCCACGGCGTCCATGTCCATCCACGTGGCAGCGGCGCAGTTGTCCTCGCCCTGGCTGTCGAAGGCGAGCACCGAAGAAGAGGAGGACATGCGGCCGGCTGGGCGCGTCCAGCCGACGTCGTGCCCCACGAACGTGTTGATGCTGCCCGGCGCGCCGGCGCCAAGGTTGCCGGTCGGCAACTCCCATCCGTGGGCGTGGCTGCCGAGCAGGCATTCCTCCTCGAGGAGATGGGAGTGGTGATCGTACCCGTAGCCGAACCCGACGTCCATGAACGCCGGCGCACCGTCACCGACGAAGCCATCGTAGCAGAACGTGGCTGGCTGACCCACTAGAGCCATGGCGGCGGCAATGACGATGGCGAGCAAGAGCAAAGTAAGCAAGCTACTCTGGTTATAGTGTATCAAGCAAGCAGCGACACGTGTGTATGTAATGTCTCTGTATGCTACACACGAGAATAGGAGAGAAGCTAGGCTTTGTGTGATTTGGCAAGGTGTTCCTGGGCACGACCTTATATAGCACAGCTCTGTGACGACGCCCACATGGCCACTGGGGAAGACGGCGATAAACAAGCGCATGCCATGGAGGCATTAGCATGGCCGGGTTATAGAAATGCTGTTGCATTTAATGCCCTCAATCGCTTATGGTCGCTAGGGAGATACTCGCACTGCTCCCCGTATGATCGATCCAGTATTCCAGATTCAGATATAATTGCGCATCCTTGCTGAAGTCTACCGTTTTCCCTGGTACGGTGCGCGCGGGTACCATATGGTGATATGGATGCACGCGGGAGCTGGTTCAGGACTTGAAATCCAGACGATGATGCAGTCACGCGAATTTTCCTTACCTTCTACTACTTCATTTTGCGTACACAACTACACATCATCATCTTCTTCATCAGGATTTCTACTTCAGTAGGAGTACTTCATTTTGGAGCAGTACATGTTTCATTAGAGCCTCTCCTCACCTCATTTTTTCGCCAGCGAGGAAAAAACAGCCACTCATGCCTTCAGAAGCCCGTTTTTCGTTGGTTAGGATCAAAATTGGTTCCGATGATCGTAGGCCGAACCCAGCGCGCTCGGGTCGACCGAGGGCGCCGGCGGAAACATTTTTTATGCGAAAAAACTCTGGGGTCAACGACTCGCGCGCGGTCTTCGTCCTCGTCGTCTCGTTTCCGTGGGAATCAATGCGAAGGCTGCGCCGTCGGTCAGCCTTTCATTAATTCACGGGCGACGAAGTGAAGGCACGGCAAAGCACGTCCCGACGACGCACGTCCCGTCCGTTCCTGCCACATGTTCACAAGGCGCCGCTCCGCATGCTCGCCCGCCCGCGGCTATATAAGGTGCCCTCTCCCCGCCGGTGGCCACACACCTCTCTCGTCAGAATCTCGCCGCCGACGTCCTCTCCTCTCCTCTTTCATCATCGACGCCTCCTCTCCCTCTTTCTTCCCAAAAATGGTCGACCGCTTCCCCGGCGACGGAGCGGCAGCCAATGGCTTTGGCCGCCGTCACCTCCACGAGGATGTGTCCCGCCTTCTCTACGAGGTGGACTACCCGACGCCACCGGACATGAGGGTGCCGGAATAGTGGAGGCTGAGCGCCGGTGGAGTCCCGATGCCCCCTCCGCCTTTTGGAGCTGACCGGCGAGCAGAGGTCACGTGCATTCGATCGTCACTGCCGGAGAGCTCGCGCAACCTGCCGAGGTACGCCCCCGACAGCAACACACTGTGGACGGCATAATTCGAAACGCCGGCACGCCGACCAGCTCGCCGCCACCAACGGGGTCGAACCACGCGACCGCCACAACTCCGAGAGGCGCCGCCAATGGTGGGGCGTCCCTGACCGCACATTGGAGGCCGTCCTCGAGCACATCGTGGGTGGCAACTCCCGCGGTACGAGTACACACCGCTACCCGTCTTCTCCCGCCGCCCGGTGCCTCCACACGCCTCGTCAAGGCGAAGACAGAGCCGGAACTCCTCCCCGTCAAGTAGGGGCACCTGGCCATGGCCGCCGACGAGACTGCCCTCGAATGGGCACGGGACAACTATGTTCGAGAGGAGATGGAGCGCCAGCGCCGCGCCCTTGAGGAGATCGCCGCACGGTGCCGCGTCTGCGAGGAGGGTGGCGTCGTCATCCTTGACGACAATGACGAGGACACACTGGGGCCTTCCAACCCCGTTCGCCATAGCGACCCAGGGCAGGGGTGCAGCAAGGACGGCGGCGGAGCGCAGGACGACGACGGCGACGATGGCGACGACGACGACGATGACTACACCAATTTCTACAAGCTTCTCGGCATGTAGAAGGGGGCGGCTTTGGGCGGCAGCGACGGGCGATGGCAACGTATTGCGGTGACTTAGTTTAATTATGTTTTTATTTAAGTTTTGTATAAATTTTAATGAAAACCTATGAACTTTTTTTGAATTTGAGTCGGTTTTCGTCGAATTTAGACCGAGCTTTTTAAAAATAAAACAGTTGGAACGACCTTTGGGGGGGGGGGGAGCTGGCTGGGAACCCCAGCCCTCCAACGCCAATTTTTTTCGTCGACGCCCCTCCAAACAACATTATTTCACGTCCTCAAAGGCCGAACGGATGGAGATGCTCTTACACCGTGCAGTTATCCGACCATAGGTGGGCCATGGCTCCGTGTAGTAATTACCCCTCCATCATCTGCACTCTGCATAGCTGTAGTGTTTGTGTTTTCACAGCCTAACCAGGAATGTCCAGGGCGGATTAGCATCCTAATGACGTACAAAATTACAGGGATAAGATCATGATGCTCACAGATCCCATCGACTGGCGTAATTTACAGGTGTTGATTACCTGGCTTTGATACGGGCTAAGATATGTAGGCAGTTGCCTGCACCTTGCCATCTGCGTCTGCGTTTTCTGTCTCTCCTTCTTTGTTTCTCTATATGATGCCCACGCAGATAATTAATGCACATGTCTAGTGCGAATGGCAATCAACGCGGTTTATTATATTCTACTCCCTGTGTTTCTAGATATTTATAGTTAATTCTCTTCAGTTACAAATATTTAGATACGGATGAAGTAGTAACAAAATAGTCCGCCTGTCAATTAGTTCCAACATTATTTTATCGATGAAAAATAAACTCTACAGTAACATTTGACTAATGCACTTCCAATGGTAATGGAAGTAGTAGAGGGTGCACCGTTCATCCGCGTTGCCCTCAGACTATCTACAATGGAAGTAATATAGGTAGCAACATAGATGCCACCTAAGCAAGAAATGTGATGTGGCAACTAATTAATGAGAAGAGAGAGAAATTGAGTAACTTAGGCCTTCCGTAATGCATTGTCTCTTAGCGCGGTATCCTAGGTAGTATACGATCGTTAGATACAACCATCCTAATGTATTGTATGTTAAGTGTCGTATCTTAGTAAGCATGTATTTAATGATTTTGGCCTCATACTAATATGTGATTGGTCTAATAAGTTATTTTGCCTATGATACCGTGCAAGAGCCGTATCCTAAATAAGATACAACAACCTCCTCTTTCCTCAATAAATATAGTGCCACGTCAGCATTTTGCCTATGATATTGTGCCAAGATACTACTATTACGGAAGGCCTTAGCATGTTACTCATACTAGGAGTAACATAGCGGATACCAAGGCAAGATAAGTCTATAGACTAATAAATGAGAGGCTCAATGTTACTATCCATCATGGAGGTAGTAACTTAGACTAGTAACATATGTATCTTACTACTCTATGTTACTCTTCATTGTGAGTAGTCTCAAACCTAGCCATCCCTTTAATGGCATTCGACGGCAACCGCAAATATCCTGCCGCATATGTTTATGGACAGAAAGAACCAATCAAAGGAAGGGGAGGCCGCTATCCTACTGTACGGTTTTCTTTATTTTTTTAATTCACACGATCAAATGGTGCATACATCAGATACATACGTTCAAATAGCCGCATTCGATCGGAGTTTAAATTTTAAAAAGTTCAAATGTTACGTTCTAACATTGTTTTCCCCTTTACCGTTCACTGACGCTCAATCAGATCTTCTTTCAGCTGCTCGTGAGTTGGTCGATGCCGAATTTATTGATGAATTTGAATAAACCCTTCAAATGTGGTGAGATTCTGATCAGGAAGTAGGATAGGATCACCCATGTTCTCAAAATCTAGAGCTGCGGCACCATCATCACCCTCATTCTTGACGATCATGTTATCCATAATCACACTACATGTGATCACCTCTCACAAGGTCTGTAGATTCCATTGTTTAGCAGGTCCACGAAAGAAAGCATGCCAAATCCAAGATTTTGTGATGCAACTTCTTCAAAAATTATGGTGGGCTTCTTAACATGACCCTCATATTGCATTTGTAAAGTCTTTGGGCAGTTCTTCCATTTTCAATGCATGTAGTCAAGAGATCCAAGAAAACCTGGGCACCCTTTTGCTTTTGAGATTACAAAGAGCCTCTCGGTGTCTGCCACACTTGGGTCTCTTAGGTACTAAGGTCCGAACACCTCGACCATGGCAGTTGTAAACCTGACCATGTCATCTCCACACGTACTCTCAAACATCCGTAGGTACTCGTCCCACGAATCATTAGTCGTGTGATACGTGTCCAACGTATCTGTAATGTCAGATTGTTCCATGCTATTTTTTATCAATCTTATATACTTTAGAGGTCATCTTATATCATTTTGGGAACTAACCTCTTAACCTAGTGTCTAGTGCCAGTTCCTATTTTGCTTGTGTTTTCACTTTCCAAAAAATCAATACCAAACGAGGTCCAAACGCGATAAAATTTCGGTGATTTTTTCTAGACCAAAAGGGACCCTTGAAGGTTCAAGAGGAGGCCAAAAGACCTACGGGGGTGCCACGAGCTCACAAGATGTGCCCTGGGTTGTAGGGTGCCCCTCCTCCCCGAGCTCATGACTCCCCCGTTACGTGTTTTGACCTAAGTCCACCTCTATATATTCTCAAATATTCCTAAAACATCAGAGGGAGCTCCAAAACACTTTTTCCACCGTCGCAAATCTATGTTCCACCATGATCCCATCTGGAGGCCTTTTCTGGTACCGTGCTGGATGGTGAATCGATCATGGAGGCCATCTACATCAATCTTGCTACCTCCATGATGATGGGTGAGTAGTTCATCACATACCTACAGGTCCATAGCTAGTAGCTAGATGGATCTCTCTCTCTCTCTCTCTCTCTCTCTCTCTCTCTCTCTCTCTCTCTCTCTCGGATCTTCAATACCATGCTCTACTCGATCTTCTTGGAGATTAATCCGATGTGATCTTCTTTTGCGGTGTGTTTGTTGGGACCCGATGAATTGTGAGGTTACGATCAGATTACTCACTGAAAGTAATTGAGTCTTGTGTGAACTTTATTATGCACGATTATTATAGCTATGTATGCTTTCCGATCTATGAGTCTTCTTTGGCCAATTGGATGAGTAGATCTTCAGAGGAGTGGTTCATAGTAGTAGGTTCAATCTTGCGGTATCCTCACCAAGTGGTAAAAGGGATAGCGAGGCGGATATTTTCATTGTTGCTACTAAGGACAAAACGATGGGGTCTGAACATATTGCTTGTCATACTTTATCTACATCATTTCATCTTACCGAATGCATTGCTTTATTTGTTATGAACTTAATACCTAGAGAGGCAAGCATAGACACGCTCTCGAAGTGGAGTAATAGTAGTAGATGCAGAATCATTTTGGTCTAGTTATCATAGACGTGGTGCCTATGAACATTACCATTGCCATGAATAACATCAGAAGTATGCGCTTTTGTACCAGTTGCCCAACAATATTTTTTACCCACTGTATGTTATGTTCTTCAGAGAGATGCCTCTACTGAAAATTATGGGCCCCAAGTCTGTTCCACATATTTACCAAAGCTCCCTTTACTTGCTGCAATTTATTTACCTTTTATTTATTTTGTATTTTATCTATCTATCACTACCATATTTAATCCTTGCAATTAACGAGTACAAGGGGATTGACAACCCTCTTGCCCGCATTGGGTGCAAGTATTTGCTCTTGTTTGTGTAGTAACTGTTGATGGCTGACTGCGTCCTTCTCCAATTGGTTCGATAAACATTGGTTCTCACTGAGAGAAATAGTTGTTGCTACTCTATTACATCAATCCCTTCATCGTCGGGGAAAACCCCAACACATCTACTCCCTCCGTTCCTACATATAAGTCTTTAAAGTGGTTTCATTAGTGGACTACATACGGATGTATATAGACATACTTTAGAGTGTAGATTCACTCATTTTGCTCCGTATGTAGACCCCTAGTGAAATATCTTAAAAGACTTATATTTAGGAACGGAGGGAGTACAAAGTAATAGAAGGATTTCTAACTCCGTTGTCGGGGATCATCACCAATCAACTTTAGGTTCCTTCCCACACATTATCATTTACTTGTTATACTTTTTATTTGCTTTTACTTGTTCCTTCACAAAAAGAATTAAAAATATTTATCTTGCTTGGTTGCTTGTCACTATGTCTTAAGAAAACATCAAACTATCTGACTTTTCGAATAATAATAATAATGATTTTATTAGTACTCCAATACACCCGCCACTAGTGTGGAGTCATTTGATATTAATGCCGCATTGCTAAATCTTGTTATGAAAGAAAAATTTGCTTGAAGTCCTCATGACGGTGCTGCATCCCATCTTAATACCTTCGTTGAATTATTTGATATGCAAAATAAAAAATATGTGGATAATGATATTGTCAAGTTGATTTTATTTCATTTTTCACTAAGGGATAAAGCTAAAACTTGGTTTCATCCTTGCCTTGTAATAGTATTGGTACTTGGGATAAATGTAAGGATGCCTTCATTGCTAAATATTTCCATCCTACCAAGATAACATCTCTTAGGAATCAAATCATAAACTTTAAACAAGGTGAGCAAGAATAGGTTGCAAAATCCTGGGAAATAATGACATTAATTATTAGAAATTGTAGCATTCATGGTTTGAATTTTTGGATGATTATTCAAAACTTCTATGCTGGATTAAACTTTGCTTTGAGAAACTTTCTAGACTCAACTACACGGGGACCATTTATGGGAGTAACATTAGGAGAAGCCACAAAGCTTCTTGAGAATGTAACCGAAATTACTTTGAGTGACACACTAAGCAAGCTCCAACTGGTAAGAAGGTAAACTCTGCCGAAGAAGTATCTACTTTGAGTGACAAACTGGATGCTCTTATTAATATGCTTACTAGTAAAAAATCTCATGTTTATACCAATGATGTTCCCATATCTTCTTTTATTGATAAAAATAGTGATGTTATTTATGTGAATTTTGTCGCTAGAAACAATTTCAAGAACTATGCTTATAGAGAGGGAACTTTAATCCTACACCATACCCAAATAATAACTCTAATACTCATGGTAATTCCTATGGAAATTCATATAATAATAACAATATACCTTCTGAACTTGAACACAATATTAAAGAATTTATTAGTTCTCGAAACATTTTTAAAGCCATGATAGAATAAAAAAACTTCACAAGATGGATGATATGGATAGAAACATGGATATAATAGCTCATGATGTAGAAACTGTTAAAATAAAATAAAAATCCACCTAAGCATGATATTAACCAGTAAATAAAATCTATCCAAGTATCCACTAATGAAATTAAGGCGAGAACCACTAGGTTGAGAGCTAAGCAAGACTTTCTAGAAAAAACTATTCCACCCGGTTCTTATCGTAATGACGATCAAGATATTCAAATGATTGGTGTATAACCTATTGAATCATTGTTTATTAATATAAAAATTGATTAAAAAGGGACTCGATACGAGTCAAGTTTACCCATTGAATGATTGTTCTTATTATAACTTATTGTTCGACGGGTGAGGATCCTAATGAAAAACTTATCAAAAGTGGGTTTGAAAAGGTCGAGACTTTAGATAGTGATGTGCCCACTACTTTGGATTGTAAAGTAGTAAATTTTTATAACCGTTCTTTAATATCATTTATCTCTCTATTGCAATCCATGATAAATTCACCCAATGCTTACGAACAAAATAAAGCCTTCACTAGACATATCGTTGACTCTATCCTAAAAGCCAATGAGGAAAAACTAGAATTGTAAGTCTCTATACCAAGGAAATTACAAGATGAATGGGAACCTACAATTAAAGTTAAAGTTAAGGATTATGAATGTAATGTTTTGTGTGATCTTGGTGCTAGCGTCTCTACTATACCAAAATCTTTATGTGATGTTCTCGATCTCACCGATATGGATGAATGTTCCCTTAACTTACATCTTGCAGACTCAACTATTACAAAACAATTGGTTAGATAAATCATGTTCTCATAATTTCAAATATAAATTATGTTCGTGTGGATTTGATCATGCTTGATATTGAATGAATCCATTCTTGTCCTATAATACATGGTAGGCCTTTCCTACGAACCATAGGTGCGGTTATAGATATGAAGGAAGGAAATATTAGCATTCAATTTCCACTAAAGAAAGGAATGGAACATTTCCTAAGGAAGATAATTAAACCACCTTATTAATCCTTTATGAGAGACACCTATGGAATTAAGTTGAAGAACGACGAAACGTGAAATGTTGCATTATGCCTTGCTAGGGGCGTGAAACAATAGCGCTTGTTGGGAGGCAACTGATACGTCCATTTTGCATCATGCTTTCATGTTGATATGTATCTCTTTATGGAATGTTATTAAAACTTTGTGGAACCATACTTATGCCTTTTCTCTCTTATTTTGCAAGGTTTATTTGAAGAGGGAGAATACTGGCAGCTGGAATTCTGGACTGGAAAAGAAGCAAGTCTGAGTCCTCTATTCCGCACAACTCCAAATGCCCTGAAAATCAACGTGGATTTTTTTTGGGAATATATAAAAAATACTGGGCGAAAGAAGCGTGAGAGGGGAGCAACCAGGGGCCCACAAGCCTGGTTGCAACGGCCTATCCCCCTGGCCGCGACAACAGGGCTTGTGGGCACCCTGGTGGCCAACTGGCCCCCCTCTTTTGCTATGAGAAGGGTTTCGTCCGGAAAAAAATCAGGGTGGAGATATTTCGTGGATTCTCCGTCGCCACGAGGTGGAACTTGAGCAGATCCAATCTAGAGCTCCGGCAGGACGATCCTGCCGGGGAAACTTCCCTCCCGAAGGGGGAAATCGTCGCCATCGTCATCACCAACACTCCTCTCGTCGGAGGGGAGTCATCTCCATTAACATCTTCATTAGCACCATCTCCTCTCCAAACCCTAGTTCATCTCTTGTAACCAATCTCCGTCTCGCGACTCCGATTGGTACTTGTAAGGTTGCTAGTAGTGTTGATTACTCTTTGTAGTTGATGCTAGTTGGATTACTTGTTGGAAGAGTTTATGTTCAGATCCTTGATGCTATTCATTACACCTCTGATCATGGTTATGATTATGCTTTGTGAGTAGTTACTTTTTTTCCTGAGGACATGGGATAAGTCATGCTGATAATAGTCATGTGAATTTGGTATTTGTTCGGTATTTTGATATGATGTATGCTGTTTTTCCTCTAGTGGTGTTATGTGAACGTCGACTACATAACACTTCACCATATTTGGGCCTAGAGGAAGGCATTGGGGAGTAGTAAGTAAATGATGGGTTGCTAGAGTGACAGAAGCTTAAACCCCAGTCTATGCGTTGCTTCGTAAGGGGCTGATTTGGATCCACTAGTTTAATGCTATGGTTAGACGTTGTCTTAATTCTTCTTTCATAGTTGCGGATTCTTGCAAGAGGGGTTAATCATAAGTGGGATGCTTGTCCAAGTAAGGGCAGTATCCAAGCACCGGTCCACCCTGTTGGGGAACGTCGCATGGGAAACAAAAAATTTCCTACGCGCACGAAGACCTATCATGGTGATGTCCATCTACGAGAGGGGATGAGTGATCTACGTACCCTTGTAGATCGTACAGCAGAAGCGTTAGAGAACGCGGTTGATGTAGTGGAACGTCCTCACGTCCCTCGATCCGCCCCGCGAACAATCCCGCGATCAGTCCCACGATCTAGTACCGAACGGACGGCACCTCCGCGTTCAGCACACGTACAGCTCGACGATGATCTCGGCCTTCTTGATCCAGCAAGAGAGACGGAGAGGTAGAAGAGTTCTTCGGCAGCGTGACGGCGCTCCAGAGGTTGGTGATGATCTCGTCTCAGCAGGGCTCCGCCCGAGCTCCGCAGAAACGCGATCTAGAGGAAAAACTATGGAGGTATGTGGTCGGGCAGCCGTGAGAAAGTCGTCTCAAATCTGCCCTAAAAGCCCCATATATATAGGAGGAGGGAGGGGGACCTTGCCTTGGGGTCCAAGGGACCCCCAAGGGGTCGGCCGAGCCAAGGGGGGGAGGACTCCCCCCCCCCCCCAAACCGAGTTGGACTTGGTTTGGTGGGAGGAGTCCCCCTCTCTTCCCACTTCCTCCCTCTTTTTTTTCTTTTCCTTTGATTTCCTTCTCTTGGCGCATAGGCCCCCTTGGGGCTGTCCCACGAGCCCACTAAGGGCTGGTGTGTCTCCCCAAAGCCTATGGGCTTCCCCGGGGTGGGTTGCCCCCCCGGTGAACTCCCGGAACCCATTCATCATTCCCGGTACATTCCCGGTAACTCCGAAAACCTTCCGGTAATCAAATGAGGTCTTCCTATATATCAATCTTTGTTTCCGGACCATTCCGGAAACCCTTGTGACGTCCGTGATCTCATCCGGGACTCCGAACAACATTCGGTAACCAACCATATAACTCAAATACGCATAAAACAACGTCGAACCTTAAGTGTGCAGACCCTGCGGGTTCGAGAACTATGTAGACATGACCCGAAAGACTCCTCGGTCAATATCCAATAGCGGGACCTGGATGCCCATATTGGTTCCTACATATTCTACGAAGATCTTATCGTTTGAACCTCAGTGCCAAGGATTCGTATAATCCCGTATGTCATTCCCTTTGTCCTTCGGTATGTTACTTGCCCGAGATTCGATCGTCAGTATCCGCATACCTATTTCAATCTCGTTTACCGGCAAGTCTCTTTACTCGTTCCGTAATACAAGATCCCGCAAATTACACTAAGTTACATTGCTTGCAAGGCTTGTGTGTGATGTTGTATTACCGAGTGGGCCCCGAGATACCTCTCCGTCACACGGAGTGACAAATCCCAGTCTTGATCCATACTAAATCAACCAACACCTTCGGAGATACCTGTAGAGCATCTTTATAGTCACCCAGTTACGTTGCGACATTTGATACACACAAAGCATTCCTCCGGTGTCAGTGATTTATATGATCTCATGGTCATAGGAATAAATACTTGACACGCAGAAAACAGTAGCAACAAAATGACACGATCAACATGCTGCGTCTATTAGTTTGGGTCTAGTCCATCACGTGATTCTCCCAATGACGTGATCCAGTTATCAAGCAACAACACCTTGTTCATAATCAGAAGACACTGACTATCATCGATCAACTGGCTAGCCAACTAGAGGCATGCTAGGGACGGTGTTTTGTCTATGTATCCACACATGTAAATGAGTCTTCATTCAATACAATTATAGCATGGATAATAAACTATTATCTTGATACAGGAATTATAATAATAACTATACATTTATTATTGCCTCTAGGGCATAATTCCAACAGTCTCCCACTTGCACTAGAGTCAATAATCTAGCCCTCACATCACCAGGTGAATTACATTGTAATAAATCTAACACCCATACAGTTCTGGTGTCGATCATGTTTTGGCCGTGGAAGAGGTTTAGTCAGCGGGTCTGCTACATTCAGATCCGTGTGCACTTTGCATATATTTACGTCCTCCTCCTCGACGTAGTCGCGGATGAGGTTGAAGCGTCGTTTGATGTGTCTGGTCTTCTTGTGAAACCTTGGTTCCTTTGCTAAGGCAATGGCACCAGTGTTGTCACAGAACAAGGTTATTGGATTCAGTGCACTTGGCACCACTCCAAGATCCGTCATGAACTGCTTCATCCAGACACCCTCCTTAGCCGCCTCCGAGGCAGCCATGCACTCCGCTTCGCATGTAGAATCTGCTACGACGCTTTGCTTGGAACTGCACCAGCTTACTGCACCCCCATTAAGAATAAATACGTATCCGGTTTGCGACTTAGAGTCGTCCGGATCTGTGTCAAAGCTTGCATCGACGTAACCTTTTACGGCGAGCTCTTCGTCACCTCCATACACGAGAAACATCTCCTTAGTCCTTTTCAGGTACTTCAGGATATTCTTGACCGCCGTCCAGTGATCCACTCCTGGATTACTCTGGAACCTACCTGCCATACTTATGGCCAGGCTAACATCCGGTCTAGTGCACAGCATTGCATACATGATAGAGCCTATGGCTGAAGCATAGGGGACGGAGCGCATATGCTCTCTATCTTCATCAGTTGCTGGGCACTGAGTCTTACTCAATCTCGTACCTTGTAACACTGGCAAGAACCCTTTCTTGGACTGTTCCATTTTGAACCTCTTCAAAACTTTATCAAGGTACGTGCTTTGTGAAAGTCCTATCAGGCGCTCTGATCTATCCCTATAGATCTTAATGCCTAGAATGTAAGAAGCTTCTCCTAGGTCCTTCATAGAGAAACTTTTATTCAAGTAACCTTTTATGCTTTCCAAAAGCTCTACGTTGTTTCCAATCAGTAATATGTCATCCACATATAATATCAGAAACGCCACAGAGCTCCCACTCACTTTCTTGTAAATACAAGATTCTCCAACCACTTGTATAAACCCAAATGCTTTGATCACCTCATCAAAGCGTTTGTTCCAACTCCGAGATGCTTGCACCAGTCCATAAATGGATCGCTGGAGCTTGCACACCTTGTCAGCATTTTTAGGATCGACAAAACCTTTGGGTTGTATCATATACAACTCTTCCTTAAGGAAACCATTAAGGAACGCCGTTTTGACATCCATCTGCCATATTTCATAATCGAAAAATGCAGCTATTGCTAACATGATTCTGACGGACTTAAGCATCGCTACGGGTGAGAAGGTCTCATCGTAGTCAACTCCTGGAACTTGTGAAAAACCCTTTGCCACAAGTCGAGCTTTATAAACGGTCACATTACCGTCAGCGTCCGTCTTCTTCTTAAAGATCCATTTGTTCTGAATAGCCTTGCGGCCCTCAGGTAGTATCTCCAAAGTCCACACTTTGTTCTCATACATGGATCCTATCTCAGATTTCATGGCTTCTAGCCATTTGTTGGAATTTGGGCCCACCATTGCTTCTTCATAATTTGCAGGTTCATTGTTGTCTAACAACATGATTGATAAGACGGGATTACCGTACCACTCTGGAGCAGCGCGTGATCTCGTCGACCTGCGTGGTTCAACAGAAACTTGAACTGGAGTTTCATGATCATCATCATTAACTTCCTCCTCAACTGGCGTCGCAACGACAGAGGTTTCCCCTTGCCCTGCGCCACCATCCAGAGGGATGAGAGGTTCGACAACCTCGTCAAGTTCTATCTTCCTCCCACTCAATTCTCTCGAGAGAAACTCCTTCTCGAGAAAAGTTCCGTTCTTAGCAACAAACACTTTGCCCTCGGATTTGAGATAGAAGGTGTACCCAACTGTCTCTTTTGGGTAACCTATGAAGACGCACTTTTCCGCTTTGGGTTCCAGCTTTTCAGGCTGAAGCTTTTTGACATAAGCATCACATCCCCAAACTTTAAGAAACGACAACTTTGGCCTTTTGCCATACCACAGTTCGTATGGTGTCGGCTCAACAGATTTCGATGGTGCCCTATTTAAAGTGAATGCAGCTGTTTCTAATGCATAACCCCAAAATGATAACGGCAAATCAGTAAGAGACATCATAGATCGCACCATCTCTAACAAAGTACGATTACGACGTTCGGACACACGATTACGCTGTGGTGTTCCAGGCGGTGTTAACTGCGAAACAATTCCACATTGTCTTAAGTGAGTACCAAACTCGAAACTCAGATATTCACCCCCACGATCAGACCGTAGGAACTTGATCTTCTTGTTACGATGATTTTCCACTTCACTCTGAAATTGCTTGAACTTTTCAAATGTTTCAGACTTGTGCTTCATCAAGTAGACATAACCATATCTACTTAAATCGTCAGTGAAGGTGAGAAAATAACGATATCCGCCGCGTGCCTCCACGCTCATTGGACCACATACATCGGTATGTATGATTTCCAACAAGTCACTTGCACGCTCCATTGTTCCGGAGAACGGAGTCTTAGTCATCTTGCCCATGAGGCATGGTTCGCACGTGTCAAGTGAATCAAAGTCAAGTGACTCCAAAAGTCCATCAGCATGGAGTTTCTTCATGCGCTTTACACCAATATGACCCAGGCGGCAGTGCCACAAAAATATGGCGCTATCATTGTTTACTCTAACTCTTTTGGTCTCAACGTTATGTATATGCGTATCGCTATCAAGATTCAATATGAACAATCCTCTCACATTCGGTGCACGACCATAAAAGATGTTACTCATAGAAATAGAACAACCATTATTCTCAGACTTAAAAGAGTAACCGTCTCGCAATAAACAAGATCCAGATATAATGTTCATGCTCAACGCAGGCACTAAATAACAATGATTTAAGTTCATCACTAATCCTGATGGTAGTTGAAGTGACACTGTGCCGACGACGATTGCATCAACCTTGGAACCGTTTCCTACGCGCATCGTCACTTCGTCTTTCGCCAGCCTTCGTCTATTCCGCAGTTCCTGCTTCGAGTTGAAAATGTGAGCAACAGAACCGGTATCAAATACCCAGGCACTACTACGAGAGCCGGTTAAGTACACATCAATAACATGTATATCAAATATACCTGATTTTTCTTTGCCCGCCTTCTTATCTGCCAGATACTTGGGGCAATTGCGCTTCGAGTGACCCATACCCTTGCAATAGAAGCACTCTGTTTCAGGCTTAGGTCCAGCTTTGGGTTTCTTCGGCGGATTGGCAACAGGCTTGCCGCTCTTCTTCGAATTGCCCTTCTTGCCTTTGCTGTTTCTCTTGAAACTAGTGGTCTTGCTCACCATCAACACTTGATGCTCTTTACGGAGTTCAGACTCTGCGACTTTCAGCATCGCAAACAACTCGTCGGGAGACTTGTTCATCCCTTGCATGTTGTAGTTCAACACAAAGCCTTTATAGCTTGGCGGCAGTGATTGAAGGATTCTGTCAGTGATAGCTTCTTGCGGGAGTTCAATCCCCAGTTCAGCTAGACGGTTTGAGTACCTAGACATTTTGAGCACATGTTCACTGACAGACGAGTTTTCCTCCATCTTGCAAGCATAGAATTTATCGGAGGTCTCATACCTCTCGATCCGGGCGTTCTTCTGAAAGATAAACTTCAACTCCTGGAACATCTCAAATGCTCCATGACGCTCAAAGCGACGTTGAAGTCCCGGTTCTAAGCCATACAAGACTGCACATTGAACTATTGAGTAGTCCTCCTTACGTGCTAACCAAGCGTTCTTAACATCCTGATCAGCCGTAGCGGGTGGTTCATCTCCTAGCGCAGCATTAAGGACATAATCCTTCTTTCCAGCTTGTAAGATTAGCTTAAGATTACGAGCCCAGTCTACAAAGTTGCTTCCATCATCTTTCAACTTAGCTTTCTCTAGGAACGTATTAAAATTCAGGATGACACTTGCGTGAGCCATGATCTACAACACAAATATATTCAAAGTGGACTTATACTATGTTCAAGATAATTAGAGTTCAACTTAATCAAATTATATGCTAAACTCCCACTCAAAAAGTACATCTCTCTAGTCATTTGAGTGGTTCATGATCCACTTACACTATCCCAAGTCCGATCATCACGTGAGTTGAGTATAGTTTCAGTGGTAAGCATCCCTATGCTAATCATATCAACTATATGATTCATGATCGACCTTTCGGTCTCATGTGTTCCGAGGCCATGTCTGCACATGCTAGGCTCGTCAAGCTTAACCCGAGTGTTCCGCGTGCGCAACTGTTTTGCACCCGTTGTATGTGAACGTTGAGTCTATCACACCCGATCATCACGTGGTGTCTCGAAACAATGAACTGTAGCAACGGTGCACAGTCGGGGAGAACACAATTTCGTCTTGAAATTTTAGTGAGAGATCACCTCATAATGCTACCGTCGTTCTAAGCAAAATAAGGTGCAAAAAGGATTAACATCACATGCAATTCATAAGTGACATGATATGGCCATCATCACGTGCTTCTTGATCTCCATCACCAAAGCACCGGCACGATCTTCTTGTCACCGGCGCCACACCATGATCATCCATCAACGTGTTTCCATCGGGGTTGTCGTGCTACTTATGCTATTACTACTAAAGCTACATCCTAGCAAAATAGTAAACGCATCTGCAAGCACAAACGTTAGTATAAAGACAACCCTATGGCTCCTGCCGGTTGTCGTACCATCGACATGCAAGTCGATATTTCTATTACAACATGATCATCTCATACATCCAATATATCACATCACATCATTGGCCATATCACATCACAATCATACCCTGCAAAAACAAGTTAGACGTCCTAAACAAGTTAGACGTCCTCTAATTTTGTTGTTGCATGTTTTACGTGGTGACCAAGGGTATCTAGTAGGATCGCATCTTACTTACGCAAACACCACAACGGAGATATATGAGTTGCTATTTAACCTCATCCAAGGACCTCCTCGGTCAAAGCCGATTCAACTAAAGTTGGAGAAACCGTCACTTGCCAGTCATCTTCGAGCAAAGGGGGTTACTCGTAACGGTGAAACCAATCTCTCGTAAGCGTACGAGTAATGTCGGTCCAAGCCACTTCAATCCAACAATGCCGCGGAATCAAGAAAAGACTAAGGAGGGCAGCAAAACGCACATCACCGCCCACAAAACCTTTTGTGTTCTACTCGAGAAGACATCTACGCATGAACCTAGCTCTGATACCACTGTTGGGGAACGTCGCATGGGAAACAAAAATTTTCCTACGCGCACGAAGACCTATCGTGGTGATGTCCATCTACGAGAGGGGATGACTGATCTACGTACCCTTGTAGATCGTACAGCAGAAGCGTTAGAGAACGCGGTTGATGTAGTGGAACGTCCTCACGTTCCTCGATCCGCCCCGCGAACAATCCCGCGATCAGTCCCACGATCTAGTACCGAACGGACGACACCTCCGCGTTCAGCACACGTACAGCTCGACGATGATCTCGGCCTTCTTGATCCAGCAAGAGAGACGGAGAGGTAGAAGAGTTCTCCGGCAGCGTGACGGCGCTCCGGAGGTTGGTGATGATCTCGTCTCAGCAGGGCTCCGCCCGAGCTCCGCAGAAACGCGATCTAGAGGAAAAACTATGCAAGTATGTGGTCGGGCAGCCGTGAGAAAGTCGTCTCAAATCTGCCCTAAAAGCCCCATATATATAGGAGGAGGGAGGGGGACCTTGCCTTGGGGTCCAAGGGACCCCCAAGGGGTCGGCCGAGCCAAGGGGGGAGGACTCCCCCCCCAAACCGAGTTGGACTTGGTTTGGTGGGAGGAGTCCCCCTCCCTTCCCACTTCCTCCCTCTTTTTTTTCTTTTCCTTTGATTTCCTTCTCTTGGCGCATAGGCCCCCTTGGGGCTGTCCCACCAGCCCACTAAGGGCTGGTGTGTCTCCCCAAAGCCTATGGGCTTCCCCGGGGTGGGTTGCCCCCCCCGGTGAACTCCCGGAACCCATTCGTCATTCCCGGTACATTCCCGGTAACTCCGAAAACCTTCCGGTAATCAAATGAGGTCATCCTATATATCAATCTTCGTTTCCGGACCATTCCGGAAACCCTCGTGACGTCCATGATCTCATCCGGGACTCCGAACAACATTCAGTAACCAACCATATAACTCAAATACGCATAAAACAACGTCGAACCTTAAGTGTGCAGACCCTGCGGGTTCGAGAACTATGTAGACATGACCCGAGAGACTCCTCGGTCAATATCCAATAGCGGGACCTGGATGCCCATATTGGATCCTACATATTCTACGAAGATCTTATCGTTTGAACCTCAGTGCCAAGGATTCGTATAATCCCGTATGTCATTCCCTTTGTCCTTCGGTATGTTACTTGCCCGAGATTCGATCGTCAGTATCCGCATACCTATTTCAATGTCGTTTACCGGCAAGTCTCTTTACTCGTTCCGTAATACAAGATCCCGCAACTTACACTAAGTTACATTGCTTGCAAGGCTTGTGTGTGATGTTGTATTACCGAGTGGGCCCCGAGATACCTCTCCGTCACACGGAGTGACAAATCCCAGTCTTGATCCATACTAAATCAAGTAACACCTTCAGAGATACCTGTAGAGCATCTTTATAGTCACCCAGTTACGTTGCGACGTTTGATACACACAAAGCATTCCTCCGGTGTCAGTGAGTTATATGATCTCATGGTCATAGGAATAAATACTTGACACGCAGAAAACAGTAGCAACAAAATGACACGATCAACATGCTATGTCTATTAGTTTGGGTCTAGTCCATCACGTGATTCTCCCAATGACGTAATCCAGTTATCAAGCAACAACACCTTGTTCATAATCAGAAGACACTGACTATCATCGATCAACTGGCTAGCCAACTAGAGGCATGCTAGGGACGGTGTTTTGTCTATGTATCCACACATGTAAATGAGTCTTCATTCAACACAATTATAGCATGGATAATAAACTATTATCTTGATACAGGAATTATAATAATAACTATACATTTATTATTGCCTCTAGGGCATAATTCCAACACACCCACATATCAAACTATCAAAGTAACGAACGTGAATCATATGAACATGATGAAACTAGCATGGCAGAAATTCCCGTGTGTCCTCGGGAGCGTTTTTCCTCTTATAAGACTTTGCTCAGGCTTGTCCCTTGCTACAAAAGGGATTGGGCCACTTGCTGCACCGTTTCTAGTACTTGTTACTTGTTAGTTTTCACTTGCTACGTTTCACCGCACTACACCATCACTTGTTACCGCTACTTTCAGTGCTTGCAGTTATTACCTTGTTGAAAACCGTTTATCACAGCCTTCTCCTCGTCGTTGGGTTCGACACTCTTACTTGTGGGTCATCAAGATTCTTTTCTGGCACCGTTGCCGGGGAGGGAAGCGCCTTTGGTAAGTGGAATTTGGTAAGGAAACATTCATATACTGTGCTGAAATTTATTGTCACTTGTCACTTTGGAAACTGTTCCTTTGAGGAGTTTGTTCGGGGTATCTTCAGCACGAACGGAAGCACGAGGAGTTGTTCCTTAACCTGAGGTACCTACTGAAAATATCTTTTATGAAATTCCTTCGGGTATGCTTGAGAAACTGCTGGCTAATCCTTTTACAGGAGATGGATCATCACATCCAGACTTGCATCTGATCTATGTAGATGAAGTTTGTGGTTTATTTAAGCTTGCAGGTTTTCCCGAGGATGAGGTAAGGAAGAAAGTCTTTCCTTTATCTTTGAAGGATAAGGCGTTGACATGGTATACGCTATGTGATGATACTGGATCATGGGACTACAATCGGCTGAAATTGGAATTTCATGAAAAGTTTTATCCTATGCATTTAGTACATCGTGATAGGAATTATATTTATAACTTTTGGCCTCGTGACAGGGAAAGCATAGCTCAAGCTTGGTGGAGGCTTAAATCAATGCTATATTCATGCCCCAATCATGAGCTCTCGAGAGAAATTATCACTCAAAACTTTTATGCTCGGCTTTCTCATGAAGATCGTACCATGCTTGAGACCTCTTGTACCGGTTCTTTATGAAGAAGGATATTGATCACAAGTGGAATTTATTGGAAAAAATCAAACGTAACTCTGAAGATTGGGAGCTTGAAGAAGGTAAGGAGTCAGGTATAAATTTCCAGTTTGATTGCGTTAAATCTTTTGTTGAAACAAACACTTCTAGATATTTTAGCGCTAAGTATGGACTTGACTCTGAGATAGTAGCTTCTATATGTGAATCTTTTGCTGCTCATGTTGATCTTCCCAAATAGAAGTGGTTTAAGTATCATCCTCTTGTAGAAATCAACATAGTTAAACCCAATCTAGTTGAAGAGAAAGTCATTGCCTTTAGTGATCCTATTGTTCCTTGTGCCTACGCTGAGAAACCACCTTACCCTGCTAGGAAAAAAGATTATTCTAAAGCTCCAACTATGATACGTAGGGGTTACATTAGACCACTTGCACCCCTTGAGGAAATTAGAGTTGAACCTAGTGTTTCTATTATCAAAGATCTCTTAGCCGAAGACATAGACGGGCATGTTATAAAATTCTGTGAGGACTTCGCTAGAATTGCTAAACCTCACGCGAAAGACAAATACAGACCTGTAGTTGGCCTGCCCGTTGTTTCTGTCAAGATAGGAGATCACTATTATCATGGTTTATGTGATATGGGTGCTAGTGTTAGTGCAATACCCCGGTCCCTATATGATGAAATCAAAGATGAGATTGCACCTGCTGAGTTAGAACCCATTGATGTAACTATTATGCTAGCTAATAGAGACACTATCTGTCCCCTGGGAATTGTGAGAGACGTAGAAGTCCTGTGTGGTAAGACGAAGTATCCTACTGATTTCCTCGTCCTTGCTACTACACAAGATAGCTTTTGTCCCATCATATTTGGTAGACCCTTTCTCAACACTGTCAATGCTCACATTGATTGCATTAAATAGACTGTCACTATTACTTTCGAGGGTGTGTCTCATGAATTTAACTTCTCCAAGTTTGGAAGACAACCCCATGAAAAAGAGTCGTCTGGTAGGGATGAAATCATTGCTCTTGCCTCTATTGCCGAACCTCCTATGGATCCTTTAGAGCAATATCTGCTTGAGCATGAAAATGATATGCATATGGATGAAAGAGATGAGATAGATAAAATTGTCTTAGAACAATATCCTATTCTCAAGAATAATCTGCCTGTTGAACTGCTTGGGGATCCTCCCCCACCAAAGGGTGATCCTGTGTTCGAGCTAAAACAGTTACCAGATACTCTTAAGTATGCCTATATTGATGAGAAGGAGATATATCCTGTTATTATTAGTGCTCACCTCTCGAATCACGAAGAGAAGAAGTTATTAAAAACTTTGAGGAAGCACTGTGCTGCTATTGTATATACTCTTGATGATCTTAAGGGTATTAGTCCCACTCTATGTCAGCACAAGATTAAAACCGATCCTGATTCTAAGCCAGTTGCTGATCATCAACGGAGATTAAATCCGAGGATAAAAGTGGTAGTGAGAAAAGAAATATTAAAGCTTCTGGAAGCAGGAATCATTTATCCTGTTGCTCATAGTGATTGGGTAAGTCGAGTACATTGCGTACCTAAGAAGGGAGGTATCACCGTCGTTCCTAATGATAAGAATGAACTAATCCCACAGAGGATTATTACTAGCTATAGGATGGTGATAGACTTCCGGAAACTGAACAAGGCAACCAGGAAAGACCATTATCCTTTGTCATTTATCGACCAAATGATAGAAAGGCTATCTAGACACACACACTTCTGCTTTCTAGACAGTTATTCAGGTTTCTCGCAAATACCTGTTGCACAATCTGAATAGGGGAAAACCACTTTCACCTGCCCCTTCGGTACCTTTGCTGATAGACGTATGCCTTTTGGCTTGTGCAATGCATCTGCCACCTTTCAAAGATGTATGATGGCTATATTCTCTGACTTTTGTGAAAATATTGTTGAGGTTTTCATGGATGGTTTCTCCGTTTACGGTTCTTCCTTTGACGATTGCCTCAGCAACCTTGATCGAGTCTTACAGAGATGCAAAGATGCCAACCTCGTCTTGAACTGGGAGAAGTGCCACTTCATGGTTAATGAAGGCATCGTCTTAGGACACAAAATCTCTGAGAAAGGCATTGAAGTTGATAAGGCTAAGGTAGATGCAATTGAGAAAATGCCTTGCCCCACAGATAGCAGAGGTATACGAAGTTTCCTAGGTCATGCTGGTTTCTCTAGAAGGTTCATTAAAGACTTCTCTAAGATTTCTAGGCCTCTTACCAACCTCTTGCAGAAGGATGTTCCTTTTGTTTTTGATAAGGATTGTGAGGAAGCTTTCGAAATACTTAAGAAGGCCTTGATAACCGCACCTATTGTTCAACCACCTGATTGGAACTTGCCCTTTGAAATCATGTGCGACGCTAGTGATTATGCTGTTGGTGCTGTTCTAGGACAAAGAGTTGACAAGAAGTTGAATGTCATTCACTACGCTAGTAAAACTCTAGACAGTGCCCAAAGAAACTACGCCACTACGGAGAAGGGGTTTTTAGCAGTCGTGTTTGCATGTGAAAAGTTCAGATCTTATATAGTTGACTCCATAGTCACTATTCACTCTGATCATGCTGCTATTAAGTACCTTATGGAGAAGAAGGACGCTAAGCCTAGACTAATCAGATGGGTTCTCCTGCTACAGGAATTTGATTTGCACGTTGTTGACCGAAAGGGTGGTGATAACCCAGTAGAAGATAACTTGTCTAGGCTAGAGAATGTCCTTGATGACCCACGACCTATTGATGACAGCTTTCCTGATGAGCAATTGAATGTCATCCGCACTTCACATAATGCACCGTGGTATGCTGATTACGCAAACTATATCGTAGCCAAATACATAGCACCCAGTTTCACCTACCAGCAAAAGAAGAAATTCTTCTTTGATTTGAGACACTACTTCTGGGATGATCCTCACCTTTATAAGGAAGGAGTAGATGGTGTTATTAGACGTTGTGTGCCTGAACATGAACAGGGACAGATCCTGCAGAAGTGTCATTCCGAAGCCTACGGAGGACACCATGCTAGAGACAGAACTGATCATAAGGTATTGCAATCAGGTTTCTATTGGCCGACTCTCTTCAAGGATGCCCGTAAGTTTGTCTTGTCTTGTGACGAATGCCAAAGAATAGGGAATATCAGTAAGCGTCAGGAAATGCCTATGAACTATTCACTTGTCATTGAACCATTTGATGTCTGGGGCTTTGATTATATGGGACCTTTCCCGAGTTCCAATGGGTATACTCACATCTTAGTTGCTGTGGATTATGTCACTAAGTGGGTAGAGGCTATCCCCACTAAAAATGTTGATCACCACACCTCTATTAAGATGCTTAAAGAAGTCATTTTCCCAAGATTTGAAGTCCCTAGATATCTGATGACTGATGGCGGTTCACACTTCATTCATGGTGTTTTCCGCAAGATGCTCGCTAAGTGTGATGTCAACCATAGAGTTGCCTCTCCTTATCATCCTCAGTCTAGTGGTCAAGTGGAGTTGAGTAATAGGGAGATCAAATTGATCTTACAAAAGACCGTCAATTGATCTCGAAATAATTGGTCTAGCAAACTTGACGATGCACTATGGGCTTATAGGACTGCTTATAAGAATCCCATGGGCACGTCGCCATATAAAATGGTTTACAGTAAGGCTTGTCATTTACCTCTTGAGCTGGAACACAAAGCTTATTGGGCAATGATAGAGCTCAACTTTGATTTCAAACTTGCCGGTGAGAAGCGGTTGTTTGATATCAGCTCATTAGATGAATGGAGGGCCCGGGCATATGAGAATGCCAAGTTGTTCAAGGAAAAGGTTAAGAGGTAGCACGATAAAAGAATACAAAAGCGAGAGTTCAATGTAGGTGATTTTGTCCTGCTATACAATTCTCGTTTAAGATTCTCCGTAGGCAAGCTTCTCTCTAAATTGGAAGGTCCCTACGTTGTCGAGGAAGTATATCGTTCCGGTGCCATCAAAATCAATAACACGGAAGGTAATTTTCCTAGAGTTGTAAATGGGAAAAGAATCAAGCATTACATCTCTGGTACTCCCATAAATGTTGAGACCAATATCATCAATATCATAACTCCAGAGGAGTACATAAGGGATGTTTATCAGCCTGTTTCAGACCCTGAAAACGAAGAGGTATCTGTTTCGGTAAGTAATTGGACTCCGAAACATTTCCAATAGGAATTTTTGTCTGTTTTGGAATTTTTGGAAAATTAGAAAAATAAAAAGCAGTCCGGAGAGCGCACGAGGAGACCACAAGCTTGGTTGCCGCGGCCTCCCCCCCGGCCGCGGCAACAGGGCTTGTGGGAACCTCGTGTGCCTCCCGGACTCCGTTTTCTTGCGTAGCACTCCTTCTAGTCTAGAAAAAATCATTATACATACGCCCGAGGGTTTTGATCTCCGTATCGCGCAGTTTTCCTCTTTTTTCGTTTCGAGCCTATTGTCTGCCGCAGATTTAGAGCAAAGATGTCTCAGGAATCTGTTGGGGAGAATAATCTCCCTCAAGTTCATGAAGAAGTAGATGCTGATCTGAAAAGAGTAGAAGTCACGGAAGCCAGGGACAAAGCTAAGGAGAAAACCCAAGCTAGGGAAGAAGTTCAACCTATGTTCAACATTTAAGACCTTGAAGGAGTGGATTTTCTCCAACCCTTCCTCCATGTGCTGTCTGCATCCTTGATTGAACTCTTGAGGTTTTGTGAAACAACCCGTGCTTGCAATATTTCCCTTTCTCGTGAAGTTGTTTTGCTGGAAAACCATGTCGAAGATCTCAAAGGTATAAATCAAAGATTGATAGCTCTCTTGGAATCAAAGGAAAAGACTCCACCACCATCACCACCAAAGGAAGACAACTAAGCATTGGTATGGGCAACTCCCTTGGCTTATGCCAAGCTTGGGGGAGTTGCCCTGGTATCGTATCACCTTTATATATTTTGCTTTTACCTTTGTTTTAGTTCTTTCCTTTTCAGTTTTATTTCTTCTCTTAGTGGAATAAGTCTTTAGTGTTTAGTTTGAGTCTTTTGCCTTGTGTCTCCCCCAATGTATTCGAGCTTGCGAGCTATATAATAAAGAGTATCTTAGTTAAGGGCTTTGTTTTGTGCCGTGATCAAAAGTATGAAAAGAACGGTAGCATGAAAGATCATGAGATGATCCTATGGAAAGTGATAACTTCACTTATAACAAGTATGATGATTGAAACTTGTTGAGAATAGACCAACATAGACCTCAGTCATTGTCGCAATTAATAAGAAGTAATAAGGAAAGAGAGGTTCACATATAAATATATCATCTTAAGTAGAGATACTAAGCTTAGACACTTTCTATAATTGTGAGCACTCACCAAACTATTACATGCTTAGAAGTAGATATTGGACAAGGAAGACAACATAATGAATTGTATTTGCTTAGTTCCAAACAATGTTATATGATTAGAGATCCCTTAGCATGTGACGATTGCTTCCACCTCATATTAGCCAAAACTCCCGCACCAAGTAGAGATACTATTTGTGCATCCATAAACCTTCAACCCAGTTTTGCCATGAGTGTCCACCATACCTACCTATGGATTGAATAAGATCCCTCAAGTAAGTTGTCATCGATGCAAGCAATAAAAATTGCTCTCTAATATGTATGACGTGTGGAAAATAAGCTTTGTACGAACCTGTGATGAGGAATACATAAAAGCGACAGACTGTATAATAAAGTTCTTTATCATAGGAGGCAATATAAAGTGACGTTCCTCCGCACTAAGAGGACACGCATCCAAACCTCAAAAGCGCATGACAACCTCTGCTTCCCTCTGTGAAGGGCCTATCTTGTACCTTTACTTTTTGCCCTTGTAAGAGTCATGGTGATCTTCACCAATTCCTCATTTAGCATTTTTCTTGGTGAACTTCATATGCTTGGGAAAGATATATATTCATATATCAACTTGGAGCTGAGTACTTATGCTTTATTATTGTTGACTTTACCCTTGAGGTAAATGGTTGGGAGGCAAAATTATAAGCCCCTATCTTTCTCTGTGTCCAACTGAAACTTTGATACCATGAGTACCACGTGAGTTGTAACAATTGTGGAAAACAAAAGAGATGATTGAGTATGTGGATTTGCTTTGCAAGATCTTATTTGACTCTTTCTGATAATATGATAAATTGCAATTGCTTCAATGACTATGGACTGTTGTTGGCTACTTCTCGGTAAGGTTTTCGTTTCATACTTTGCTTTGTGAAGGAATTGTTACTTTCCCATAAGAATCTCTATGTTGTATTGCTATTCTATGTGTGATCATGATGCCCTCATGTCCGTATTTTGTTTTGTCGACACCTTCATCTCTAAACATGTGGACATGTTTTGGGTCTTGGTTTTCGCTTGAGGACAAGCGAGGTCTAAGCTTGGGGGAGTTGGTACGTCCATTTTGCATCATGCTTTCATGTTGATATTTATCGCTTTATGGACTGTTATTATACTTTATGGAACCATACTTATGCCTTTTCTCTCTTATTTTGCAAGGTTTATTTGAAGAGGGAGAATACTGGCAGCTGGAATTCTGGACTGGAAAAAGAGCAAGTCCGAGTCCTCTATTCTACACAACTCCAAATGCCCTGAAAATCAACGTGGATTTCTTTAGGAATATATAAAAAATACTGGGCGAAAGAAGCGTCAGAGGGGAGCAACCAGGGGCCCATAAGCCTGGTTGCCGCGGCCTACCCCCTGGCCGCGGCAACAGGGCTTGTGGGCACCCTGGTGGCCCACTATCCCCCCTCTTTTGCTATATGAAGGGTTTCGTCCGGAAAAAAAATTAGAGTGGGACTTTTTCGTGGATTCTCCGCCGCCACGAGGCGGAACTTGAGCAGATCCAATCTAGAGCTCCGGCAGGACGATCCTGCCTGGGAAACTTCCCTCCCGGAGGGGGAATCGTCGCCATCGTCATCACCAACACTCCTCTCGTGGGAGGGGAGTCATCTCCATCAGCATCTTCATCAGCACCATCTCCTCTCCAACCCCTAGTTCATCTCTTGTAACCAATCTCCGTCTCGCGACTTCGATTGGTACTTGTAAGGTTGCTAGTAGTGTTGATTACTCTTTGTAGTTGATGCTAGTTGGATTACTTGTTGGAAGAGTTTATGTTCAGATACTTGATGCTATTCATTACACCTCTGATCATGATTATGATTATGCTTTGTGAGTAGTTACTTTTGTTCCTCAGGACATGGGATAAGTCATGCTGATAATAGTCATGTGAATTTGGTATTCGTTCGGTATTTTGATATGTTGTATGTTGTTTTTCCTCTAGTGGTGTTATCTGAACGTCGACTACATAACACTTCACCATATTTGGGCCTAGAGGAAGGCATTGGGGAGTAGTAAGTAGATGATGGGTTGCTAGAGTGACAGAAGCTTAAACCCCAGTCTATGCGTTGCTTCGTAAGGGGCTGATTTGGATCCACTAGTTTAATGCTATGGTTAGACGTTGTCTTAATTCTTCTTTTGTAGTTGCGGATGCTTGAGAGAGGGGTTAATCATAAGTGGGATGCTTGTCCAAGTAAGGGAAGTACCCAAGCGCCGGTCCACCCACATATCAAAATATCAAAGTTACGAACGTGAATCATATGAACCTGATGAAACTAGCATGACAGAAATTCCCATGTGTCCTCGGGAGCGTTTTTCCTCTTATAAGACTTTGCTCAGGCTTGTCCCTTGCTACAAAAGGGATTGGGCCACTTGCTGCACCGTTGCTACTACTTGTTACTTGTTACTTTTCGCTTGCTACGTTTCACCTCACTACACCATCACTTGTTACCGCTACTTTCAGTGCTTGCAGTTATTACCTTGCTGAAAACCGTTTATGAGAGCCTTCTCCTCCTCGTTGGGTTCGACACTCTTACTTATCGAAAGGACTACGATTGATCCCCTATACTTGTGGATCATCAGCAACCCAATAGTTATCTTAAATTTTTAATTTTACTTTCTATTTTTGTGTGACTACATGACTTTTTCTACTGTAAATATTGTTTTTATGTCCAATTAAAGCGTTTGTGACGATTTGGGTGATAGTAGAATTGATACGGTGCAAAAATAGAAAATTTTGCGTTCAATATTTAATTTCCGTGATTTTACTTGAGCACATTTTTGATCTAAATTTTTACACTGTATTTCTATACATATTTCCCAGGTTTTCTTAATTTTTTAACTTTTCGAAGTTATAGAAGTGTGTTTTTTCTATGGATCATTAGTGTGTGTTTTGTTTTAGACAGATTCTGTTTTTTGCTTACATAGTGCGCGTGTTTTAATGATTCTATGGATTGTATAGGGGGGCATATAAGTCATGGGAAAGTTAGAACACAATATTTATTATGTAAGAAGAAGCATGAACCTATTTACAAGAGTACCTAAATTTTATGATTTTCCTAGTACTAACTGGTCTTAGGAGGTTTCTATTGAGTTTTCTGTGCTAAAGTTTTCAAGTTTTGGGTGAGATCACGATGGATAAAGGAATAAGGAGCACCAAGACCCTAAGCTTGGGGATACCCAAGGTAGCCCAAGGTAATATTCAAAGAATACGCAAGCGTCTAAGCTTGGGAATGCCCCAGATGACATCACCTCTTTCGTCTATAATCCATTAGTATGTTACTTGGAGCTATATTTTTATTCATCACATGATATTATGTTTGCTTGGAGTGTCGTGTATTACAGTTTGTTTTCTTTCTAGTTTGCTGCAAAAAATGCTTGTTGGACACATCTTTTGAGAGAGAGATAGACACATCATAACATATTAGAATGCTCTTTATGCTTCGCTTCTATCTTTTGAGTTAAGGCAATTATGCTCATGTGCTTCACTTATATATTTAGAGCATGGAGGAAATTATATTTTGTAGAAATCCTTAGCACTCTCATGCGTCACTTAAATATTTTTGAGAGTCTCTGAAATAGGAAGTGGTAATTTGCATCATTATATGTTTAGTCGGAAAATGATAGGTATACAAGAGGGATATAATAAAAACTTGCATGTAAATCACTAAATGCGAAACGTATGATCAACCGTTTTGGCGTTATAATAGAGGGCTTACTAGACCGTGGAAATTTATTAGTAAGAATAATGATATCAAAGTTTGTGACCCACTATTCATAAATTGTTTCCCGTGGCATGGCCAGGAAGTTGAAGTGTCTTGTATCCTTGATTGAAAACCTTGTGTGTTGTATAGCCGGGGGCGTGCGATGGTTAAATCCTCGCAACCTCCTCTCTAGGAGTATGTGATGAGTGCTTTGCTTCTAGAGAGATAGTAGAGTACACAATAATTACCCGAGTTCCTTGTGTTTATGTGAGTTTGTGGACTGTAAGCACTTCTATACTTCCGTAATTTGCTAGCCTCTTCGGTACCATCCATTGCCCGTTCTCACCTTGAGATTCGTGCATACTTCGCACGATACATCCAAACCCCGTGATATGATACGCTCTATCACACATTAGCTGTGACACCCTCGATTTGATCATACGCTAATCATACACGAAATGCGTACGACCAACATCAAGGACTCACGGGAAGATATTACAACACAACTCTAGACACAAATAAAAAAATTACAAGCTTCATATTACAAGCTAGGGGCCTCAAGGGCTAGAAGACAGAAGCTCGATAAACACACGAGTCAGCGGAAGCAACAAATATCTGAGTATAAACATAAAACAAGGATAATGTCTTAGATAAGGCTAGCACAAAAGATGCGTCGATCAAATAAGGCAAGTCCTCCTGCTTGGGGGCCTCCTAAACTACTCCTGGTCTTTAGCGGCCTCCACGTAGCAGTCGACACCCTCGGGGTAGCAGTCGTCATCGGCAGGATACACCAACTCCTGGGCTCCATCATCTGGTCGCAGCAATCGAATCAAGGGGAAAAAGGGGAACAAATCAACGGTGAGTACTCATCCAAAGTACTCTCAAGACTGACATGAGAACTATACTAAGTATGAATCAGTATTAAAGGGAAGGGGGTTATATGTGGACTGACTGCAGCAATGCGAGAATAGAGAGGGGGGACTAGTCCTATCGAAGACTAGCATCTTCAACATCTTGCAGCAATAAACGAGAGTAGAGCAAGTAACACAATTAAATAGTCATATTGTTGCAGCAATATTAATTAAGATCACACCTAGAGATTCTTCCTCGACTCCCTGTGAGGAAGCAATCCCAGAGCAAACATTCGATTTAAGTAACAGTTGTAGTTGTATAAGATCGGGGCACAACTCCAAGTCGTCCTGTAACCGTGGACACGGATATTCGAATAGGTAATTTTCATCCCTGCAGGGGTGCAACATCTTACCCATCACGCTCGATAAACTATGGCCGAAAACGCTTTCCATGGTCATGCCCGTCCTCGGAACATCAACACGTCACAGCCCTACCTAGGCTCAACAGACATGCCAGCTCACCAGTCTAAGTCCTAAGCGCGCAGGGTTCATGGGCCCATCACCTATTGTGCTCCTACATGTTGCAAGGGCGGCCGATGTCAGTCCTGACACCTATTATACAAGAACGATTCTTATCCGGACCACTCGGGTGTGCCCCGCTCCATTGCTGACGTATGAAGAGCTTCGGCTGATACCATGATGTCGAGTACCCATAACTTCTCCCACGTGAAGGTGAGTGTGAAAAGCTCTACAACCAACCCAGATCAAATACCCAAATCCAATAGCATTTTAATTAACCTCGAGGATGTGTGGCAAGGCCCATACTGCCCAGCCATGCCTCGTCACATTCACGCGGGAATCCAGCCACAACATGCCTTTCATGTTTCCAGTAGCACGGTCAAGTAACTATGTGGTTGTAACATCAGAGGGATCCGACGTATCACCCTCGATGGATTCCGAATGATGTAACCGTCAAGGTGGCCACGTAGGAATCACCCTCGATGGACCATGCTTGATGGGTTGTACGACAGAGTCTAGATCGAAGATGGTGAAGGAGGAATCACCCTCCGAGAACCACTGTCGGTCAACTACAATACATAGCTAACATCAGGAGTACGTATCGAGGTCTCACCCTCGGTACTCGATACTAGCTCTGCAGTGTCGTACAACTAAGGGGTGTGTGAGTGTTGTGACGGTCTTGGCTCATCGATCAGATGATCAAGACTTCGATGATAAAGCGGGGCAACTAGACTAAGGGGGGTAAATGGGGATCACTGCTCCACCTATACTAAACAGTTTAAAGTGCAGTACAGTAAAGTAGCAGTTCATCAAAAACAGGCTATGCATCAAATATAGGAGCTAACTACAACAGCAGAAAAATCTAATGCAAGCATGAGGAAGAAAGAAATAGGCGATATAGGAATGATCATGGGGGGTTTTCTTGTCTGGTCGCTTTGCAGACAAAAACGGATCCTCGACAGGGAAGTAGTCGATCATAGGATCATCATGGGTCTCGGGGTCTACTAGAAAGGAAGTAACGTACGGGAAACACAATAAATAATAGAGCAATCAATTGCATCACAAAGCATGACATGGCTATATGAAGGGCTATGCATGAGCTAACGTAGTATTATACGTCATAAACGGATCGGGAAAATATCTGACAATATTTCCCGGGTCCGTGGCTACTACTGGACAAGCAAAACGGATGGAAAAGTACCATGTTCGCTATGCTAGGGATGCGTGATAGACAACGGACAACGTATCCGGATTTGTCTCGTTTTTCTGATCAACTTTCATGTATAAAATATTTTCATCTGACTTACGGATTATTTTGTATTAATTTTCAAAATTTAAAAAAATTCTGAAATTATTTTAATTATTAAATTCGATAGAAAAGGAAAAATGATGTCAGCATGAGGTGAGAGTGATGTCAGCAATCAACTTTGACCTGTCGACGAGTCAAACTGATAGGTGGGGCCGAGCTGTCATTGATAGTGTGGTCAAATAGAGTTTAAAACTAATCCAAATTAGTTAATTAATAAACTGGGTCCACTAGTCAGTGACTGAATAGGTTAATTAAACGGTTTAATTAATTTAATTAATTAGAAAAGGCGGTCAACTGGCCAACTGGGCTCGCGGGACCCAGCTGTGTGTCACCCACAGAAGGCTAGCCGGTTTTGTCATTGGCAGTGCTCGCGGGCGCACGCTGGGGCGCTGCCGGGCAACGACGAGCGCTGGGCAGCGGCAATGGTGGCTGGCTACAACGGCAACCAGAGCGGGCGGGGGGGGGGGTGGCGGCCGGGAGAGCAGGGCGATGCAAGCGCGGTGGAGCAGGTACGGGCGGCAGAGCGGATGCAGCCGACTGGATGCTCGTGTAGCAGGAGCAGTAGAAGCAGCGGGCAGCGGGTGCAACAAGATGCAGCGGTAAGATTACGGACGCATGGTCGACAACAGGCAACAACAACGCACAGGGGTGGCGGCTACGAGCTCCGCGAGCCGTGGTCACGGCGGCGAGCACCACCGCGGCGACGAGTTCAGGCACGATAGGAGGGGAGGGGAGCTACGAGCGTGATATCGAGCTATTAAGCAAGGGGGAAATTCCACGGGCTCACAGTGGTCCTGCAGGTGTGCACAAGTGGCCTCGGGGAGGCATGGGTGGCCGGGATCGAAGGCGAGGTCGCGGTGGCCGCGGGGGGGGGGGGGAGTGATGCGGGCGACGAGGTGGTGGCCTCCCTGCCTCGATTCGGAGGCGAAGAGGATGAAGACGGGGTCGGCGGTCCTTGTAGGGCACCAGCGGACATCAAGCGATGGCAGGTAGTCACGGTGACAACGACGGAGCGGCTGCGAGGGGGCTCGGTCTCTGATACGTCTCCAACGTATCTGTAATTTTTGATGGTTCCATGCCATTATCTTGTCAACTTTGGATGTTTTATATGCATGAATATGCTATTTTATATCTTTTTTGGGACTAACCTATTAACTCAGTGCCAAGTGCCAGTTTCTGTTTGTTCCGTGTTTTTGACCCTTTTTCAGACGGAGTCCAAATGGAATAAAACTTTGCTATGATTTTTTTTGACCAAAACAGACCTCCGAAGCTTTGCAAGAAGGCCAGAAGAGCCACGAGGGAGTCACAAGCCCAGGAGGCACCCCCACCCCCTAGGCCGCACCTAGCGGGCTTGTGACCTCCTCGTGGGCCCAACCGACGTAATTCCACCGCCATAAATTCCTATAAATTCAGAAACCCCCAAAAAGAAACCTAGATCGGGAGTTTTGCCGCCGCAAGCCTCTGTAGCCACCAAAAACCAATCTAAAGCCCGTTCCGGCACCCTGCCGGAGGGGGAATCCATCTCGGGTGGCCATCTTCATCATCCCGATGATCTCCATGACGAGGAGGGAGTAGTTCTCCCTCGGGGCTGAGGGTATGTACCAGTAGCTATGTGTTTGATCTCTCTCTCTCGTGTTCTTGGGATGTCATGATCTCGATGTACTGCGGGCTTTGCTACTATAGTTGGATCCTATGATGTTCTTTCCCCTCTCCTTTCTTGTAATGAATTGAGTTTTCCCTTTGGACTTATCTTATCGGATTGAGTCTTTAAGAACACTTGATGTATGTCTTGCACGTGTATATCTGTGGTGACAATGGGATATTCATGTGAGTACTTGATGTATGTTTTGGTGATCAACTTGCGGGTTTCGTGACATCGTGAACCTATGCATATGGGTTGGCAGACGTTTTGGCTCTCCAGTAGAAACTTTGGGGCACTCTTTGAAGTTCTATGTGTTGGTTGAATAGATGATTCTGAGATTGTGTGATGCATATCGTATAATCATGCCCACGGATACTTGAGGTGACAATGGAGTATCTAGGTGACATTAGGGTCTTGGTTGATATGTGTCTTAAGGTGTTATTCTAGTACGAACTCTATGATCGATTGAACGGAAAGAATAGCTTCGTGTTATTTTACTACGGACTCTTGAATAGATCAATCAGAAAGAATAACTTTGTGGTGGTTTCGTACCCGACAATAATCTCTTCGTTTGTTCTCCGCTATTAGTGACTTTGGAGTGACTCTTTGTTGCATGTTGAGGTCTAGTTATATGATCGAATTATGTTATCATTGTTGAGAGAACTTCACTAGTGAAAGTATGAACCCTAGGCCTTGTTTCCACGCATTGCAATACCGTTCGTGCTCGCTTTTACTATTAGTTACCTTTTTGTTTTTTGTAATTTCAGATTACAAAAACCTATATCTACCATCCATATTGCACTTGTATCACCATCTCTTCGCCGAACTAGTGCACCTATACAATTTACCATTGTATTGGGTGTGTTGGGTACACAAGAGACTCTTTGTTATTTGGTTGCAGGGTTGCTTGAGAGAGACCATCTTCATCCTACGTCTCCCACGGATTGATAAACCTTAGGTCACCCACTTGAGGGAAAATTGCTACTGTCCTACAAACCTCTGCACTTGGAGGCCCAACAACGTCTACAAGGAAAAGGCTGTGTAGTAGACATCAAGCTCTTTTCTGGCGCCGTTGCCAGGGAGGTTAGCGCTTGAAGGTATATCTTTAGATCTTGCAATCGAATCTTTTTGTTTCTTGTTCTTTCTCTAGAAAACTATAAAAAAATGGAATTGAGGATGCCTCCTATGCTCCATCTTTTCAATGTCTTTCTGAGCATGATGGGAAGAAAAATTGTGTTCAAGTGCTGAAAGAAGAATTACATAGAATGCTTGGCATAGAATATGTGAATGATGAGCATGATTGCAATGTTGTTAGCATGAATTATTTGAATACCCATGATGCTAATGATATACAAAGCCACAAGCTTGGGGATGCTATATTTGATGAAGATGATCTTTTTAGTTCTTCCACTTTGAATGATCAAAATCATTTTGATGAAAGCATGCCCCCTATCTATGATGATTATTGTGAGGATACTTATGCTATAAAGAAGAGGTATGATAAAACTTGTCATACTCTCGAGAACCCCTTTGCTAAACCTTGCTTTTCATTGTGGACACAATTTGTAGTGCTCAAGTCTTTTACGATACTCCCACTACTATTCTTGAGAATAGATTTCCTTATGTGGAGAGTAGTAAAATTCCTATGCTTGTAGATCATGAAAAGAAAGCCTTAGGTGCTGGTTATATAGTTGAATTCATTCATGATGCCACTGAAAATTACTATGAGAGAGGATCATATGCTTCTACTTATTGCAATAGTATCAAGCTTCCTCTCCATGTGTTGAAACTTTTGAAGCTATGCTTGTTTTGCCTTCCTATGCTAGTTGATTCTTGCTCCAACAAGTTGTTTGTTCACAAAATCCCTATGCATAGGAAGTGGGTTAGACTTAAATGTGCTAGCCATATACTCCATGATGATCTCATTGTGCTTCAATCCTTATCTTTTATGTGAGCTTCATTGAAATCATCATGCCTAGATAAGGGCGTTAAACAATAGCGCTTGTTGGGAGGCAACCCAATGAATTTATTTTTGCGTTTTGCTTTCTGTTTTGTTGCGTCCACACCATCATAATTCTGTTATGATTGTGTTTTTTGTGTTTATTTTTGTGTTTGAGCTAAGTAAAACCTTTATGACTAGTTTTGGTGATGGTTGTTTGATCTTGCTGGAAAAAGACAGAAACTTTTCGCTGACGCAATTATTTTTCATTTTTATCCAGAAAGAGCTTTTGGGTTTATTCTTTTTGCTGCTGGTTGATACGCCAATTGCCCAAACTGTCGTAATTTTTCAGAATTTTTGAGCTACCCGAAGTATACAGATCATTACAAACTGTTCTGTTTTTGACAGAATCTGTTTTCAATGCATAGTTTGCTTGTTTTGGTGTTTCCATAGATTATATTGCGTAATATAAATTGTGGAAATAGTAAGATACAGTAGGAATTGTGTGAAAATATATATGAGTCTTGTTTTGACAATACCCAAGTGATTGATTTGCTCGTTATCATACGAACCCATCTCACGAAGTTCCGTTAAGTTTTGTGTTGTGAAGTTTTCAAGTTTTGGGTAGAGTTTCGATGGTCTATGGAACAAGGAGTGGCAAGAACCTAAGCTTGGGGATGCCCAAGGCACCTCAAAGACATATTCAAGGATACCAAAGAGCCTAAGCTTGGGGATGCCCCGAGAAGGCATCCCCTCTTTCGTCTTCAATCCATCGGTAACGTTACTTGGAGCTATATTTTTATTCACCACATGATATGTGTTTTGCTTAGAGCGTCATTTTATTTTGTTAGAATAAGGTACTTAGGATCTGAAATTCTTAGATGGGAGAGTCTATACATAGCCAAATAGTTGTTCAACTACTCATTGAGCTTCACTTATATCTTTTGGAGTAGTTTGTCTTTTGCTCTAGTGCTTCACTTATATCTTTGAAGAGCATTGCAATGGTTCTATTTTATAGAACTAGTTGAACTCTCGTGCTTCACTTAGATCATTTTGAGAGTCTTAAACAGCATGGGACCTTGCTTAGGTTATGAATCTAGTCCTAATATCATAGGCATCCAAAGAGGATAAAAACCTTCATATTCGTGTGCATTGATTAGTAAGAGAAGTTTGATTCCTCTCAATTGGTTTTGAGATATGGATATGGTAATATTATAGTTATGCTAGTAGGGTGTTGTGAATCTAGAAATACTTGTGTTGAACTTAGTGATTCCCGTCATGCACGTATGGTGAACCGCTATGTTAGGAAGTCGGAGCATAACTGATTTATTGATTGTCATCCTTTGTGTGGCGGTAGGGATCGCGCGATGGTTAACACCTACCAAACCTTCCCCTAGGAGTATGCGTTTAGCATTTTGTTTCGATTACTAATAAAACTTTTGCAATAAGTATATGAGTTCTTCAGGACTAATGTGAGTCCATGGTATAGATGCACTTTCACCTTCCACTATTGCTAGCCTCTCTAGTACCGCGCAACTTTCACCGGTGCACAAACCCACCATATACCTTCCTCAAAACAGCCACCATACCTACCTATTATGGCATTTTCATAGCCATTCCGTGATATATTGCCATGCAACTCCCACCGTTCCGTCTCATGACATGTGCCGTCACTTTCATATTGTCATTGCATGATCGTAAGATAGCTAGCGAGATGTTTCAACGTCATACGCTAAGCTAGATCGTTGCACATCCCGGTACACTGCCAGAGGCATTTCATATAGAGTCATCATTGCTCTAAGTATTGAGTTGTGAGTAAATAAAAGTGTGATGATCATCATCGTTAGAGCATTGTCCCATGTGAGGAAATAAAAAAAAAGAGGCCAAAAATGCCCACCAAAAAAATATAAAAAAATGAAAAGAGGCCAAAGAGCCCAAACAAAAAAAAAGAGAAAAAGAGAGAAGGGACAATGCTACTATCCTTTTCCACACTTGTGCTTCAAAATAGCACCATGTTCTTCATGATAGAGAGTCTCTTGTTTTGACACCTCCTTATACTAGTGGGAATTTTCATTTTATAACTTGGCTTGTTTATTCCAATGACGGGCTTCCTCAAAATTGCCCTAGGTTTTCGTGAGCAAGCAAGTTGGGTGCACACCCACTAGTTTTCTTTTTGAGCTTTCATACACTTATAGCTCTAGTGCATCCGTTGCATGGCAATCCCTACTCATTCACATTGATATCTATTGATGGGCATCTCCATAGCCCATTGATACGCCGAGTCAATGTGACCATCTCCTCCTTTTTGCCTCACAACCTCCACCACACTCTATTCCACCTATAGTGCTATATCCATGGCTCACGCTCATGTATTGCGTGAGAGTTGAAAAAGTTTGAGAAAGTAAGAGTGCAAAAACAATTACTTGGCCAATACCGGGGTTGTGCATGATTTAAATTCGTTGTGTGGGGATGATGGAGCATAGCCAGACTATATGATTTTGTAGGGAAAACTTTCTTTGGCCTTGTTATTTCAAAAGTTCATGATTACTTTGCTAGTATGCTTGAAGTATTATTGTTTTCATGTCAATGGTAAACTATTGTGTTGAATCTTACGGATCTGAACATTCATGCCACAAGAAATAAGTTACAAAGGACAAATATGTTAGGTAGCATTCCACATCAAAAATTCGGTCTTTATCACTTCCCTACTAGAGGACGAGCACGAGTTAAGCTTCTGGATGCTTGATACGTCTCCAACGTATCTATAATTTTTTATGGTTCCATGCTATTATCTTGTCAACTTTGGATTTTTTATATGCATGAATATACTATTTTATATCTTTTTTGGGACTAACCTATTAACTCAGTGCCAAGTGCGAGTTTCTGTTTTTTCCACGTTTTTGACCCTTTTTCAGACGGAGTCCAAATGGAATAAAACTCTGCGATGATTTTTTTGGGACCAAAAGAGACCCCGAAGCTTTGCAAGAAGGCCAGAAGAGCCACGAGGGAGTCACAAGCCCAGGAGGCGCCCCCACCCCCTAGGCCGCACCTATCGAGCTTGTGACCTCCTCGTGGGCCCAACCGACGTAGTTCCACCGCCATAAATTCCTATAAATTCATAAACCCCCAAAAATAAACCTAGATCGAGAGTTCCACCGCCGCAAGCCTCTGTAGCCACCAAAAACCAATCTGGAGCCCGTTCTGGCACCTTGCCGGAGGGGGGATCCATCTTCGGTGGCCATCTTCATCATCCCGGCGATCTCCATGACGAGGAGGGAGTAGTTCTCCCTTGGGGCTGAGGGTATGTACCAGTAGCTATGTGTTTGATCTCTCTCTCTCTCTCGTGTTCTTGAGATGTCATGATCTCAATGTACCGCGGGCTTTTCTACTATAGTTGGATCCTATGATGTTCTTCCCCCTCTCCTTTCTTGTAGTGAATTGAGCTTTCCCTTTGGAGTTACCTTATCGGATTGAGTCTTTAAGAACACTTGATGTATGTCTTGCACGTGTCTATCTGTGGTGACAATGGATATTCATGTGAGTACTTGATGTATGTTTTCGTGATCAACTTGCGGGTTTCGTGACATCGGGAACCTATGCATATGGGTTGGCACACATTTTGACTCTCTGGTAGAAACTTTGGGGCACTCTTGAAGTTCTATGTGTTGGTTGAATAGATGATTCTGAGATTGTGTGATGCATATCGTATAATCATGCCCACAGATACTTGAGGTGACAATGGAGTATCTAGGTGACATTAGGGTCTTGGCTGATATGTGTCTTAAGGTGTTATTCTAGTACGAACTCTATGATGGATTGAACGGAAAGAATAGCTTCGTGTTATTTTACTACGGACTCTTGAATAGATCGATCAGAAAGAATAACTTTGTGGTGGTTTCGTACCCGACAATAATCTCTTTGTTTGTTCTCCGCCATTAGTGACTTTGGAGTGACTCTTTGTTGCATGTTGAGGGCTAGTTATATGATCCAATTATGTTATCATTGTTGAGAGAACTTCACTAGTGAAAGTATGAACCCTAGGCCTTGTTTCCACGCATTGCAATACCGTTCGTGCTCGTTTTTACTATTAGTTACCTTGCTATTTTTGTAATTTCGTATTACAAAAACCTATGTCTACCATCCATATTGCATTTGTATCACCATCTCTTCGCCGAACTAGTGCACTGATACGTCTCCAACGTATCTATAATTTTTGATGGTTTCATGCTATTATCCTCTCAAACTTTGGATGTTTTGTATGCCTTTTATATCTTTTTGGGGACTAACCTATTAACTCAGTGCCAAGTGCCAGTTCCTGTTTTTTCTGTTTTTTGACCCTTTTCAGAGGAGGATTTTAAACGGAGTCCAAACGGAATAAAACTTCCGAAAAGATTTTTTCCGAAATAGAAGAACATCGGGAAGCTTGAGATCCAAGGCAGGGGGCCACCAGGGACCCCACAAGCCCCCTAGCCGCGGTCAGGGGGGCTTGCGCCTCCCAGGCTTGTGGCTCCCTCGGCCACCTCTGCCCTAGGTCTTTCGCCTATAAATTCTCAATAATTCCAGAAAAAATCAGGAGATCATCGAAAGTACTTTTCCGCCGCCGGAAACTTCTAGCTCCGCGAGATCCCATCTGGGGCACGTTCTGGTGCCCTGCCGGAGGGTGGATTCGGACATGGTCCGTAGTTAGTAGCTACATGGCTTCTACTCTCTCTTGGATCTTCAATACAAAGTTCTCCATGATCTTCATGGAGATCTATCTGATGTAATCTTATGTTGCGGTGTATTTGTCGAGATCCGATGAATTGTGGATTTATGATCAGATTATCTATGAATCTTATTTGAGTTTCTTCTAATCTCTCTTATGCATGATTTCATATCCTTGTAATTCTCTTCGAGTTGTGGGTTTTGTTTGGCCAGCTTGATATATGATTCTTGCAATGGGAGAAGTGCTTGGTTTTGGGTTCATACCGTGCGGTGACCTCACCGAGTGACAGAAGGGGTAGCGAGGCACGCATCGTGTTGTTGCCATCAAGGGTAAAAAGATGGGGTTTTCATCATTGGTTTGAGTTATCCCTCTACATCATGTCATCTTTCTTAAGGCGTTACTCTATTCGTCATGAACTCAATACACTAGATGCATGCTGGATAGCGGTCGATGTGTGGAGTAATAGTAGTAGATGCAGAAAGTGTCGGTCTACTTGTCTAGGACGTGATGCCTATATGTATGATCATTGCCTTAGATATCGTCATGACTTTGTGCGGTTCTATCAATTGCTCGACAATAATTTGTTCACCCATCGTAATATTTGCTATTTTGAGAGAAGCCTCTAGTGAACACTATGGCCCCCGGGTCTACTTCATATCATATGTTCAGCCTTACACTTTTTCTTCGTTGCACTTTCCGCCTTCAGATCTCACTTTGCAATCAATCTTGAAGGGATTGACAACCCCTTTATAGCGTTGGGTGCAAGCTCTTTCGTGTTTGTGCAGGTACTCTGGACTTGACGAGATTCTCCTACTGGATTGATACCTTGGTTCTCAAACTCAGGGAAATACTTACTGCTCCTGTGCTGCATCGCCCTTTCCTCTTCAAGGGAAAAACCAACACAAGCTCAAGAGATGACAGAAGATTTCTGTCGCCATAGCATGCACCTATACAATTTACCATTGTATTGGGTGTGTTGGGGACACAAGAGACTCTCTGTTAGGTTGCAAGGTTGCTTGAGAGTGACCATCTTCATCCTATGCCTCCCAAACCTTAGGTCACCCACTTGAGGGAAAATTGCTACTGTCCTACAAACCTTTGCACTTGGAGGCCCAACAACGTCTACAAGGAGAAGGTTGTGTAGTAGACATTAGTGTCGCGTGAGGAAGAAGAAGGCGATGCAGAGGGAGAAACGGTGAGGCCTAGGGTTCATCGGGGGCGCGGGGGTGGGGGGTGGGGTGCTCTTATGCGCCGTGGGGAAGCTTGGATGGCCGCCACGCAGGGCCTGGCGCGGCCATGGCCGTCGGATGGCCGCCACGACCTCCCCTCTGCTCTTGTAGCGAGGAGGGAGATGAAGGGGGTGTCGACTGGGCCACTTGGGACGAATGGTGGGGGCTAGGCCCGAAAGGGGGCACATGCTTTTCCTTTTAAAAACTTATTTTTTGTTTTAGTTTTCAGTTACAGGATTTGTTGCTTTAAGTTCATGAGCAATAGAACTTTTGTAAAATATGGTATTCGTCTCAATAATCCTATTGGATTTTTATGCAGTGCCTCGAAAAGTTTGGGAGCCCTTTGAAAATATTTGGAATCTGCAAAAAATAAAAAAGGTATATAAATAATTGATTTGACCTCTGTTTTAATCATTCTCTGTATTTATACACTTTATAAAATTTTGGTTACTCCATTATAATTAACTATGGAATATTTGCAACATTAGGAACATTTTTCTGTTTTGTTTGAAGAAATATTAATCTGACTTTAATTTAAATTTGAAATTTGGCTTTGATTTATATCAAGTAGATATTTAACTTAGTTCACTTGATGACGTGGTACCATTAGTTGGTGGGTACTATAGCTTAACTACCAGGGCGTCACAACTCTCCACCACTAAAAGAATTCTCACCCCGAGAATTAAGAGGTAGAGGTAAGGGGGAAATGTTTGGTTATGAAATTCTAACGAGTCTTCTTGTCTTGGTTGCTCTTCCTGAAGAAATTTATCCCTTTATTGAAGCCTTCAATTCTCTGAGTTATGTCATCCCAATGAATTCGTCATCCTTCTTTCGAGATCTTCGTCGTCCTACGAATGCGATAACAGGGGAAACTTTGGAAGAACGTAGCTACACAAAGTTGGGCATCTACTGGTGAACTCGGGGAAGGGGACATGAATTATTCCTAAAGTTGCAACTCACGGAATTCATTGAGAGTAACATGCGAGGGTACCAAGGTCTCAAATGGTTAGGCAATCCTTTGATGCCTAAACATACATGAAAGAGGATTTAGAGTAACGGAAAAAAGTATTGTGTCTGATACAAGGATAGATCATCCCCTTGGATGGTGGCTTGGGAATTTCACACGAAGCCAAGGGAAAATGAAACTTTGGAGTCAAAGATGTATAGAAGAGTCAGGTTTCGATCCCGTGGAAGTTTGGGTTATGGGCCCACCATGTGGGTTGAGAGTAGGCACAACGGTGACATCGTGTACGGTCTTGGTAGCAAGATATGTTAGAGGACATCCTATCAGTGATGTTGGCAACAATGTCGGTACCAAGGGCGGGGGATGAATAGAACCATTTTCCTGCTCGTTGAAATGAGGCAGACCAATAGGCAAAGTTCTCGTCCACCGGTGGCTATCAGAATGTTATCCAAGTTTCCTGATCTAGGTGTTGTAGCACTACCAAGTTTGTTGTGTCAAAGTCGTTGCGTCGATCTGAGTAGGCCACATGCAGTTCCCTATGACCGTTGAGTGACCTTCCAACAACAATAGGCAAACTTGGTTCGAGCCTCCTCAGACCAATGGTGTTTTCCATAATGTGTCTCGGCCGGTGTTTTCCATAACATGTCTAACTCCTCTTGAAGTAGCCCCAGATACAGATTAATATGATTTCCCGGTTGCTTCGACCCTTGAATCAGCATGCTCATGTGTATGTACTTCGACTTCATGCACAACCAGGGGGGAGGTTGTACATCCATACAAACATGGGCCATGTGCTATGGTTGGTGTTCTGGTTGCCAAATGGATTCATGCCATCGGTACACATGCCGAGCACGATGTTCCTTGCGCTCACATGTGAAATACTGATATTTGTCGTTGAACGCTCTCCACTAGCTTCCATCCATGAGGTGTCTCAGCTTCGGATCATCTCCATCATCGGGCTTTGTCCTCTCCGCGTGACAAAGCATGAGCTTTGCTTCCTTGGGATCTACAAAATAACGTTGTAGACGGGGAGTGATCGGTAAGTACCATACAACTTTCTAGGGAGATTTCTTCCCGGCCTTCTTGTATCGAGAAGCATTGCACATCAGATAGCTGGTTTTTTCCGCGTGCTCCTTCCGATAAATTATGCAATCGTTGATGTATGCATGGTATATAATGTGTGTGAGATCAAGAGGGCACACGATCTTCTTGGCCTCATCCACACTAGTAGGACATAGATTCCCTGTGGTAAGAACATCCTTTAGGTACTTGAGAAGCTCATCGAGGCTAGTGTCGGTCCATTTGTTTTTAGCCTTCGTCTTCAGGAGTTCGAGCGTGGAACTCAAGAGGGTCACCTCGGGATCGCAACCATCATACAATAGAGTTTTCGAGTCTACTACCAGTTGCTGCAGCTTGGGCAGCTCTCTAGAAGCACCTGTGTTAGTACTCGTCTCCTTGCGAAGCAGTGCTTGAATATGAGGGTCCCACATGATTGAACTTAGTACTGACGAGGTCTGGGGCATGGAGTCCATGTTTTCTCCGCCGCCATGTCTGGCCCCTTCTCCGCCGCCATGTTCGGCCGCTTCCCCGCCTCCATGTACGACCCCTCCCCTGCCGCCAATGCCGACCCTTTCACCGCCGCCATTATCGGTCATCTGTTCGTCTTGCCCCGTGTCGTCATTGTCTACCCTGTCGGTGTCCTCATCATCATCATCCTCATCTTCAGTTATCCATCGAGTATAATCATCCATGAAACCAGTCATGAGCAGGTGCGCCATCACACTACCATCGTGATATGGGTCGAGCCAAACTCATCCTTTGCATCTTCGACACGGACATAAAATCTCTGTCCGGTTATTTTCTTTCATGTCCTGCACCGTGGACCGCAACCACCTGTCCACCACTATTTATCTGACCATCATGAATGCCTGCATGGTAATAATAAACAAATTGATTATAAAAATGCATGCATGCATCAAAGTCATACAAAAATTCGGCATGAGCTTCCCTAAAAATAGGACATATAGAGTTAGCCCGGAATATGCTGAAACAGAAATAAATCGACATTTTGGCAAAACATGGGAAACTCACAAGCACAATTTAGTGGCAACTCATGCCACACACACAATTTCCATTATATCGCCCGATTATGTCATATCGCACACATACACATATTTCCATTCTTGCAAAACATAAATTTTTTAATCACCTATCTCGAGATCAAGCACGGTGATGATGATGTCGATAGGTGTCGCCACACACAACTATGGAATGATCAAAAGTGGACAAAGCTCTTCTTGACAAGGCTAGATCCAATTAGGGAGGTACATAGGTCACTTCACTAAATGCTAGATCTACCTAGCTAGCTAGGACTAGTAGAAAAGAGGGCTTTGGTCCAGGTCCTGAAATCCTATGAGTCGCGGGGCACATACGAACCGGGACCTATGGTGACATTGGTCCCGGTTCGTGAGGCCAGGGCGCCGGCCGAGCATCATATGGGCCATTGGTCCCGGTTCGTCTCACCCCTTTTGTCTCGGTTCCAGTCAAGAACCAAGACTAATAGGCCGGCAACCGTTCATATTCCCTTTATTCCATGTTGGTGGATAAAACCGGGACTAAGGTGTGGTGGCGGGCATTCGTACAATTGTTCATATCCTCCTTTAGTCCCGGTTGGTGGATCAGACCGGGGTGGCGACCCTTTGAATCACCACTTTAGTGCCGGTTTGTCGTCCAACCCGGGACTAAAGGTCCAAACGATTTTCCCTCCCGCGTCGTTTCCAGCGATGAAAACTGCAACCGAAGCCGAGTCTATCGCCATTCTCTATTCTTCTACTCTAGCGCTCTCCTCTGTTCTTCTTCTTCCTCTTTTCTTCCCCTCTCTTCTTCCATTCTTCTTCCACCATGACATATGAAACCAGAGAGGTGCGCGCACATGGCATGACCAAACTGAGGGTCTGGTACACGAACGAGAGCAGGGTGGTGCCAAATTTTCTGTCGCGGTTCCAGGAGTGGGTTGACGCCGCGCCGGAGCATGAGGCGTTCTTAGGGCTTGATCTGGAGTTCACGACCAACCATCAAGGTGTTGCCGTCATCCAGTTGTGTTTCAAACAACATGTCTTGATCTTCCAATGGACGAGGTAAGTTTTGAGTCTTTCTTTGATCCAAGGTTATGAAAATTGCATGTATTGATCTTCTCTAGGTTCCATTTGATAGCAATATGGAGTTTCTATATACGTTTCATTGGATAGTTAATTGAGGGTTTCTTAATCAATTCATAGGATATGAAAATTGCATAGGATAGCAATATGTGTTACAACATTGGATATATTGATCTCCCTAGGTTCCGTTGGATAGCATATATTGATCTCCCTAGGTTCCATTGGATATATTACAACATAGGCTTTCTTTGATCCAAGGTTATGAAAATTGCATATATTGATCTCCCTAGGTTCCATTGGATAGCAATATGACGTTTTTTTATATATGTTCCATTGGATATATAGTTAATTGAGAATTTCTTGATCAATTCATAGGATATGAAAATTGCATAGGATAGCAATATGTTACAATATTGGAATCCTATAAAGATTAATTTATGTTTAGTTGTAGTGAAACCAATTTTCATTGGTAAGTTTTGAGGTTTTCTTTGATCCAAAGGTTATGAAAATTGCATATACTGATCTCTCTAGGTTCCATTGGATAGAAATATGCGGTTTCTTTATAAGTTCCATTGGATAGTTAATCGAGGGTTTCTTGATCAATTCATAGGATATGAAAATTGCATCGGATAGCAATATGTTAGAATATTGGAATCCTATAAAGACCAATTCAGAGGATATAAAAATTGCATAGAATAGCAATATGTTCCATTTGAATCGTTATGATAAATTTCTCTTTAGTTGTATTGAAACATTTTTCCTTGTTGAAGCAGTATGTAACATTTGTTCCATTTTAATTTGTTGATGTTGCAGTAGTGACAAGCACTATCGAGAACTCATGGACTTCCTTCGCAGCGGCATACGTTTCGCTAGAGTTGACATAACGAATGAGAGGCCGAATATGAGGCGCAACTTTGGTATTGAGATACCAGCTGAGTGCCACATTGATCTCCAAGGCCTATTCCAGCTTCAATATCTGAGGACTTTGATGGCTGATATGGCAGTCGCCTTGATCGACAAGGAGTACCATGATACGAAGACTTCATTCCCGAAGTCTCAGCACAAGAAGTGGGGGAAGACCCCACTTGACCCTAACAACGTTGAGTATGCAGCAAAGTATGCATACGTTGCATACGAGTTGTACCGCAAGAATAATATCGTGAACTATGGCCAGCGGCACCTCGCAGAACCAGCTTTGGGACATTCTGATTCAGATTCACACGAGTAGTGTTTAAAACGGCGAACACTTGTATATATATGTATGCTATCTATTATTTTGTACTTCTTGCATGTATTATTATGTACTGCTTGGACCAATTTATATATATCTAGTTTCTGTTTGTGCCATTATATAGAGTTTCCAAATTTGAATGGTTATTTAGCCCTTTCTTTATTCATCACCACTTTAGGTATTGTTGTGAACTAATTCTTTATTCATATTGGTGTAATATTTACTGTATTCAAACTTCTCCATGGTTCGTACCCCCCGATACAGCCATAGATACATCGATGTAAGCAAGCAACACAAAGAAAACAGAATCTGTCAAAAACAGAATAGTCGGAAGTAATCTGTATAATTCGAATACTTACGTAACTCCAAAAATTATGAAAAATTAAGATTATCTGGGTAAATTATATATGAATCTTGTGTAAAAAATTGAGAGCAAAAGCACGTTAAAGTGTATTTAAAAAATTCCTGGACTGAGGTCGAAAGTTTCTCTTTCGTGAGCGAAATTAAATTGCAAACACCGTATACCATCTCAAAGGTCTTACTTGGAGCAAACACAAATTGCTATGTGGGTGAAATGATAATACCATGCCAACTTTCAACCTATTCAGAGTTCATTTTTAGTGCTTTTAGCTAAAAACAAATCAATAAATGCATGAAAAATACTAAATGAAGTCAGAAATAGTTCAAAATTGAAGATGTGGCCTTGAATGGTGCATTTTCAACACACAAAAGGTCTGGAGTTCAAATAATTCCAAAAAATGAAATCCCTTTTGTAACAGATGAGTTTTCGTATGAAACCCTGATACTCCGAAAGAGATTGTCTGATTTGTACAGGAAGTGCATCCAGTTTTTGCCGCAACCCTCTCAACTTTTTAGCACATCCTATGTGGGTGAAATGATGATACCATGCCAACTTTCAACCTATTCAGAGTTCATTTGTAGTGCTTTTCAATTTCTGGGTCATTTAGCTCAAAAAAATCAACAAATGCATGAAAAATACCAAATGAAGTCAGAAATAGTTGAAAATTGATGATGTGGCTTTGAATGGTGTATTTTGAACACACAAAAGGTCTGGATTTCAAATAATTCCAAAATATGAATTCCCTTTTGTAAAAGATGAGTTTTCGTATAAACCGTGATACTTCGAAAGAGATTGTCCAATTTGTACACGAAGTGCATCCAGTTTTTGCCGCAACCCTCTCAACTAATTATCACATGCTATGTGGGTGAAAAGATGATACCATGCTAACTTTCAACCTATTCAGAGTTCATTTGTAGTGCTTTTCAATTTCTGGGTCATTTAGCTCAATTTATGTTCAATAAATGCATGAAAAATACCAAATGAAGTTAGAAATAGTTGTAAATTGATGATGTGGCTTTGAATGGTGCATTTTGAACACACAAAAGGTCTGGAGTTCAAATAATTCCAAAAATGAAATCCCTTTTGTGACACATGAGTTTTCATATGAAATCCTCATGCATAAAAAGAGATTGTCCGATTTGTACACGAAGTGCGTCCAATTTTTGCCACAACCCTCTCAACTTTTTAGCACATGCTATGTGGGTAAAATGATGATACCATGCCAGCTTTCAACCTATTCAGAGTTCATTTGTAGTGCTTTTCAATTTCTGGGTTATTTAGCTCAAAAAAAAACAGTAAATGCATGAAAATTACCAAATGAAGTCAGAAGTAGTTGAAAATTGATGATGTGGCTTTGAATGGTGCATTTTGAACACACAAAAGGTCTCGAGTTCAAATAATTCCAAAAAATGAAATCCCTTTTGTAACACATGAGTTTTCGTATGAAACCGTGATACTTCGAAAGAGATTGTCCGACTTGTACACGAAGTGCGTCCAGTTTTTGCCGCAACCCTCTCAACTTTTTAGCACATGCTATGTGGGTGAAATGATGATACCATGCTAACTATCAACCTATACAGAGTTCATTTGTAGTGCTTTTCAATTTCTGGGTCATTTAGCTAAAAACAAATCAGTAAATGCATGAAAAATACCAAATGAAGTCAGAAATAGTTCAAAATTGAAGATGTGGCCTTGAATGGTGCATTTTGAACACACAAAAGGTCGGGAGTTCAAATAATTCCAAAAAATGAAATCCCTTTTGTAACACATGAGTTTTCGTATGAAACCTGATACTTCGAAAGAGATTGTTCGATTTGTACACGAAGTGCGTCCAATTTTTGCCGCAACCCTCTCAACTTTTTAGCACATGCTATGTGGATGAAATGATGATACCATGTTAACTATCAACCTATTCAGAGTTTATTTGTAGTGTTTCAATTTGTGGGTCATTCAGCTAAAAAAAATCAATAAATGCATGAAAAATACCAAATGAAGTGAGAAATAGTTGAAAATACTTGATGTGGCTTTGAATGGTGCATTTTGAACACACAAAAGGTCTGAAATTCAAATAATTCCAAAAAATGAAATCCCTTTTGTAATAGATGAGTTTTCGTATGAAACCCTGATACTTCGAAAGAGATTGTCTGATTTGTACACGAAGTGCTTCCAGTTTTTGCCGCAACCCTCTCAACTTTGTAGCACATGCTATGCGGGTGAAATGATGATACCATGCCAACTTTCAACCTATTCAGAGTTCATTTGTAGTCCTTTTCAATTTCTGGGTCATTTAGCTCAAAAAAAATCAATAAATGCATGAAAAATACCAAATGAAGTCAGAAATAGTTGAAAATTGATGATGTGGCTTTGAATGGTGCATTTTGAACACACGAAAGGTGTGGAGTTCAAATGATTAAAAAAATGAAATCCCTTTTGTAACAGATGAGTTTTCGTATGAAACCCTGATACTTCCAAAGAGATTGTCCGATTTGTACACGAAGTGCGTCCAGTTTTTGCCGCAACCCTCTCAACTGTTTAGCACATGCTATGTGGGTGAAATGATGATACCATGCTAACTTTCAACCTATTCAGAGTTCATTAGTAGTGCTTTTCAATTTTTGGGTCATTAAGCTCAAAAAAATCAGTAAATGCATGAAAAATACCAAATGAAGTTTGATATAGTTGAAAATTGATGACGTGGCTTTGAATGGTGCATTTTGAACACACAAAAGGTGTGGAGTTCAAATAATTTCAAAAAATGAAATCCCTTTTGTAAGAGATGAGTTTTCGTATGAAACCCTAATACTTCGAAAGAGATTGTCCGATTTAACATGAAGTGCGTTAAGTTTTTGCTGCAACCTTGTCAACTTTTTAGCACATGCTATGTGGGTGAAATGATGATATCATTCCAACTTTCAACCTATTCAAAGTTAATTTGTAGTGCTTTTCAATTTCTGGGTCATTTAGCTGAAAACAAAAATCAATAAATGCATGAAAATACCAAATGAAGTCAGAAATAGTTGAAAATGGATGATGTGGCTTTGAATGGTGCATTTTGAACACACAAAAGGTCTGGAGTTTAAATAATTCCAAAAAATATAAAGAATCACTAAAAAACAGTAAGTTGGAACAAAAAACTATATTCTTGAAAAAGAAAAGTCAACTAATGGGCCACCACGGCGTGAATACGACTAAAACCCAACTAGATAGTTGGGCCAGGATTCAGGCCCGCAGATTGCCCAACAACTAGTGACAGTTTAGGCCTGGAAGCCTGCATATGGGAGGAGCTCGAGACTGTGTGCGCACAAGCGCTTATAAACCACTACACTTCTCCCTCGGCTGGCGAGGTGGGACTAAACATATAACTGCACCGCGATTGTGCCAGGCGTAGGCCTTTCGTGTCGGGTTGTGGCACAAACCGGGACCAGAGACGTAATTTAGTGTCAGTTGGTGGCACAAACCGGGATAAATGGCCCCCTTTCGTCCCGGTTGGTTCTGCAAAACCGGGAGTACATGTATCTTCTTCCCCGCCATTTGGGCTGCTGAAAATTGATCTTTAGTCCCGGTTTGCTGAGTCAACCGGGACGAAAGGGTGGTATTGGTGCCGGTTCGGGCCACCAACCGGGACAGAAGGTTTCCGCATATAGGCGTGATTTGTCTAAATTTCCCCCAAAACTCTCCCATTGGTCGCCGACGCCCCCCCCCCCCCGAGCCAGTCCTCGTCGTCGCCGCCCCCGATCCAGTCCTCCTAGTCGTCGCCGCCATCCCCGATCCCGTCATGGTCGCCCCAAGCATGTTGTCGTCGTCCCCACCCCCGATCTAGTCCTCCTCGCCGCCGTCGACGCCCCGAGCATGTCGCTGTCGCCCCGAGCCCGTCATCGTCGCTGCCCTGAGCCCATCATCGTCGCTTCCCCGAGCCGTCGTTGTCGCCGCCCCGAGCCCGTCGTTGTCGCTGCCCCGAGCCCGTCGCCCACGGTGAGCTCCTCCTGTGCGTGTTCTCCTTGTCGCCGCCTCTGCCCCTGCATATTGATGTTCATACAATTTTTTTTCATATATAGATTATACTAGAGATGTATTCGAGATTAAATTCGAGATGTATTAAGTTGATTATTTGTTCTAACTGAAAGAAAACCTTTTTGCCTCTTGAGATCTATTGCATTATATATCATAACGTACATCTATGAACTATTCAACATTTGAAAATGAAATATAAAAAAGTTGTTGGGGGAGATAATGCTCGGTGATTATTTGTAGAAACTATATGGATCAAAGAGAACAATTGTTTGGGGGAGATAATGCTCGGTGGTTATTTGTCGTATCTCAACGACACCGATGGTCTGGAAGGAGAGGATGACGGCTCGGATGATCGAACAATGGAGGAGGAAGGACATGATCATGATGGGTCCGATGACCGAGGGCCGGAGGAAGAAGGAGACCATGATGACGGCTTCGGTGACCGAACGGAGGAGGGATATGTTGCAAAGTCCAGCTAGATATATATATTAATTAAGCCCGAAGGTATGTACATATATTAACACTTATTTCTTCTTTAATAGCCCTCTGAATCGATCCAAACTTCGGTAAAGAGATGAGGCCCGAAGAGAAGGTTGCGCATGGATGAAAAGTTCACAATCACAGTAATCGCGACCGATGGCCTACCGATTGAACCCAAGCTGACCAAGGACGCATTTTCTGCTTAGTGCAGAGCTATTGTTAGGGACAACATCCCGGTCAGCGTCAAGCAATGGAAAAAAGCCTAAGGGCGACGACGTCCCTGAAGGTGATTATGTCACCGATAGGCAGAAAGATGATCTTTGGACCACGCTGAAGGCAAATTTCACCCTACCGCCAAAGGAAGATCCGAATAAGCCAGTTATAGAGCCACTTGTCAAGGCGTGTGCTCTTAAGAAGATGGCACATCTATTAGGGAATGGAAGAATGATTTGAAATCAATGTTTGTTGACAAAGGGAAGACTCCAGAATTCGTCGGCCGATTTAGAAGATAAGAGATCACTGGCCCACATTTGTGGCCTACAAGGTATGGGAGAAGAGTAAGAGAATGTCAGAGACAAACAAGAACAATGCCGCAAAGAAGCAGTATCACCATCACACGGGGTCAGGTGGCTACCTCAAAGCCTGGCTGTTCTGGGACAAAGCTGAGAATGACCTGATTGCTAAAGGGGTCCAACCACAGACATTGAACTGGCCAGAGCGTTCAAGGACTTGCTTCTTCGGGGTTGGGGAACTTTGGACCCTCAAACAGGGAAGTGTCGTTGGACGGACGAGCAACTTGCCATACCCATGATCAAGCTTCAGAAGTGTATAGCCGCAGCGCAGGAAGGGACGTTCATTCTAGACAGATAGAATGATGAGCTGACTAAGGCCCTAGGAAATGCTGAGCACCCTGGACGAACATGAGGCACACCAGGCTCCGTTCCATGGAAGTTTGGGTTTCCTAATGCAAGCGGTTACAGAATCCAGGAGAGAAAGAGGAAAGCGGAGCTCAACGACATGCAGTAGATCAAGGCAAGACTGCAAAAGCTAGAGGAACTTGAGAGCGAGCGAGCTACCAGCCAACCATCTCAGCAGCACGAAGCTACCCTAGAATGTACCCCACCATCTGAGCGGAGAAGCAGCGTGGCTTCCACAGAGCCCGTTCAGCATGACTTCACGGCTCCTAGCTACCCCGTGGATACTAGCACGGAGGCTCAACGTTGTGAGCTTATGATGAAAGGTCGCAACCTCACTTTCAAGGCGGCTGTCGGCTCTGTTGAACCTCCTCAACCCAACTAAACTTTTCACTGCCTTCCGATTCCACATGGCTTTGCTGTTGTGATGGTGGATCATGTAATGTAGGACTTTGAGCAGCTCGAGCTTGACCACCCTACAGGTGAAGGGGGGATTCAGCTAGTTCGTGTTGTGGGGAGTACATGTCTATGGCAGAAGGAGTTCATCAAGCTTCCAAACTGGATGCCTCCACCTCCTCCTCCTCCTCCGACAAGCCAGGGAACTCCGCCTCCTCCTCCTCCTCCTCCGACGAGTTAGGGCACTCCGCCTCCCCCTCCTCCTCCTCCTTCGACGAGTGATCAGGGCACTCCGCCTCCTTCTCCAGCTCCTCCGACGTGTGAGGGCACTTCGCCTCCTCCTTCGCCTACTCTAGTATGTAAAAGCAGTCCGCCTCCTCCTCCGCCTCGTCGGCAACGTCGGAACACAAATGCCGCCGCTCCGTCTCGTCCGACGTGTCAGAGCAATCTGCCTCCTTCTCTCAAGTGGAAGAGAGACGCCTCCTTCTCTCCGGTGGCTAGTAGTACAAGCAGAGGCGGGAGGCAAATCAGATTCGGTCCAGATCTCAAGCCTGTGGAAAAGTTACCATATGAGAGGACCAAGGAGGAAAACGAGGAGATATGTCGTGCCGAATTGAGGGCCCATTTTGCAAAGAAAAGTCCACCTTCGAAGGAGAAGCTAGATCCAGTGAAAGTGGAGCGCACTATCAATCAACTGCAGCGTCCACCATCGCCTCCACCGGATTCCAACTATGACCGCATTCCTAAAAAGACATATGCACAAGCGGTGCGGTCGGGAATTACTTCTAGTGATGCAAGGTTAGCAGAACGAACAAGTGGGAAATCAATTCCCGAGCTCGATATCGTCGTCGCTAATCATCCGGAGATGGTGCCCGGTATCAATCCTGTTGATTACTTGGGGGATGATATAACAAAAGAACAATATAAATACGTGCACGGGAAGCCTCTCGTCAAACCTGGTCATCCTTCTCTAACAACGATGATGCACAAATTGCATGAGTGGTACATGAAAACCTGTAGGGAGTCTGGGAAAAATACTATGTATGTGGAGTGAAACCAGAGCACGAATTCATTGGACTTCCCATGATTACTATTCAATCTGAGGAGTTATTTCAGTTATACAATCAACTGGCCCTCGACAAACAACTCATGGCTTCCTACTGTCTATAAGTATTACTTCTATAATTAAGTCTCTAGCTCAGCTCGTTTATTGCATGTATATATAATCATCCTCACTATATATATTATGCAGATTGAAGATCGTTGAATTAAAAAAAAAGCAGGAATCATCGATGTTGGGTTCATTAGCCCACATGCCGTAAATGAATTGACGGTACGAAACTCAATCAAAGAGACCGAGGAGAACTTGCTAAACTTGTTTATTATACATAAAAAAGGGGAAATAATATTTCCTTACAACTTCAAGTGAGTGTTGTTGTCTTATGTGTAAACTCGGTTTCGCTTACTCGAGGTTAATTAAGTATTGTAATTGATGAGTTATATATGCATGCGCAGAGACCACTTTATTCTGCTATCCATTGACGTTGGCAGGGCACTAGTAAATGTCTTAGACTTGAGACGTAAAGCCGAAGAGGATTATGAAGACATTACTGCAATGCTCAAGAAGTAAGTTCAGTCAATATACCGAGACCATATCGGCATGCAACTTTCGTTAATTTCCTGATATCAAGTAATCATTTTATTTGCCTAACAGGGTTTGGACGAAGTTCGCCAATAAGGTTCCCGGTCTAAACAAAGAGTTGCGATTTACGCACCCCAAAGTAAGTAGTACTAGCTAGTTCCACGGATCTCTAATTGTTTCAAATTTTCATCAATATATCATTACCATGCTTGCTTATCAATTTGATTGAACTCTATTCTCGTAAAGTGTATGTACCACAAAGAAGGCACTGTTTTATGTGTATACTACATATGCGAGTTCATTCGCCACTGGACCTCTCAGCGGGTCTACTCTGAGAAACAATTGCAAGTACGTAAATAATATTCACAATTGTGTTTAGTTTTATTCATATATATGCATGTATTGACCCCCTTCTTTAAATTAGATCTGCGAGATGCGGGATCAACTCCTACCATATGATTCAATTCAAGAGGAATTGGCGGGATTCTTTGTTGACCACGTCATACCTAAAGACGGAGAATGCCATGTGGATTTGTCATTGGATCTTAATTAGATGATGTTTAGGATTAATTATAAAACATGTTATATTGTATATTTGTAATATCGTCGGATAGATATGCGAAAACTTGTTGTTCGACAAAGCATGGAGAAAGAGAGGACACTTCTCTCTATTAGCTAGCTAAAACAATATGAAACCACTAAACTAACGCTCCAACCCCCCCCCCCAAACCCACCCCCATTCAAAAAATAGAAAAACCCCAGCTCCGGCCAGATGTTGACGCGTGGATGCCATGTTGTCCCGGTTGGTGTGACTGTTGGAATTATGCCCTAGAGGCAATAATAAATATAGTTATTATTATAATTCCTGTATCAAGATAATCGTTTATTATCCATGCTATAATTGTATTGAATGAAGACTTATATACATGTGTGGATACATAGACAAAACACTGTCCCTAGCAAGCCTCTAGTTGGCTAGCCAGTTGATCAAAGATAGTCAATGTCTTCTGATTATGAACAAGGTGTTGTTGCTTGATAACTGGATCACGTCATTAAAGGAATCACGTGATGGACTAGACCCAAACTAATAGACGTAGCATGTTGATCGTGTCATTTTGTTGCTACTGTTTTCTGCGTGTCAAGTATTTGTTCCTATGACCATGAGATCATATAACTCACTGGCACTGGAGGAATACTTTGTGTGTATCAAACGTCGCAACGTAACTGGGTGACTATAAAGATGCTCTACAGGTATTTCCGAAGGTGTTCGTTGAGTTATTATGGATCGAGACTGGGATTTGTCACTCCGTGTGACGGAGAGGTATCTCGGGGCCCACTCGGTAATACAACATCACACACAAGCCTTGCAAGCAATGTGACTTAATGTAAGTTGCGGGATCTTGTATTACGGAACGAGTAAAGAGACTTGCCGGTAAACGAGATTGAAATAGGTATACGGATACTGACGATCGATTCTCGGGCAAGTAACATACTGAAGGACAAAGGGAATGACATACGGGATTATATGAATCCTTGGCACTGAGGTTCAAACGATAAGATCTTCGTAGAATATGTAGGATCCAATATGGGCATCTAGGTCCCGCTATTGGATATTGACCGAGGAGTCTCTCGGGTCATGTCTACATAGTTCTCGAACCCGCAGGGTCTGCACACTTAAGGTTCGCTGTTGTTTTATGCGTATTTTAGTTATATGGTTGGTTACCGAATGTTGTTCGGAGTCCCGGATGAGATCACGGACGTCACGAGGGTTTCCGGAATGGTCCGGAAACGAAGATTGATATATAGGATGACCTCATTTGATTACCGGAATGTTTTCGGAGTTACCGGGAATGACGAATGGGTTCCGGGAATTCACCGGGGGGGCAACCCACCCCGGGGAAGCCCATAGGCCTTGGGGGTGGCGCACCAGCCCTTAGTGGGCTGGTGGGCCAGCCCAAGAAGGCCCTATGCGCCATAGGAAGAAAATCAAAGAGAAAAGGAAAAAAAGAGAAGGTGGGAAAAGGGGGAAGGACTCCTCCTTCCAAACCTAGTTGGACTCGGTTTGGAAGGGGATGGTTCCCCCCTTAGGCTCGGCCGACCCCCTTGGGAGTCCTTGGACCCCAAGGCAAGGCTTCCCCTCCTCCCCCTATATATACGGAGGTTTTAGGGCTGATTTGAGACGACTTTTCCACGGCAGCCCGACCACATACCTCCACGGTTTTTCCTCTAGATCGCGTTTCTGCGGAGCTCGGGCGGAGCCCTGCTGAGATAAGATCACCACCAACCTCCGGAGCGCTGCCGGAGAACTCTTCTACCTCTCCGTCTCTCTTGCTGGATCAAGAAGGCCGAGATCATCGTCGAGTTGTACGTGTGCTGAACGCGGAGGTGCCGTCCGTTCGGCACTAGATCGTGGGACTGATCGCGGGACGGTTCGCGGGGCGGATCGAGGGACGTGAGGACGTTCCACTACATCAACCGCGTTCACTAACGCTTCTGCTGTACGGTCTACAAGGGTACGTAGATCACACATCCCCTCTCATAGATGGACATCACCATGATAGATCTTCGTGCGCGTAGGAAATTTTTTGTTTCCCATGTGACATTCCCCAACAGTGGTATCAGAGCTAGGTTCATGCGTAGATGTCTTCTCGAGTAGAACACAAAAGTTTTTGTGGGCGGTGATGTGCGTTTTGCTGCCCTCCTTAGTCTTTTCTTGATTCCGCGGTATTGTTGGATCGAAGCTCGTACCCTTACGAGAGACTGGTTTCATCGCTACGAGTAACTCCGTTGCTCAAAGATGACTGGCGGGTGTCAGTTTCTCCAACTTTTGTTGAATCGGATTTGACCGAGGAGGTCCTTGGATGAGGTTAAATAGCAACTCATATATCTCCGTTGTGGTGTTTGCGTAAGTAAGATGCGATCCTACTAGATACCCATGGTCACCACGTAAAACATGCAACAACAAAATTAGAGGACGTCTAACTTGTTTTTGCAGGGTATGCTTGTGATGCGATATGGCCAACGATGTGATGTGTTATATTGGATGTATGAGACGATCATGTTTTAATAGATAATATCGACTTGCACGTCGATGGTACGGCAACCGGCAGGAGCCATAGGGTTCTCTTTATACTAACTTTTGTGCTTGCAGATGCGTTTACTATTTTTCTAGGATGTAGCTTTAGTAGTAATAGCATGAGTAGCACGACAACCCCGATGGCGACACGTTGATGGAGATCATGGTGTGGCGCCGGTGACAAGAAGATCGTGCCGGTGCTTGGTGATGGACATCAAGGAGCACGTGATGATGGCCATATCATGTCACTTATGAATTGCATGTGATGTTAATACTTTTATGCACCTTATTTTGCTTAGAACGACGGTAGCATTATGAGGTGATCTCTCACTAAAATTTCAAGATGAAATTGTGTTCTCCCCGACTGTGCACCGTTGCTACAGTTCGTCGTTTTGAGACACCACGTGATGATCGGGTGTGATAGACTCAACGTTCACATACAACGGGTGCAAAACAGTTGCCCACGCGGAACACTCGGGTTAAGCTTGACGAGCCTAGCATGTGCAGACATGGCCTCGGAACACATGAGACCGAAAGGTCGATCATGAATCATATAGATGATATGATTAGCATGGGGATGCTTACCACTGAAACTATGCTCAACTCACGTGATGATCGGACTGGAGCTAGTGTAAGTGGATCATGAACCACTCAAATGACTAGAGAGATGTACTTTTTGAGTGGGAGTTTAGGGAGTAATTTGATTAAGTTAAACTCTAATTATCTTGAACATAGTCTAAGTCCACTTTGAATATATTTGTGTTGTAGATCATGGCTCACGCGACAGTCACCCTGAATTTTAATACATTCCTAGAGAAAGCTAAGTTGAAAGATGATGGAAGCAACTTTGTAGACTGGGCTCGTAATCTTAAGCAAATCTTACAAGCTGGGAAGAAGGATTATGTCCTTAATGATGCGCTAGGAGATGAACCACCCGCTACGGCTGATCAGGATGTTAAGAACGCTTGGTTAGCACGTAAGGAGGACTACTCAGTAGTTCAATGTGCAGTCTTGTATGGCTTAGAACCGGGACTTCAACGTCGCTTTGAGCGTCATGGAGCATTTGAGATGTTCCAGGAGTTGAAGTTTATCTTCCAGAAGAACGCCCGGATCGAGAGGTATGAGACCTCCGATAAATTATATGCTTGCAAGATGGAGGAGAACTCGTCTGTCGGTGAACATGTGCTCAAAATGTCGGGGTACTCAAACCGTCCAGCTGAGCTCGGGATTGAACTCCCGCAAGAGGCTATCACTGACAGAATCCTTGAATCACTGCCGCAAAGATATGAAGGCTTTGTGTTGAACTACAACATGCAAGGGATGAAAAAGTCACCCGGCGAGTTGTTTGCGATGCTGAAAGTCGTAGGGTCTGAACTCCGTAAAGAACATCAAGTGTTGATGGTGAATAAGACCACTAGTTTTAAGACAAACGGCAAAGGCAAGAAGGGTAAATCAAAGAAGAGCGGCAAGCCTGTTGCCAATCCAACGAAGAAACCCAAAGGTGGACCTAAGCCCGAAACAGAGTGTTACTATTGCAAGGGTATGGGTCACTGGAAGCGCAATTGCCCCAAGTATCTGGCTGATAAGAAAGCGGCCAAAGAAAAATCAGGTATATTTGATATACATGTTATTGATGTGTACTTAACCGGCTCTCGTAGTAGTGCGTGGGTATTCGATACCGGTTCTGTTGCTCATATTTGCAACTCGAAACGGGAACTGCGGAATAGACGAAGGCTGGCGAAAGATGAAGTGACGATGCGCGTAGGAAATGGTTACAAGGTTGATGCAATCGCCGTCGGCACAGTTTCACTTCAGTTACCATCAGGATTAGTTATGAACTTGAATCATTGTTATTTAGTGCCTGCGTTGAGCATGAACATTATATCTGGATCTTGTTTATTGCGAGACGGTTACTCTTTTAAGTCAGAGAATAATGGTTGTTCTATTTCTATGAGTAACATCTTTTATGGTCATGCACCCAATGTGAGAGGATTGTTCATATTGAATCTTGATAGCGATACACACATACATAACATTGAGACCAAAAGAGTTAGAGTTAACAATGATAGCGCCATATTTTTGTGGCACTGCTGCTTAGGTCATATTGGTGTAAAGCGCATGAAGAAACTCCATGCCGATGGACTTTTGGAGTCACTTGACTTTGATTCACTTGACACGTGCGAACCATGCCTCATGGGCAAGATGACTAAAACTCCGTTCTCCGAAACAATGGAGCGTGCAAGTGACTTGTGGGAAATCATACATACCGATGTGTGTGGTCCGATGAGCGTAGAGGCACACGACGGATATCGTTATTTTCTCACCTTCACTGACGATTTGAGTAGATATGGTTATGTCTACTTAATGAAGCACAAGTCTGAAACATTTGAAAAGTTCAAGCAATTTCGGAGTGAAGTTGAAAATCATCGTAACAAGAAGATCAAGTTCCTACGGTCTGATCGTGGGGGTGAATATCTGAGTTTCGAGTTTGGTGCTCACTTAAGACAATGTGGAATTGTTTCACGGTTGACACCGCCTGGAACACCACAGCGTAATGGTGTGTCCGAACGTCGTAATCGTACTTTATAAGAGATGGTGCGATCTATGATGTCTCTTACCGATTTGTCGTTATCGTTTTGGGGTTATGCATTAGAAACAGCTGCATTCACTTTCAATAGGGCACCATCAAAATCCGTTGAGACGACACCATACGAACTGTGGTATGGCAAAAGGCCAAAGTTGTCGTTTCTTAAAGTTTGGGGATGTGATGCTTATGTCAAAAAGCTTTAGCCTGAAAAGCTGGAACCCAAAGCGGAAAAGTGCATCTTCATAGGTTACCCAAAAGAGACAGTTGGGTACACCTTCTATCTCAAATCCGAGGGCAAAGTGTTTGTTGCGAAAAACGGAGCTTTTCTCGAGAAGGAGTTTCTCTCGAGAGAATTGAGTGGGAGGAAGATAGAACTTGATGACGTTGTCGAACCTCTCATCCCTCTAGATGGTGGCGCAGGGCAAGGGGAAACCTCTGTCGTTGCGACGCCGGTTGAGGAGGAAGTTAATGATGATGATCATGAAACTCCAGTTCAAGTTTCTGTTGAACCACGCAGGTCGACGAGACCACGTGCTGCTCCAGAGTGGTACGGTAATCCCGTCTTGTCAATCATGTTGTTAGACAACAATGAACCTGCAAATTATGAAGAAGCAATGGTGGGCCCAGATTCCAACAAATGGCTAGAAGCCATGAAATCCGAGATAGGATCCATGTATGAGAACAAAGTGTGGACTTTGGAAGTACTACCTGAGGGCCGCAAGGCTATTCAGAACAAATGGATCTTTAAGAGGAAGACGGACGATGACGGCAATGTGACCGTTTATAAAGCTCGACTTGTGGCAAAGGGTTTTTCACAAGTTCCAGGAGTTGACTACGATGAGACTTTCTCACCCGTAGCGATGCTTAAGTCCGTCAGGATCATGTTAGCAATAGCTGCATTTTTCGATTATGAGATCTGGCAGATGGATGTCAAAACGGCGTTCCTTAACGGTTTCCTTAAGGAAGAGTTGTATATGATGCAACCCGAAGGTTTTGTCGATCCTGAGAATGCGAACAAGGTGTGCAAGCTCCAGCGATCCATTTATGGACTGGTGCAAGCATCTCGGAGTTGGAACAAACGCTTTGATGAGGTGATCAAAGCATTTGGGTTTATACAAGTGGTTGGAGAATCTTGTATTTACAAGAAAGTGAGTGGGAGCTCTGTGGCGTTTCTAATATTATATGTGGATGACATATTGCTGATTGGAAACAACGTAGAGTTTTTGGAGAGCATAAAGGATTACTTGAAATAAAGTTTCTCTATGAAGGACCTAGGAGAAGTTGCTTACATTCTAAGCATTAAGATCTACATGGATAGATCAAAGCGCCTGATAGGACTTTCACAAAGCACATACCTTGATAAAGTTGTGAAGAGGTTCAAAATGGAACAGTCCAAGAAAGGGTTCTTGCCAGTTTTACAAGGTACGAGATTGAGTAAGACTCAGTGCCCAACAACTGATGAGGATAGAGAGCATATGAGCACCGTCCCCTATGCTTCAGCCATAGGTTCTATCATGTATGCAATGCTGTGCACTAGACCGGACGTAAGCCTGGCCATAAGTATGGCAGGCAGGTTCCAGAGTAATCCAGGAGTGGATCACTGGACGGCGGTCAAGAATATCCTGAAGTACCTGAAAAGGACTAAGGAGACGTTTCTCGTGTATGGAGGTGACAAAGAGCTCGCCGTAAAGGGTTACGTCGATGCAAGCTTTGACACAGATCCGGACGACTCTAAGTCGCAGACCGGATACGTATTTATTCTTAATGGGGGTGCGGTAAGCTGGTGCAGTTCCAAGCAGAGCATCGTAGCAGATTCTACATGTGAAGAAGAGTACAAGGCTGCCTCGGAGGCGGCTAAGGAGGGTGTCTGGATGAAACAGTTCATGACGGATCTTGGAGTGGTGCCAAGCGCACTGAATCCAAAAACCTTGTTCTGTGACAACACGGGTGCCATTGCTCTAGCAAAGGAACCACGGTTTCACAAGAAGTCCAGACACATCAAACGACGCTTCAACCTCATCCGCGACTACGTCGAAGGGGAGGACGTGAATATATGCAAAGTGCAAACAGATCTGAATGTAGCAGACCCGTCTGACTAAACCTCTTCCACGGGCAAAGCATGATCAACACCAGAACTGTATGGGTGTTAGATTTATAACAATGTAATTCACATGATGATGTGAGGGCTAGATTATTGACTCTAGTGCAAGTGGGAGACTGTTGGAATTATGCCCTAGAGGCAATAATAAATATAGTTATTATTATAATTCCTGTATCAAGATAATCGTTTATTATCCATGCTATAATTGTATTGAATGAAGACTTATATACATGTGTGGATACATAGACAAAACACTGTCCCTAGCAAGCCTCTAGTTGGCTAGCCAGTTGATCAAAGATAGTCAGTGTCTTCTGATTATGAACAAGGTGTTGTTGCTTGATAACTGGATCACGTCATTAAGAGAATCACGTGATGGACTAGACCCAAACTAATAGACGTAGCATGTTGATCGTGTCATTTTGTTGCTACTGTTTTCTGTGTGTCAAGTATTTGTTCCTATGACCATGAGATCATATAACTCACTGACACCGGAGGAATACTTTGTGTGTATCAAACGTCGCAACGTAACTGGGTGACTATAAAGATGCTCTACAGGTATCTCCGAAGGTGTTCGTTGAGTTAGTATGGATCGAGACTGGGATTTGTCACTCCGTGTGACGGAGAGGTATCTCGGGGCCCACTCGGTAATACAACATCACACACAAGCCTTGCAAGCAATGTGACTTAATGTAAGTTGCGGGATCTTGTATTAGGAACGAGTAAAGAGACTTGCCGGTAAACGAGATTGAAATAGGTATACGGATACTGACGATCGAATCTCGGGCAAGTAACATACCGAAGGACAAAGGGAATGACATACGGGATTATATGAATCCTTGGCACTGAGGTTCAAACGATAAGATCTTCATAGAATATGTAGGATCCAATATGGGCATCCAGGTCCCTCTATTGGATATTGACCAAGGAGTCTCTCGGGACATGTCTACATAGTTCTCGAACCCGCAGGGTCTGCACACTTAAGGTTCGACGTTGTTTTATGCGTATTTGAGTTATATGGTTGGTTACCGAATGTTGTTCGGAGTCCCGGATGAGATCACGGACGTCACGAGGGTTTCCGGAATGGTCCGGAAACAAAGATTGATATATAGGATGACCTCATTTGATTACCGGAAGGTTTTCGGAGTTACCGGGAATGTTCCGGGAATGACGAATGGGTTCCGGGAGTTCACCGGGGGGCAACCCACCCCGGGGAAGCCCATAGGCCTTGGGGGTGGCGCACCAGCCTTTAGTGGGCTGGTGGGACAGCCCAAGAAGGCCCTATGCGCCATAGGAAGAAAATCAAAGAGAAAAGGAAAAAAAGAGGAGGTGGGAAAAGGGGGAAGGACTCCTCCTTCCAAACCTAGTTGGACTCGGTTTGGAAGGGGAGGGTTCCCCCCTTAGGCTCGGCCGACCCCCTTGGGAGTCCTTGGACCCCAAGGCAAGGCTTCCCTATATATACGGAGGTTTTAGGGCTGATTTGAGACGACTTTTCCACGGCAGCCCGACCACATACCTCCACGGTTTTTCCTCTAGATCGCGTTTCTACGGAGCTCGGGCGGAGCCCTGCTGAGATAAGATCACCACCAACCTCCGGAGCGCCGTCATGCTGCCAGAGAACTCTTCTACCTCTCTGTCTCTCTTGCTGGATCAAGAAGGCCGAGATCATCGTCGAGCTGTACGTGTGCTGAACGCGGAGGTGCCGTCCGTTCGGCACTAGATCGTGGGACTGATCGCGGGACGGTTCGCGGGGCGGATCGAGGGACGTGAGGACGTTCCACTACATCAACCGCGTTCACTAACGCTTCTGCTGTACGGTCTACAAGGGTACGTAGATCACACATCCCCTCTCGTAGATGGACATCACCATGATAGATCTTCGTGCGCGTAGGAAAATTTTTGTTTCCCATGCGACGTTCCCCAACAGTGACCAACCGGGACTAAAGAACCTCATGCCCGGGCTACCCGCACAGGCCACGTGGAGACACTTCGGTCCCGGTTAGTAAGGGAACCGAGACTAAAGGTTATGGCCTTATGGGATTTAGTCCCTACCCTTTAGTCCCGGTTCCAGAATCGGGGCTAATGGGCCTCTGGAACCGGGACAAATGGGCCATTTTCTACTAGTGTAGTTTGGGAGGAGACGAGTTCAACTAGTGGAGGGGAAGGAAAAAGAGAAAGGAGATGCATTAATGGAGGTGGTGTAGTTAGCTAGGAGTAATAAAGAGAGAGAAAGATAGGTAGAAGAAGGAGAGTAATGGGGGGAGAAGTAGTGAGGAAGAAGCAAAGTGAGGGAGAGAGGAGGTGGGAGCTAGGGGAAAGTGAAGGAAGAGAGGATGGGGGAGTGGGAGGAGGGAGGAAAAAGGTGGTGGCTGCAGTTTAGCAAAAGCGCTGGGTGTAAAACACACTGCTGCTAATAAGCTAGTAGTAGCGCGCTTCCGGCAGACGAGCTACTGCTAAGCGGGGCCCTCCATGGGCCAGATTCAAAATTAGCAGTAGCGCCCTGCACAAAAAGCATTCTACTACTATTATAGTAGGAGTAGCACGGTTAATATGGGCACGCTACTGCTAAACCTTGCTTGGAGGGAATGGTCGGGCAATTTTACTAGTAGCGTTGTTCTAGCGGGGGGCGCTACTGCTAATTCTGTGGTAGTAGCGCCTCTTTGTGACGCGCACTACTGCTAATTAGCAGTAGCGCCCCTTCTTGACACGCGCTACTACTAAGATTGTGTGTATAAGGTTTTCCCTAGCAGTGTTGGGGACCTATGCATAGGGGTTGATTGCGTGTTTTCATACTACGTTCTCCGATTGAAATCTTGGGGTACTCTTTGAAGTTCTTTGTGTTCGATTGAATATGATGAATCTGAAACTGTTTGATGCATGTCGTATAACTATCCCACGGTCACTTGAGGTGACATTGGAGTATCTAGGCGACATCAGGGTTGCTTGATATGTATCACGAGTGTTATTCTAGTACGAACTCTATGGCTATTTGTGGCACTTATAGGAATAGCTCGAAAGATTGATCAGAAAGAATAACTTTGAGGTGGTTCGTTGCCTACAACAACTTATTCTTATGTTTTGTGCTAATAAGAACTTTGAAGTAATTCTCTATTGCACGTTTAGGGATGATCATATGATTCTACTATGCTAGTATTGTTGAGAGATTGCACAAGTGAAAGTATGAACCCTATGCCTTATTTCCAAGCATTTATATACCATTTTTCTCGTTGTTTACTAAATATTACTTTGTTGTTTTTATTTATTCAGATTACAAAAACCTATTTCTACTATCCATACTACACTTGTTTCACCATCTCTTCGCCGAACTAGTGCACCTATACAATTTACCATTGTAATGGGTGTGTTGTTGACACAAGATATTTCTTGTATTTGATTGGAGGGTTGTTTGAGAGAGACCAACTTCATCCTACACGTCCCATGGGTTGATAAATCTTAGGTCATCCACTTGAGGCAAATTTGTTGTTGTCCTACAAAAATTTGCACTTGGAGGACCAACAACATCTACAAGAATAAAGTTGATTAGTAGACAACTGTACTCCAGTCTATTTTGACCACCGCATCGCGAGTTTCTCCTCTATTCTTGCTTTGAGTTGTTTTTCTGACAGATCTAGATCGCCATGACAACATGAAGCTCCTCCAAGGACAAGTTCTTCGGTAAGGTCGTCAACCCTTACCTCCCGGAGGTGATGAAACATCCTCCAACCATTGAGATGCATGGGGAGTGCTTCACATCCGTGACGTACAAGGGCCAAATAAGGATGGAAGAAAGAAGGCCAGACTCGCAGAAGTGGAGCCAGAGATCTTCAAGTGCCCATGGATGGTGGAGCGTGGGCTCAGCACCACTCACTCCATGATTACGGGTTCTATTCGTAAGAATAAGAAGGAGAGCGATGAAATTGTGGAGATAATCTTCAAGCTCCATGGCAGGCTCCAAGATCTTCACGCTCAAATTTATGATCTGCAAAACCAAAATTGTGAGTAAGAATCTCATTTCAAGAGGATGAGTATAGCTGCAAATTTTAGTATACCAGATATGAGATCTTCCTTCTTCAATGGGGAACCTATGCCAAGGAAGACGGAGCATAAACCTACTACCTCAACACCACCATCACCCAAGAAGGACGCATGAGTACATGGGTATGGACACCACCCTAGCTTGTTCCAAGCTCGGGGGAGGTGCCCCGGTGTTGCATCACCATCGCTTTTATCATTACCATCTATCTTTGTTTGATCGTTAGTTATGTCGTGATTTAGAGAAATAAAATTACAGATTTGGTTTTCTTATATTTTTTGCTTTGAGATCTATGTATCCTTGTAACTGAGTGTGAGAGTTATATAATAAATATTAGCTGAGTTCGTGTGCTTTACTCTCATGCATATATCATCGTAACATAAAAATAAAAGAAATAGAAAGATCATATGCTAATCCCCTGAGGAGTAATGACTTCACATAGAAAAAGTATAAGTGATAAAATTTGTTAGGAATAAATAAACATAGCATTAGCCATTGATACAATCTATGCAAGATTATGATAGAGGTGAGGATATTCACATATAAATACACTATCTTGGACATATTTTATGATTATGAGCCCCCACCAAATATTATCTCCCCTAATAATAAAGCGTGGAGCGCTTCTGTCGTCCGTCGCTGGCGTTTGTACAAAACAACCCCTTTGTTTCTTCGAAATCAACCCACAGTCCTATAATAAGTGGAAAAAACGTTTCATCGTCTGGGTCGTGGCGTCCTACCTCGCTCTTCCACCTTCCCCACCAGCCGGAGCACTGCCGCCGGGAGTCGTCGGATCCCGCGCCTCTCGCGCCCAGCCGAGCTTCCGAGCTCGCCGTCCTGCCGCGCTGCCATCGGCCGGATTCCTTATGCAGATCGACCGCCCCGAGCTGCCCCGAGCTCGCCTCCCGTGGAGCCCCGTCGGCCCCATCGCGAGTTGGATCTCGCCGGGTCTGGGTCGGAGGACCCCATCCGCGCCTCCTTAGCCGGTCCTGCCCGCCTCGTTGTCGGCCACCGGAGCTGCGCCGTGCGCCGACGCTTCCCCGCTCGCCGCGCATCGCCCTGGCTCCCGTCGTCCTCCACACCTCACTTTCCCTAGCAGAGCAAGCAACCCAGGAAACAAAGAGACAGAGAGAGGCTCCCGTCGTTCAGATTTCTCTGTGTGTGTGTGTGTCTGATTCTGCTGCTGCTTCGTTTAATGTTGGGTTGCCTATCAATTTCAAGCTAAGAAATATGTGACGTGGTGTCTTCCGAACTAGGTGCCCGCTGCGGCCTAATTTGGTTAGCCTGGAAGGATGACAAGATCAAAATTTACCTTGCTCGGTAGTACTGTATTTGCCAAAACATTATTACCACTCAATAAAATTGATAATTATTACTAAAAAAGTAATCCAATTTTTATATAAGCATTACATTATATTTTAAAACTTTAAAAGAAACTCCTTTCGTCCAAAAATAGATGTCTTACATTTAACATTATAATTAACATTTATTAAAATTAATGCCGCATAATGATAAAACAAGTAGGTTTTGCACTTTTTTCTAGCCCGGTGCAACGCTCGGGCATTCGTACTAGTATAATGATCAAGTGTTGATGTGGGACATGGAAGACAACATAATGATCATGATAGTTTACATTCACATGGAAGTTATTTTGTCATGGATCCTCTAACATGGGGTGCTTGCTTTAGATCGTTTGGTGGCCAAAAAATTTGGCACTAAGTAGAGATACTACTTGTGCATCCATAACCCTTAAACCCAGTTTCATGCCATGAGAGTCCACCACATCTACATATGGATTGAGTAAGATCCTTCAAGTATGTTGTAATCGATGCACCAAGCAATAAAAATTGCTCCTAAACATGTATGATCTTTTATTGTAAGGGAAAATAAGATTTGTACGATCTTGTGATGGCAAAGAAATAGAATCGGCATAGTGCATAATAAAGTTTGCTATCATAAGGGGAAATTTAAAGTGATGTTCCTTTGCATTAAGAGTTTGCACATCCAACTTAAAAGTGCATGACAACCTCTGCTTCCCTCTGCAAAGGGTCTATCTTTTATCTTCACGAATTTACTTTTGTGCAAGAGTCAATAAAGTTTATCCTTATTCCAACCTATTAACTCTCTAGTTGGCAAGCATCATGTGTTGGGGAGAGATCTAGATATATATATATCCAGTTGAATGTATGAACCATTATTGTTGACATTATCCTTGAGGTAAATAAGTTGGTGGCAAAACAATAAAGTCCATATCTTCCTATGTGTTCCATGAAAATAGTAGCTCAAAACATATGCAATGAGTGTGAACAATCATACAAGACTAAATGATAGTTAAGTATGTGAACTTGCTAATATGAAAGCTCTTACTTAGATTCTCCTCTCAAATATGATGAATTATGATTGTCTCGATGGCTAAGAACATAGTTTTTTCTTTGCCAATAAAGTTTATGCTTCCTACTTCAATAATTTTGAATAGATAGTTACTTGTTTATGATAAGCTATATGATGAAGAAACTTCTTTCTATGATTAATATTCATGATGCTCTCATGTCCGTATTCTGTTTTAATCGACACCTCTATCTCAAATTATGTGGTTATTGTTATCGAGTACGGCTTTCGCTTCACGACAAGCGATATCTAAGCTTGGGGGAGTTGATACGTCCATTTTGCATCTTGAATTCTAATTGATATTTATGTTATTCTTGTCCATTGTTCCTCATTATGATACAATTCTTATGACTTTTCTCTCTCAATATGCAAGGTACACCACAAAGAGGGAAATTAGAGGAAACTCGAATTCTGGACCTAAAAACCAAGAAAAAGGATGAAAATTTAATGGACTCCAAATGACCTAAAACTTCACGGAGAATTTTGATGGAATATATAACAATTATTGGGCCAGAAATATACCAGAGACGGGACACGTGCTAGCCACAAGCCAAGAGGGCGCACCCCCCCCCCTTGGCAGGCCGTGTTGCCGTGTGGGGCCCCACAGGTCTCCTGACCCACCTCTTCTCCTATATAGTGTGTTTTACCCTAGAAAAAGTTACAAGAATACTTTCTGGATGAAGTGTTGATAATACCCAAGTGCAAGGAATCATCGTAGCAGTTTCCAAAGGTGGAAGTGATAAGTATGGAGTGTCGAACCCACAAGGTGCTAAAGGTAAGAGCAATATTCTCTCGAGTCATATCTACTACTGATACAACTCTACATACGCTGAATGTTTGCTTCCAACTAGGAACGAGAAATAAAATTACGTTGTGGGTATGAAGAGAATAGCTTTGCATGGCATCAAATAACTAAAATATAAAAATAGGTGCTGTTATCATAAATTTAGAATATATTACAATATATTACAAATAGCGAGTGTGGAATAATGATGGGTCGGTGTGCGGAATTGTCCTAGGCATTTGTTATCAAGATTGGTAATCATTATTGCAATTTTATATGAGGGAGAGGCATAAGCTAACATACTTTCTCTACTTGGATCAAATGCACTTATGATTGGAACTCTAGAAAGCATCCACAACTACTAAAGATCATTAAGGTAAAACTCAACCATAGCATTAGAGCATCAAGTCCCCTTTATCCCATACGCAACAACCCACCTACTCGGGTTTATGCTTTTGTCACTCAAGCAACCCACTATAAGCGAATCATGAATGTATTGCAACACCCTACAGAGGGAATCCCTCACGCTTGTGCGACATGGAGAGCACCATACTACAACACCAATAATAAAGCATGCAACTCAAACCAATCTAGATCATCAATCAACCCATAAGATAAATGGAATCTACTCAACACATCATAGGATGGCAACACATCATTGGATCATAATATGTGGCATAGAGCACCATGTTCAAGTAGGGGATTACAGCGGGGTGCGGGAGAGTGGACCGTTAAAAGAAGATGAGGATGGTGATGACGAAGGTGATGTTGATGAAGACGATCACCGCGGCGATGGTTCCCCCGGTGGCACTCTGGTACCATCGGGAGAGAGCGGGAGAGGGTCTCCCCTTTGTGCCTCCTCCTCCATGGCCTCGCCCCAAGGTGGGGAGAGGTTCTCCCTCTCGTCCTTGGCCTCCATGGTGATGATGGCCCCTCCATCTTCCTCCTTCATTGTCTCCGGTGATGGTAACCCTCTCCGGCAGGGTGCCGAAGAGGGCCAAGATTGGTTTTTGTGGCCCTGGAGGCTTGCGGCGGCGGGACTCCCGGTCTAGGTTTATTTTCGGGGGTTTATGTATTTATAAGAATATTTGGTGTCGGAATCACATCAGGGGAGTGCTCGAGGGGCCCACAAGCCAGGGGCGCACTCGTGGCTTGTGGCTGCCTCGGGACTCCTCTCTGGTATCTTTTTAATCCATTATTTTTCATATTTTCCAAAAATATTCTCCATAAATTCTCAGCCCATTCTGAGAATTTTTATTTGTGCAAAAAACAACACCACGGTAGCTCTGCTGAAAACAGCGTCATTCCGGGTTAGTTCTAATAAAATCATACCAAAATCATATCGAATTATTGTAAACATGGCATGAATACTTCATAAATTATATATATGTTGGAGACGTATCAAGTGTCGTAGTCTCGAGGCAGAAACCTAGGCAGTGGCCCTTTTGCTCTCCGGCAGAGAGATTCTACCAGGGAAACTTCACTCTAGGAGGGGAAATCAAAGCCATCGTCATCACCAACGCTTCCTCCTTCATGGGAGGACCAATCTTCATCAACATCTTGACCATCAACATATCATCTCAAACCCCACTTCATCTCTAGTATCCATCTTTGTCTCAAAACCTCAGATTGGTATTTGTGGGTTACTAGTAGTGTTGATTAGATCTTGTAGTTGATGCTAATTGTCTTACTTGGTGAAAGATATTATGTTCAGATCCTTGATTACCATTACTATACCCTTGATCTTGAACATGTTTACGAGGTGTGAGTAGTTACTATTGTTCCTGAGGACATGTGATAAGTCTAGTTATAAGTAATCATGTGTAGTTGTTATTCGTTCGATATTTTGATGATGTGTATGTTTTTGCTTCTCTTAGTGGTGTTGTGTGAATGTTGACTACACGACACTTCATCATGTTATGGGCCTAAGGGAAGGCTTTGTGGAGTAACACGTAGTTGATGGGTTGCGAGAGTGACAGAAGCTTAAACCTCAGTTTATGTGTTGCTTCATGAGGGGCTGATTCAGATCTACATGTTTCATACTATGGTTAGATTTACATTAATTCTTCTTTCATAGTTGCGGATGCTTGCGAGAGGGGGTAATCGTAAGTGGGTTCCTTGTTCAAGTAAGAACAAAACCTTAGCACCGGTCCACCCGCATATCAAATTATCAGAATAACGAAAGCAAATCAACTTGACATGAGGAACATGACTAGAGAGAAATTCCTATGTCCCGCGGAGTGCTTGCCTCATATAAGAGTACTTTCAAGCATGTTCTTTGCTATGAAAAGGATTGGGATATCTTGCTGCATACTTGCTACTATTGTTACTTGTCACTTGTTATAAATTATTATGCTACAAAACTACCTATCACTGTTACTCATAACATTTGCAGAGAATATCTTGCTGAAACTACTTATCATTTTCTTCCGATCCTCGTTGGGTTCGACACACTTACTTATCGAAAGGACTACAACTGACACCCTTATACTTGTGGGTCATCAGCCACCTGGTGCGGATGATTCACTCGATGGCATGGTCAGGTAGATTTTCTACTCTGTCGCCTTGACTCTATGGACTAGGTGGATGGTCGTCACTAGACAAGAAGCGTTCAAGACCCCGCATGCTTGGTGAGAGAGTGCTAGGGCGAAGGGCGCCCTAATTTTGTCGGGGGTCTTTAGGGAGATTTTCAGGTGCTCCCGGACCTCTTGTCCTACGCTGATACGTGAGCTCGTGGTCCATCGAACTGAAGATCAAACGATTAGTGTTAAAGCCATTGGATCTACGCAAAATTATGTGACTCATGGGGGGCTTTTCTTCAAGTTTGCGAATGCTCTTCCCGTGACCAATGGATCCTCGATCCAACGAACCACGAGCTCCCGTATCAGTGTAGCACCTGAAATTCGTGTGGGGTCTTTATATGCCCCTATGAATGTCCATCGTATTAATGTATTTTTTTCCACCACCACTTAATGTCCTATGGCGATCCTTACGGTAGCCCTGGTAGGGTACTCTGCCATAGGAGGAATTTTTCACCTTCTATATCAACCTTGATTATCGCTGCTCCAGTATGAGTTGTGAGTGGTCCACCCCTTGGACTACGGGTTCATTGCAGCATTCTATATGTGATCTCTCTTTTTTGTTGATCAAGACAAAAGCCATATGAGTTGTCTATCATGATTATGGTACATATGATATAAACCTAGTAGTGATGTCGATCATGAAATAACTTTTCTTTTTTGTTCATATTGTGTTGATGCCCTATATTTGATACATAGATGCATATTTTTCTCTGGTTATTTTCTCTTGCCCTATATTCACGAACATTCTCTAATCTGTATATGTGCGGCTCTTGCTCATTACTCCCTTCATTTCATATTTCTACTAAATCAGCGACACTTAATATAAATAAAGAAGTATTTATCCCAATAACCATTTTAATTAGGAAACAATTACACATTATCTGTTATGTATACGAAGCTGCGAGCTGTGCAGCTTGCCTACTTGCGACCAAATTCAGCACAATTTGGTTATAGATTTCGGTTGGGGGTTACCTGATGCCCCCGTAGGGTCAACTCATATTATACATTTTGACGTAGCAAAGTCAAATGCATAGTCCCCACAAAAAGAAAATAAAAGGTCAAACGCATAGTTTGTGCGTGCGCGGGCGCGCGCGGGCGCTGTGTGGAAGATGGGAATTGTACCCGTGTGTGACGGTGACGGTCCACAATGTTTAGCTGTCTGGGTTTTCACTGCCTAGCCAGGGAATGCTTTGGATGTGAACTAGTATCGCTCTTAATGATATGCAAGCAGGCAGATCCACCTTACTTATTATGCTCTGCTTGTCTCCGAGATAAGAAACCATCACCATTCTTTAATCTCTGCGTACGTGTTTGATACACGGCGCCCTGCTCATTAATGCGCTTAATCTGGTGGCCGATTGTCATGACCAGGCATGTGAAGTCCATTAAATGGAGTTGATACGGGGAGTGGCATATTTAGATCCTCTGACCGAGTGAATCACAGCCGTTGGCTCAAGAAAGCCTGCGTGCATCTGATGCTTCACTTCATTGCACTGCCCAGGCTTATTTTTTTATAGAAATCCACTCTCATTATAAATACATGGACATTATTACTTCTTTACATTATAGCAAGTGTTTAGAGAAGCCATCAGTGTCAGCAGGAGACCAGCCTAATAATTGCACTTCGATGCCATGAATAGTATGGAATATTCTGTTTGTATAGGTGGATATCTAGCTGTCAGAGGCATTGGGAGAATTTTCTTAATAATAGACCATAGTATTTTACGTGCTTGTTCAGTTCACGATGGCTCATATTCATTTCTGTACAGTTTCCATGAATCTGTGATGTGAGACAGACGGACCATGATTATTCTTCACACATGCTTTTTTTTTTTAAACGAAGGCAAAAGAATTACCTCGTCCATTAATTGAGAAGAAGAGAATTTCTTAATTAATTTACGAAAAACCGGGGAAAACGAATACAATCAACCTCACTCAACACGAAGACGTAGGGCATGTTTGGTTCATGGTTAACTTTGCCACAACTAACCTTAGACAAAGTGTAGCTGTCATAAAAAGTATGGCTAACAAAATGGACACCACAAGTGTGGCAAGATTTGGCAAAAAATTAAGTCTATGACATGTGGACCATATATCTATAAAAGTGTGGCAAACCACAAGTGTGGTAATGAACCAAACACATGCCTAAAGTATTGTGGCATGACTATAAGGTTAGGTGTGGCAACCTTAGGCTGGGAACTAAACAACCCCGTAAACTTCGCGTCAAATGCTCCCAACACACAACAACCTCAACTTCAACACTTCTACAATACAACGAAACCCCGATGAGAAAAGTCACAACATGTCGACAACATGAGAAACCAAGAACTATCCACCATGAAATCGCAAACACCTTCCCTTTTGCATCATCAACGATAGGAACCTCCAGCTGCTCACTTGACAGAGATGAATCTTGTCTCTCAGTCGGGGTCGTGAGCATGTCCACCTTCATATGATCCACTAACACACTCAAACATAACTCCCCAAGCTCACGCATTGTAGCGATCGGTTTTTTGGAAAAACAATTTTCAGAAAATAGGGCCTTACGTTCACCAGCCCTAGGATTACTGTTAACTGATGTACACTCACTTGATACAGAAATTCCAAGAAAAAATACAAATTTTGGGGTTACAAGACCGAGAAGGTCCATAGGGTTGAACAAGAGTCTGAGGCTGACGACGGAACTGACTCGAGGAATCTCCAATACCCATGGGACTCCATTCCCACGGGAACAATTGACCTGGGTAAATTCCTATCTCACAAGGCTGCTATCCTCGACTCCTAGGTTCTGGGGTTGACGACATCATGCTCCTCTCTGAAAGCAATCTGGTCAAGACAATAGCCAGCGACAAGCCAGTGTGTACTTTGAATGTACTCGTAAACATCAGCAAAATGAATAAGTTAAAGTAGGTGAGACATGCATAAATTATTTAATAACTCTATCATGCCATAAGAATTATTCACGGATGCATTTATGCAGACCAATCATTTCCCATTGTTGTATAAACAAGCAAGGTCAATTATAAACTTGTCGATCGGGCGTCTCAGGCGACACCTCAGAAGGACAAGTAACACTAGCCACAGTCGGGCATCTTAGCGACACCGCATAAAGGGACTTGTTAATGGAAAATTACTAAACTTGCGACAATTGGACGTGTGGAGCGACACCATAAAAATGGCTTATATGAAGATAATGATGAATAAGTAATAGCATGAATGACACAGTCGGACGTCTAAGCGACACCACATAAATGGCTCATATGAAAGCAATAACAGTTGCCACAGTTGGGCGTCTAAGTCACACCATGGAAAGGGCATAATTAAATAAATACTCGCCACAGTCGGGCATCTGAGCGACACCACATAAAGGGCTCATATGAAAGCAATAACAGTTGATGCAGTCGGGCGTCTAAGCGACATCACAGAAAGGGCATAATAAAAAAATACTCGCCATAGTCGGGCATCTGAGCGACACCATATAAAGGGCATAATGCTAATAAAGATATCGAGTATCCAGGAGGTAGAACCGTCCCAAGGATACTCTAACAAATCCATATACCACACATGATTAGTCCACATCAGAAATTCATGATAATAATAATAATGGCTATCATCCCGATTCATAGATATCATCATGTTTCAGTCTAATTTCCTCTGAAGACCGACACTCAGCCCGACACTTGACTTGTCAACCAGTCGTCCTTGACCGTGGACACGACTACTCGAATAGTTTTGACTCTGCGGAGGGTGTACTCTTTACCCACAACCCACGGGTTTCAATAGTCACTCGGACTAATCCCATGTACGGTATTTTAGAAGTAAACAATCAGAATCAGGACACGTCCATTTTTACCCCCGTGAGGTCCGGATTGACCTAGACTATGCTGCCAGAGAAAAACTATAAGACGGGGAGGTCAACATCCTCGAATAGCATGGGATCACATTTCTACTTCCCACTACAAGGGTAGAGCTCATCCCCTCTCGGTCCCAGACCGGAAACACCCATGTACCCTAACCGGATGACTTGCTTTATTCCAGGGCCATGGAGACCTTCATCCTGGCCCCTCTATTTGGTGTGTACCTGATAATAGGTTTACGACCTACTGAACCGTATTCCCTTCCAGGAAGACCTCTGGCAGCACGAGAGGTAAGGTGACACACTAACAAGACTCGATCTGTGGTCGACTTAGGAGGCTTAAGTTTTCCTGCAAGGGTTAGCATCACACATTTTTTCTGAATGTTATACCTCTGGGTTACCACCATCACACCTCGATGTGCCCTCACTTACCACTCTCTTCCCATGAGATGTCAGTTCCATGGCCTCACATTTACCACGACAAACCTTAATCTGAGGTTGTCCAGACCAGCTTGGCATACGAGGCATGAGGTAGTACCCACTCACCAGTCGCATCACATGTTCAACAACAAGCAAATACTCATCTCATGCACTTATGCAAGGTTTGATTTTATGTGGTAGTTTTTATCAACACAACAAAATCACGCATTCCAGTGCACCACAGCAAACATGACACGACTTAATAGAAACCAGAGTTCAAGATACTTGCCTTAGGAGTTAAGAAGGGTGGTGTGCACCGTAAGGATCTTGAAATAATTTCTTCCCTCCAATTCCTATTTTGAAAATGCTTAATTAAATACACAATTCCAAAACAGCATATAAAATTTGTTTGGAAATTTATGAAATAAATCTTAAAATAAACTAGATGAAATTTGAGAGAGGTAGGAAAAAGAATAATTTCATTTGGAGTTTTATATTAAAAGTTATAGTGAGTCAAAGTTTCTCGCCAAAACTGGTTTTTAAATAAATCAGGAAAAAACGTTTTTGTCAGAAATACGCTAACAGGGCACACGAGGCGCCCTCAGAGCCATACGTTTCCCCAAGAGAAAGCGCACTATGGGGTAGGCGCAAGCGGGGGCCAGGGCTGGCTCGCGGACAGGCGGGGCCCGCCTGTCGGGTTCCTCTCTTTCCTCCCGCGCGTGCTTGGCGAGGGAACATCGGCAAGCTCCGGCGACGATTGTCGGCACCAGGAGACGCCATTCTCGATGCCCGGCCCATCCACATGCTCAGGAGAACGAACAGCACCGCATGAAGGGGGAAGCAACGACCGGGGAGTTCTAGGCTCGGCAAGGCTTCGTCAATGGCAGTTGAAGCCTCGAGCATGGCGGGGCCTTCGCACACCGCGGCTCCTGGGTGAAATTGAAGAGGGGAATGGGTTAGGGAGGTCTTGGGGGAGGTTAGCAGAGGCCAGGGTGGGACGGCCGAGGCTCGCGTTCGCCCGAAGTTTGTCGGAGGCTAGCGGGGGCGCTACGTCCAGAGTAGAGGAGGACGAGCGGCCGGCCTCCTCGAGGACGACGGGACTCGCCACGTCGACCTCCATCGCCGCGGTTTCAGTTGTCATAGCGGCAGCCAGAGGATCCGCAGCAGTGTCATCCTCAACCGGCAGTTCCGGCACCATCGCATCCTCTGCTTCTTCCTCTGCATCCTGAACCTCCTGCGCATCGGCGGCCACAACTACCGCGGACGCGGGCGAGGGCGCGGCCTCGAGCGCGTCGACGGCGTCCTGGAGCGCGAGCACCCGCTTGGCGACCCGCGTGCGGTACTCCCGGGCGCCGCGCACGCCGTCGAGGCGCAGCAGCAGGCGCATGAGCTCCTCCCCGAGGCCGACCCGCTTCCTGGCGTCCGCGCGCAGCGCGTCGGCCTCGGAAGCCACCCTCGCGGCCACGGCGTCCGCCTCCTGCTCCACCGCGCGCACCTCCCGCACCATCCTCCTCGCCATGTGCCCGCGCGCCGCCGCCTGCACCCTCACCGCGGCCTCCTCGGCCGACGGCGTCGGCTTCTTGGGAAGCACCAGTTTCGGCGGGTCGGGGTCGGGCCCGGTGACCTCGATCTCGAAACTGTCCGGCCTGCAAGCTAAAGGGCTGGGACGCGGCAGTGTGGCCTTCCGCGCGGCCGGCTCGGTGGCGTGGACGCCAGGGAAGTAGGAGGCGTAGTCGTTCCACGCCGGGGCCCTCCGGCGGGCGTGTCGATACATGCGCTCGCCGTCCTGGAAGTAGGCGTCGGCGGCGGCGTCGTATCCGCCGTAGGCGGGGTAGTAGTAGTCGTAGGGGTCGTCGCCGAAGAAGGACCACATGACGATCTGTTGTCGAGGTCGGAGGAGAGATCGGTGTGGTTGACTGTTTTTTTTCGCATGATTTGGTTTCTTGTTGTTGTTGCGACGGGAGCAGTTGCGCTGCGACGACGTATGTTTCGTTAATGAAGGCAATTAACGATGGAATTTTGTTAACAAAATACTTAGATCATTGATCATGTGATTAGACGGCTGAGATTGCTAGTTGGATCTGCACTCTCGTGCTTTTAATAGTACAGATGTTAGCCCTTCACGGTGCACCACAGTGTATCGATGTTGAGAGTGTCATATCGATAAAACAAAAAACATTGTTAAAGTAATTAAAGAGAAAAATAATAGTATTACGATAATCCGAGGAGGAAATGACACTAAGAACATCTCAAACCGTTCGCCCCCGAAGGGTTTGAAATAGCGTTGTCTCGTGGTGTGCCAATGAAAAAATCAGCGTGGGGGCTCAGGTTCCCAGTCCCCCAAGGTCGTCCCGTAGCCGGTTTAAAAAAATTCAAATTCGGTCTAAATTTGATCAAAAACGACACAAATTTGAAGAAAATTCAGCGTTTTCATTGATATTTGCACAAAATGAACTAAAAACATACTTCCAAATAAAATTTAGAAACCACTACGCCGTCGTCGCTGTCACCGCCTTCTATATGCCGAGAAGCTTGTGAAGTTGGTGTCATCGTCGCCGTCGTCGTCGCCCTGCACTCTGCCGCCGTCCTTATTGCACACCTGCCCTGGGTCGTTGTGGCGGACGGGGTTGGACGGCCCTGGTGCCTCCTCATCGCTGTCGTCAAGGACGATAACGCCGCCCTCCTCGCAGCCACGACGTCGAGCGGCGATCTCCTCGAGGGCGCGACACTCGGGATCCATCCATCTCCTCCCGAACGTAATCGTCCCGCGCCCATTTGAGCGCGGTCTCGTCGGCGGCGGCCATGGCGAGGTGTTCCTGCTTGACGGGGAGGAACGCCGGCTCGGTCTTCGGCTTGATGAGGCGGGAGGAGGCGCCGATGACGAAAGGGGGCGAAAAGAGGAAAGGGGCGTCGACGACAAGAGTCTCACGAGAGATGTGCGGCCACCAGCAAGGAAGCTGCATAGCCGTGGGCGGGCGGCGAGAGGGCGGCAGCCATGTGAACGCGTGGCAGGAGTGGACGGGACACACGTCGCCGTGCCTTCACTGCACCGCCTGTGAGGAATCAATGGAAGGTTGTCCCACGGCGTAGCCTTCGCATTGATTCCTGTAGGGAACGAGGCGATGATGACGACGACCGCGACGAGTCGCTGACTCGGCGGGTCCACACACGTTTCGCGCCAAAACCGTTTCCCCCGACGCCCCCAGCGCATCGGGCCCGGCCTGGGACCGCCGGGGCCAAATTCGGCCCTAACTGGCGAAAAAGCTCCTTGGGACGCGACTAGGCCGTTTTTCATGTCGGTGACAAAAAGGGTCTTGGGGAGCTGCTGGGGGCGCGGCTGAAAATGCTCTAAGTGTGGGAACTTATGCAAAATGTATGAAAGAGTTCAGTTGTCAAACAGTTCAATGTGGAATTATTAGGCCTCTCCCAATGCTTCACCTTAGAGAGGTGCTATGCCTACCATGTAGGAAAAAATGTTGGGGAACGTTGCATGGGAAACAAAAAAAATTCTACGCACATGAAGACCTATCATGGTGATGTCCATCTACGAGTGGAGATTAGATCTACGTACCCTTGTAGATCGCACAGCAGGAAGCGTTAAGAAATGCGGTTGATGTAGTGGAACATCTTCACGTCCCTCGAACCATCCCACGAACTGTCCCGCGATCCATCCCACGATCTGTTCCGATCTAGCGCCGAACGGACGACACCTTCGCGTTCAGCACACGTACAACTTGATGATGATCTCGGCCTTCTTGATCCAGCAAGCAAGACGGAGAAGTAGATGAGTTCTCCGACAGCGTGACGACGCTCCAGTGATGGTGATGTTCTGCTCCTGCAGGGCTCCGCCCGAGCTCCGCAGAAATCCGATCTAGAGGTAAAACTATGTGGAATAGGCTAGAGTTGCACATGGCAAAATTGTATCTCAAAAAGCCCTAAACCACCACTATATATAGGAGGGAGGGGCTAGCCTTGAGGGACAAGGCCCTCAAGGTGCGCCGACTGCCAGGAGGAGGAGGACTCCTCCTCCAATTCGGTTTGGGAAGGAGGAGTCCTTCTCTTCCTTCCCACCTCCCTCTTTCCCTTTCCTTTTTCTTTTCTTTTGGTATTTTCTTATGTGGCGCCATAGCCCTCTTGGGCTGACTCCACCAGCCCAATAAGGACTTGTGGCGCCACCCTAGGGCCTTGGGCTCACTCCCGGGTGGGTGGGCCCCTCCCGGTGAACACCCGGAACCCATTCGTCACTCCCGGTACACTGCCAGAATTGCCCGAAACTTTCATGTGACCAAATGAAACCATCCTATATATCAATCTTCGTTTCCGGACCATTCCTGAAACCCTCGTGACATCCGTGATCTCATCCTGGACTCCGAACAATATTCGGTAACCACACATATGACTCAACTATACTAAAACATCATCGAACCTTAAGTGTGCAGACCCTGCGGGTTCGAGAACTATGTAGACATGACCCGGGGCACTCCTCGGTCAATATCCAATAGCGGGACCTGGATACCTATATTGGATCCTACATATTCTCCGAAGATCTTATCGGTTGAACCTTAGTGTCAATGATTCATATAATCTTGTATGTCATTCCCTTTGTCCTTCGGTATGTTACTTGCCCGAGATTTGTTCGTTGGTATCGGCATACCTATTTCAGTCTCGTTACCGGCAAGTCTCTTTACTCGTTCCGTAATACAAGATCACGTGACTTACACTTAGTCACATTGCTTACAAGGCTTGTGTGTGATGTTGTATTACCGAGTAGGCCCCGAGATACCTCTCTGTCACACGGAGTGACAAATCCCAGTCTTGATCCATACTAACTCAAGGGACACCTTCAGAGATACCTGTAGAGCACCTTTATAGTCACCCAGTTACGTTGCGACGTTTGATGCTGCTACTTCTTGTGCTTGCGTTGGTTTTTCCCTTGAAGAGGAAATGGTGATGCACCAAAGTAGCGATAAGTATTTCCCTTAGTTTGAGAACCAAGGTATCAATCCAGTAGGAGTATCAAGATGAGCCACCAATGAATCTGCGCAAAAACAAACACAAAGGATGACAAACGCGCATACTCCTAGGGGAAGGGTTGGTAGGTGTTAACCATCGCGCGATCCCGACCTCAACACAAAGGATGAAAATCAATAGATCAATTATGCTCCGACTTCCTAACATAGCGGTTCACCATACGTGCATGCTACGGGAATCACTAACTTCAACACAAGTATTTCTAGATTCACAACACCCTACTAACATAGCTCTTAATATTACCGAATCCACGTGTCAAAACTAATTGAAAGGTACCTATCACCTTTGCGACTACTTCCATAGCATGAGCCAACTACCAAGTCACGCACCGCCGTGCTCTAAAAGATATAAGTGAAGCACAAAGAGCAAAAGTATCTAGCTCAAAAGATATAAGTGAAGCACTATGAGCATTCTAGCAAAATCACGATGAGTGCATGTCTCTCTCTCAAAAAGGTGTGCAGCAAGGATGATTGTGACACAACAAAAAGAAAAGACTCCTACGATACAAGATGCTCCAAACAAAACACATATCATGTGGTGAATAAAAATATAGCTCCAAGTAATGTTATCAATGGATTGAAGACGAAAGAGGGGATGCCTTCCCGGGGCATCCCCAAGCTTAGGCTTTTTGGTGTCCTTGAATTTGGCTTGGGATGCCTTGGACAACCCCAAGCTTGAGCTCTTTCCACTCTTTATCTCGTCGTCCATGAGAACTTCACCCAAAACTTGAAAACTTCACAACACAAAACTTAAACAGAAACTCGTGATAATATTAGCACAAGAAAACAAACTACCACCTCTTTTGGTACTGTAGCAAACTTGAATTCTATCTATATTGGTGTTGGGCTACTGTATTCTCAATTTTCCATGGCTAGTACCCCCCGATACTAACCATAGTTTCATCGAACAAGCAACCAACTCAACAAAAACCAGAATCTGTCAAAAATAGACCAGTCTGTAGAAATCTATATAATTCGTATACTTCTGGCACATAAAAAATTCTGAAACATTAGGACTGCCTGGGCAAGAGGCATATAAACCAGCAGAAAAAAGAATCAACTCAAAAGCCCTTTCTGAATAAAAATGAAAATTCATCTCGTGAGCGAAAAGTTTCTGTCTTTTTCTAGCAGGATCCAACAACCATCACCAAGACTAATTATAAAGGTTTTGCTTGGCTCAAACACAAAAATAAACACAAAAAACACAATCACAACAGAATTATGATGGTGTGGACACAACAAAACGGAAAGAAAAAAGATAAATTCATTGGGTTGCCTCCCAACAAGCGCTATTGTTTAACGCCCTTAGCTAGGCATAAAAGCGATAGAATCACGTATCGTCGTCTTTGGTGCTCAAACCATAAGTGGCCCTCATCATGGATTCATAAGGAAATCTTATTTTCTTTCTAGGAAAGTGCTCCATGCCCTTCCTTAAAGGAAATTGAAATGTAATATTTCCTTCCTTCATATCGATGATAGCACCGATAGTCCTTAGGAAAGGTCTACCAAGAATAATAGGGCATGTAGGATTGCAATCAATGTCAAGCACAATGAAATCCACGGGTACATAGTTCCTATTTGCAATAATAAGAACATCATTGATCCTTCCCATGGGTTTCTTGACAATAGAATCAGCAAGATGCAAATTAAGAGAACACTCTTCAATCTCATTAAAACCCAGAACATCACATAAAGACTTTGGAATCACGGAAACATTAGCACTCAAATCACACAAAGCATTGCATTCATTGTTTTTGATTTTGATTTTGATGGTAGGTTCCCACTCATCATGAAGCTTTCTAGGGATAGAGACTTCCAATTCAAGTTTCTCTTCAAGAGATTTTATCATAGCTTCGACGATATGATCGGTAAAGGCCTTGTTTTGGCTATAAGCGTGTGGAGAGTTTAACATGTATTGCATCAAGGAAATGCATTCAATCAAGGAGAAACTATCATAATGGAATTCCTTGAGATTCATAGTAGTAATTTCATTACTACTCAAAGTTTTAATATCTTCTACTCCACTTTCAATGCTTTTAGCATCAACATAGATGGACTCTGAATCATTGGGGCACTTTTCAACCAAAGTGGATTCATAGCCAGGCCCATAATCATTAGGTTTGACACAAGAAAACAAAGATTCAATGGGAGTCACACCAAGCACTTTAAGATCTTCGTGATTCTCATCACGAGTTTTAGGTTTAGCAGCCATTTTATTGACTAAGGTAGCCTGCTTATCAGAAATCTGGCCTACCAACTTTTCAAGACGAGCAAACCGATAATTTAACGCGAGGAATTCTTTGGCCATATCATCAACTTCTCTACTCATAAAAGCCAGAAAAGAATTTTGCTCCTTCAGTTCTCTACGAAAGTAACTGTTGTACTCAAACTGTGTAGACATGAAGCCTCTAACACTAGTTTCAATCTCTTCTAACTTCGCATAGTGAGCATCAAAATCCCTTAGTTGGGCCATACGGGTTTTAGCAGGCAGACAAGCGGGCAAAGTGCAAGCGAGAAAAAGGGCGAACGGAAAGGCAAACGAAAAAGGCAAATTGTGAAGTGGGGGAGAGGAAAACGAGAGGCAACTGGCAAACAAAGTAAATGCAAGAGATGAGTTTGCGACACTTACTTGGATGAGTTCTTGACTTGATCCTCCCTGGCAACAGCGCCAGAAGTTCTTCTGCTACTTCTCAAACAACAACGCCATAAATTGACACGTTGACGGAGACTTGCTTGCGTTGGTTTTTCCCTTGAAGAGAAAGGGTGATGCAGCACAGGAGCAGAAAGTATTTCCCTCAGTTTGAGAACCAAGGTATCAATCCAGTAGGAGAATCTCGTCAAGTCCAGAGTACCTGCGGAAACACAAAAGAGCTTGCACCCAACGCTTTAAAGGGGTTGTCAATCCCTTCAAGATTGATTGCTAAGTGAGATCTCAAGGCGGAAAGTGCAACGAAGTAAAAAGAGTAAGGCTGAAAATATGGTGTGGAGTAGACCCGGGGGCCATAGTGTTCACTAGAGGCTTCTCTCAAAATAGCAAATATCACGGTGGGTGAACAAATTACTGTCGAGCAATTGATAGAACCGCGCAAAGTCATGACGATATCTAAGGCAATGATCATACATATAGGCATCACGTCCGAGACAAGTAGACCGATACTTTCTGCATATACTACTATTACTCCACACATCGACCGCTATCCAGCATGCATCTAGTGTATTGAGTTCATGATGAACAGAGTAACACCTTAAGCAAGATGCCATGATGTAGAGGGATAATCTCAAACCAATGATGAAAACCCCATCTTTTTACCCTTGATGGCAATAAAACGATGCGTGCCTCGCTACCCCTTCTGTCACTGGGTGAGGTCACCAAACGGTATGAACCCAAAACCAAGCACTTCTCCCATTGCAAGAATCATAGATCTAGTTGGCCAAACAAAACCCACAACTCGAAGAGAATAACAAGGATAAGAAATCATGCATAAGAGAGATCAGAAGAAACTCAAATAAGATTCATAGATAATCTGATCATAAATCCACAATTCATCGGATCTCGACAAACACACCGCAAAAGAAGATTACATCGGATAGATCTCCATGAAGATCATGGAGAACTTTGTATTGAAGATCCAAGAGAGAAAAGAAGCCATCTAGTTACTAGCTATGGATCCGTAGGTCTATGGTGAACTACTCACGCATCATCGGAGAGGTCATGGTGTTGATGAAGAAGCCCTCCGTATCCGAATCCCCCCTCCGGCAAGGCACCAGAAGGTGCCCTAGATGGGATCTTGCGAACACAGAAGCTTGCGGCGGCGGAAAAGTACTTTCGATGATCTCCTGATTTTTTATGGATTTTTAGGGAATATATAGGCGCAAAACCTAGGGCAACTAAGACTTAGGTAGCCCACAAGCCAGGGGGCCGCGGGCCCCCTGGCCACGCCATGAGGGCTTGTGGGGTCCGTGGTGGCCCCCTGCCCTGATTCTCCGGCTCCCTGATCTTTTTCTGTTCCAGAAAAAATCTTTTTGGCAGTTTCATTCCGTTCGGACTCCGTTCAAAATCCTCCTCTGAAAGGGGTCAAAAACATGGAAAAACAGGAACTGGCACTTGGCAATGAGTTAATAAGTTAGTCCGAGAAAATATATAAAAGGCATGCAAAACATCCAAAGTTTGACAAGATAATAGCATGAAACCATCAAAAATTATAGATACGTTGGAGACGTATTTGTGAGCCAGAACCCTTCCCCCTCTTCCGTGTCACCAGATCGTGAGCGTAGCCCGTAGTTTCCTCGCCATTCCCTTCTCTGTCACCGGCGCCTCCGCGCGTCGTGGATCGGTAGATGTAGGCCGCCTCAAGTAGAGCTAGTGGTAGAAATGGAACCGTGGGAGCCTATGCTTCCTTCCATCGACAAGCCGTAGCCCAATTTAGTGTGTAACGCCGGCGAGCTCCTTCCCCTGTTCCGGCCACCGTTGGGCAGAGGAGATACATGAGGGGGTTACTCAAAAGATTTTACTCCCCTCCTCTGTTAAGATACGAAGCAGTAGTAGAGTGGTAGGGGCGTTTTGGTGCAGTGGCAGGTCGGGGGTTTGAATCCCCTCGGCGCACCCTTTTGGTTTTGTGGAATTATTTGGCACAGTAGCTGCAGGGAGTGACTTACCATGTTTGCATCCCCTGTACTGTCGAGCAAGTGGCATGTAGTAGAGTGGTGTTAGTTGTTGTTGGTTCTGTGGTTGATCCAGGGGGCCCTGGGTTCGAAACCCACCCCATTTCTTTTATTTTCTGTTGCCATTCTTTTCTGTTTTGCACTTGGTTGCTTGCTTAGTTGCTGGGGCATTCTAGTTCCACTCATGTGGGTATTTTATTTCTCCTCACAGTAGCAGGTTGTCCTTGTTCTTGATGCTAGAGAGCATGTGTTGAAATATCATGTGTAGGAATGCATGTATAGGTTTGAGTGCATGTAATTATGTGAGCTAGATTATATGATGTGTGTGTAGTGTAGTGATGAGGTGGTGGTTACCTTGTGCATAGGTGATGAGCTTGTGCCCTATGATGTACAAGTGTGTGAGTGTGTGTGTGTGGGTTCACCCCCTCCCCACATGCTTTGTGGTGTAGTAGTAGTGGCTCTTATGTGTGTGTATGATGTTGTGTGTGCTTGTGGATGTGTCTCACACATGCCCAAGGCATGATGTGCCTTGAAGAGCACATGTGCAAGTTGTATGTGTAGGTGTAGGAATGCATATGTGAGTGTAAGCTAAGGTGTGTGTGATATTAGCATGTGTAGGTGTTTATCATATGTTGTGCTTGATGCATGTGTGTGTGGTGGTGTGCTAAGGCACATGAGAATGAGGTCTACCCCTCATGTGCACCGTTGGAGATGTGAGTGTGTGCATAAGCATGTGTAGCTGATGAGCTAGTGGAAGCACATGTGATGATGCACTATTCATTTCTATGTGATTCCATGTTATTTTCTCCTTAGCTTTGTGCTCATTTGTTCTATGCAAGTGCATATGTATTATATATGTTTTTGGGGTAGAATCATCCCAGGAATTCAATGGTGGGTTCAAATTCCACTCTGGAACACTTTCTAGGAATGTCATATTTTTGTTTTGTTCAATGTTTAGAGCTTGGTTCCATGTGATGTGATGAGCCCAAGAGGTTGATTCCTTGTTGTGGCAGTAGAGGGTGAACCCCTCTATAACATGTTGGTTTTGTTTCATGCTTAGGAGTTCATGTGTGCAAGTTGTGCCTAGACAAAGTAGGCATGTGGCTGAAAATCCAGTTTAGTGAAAATCTCACTAAGTCTGAGAATCTGCTTATATTTTCTTCTCGTGTTGTTGTGCTTGTAGAAGTCCATGTGTTGGGAATCAGCCTTGGCTATCAACTGGAAAGTTGTAGCTTTTGTGTTTGTCTAGCTCCTTGTCAATTTTCATTCCATTTGGATCCGTGTAGATATTGTTTTGGGTGCTATCAAAATGCTTCAGAGCATAAATAGCTAGTGAGAATCTGGAATTTTCACCAAGTCCCTGAAAACTGATATTTTTGTCCAAGTTAGCAGCTGTAGAAATTTCTGTGTGTAACTCCTTTGCTTTATCTTTTTGCTCATGCTTGTAGAGCTTTTGAATAGATTCTGCCACATATCCTATTTGGCACATTTGGGTGGCTATAGGTGCTTTGCATGTAGCTCTCAAACTGCTATGATGCTGTTTATGGCAGATTGTATAGTTTTGATGTTTTGATGCTTGAGAGTGCATAGTTGATGGTGTGGTGATATTCCTTGCACCACCCCGTACATACTTGTTTGTTTTGTGTTTTGGCAATCTAGGACTACCACAAGTATGCCATTGGAGTGTGTTGTGATGGATTTGATATGTAGGACTCCATTTCTTGTTTCGTTGTTTCCGGTTGATCCGTAGCTCCGTTCGTAACGTTCTTTATATGTTTTTGCATCGTTTTCGCGTGACACATCTGTTAATGTCATCCTCATGCATGTCAAGATATCATAGAGTGCAGTTCTGTCCAGGAACTTGTATTTTCTTCTCATGCATGTGCAAGTAGCTAGAATAGAGATACATGTTCATTTTCATCTCATGCATCATGTGTTTGTTGCATCTTGTGGTGTTGTTGTTCATTGGATGCTATTTTTATGTTGGGTAGCACCGGGATCGGAGAACGACTACGTGGACCCGGGAGAGTACGAGCAGGATGAACAAGAGCAGTTCCAAGCTGAGGACATCACATGCAAGATGATATGACCTTGATTCACGTTTCCTTCGTCATATACTCGGTGCCTACCACTGAGATAATTGCCTCGTGATATTTCCATGAAACCCAAACACTGATCCCTTCCTAGCAAATCTTGAATGGCTAAGTAGGCTTGCTCAGCTACTAATGTTAGCGTTGCTAGTTGCAGGCGCAATTGTCTCATGTGATAACATGAGTTGATATCATTATGTTAAATCTGTTATTTAATTAATGCACCTATATACTTGGTAAATAACGGAAGGCCTAGCCTTTTGTCGGGTGTTTTGTTTGTTATTGCCGCCATAGTTACCGGCTACCGGTGTTTGATTCCATACTGATCGCTCCTAACACGTTCGGGGTTGTTATGGGGACCCCCTTGATAAATTGTGTAGTGTTAAGACTTGTCCGGCAGGACCCAACATTGGTGTTAATTTGCTAATCACTTAATAATAATCTGCATAGGGAATAGCTACCCTGAGGAATTAATCAACAACCCGGGCAAGTGCTCCTCATGAGTGTTGGTCCAAACTAGAGCACCGTGCGGGGCCATCCCGGGGCAACTCGGGAGATTTCTCTGGCCACTGTACGCTTCGCTTATCCGGCGTGTCCTGAGACTGAGATACACGACTCTTATCAGGGTCGTCGACATGTCGGGAGGTCCTGCTAGTCTTGTCTTACCTTAGCGATATATCTTGCGTATAGGAATCCCGGTGAAGCTTTGGTTCTCCCCAGAGTTGAGGTTTTCCTCTAAGGAATCCGACGAGATCACGAGATTCGTGATAGAGGATTACTTTGCGGCCCATGACCGTTTGTGATGGACTAGTTGGAGCACCCCTGCAGGGTTTAATCTTTCGGAAAGTCGTGCTCGCGGTTATGCGGAAACTTGGAATATTTGTTAACATCCGGCTATAGATAACTTGAACAAAATCTAATAAAATTGCCAACCGTGTGTGTAACCGTGACTGTCCCCATCGAAGACCTCACTTCGACCAGGAACACGGTGGGGTTATGATTGACGTAACTAGGTGTTCAGGATCACTTATTGATCAGCTAGTCATTATCGCTAGTATAGACCACCGTCAATACATGTTGTACGTAAGTTAGCCACCATAAATGCTTAGGATGCTGCAACCTAAACACTGAACCTTCCTTACCTAATAAATTGACTAGTTTTGGCACCAAGGTCATAGATTGCTGAGTCCCCGTGGCTCACAGATTCCTTCAACACACCAACAGGTACAGGTACGCCCGACACAGCTGATCCCGACGGCACGCAGCTGGCGTGGCAGTACGATGAGGAGAACGATCGCCTGTACGTGAACTATCCAGAAGACTGAGGCGTGGTCGTGATCGTGGGCAAGCATGTAGGGTAGCATAGCCTTTTCTCATGTTATGTAGTCCGTAGCGGAACTACCTTGTTTGAATAAATGCGTGATGTAAACTTTGATATTATGTATGAGATGGTAGTTGAATCCCTAATTGTCATTCTATTATTATGTATGTGCTATGTTAACCTAAATCGGAAAGGACCGCATCTTAGTCGTTACAACCCCCTAAATAGAAAAGGGCCGCATCTTAGTCGTTACAAGTTGGTAATCAGAGCCTTACGACCATAGGAGCCTTTGTGTGATCGAACTTGGCCGAGTCGAGTCTAGTAAAATGTTTTGAGTCTTAGTTATATCGGAGAGTAGGTTTCGTTTTTCTCCTCTTCCATGCTCTGGTAAGGTTCTCGACTTAGGAAATCTTAATTCTACTCCTCTTCTTGCTCAAATTTGTTTTTGGATCACACGGGTATTTTGAAATCTATATGATACCGATGAGACGGAGTTCTGTCTTGGTGCCTCCTGTCTGACTTGATTTCTTCCAGGGAGTTGAGCTCCAGGGGATTCTTGTGCACATCACCATCATTCAGATTTCTTAGTATCTCAGAACGAAGGATGTTCGTAATTGCTTCAATACTAGTAGTGGCGAGATAACCTCGATGTCCCCAGTACTGGTGCAGATTGTTCGGGAGTACTACCATACATTGTATCGTTGTGATAACGAGGGTATGTAGTAGATGAAGGTCCGAGATTCTGGTTATGTGTTGACAGATGTGATACACTGGATGGGTTTGTATAGGAGTTGTGTGAAATATTACTCCTTGTATCCGTATACCAGATTGCATGACCAGATATTTCGGGAATTCATAGGTGGGATATCAAGTAGTGACTTATAGGACAATCTTCCTACAGATGCTTGCTGTGAGGTTGGTGTTCGACATTCAGTGGGTATGTTTGTTCACGGTCGTCTTACATCGGTTCTCGTTGTGTCTTAAAGAGTCCGTGTAGCTTGCTACGACTCGGGGATGCTTCGTAAGTCGTGTGCACTACCTTGCACAGGATGGCTACTGTAAATTCGAGCCCGTGCGATCATATCCACGAAGATATCAGATGAAATCTCGATCATACGTTTGTTCCGAGTAGTTCTATCTCATACTTGGTTTGCAAGTGGTCTTTAATCAGATTTTGTCAACAGTCACTTTGAGGAAGCATTCTTACTATTTTGTTCGAGTGCAATCGCTAATATTCCTGTTGAGATATTCCTGCCTGTTGATTCAGCTTTACCTTCCATATTATTCTATGGGCTAATGTGTTGTCCGTCTTCAGGATGGCTCCACCAACTCATCAGAATCCGGGTCGTGAGGGTGCTGAGATGCTGCCACCACCCCCTCCACCTCCTCCTCCACCGCCGCTTCCTCCTGTAGAGGCTTGGCAAGCGGTGATGGCTGCTACAAATGCTAACACTCAGATGCTGATCTAGCTGTTGCAAGAAAGGACTAATCAGCAACAAGGCAACTTCAACCATGGTGGTAATCATTTTGCTACTCTGAGTCAATTCCTGGCAAACCAACCGAAGACCTTCACGTCGTGTGATCAACCGTTTGATCCCGAGGACTGGATTCGGTACATGAACAAACACTTTGAGTGCAGCAATGTCCGTCCAGAGGATTTCATCAAGTTTGCAACATTCCAGCTGAAGGGGCAAGCATCGATCTGGTGGTAGCAGTGGAAGGACTCCAGGGGTGCCAGAGTGATCACTTGGGATGAGTTCTGCAGAGATTTCAGGTCCCACTATATTCCATCTAGCTTTGTGGAGGAGATGCGTGAGAAGTTCAGGCGCTTGAAGCAAGGTGGTAACTCCGTGTACAAGTACAACATCGAGTTCCACGAGCTAGCCCGATATGCCTTGCAGGACATTCCAGATCAGAAGAGAAAGATCTATCAGTTCAGAGGTGGTCTGAAAGAGGATTTGCAGCCAGCCCTCGCCTTGCACAATCCTGATGAGTTCGATAAGTTCTACAACTTGGCTCTCAGAGCTGAGGTAGCTTTGCTCAGGATGGAGATTTCGAAGAAGCGTTTCAGAGGTTCCAGCTCATCTTCCTCAACTCAGGTGGTAAAGCAACAAAAATACTGGGTGTCTCCTCCTCCTCCTCGGCACACGCAATAGTTCAAGCAATCAGGTGGTCATGGTTCTTCCCACCCACCCAACCCAGCTTTCCAGCAGAGGTTTCAGCAACAGAAGCAAGGGAATCCTCAGACACAGTTCCGTCAGCCGGCAGATGTTACTTGTCACAAGTGTGGGCAGAAGGGTCACTATGCCAACAAGTGCGCCTCTCAGCTGCGTCTTCCGCCTCCTCCTCCAGGCAAACCTCCAAGCAATGCTATAGTGAAGTTCAACCCCAGGTCTGCTAGAGTCAATATGGTGAATGCGGCTGAAACAGACAACTCCTCAGACGTGATTATGGGTAATCTCCTCGTTAATGATATTCCTGCTAAGGTTCTGTTTGATTCTGGTGCTTCTCATTCATTCATGTCTAGAATGTTCTTTGCGAGCATGATTGTGATTCTGAGTATTTGAGCAAGGCGTTACGTGTGGTGTCACTCGACACTCTTATGAGCGCCAACAAAGTGGTTCGGGATGTCACTGTCAAGATGGGGGATTATGCTTTTCTGGCTTCTCCTATTGTCCTTGGCAACTCTGATATTGATTTGACCCTTGGTATGGACTGGTTGGCCATGAACAAGGCGTCTATTGATTGTGAAGCTAACTCACTCTTCGGAGGATGTGATTATCTTCGCAGTGCGCGATGACACAATCCGTCTGTTTTCCTTCAATGAGAAGGGTGAGATCTCTCCAATTTCGCAAGTCCCAGTGGTCTGCGAGTATGAAGACGTTTTTTTGAAAGAACTGCCAGGAATGCCTCCGCACCGAGCAGTTCAGTTCGTAATTGAGATTGAACCGGGTACTGAGCCTATGTGCAAACGACCATACAAATTGGGTCTAGAACAGCTGAAGGAGCTAAAGAAACAACTCGATGAGCAGGAGCGTCTGGGTCTGATCAGACCAACCTCATCTCCTTGGGGCTGTGGAGTTCTTTTCGTCAAGAAGAAGGATGGTACGGAACGACTATGTGTCAATTACCGCCCATTGAACAAGAAGACGATTAAAAACAAGTATCCACTTCCTAACATCAATGAGTTGTTCGAGGAATTGAAAGGGGCTAAGTTCTTCTCGAAGCTTGATCTCAGAATGGGTTAATCAGATTCGCATTCGCGAAGAGGACATTCCAAAGACTGCTTTCAGGACAAGCTTTGGCTCGTATAAGTATAAAGTGATGTCTTTTGGTCCGGCCAATGCTCCACCGACCTTCTGTCGAATGATGAATTATATCTTCTCCCCATTCAAGAAGGAATTCGTCTTGCTATATCTTGATGATATTCTGGTCTTTTCAGAAACTGAGGAAGAGCATGAAGAACATCTCAGGCTGGTGCTTGACAAGCTAAGAGAGCATAAGTTCCATGCTAAGTTTTCCAAATGTGAGTTCTGGTTGAAAGAAGTTGTCTACCTTGGGCACATCATCTCTGCCGAGGGCATCAAAGTTGATTCATCGAAGGTGCAGGCCATTGTTGAATGGGAGCCTCCGCAAAATGTGAAGCAACTTTGAAGCTTTCTCGGGCTTGCAAGCTATTGTAGAAGATTTGTTGAGAACTTCTCCAAGATTGCTAAGCCTCTCTCAAGTCTTGTTTAGAAGGGTGTGAAGTATGTCTGGTCTCCAGAGTGTCCGTTGGCTTTCGACACACTCAAAGAGAAGCTCACTTCTACTCCAGTCTTGGTTCCTCCTAATGACTCCAAACATTACCAAGTGTTCTGCGACACCTCTCTTCAAGTTCTTGGTGCAGTGTTGATGCAAGACAAGAAAGTGGTAGCTTATACCTCGAGGCAGTTGAAGCCAAGTGAGAAGAATTACCCCACTCATGATCTTGAGTTGGCGGCAGTGGTACATGCTCTGATGACTTGGAGACACCTCTTGTTGGAACGAAAGGTTGAAGTGTTCACCGTTCACAAGAGTGTCAAGCACATCTTCACCCAGCCTAACCTCAATCTTCAGCAAACTCGTTGGGTGAAAATGCTCCAAGATTTTAATTCGAGCGTTGAGTACACTCCAGGCAAAGCTAATGTCGTGGCAGATGCTTTGAGCAGGAAGGCTTACTGCAATAGTCTCATTCTGAAGCCTCTCCAGCCTGACCTTTGTGAATCTTTCAGAAAGCTCAACCTTCAGTTAGTACCTCGGGGATTTCTTGCAAATCTTCAGATCTCTCCTACCTTGGAAGACCAGGTCCGACAAGCTCAACTTCTTGATGCAATGGTGAAGAAAGTTAAGATTGGCTTGGCAAAGGGAGTTTCCAAATATAAGTGCTCCAATGTTGATGCCAGAGATACATTATTCTTTGAGGATCGTCTTGTCGTTCTGAAAGGTGATCTCGGAAAGGTTGTCATGGAAGAAGCTCATGACTCTCTTCTATCAATACATCGAGGAAGTTCCAAGATGTATCAGGACTTGGAACAGACCTTCTGGTGGACTCGCATGAAGCGTGAGATTGCTCAGTTCGTAAATGAATGTGATGTATGTCGAAGGGTGAAAGCAGAGCACCAATGTCCGGCAGGTCTTTTGCATCCTTTGCCCATTCCTGAGTGGAAGTTCGACCATATTGAGATGGATTTCATCACTGGGTTTCCGAAGTCCAAGAAGGGTAACGATGCCATCTTCGTCGTCATCGACAAGTTGAGCAAAGTAGCTCATTTCCTTCCATGCAAGGAGTTCATCTTGGCAGCTCAGCTTGCAGAGCTGTACACTTCGAGGATAATGTCTTTGCACGGCGTGCCTATGCTGATTTCTTCGGATCACCGATGTATCTTCACTTCCAAGTTCTGGGACTCTTTTCATTCTGCGATGGGTAAGAAGATACGATTCAGCACAACCTTTCATCCTCAGACTAGTGGGCAAGTTGAGAGAGTCAATCAGGTCCTCGAGGATATGCTAAGAGCCGGTGTCATTTCTTTTGGCATGAAATGGGAAGACTGCCTACCTTTTGCTGAGTTCTCTTATGACAACAGCTATCAGGCAAGTTCAGGCAAAGCTCCGTTTGAGATTCTGAATGGCAGGAAGTGCCGTACCCCGCTCAACTGGTCCGAGACCGGCGAGCGTCAGATTCTTGGGAATGACTTGATCGAAGAAGCAAAAGAGATGCGTTGGGTCATTCGGGATAATCTCAGAGCAGCGCAGTCCCGTCAGAAGAGCTTCTATGATAGCAAGCATCGTGACATGTCTTATGAGCTCGATGACTTCGTCTATCTCAAAGTGTCTCCTATGAAGGGCACTCAGCGTTTTGGCATCAAAGGCAAGCTTGCTCCTCATTTCGTTGGTCCTTTCAGAGTTGTTGGCAAGAGAGGCGACCTTGCGTATCAACTTGAGCTCCCTTCAAATTCGCAAATGTGCATGACGTGTTCCATGTCTCTCACCTCCGGAGATGCTTCAAGACTCCCGAGCGCACAGTTGATCTTCAGGATATCGACCTTCAACCCGACCTATCCTATCGTGAGCATCCAGTTGCAGTTCTCAAGACGACTGAGCGCAAGACCCGCAATAAGTCAATCAAGTTTCTCAAGGTGTAGTGGTCACATGATTCCGATAAAGAGGCCACTTGGGAGCGCGAGGATCACCTCCATTCCGAATTCCCAAAGTTCTTTCAGTCCTAGATCCCGGGACGAGATCTTCTTGTAGTGTGGGAGAATTTCTAATGGCCCAGATGTAATTTTCCATATTTGGAATCCTTTCATGTTGGATCCATGTGACTTGCTTATGAGTTGTGATTTCAGGTGTCATCTCTTATGATTTAGGTGTGTCTCCCCTTTGCATATGGCCTTATGATTTCATGTCAAACCTTGTGGTGGTGTTGCTTGTCCAGTGTTGTAGATTTGGTGATGATGTGTTGCTTGTTTTCATGAGTGGGATGTGATGTATGGGTGATGAGGAGGTCAAACCATGCTTGGTTTCAAACTATGTTCCAATAAGAGCTCCTTCTCCTTTTTATTTGGAAAACCCCATGTTGAAACTTGTTTTAAACCTGATTTAAGAATGTTGTTCTTTTAGTGCTATTCCTTGTGGGTTTAGAATGTGTCAAGGGGTTTTAAAACTTGATTTATTTGTGGTTTAAACCTTCAAAACATATTTACTTAAATCTGTTTTGAATTTATTTTTAAATGCCAAAAAATCCTATTTTCATTTTTTTAAATGGGTCATAATTCCCTTATGACCAGGGAATTTTTATTTTAGTTTTGGGTCCACAGTTTCGCCTAGGTAGGATTGTTTGGCTCTGTTTTATTTAAGAAAAGGAAAAACCCTTCCGATTTCTTTTTTGTTTAAGTGGCGGCAACATGGTGGGCTTCCTCCTTCCCGTCGGCCCATCTCCTCTCTGTCAGCGTTAGCGTGGCCTAACCGGTGAACCTTCTTCCTCCTTGCTGTCGTCCCCACTGTATGAATGCTCCCCCACCACCGATCCATCCTGCCCTTGATCCTGCGGCTCCAGCGCGCCTCCCGAGGTGATATAAGCTGCTCGCCGTCCTCTCCAACCCTAGGTCGACCCATTGCCCCTTCTCCTCCCCCTAGCGCCATCAGGAAGGCCCCTCGCGACACCGACGCCATGAGAGGCCTTCGGTGAGGTCGAGCAGCAGCAGATCTTGAAGCCCCTTCGCCCCTTCGACAGCACCAGGAGGACGCGGTGTCTCCGGCGGTGTCGTTCCCGCAGCAAGCAGCCCCTTCTTCCTCGACGTCCACGACGACCTTCGTCCTCCTCTGCTCAGATGAGATCAACTGCAGCCTCTTCTTCCTCTTCGTTGTCTTCTTCCTCCATGTCGAGCCTGTCCTCCTCAACGCGTAGGGTGAGCTAGCCCCCGATCTCCTCCCGTTCTCTGCTAGTAGATCCCCTCCTAGAACCGTTCCAGCGCCACCGTCGTGCTCCTCTGTTGTGTCACCGTCGTGTCGTAGGAACGCCGCAGTAGTGCACCTCTTGGTGTGCTTAGGAGGAAAATGGGTCCCTTTCGAACCCCTCTTCCTCCTCGCCAGCTTGCTTTCCCAATTTGGTCCGTAGCGTCGGCGTTGATCTTCCCCTGTTTCGGTCGCTGTCAACTGTAGGAGTAGGAGAGGGGGGTTACTCGAGAGATTTACCTCCCCCTCTCTGTTAAGTGCCGCGTGTGTAGCCGAGTGGTAGCAGTGGTGTTTTGGCACGAGTGGTCGTGGGTTCGATACCCCAAGGCGCCCCTTTTTAATTTCGGTTTTTTGTAGAACAGTAGCTCGACAGGGAAGCATTTCCTGATTCCCTTCCCCTTTCCGTCGAACGTCGAGTGCTAGTGTAGTGGTGTGTGCGGTGTGGTACTACCAGGGAGACTTGGGTTCGATCCCAGGGTCCTCCGCTTGGTTTTTTTGTTGTTCCTTTTAGTTTTCCTTTTCTTTTCTTTTCTTTTACTTTTGCAGCAAGATTGCTTATGTTAGAATTTAATACCAGGGTAGATCTTCTCCCTGATGTGCTTAGTTACATGCCTGTATGAGTATGTATGGTGTGTATGTGTATAGGGTGGGCATACATGTAGTTGTGTGGGTGTGCACATGTGGTGCATCTGTGTGTGTGTGTGACACACACACATGAGCAAGGTGTCATGGTTTCCTTAGTACCAGGGGTGTATCTTTAAATACCTAGGTATGTGTAGGTGTGTGTAGTTGATCTAGCATGTGTAGGTGCATAGTGAGTGCTTGCATGTATGTAGGTGTGTGGTTGGTGCTTAGGCACATGAGCATGAGTGATAACCCCTCATGGTCACTACTAGGATTGTGTGATGTGGATGCAAGTGTAGGTGATGAGATAGTGAACATCACATGTGATAATGCACTATTTGGCCTTATGGATTTCTATGTAGTTTTTCGATTTAACTTTGTGCCCACATGTTATATGCAAGTACCCAAGTATTATATATTTTTTGGGGTAGAAACTTCTAGGAATGCATTGATGGAATCAGATTTCCCTTTGGAGCACTTCCTGGAAATGCATATTTTTGTCTTGATGCCATGTTTAGGTCCTTATATTAAGTGGTGTTTTGAGCCTATGAGGATGATTCCTTGATGTGGCAGTAGTGGGTGAACCCCTCTAAAGCAAGGTAGTTTTGTTTTGCTCATAGGAGTTTGCATGCATCTAATGTGAGCTATCAAAGTTGACACTTGGCTGAAGATTACAGATTTGTGAAAACCCTGTGATTTTTAGTCTGGGAATCTGCTGATATTTTGTTCCCCTCTTGATTTGGTTGCAAAAGCTCATGTGTTGGGAATCAACACCTGCAACAAACTAAGGTTTGTGAGCTTTTAGATTTATCTAGCTCTCTGCTAAATTTCATGCATTTTCACTTCCTGTAGATATCATTTTGGAGGTTGTCAAAATGCTTCAGAGCATAAGCAGCTGGTGAAAATCGGAGATTTTAACTAAGTCCCAGAAATCTGTTATTTTGTCCAAGTTTGTGACAATAGATTTTCTCATGTGTAATGCCTTTGCAGTAGCTTCTTGCTCAGGCTTGTAGAACTTTTGAATGGCTTTTGCCACATATCTTGTTTGGCTCATTTGGATGGCTATAGGTTCTTTGAATGTTGTAGACAAACTGCTATGATGCTGTTTAGGACAGATTGCATGTTTTAGTTGTTTTGATGCTTGTGTGAGTATTGTTGGTTGTGTGGTGAGATTCTTTGCACCACCCCACTTATATTTGTTTGTTTGATCATGTGGCAACCCGGGAACACCAGAAGAGTGCCATTGGAGTGTGCTTGTGGTGGATTTGAACCGTAGGGCTCCATATCTTGTTTTGTAGTTTCCGGTTGATCCGTAGCTCCGTTCTCAACGTTCTTTATATGCTTTTGCATCGGTTTCTCGTGATGCACCTGTTCATGCCATCTTAATGCATGTCAAGATAGCTTAGTGTGAAGTTCTGTCCAGAAGTTTATCTTCTCTTCTCATGCATATGCAAGTGACTAGAATAGTGATGCATGCTTCATTCTCATCTCATGCATCTTGTTGTATGTTGCATCATGTTGTGTTGGTGTTCATTGGCTGTGGGTAGCACCGGGATCAGATTGCAAGTTCGTGGATTCTGGAGAGTACGTGCAGGACGATCAAGAGCAGTTCCAAGCTCAAGACATCACAGGCAAGATGACCGTGACCTTGATACCGTATCTAGCTTTATTATGCTTAGAATCACGTTTCCTTCGATACATGCTCGCTGCCTACGACTTTTATAATGCCTCTTGTTAATGCCATGAAACCCAAACACCTTCCCCTCCTAGATAATGTTGTTTGGCTAAGTAGGCTTGCTCAGCTTCTAATGATAGCTTTGCTAGTTGCACGTGCCAGCTGTATCATGTGATAACATGAGTATTTTGATATCATTATGATTAAACTCCTATTTAATTAGTGCACCTATATACTTGGTGAATGACGGAAGGCCTAGCCTTTTGCCGGGTGATTTGTTCCGTTATTGCCGCCTTCGTTTCGGCTACCGGTGTTTGTTTCCATAACTGATCGCTCCTAACACGTTCGGGGTTGTTATGGGGACCCCCTTGATAAATCGTATAGTGGTAAGGCTTGTCCAGCAGGACCCAACATTGGTTTTAATTTGCTAATCACCTAATAATAATTTACATAGGGAATAGCTACCCGAGGATTTAATCAAGAACCCAGGCTAGTGCTCCTCATGAGTGTTGGTCCAAACTAGAGTACTATGTGGGGCCAACTCATGGCAACTTTTGTGATTTCTATCCGGCCACTGTACGCGTCGCTCATCCGTCATGTCCTGAGACTGAGATACGCGGCTCTTACCGGGGTCGTCGACACGACGAGAGGTCCTGCTAGATTTGTCTTACCTTAGCGATATATCTTGCGTATAGGAATCCCGGTGAAACTTTGGGTCTCCTCAAAGTTGAGGTTTTCCTCTAAGGAATCCGACGAGATCATGAGATTCGTGATAGAGGATTACTTTGCGGCTCATGGAAGTTTGTGATGGACTAGTTGGAGCACCCCTGCAGGGTTTAAATCTTTCGGAAAGCCGTGCCCACGGTTATGTGGCAACATGGATAATTTATTAACATCCGGTCCTAGATAACTTGAATTAACTCTAATAAAACCGCCAACTATGTGCGTAACCGTGACTGTCTCCTTTGAAGACCTCTCTTCGATCGGGAACATGGTGGGGTTATGTTTGACGTAAGTAGGTGTTCAGGATCACTTAGTGATGACCTAGTCTTCGACCACTCGCGTAGAGCACCATATCATAACTCTGATCTTCGTAAGTTAGCCACCATATATGCTTAGGATGCTGCAACCTAAACACTGAACCTTCCTCACCTAATAACTTGACTAGTTTCGGTACCAAGGTCATCCCATTGCTGAGTCCCCGTGGCTCACAGTTTACTACAACACCTCCAACAGGTACAGGTACGCCCGACGCAGGAGATCCAGATGGCACGCAGCTAGCGTGGCAGTACGATGAGGAGAACGACCGTCTGTACGTGAACTATCCGGAAGACTGAGGCCGTGGTCGTGATCGTGGGCGAGCATGCGGGATATCAGTCTTTTCCTTGTTTCATGTAGCCCGTAGCAGGACTATCTTGTCTGAGTAATTGTGTGGATGTAAACCTTATGTTACTATGTTAGATGGCAAATGTATCCCCTATTTGTCAATCTTAATTTATGTTTCTGCTATGATTCTCTCGCTTGCGGAACGCTTAGATGCGCCTCTTTCCCTTTTGGGGCATCGCCCCCTAAGTAGGAAAGGGCCGCATCTTAGTCGTTACAGGGCAGCACCCAAGCACCGGTCCACCCACATATGAAACTATCAAAGTAGCGAACGCGAATCATATGAACATGATGAAAACTAGCTTGACACAAATTCCCATGTGTCCTCGGGAGCCCTTTACCTCATATAAGAGTTTGTCCAGGATTGTCCCTTGCTACAAAAGGGATTGGGCCATCTTGCTGCACCTTGGTTACTATTGTTACTTGCTACTCGCTACGAATCATTGTCACACAACTATCTGTTACAGATAATTTCAGTGCTTGCAGAGAATACCTTGCTGAAAACCACTTGTCAGTTCCTTCTGCTCCTCGTTGGGTTCGACACTCTTACTTATCGAAAGGACTAAGATAGATCCCCTACACTTGTGGGTCATCAAGACTCTTTTCTGGCGCCGTTCCAGGGAGGTAGGCCTTTGGTAAGGAAACATTTATATAGTGTGCTGAAATTTATTGTCACTTGTCACTATGGAAACTAATCCTTTGAGGAGCTTGTTCGGGGTATCTTCACCTTGAACGGAAGCACAAGGAGTTGCTCCTCAACCTGCTGCACCTACTGAAAATATTTGTTATGAAATTCCTTTGGGTATGCTAGAGAAACTGTTGGCTAATCCTTTTACAGGAAATGGAACATCACATCCCGACTTGCATCTAATCTATGTAGATGAAGTTTGTGGTTTATTTAAGCTTGCAGGTTTGCCCGAGGATGAGGTCAAGAAGAAGGTCTTTCCCTTATCTTTGGGGGATAAATCATTGACATGGTATAGGCTATGTGATGATACTGGATCATGGAACTACAACCGATTGAAATTGGAATTTCATCAAAAGTTTTATCCTATGCATCTAGCACATCGTGATCGGAATTATATTTATAATTTTTGGCGTCGTGATAGGGAAAGCATCGCTCAAGCTTGAGGGAGGCTTAAGTCAATGCTATATTCATGCCCCAACCATGAGCTCTCGAGAGAAATTATTATTCAGAACTTCTATGCTCGGCTTTCTCAGGATAATCGCACCATGCTTGACACTTCTTGTACCGGTTCTTTTATGAAGAGAGATATTGACTTCAAATGGAATTTATTGGAAAGAATTAAATGCAACTCTGAAGATTGGGAGTTTGATGAAGGTAAGGAGTCAGGTATGAATCTTAAGTTTGATTGCGTTAAATCCTTTGTTGAAACAAATACTTTTTGTGATTTTAGCGCCAAACATTGACTTGACTCTGAGATAGTTGCTTCATTGTGTGAATCATTTGCTGCTCATATTAATATCCCTAAAGAGAAGTGGTTTAAATATCATCCTCCCATAGAAGTAAATGTAGTTAAACCCAATCCAGTTGAAGAGAAAGTCATTGCTTATAATGATCCTATTGTTCCTAGTACTGACATTGAGAGACCACCTTTCCCTGTTAGAATAAAGGATCATTCTAAAGCTTCAACTGTGATACGTAGGGGCTACATTAGAACACCTACACCCCTTGAGAAAATTAGAGTTGAACCTAGCATTTCTATTATCAAAGATCTCCTGTCCGACAATGTTGATGGCCATGATATTCACTTCTGTGAAGATGCTGCTAGAATTGCTAAACCTCATACTAGAGACAAACATAGGCCTGTTGTTGGCATGCCTGTTGTTTCTGTTAAGATAGGAGATCATTGTTATCATGGTTTATGTGATGTGGGTGCTCGTGTTAGTGCAATACCTCAATCTCTATATGATGATATTAAACACGAGATTGCACCTGTCGAGATGGAATCTATTGATGTTACTATTCAGCTTGCCAATAGAGATACTATCTGCCCTTTGGGAATTGTTAGAGATGTTGAAGTCTTGTGTGGTAAAACTAAGTATCATGCTGATTTTCTCGTTCTTGCTACCACACAAGATAGCTTTTGTCCCATCATATTTGGCAGACTTTCCTCAATACTGTCAATGCTCATATTGACTGTGAGAAGCAAACTGTCACCGTTGGCTTTGAAGGTGTGTCACATGAATTCAATTTCTCCAAGTTTGGTAGACAACCTCATGAAAAGGAATTGTGTAGTAAGGATGAAATTATTGCCCTAGCTTCTATTGCCGTGCATCCTACTGATCCTTTAGAGCAATACTTGCTTGAGCATGAAAATGATATGCATATGGATGAAAGGAATGAGATAGATAGAATTATCTTTGAACAACATCCTATCCTTAAGAATAATTTGCCTATTGAGCTGCTTGGAGATCCCCCCCCACCAAAGGGTGATCCTGTGTTTGAGCTTAAACAGTTACCTGATACTCTTACGTATGCTTATCTTGATGAGAAAGAGATATATCCTGTTATTATTAGTGCTAGCCTTTCGAAGCATGAACAAAAGAAATTATTGAAAACTCTAAGGAAGCACCGTGCTGCTATTGGATATACTCTTGATGATCTTAAGGGCATTAGTCCCACTCTATGCCAGCACAAAATTAAAACCGATCCTGATTCCAAACCAGTTGTTGATCATCAACGGAGATTAAATCCTAAGATGAAAGAGGTAGTAAGAAAAGAAATACTAAAGCTCCTGGAAGCAGGTATTATTTATCCTGTTGGTCATAGTGATTGGGTAAGTCCGGTGCATTGCGTCCCTAAGAAGGGAGGTATTACCGTTGTCCGTAATGATAAAGATGAATTGATCCCACAGAGGATTATTACTGGCTATAGGATGGTGATTGATTTTAGGAAATTGAATAAGGCCACTAGGAAAGATCATTACCCTTTGCCTTTTATTGACCAAATGCTAGAAAGATTGTCCAAACACACACACTTCTTCTTTCTAGACGGTTATTCTGGTTTCTCCCAAATACCTGTTGCACAATCTGATCTGGAGAAAACCACTTTTACCTGCCCTTTCAGTACCTTTGCTTACAGACGTATGCCTTTTGGCTTATGTAATGCACCTGCTACCTTTCAAAGATGTATGATGGCTATATTCTCTGACTTTTGAGAAAATATTGTTGAGGTTTTCATGGATGACTTCTTCGTTTACGGGTCTTCTTTTGATGATTGCCTCAACAACCTTGATCGAGTTTTGCAGAGATGTAAAGATACCAACCTTGTCTTGAATTGGGGGAAGTGCCACTTTATGGTTAATGAAGGCATCGTCTTAGGACATAAAATTTCTGAAAGAGGTATTGAAGTCGATAAGGCTAAGGTTGATGCGATCGAGAAAATTTGAGACATTACTTTTGGGATGATCCTCACCTTTATAAAGAAGGAGTAGATGATGTTATTAGACGTTGTGTACCTGAGCATGAACAGGGACAGATCCTACAGAAGTGTCACTCCGAGGCTTACGGAGGACACCATGCGGGAGATAGAGCTGCACACAAGGTATTGCAATCAGGTTTCTATTGGCCCACTCTCTTCAAGGATGCCCGTAAGTTTGTCTTGTCTTGTGATGAATGTCAAAGAATAGGTAATATCAGTAAACGTCAGGAAATGCCTATGAATTATTCACTTCTCATTGAACGATTTGATGTTTGGGGTTTTGATTATATGGGACCTTTTCCAAAATCCAAATGGTATACTCATATCCTAGTTGCTGTTGATTACGTTACTAAGTGGGTAGAAGCTATCCCAACTAGTAGTGCTGATCACAACACCTCTATCAGGATGCTTAAAAAAGTTATTTTCCCTAGATTTGGAGTCCCTATATATTTGATGACTGATAGTGGTTCAGATTTTATTCATGGTGCTTTCCGTAAAACGCTTGCTAACTATTAGTCAACCATAGAATTGCATCGCCCTATCATCCTCAGTCCAGTGGTCAAGTAGAGCTAAGAAATAGAGAGATTAAACTAATTCTGCAAAAGACTGTTAATAGGTCTAGAAAGAATTGGTCTAAGAAGCTTGATGATGCACCGTGGGCTTATAGAACTGCTTATAAGAATCCCATGGGCATGTCTCCGTACAAAATGGTTTACGGTAAAGCATGTCATTTACCTCTTGAGCTAGAGCATAAGGCTTATTGGGCAATCAAAGAGCTCAACTTTGATTTCAAACTTGCTGGTGAGAAGAGCTTATTGATATTAGCTCACTTGATGAATGGAGAACTCAGGCATATGAAAATGCCAAGTTGTTCAAAGAAAAAGTTAAGAGGTGGCATGATAAAAGGATACAAAAACGTGAGTTCAATGTAGGTGATTATGTCTTGCTATACAATTCTCGTTTAAGATTTTTTGCAGGCAAGCTTCTCTCCAAATGGGAAGGTCCTTACATTGTTGAGAAAGTATATCGTTCTGGTGCCATAAAGATCAATAACACGGAAGGTAATTTTCCGAGAGTTGTAAATGGGCAAAGAATCAAGCACTATATCTCAGGTACTCCCGTAAATGTTGAAAGCAATATTATTAATACCATAACTCCGGAGGAGTACATAAGGGATATTTATCAGCCTGTTTCAGACTCCGAAAACGAAGAGGTATGTGATTCGGTAAGTAAACCAACTCCAAAACTTTTCCAGTAGCAATTTTTCTACGTTTTGGATTTTTTAGAAAAATAGAAAAAATTAAAGTAGTCCGGAAAGCGCACGAGGAGGCGACAAGCCTGCCAGGCCCGGCCTACCCCCCTGGCCGGGCCTGGGTGGCTTGTGGGCACCTCGTGTGCCTCCCGGACTCCGTTTTCTTGCGGAGTACTCCTTTTGGTTGGAAAAAATTCATTATATATTCTCTCGGAAGGTCTGACCCTCGTATCACGCAAATTTCCTCTATTTTCGTTTCGAGCCTGTTTTTGCCGCAGATTTAGGGCAAGGATGTTGTCTCAGGAATCTGTCGGGGAGAACGATCTCCCTCAAGTCTATGAAGAAGTAAATTCTGATCTGAAAAGAATGGAGGTCATGGAGGCCAAGGAAAGGCTGTTTGAAGAAACTAAGGGCAAAACTAAGGAGGAGAATCCGGCGTCAGACGAAGGGCAATCTGTGCTCAACAAGGAAGAAGCTGAGGAAGAGGATTTTCTTCAGCCCTACCTCCACCTTTTACCTCCATCTTTGATCGAACTCTTGAGGTTATGTGAAATAACTCGTGTTCGTAATACTTATCTCACTCGTGAAGTTGTTTTGCTAGAGAAACATATCACAGAGCTCCAAGGTATAAATCAAAGATTGATGGCCCTCTTGGAATCAAAAGACAGAACAACTCCACCACCATCACCTTCGAAGGAAGACAACTGAGCACGGGTATGGGCAATCCCCTTGGCTTGTGCCAAGCTTGGGGGAGTTGCCCCTGTATCGTATCACCATCACATCTTTTGCTTTTACCTTTTTCTTACTTTGATCCTTTTTGTTTTTATCTTTTTCTAGTAGAATAAAGCTCTTAGTATGTTCTAGGCTTGAGTTTTGCTTTGTGTCACCCCCGATGTAATCAAGTTCGTGAGTCATATAATAAAGAGTGTTTTAGTTAAGGGCCTTGCCTCATGCCATGATCTAAAGAAAAGAATAATAAAAGAACAATAACATGAAAGATCATGTAATGATCTTATGGGAAGTGATGGCTTCACATATAAGAAGAATGTTGATTGAAACTTGTTGCGGGTGGACAAACGTAGACCTTAGTCATTGTTGCAATTAATAGGAATTAATGAAGAAGGAGAGGTTCACATATAAATATATCATCTTGGGCACCATCTATGATTGTGAACAGTCATTAAACTATTACATGCTTAGAAGTAGATGTTGGACAAGTAAGACAACATAATGAATTATGTTTGCTTGGTTCCGAACAATGTTATATGACTAGAGATCCCTTAGCATGTGACGCTTGCTTCCACCTCATATCAGCCAAAACTTCCGCAATAAGTAGAGATACTACTTGTACATCCTTAAACCTTCAACCCAATTTTTCCATGAGAGTCCACCATACCTACCTATGGATTGAATAAGATCCTTCAAGTAAGTTGTCATTGGTGCAAGCAATAAAACTTGCTCCCTAAATATGTATGATCTATTAGTGTGTGGAAAATAAGCTTTGTACGAACCTGTGATGAGGAAGACATAAAAGCGACAGACTGCATAATAAAGTTCTTTATCACAGGAGGCAATATAAAGTGACGTTCCTCCACACTAAGAGATCGCACATCCAAACCTCATAAGCGCATGACAACCTCTGCTTCCCTATGCGAAGGGCCTATCTTGTACCTTTACCTTTTATCCTTAAAAGAGTCAAGGTGATCGACACCAATTCCTTATTTCTCCATTATCTTGGCTAACGTCTTGTGCTAGGGAAAGATCTATATTCATATGTCAACTTGGAAGTAAGTACTCATGAATTATTATTGTTGACATTACCCTTGAGGTAAGTAGTTGGGAGGCGAAACTATAAGCCCCTATCTTTCTCTGTGTCCAACTAAAACTTTGATCTCATGAGTACCACGTGAGTTTTAGGAATTGTAGAAGACGAAAGGATGACTGAGAATGTGGATTTCCTTTACAAGCTCTTATTAGACTCTTTCCGATGTTATGATAAATTGCAACTGCTTCAATGACTAAAAGTTATTGGTTGTTAATTCTCAATAAGATCCTTGATCCATACTTTACTTTGAGAAGGAATTGTCACTTTAGCATAAGATATTATATGACGATATTGCTGTTTTGATTATGATCATGATGCCTGCATGTCCGTATTTTGTTTTACCAACACCTCCTTCTCTAAACATGTGGGCATATTTATTGATCTCGGCATATTTATTGGCCCAGCCTACCCCCCTGGCCGGGCCTGGGTGGCTTGTGGGCCCCCTGTTGCCCCTCCGGCGCTCATCTTTTGCTATATGGAGGGTTTAATTCCAGAAAAAATCAAGAGGAGGCTTTCGGGAGGAATCGCTGCCACCACGAGGCGGAACTTGATCAGAACCAATCTAGAGCTCTGACAGGGCCGTCCTGCTAGGGAAGTTTCCCTCCCGGAGGGGGAAATCGTCGTCATCGTCAAGACCAACACTCCTCTCGTCGGAGGGGACTCATATCCATCAACATCTTCATCAGCACCATCTCATCTCCAAACCCTAGTTCATCTCTTGTAACCAATCTCCGTCTCGCGACTCTGATTGGTACTTGTAAGGTTGCTAGTAGTGTTGATTACTCTTTGTAGTTGATGCTAGTTGGATTACTTGGTGGAAGATTATATGTTCAGATCTTTGATGCTATTCAATACCTCTCTGGTCAAGAACATAATTATGCTTTGTGAGTAGTTGATAACCCACAAGTATAGGGGATCGCAACAGTTTTCGAGGGTAGAGTATTCAACCCAAATTTGTTGATTCGACACAAGGGGAAGCCAAAGAATATTCTCGAGTATTAGCAGTTGAGTTGTCAATTCAACCACACCGGAAAGACTTAGTATCTGTAGCAAAGTATCAGTAACAGAGTAGTGTGATAGCAACAGTAAAAGTAGCATAAGTGACAGCAGTAGCGACAGAGTAACAGTAGCAGCAGTGACAGCAGTAGTGACAGAGTAACAGTAGTAGCAGTGACAGCAGTAGCGACAGAGTAACAGTTGCAGCAGTGACATCAGTAGCGATAGAGTAATAGTAGCAGCATTGACAGCAGTAGCGAGAAAGTAACAGTAGCAGCAGCGACAACAATAGCGGCAAAGTAACATAGCAAGGACCAGTAGGAAAAACTCGTAGGCATTCGATCGGTGATGGATAATTATGCCAATGATATTCATCATGCAACAGTTATAACACAGAGAAATATGTAACTAGCTCCAGTTCGTCAATGTAATGTAGACATGTATTCCGTATGTAGTCATACGTGCTTAGGGAAAAGAACTTGCATGCCATCTATTGTCCGTCCCTCCCGTGGAAGCGGGGTCCTAATGGAAACTACGTGATATTACGTTTCTCCTTTTAATAGATAACCGGAACAAAGCATTAGCACTTAGTGAATACATGAACTCGTCATACTATGGTCATCTCCGGGAGTGGTTCCGGCTATTGTCACTCCGGGGTTGCCGGGTCATAACAAATAGTAGGTGACTACAACTTGCAAGATAGGATCAAGAACACATATATATTGACGAGAACATAATCGGCTCAGATCTGAAATCATGGCACTCGGGCCCTAGTGACAAGCATTAAGCATGGCAAAGTAGTAGCAACATCAATCTCACAACATAGTGGATACTAGGGATCAATCCCCGTCAAAACTAACTCGATTACATGATAGATCTCATCCAACCCTTCACCGTCCAGCAAGCCTACGATGAGATTACTCACGAACGGTGAAGAGCATCATGGAATTGGTGATGAAGGAAGGTTGGTGATGGCTATGGCGACGATCTCCCCTCTCCGGAGCCCAGAACGGACTCAAGATCTGCCCTCCAGAGGAAGAAGAGGAGGTGGCGGCGCCTCCATATCATAAAACGCGATGAACTCTTCTCCTTGATTTTTTTCCGGATGAAAGGGACTAAATAGAGCTGGAGTTGGAGGCGGTGGATCTCTGAGGGCCCCACAAGCCTGCCAGGCGCGGCCAGGGGGGGCCCGCGCCTGGTGGGTTTGTGGGCTCCTCGCCCCACCCCTCCGGTTGATTCTTGTGCCAGTATTTTTTATATATTCCACAAAAAATACTCGTAAATTTCCAGGTCATTCCAAGAACTTTTATTTCTGGGCAAAAACAACACGATGGCAATTCTGCTGAAAACAACGTTAGTCTGGGTTAGTTCCATTCAAATCATGGAAATTATAGTCCAAAACAAGGGCAAAAGAGTTTGGAAAATTAGATACGACGGAGATGTATCAACTCCCCCAAGCTTAAAGCCTTACTTGTCCTCAATCAATTTAGTTGACAAACTGAAAGAGACAAAAGAAAAACTTTTACGAACTATGTTTGGTCTTGTTGTTGCAATTATGTCTAATTCATATCCAGAATTTCAGCAAGATCATAAATAAACCACATAAGCAATGACATCTAGGTCTCATGGTAAACTCATATCAATGGCATAATCAACTAGCGAGCAATAATAATAAGTCTCAAACGTCAACACTTCAATCAAAACAATCATGAAGCAATATGAAGAGATGGTCTCTCGCTAGCTCTTTTTGAGACTGCAAAACATAAATGCAGAGAATCTTCAAAGACCAAGGGCTGACTGAACATTGTAATTCATGGCAAAGAAGATCCAGTCACAGTCATACTCAATCTCAATTAAAAGCAAAGCATAAAAATGACAGAGGTGCTCCCTAATTGGTGCTTTCATAAGAAGAGGATGACTCAACAGAAACATAAATAGATAGGCCCTTCGCAGAGGGAAGCATTGATTTGCAGAGGTTCTAGAGCTCAAGCTTTGAAAACAAAGATAATAATTTTGGGTGGCATGCTTTCATTGTCAACACAATGACCAAGAGTTTTCACCATCTTCCATGCTACACATACTATAGGCGGTTCCCAAATAGAAAAGTAAAGTTTTGACCCCCCCACCACCGATCAATCACACTCCACGACTAGCCGAATACTCGGGTGCCGTCCATACCAACAACAATCCAGGGGGAGTTTTGTTTGCAATTATCTTTTCGATTTGAGCATGGAACTGGGCATTCCAATTACCGGCCCCTTTCTCGTGAATGATAGTGAATAAACACGTATCGAGGATAACACGCCGAGCATGGAAGATACTGACCGCCCCTTGTCACCACATGAGCGGTTCAGGCATGCAAAACAGATTATTTCTTGAAGGTTTAGAGAGTGGCACATGCAAATTTACTTGGAACGGCAGGTAGATACCGCATATAGGTAGGTATGGTGGACTCATGTGGAACAACTTTGGGTTTATGGAAGTGGATGCACAAGCAGTATTCCCGCTTAGTACAAGTGAAGGCTAGCAAAAGACTGGGAAGCGACCAACTAGAGAGCGACAACAGTCATCAAAATGCATTGAGATTAACCAACATTGAGTGCAAGCATGAGTAGGACATAAATCACCATAAACATGAATATCATAGAGGCTATGTTGATTTTTTTCAACTACATGCATAAACATGCGCCAAGTGAAGCCACTTAAATTATTCAAAGGAGGATACCATCTTATCATACTATATCTTAATCATCTCAAAATCCATGTTGGCATCCAAGAGAAACCATTATAAGCTCCTAGCTAATTAAGCATGGCATCAGAAACTATGATCTCTAAGTTGTCATTGCAAACATATTTACAAAAACAAAATAGATCGTGTTCATACCAGCTTTTCCAGGCTCAGTCACTTCATCATATATCGTAATTATTGCCTTTCACTTGCACGACCGAATGATGTGAACAATAATAAGAGTGCTCGTGCATTGGACTAAGCTGGAATCTGCAAGCAAACACAAAGGAGAAGACAAAGTAATATGGCTCTTTGACAGATAAACAGATATGCATGCGAAAGCCACTAAACATTGGAACCATGGTCTTCTACCTTGACCCAAAGAAAAAGAAAACTATTTACACGGGAAAGCTCCCAACAAGCAAAAGAAGAACGAGAAATCTTTTTGGATTTTCCCAAACTAGACAAACACACGAGAAGAAAACGAGAAAAAGAAATAAACTAGCATGTATGATACAGTGGCAAAGTGTGAACACCGACTATCAAAGTGAAAGTGTGAGCAAGAATATAAGGTCAGTGAGAAACACGTACTCCCCCAAGCTTAGGCTTTTGGTCTAAGTTGGTATACTCCCAAGGTGGGAAGTAACCGTCTCCGGGGTACTCTAGAGTGTACTGAGGGTGCCACTGCTGTGTGAGCTCCTCTGGCTCCAACAGATAAACTGACGTTTGGTACTCGACTGGTAGCTCGGGCACGGGCGCCTGTGGTGGTGCTATGCCCCAATATGCGTAGATGTCCGAGGGCATAATAATGTACCTTCCTAGATGAAGATTGAACAAAGAAGGAGCAGGCAAAGTAATAGTCTCACGAGTACCCTGACTAAATACCAGGTTATAAATCATCCTCTTATTTATATCTTTATCAAGAAAGTCATGGCGAACCATGCTATCATAATCTAGATATCTCTCAGGAAGAAGAATCTCTTCTTCCTCGTGCAGTCTAATAGGTATATCAAAATGTCTAGCAAGACGGGTAGCATAGATACCTCCATAAACAACGCCTTTAGAACGGTTCGTGTTCAACCGTTGTGCTACTATAGCGCCCAAGCTATAAGTTTTATCATTATAAAGTGCTTCGTGCAAAACCGCAAGATCTGGGGAGCTAAGAGCCCCAGCTTTCCCATGGCCAATCAACCATTTTCCCACGAATAATGAGAAGTACCGAAGCATGGGAAAATGTATGCTAGCAGCTCTAGCGCAAGACACTCCTCTCTCCTCTCCTACAACAATAGTATCTATGAAAGCCTCCAAGTCCCGTGGATGAGGTTCATGAATATCCCCAACATAAGGTAATTTGCAAACATTGCAAAAATCATGAAGTGACATGCGCTGGGGGATATCAAATAACTTGAACTCAACCATAGGAGGACTCTTCCTTGGATAGAAATTAAAGCTTTGCACGAAAATATTAGTGAGGAGGAGGTATTGCGTACAATTATCGCTTGCGTTCTCCACCAAGTAGTAAAAGTCCTCATAAAGTCCGGCGGCGCGTAGAAACATATCGCTTGGCCACTCGCACGCTCGAACTTCTGCAACTCGGGGGACCGATACTTGGGTTTCTTCTTCTCATTTTCATCATCCTTGGGGTCACGGCTTGAAGAGCCTCTTAAGAACCTCCTCATCTTTCCCTTTCCTTTCTCCGAAATTTTCTGAAATTTTTAGTGACTCTAAGGAAAAGTGAACAAGGCTCAACGAAACTCATAGCAACTACTCCGACAAGTGCCTAGAGGCCATATCACGCATCAAAACTACTTGGGACCAGCTAAAATTAGCATGCAAAACTCAAGAACAGGGTCACCAAGGCAGCAAAAATACGCGACGTATAAGGCACTAGAGAAAAAACTAATTGGACCAATGGAGGAGTCACATATCAAGGAGCAATTTCCCCAAAACAGTTTGGTGAATGGGGCTTTGCACAAGGAGATCGAAAATCGCAGCAAGAAGAGCAAGAACACGGGTTTGAGCTGCGGGATGATTTTTTTCTGGAGGTAGGAGAAGGAGATGGTGTGACATCCTCGACTTTTGCTACAGTAAATATTGTAATTAAGCTACAGTGATCACCCGCAAATGATGCCACATCATCGAGAATTACCGTCGTTGACCCGCATTGAATTTCTATCTGGATTCAGAAGTTGAAAACAAAAGAAAAGTATATTTATAAATTAATACTAACTATTAAAGAAAGAAAGTATTAAAAATAATAATGATAAAAGAAAAGAAATTAAAAATAAAAGAAAAAATAAATTCGAAAGAAGAAATAATAGAAAAGGAAAACAAAACAAAACAAAACAAAAAAAAAGAAAAAAGAGGAAACCCCCCCACCCCCGTGGCCGACTGGGCCAAAGTGGCCCAGCCGAGCCAGCCCACCCCGCACCCCTCTCAAACCCTAGGGCGAGGGAGCCCCTCCCCTGCCTCGCTCCCTCCCTCCCCCTTGCGCCGCCGCCAGGGGCTCCTTTCCCTCGTGGGGGGCCCCACCCCCACCGACACCCCTCCCTCTCGTAACCCCCTCCCCACGAGAGGCTCTCTCCCTCCCAGTTCCCCCACGCACCAGACCCCCCATGATCTCCCTATCCCACCCCGAGCCCTCCTCTCCACCTCGCTCCCACCCCGGCCGGCGAGCTCCCCCCCACCGCCGGCCTCTCCCTCCACCGGCCTCTTCCTCCCCACCCCGAGGCCTCCTCCTCCCCTCGTGCCTCACCTCTCCCCGCCTACCCCCGTTCACCCAACCCCGTCGGCCCCCAGACCCGTCCTCTCCCTCGGCTCCTCCACCCACCTGAGGGACCGAGCCCCACCTCGCCTCCCAGTCCCCGAGGAGCCCCGCCGGCCGAGCTCTGCTGGTTCACCCCCGTCGGCCGACCGCCTCTACCCCCACCACCCCTTCCTCCCGCTCGGTCCAAGAGGGACCGGGCAGGGAGACTCCTCCTCCTCGTCACGCCGGTTGGCCACCTCCAGGAGGCTTCTCCGGCGACCGTCACCACCATCATCACCGCGCCATCACGACCGCCGCCTCCACCTTCCCGCGAACTCCAGCTTCATCGGGCCGTCTCATCAACGTTGGTGAGCCCCTCCTCGGGCTCCTCCCAGCATCGCGTTCCCCTCACCGTCCCGGTTCCGTTCCGCTAGGAGGAGTTGGCGTTTGACTCCGGTAGGAGGAGTTGAAGTTGGCTCTCTCCTATGTTGAGTTAGCAGAGAGAACTCTCTGTTGTGTTCTGTGTTGTCTGTTAACAGAGAGAGATGAGAGTATGAGAGTTAAATAAAATAAAAACAAATGATGTATTCCGTATATATGAATGTATGTATGTATGAGAGGCGATGTATGTATTGCGTATATAGGTATTTGGAGGAATACGATATTTGCATGTTTATATCTATGAATAAAATCGAGTATTTGGCCTAAGGTCACTTACCAGTGGGGCCAACGCACCCGCTATCTATGACAGGGAGGCCCCACGCGATAGTTAAAATAAAAATAAAGATAATGTTAATGCTTTTATTAAATAAATAAATAGATACATATTAGTTAAATTAATTAATTGGATAATCAGAATAATGAGAGAATGACACGTGGGTCCCCCCACTAAATTAATCTGATTAATTAATATTTAATCTTAATTAAAACTTGTGCCTATGACGTTCGGGGCCCGCTGATCAGTTGACCAGTCAACTGTTGATATCAGCATGACATCATGCTGATGTCATAATAGCTTTTTATTAAATCATTTAAATCTGTTTTAATTCCTAATTATTGAATAAAACTTTAAAAATTAAAATTAGATAATCCGTAAGTTAGATCAAAATATTTTCAACATGAAAGTTGATCAGCAGAACGAGACGAACCCGGATACACGGTCCATTCGTCTGTCGCGCGTCCCTAGCATAGCAAACATGGAACTTTTCCATCGTTTCCAGTATGACCGGTAGTAGCCCGAGACCCGGAAAATATCGTCAGATATTCTTCCGACCCGTCTATGACGGATGTTGCTGCGTTAGCTCATGTCTAGCCTGCATCTTGCCATGTCATGCTTTGTGTTGCACCGTTGCTATTATTTATTGTTTCTTCCCCCTCTTCTTACCGGTAGACCCGAGACTGACGCTGCTGCCGGGTACATCTACGACCCTGCCGATCAGTCCTTTGCCGTAGAGCAGCAAGGCAAGCAAACCCCCCCCCCTTGATCATTCCTATATCGCCTATGTCTTTCTTCCTACTGCTTGCATTAGTATTTTGCTATTGTTGTAGTTAGCTCCTATATCTGATGCATAGCCTGTTTTTGATGAACTGCTACTTTCAGTCCTGTACCTTTAATATGCCTAGTATAGGTGGAGCAGTCATCCCCTCTGACCCCGTAGTTCAGTTGCCCCGCTTGTTTTCAATCTCGATCCCTGACCGACGAGCCAGACCCGACACAGCACATACACCCCCCTTCGTTGTACGACGCTACAGAGATACTATCGGGTACCGAGGGTGACACCTCGCTAAGTACTCCTGATGACATCTCTGTAGTATAGCTAGTCGGTCGTGGTTATCGAGGGTGATTCCTCTTTCACCATTCCCGATGACGCCTCTGTCGTGCAACCCCTCAAGTGTGGGACCCCCGAGGGTGATTCCTCCAAACCCACCTTGACGGGTACATCGTTCGGAGTCCAACGAGGGTGATACCTCGGATGCCCCCCCCCCCGCCGATGTTACAACCACACAGTTACTCGACCATGTTACTGGGATCTTCGGTGATTAGTTGTAAGACGGGTGGATTCCCGTGAGATTGTGTTGTTGGCCTAATTAAAATGTTAATGGATATGGGTATTTGATCTGTGTTGGTCGGAGACCTTTTCGCACTAACCGGCTACGCGGGAAGAATTATGGGTACTCGGCGTCGCGTATCAGCCGAAGCTTTTCAGATGCCAGCAATGTAGCGGCGCGCGCCCGAGTGGTCCCGAGATGCATCGCTCTTGTGATTAAGGGATGCTAGGACTGACGTTGGCTGCCCACGCCACGTGCAGGAGCGCGAAGGGGAACTGGGCCCATGAACCCTTTGTGCTTAGGAGTTAGACCGGCGGGCTGGCCTCTCTGATTAGTCTTAGGTGGGGCTGCGACGTGTCGATATTCCGAGGCCGGGCAGGACCCAGAAAAGTATGTCCGGCCAGAGTGTTATCGAGCGTGACGGGACATGTGGTGCACCCCTGCAGGGATGAAAATTTAACTATTCGGATAGCCGTGTCCACGGTTACAGGACGACTTGGAGTTGTGCCCCGATCTTATACAACTATAATTGTTACTTAACTAGAATTAGTTAGCCTCGGGATTGCTTCCTCGCAGGGAGTCGAGGGAGGATCTTTAGGCGTGCCCTCACTTTAATATTGCTGCAACAATATGATTATTAATGTGTTACCCCTGTTCTACTCTCGTCTATTGCTGCAAGACCCTGAAGATGCTAGTCTTCGATAGGACTAGGCCTTCTCTCTCTATTCTCGCATTGCTGCAGTCAGTCCACATATAACCCCCCCTTCTTTGATACTGATGCATAATTAGAATAGTTCTGATGTAAGACTTGCGAGTACTTTGGACGAGTACTCACCGCTGCTTTGCTCCCCCTCTTGTCCCCGCGATCCGTTGCTGCGACCAGATGATGGAGCCCAGGAGATGGAGGTCCCCGCCACCGACGACTGCTACCCCGACGGTGCCTACTACTACGTGGAGGCCGCTGATGATCAGGAGTAGTTAGGAGGTTCCCAGGCAGGAGGCATCGCCTCGTTCGATCGTGTTCCTTTTGTGCTAGCCTTCTCTAAGGCACCCCATGTTTTATGTCTGTACTCAGATATTGTTGCTTCCGCTGACTCGTGTGTTTATCGAGCTTCCGTATTCTAGCCCTCGAGGCCCCTGGCTTGTAATATGAAGCTGATGTTATTTTATTTGTGTCTAGAGTTGTGTTGTGATATCTTCCCGTGAGTCCTTGGGTTTGATCGTACGCATTTGCGTGTATGTTTAGCGTATGATTAAATCAAGGGCGTCACAGATGGGAGCTGGAATAAGTGGAGGGGGGACACATGGGCCCCATAAGCCTAGTAGGTGCGGCCAGGGGGGTGCCAGCGCCTCCAGGGCTTGTGGCCCACTGGTGCATCCCCCTGACTAGCTCACCGTCTTAGAATTTTTCAAAAATTCCAAAAAAATCATACTTGATTTTTACGACATTCGGAGAACTTTTATTTACGGGACACTTTTCTACGGGCTGTGTCGTGGTTTTTTCACGGCAGATGTCCTCGTGAAAGGACTTAATACTAGAGCCATCGCACCTTGGTGTCGACTCAAAGGGGTTAAGCGGGAGAGACACGACGATTTACCCAGGTTCGGCCCCTCGAGAGGAGGTAATAGCCTACTTCCTGCTTTTGTGTGTATTGATGTGGATTCGATTACAAGGAGGGTGTAATTCGCCAAACCTAGCACTCGATGATTTCTAACCTCCCCTCTGTCCCCCGGGACTCGCCTTTATATATAGGTCGATCCCCTAGGGTTTACAAGGATTCTTTCCTTCCTACAACTCGTGACCCCTGTGGTCTCTAAGTCGCCATCTTCGGAAGCTTGGAGACCTTCCAAGAGCCACAACCGTCATACGACCTTGATTCGGACAAAACGAGGCCCAACTAAATGTTTGGGTGAATCGCCCAATGGATAACCCGACCCAACTAGGGCGGGTCATCCACAGGTAATATCCCCAACATTAGGCCCCAAATTGACTTGAACTTTTCTTTTTCATGCCAATACCTTTGCTCCATTGAAGGCGATTCATCCCTCATTTTCCTTCATATGTCAGAAATTGTACACCCGCTATTGGGCACTGAAAATCCCTTAAGTCGCCAAACCATTACTGATTGGCCTCTTCTTATTCCTCGATTTTCGGGAAGACAGTCACAACCCCAACAGATCTTTAGCGCATCGTTATCCCGAAATCTTCGGCACACATTTATAGCGAATCTTTTTATCCCCCGGCGGTTCCCGCTCACGGCGCCTCGATTCCAGCACCTGCCTTGATAAATAGGCCAGGGGGGACAGAACTGGTGCTTCCCACCTACCAGTCCTGTCACCTTCCTCCCCACCTGCGCAGCGAGAAAACCTCATCGCCCCCGAGGAATCCGCCGCCGACCGTGCTTTCGGCCTTCACGCAAGGAGCTTCGGCGCCGCCCGTAGGCTTTCGCCGTCGTCCAGTCTCGTGCCGCAACGAACACATCCGCCGTCGTCGTCGTCGACTGCATCGCTGTCGACCACCTCGCCATTCACCACGAACTCTGCCGCCGCCGAAGACCTCTGCGCTCGACGGGACGCCCGTGCTTCTCCAACAAACTCCATCACCGTCGGCTCCTTTTACCCGAAAGCATCAGGTTAGGCCTCCGCCCATTTTTAGGAGTAGATTCAATCTCCGCTTGAAACTCCAGCCGTTGCCATGTTCTTGATGCTCCTTGCGTACAGATGCCGCTTACTCTGAACCGATCAGCATGAATGTTGATAGGATAGCTAATGTTTCGAATACCTTTACTTATCCGCCTTTACTTGTGAATCTTTGAAAATAATGTTTTCACCAAGCGAAGGGCGTCATCTGATAATAAACTGCTGCGTCCAGTCATTTTTCTTAGGTTTTCTCGTCTGCCTGGTAGATCCACTCTTTACTTACTGTTTGCAAAAAGTTGTTTATAGTCTTCATACCCTGGCACTTCAAACGAACGCCTTTACCATCTTTAGAACGTAGCCCTTGTGAATAGCCACACTCCGTAAGTCGCCATAGTGACCCAACTCGGTCCTTTGATCTGGCGGGTCAAACCCTTCCTTAATCAAAGTACTCGGCGAGTCAAATGAACTGATTTCATCCCATACAGTAGATGTTCAAGGCATGTAATTTCATACTTTACTTATTTGTAGCATGGGCGCCGTCTTCAAAAGTGACTGGCTTCCTACCAAGGTCGATGACACCATATTAGCCGATTATGTGAAAACGGGCAGCTTGGATCCTCAGGACGTTATTGGCTGGCGCACCGGGTTCGGAGAAGATCTCCCTAACCCCAAAGAAGGGGAAATAGTCGTTTTTGCTGAACACCTGGAGCGAGGTTTTAAGCCGCCCGGATCAAAGTTTCTTAGGGACGCCATGAATTTCATGAACGTCCGCCTCCAGGATTTGGGACCCAATTCCATAAGTAACTTGTGCCAATTCCAAGTTTTCTGTGAGGCTTATCTGCGGATTGAGCCGCCTGTTCCTTTATTCTGGCATTTTTTCCATCTGAATCGCCAAACGGAATTCCACAACGGCCCCAGCTTGGAACTCGGCGGCGTCAATGTCCAACGCCGCAGGGATAGCCCATTCCCCTCACTCGCCATGCCTAGCCATCCCAAGGTTGGGGCGAGTCTTGGTTTTACTGTCAAGAGACGTCTCCTGCCGGCGAAAACAAACTTCTGGGCTACAGGCCAACTCGCCTTCCGACCAACTTCAAGCTTCCAGACAAGCTCACCGAGGAGGAAGAATCGGAATTCATCCCGATACTGTCTGAATTAAGATCCTTGACGAACAACAGCCTTACTGGGGTCGACCTAATCCGCTGTTGGGTCGAATGGCGTATCCTCCCTCTGAGCCGCAAGGAGAGTCTGATGTGTGAATTTGATGGCACCCTGGATCATCCTCAATGTTATTTCTATACGACTTTAACAGAAAAGGACATTGTTACCATTATTTAAAAGCTGACTGGCGAGCCTGCGGGAAAATGCGGCCAAATCAGCCTCAAGCCTTTCTGCAAAATTAACCCGGCGCCCAAGGTGAACAAACCTAACCCGCCTTTGGTCTTTACTCTTTATGCTTCATTTGTATTGTGGTTTCGTAACATATGCCATTTCAGAAAGGCGATAAGTTCTGGTCCAGGAAGCCCAAAAGGCCAGCCATGAAAAATGTTAAGCCGCCCTCCAAGAAAACCAAGGGTAAGGGCAAATCTACTGCGGCTGAGCCATCCGAAGTCGATGAATCTCAAGTAGGCGATGCACTTTCGGAGGTACAAATTCGTCCTCTTTTCACTCGCCATCCACTACTGTTAACCTTTGTATTTATATCTCTCCCTCTCCTTGTAATAGAATGAAGAAAACGAAAGCCAGGAGGACTCTGTTGAGGTAATTTCTGTTTCCTCCGATTCATCTCGTTCTCCTCCTAAGCCGGCCAGGCGAATTTGTGGGAAAGTTCCCTTCTCACATCCAAATGCTTGTTTGGACCCAAATTTCTTACTGAAGAAAGCACAGCATACCTCAAATCGGAAAACACGAAGTCACTCCGGCGATCTGGTATCCGGCTTACCAGCAACGAACAAAAGGAAACCAAACGAGGTGCTTTATGAATAACAATTCTTCATGTCTCTTTGGATCACGCTTGTAACCCAGCTGTATTATTGACGTATAATTCTTGCAGGATTCTCCTCCCACATATGGCGAGTCAGTGATGTCGACACTTCCACCAATGATTCGAGTTCCAGGGTAAGTCTTTTGATAACCTTGCTTTGAATCTTGAGAGTAATGAACTTTCAGTTCCTTAATGTGCTTATTCCCACTTTTTAGGGCACAAGCCAAGAAAAGGAAAACCAGTGGATCAACTCCTGTCGCAACTTCAGAACCCATTAAAGAATCAACTCCGATTCAAGACAACCCGGATCAAACTGAGCCTGAAAATCAAATGGATCTTCTTGAGTCGCCGAAGGAAACAATGGATACCCCTAAGCCGCCAAGTCCATTGATGACAACAGAAGACCCAGATGCTGTGGTTATTACTGGTACCGACTTTTCTAAGCCGGCGGCAACAATTTTGTCCAAACATGTAGCATCCTCCTCTCAAGCCATTCCCGAGTCTAAGCTCTCCAAAGCGAAGCTTTCCGAATATGAAAATCTGGAGTTTAAGGAACTCTGCTCTGGCTTTGCAAGTCGTCTGGAGGCGAGCTATGAGATGGAGAAAAGCCTGCTGCGGATGTTAAAAAATAAACATGAGGTAAGTTTTGTTATACTATATTATTCCCATTAACCCCCAAGGGCTGGGTCATCAGTAAAAAGATGAGCCGGGTCTTGAAAAATTTAGAAAAACTTTGCGACCAGTAACCCCCAAGGGCCGGGTCATCAGTAAAAAGATGAACCGGGTCTTGAAAAATTTAGAAAAAAAAACTTTGCGACCAGTAACCCCCAAGGGCCGGGTCATCAGTAAAAAGATGAGCCGGGTCTTGATTTTGTATAATTTCATCTGAAAAAATTATACATTAGCCCCCAAGTGTCAGGGATATTGCTTGCAGTAGTTCTGAGACTTGCCCTTATTTTGTACTTTCAACAGGAAACTCTTGCTCAGACCGAATCGGCGCTGGGCGATTTAAAGAAAAACTTATCTGGTAAACAAGACGCCCGAGCTAAGTCGGAGGAGAGATGTCAATTGGCCTTGGCCGAACTGGAGAAACTCAAGGCCGAGTTGAAAAGAGCTCAGGCTGACCAAGATGCCGCCGTGAAAAGAGCAGAGAAGGCTGAAGCCAGGCTGGCCACTGTACAACATGAATTGTCCGGCTTGAAGCGTCATATCTCCAACATGACGCAAGCCGTCTTCGGTAAGCTTACTTAAACTTTTGATCTCCTTTTTTTTAAATAAGTCTTATCATAAGTCGCTGATCATCCTGATTCCTTGCTCAGGTCCGAGAGCCGCCAACCTTCAAGAAGACCGCGTGCTGATGCTGAAGGCGATTTACACGCTGACAGAGCAATTGTACACAGGCAGTGTCTTGACTGTTAAAGCTGTGATGGGTGCCAAAGAACCTATAACTTCCATAAAGAAGGTGCTTGGCTGCTTATCCACACTTCCCCCTCAGATTGGCGAGTTAACTCTGTCAGCCGCCCGAAAGGGTGTTCTGACTGCCCTGAGTCGCTGCTTGGCGTATGCTCCAGAAATCAACCTGGAAGAGGTAGCAGCAGGCTTTCCTCAGCTTAAAGACGATGGGTCAGAATTTGTTGAAGAGGACTATCAACGTGTCGTCAAGGACTCCCGGTTGGCAGCAACCCAACTCGCAGCAAGCCTTGATTTATCAAAGTATCAGGCGGCTTATGATAGCAAATACAAGAAAGTCAACCCGCCAACCTTTGTGACCACCAGTCTAACTCCTCGGCGACCCAAGAACCCTTTCGACTTGGAAGCAGACCTGGCATCAATCCTGACTGATGAAGATGACTTCGCAGCGTTGGCTAAGTGCAACTGGGTACTGGGCGACTTGCAAATCGAAGTCGGCCAAAGCTCACATCAGGATGATCCTAAGGCGCCAGCAAAATAAACTTTATTGATTTCGGCCTCAGAGCCATGTAATATGTCTTTTTTTCATAAGTCAGTACTGTTTTGGTGATACCCTTTGCAAGAATCTTTATATCGCCCTTAAGGAGATTTGAAATATTTGACCCGCCTTTATAAGAATCATTTATGATGCTTAATTTGCCATGGATGAAACAGTTCTGATCATCCTCCTGACTTAAGCTTTGAAAATAGCATATGTGAAATCAAACAAACGATAAATATTTTCAATAGGTGTCAGAAAGAAAGGCTTAAAAACCCTCGAGGCTATGCCACGAAGAAAAAATAGCAACAACAATTTCGTCGGCTCATAAGGTCGCGACAGGATGAGGCGAGTCAGAAAGCTCGTGCACACACCCTAAATGCAAGTTTCGTCGGCTCATAAGGTCGCGACAGGATGAGGCGAGTCAGAAAGCTCGTGCACACACCCTAAATGCAGGTTTCGTCGGCTCATAAGGTCGCGACAGGATGAGGCGAGTCAGAAAGCTCGAGCACACACCCTAAATGCAGGTTTCGTCGGCTCATAAGGTCGCGACAGGATGAGGCGAGTCAGAAAGCTCGAGCACACACCCTAAATGCAGGTTTCGTCGGCTCATAAGGCCGCGACAGGATGAGGCGAGTCAGAAAGCTCGAGCACACACCCTAAATGCAGGTTTCGTCGGCTCATAAGGTCGCGACAAGATGAGGCGAGTCAGAAAGCTTGAGCACACACCCTAAATGCAGGTTTCGTCGGCTCATAAGGTCGCGACAGGATGAGGCGAGTCAGAAAGCTCGAGCACACACCCTAAATGCAGGTTTCGTCGGCTCATAAGGTCGCGACAGGATGAGGCGAGTCAGAAAGCTCGAGCACACACCCTAAATGCAGGTTTCGTCGGCTCATAAGGTCGCGACAGGATGAGGCAAGTCAGAAAGCTCGAGCACACACCCTAAATGCAGGTTTCGTCGGCTCATAAGGTCGCGACAGGATGAGGCGAGTCAGAAAGCTCGAGCACACACCCTAAATGCAGGTTTCGTCGGCTCATAAGGTCGCGACAGGATGAGGCGAGTCAGAAAGCTCGAGCACACACCCTAAATGCAGGTTTCGTCGGCTCATAAGGTCGCGACAGGATGAGGCGAGTCAGAAAGCTCGAGCACACACCCTAAATGCAGGTTTCGTCGGCTCATAAGGTCGCGACAGGATGAGGCGAGTCAGAAAGCTCGAGCACACACCCTAAATGCAGGTTTCGTCGGCTCATAAGGTCGCGACAGGATGAGGCGAGTCAGAAAGCTCGAGCACACACCCTAAATGCAGGTTTCATCGGCTCATAAGGTCGCGACAGGATGAGGCGAGTCAGAAAGCTCGAGCACACACCCTAAATGCAGGTTTCGTCGGCTCATAAGGTCGCGACAGGATGAGGCGAGTCAGAAAGCTCGAGCACACACCGTAAATGCATGATTCTGTCGGCTCATAAGGTTGCAACAGGATGACACAATTGCTCTGTAATGAAGAAGCCCCCAAGCTAGGGAGTATTTGTAACTTTATTACTTCATAATGAAATTGAAAAACTTACAAAGTGTAGAGCTTAAGAGCTCAAGTGTAATAAGGCCGCAGGTGGGCAATATTCCAGGGGCGAGTTGACTCAGCCTCTGTGGTTGGCCGATTAGGCCGAAGATCCACCAAATAATAAGAGCCATTGTGGAGATTCTTGCTGATGACGAACGGCCCTTCCCAAGGTGGTGACAGCTTGTGCATGCCGACTCGATCTTGTATCAACCGAAGAACCAAGTCGCCTTCCTGAAAAGTCCGACTCTTAACCCGGCGACTATGGTAACCCCGCAGATCCTGCTGGTAGATAGCCAAACGAGCCGCAGCCAGGTCACGCGCCTCCTCTAAAGCGTCCAAAGAGTCTTGACGCGCCAGCTCATTGTCTTGTTCTACATATGCGGCGACTCTAAGTGAGTCATGCCTTATGTCAGTAGGGAGAACAGCCTCTGCTCTGTAGACCAGAAAGAAAGGGGTGAAACCCGTGGATCGGTTTGGGGTGGTCCGAATACTCCACAACACCGAAGGTAATTCTTCAACCCAACATCCTGGGGTTTTTCCCAGGGGAACCATGAGTCAGGGCTTAATCCCCCGCAAAACCTCCTGATTCGCCCTCTCTGCCTGCCCATTAGATTGTGGGCGAGCGACTGCAGAAACATCAAGTCGGATATGTTCTCGACGACAAAACTCCTGCATCGCCCCTTGGGACAAGTTAGTACCATTATCAGTAATGATACTATGCGGAAATCCAAACCGGAAAATCAGCCTTTTTCAAGAATTTGACCGCCGTTTCCGCATCGCAAGCTCCAACAGGTTCCGCCTCAACCCACTTGGTGAACTTGTCAACCGCCACCAACAAGTGGGTCTTCTTGTTAGAGGACATTTTAAAGGGGCCGACCATGTCCAGCCCCCAGACTGCAAAAGGCCAAGTAATGGGAATCATTCTTAATTCTTGAGCCGGCACATGAGCCTGCCTCCCATAACGCTGGCACCCTTCGCACCGACGAACTATATCCTCTGCATCTGCATGAGCCGTCAGCCAAAAGAAACCATGACGGAAAGCCTTCGATACCAAAGAACGTGACCCGGCATGATGCCCAGAATCTCCGGAATGAATGTCATTTAAGATTATGCATCCTTCTTCGGAGGAAACGCATCCCTGAAAGACTCCAGAGGCGCTCCGTTTATATAAATCGCCATTGATGATGACCATGGATTTGCTGCGCCGAACGATTTGGCGAGCCAAAAATTCGTCGGCTGGTAACTCGCCCCGAGCGAGATAAGCCAGATAAGGGAGAACCCAATCCGGAGTGACATGGAGGGCCGCCACGAGCTGAGACTCAGGATCCGGTATTGCCAATTCCTCCTCTGATGGTAAAATCACGGATGGTTTATGTAAGATATCCAGAAAAACATTAGGAGGGACCGGCTTTCTCTGGGAGCCAAGTCGTGAGAGGGCGTCAGCAGCTTCGTTGAGGCGCCGATCAATATGGTCCACCTGATAGCCATGAAAATGACCCGCCACATCAGACACAGCCCGCCTGTAGGCCGCCACCGTGGGGTCCCGAGAATCCCAGGTACCCGAAACTTGCTGGGCCACCAAATCAGAATCGCCAAAACATCTGACCCGTGTTAGATTCATCTCCTTGGCGAGTCGCAAGCCGTGAAGCAGAGCTTCGTATTCCGCTGCATTGTTAGTGCACGGAAACATGAGTCAGAGAACGTAACAGAACTTATCTCCTTGAGGGGATACAAACACCACACCAGCCCCCGAGCCTTCCAGCTGCCTAGACCCATCAAAATAAATAGTCCAGTAAGTGAGATCGGGCCGGTCCTCCGGAGCCTGTAACTCCGTCCAGTCGTTGACAAAATCAACTAATGCTTGGGACTTGATGGCAGTGCGGGGAGTGTACTGTATGTGATGGGGCCCAAGTTCTATCGCCCACTTGGCGATTCGCCCTGTTGCCTCCCGATTCTGGATGATGTCCCCAAGGGGGGCAGAGCTTACCACTGTGATAGGGTGTTCTTGGAAATAATGCTTAAGTTTTCGGCTCGCCATAAACACCCCATACACCAATTTCTGCCAGTGTGGGTACCGCTACTTGGAAAGAGTTAGCACCTCGCTGATAAATATTACCGGGCGTTGCACTGGGTATTCCTTCCCTTCCTATTTTCTCTCAACGACCACTGCCACACTTACTGCTTTGGAATTTGCCACGATATACAGAAGCACGGGCTCTTTTTCAGTCGGGGCGGCCAGGACTTGCGGGTTGACTAATTGGTGCTTCAGGGCTTCGAGCGCCTCGTCTGCCTCGTTTGTCCAAACAAATCGATCGGATTTCCTCAATAACTGATAAAGGGGGATCGCCTTCTCCCCCAGGCGACTCACGAAACAACTTAGGGCCGCAATGCGACCTGCCAGTCGTTGAACTTGATTAACATTCACCGGCTTTCCAAGGGACGTAACCGCTTCGATCTTGTCCGGATTAGCTTCAATGCCGCGCTCCGTTACCAGGAAACCCAACAATTTCCCTGCAGGCACACCAAAAACACATTTCATGGGATTTAGCTTCATCTGATACACCCGTAGATTATCGAATGTTTCCTTGAGGTCCTCCAGTAGTGTCTCCCCTTGGCGGGTCTTGATCACAATATCGTCGACATAAGCATGGACGTTGCGACCAATTTGGTTACGAAGATAATTCTGGATGCAGCGTTGATAAGTCGCCCCTGCACTCTTGAGTCCAAAGGGCATGGACACATAACAAAAGGCCCCGAAGGGGGTTATGAAGGCCGTTTTCTCTTGATCTTCCACGGCCATCTTGATTTGGTGATATCCTGAATAGGCGTCCAGAAAGCATAATTGTTCGCATCCCGCCACCGAGTCAATGATTTGGTCGATGCGGGGAAGAGCGAAGGGATCTTTTGGACAAGCTTTGTTGAGGTCCGTGTAGTCAATACACATACGAAAACTGCCATTCTTCTTGAGTACCAAAACTGGGTTAGCCAGCCATTTGGGGTGAAAAACTTCCACGATGAACCCGACGGCTAAAAGACGGGCGACTTCTTCCCCAATCGCCTTGCGTCGCTCCTCGTTAAATCTGCGAAGGTACTACTGGATGGGTTTGCACTTTGGGTCAACATTAAGATGGTGCTCAGCGAATTCTCTCGGCACACCAGGCATGTCAGAAGGTTTCCATGCAAAGATGTCCCGATTCTCACGGATGAATTCGATGAGCGCGCTTTCCTATTTGGGGTCCAGACCCGTCCCAATGGTAAACTGCTTGGATGAATCGCCAGGCACGAAATCGATTGTTTTAGTGTCATCCGTTGGTTTGAACTTGAGGGGCAACTCAAAGTCTGTAGTTGGTTTCTTCAGGGGTGACATGTCCGCCGGGTCAACATTAGCCCGATGGTGTTTGAGCTCTTCCGCAGCATAGGCGACTTCCGCATAAGCCGCGTCCCCTTCTTCACATTCCTTTGCGATCCTTCTATCTCCATCAACCGTGATGGGTCCTTTGGGACCAGGCATTTTGAGCTTGAGGTAGACATAGCACAGGCGAGCCATGAAGCGGGCGTAAGCCGGTCGCCCAAACAGCGCATGGTAAGGGCTTTTCAATTTGACCACCTCGAAGATTAGAGACTCCGACCTATAATTCTGTGCAGTTCCAAATGCCACTGTGAGCCTGACCCGGCCTATGGGATAAGCCGACTTGCCTGCGACAATTCCGTGGAAAACCGTGGTTGAAGGCATCAGGTCTTTTTCCAATAGATTCATCCTTTGGAAGGTGTCGAAGTATAGGATATTGATGCTGCTGCCACCATCCATTAGTACTTTTGATAGGGTGTAACCCCCAACTTGGGGAGCCACAACCAACGCCAGATCGCCCGGGTTATCCACTCTCGGTGGGTGATCCTCCCTGCTCCACGTTATGGTCTGCTCAGACCAATGGAGGTATCTGGGAATCGCCGGCTCAGATACACTGTACGCCCGATGACTCACCTTCTTATCACGTCTGCAAGCATTAGTTGTGAAAACGTGATACTGCCCATTACTTAACTGTTTGGGTTTGCTGCGGAAGCCCCCATTATCGTCCTGACCCTACGGAGCCCCCTGTGGGGGTGGCTGTTGGAAAGCTCCTGGCGGGTTGTACCGCCGCTGGTGGTGTACCGGTTATTGGCCACCGCCTGGCTGCGGGCCACCCTGAGCCCCCTGTTTGGGAAAGCCGTCGAAGGGGTTCTGTCTTTGGTTGGGCGCGGCAAATTGCTCCTGGCACTGGTCCGGGTCATCGTGTTGACTCTTCTTGACCGCTTCCGCCCGAAAGTCTCGCATCACGAAGCAGTTTTCCCAAGAGTGACTCGCCGGGCCGTCTGCCGTGGCGTGGTGAGGGCAAGGGCCCTTGAGTAGCTCTTCATAGTTACTTGGCCTCTTCCCGCTGAACCCTCGATTCTTCTTTTTGCTGTTGTTGACATTGGTGTTGGCGACTAAGTCCGAGGGCTCCTCCTGCGTTCTCCGCTTGCCATTGGTCCCTTGATTGTGACGGTTACGCCCCTGGAACCGGGTGTGATTTTTGGATGACTCGCCCTTCTTAGGCGAATTAGCCTTACCATCCTCGCCAGGATCTTTGGTATCATCGGCCTCAGCATACCTAGTGATGGTGTCCATCAGCTCGCCCATGTCTTGAACCTTTTGTTTGAGTCGCCCTAATGTTTGCACCAAGGGTTCGTAATGGCAATTGTGCTCGACGATGAGCACGACTTAAGCCGCCGTAATACCATCTGACGAATGAATGATTTCTGCAACCCGCCGCGACCAGTGGTGGGCCAATTCGTCCGGGCGCTGAATACAGTGCTGTAGGTCGACGATCGTCATCGGACGTTTGCAAGCTCCTCGGAAGTTTTTGATGAAGCGCTCCTTTAACTCGCCCGAGGACTGGATGGAATTGGGAGGTAAGTTTTTCAAACCGCCTCGTTTACGTCGAGCATGTCCATGGCGATCTCATAACTCTCGATCCATGACGCCGGCTCGAGGTCTGGGGTATAATTAGGCACTTTCCTTGGTCCCTTGAAGTCTTTGGGCATCTTTTCGTTCCGAAGGGCCGGGGACAAGCATGGTACCCCAACTCGCCCTCCGCCCCCAACGAGGGGGGCCGGGGCATCTTGGATGTTCGGGAGGTCCCGGCCCGGCGGGTTCCGTTCAGGCGGGTTGTCCTGTGGGACGTGTCGCGGCCCGCTGTTTACGGCGGGTTGGTCCTCTGGCCTGCTCCTGGTATAACTTGCCTGAGGGGTAGAATGTAACCTCTCGAGGCTATGTGAGAACTGGGCGTTTTGAACTACCGCCGTCTTCAACATCTCGATGGCATTCCTTGCTTCTATCTCGGCAGGAGTGTTGCCGTGAATCGGGAGAGACTCCAGATGGCGGCTTGCGGCAAGCACGTTATCCACCGGGTTGGAGAAGTGGCCTTGAGGCGTCCGGAACCGGGGAATGTGATCCCCAACAGGTGGAGCCGGCGGGTTAGGTGGGCGACCCGGTCCTCCTGCCGGGGCGGCTCCTGTCCCAGGGGTTCGTGGAGTGTCGAACAGGCGGGTCGGATTGAGGTCATGGGGCAGGCGACCCTGGTGTCTCTGCTGATGGACGGCGTCGGACGCGCGCTGCTGTCTCTTGACCCGCCAGTTGTCAGTGTTTAAACGCATCCTTTCGGCTGTGATTTGAGCTTGCCGAGTCTCAATTCTGGCGGACTCCATCTCGGTGTCCAGATGAGCCTTGGCCACCGCCTCTCCGAGCTTCGCCAGCTCCGTGTTTATCTCCTCTTGGTTCTCTGGTGTGAGGGGAGTCGCCATTAGCCTTGTGATCTCCGCCGCTAAATCCACCAGGACTGCGGCCGGGCTCCTGGACGCCTCGCCGGTTCCATCGCCTCCAGTAGGGTTTTGTGTGGGCTGAATCGCCCCAGCCATGTAGATGGCGATCTGGCGGCGAGTTCGGTCAAGGATTTCCGGGTCCATGGCCAGCGACAAGCTCCCAAGACAATCCCCATGCAGAGAGCGGATTGAATCTGAGTCACCCATGGATGATTCGTCATCGGAGTTGACCGGTGTAGTTTCCTGAGTCACGGAGCGTTCTGGCTCCTCCGATCCCTGCGTGAACCCCACAAAGACCGGGCGAGTTAGATTTGGCGTTATGACTTGGCGGACGTACCTGGCCGGCTCGACGATGTCGGTGGAGACGTCCGGCTCAGGTGTGGATGATCCGATCATGCCGATGAAGATGTTGATCTTGCCGAAGGGGACCCTGTAACCAGATTCAATCGAATCCGCTTCAGGTCCCCATTGCTGGTTGTCGATGTAGGTTATCCCGCGGCGGCTCCGAGTCATGAGCCCCGTCGCGTAACTCCCAAACCCTGGTAGGGCTCCCTTTGAGAACTCAACTCCACCATGCGTAGGCCCCACGGTGGGCGCCAACTGTCGTGGTTTTGTCACGGCAGATGTCCTCGTGAAAGGACTTAATACTGGAGCCATCGCACCTTGGTGGCGACTCAAAGGGGTTAAGCGGGAGAGACACGGCGATTTACCCAGGTTCGGCCCCTCGAGAGGAGGTAATAGCCTACGTCCTGCTTTTGTGTGTATTGATGTGGATTCGATTACAAGAGGGGCGTAATTCGCCAAACCTAGCACTCGATGATTTCTAACCTCCCCTCTGTCCCCCGGGACTCGCCTTTATATACAGGTCGATCCCCTAGGGTTTACATGGATTCTTTCCTTCCTACAACTCGTGACCCCTGTGGTCTCTAAGTCGCCATCTTCCGAAGCTTGGAGACCTTCCAAGAGCCACAACCGTCATACGACCTTGATTCGGCCAAAACAAGGCCCAACTAAATGTTTGGGTGAATCGCCCAATGGATAACCCGGCCCAACTAGGGCGGGTCATCCACATGTAATATCCCCAACAGGATGCAAAAAGCAGAAAACAGGGAAAACTAAAGCTAAATCTATCATTTTTCATCTAAGAAACTGAAGGTGAAAGCTTGGAACAGAGGGTTGTGACTCCTCGATTCATCCATCACATGGTCATCGAAAGAAATCCGTCAATGAGGTTGATCAAGTCTCCTTGACAAACTTTTTCGAATCGCATAAAAAAGAACGGAGAATTTTCGAATAGTCACTAGGTTACCTCAGTGGGGATGTGCATATCCCCAACAAGAAAATCATACTTCATCTTGACAGTAGGCATAGGGCATTCAAAGCTCCCAATAAGAATCAATGTAGTTTTTTCAATAGCATTGATGCAATGTACTCGATATTGTTTCTTTGGAAAGTGCATCGTATGCTCATTACCATTGACATGGAAAGTGACATTGCCTTTGTTGCAATCAATAACAGCCCCTGCAGTGTTTAAAAAGGGTCTTCCAAGGATGACCGCCATGGCATCAACCTCGGGAATATCCAGAATAACAAAGTCTGTTAAGATAGTAATGTTAGCAACCACAACAGGCACATCCTCGCAAATGTCGATAGGGAATGCAGTTGATTTGTCAGCCATTTGGAAGGAGATTTCAGTGGGTGTCAACTTATCCAATTCAAGTCTACGATAAAGAGAGAGAGAGGCATAACACTAACACCGGCTCCAAGGTCGCATAAAGCAGTTCTAACGTAGTTTCCTTTAATGGAGCAAGGTATAGTGGGCACTCCAAGATCACCTAGTTTCTTAGGAGTTCCACCCTTGAAGGTATAATTAGCGAGCATGGTGGAAATCTCAACCTCAGGTATCCTCCTCTTATTAGTCACAATATACTTCATGTACTTAGCATACGGAGACATTTTGAGCATATCTATCAAACGCATTTGCAGAAAGACAGGTCTAATCATTGCAACAAATCGCTCAAAGTCCTCATCATCCTTTTTCTTGGATGGTTTGGGAGGAAAGGGCATGGGTTTCCGAACCCATGGTTCCCTTTCTTTACCATGCTTCCTAGCAGCAAAGTCGTTCTTATCGTATCTCTTAATCTTAGGCTGTGGGTTATCAAGATCAACAGGTTCAATCTCCACATCCTTATCATCGCTAGTTTGAGCATCAACATGAACATCACTGTCGATATTATCACTAGGCTCATGTTCATCACCAGATTGTGTTTCGGCATCAGAAACAGAGACATCGTTTGGATTCTCAGGTGTAACAGCAACAGGGTTGCTAGCGTGCAAGTTCCTATCATCTTTCTTCTTCTTCCTAGGATGACTAGGTGCATCAGTGCTAGCTCCTTGAGAATATTGTTCAATTCTCTTAGGATGACCCTCAGGATACAAAGGTTCCTGGGTCATTCTACCGCCTCTAGTGACGACTCTGACAAAATTGTCATTCAACTCATTGAGCAAGTAATTTTGAGCCTTAAGTACTTGTTCTACTTGAGTAGTAACCATAGATGCATGTTTACTCAAAAGCTTAAGATCATTGACATTTCTGTCCACACAAGCACTTAAATGACTAAGCATACGAGCATTCTTTTCCAATTGTTTGCTAACATAATCATTGAAACTTTGTTGTTTGGCAACAAAGTTATCAAATTCATCCAGGCATAAGCTAGCAGGTTTATCAAAAGGAATATCACTCTCATTGAATCTACCCAGAGAATTTACATCTACTACCTGTATCGGGTTATCAAGACCATAGATCTCTTCGATAGGTGGTAGCTTTTTGACATCTTCAGATTTAATGCCCTTCTCTTTCATAGATTTCTTAGCTTCTTGCATATCTTCAGGACTGAGGAATAGAATACCTCTTTTCTTCGGAGTTGGCTTTAGAGGTGGTTCGGGAAATGTCCAAGCATTCTAATTGCACAAGATGTTATGCAATAGGATCTCAGCTTGTTCTATAGTTCGTTCCCTAAAAACACAACCACCACAACTATCTAGGTGGTCTTTAGAAGCATCGGTAAGTCCATTATAGAAGATATCAAGTATTTCATTCTTCTCAAGAGGGTGATCAGGCAAAGCATTTAGTAGCTGGACGAGCCTCCCCCAAGCTTGTGGGAGACTCTCTTCCTCAACTTGCGCAAAGTTGTATATTTCCTGCAAGGCAGCTTGCTTCTTATGGACAGGGAAATATTTCTCAGAGAAGTAGTAGATCATATCTTGGGGGCTACGCACACAACCAGGAGGAAGAGAAGTGAACCAAGTCTTAGCATCATCCTTTAGTGAGAAAGGAAACAGCTTGAGGATATAGTAGTGGCGGATCTTTTCCTCACTAGTGAATAGGGTGGCTATATCGTGCAGTTTGGTAAGATGGGCTACAACCGTTTCAGACTCATGACCGTGAAAAGGATCAGATTCGACCAGAGTAATTAACTCAGGGTCGATAGAGAATTCATAATCCTTATCAGTCACAAAGATAGGCGAAGTAGCAAACTTCGGGTCGTATTTCATCCTAGCGTTCACAGATTTTTCTTTCCACTTGCACAGTAAATTCTCAACATCATAGCTATCCTTACAAGAAAGAAAGTCCTTAGCTATCTCTCCCTCCATAACATAACCCTTAGGCATATCAGGCAATTCATATCTAGGAGAGCTAGTTCTAGCAGGCGAAATATCAGGTTCTACTTCAATAATGTCAGCAGTTTCAGAAGTATCATCACATCTAGCAGCAACTTTAGCAATTTGTGCATCAAGGAATGCACCTAGTGGCAAAGCAGTATCAAGCAAAGCATTATCACAAGAATCATGGACAGCAGAAGTAGCATCATCAAGCACAGGCGACACATCAAAATTTCTAGCAGGAGGTGGTGTCGCAAACTTACTCATAACTGAAGGTGAATCAAGTGCAGAGCTAGATGGCAGTTCCTTACCTGTCCTCGTAGTTGAGGGCAAGACTTTAGTTTTTGGATCTTTCGGATTCCTCATAGTGATCAGCAGACGTAAATCCCAAGTGACTCAGAGAATAGAGCTATGCCTCCCTGGCAATGGTGCCAGAAAATAGTCTTGATAACGCACAAGTATAGGGGATCACAACAGTTTTTGAGGGTAGAGTATTCAACCCAAATTTGTTGATTCGACACAAGGGGAAGCCAAAGAATATTCTCGAGTATTAGCAGTTGAGTTGTCAATTCAACCACACCTGAAAGACTTAGTATCTGCAGCAAAGTATCAGTAGCAGAGTAGTGTGATAGCAACAGTAGCAACAGTAACAATAGCAGCAGTGACAGCAGTAGCAACAGAGTAACAGTAGCAGCAGTGACAACAGTAGCGATAGAGTAACAGTAGCAGCACTGAAAGCAGTAGCGACAGAGTAATAGTAGCAGCAGTGACAGCAGTTGCGGCAGAGTAACAGTAGCAACAGTGGCAGCGGTAGCGACAAAGTAACAGTAGCTGCAGGGACAACAATAGCGGCAAAGTAATGTAGCAAGGACCAGTAGGAAAAACTCATAGGCATTGGATCGGTGATGGATAATTATGCCGAATGATATTCATCATGCAACAGTTATAACACGAAGAGATATGTAACTAGCTCCAGTTCGTCAATGTTGTTGGAATTATGCCCTAGAGGCAATAATAAATGTATAGTTATTATTATAATTCCTGCATCAAGATAATAGTTTATTATCCATGCTATAATTGTATTGAATGAAGACTCATTTACATGTGTGGATACATAGACAAAACACCGTCCCTAGCATGCCTCTAGTTGGCTAGTCAGTTGATCGATGATAGTCAGTGTCTTCTGATTATGAACAAGGTGTTGTTGCTTGATAACTGGATCACGTCATTGGGAGAATCACGTGATGGACTAGACCCAAACTAATAGACGTAGCATGTTGATCGTGTCATTTTGTTGCTACTGTTTTCTGCGTGTCAAGTATTTATTCCTATGACCATGAGATCATATAACTCACTGACACCGGAGGAATGCTTTGTGTGTATCAAACGTCGCAACGTAACTGGGTGACTATAAAGATGCTCTACAGGTATCTCCGAAGGTGTTAGTTGAGTTAGTATGGATCAAGACTGGGATTTGTCACTCCGTGTGACGGAGAGGTATCTCGGGGCCCACTCCGTAATCCAACATCACACACAAGCCTTGCAAGCAATGTAACTTAGTGTAAGCTGCGGGATCTTGTATTACATAACGAGTAAAGAGATTTGCCGGTAAACGAGATTGAAATAGGTATGCGGATACTGACGATCGAATCTCGGGCAAGTAACATACCAAAGGACAAAGAGAATGACATACGGGATTATACGAATCCTTGGCAGTGAGGTTCAAACGATGAGATCTTCGTAGAATATGTAGGATCCAATATGGGCATCCAGGTCCCGCTATTGGATATTGACCGAGGAGTCTCTCGGGTCATGTCTACATAGTTCCCGAACCCGCAGGGTCTGCACACTTAAGGTTCGACGTTGTTTTATGCGTATTTGAGTTATATGGTTGGTTACCGAATGTTGTTCGGAGTCCCGGATGAGATCACGGACGTCACGAGGGTTTCCGGAATGGTCCGGAAACGAAGATTGATATATAGGATGACCTCATTTGATTACCAGAAGGTTTTCGGAGTTACCGGGAATGTACCGGGAATGACGAATGGGTTCCGGGAGTTCACCGGGGGGGGGGGGCAACCCACCCCGGGGAAGCCCATAGGCCATGAGGGTGGCGCACCAGCCCTTAGTGGGCTGGTGGGACAGCCCAAAAGGGAACTATGCGCCAAGGATAAGAAATCAAAGGAAAAGAAAAAAAAAGAGGGAGGAGGTGGGAAGGGAGGGGGACTCCCTCCCACCAAACCTAGTCCAACTCGGTTTGGGGGGGGAGAGTCATCCCCCTTGGCTCGGCCGACCCCTTGAGGGTCCTTGGACCCCAAGGCAAGGCCCCCCTCCCTTCCACCTATATATACGGAGGTTTTAGGGCTGATTTGGGACGACTTTCTCACGGCTGCCCGACCACATACCTCCACGGTTTTTCCTCTAGATCGCGTTTCTGCGGAGCTCGGGCGGAGCCCTGCTGAGACAAGGTCATCACCAACCTCCGGAGCACCATCACACTGCCGGAGAACTCTTCTACCTCTCCGTCTCTCTTGCTGTATCAAGAAGGCCGAGATCATCGTCGAGCTGTACGTGTGCTGAACGCGGAGGTGCCGTCCGTTCGGTACTAGATCGTGGGACTGATCGCGGGATTGTTCGCGGGGCGGATCGAGGGACGTGAGGACGTTCCACTACATCAACCGCGTTCTCTAACGCTTCTGCTGTACGATCTACAAGGGTACGTAGATCACTCATCCCCTCTCGTAGATGGACATCACCATGATAGGTCTTCGTGCGCGTAGGAAAATTTTTGTTTCCCATGCGACGTTCCCCAATAGTGGCATCATGAGCTAGGTTCATGCGTAGATGTCTTCTCGAGTAGAACACAAAAGGTTTTGTGGGCGGTGATGTGCGCTTTGCTGCCCTCCTTAGTCTTTTCTTGATTCCGCGGTATTGTTGGATTGAAGCGGCTTGGACCGACATTACTCGTACGCTTACGAGAGACTGGTTTCATCGTTACGAGTAACCCCCTTTGCTCAAAGATGACTGGCAAGTGACGGTTTCTCCAACTTTAGTTGAATCGGATTTGACCGAGGAGGTCCTTGGATGAGGTTAAATAGCAACTCATATATCTCCATTGTGGTGTTTGCGTAAGTGAGATGCGATCCTACTAGATACCCTTGGTCACCACGTAAAACATGCAACAACAAAATTAGAGGACGTCTAACTTGTTTTTGCAGGGTATGATTGTGATGTGATATGGCCAACGATGTGATGTGATATATTGGATGTATGAGATGATCATGTTGTAATAGTAATATCGACTTGCACGTCGATGGTACGGCAACCGGCAGGAGCCATAGGGTTGTCTTTATACTAATGTTTGTGCTTGCAGATGCGTTTACTATTTTGCTAGGATGTAGCTTTAGTAGTAATAGCATAAGTAGCATGACAACCCCGATGGAAACACGTTGATGGATGATCATGGTGTGGCGCCGGTGACAAGAAGATCGTGCCGGTGCTTTGGTGATAGAGATCAAGAAGCACGTGATGATGGCCATATCATGTCACTTATGAATTGCATGTGATGTTAATCCTTTTATGCACCTTATTTTGCTTAGAACGACGGTAGCATTATGAGGTGATCTCTCACTAAAATTTCAAGACGAAATTGTGTTCTCCCCGACTGTGCACCGTTGCTACAGTTCGTCATTTCGAGACACCACGTGATGATCGGGTGTGATAGACTCAACGTTCACATACAACGGGTGCAAAACAGTTGCGCACGCGGAACACTCGGGTTAAGCTTGACGAGCCTAGCATGTGCAGACATGGCCTCGGAACACATGAGACCGAAAGGTCGATCATGAATCATATAGTTGATATGATTAGCATAGGGATGCTTACCACTGAAACTATACTCAACTCACGTGATGATCGGACTTGGGATAGTGTAAGTGGATCATGAACCACTCAAATGACTAGAGAGATGTACTTTTTGAGTGGGAGTTTAGCATATAATTTGATTAAGTTGAACTCTAATTATCTTGAACATAGTCTAAGTCCACTTTGAATATATTTGTGTTGTAGATCATGGCTCACGCGACAGTCATCCTGAATTTTAATACGTTCCTAGAGAAAGCTAAGTTGAAAGATGATGGAAGCAACTTTGTAGACTGGGCTCGTAATCTTAAGCTAATCTTACAAGCTGGGAAGAAGGATTATGTCCTTAATGCTGCGCTAGGAGATGAACCACCCGCTACGGCTGATCAGGATGTTAAGAACGCTTGGTTAGCACGTAAGGAGGACTACTCAATAGTTCAATGTGTAGTCTTGTATGGCTTAGAACCGGGACTTCAACGTCGCTTTGAGCGTCATGGAGCATTTGAGATGTTCCAGGAGTTGGAGTTTATCTTTCAGAAGAACGCCCGGATCGAGAGGTATGAGACCTCCGATAAATTCTATGCTTGCAAGATGGAGGAAAACTCGTCTGTCAGTGAACATGTGCTCAAAATGTCTGGGTACTCAAACCGTCTAGCTGAACTGGGGATTGAACTCCCGCAAGAAGCTATCACTGACAGAATCCTTCAATCACTGCCGCCAAGCTATAAAAGCTTTGTGTTGAACTACAACATGCAAGCGATGAACAAGTCTCCCGGCGAGTTGTTTGCGATGCTGAAAGTCGCAGAGTCTGAACTCCGTAAAGAGCATCAAGTGTTGATGGAGAGCAAGACCACTAGTTTCAAGAGAAACGGCAAAGGCAAGAAGGGCAATTCGAAGAAGAGCGGCAAGCCTGTTGCCAATCCGCCGAAGAAACCCAAGGCTGGACCTAAGCCTGAAACAGAGTGCTTCTATTGTAAGGGTAGGGGTCACTGGAAGCGCAATTGCCCCAAGTATCTGGCAGATAAGAAGGCGGGCAAAGAAAAATCAGGTATATTTGATATACATGTTATTGATGTGTACTTAACCGGCTCTCGTAGTAGTGCCTGGGTATTTGATACCGGTTCTGTTGCTCATATTTGCAACTCGAAGCAGGAACTGCGGAATAGACGAATGCTGGCGAAAGATGAAGTGACGATGCGCGTAGGAAACGATTCCAAGGTTGATGCAATCGCCGTCGGCACAGTGTCACTTCAGCTACCATCGGGATTAGTGATGAACTTAAATCATTGTTATTTAGTGCCTGCGTTGAGCATGAACATTATATCTGGATCTTGTTTATTGCGAGACGGTTACTCTTTTAAGTCTGAGAAGAATGGTTGTTCAATTTCTATGAGTAACATCTTTTATGGTCATGCACCGAATGTGAGAGGATTGTTCATATTGAATCTTGATAGTGATACGCATATACATAACATCGAGACCAAAAGAGTTAGAGTAAACAATGATAGCACCATATTTTTGTGGCACTGCCGCTTGGGTCATATTGGTGTAAAGCACATGAAGAAACTCCATGCTGATGGAGTTTTGGAGTCACTTGACTTTGATTCACTTGACACGTGCGAACCATGCCTCATGGGCAAGATGACTAAGACTCCGTTCTCCGGAACAATGGAGCGTGCAAGTGACTTGTTGGAAATCATACATACCGATGTGTGTGGTCCAATGAGCGTAGAGGCACGCGGCGGATATCGTTATTTTCTCACCTTCACTGACGATTTAAGTAGATATGGTTATGTCTACTTGATGAAGCACAAATCTGAAACATTTGAAAAGTTCAAGCAATTTCAGAGTGAAGTGGAAAATCATCGTAACAAGAAGATCAAGTTCCTACGGTCTGATCGTGGGGGTGAATATCTGAGTATCGAGTTGGTTGCTCACTTAAGACAATGTGGAATTGTTTCGCAGTTAACACCGCCTGGAACACCACAACGTAATGGTGTGTCCGAACGTCGTAATCGTACTTTGTTAGATGGTGCGATCTATGATGTCTCTTACTGATTTGCCGTTATCATTTTGGGGTTATGCATTAGAAACAGCTGCATTCACTTTAAATAGGGCACCATCAAAATCCGTTGAGACGACACCATACGAACTGTGGTATGGCAAAAGGCCAAAGTTGTCGTTTCTTAAAGTTTGGGGATGTGATGCTTATGTCAAAAAAGCTTCAGCCTGAAAAGCTGGAACCCAAAGCGGAAAAGTGCATCTTCATAGGTTACCCAAAAGAGACAGTTGGGTACACCTTCTATCTCAAATCCGAGGGCAAAGTGTTTGTTGCTAAAAATGGAGCTTTTCTCAAGAAGGAGTTTCTCTCGAGAGAATTGAGTGGGAGGAAGATAGAACTTGACGAGGTTGTCGAACCTGTCATCCCTCTGGATGGTGGCGTAGGGCAAGGGGAAACCTCTGTCATTGCGACGCCGGTTGAGGAGGAAGTTAATGATGATGATCATGAAACTCCAGTTCAAGTTTCTGTTGAACCGCGCAGGTCGACGAGATCACGCGTTGCTCCAGAGTGGTACGGTAATCCCGTCTTATCAATCATGTTGTTAGACAACAATGAACCTACAAATTATGAAGAAGCAATGGTGGGCCCAGATTCCAACAAATGGCTAGAAGCCATGAAATCCGAGATAGGATCCATGTATGAGAACAAAGTGTGGACTTTGGAGATACTACCTGAGGGCCGCAAGGCTATTCAGAACAAATGGATCTTTAAGAAGAAGACGGACGCTGACGGTAATGTGACCGTTTATAAAGCTCGACTTGTGGCAAAGGGTTTTTCACCAGTTCCAGGAGTTGACTACGATGAGACTTTCTCACCCGTAGCGATGCTTAAGTCCGTCAGAATCATGTTAGCAATAGCTGCATTTTTCGATTATGAAATCTGGCAGATGGATGTCAAAACGGCGTTCCTTAACGGTTTCCTTAAAGAAGAGTTGTATATGATGCAACCCGAAGGTTTTGTCGATCCTAAAAATGCTGACAAGGTATGCAAGCTCCAGCGATCCATTTATGGACTGGTGCAAGCATCTCGGAGTTGGAACAAACACTTTGATGAGGTGATCAAAGCATTTGGGTTTATACAAGTGGTTGGAGAATCTTGTATTTACAAGAAAGTGAGTGGGAGCTCTGTGGCGTTTCTAATATTATATGTGGATGACATATTACTTATTGGAAACAACGTAGAGCTTTTGGAGAGCATAAAAGGTTACTTGAATAAAAGTTTCTCTATGAAGGACCTAGGAGAAGCTGCTTACATTCTAGGCATTAAGATCTATAGGGATAGATCAAAACGCCTGATAGGACTTTCACAAAGCACATACCTTGATAAAGTTTTAAAGAGGTTCAAAATGGAACAATCCAAGAAAGGGTTCTTGCCAGTTTTACAAGGTACGAGATTGAGTAAGACTCAGTGCCCAGCAACTGATGAAGATAGAGAGCATATGCGCTCCGTCCCCTATGCTTCAGCCATAGGTTCTATCATGTAAGCGATGCTGTGCACTAGACCGGATGTTAGCCTGGCCATAAGTATGGCAGGTAGGTTCCAGAGTTATCCAGGAGTGGATCACTGGACAGCGGTCAAGAATATCCTGAAGTACCTGAAAAGGACTAAGGAGATGTTTCTCGTGTATGGAGGTGACGAAGAGCTCGCCGTAAAAGGTTGCGTCGATGCAAGCTTTGACACAGATCCGGACGAATCTAAGTCGCAAACCGGATACGTATTTATTCTTAATGGGGGTGCAGTAAGCTGGTGCAGTTCCAAGCAAAGCGTCGTAGCAGATTCTACATGTGAAGCGGAGTACATGGCTGCCTCGGAGGCGGCTAAGGAGGGTGTCTGGATGAAGCAGTTCATGACGGATCTTGGAGTGGTGCCAAGTGCACTCGATCCAATAACCTTGTTCTGTGACAACATTGGTGCCATTGCCTTAGCAAAGGAACCAAGGTTTCACAAGAAGACCAGACACATCAAACGACGCTTCAACCTCATCCGCGACTACGTCGATGAGGAGGACGTGAATATATGCAAAGTGCACACGGATCTGAATGTAGCAGACCCGCTGACTAAACCTCTTCCACGGCCAAAACATGATCGACACCAGAACTGTATGGGTGTTAGATTTATTACAATGTAATTCACATGGTGATGTGAGGGCTAGATTATTGACTCTAGTGCAAGTGGGAGACTGTTGGAATTATGCCCTAGAGGCAATAATAAATGTATAGTTATTATTATAATTCCTGCATCAAGATAATACTTTATTATCAATGCTATAATTGTATTGAATGAAGACTCATTTACATGTGTGGATACATAGACAAAACACCGTCCCTAGCATGCCTCTAGTTGGCTAGTCAGTTGATCGATGATAGTCAGTGTCTTCTGATTATGAACAAGGTGTTGTTGCTTGATAACTGGATCACGTCATTGGGAGAATCACGTGATGGACTAGACCCAAACTAATAGACGTAGCATGTTGATCGTGTCATTTTGTTGCTACTGTTTTCTGCGTGTCAAGTATTTATTCCTATGACCATGAGATCATATAACTCACTGACACCGGAGGAATGCTTTGTGTGTATCAAACGTCGCAACGTAACTGGGTGACTATAAAGATGCTCTACAGGTATCTCCGAAGGTGTTAGTTGAGTTAGTATGGATCAAGACTGGGATTTGTCACTCCGTGTGACGGAGAGGTATCTCGGGGCCCACTCGGTAATGCAACATCACACACAAGACTTGCAAGCAATGTAACTTAGTGTAAGTTGCGGGATCTTGTATTACGGAACGAGTAAAGAGACTTGCCGGTAAACGAGATTGAAATAGGTATGCGGATACTGACGATCGAATCTCGGGCAAGTAACATACCGAAGGACAAAGAGAATGATATACGAGATTATACGAATCCTTGGCACTGAGGTTCAAATGATAAGATCTTCGTAGAATATGTAGGATCCAATATGGGCATCCAGGTCCCGCTATTGGATATTGACAGAGGAGTCTCTCGGGTCATGTCTACATAGTTCTCGAACCCGCAGGGTCTGCACACTTAAGGTTCGACGTTGTTTTATGCGTATTTGAGTTATATGGTTGGTTACTGAATGTTGTTCGGAGTCCCGGATGAGATCACGGATGTCACAAGGGTTTCCGAAATGGTCCAGAAACGAAGATTGATATATAGGATGACCTCATTTGATTACCGGAAGGTTTTCGGAGTTACCGGGAATGTACCGGGAATGACGAATGGGTTCCGGGAGTTCACCGGGGGGGGGGGGGCAACCCACCCCGGGGAAGCCCATAGGCCATGAGGGTGGCGCACCAGCCCTTAGTGGGCTGGTGGGACAGCCCAAAAGGGGCCTATGCGCCAAGGATAAGAAATCAAAGGAAAAGAAAAAAAAGAGGGAGGAGGTGGGAAGGGAGGGGGACTACCTCCCACCAAACCTAGTCCAACTCGGTTTTGGGGGGAGAGTCCTCCCCCTTGGCTCGGCCGACCCCTTGAGGGTCCTTGGACCCCAAGGCAAGGCCCCCTCCCTCCCACCTATATATACGGAGGTTTTAGGGCTGATTTGGGACGACTTTCTCACGGCTGCCCGACCACATACCTCCACGGATTTTCCTCTAGATCGCGTTTCTGCGGAGCTCGGGCGGAGTCCTGCTGAGACAAGGTCATCACCAACCTCCGAAGCGCCGTCACGCTGCCGGAGAACTCTTCTACCTCTCTGTCTCTCTTGCTGGATCAAGAAGGCCGAGATCATCGTCGAGCTGTACGTGTGCTGAACGCGGAGGTGCCGTCCGTTCGGTAGTAGATCGTGGGACTGATCGCGGGATTGTTCGCGGGGCGGATCGAGGGACGTGAGGACGTTCCACTACATCAACCGCGTTCTCTAACGCTTCTGCTGTACGATCTACAAGGGTACGTAGATCACTCATCCCCTCTCGTAGATGGACATCACCATGATAGGTCTTCGTGCGCGTAGGAAATTTTTTGTTTCCCATGCGACGTTCCCCAACAAATGTAATGTAGGCATGTATTCCGTAACTAGTCTTACGTGCTTAGGGAAAAGAACTTACATGACATCTATTGTCCATCCCTCCCGTGGGAGCGGGGTCCTAATGGAAACTATGGGATATTAAGGTTCTCCTTTAATAGAGAACCGGAACAAAGCATTAGCACTTAGTGAATACATGAACTCCTCATACTATGGTCATCTCCGAGAATGGTTCTGGCTATTGTCACTCCGGGGTTGTCGGGTCATAACACATAGTAGGTGACTACAACTTGCAAGATAGGATCAAGAACACACATATATTGACGAGAACATAATAGGTTCAGATCTGAAATCATGGCACTCGGGCCCTAGTGACAAGCATTAAGCATGGCAAAGTAGTAGCAACATCAATCTCAGAACATAGTGGATACTAGGGATCAATCACCATCAAAACTAACTTGATTACATGATAGATCTCATCCAACCCATCACCGTCTAGTAAGCCTACAATGAGATTACTCACGAACGGTGAAGAGCATCATGGAATTTGCGATGAAGGAAGGTTGGTGATGACGATGGCGACGATCTCCCCTCTCCGGAGCCCAGAACGGACTCCAAATATGCCCTCCAGAGGAAGAACAGGAGGTGGCGGCGCCTCCGTATCGTAAAACGCGATGAACTCTTCTCCTTGATTTTTTTCCGGACGAAAGGGACTACATAGAGCTGGAGCTGGAGGCGGTGGATCTCTGAGGGCCCCACAAGCCTGCCAAGCGCGACCAGGGGGGCCCGCGCCTGGTGGGATTCTGGGCTCCTCGCTCCACCCCTCCGGTTGATTCTTGCACCAGTATTTTTTATATATTCCACAAAGAATCCTCATAAATTTCCAGGTCATTCCGAGAACTTTTATTTCTGAGCAAAAACAACACCATGGCAATTTTGCTGGAAACGTCGTTAGTCCGGGTTAGTTCCATTCAAATCATGCAAATTAGAGTCCAAAACAATGGCAAAAGAGTTTGGAAAAGTAGATACGACGGAGACGTATCAGTAGTCACTTTTGTTTGTGAGGACATGGGTTAAATCTTGCTATAAGTAGTCATGTGAATTTGGTATTCGTTCGATATTTTGATGCGTTGTATGTTGTCTTTCCTCTAGTGGTGTTATGTGAACATCGACCACATAACACTTCACCATTATTTGGGCCTAGAGGAAGGCATTGGGAAGTAATAAGTAGATGATGGGTTGCTAGAGTGGCAGAACCTTAAACCCTAGTTATGTGTTGCTTCGTAAGGGGCTGATTTGGATCCACTAGTTTAATGCTATGGTTAGACTTAGTCTTAATTCTTCTTTTGTAGTTGCGGATGCTTGCGAGAGGGGTTAATCATAAGTGGGATGTCTGTCCAAGTAAGGGCAGCACCCAAGCACCGGTCCACCCACATATCAAACTATCAAAGTAGCGAACGCGGATCATATGAACATGATGAAAACTAGCTTGACAGAAATTCCCATGTGTCCTCGGGAGCGCTTTACCTCGTATAAGAGTTTGTCCAGGCTTGTCCCTTGCTACAAAAGGGATTGAGCCATCTTGCTGCACCTTGGTTACTATTGTTACTTGCTACTCGCTACGAATCATCTTGTCACACAACTATCTGTTACCGATAATTTCAGTGCTTGGAGAGAATACCTTGCTGAAAACCACTTGTCAGTTCCTTCTGCTCCTCGTTTGGTTCGACACTCTTACTTATCGAAAGGACTACAATAGATCCCCTACACTTGTGGGTCATCAATAGGCATCACGTCCGAGACAAGTAGACCGGTACTTTCTGCATCTACTACTATTACTCCACATATCGACCGCTATCCAGCATGCATCTAGTGTATTAAGTTCATAACAAATGGAGTCACGTCTTAAGCAAGATGACATGATGTAGAGGGATAAATTCATGCAACATGATCTAAACCCCATTTTTTTACCCTTGATGGCAACAACACGATGCGTGCCTCGCTACCCCTTCTGTCACTAGGTGAGGACACCACACGGTATGAACCCAAAACCAAGCACTTCTCCTATTGCAAGAATTATAGATCAAGTTGGCCAAACGAAACCCATAACTCGAAGAGAATTACAAGGATAAGAAATCATGCATATAAGACATCAGAGGGACTCAAATAATATTCATAGATAATCTGATCATAAATCCACAATTCATCGGATTCTCGACAAACACACCGCAAAAGAAAGTTACATCGGATAGATCTCCATGAAGATCATGGAGAACTTTGTAGTGAAGATCCAAGAGGGAGAAGAAGCCATCTCGCTACTAGCTATGGACCCGAAGGTCTGTGGTGAACTACTCACGCATCATCGGAGAGGCAATGGTGTTGATGAAGAAGCCCTCCATGTCCGAATCCCCCTCCGACAAGGCACCAGAACGGTCCCCAGATGGGATCTTGCGGAGACAGAAGCTTGCAGCGGCGGAAAAGTATTTTCAGGGCTCTCTTCTTTGGTTTCGGAATTTTAGAGAATTTATAGGCGAAAGAGGTAGGGCAAAGGATGCACGTGGGGCCCACAATCCTGCCAGGCACACACCCCTAGGGCGCGCCTAGGGGGCTTGTGACCTCCCACGAGGTCTCCTGCCTTGGTTCTCAAGTCCTGTGCGTATCTTCTGTTATGGAATGAATCATCCCGCAGGTTTTATTCCATTTGGGCTCCGTTTAATATTCTTTTCTGAAAAAGGTCAAAAACACGGAAAAAACAGAAACTAGCACTGGGCACTGAGTTAATAGGTTAGTCCCAAAAATGATATAAAATAGCATATTCATGCATATAAAACATCCAAAGTTGATAACATAATAGCATGGAGCCATCAAAAATTATAGATACGTTGGAGACGTATCAATGCACACAAGGTATTCCTTCGATGCGAGTGAGTTGTATGATCTCATGGTCATAGGAACAAATACTTGACATGCAGAAAACCATAGCAATAAAAAGACACAATCAATATGATATGTTCATAGTTTGGGTCTAGTCCATCACATGATTCTCCTAATGATGTGATCCAGTTATCAAGTGACAACACTTGCATATAGTCAGAAAACCTTGACTATCATTGATCAACTGGCTAGCCAACTAGAGGTTTTCTATGGACATTGTTTTGTCTATGTATCCACACATGTATCTATGTTTTCATTTAATACAATTATAGCATGGATAATAAACGATTATATTTAAACAAGAAATATAATAATAACTATTTATCATTGCCTCTCGGGCATTCCAAGAGTCTGCCACTTGCACTAGAGTCAATAATCTAGTCCTCACATCGCCATGCGATTTACATTGTAATAAATCTAACACCCATACAGTTCTGGTGTTGATCATGTTTTGCCCGTGGAAGAGGTTTAGTCAGCGGGTCTGCTACATTCAGATCCGTGTGCAGTTTGCAAATATTCATGTCCTCTCCTTTGGCATAGTCGCGGATGAGGTTGAAGGGTCGTTTGATGTGTCTGGTCTTCTTGTGAAACCTTGGTTCCTTTGCTAAGGCAATGGCACCAGTGTTGTCATAGAACATAGTTATTGGATTTAGTGCGCCCGGCACAACTCCAAGATCCATCATGAACTATTTCAACCATACACCCTCCTTTGCTGCATCCGAGGCAGCCATGTACTCTGCTTCACATGTAGAATCTGCTACAACGCTTTGCTTGGAACTACACCAACTTACCGCACCCCCATTAAGAATAATACGTATCCGGTTTGCGACTTAGAGTCATCCGGATCGGTGTCAAAGCTTGCGTCGACGTAACCCTTTACGATGAGCTCTTCGTCACCTCCATAAAGGAGAAACATTTCCTTAGTCCTTTTCAGGTACTTCAGAATATTCTTGACCACCATCTAGTGATCCTCTCCTGGATTACTCTCAAACCTGCCTGCCATACTTATGGCCAAGCTGACGTTTGGTCTAGTGCACAGCATTGCATACATGATAGAACCTATGGCTAAAGCATAGGGGACGGAACTCATTTGTTCTTTATCTTCCGCAGCTGCTGGGCACTGAGTCTTGCTCAATTTTATACCTTGTAACACTGGCAAGAACCCTTTCTTGGACTGATCCATTTTGAACTTCTTCAAAACTTTATCAAGGTATGTGCTTTGTGAAAGTCCTATCACGCGTCTCGATCTATCCCTATAGATCTTAATGCCTAGAATGTAAGCAGCTTCTCCTACGTCCTTCATAGAGAAACTTTTATTCAAGTAATCCTTTACGCTCTACAAAAACTCCACGTTGTTTCCAATCAACAATATGTCATCCACATATAATATTAGAAACGCCACACAGCTCCCACTCACTTTCTTGTAAATACAAGATTCTCCAACCACTTGTATAAACCCAAATGCTTTGATCACCTCATCAAAGCGCTTATTGCAACTCCGAGATGCTTGCACCAGTCCACAAATGGATCGCTGGAGCTTGCACACTTAGTTAGCATTCTTTGGATCGACAAAACCTTCGGGTTGCATCATATACAACTCTTCCTTAAGAAAACCATTAAGGAATGCTGTTTTGACATCCATCTACCAGATTTCATAATCGAAAAATGCAGCTATTGCTAACATGATTCGGACGGACTTAAGCATCGCTACTGGTGAGAACGTCTCATCGTAGTCAACTCCTTGAACTTGTGAAAAACACTTTGCCACAAGTCGAGCTTTATAAACGGTCACATTACCGTCTGCGTCTGTCTTCTTTTTAAAGATCCATTTGTTCTGAATAGCCTTGCAACCTTCAGGTAGTACTTCCAAAGTCCACACTTTGTTCTCGTACATGGATCCTATCTCGGACTTCATGGCCTCCAGCCATTTGTTGGAATACGGGCCCACCATTGCTTCTTCATAATTCGCAGGTTCATTGTTGTCTAACATGATAATTGATAAGACAGGATTACCATACCACTCAGGAGTAGTACGTGAGCTTCTCGACCTACGAGGTCCGATAGGAACTTGATCCGAAGTTTCATGATCATCATCATCAACTTCCTCCTCAACCGGCGTCAGAACGACACGGGTTTCCCCTTACCCTGCGCCACCATCTAGAGGGATTAGAGGTTCGACAACCTCATCAATTTCTATCTTCCTCCCACTCAATTATTTTCGAGAGAAACTCCTTCTCAAGAAAAGCTCCGTTTTTAGTAACAAACACTTTGCCCTCTGATTTGAGATAGAAGTTGTACCCGACTGTCTCCTTTGGGTAACCTATGAAGACGCACTTTTCCACTTTGTGTTCCAGCTTTTCAAGATGAATCTTTTTGATATAAGATCACATCCCCAAACTTTAAGAAACGACAAATTTGGTCTTTTGCCATACCACAGTTCGTATGGTGTCATCTCAATGGATTTTGATGGTGCCCTATTTAAAGTGAATGGAGCTGTCTCTAATGCATAACCCCAAAACGATAATGGCAAACCGGTAAGAGACATCATTGATCGCACCATTTCTAACAAAGTACGATTACGACGTTCAGAGACACCATTACGCTGTGGTTTTCCAGGCGGTGTTAACTGTGAAACAATTCCACATTGTCTTATGTGAGCACCAAACTCGAAACTCAGATATTCACCCCCACGATCAGACCGTAGGAACTTGATCTTCTTGTTACGATGATTTTCAACTTCACTCTGAAATTGCTTGAACTTCTCAAACATTCCAGACTTGTGCTTCATCAAGTAGACATAACCATATCTACTCAAATCGTCAGTGAAGGTGAGAAAATAACGATATCCGCCGCGCGCCTCCACACTCATCGGCCCGCACACATCAGTATGAATGATTTCCAACAAGTCACTTGCACGCTCCATTGTTTCGGAGAACAGAGTCTTAGTCATCTTGCCCATGAGGCATGGTTCGCACGTGTCAAGTGACTCAAAGTCAAGTGAGTCCAAAAGTCCATCAGAATGGAGTTTCTTCATGCGCTTTACACAAATATGACCTAAGCGGCAGTGCCACAAAAACATGGCACTATCATTGTTAACTCTAACTCTTTTGGTATCAACGTTATGTATATGTGTATCATCGCTATCAAGATTCAATATGAACAATCCTCTCACATTGGGTGCATGACCATAAAAGAGAAATAGCACAACCATTATTCTCTGATTTAAGCGAGTAACCGTCTCGCAATAAACAAGATCCAGATATAATGTTCATGCTCAACACAGGCACTAAATAACAATTATGCAAGTTCATAACTAATCCTGATGGTAACTGAAGTGAAACTGTGCCGACGGCGATTGCATCAACCTTGGAACCATTTCCCACGTGCATCGTCACTTCATCTTTCGCGAGCCTTCGTTTATTCCGCAGTTCCTATTTCGAGTTGCAAATATGAGCAACAGAACCGGTATGGAATACCGAGGCACTACTACGAGAGTTGGTTAAGTAACAATCAATAACATGTATACCGAATATACCTGATTTTTCCTTGGCCGCGTTCTTATCAGCCAAATACTTAGGGCAGTTGCGCTTCCAGTGACCCAGTACCTTGCAATAATAACAATGTGTTTCAGGCTTAGGTCCAACCTTGGGTTTCTTTGTCGGATTTTCAACAGGCTTGCCGCTCTTCTTGGAGTTACCCTTCTTGCCTTTGCCGTTTCTCTTGAAACTAGTGGTCTTATTGACCATCAACACTTGATGCTCTTTCTGGAGTTTTGACTCTGCGACTTTCAGCATCGCGAGTAATTCGCCTGGTGACTTGTTCATCCCTTGCATGTTAGTTCAACACAAAGCTCTTGTAGCTTGGTGGCAGTGATTGAAGAATTCTGTCAGTGATAGCCTCTTGCGGGAGTTCAATCCACAGCTCAGCTAGACGGTTTGAGTACCCAGCCATTTTGAGCACATGTTCACTGACACACGAATTCTCCTCCATCTTGCAAGCATAGAATTTATCGGAGGTCTCATACCTCTCGATCCGGGCGTTCTTCTGAAAGATAAACTTCAACTCCTGGAACATGTCATATCCTCCATGATGCTCAAAGCGACGTTGAAGTCCCGTCTCTAAGCCATACAAGACTGCACATTGAACTACTGAGTAGTCCTCCTTACGTGTTAACCAAGCGTTCTTAACATCTTGATCAGCCGTAGCAGGTGGTTTATCTCCTAGTGCAGCATTAAGGACATAATCCTTGGTCCCAGCTTGCAGGAGCAACTTAAGATTACGAGCCCAGTCTACAAAGTTGCTTCCTTGATCTTTCAACTTAGCTTTCTCTAGGAACGTATTAAAATTCAGGGTGACTGTTGCGTGAGCCATTGATCTACAACACAAATATTGCGAAGTGGACGTAGACTATGTTCAAGATCATTAGAGTTTAACTAATCAAATTACTTGCTAAAATCCCACTCAAAAAGTACATCTCTCTAGTCATTTGAGTGGTACATGATCCAAATTCACTAACTCAAGTCCGATCATCACGTGAGTTGAGAATAGTTTCAGTTGTAAGCATCTCTATGCTAATCATATCAACTATACGATTCATGCTCGACATTTCGGTCTCATATGTTCCGAGGCCATGTCTGCACATGCTAGGCTTGGCAAGTTTAACCCGAGTGTTCCGCGCGTGCAACTGTTTTGCACCCGCTGTATGTAAACGTTGAGTCTATCACACCCCATCATCACGTGGTGTCTCGAAACGACAAACTGTCGCAACGGTGCACAATCGGGGAGAACACAATTTCGTCTTGAAATTTCAGTGAGAGATCACCTTATAATGCTACCGTCATTCTAAGCAAAATAAGGTACAAAAAAGGGTTAACATCACATGCAATTCATAAGTGACATGATCTCGTGCTTCTTGATCTCCAACACCAAAGCACGAGCATGATCTTCTTGTCACCGGTGCCACACCATGATCTCCATCAACGTGTCGCCATCGAGGCTGTCGTGCTATCTATGCTGTTACAACTAAAGCTACAACCTAGCAATATAGTAAACATATCTGCAAACAGAAACGTTAGTTTAAAGACAACCCTATGGCTCCTGTCGGTTGTCGTAGCATCGACGTGCAAGTCGATATTAACTATTACAACAATATCATCTCATACAACCAATATATCACATCACGTCATTGGCCATATCATATCACAAGCATACCCTGCAAAAACAAGTTAGACTTCCTCTAATTGTTGTTGCATGTTTTACGTGGCTGCTATGGGTATCTAGTATGATTGCATCTTACTTACGCAAAAACCACAACGGAGATGTGCAAATTATTATTTAACCTCTCCAAGGACCGCCTCGGTCAAAACCAATTCAACTAAAGTTGAAGAAACTGACACCCGCCAGTCATCTTTATGCAACGAGGTTGCATGTCAATCGATGAAACCAGTCTCTCATAAGCGTACGAGTTATGTCGGTCCGGGCCGCTTCAATCCAACAATACCGCCGAATCGAGAAAAGGATGTGGAGGGCAGCAAATCGAACATCACCATCCACAAAACATTTTGTGTTCTACTCGAGATAACATCTACGCATGAACCTAGCTCATGATGCCACTGTTGGGGAACGTTGCATGGGAAACAAAAAATTTCCTACGCACACGAAGACCTATCATGGTGATGTCCATCTACGAGTGGAGATGAGATCTACGTACCCTTGTAGATCCCACATCAGGAAGCGTTAAGAAACACGGTTGACGTAGTGGAATGTCTTCACGTCCCCCGAACCGTCCCACGAACCATCCAACGATCCGTCTCACGATCCGTTTCGATCTAGCGCCGAACGGACGACATCTCCGCGTTCAGCACACGTACATCTCGACGATGATCTCAGCCTTGTTGATCCAGCAAGCAAGACGGAGAAGTAGATGAGTTCTCCAGCAGAGTGACGATTCTCCGGTGGAGGTGATGATCTACTCCTGCAAGGCTCCGCCAGAGCTCCGCAGAAATGCGATCTAGAGGTAAAACTATGTGGAATAGGCTAGAGTTGCACGTGGCAAAGTTGTATCTCAAAAATCCCTAAACCACCACTATATATAGGAGGGAGGGGGAGGGGCTAGCCTTGAGGGACAAGGCCCTCAAGGTGCACCGGCCGCCAGGAGGAGGAGGACTCCTTCTCCAATTCGGTTTGGGAAGGAGGAGTCTTCCTCTTCCTTCCCACCTCCCTCTTTCCCTTTTCTTTTTCTTTTCTTTTGGTATTTTCTTATGTGGTGACATAGCCATCTTGGGCTGACTCCACCAGCCTAATAAGGACTTGTGGAGCCACCCTAGGGCCTTGGGCTCGCTCCCGAGTGGGTGGGCCCCTCCCGGTGAACACCCGGAACCCATTCGTCACTCCCAGTACATTGCCGGAATTTCCCGAAACTTTCCACTGATCAAATGAAACCATCCTATATATCAATCTTCGTTTCTAGACCATTTCGGAAACCCTCGTGACGTCCGTGATCTCATCTGGGACTCCAAACAACATTCGGTAACCACACATATAACTCAACTATACTAAAACATCATCGAACCTTAAGTGTGCAGACCCTGCGGGTTCGAGAACTATGTAGACATGAGCCGAGGCACTCCTCGGTCAATATCCAATAGCAGGACCTGGATGCCCATATTGGATCCTACATATTCTCCAAAGTTCTTATCGGTTGAACCTCAGTGTCAAGGATTCATATAATCCTGTATGTCATTCCCTTTGTCCTTCGGTATGTTAGTTGCCCGAGATTTGATCGTCGATATCCGCATACCTATTTCAATCTCGTTACCGACAAGTCTCTTCACTCGTACCATAATACAAGATCCCATGACTTACACTTAGTCACATTGCTTGCAAGGCTTGTGTGTGATGTTGTATTACCGAGTAAGCCCCAAGATACCTCTCTGTCACACGGAGTGACAAATACCAATCTTGATCCATAGTAACTCAACGGACACCTTCGGAGATACCTGTAGAGCACCTTATAGGCACCCAGTTACATTGCGACGTTTGATGCACACAAGGTATTCCTCGGATGCCAGTGAATTATATGATCTCATGGTCATAGGAACAAATACTTGACACGCAGAAACAATAGCAATAAAACGACACGATCAATATGCTACGTTCATTGTTTGGGTCTAGTCCATCACATGATTCTCCTAATGATGTGATACACTTATAAAGTGACAACACTTGCATATAGTCAGAAAACCTTCACTATCATTGATCAACTGGCTAGCCAACTAGAGGCTTGCTAGGGACATTGTTTTGTCTATGTATCCACACCTGTATCTATGTTTTCATTTAATACAATTATAGCATGGATAATAAACGATTATCTTTAAACAGGAAATATAATAATAACTATTTATTATTGCCTCTAGGGCATATTTCCAACAAAAAAGTCTGATGTTATCGGAGGGATGACCGCGGGGTAGCCTCACCTCGGCTGTAATCCTCTTTCATAAAACATTGGGCAGGCTCCGCCCCTTAAGCGTCGGCTCCCGTGGGCCGGCTCCAGCCACACGAGCCAGCTCTGGACAACCCTCTTTGCCATCCGGCTCCAGGCGACCCGCCAGCTAGCGGGCGCACGCATCACTCACCAGCCCATACGACAAGACACCTCCATGATAACGGGACGCGGCGATGGTGCCAACCACTCCATGACGTTGTATATGCATGGCTATATTGGAGCTGGCCGTACCACTGCTGAATGCGACCACGCGAGGCAGGACACTGGCGGCGACAGAGCCAATACTCCATGACACCGTATACACATTTCTAAAGTGGAGCCGGCCATAATATTGACCGCTATTGGTTGCGACCAGGCGAGGCGGCACAATGGCTGCCCAGTTCCACCTACTCCCTCACGTCGCGCACGCGTGGCTATAGGGGAACCTGCCGTACAGCTGACCACGGTCGATTGCGATAAGCCATTGTGGGCCGTCACTTTGACGGGACCTTGCACTCAACAGGCCCGCCAGCGACAAAACAGTGGGGCCATCTAGTCGGCCAGAGAGGCTGCCAACTGGGCACCACCCATACCATCCATGCATATTGTAAGCTGGAGGGATCGCCTATAAAGCCCCCTGGTGCTCTTCCCATGCAAGGGGTTCCACTCTCTTCTACACTCACACACACGCACCTAGAGAGGCGAGGGAAGCAAGCAAGCTTCTTATTCCTCCTCTAACCAACAACTCAAGGAGCACCATTGTAGCTCTAGTGTGCTACATACTAGCTCCAACAGGACTAGGGGTGTTACCCCCTGATGTCAACGGTGCTTCCCTGGCAACGGCGCCAGGAATAGTCGTGTCGACGGCACCAGGAATCCTTCTACTGTGGCTACGCCTTAAGGGACTTCCTAGGCCAATATGCAAAGGATTTCCCCCGTGGCCTTGGAGCATTGCGTTGGTGTTCCCTCGAAGCGGAAAGGGTGATGTAGCACAGCGGTGGTAAGTATTTCCCTCAGTTTGAGAACCAAGGTATCGATCCAGTGGAGGAGTATCACAAGATCCTGCACAACACAAAGAACCTGCTCCCAACGCTATGAAGGGGTTGTCAATCCCTTATAGATTGTTTGCCAAGTGAGAACTGAAAGCAACAAAGTAACAAAGCAAAGTAAAAGCAGAGGTGTAAACGATAGATGTCAATAGAACCGGGGGCCGTAGTGTTTACTAGTGGCTTCACTCATGAAAGCAAGTAGACGGTGGGTGAACAAATTACTATCGAGCAATTGATAGAACCGCGCAAAGTCGTGACGTCATCTATGGCAATGATTATATCAATAGGCATCACGTCCAAAACAAGTAGATCGATACTGTCTGCATCTACTACTATTACTCCACACATCGACCACTATCCAGCATGCATCTAGTCTATTAAGTCCAAAAGAACAGAGTAACGCCTGAAGAAAGATGACATGATGTAGATGGACAATCTCATATCAACGACAGAGCCCACCTTGTTACCCTTGATGGCAACTACTTAATGTGTGCCTTGCTGCCCCTACTATCACTGGGAAAGGTCGCCACATGGTAGAACCCAAAACCAAGCACTTCTCCCATTGCAAGAATCATAGATCTAGTTGGCCAAACAAAACCCAAGACTCGGAGAGACTTACAAGGATATCAAATCATGCATATAAGAAATCAACAAAGACTCAAATATATATATCATAGATAATCTGATCACAAATCCACAATTCATCGGATCTCGAAAAACACACCGCCAAAGAAGATTACATCGGATAGATCTCCATGAAGATCATGGAGAACTTTGTATTTAAGATCGAAGAGAGAGAAGAAGCCATCTAGCTACTAACTACGGACCCGTAGGTCTGAAGTGAACTACTCACGAGTCATTGGAGTGGCGATGATGATGATGAAGAAGCCCTCCAACTCCAAAGTCCCCTCCGGCAGGGCACCGGGAAGGGTCTCCAGATGAGATATCGCGGAAACGGAAGCTTGCGGTGTCGGAAAAGTTTTTCGTGGCTCCCCTGATTTTTTGCTGTATTTTAGGGAATATATAGGCCAAAGATCTAGGTCAGGGGGCGCTCAGGGAGGCCACAAGCCCTGCCACCGCCGCCTCCCCCTGGTGGCGGAGTGGGGGCTTGTGGGCTGCCTGGAGCCCTCCTGGCTTGGCCCACAGGCCCCCTGATCTTCTTCCGTTTGGGAAAAAATCATTTCGGGGATTTTATTCCGTTTGGACTCCGTTCCAAAGTCAGATCTGAAAAGAGCCAAAAACACAGAAAAAACAGGAACTGGCACTTGGCACTGAATTAATAAGTTAGGCCCAAAAAAGATATAAAAGGTACATAAAACATCCAAAGATGACAAGATAACAGCATGAAACCATCAAAAATTATAGATACGTTTGAGACGTATCACCCCCTACGGAGGGCCCCGAACCTTGGTACATCATGTGTCACCATCGCTTGTTCCCAATCCCGCTCCCAAGGCCCACCGACGCACATTGCTCCAACCACTCTAGTTAAGCTACCCCATGGCATCTATCATGACAAAACGATGACATTTGGCGCCCACGTGGGGCCATGCACGGTGTCGGCCGGAGACATGCTCTGTGCGGGACCCCTCGCGACCTCCACCGAGCGCATCGCACCCAGGCTACTCTGCACTCTCATGTTGTCCGTTCTCACGGGAGACAGCATGTCGCATGGCGCCGGCCCCGCCTGCCTCGCAGGTGGCGCTGTCATCCCGCTCAACGAGCTGGCGGGCGATGATGACCTCATCGGCAACGGCATCCTCTGGGTGCGCTTTGGTGAGATGCACATCAGCGATGCGCCCGCTATTGGAAATATGCCCTAGAAGCAATAACAAAGTGGTTATTATTATATTTCCTTGTTCATGATAATTGTCTGTTATTCATGCTATAATTGTATTAACTCGAAACTGTAATACATGTGTGAATACATAGACCACAACATGTCCCTGGTGAGCCTCTAGTTAGCTAGCTCGTTGATCAATAGATGGTCATGGTTTCCTAATCATGGACATTGGATGTCATTGATAACAAGATCACATCATTAGGAGAATGAGGTGATGGACAAGACCCAATCCTAAGCATATCCCAAGATCGTGTAGTTCGTATGCTAGAGCTTTTATAATGTCAAGTATCATTTCCTTAGACCATGAGATTATGCAACTCCTGGATACCATAGGAGTGCTTTGGGTGTATCAAATGTCAGATCGTAACTGGGTGATTATAAAGGTGCACTACAGGTATCTCCGAAAGTATCTGTTGAGTTGGTACGAATCGAGATTGGGATTTGTCGCTCCGTGTGACGGAGAGGTATCTCTGGGCCCACTCGGTAATGCATCATTATAATGAGCTCAATGTGAGTAAGGAGTTACCACGGGATGATGTGTTATGGAACGAGTAAAGAGACTTGCCGGTAATGAGATTCAACAAGGTATAGGGATACGGAGGATCGAATCTTGGGCAAGTGTCATACCGGTAGACAAAGGGAATTGCATACGGGGTTGAGTAAATCCTCGAAATCGTGGTTCATGCGATGAGATCATCATGGAACATGTGGGAGCCAACATGGATATCCAGACCCCGCTGTTGGTTATTGTCCGGAGAGATCTCTCGGTCATGTCTGCTTGTTTCCGGAACCCATAGGGTCTACACACTTAAGGTTTGGTGACACTAGAGTTGTTATGGGAATAGAATATGTGGTTACCAAAGGTTTTTCGGAGTCCCGGATGAGATCCCGGACGTCATGAGGAGTTCCCGAATGGTCCGGAGGTAAAGATTTCTATATGGGAAGTCGAGTTTTGGTCGTCAGAAAAGTTTCGAGGTTTATTGATATTGTATCAGGACCACCGAAAGGGTACCGGGGGTCCACTGGGAAGGTCCACCTATCCCGGAGGGCTGCATGGGCTGAAAGGAGAAGGGAAGCACCCCCTAGTTGGCTGGTGCAAGCCAAGGAGGAGGCCCAAGGCGCACAAGGAGGCCAAACCCTAGGCGTGGAGGCCGCCTTGGGTGGCAAGCCACCCACTAGGGTGCCACCCCTCCTCCTCCTAGGGCTACCGCACCACCTAGGGTTTCCCTAGAGGTGGCCGCACCCCCTCTCCCTCCCTCCTATAAATACCAAAGGTATTGGGAGGGCTGCACACACACGTATCTCTCTCCCTCGGTGCAACCCTACCTCTCCACCACTCCTCCTTCGTGGTGCTTGGCGAAGCCCTACCGGAGAACCGAAAACACCATCTCCACCACGTCGTCGTGCTGCCGGAGTTCTCCCTCAACTTCTCCTCCCTCCTTGCTAGGTCAAGAAGGAGGAGGCGTCCCCAGACTATATGTGTGTTGAACGAGGAGACACAGAACGTTCGGTGTTTGGATTGGATCGCCGCGAGTACGACTCCATCGACCGCGTTCATAGTAACGCTTCCGCTTTGCGATCTTCAATGGTAGGAAGATGCTCTTCCCCACTCGCCGCTGGTTTCTCCTAGATGATCTTGGTGTGACGTAGGAATTTTTTTGAATTATTACTATGATCCCCAACAGTGGCATCCGAGCTCGGTTCTATGCATAGATTCTATGCATGAGTAGAACACAAAAGTTGTGGGCAATGATTTTGTAAATTGCTTGCCGTTACTAGTCCAATATTTTTTCAGCGGTGTTGTGGGATGAAGCAGCCCGGACCAACTTTACACGTACACTTACGTGAGAATGATTGCACCGCCTGACATGCACTTGTTGCATAAGGTGGCTAGAGGGTGTTTGTCTCTCCCACTTTAGTCGAATTGGATTCGATGAAAAGGGTCCTAATGAAGGGTAAATAGCTTTGGCTTATCAACGTTGTGGCTATCACATAGGTAAGAAGCATTCTTGCTAGAAACCCAAATCAGCCACGTAATACTTGCAACAACAATTAGAGGACGTCTAACTTGTTTTTGCAGGGTATGCTATGTGATGTGATGTTATATATGTGATATATTAGATTTATCATGTTCTTGTAATAGGATTCACGACTTGCATGTCGATGAGTATGACAACCAGCAGGAGCCATAGGAGTTGTCTTAATTTATTGTATGAGATGCAACGCCATGTGATTACTTTACTTTATTGCTAACTCTTAGCCATAGTAGTAGAAGTAATAGTTGGCGAGACGACTTCACGTAGACACTATGATGGAGATCATGGTGTCATGCCGGTGAAAATGATGATCATGTCGTGCCCCGAAGATGGAGATCAAAGGAGCAAGATGATATTGGCCATATCATGTCACTATATGATTTGCATGTGATGTTTATCATGTCTTCATGTTATTGCTTAGAGCGACGGTAGCAAAGATAAGATGAACCCTCATTAAATTTCGAGATAAGTATTCCCCTAAGTTGCACTGTTGCGAAGGATCGTTGTCTCGAAGCACCATATGATGATTGGGTGTGATAGATTCTAACGTTCGAATGCAACGGTTGTAAGCCAGATTTACACACGCAAAACACTTAGGTTGACTCGACGAGCCTAGCATGTACAGACATGGCCTCGAAATACGAGAGACCGAAAGGTCGAACATGAGTCGAATGGATGATATGATCAGCATGGAGATGTTCACCATTGATGACTAGTCCGTCTCACGTGATGATCGGACACGGGCTAGTCGACATGGATCATATATCACTTAGATGACTGGAAGGATGTCAATCTAAGTGGGAGTTCATTAAATAATTTGATTAGATGAACTTAATTATCATGAACTTAGTCTATAAATTTCTTTACAATATTGTAGATTCAATGGCCAACGCTCATGCCAACCTCAATTTCAACGCGTTCCTAGAGAAAACCAAGCTGAAAGACGATGGTAGCAACTATGCGGACTGGACTCGTAATTTAAAGCTCATCCTTATGGCTTCCAAGAAGGCATATGTCCTTGATGCACCGCTAGGTGACCCTCCCGTTCCTGCGGCAGCCCAAGACTTTCAGAATGCTTGGCATTTGCGAAGTGATGACTACTCTCTAGTTCAGAACCGAGGCTCCAAAAGTGTTTTGAGCATCATGGAGCATATGAGATGTTCCAGGAGCTGAAACTAGTTTTCCAAGCTCATGCCCGGGTCAAGAGATATGAGGACTCCGACAAGTTCTTCAGCTATAAGATGGAGTAAAATAGTTCGGTTAGTGAGCACATACTCAGAATGTCTGGGTTGCACAACCGTCTGTCTCAGCTGGAAGTTAATCTTCCGGATGACACGGTTATTGACAGAATCCTCGAGTCGCTTCCACCTAGCTACAAGAGCTTCGTGATGAAATATAACATGCAAGGGATGGAAAAGACCATTCCCAAGTTATATTCAATGCTGAGATCAACGGAGGTGGAAATCAAGAAGGAACATCAAGTGTTGATGGTAAATAAGACCACCAGTTTCAAGAAAGACAAGGGTAAAAAGAACTTCAAGAAGGACGGCAAAGCAGTTGCCTCGCACAGTATACCAGTTGCCAGGAAGAAGCGCAAGAATGGACACAAGCCTGAGACTGAGTGTTATTACTGCAAGGGAACCGGTCATTAGAAGCGAAACTCCCCAAGTACTTAGCGGATAAGAAGGCCGACAACGTCAAAGGTATATATGATATTCATGTTACTCATGCGTACCTTACCTGCGCTCGTAGTAGCTCATGGGTATTTGATACCGGTGTTGTTGCTCACATTTGCAACTCAAAACAGGAACTGCGGAATAAGTTGAGACTGACAAAGGACGAGGTGAAGATGCACGTCGGAAATGGTTCCAAGGTCGATGTGATCGTCGTCGGAACGCTACCTCTACATCTACCTTCGGGATTTTTTTTAAACCTCAAAATTTTTTATTTAGTACCGGCTTTGAGCATGAACATTGTATATGGATCTCGTTTAATGCGAGATGGCTACTCATTTAAATATGAGAATAATGGTTGTTCCATTTGTATGAGTGATATGTTTTATGGTCATGCCCCGCTGGTCAATGGTTTATTCTTGATGAATCTCGAACGTGATGTTACACATGTTCGTAGTGCGAGTACCAAAAGGTGTAAGGTTGATAATGATAGTCCCACATACTTGTGGCACTGCCGCCTTGGTCATATTGGTGTCAAACGCATGAAGAAACTCCATACAGATGGACTTTTGGAGTCTCTTGATTTTTAATCATTTGACACATGTGAATCGTGCCTCAATGGCAAGATGAACAAGACTACGTTCTCCGGAACAATGGAGCGAGCAACCAACTTGTTGGAAATAATACATACCGATGTATGCGGTCCAATGAGCGTTGAGGCTCGTGGTGGCTATCATTATGTTCTCACCCTCACTGATGACTTGAGCAGATATGGGTATGTCTACTTAATGAAACACAAGTATGAAACTTTTGAAAAGTTCAAGGAATTTTAGAGTGAGGTAGAGAATCAATGTGACAAGAAAATAAGGTTCCTATGATCTGATTGTGGAGGAGAATATTTGAGTCACGAGTTTGGCACACACTTAAGAAAATGTAGAATTGTTTCAGAACTCACGCCGCCTGGCACACCTCAGAGTAATGCTGTGTCCGAACGTCATAACCGCACTCTATTGGATATGGTGCGATCTATGATGTCTCTTACTGACCTACCACTATCATTTTGGGGATATGCATTGGAAACTGTCGCATTCACTTTAAATAGGGCACCGTCTAAATCCGTTGAGATGACACCATATGAATTATGGTTTGGCAAGAAACCTAAGCTGTCGTTTCTGAAAGTTTGGGGCTGCGATGCTTATGTGCAGAAACTTCAACCTGAGAAGCTCGAATCCAAAGCGGAAAAATGCGTCTTCATAGGATACCCTAAGCAAACTATTGGGTATACCTTCTATCTTAGATCCAAAGGAAAAATCTTTGTTGCCAAGAATGGATACTTTCTAGAGAAAGAGTTTCTGTCGAAAGAAGTAAGTGGGAGGAGTAGAACTTGATGACGTAATTGTACCTCCTATCGAACCGGAGAGTAGCGCAGCGAAGGAAAATGTTTCTGTGGTGCCTGCACCGACTAGAGAGGAAGTTAATGATGATGATCATGAATCTTCAGATCAAGTTGGTACTGAACCTCGAAAGTCCACAAGGACACGTTCCGCACGAGTGTGGTACGGCAACCCTGTCATAGAAATCATGTTGTTTGACAACAGTGAACCTTCGAACTATGAAGAAGCGATGGCGGGCTCGGATTCCAACAAATGGCTTGAAGCCATGAAATCCGAGATAGGATCCATATGTATGAGAACAAAGTATGGACTTTGGTGGATTTGCCCGATGATCGGCGAGCCATAGAAAATAAATGGATCTTTAAGAAGAAGACTGACGCGGATGGTAATGTGACCATCTATAAGGCTCGACTTGTCGCTAACGGTTATCGACAAGTTCAAGGAATTGATTACGATGAGATTTTCTCACTCGTAGCGATGTTGAAGTCGGTATGCATCATGTTAGAAGTTGCCACTTTTTATGATTATGAGATCTGGCAAATGGACGTCAAAACGACATTCCTTAACGACTTTCTTAAGGAAGAATTGTATATGATACAACCGGAAGGTTTTGTCGATCCTAATAATGCTGACAAGGTATGCATTAGCTCGGATTCCAACGCTACATCTATGGGCCGGTGCAAGCATCTCGGAGTTGGAACATTAGCTTTGATGAGGTGATCAAAGCGTTTGGCTTTCTATAGACTTATGGAGAAGCCTGTATTTACAAGAAAGTGAGTGGGAGCTCTGTAGAATTTCTCATATTATATGTGGATGACATATTGTTGATGGGAAATGATATATAACTCTTGGAAAGCATAAAGGGCTATTTGAATAAGTGTTTTTCAATGAAGGACCTTGGAGAAGCTCCTTACATATTAGGCACTAAGATCTGTAGAGATAGATCGAGATGCCTCATAGGTCTTTCACAAAGCACATACTGTAACACCTTGGTTTCCGCTCCAGTTTTTTTCATTTGCAAGATTTGACTCCCGTGTTTTTTCTCGGTGTTATCGGATTTCTATCACTCCTGGGTATGTAAAGATGGTCATCTAGCCTTGCCTTTCCCATCCAACCAAAGATTCTCCCCAGTCCAACCTTTCCACCCAAGATCCTTTCTCAGGGTTTTGCTGTCAAAACCCTACCTTCCGAATTGCCGGAAGGGAAACCCTAATCCTGTCAGTTTCAAAGGAACCCAATTTCTTTTGCCCTGTTGCCTCCCAAGCCTTTTCCCAATGATCACCCTTATATTTAAACCCTGGATATGCAAAAATAATTCTAAGTCGTTTGCAATATTTATCATTTATAATTAATTCCTCATTCTGTGAGATGAAGGAATTAAATCCAGGAAAAAACTATCCATCTCCAAAGCTTATGAAAACTTGTGGAGGTATTCTTTGTGATCATATTGAGCTCCCATAGAATATTGGCCATCATTGAATAAAGGAAAATTGCCTTTTCCTATTTAATGCCAATATTGCATTTTGGGACTTTCTAAAGGAACAACCATTTTGGTAGCCAGGAAAAATCCCAAATAAATTGTCGAGCTTCTCCTATCCATATCTTCCCCATTTCCATCAAGATCCAAGCCCCATAGTTCAAAATTTGAGCACAACATCAATTTGCAAATTCTGTCTAGTTGGGAAATTTGCAAAGGAAGTGCTCTATTCCGTGATCCCCTTGAGCTGAAACTTTTCATGGTGGTTTGCATTGCTAAATCACTCATGGAAACCAAAAATCATCTCAATCCCTCTATCAATATTTTCCGAGCAATTTTCCTAAGTTTCTGCCCATTTGGAAGCTGTGTGAAGGAAGTACCATTTTAGTGTCCCCAAATGGTATGAAACTTTTACAGTGGTTTCATGTGTCCAAATAAACCCTCTCCACCAAATTTAAGCCAAATCCATCTAGCAATTTGAGCCCAGCTTCAAATTCTAGTTTCTCGACCAATTTTTGGTTTGTGAAGGAAGTATATGCAAATGAGGTTTGAATGACTTCAAATTTCTCAGGCATATACTCCTTGCTACCTAATTCTATTATGACAAAGATTCAACTCCATTGATCAATCCATTTATCCAGAAACATCTACAAACAGTTCTTGCCAGAAACTGTTTTTGTAGTTTTCTTCTTCCCTAGAGCCACCTGGCCGGTTCTAGTCACCGTTCTTATCTCGTGGAGTAGCGAGGAACCTGTTGGACAAGGTGTGACATTCAGTCGCAGGCCACAACATGATTTGTCCATGGTGACCACAGGCAGAACGCGCCAAATGCATGATGTATGCACCAGAGGCCTCCAGAGTCCTCCCTGGCACGCCATGGCATGTCCGGGAGCGTTGGAGAGCTTCCCTCCGCGCACGAGAACCCTCTGGAGCGCTCTCCCTCTTGGCCTCTTGCTCTCAGCCTCCTCTGCCGCCATGAATTTGCTGCCGAGATCCCTCCATGGCAACGGTGAGCTCTCGGAGCTTCGGCCAGCATCGAGCAGCTTCCCCCAGCAGCTATTTAAGGCGCCCCGAGCTCATCCTCCTCTCAATCAGCCCAACCCCCGCTTTCCCCGAGCGCCCCAAGCTTTCTTCGTCGCCATGGCCGCCGACCTCCGACTCGAATCTCCTATTCCGGTTGTCCCTAGCTGCGTCCGAGCGTTTCCCTGGACACGCCGTTCCCTGTCGAGTCCATCCCCCCAATCGGCCGCTCCAGAGGACCCCTAGGTTGTCGGGGTTACGCCGGAGCCGAGCCTCGGCCGCCGCGCGTCGCCGCGCCGCCAGGCTTCCCCCGCTGCCCGTCCGACTCCCCATGGAGGCGACGCTCGCCGGCGCATTTATCCATGGCCTCGCCTTGGCCGGAGCCCGCCCAAGTCACGAGCCCGTCGTGTCGCCGGTCGCTCCTCTGCTCGCCTCCCCTGTTCCTGCCGAGGGGAAGAAGAAGGAGATCGGGAGGAGAGAGAAGATGGGGTGGGACCCGCGTGTCAATGGCTAAGGGCCTGCCTAGCTGGATTAGTGGAGGCGCCAAGCGCCCGGTGCGTTTCCCCCTCTGGGAAACGTATTTCTCAGAAGTCGCCACTAGTTGTTCTCTCAGGGACTCGATGGCAATTATTTTAATTGTAGATTGGTCCTTTTTCTTCAAATGCTTATATCTTTTTCCTCGGGACTCCGATTGAGGTGATTCCAAAGGCCACGTCTTCGTATCGTCGAGCCCGTCATGTTGGTATAATTTTCACAAGGTGGTTACACTATGAAAATGACCCTTTTGCCCTTGTCTCCAATCAGCCCCCTTCGAGAGAGAGCGGTATCCGACGATTCTTTCCGCGGACTCTCCGCACCTCTTACGGGAGTATCCTTCGACCCTAGGCAAGCCGACCATCTGATATATGCCCTAAAGCATTGCTTTGTGTTGTTCCTGCATTATTAAATTAATATGCTTGTGATTGTATGCGTAGTAGTGGACTGTATGTGACTCCGACGAACCCTTGCTCGTATTTTCTTCAATGAGAGCGCGTGAGCTCTGGTCCAAGGGCGGCATGACAGCCCAGCACGCACAAGCTCCATCCCCGACGGGATCGAGCTCCAATAGACTCCTCCGCCCACGTCGTTGCTGCTGCGAGGCACCGTCTGCTGGGCGATTAGCTCCCATGCGACGTCGTTGAGTTGAATTATCTCTCATGCGACGTTGTTGGATGTAATGGCTCTCACGCGACATCTCCCAACGCAGAAATAGCTCAAGCAACACAACCCATTTACGGGGCTAGTTGGCTGTTAGTTAGGTTGAGATTTGGTTAGGAATGTGCTCTGACTAGTGGGGTCCACCGAGGGCCACGTCGTCAAGAGTCAACCGTCCACTACTCGACCGGTGACTGTGTGTCTATACTCGACTCGACCGTGCACGACTGGGCGAGCGGCGCTGCCGTGTGCATCTTCTTCGGCAGAGGCATCATTTTCTTCTCCGCGGTGGTGGAGTGCTTCCAGTTGCTCAACAATTAGCAATTGGCTTGCAATGGCCCACCAGCGTGTGGGATCGCAACAGTTTTCGAGGGTAGAGTATTCAACCCAAATTTGTTGGTTCGACACGATGGGAGTGAAAGGATATTCTCCAGTATTAGCAGTCGAGTTGTCGGCTCAACCACACCTGAAAGATTAGTATCTGCAAGAAGGGTATAAGCAGCAAAGTAGTATGATAACAACGGAGCTAGGAAAGAATCAGTTGACGGCAAATTATTCCTAACTGAAGTATCAATGGCGCTAGAAAAGTATTGTAGCAGGTAGTAGCAGTGTAACGAGTAACAGCAGCAGCAAGGAACAACAATAGTGACAGGAGTAGCAAGTAGCAATAGTAGTGATAGCAGCAGCATGACAAAGCAAGTAACAGTAGCAGCAAGTAACAGTAGCAGCAACAGTAGTAACAGCAGCAGATTAAAGCAAGTAACAGTAGCAGTGGGACAAACTCGTAGGCAATGGATTGGTGATTTGTTGGATGACATTCATCATGCAACAGTTATAACACGGAGAGATATGTGGCTAGCTCCCGTTCGTCAATGTGATGTAGGCATGCATTCCGTGTGTAGTCATACGTGCTTAGGGAAAAGAACTTGCATGACATCTATTGTCCATCCCTCCCGTGGCAGCGGGGTCCAAATGGATACTACGGGATATTAAGGTTCTCCTTTTAATAAAGAACCGGACCAACGCATTAGCACTTGGTGAACACATGAACTCCTCAAACTATGGTCATCACCGGGAGTGGTTCCGGTTATTGTCACTCCGGGGTTGCTGGATCATAACACATAGTAGGTAACTACAACTTGCAAGATCGGATCTAAAACACACATATATTGGTGACAACATAATAATTTCAGATCTGAATTCATGGCACTCGTGCCCTAGTGACAAGCATTAAGCATGGCAAAGTAGTAGCAACATCAATCTTAGAACATAGTGATCTCCGTCAAAACTAACTCGATTACATGATAGATCTCATCCTACTCATCACCGCCCAGCGAGCCTATGAATAGATTACTCACGAACGATGAAGAGCTTCATGGAATTGGAGAGGGAAGAAGGTTGATGATGACGATGGCAACGATCTCCTTGATCCGGAGCCCAAAACGGACTCTAGATCTGCCCTCGAGGGAAAGAACGGGATGTGGCGGCGCCTCTGGATCGTGAAACGTGATGAACTCTTCTCTCTTGATTTTTTCCGGGACGAAAGGGAATAAATAGCACTGGAATTGGGGGCGGCAGAGCCACGTGGGCCCCACAAGCCTGGTAGCCGCGGCCAGGGGGGAGGCCGCGGCTACAAGGCTTGTGGCCCACTGGCCCGTCCCCTCCGGTGGATCTTTGCGCAGGTATTTTTCATGTTTTCCAGAAATATTCTCCGTAAATTTTCAGAACATTCCGAGAACTTTCATTTTTTCACAAAAACAACACCATGGCAGTTCTGCTGAAAACAGCGTCAGTCCGGGTTAGTTCCATTAAAATCATGCAAATTAGAGTCCAAAACAAGGGCAAAAGAGTTTGGAAAAGTAGATACGATGGAGACGTATCATGGAGCGCCTTTCTCGGCCGCGGCAGAGCTATTGCGAGTGAGTATTTTCGAAACCCTAGTCCCAATCCCCAGAATTATGGATAGATATGTGGCCTAATGCTTTGTTTCTTGCGATTTAGAATCTCGATTAGATAGGAGCGCGAGGGCTGAATTAGATGGAGCGAGGAGACAGTGCTTCAAATCGGTAATGCCGCCCCTCCCTCTTTTCTCTTTTAGCTGTTATCAAACTCGATTTGGTAGTGACTGTAGCTTACACTGCCGCTGCCCGCCATTGACAAAACAGGGGAGGTTCTGGTTCTGCCACCACATTCGCAATTATAGTGGAATTTTTCCCTGTAAAGCCAAGCTTAGTGATGGCAGTGTCGAAGACATTTATAGAGATACCACCGTGAGGTTGGATGTCGAACTTGCAGATGTTGATCCCCACGAATTAGAGAGCATGAAGGAGAAGGCCGTGGGCAATTTGGTGGAGAGAATTGGGGAGAGTATTGTTTGGGGTCCAGAACAAGAGGTATCTCTGCAACGTTTCGACAACTATTATGGTGAATATGTTAGAATTGAAGATGGAGAATCCATGATTGCTGAAATTGATCAACAAGAAGGGTGGGCATGCAAAGAAGTAACATTTCATGCAGAGCTAATTGATCTGCAAACTAATTCCAGAGTTGGTTATGTGCCATCAAAGATGGTTGCACAGCTGGAAGATGATGTGTGGGTTTCACAAAAGAATATGTTGGCATTGTTGACTGAACCGACTGTAGTAGATGAAGATACATGGATTGATGCAGATGCAGAGAAGGGAACCCATGGTGCTAGGAAGATTGTTGTTGACTGGAATGTAGTAGAGTTGAATAAAAAAACAGATTTGGTCATTACACCAATATCGGACATTGATATGGCCGAAATGTTTGGCATTCAAGTTGATGACAAAGATAAGGAGAAGGATGACAGTTCTTTGCCTGCTGATGGTAACACAGGCCCTAGAAATGCAAATGAGGATGAAGAAGAGCTGATGAGAATGGCTGCAGATGATGTGGATGATACAAATGATAATGAGCTAGTTTGTTTGTATGACAAAGAGAACCCAGTTATTGAGGTGGGAAAGTTGTGGCCAAGCATGGTTGAGTTTAGGATGTCTTTCAGGACCTTTGCAGTGAAAAAAGAGTTCGAGGCCAAGACTATGTGGACTGATCGAAAGAAATTTTATGCTCAGTGCAAAAGTTATGATGCTGGTGGCAGTGCTTGCAAATGATACATATCTGCCAGACTACAACCTGATGGAAGTACAGTAAGGGTAAATCAAATACCACACCAGCATACATGTATGACCACTTCACAGAGAGTTTCAAAGATGACATCATAGCTCTGGATGACAGAGAAGATTACTCCTATTTGAGCCAAGACTCCAAACAGTACTGCAAAGAGGCTTAAAGTTGACTTGGAGAAGCTGTACCCCATCCAACTGCAATATACCACAGTGTGGAAAGCAAAACAAAGGGCCATCAAATCATTGTATGGTGACTGGGCAAATACGTTTAGGATGTTGTATAGTTTTAAAGCAGAGGTAGAGAAGAGGTCACCTGGAAGTGTGGTGGAGATAGATACAGAGGTAACAGAGGATGGCAAGGTTTTTTTCAGCAAGTTTTTTATGTGTTTGAAGCTTTGCGTAGATGGATTCAAAACAGGTTGTCGTCCATATTTGAGCATAGACTCATCTTTTTTGACTGGAAAGTGGAATGGTCAGTTGGCTGCATGCAATGCTCTAGGTGGACACAACTGGATGTTCGCAGTTGCAATAGGAATGTTTCAATCAGAGACAGAGGCATCATGGGTATGGTTCATGATGCAACTGAAAAGATGCATAGGGCCAGTTTCTCCTTTGGACATCCACACAGATGCATGTAACGGGTTGGAAAATGCAGTAAAAAAAGTTTTCCCCCATGCTGAGAAGAGGGAGTGCTTTGGACATATGTGGATGAATCTGATAAAAAAATCAGAGGAGATGAATTTGGACGCATGTGGCCGGCAGCAAGATCGTACACCACACAGACACATTCCTATCACCTTGGTAAGATATTGACATCATGTAGTGATAATGAATTTGCTTCGTGGTTGAACAACCACCATTCTCTATTGTGGTACAGATCAGGTTTTAATACTGCCATAAAATGTGATCATATCAATAACAACTTGGTAGAAAGTTTTAACAACAAAGTGAAGGATTTGAAAGACTTGCCTGTGCATGACATGGTGGACCAAATAAGGATCATGATCATGCGTTTGTGAGAGTTGAGAGGAAAAATTGCTTATATTTTGGAAGGGGACAAGCTTCCAGCAGTGGTACAACAGGTGGTCAACAGGAGTAGAAATCTTTAACAACTATCTATTGAGAAATCTTCCTTGTAGGGTGCTGAAGGTAGAGATACAAAGAGTGGCAAGAGGCATGTGGTAAATACTGAGTTGCATGAGTGCACTTGCCAAGAGTGGCAACACATTGGAAAACCATGTGAGCATGCAATACTTTTTTTGGCATCTAAACCCAGGTTAAATATGCACCCATATTTGCATGAGTATTATTCAGTACAAAAATTCAAAGCTGCATATGCAAGTCCAATTCCTGCACTGACTGATGAATCTCAGTGACCTGAGGTGGAAATATAATTTACCTTGTGTCCCCCTGTCACTCGAAGAAAGGCTGGGAGGCCAAAACAGAGCAGATTCAAAGCTTGGTTTGAGAAAGGTGGTTGTAGTAGGAAGGGGAAAAAGGAAAAGGAAAAGGAAAAGGATGAAAAGCCCAAAAGGGCTCAACAAGGTAACAGAAATAGGTGCAAGGTGTGTGAGGTACTTGGGCACATAATTGGTTCATCCAAATGCATCTACACTCCTGAGAGGCCAAAGTATGTTTATGTTACTGTTTTTGCAAGTTTTTTATTTTGCTACTTGTTCTAGTATCTAACCAAGTGAAATGCTTTATGTTTTAGGAGGAAGAGTGCAGAAAAAGCCCCACCTCTTGTTGTTGAACAATGCTGGCCAGTGAAAAAAGCAAGGCTCAATGGCTTTAGAAGGAAGAGAACTATTACTGCTGAAACTATTACTGCTGAACATGAGCTAACTGAAACTGTTACTGCTGAACATGAACAAACTGAAACTGTTACTGCTGAACATGAGCTAACAGAAACTGTTACTGAATCTTTTTTGCAGGCGCCAGGACAATCTGAAACTGTTGCAGATGAAGCAACTGTTGTGCTGCCATGCGTGGAGGTTGGCTGCCAAGTGTTGAACATGAGAAAACTGAAACTGTTACTGAATCTGCTTTGACAACTGTGTTGCCATGTTTGGTGGTTGTGCTGCCAAGTGTTGAGTTGCAAACTGAAGAAGTTGAACAATGTGTGCCATCTACTCAATCTGCAGAAGTGCAAACTGAAGGAGTGGGACATGGTCAGGTGCAAAAGTTTAGGGGCCCTAGTGGAGTTGTTGGCAAGAATACCAAGAGCATCAGCATCAACAAACTGTGCGCCGTGGAACCAAACAATGGAAAAAAGGAGAAGAAATCGAGTGGTAGAAAGAAGCAAAAGAAATAGAGTCGAAATCATTCAAATGTGATGTGATTTCATTTGAAAACTTACATTTGTTGTCATTTGATGTGAAAACTTATGTTCTTTGATGTAAAACTTATGTGCTATGATGTTGATTTGACTTGAAAATAAAATTCAAATTTGAACCGACATTCAAATTTGAACCTATCTCCAATATTTTTGGAGTTCATTTGTTTGTTCTGTGATGCTGCACTATTTTATATACTACTATGCACTTTAGTTCATCAGTCCAACCCTTTTTGCGAAGTCCAACTCATAATCACTGAAAACGACCTCATTTCTAAGCAAGTTTTTTTTCAACCTTCTCAAAATCACCCAAAAAGATTTTCTTAGCTTATATTATACCTATATAGGATCAATACGAAGTCTCACCTTTTTTGAATAAGTATTCATATTGTTAATTTATTTTTGAAAAAACACCCTTTAATACAAGTTTAAAAATTTCAAAATGCAAAAATAACTTCAGATCCTGCTTAGTCACTCCAAAATGAAGCTAAAAGGTGAGGTTTTCTGATTTTTTGAATTTTCAAAACCTAAAAACCTCTTCTCACTCTTTTGAACTCTATGCAACGTGAGTCGAGATAGTCCAATTTGTGAAGGTTTTTTCATGCAAAGATCATTACATCAAGTTTATCATTTTATATCATAACTATGTAACATAACAAGACTATATGCGCTGGTTTTTCATTTTTTAGATTTTTTTTTTGAATTATTTACACACATTTGAATGTTCGGTCAAACCTTTCAAAATGCCGTTGACTGCCTCCAAACCCCATCTAACCCTAACGCCAAACGTCCACTGTCGATCTAACCCTAACGCCAAACTGCGGCCGTCGCATAGGCCGCAGGTGTGGGGGAGTATCTCAATGACCGTTGGGCCGAGTGGATAACGTTGAGTGGTGGAGTGATACGTCTCCAACGTATCTATAATTTTTTATGGTTTCATGCTATTATCTTGTCAAACTTTGGATGTTTTGCATGCCTTTTATATATTTTTTGGGACTAACTTATTAACTCAGTGCCAAGTGCCAGTTCCTGTTTTTTCCATGTTTTTGACCCCTTTCACAGGAGATTTTGAAACGGAGTCCAAACGGAAGAAAATCCCCGAAAAGATTTTTTCCGGAACGGAAGAAGATCGGGAAGCTTGGGAGCCAAGGCAGGGGAGCCTTAGGGGCCCCACAAGCCCCCACCCCGCGGCTAGGGGGGACGCTGATGACCCACAAGTATAGGGATCAATCGTAGTCCTTTCGATAAGTAAGAGTGTCGAACCCAACGAGGAGCAGAAGGCTTTGATAAACGGATTTCAGCAAGGTAATAACTGCAAGCACTCAAAGTAGCGGTAACAAGTGATTGTGTAGTGAGGTGAAATGTAGCGAGCAAAAAGTAACAAGTAACAAGTAGTAGCAACGGTGCAGCAAGTGGCCCAATCCCTTTTGTAGCAAGGGACAAGCCTGAACAAAGTCTTATACGAGGAAAAACGCTCCTCAGGACACACGGGAATTTCTGTCATGCTAGTTTCATCATGTTCATATGATTCGCGTTCGTTACTTTGATAGTTTGATATGTGGGTGGACCGGCGCTTGGGTACTGACCTTACTTGGACAAGCATCCCACTTATGATTAACCTCTCTCGCAAGCATCCGCAACTACAAAAGAAGAATTAAGACAAAGTCTAACCATAGCATTAAACTAGTGGATCCAAATCAGCCCCTCACGAAGCAACGCATAGACTGGGGTTTAAGCTTCTGTCACTCCAGCAACCCATCATCTACTTACTACTTCCCAATGCCTTCCTCTAGGCCCAAATATGGTGAAGTGTTATGTAGTTGGCGTTCACATAACACCACTAGAGGAAAAGACAACATACAACATATCAAAATACCGAACGAATATCAAATTCACATGACTATTATTAACATGACTTATCCCATGTCCTCAGGAACAAAAGTAACTACTCACAAAACATAATCATAATCATGATCAGAGGTGTAATGAATAGCATCAAGGATCTGAACATAAACTCTTCCACCAAGTAATCCAACTAGCATCAACTACAAAGAGTAATCAACACTACTAGCAACCTTACAAGTACCAATCGTAGTTGTGAGATGAAGATTGGTTACAAGAGATGAACTAGGGATCGGAGAGGAGATGGTGTTGATGAAGATGTTGATGAAGATGCCTCCCCTCCGACGAGAGGAGTGCTGGTGATGACGATGGCGACAATTTCCCCCTCCAGGAGGGAAGTTTCCCTGGCAGGATCGTCCTGCTGGAGCTCTAGATTGGATCTGCTCAAGTTCCGCCTCGTGGCGGCGGCGAAACCACGAAAAAGCTCCCTCTTGATTTTTTTTCTGGATCAGGACGCCTCATATAGCAAAAGAGGGGGGCTAGTGGGCCGTCAGGGAGCCCACAAGCCCCCACTCCGCCACCAAGGGGGTGGCGGTGTCAGGGTTTGTGGCGCCCTGGCAGCCCCCCTCCGGTAGTTCTTTCGCCCAGTATTTTTTATATAATCCAGAAAAAATCCACGTAACTTTTCAGGGCATTTGGAGATGTGCAGAATAGTGGACTAGGATTTGCTCCTTTTCCAGTCCAGAATTCCTGCTGCCTGAATTCTCCCTCTTCAAATAAACCTTGCAAAATAAGAGAGAAAAGGCATAAATATGGTACCACAAGTAATATAAAAGCCCAAAAAGCAATAAATATCAACATGAAAGCATGAAGAAAAATGGACGTATCAACTCCCCCAAGCTTAGACCTCGCTTGTCCTCAAGCGAAAACCAAGTTCCATAAACATGTCCACATGTTGAGGGACGAAGGTGTCGATAAAAGATAATACGGACATGAGGGCATCATGATCATACATAGAACTGCAATACATCATAAAATTCTTATGGGAAAGTAACAATTCCTTCGCAAAGCAAAGCATGAAGCAAAAACCTTACCGAGAAGTAACCAACAATAGTCCAAAGTCATTGAAGCAATTGCAATTTATCACAACATCAGAAAGAGTCAAATAAGAGCTTGTAAGGCAGACCCACATACTCAATCATCTCTTTTGCTTTCCACAATTGTTACAACTCACGTGGTACTCATGGTGTCAAAGTTTCAGCTGGACACAGAGGAAGATAGGGGCTTATAGTTTTGCCTCCCAACCATTTATCTCAAGGGTAAAGTAAACAACAATAAAGCATGAGTACTCAACTCCAAGTTTATATATGAATATAGATCTTTCCCAAGCATGTGACGGTAGCCAAGACAAAGGCAAAAAGGGAATTGGTGAAAATCACCATGACTCTTACAAGGGTAAAAAGTAAAGGTACAAGATAGGCCCTTCGCAGAGGGAAGCAGCAGTTCTCATGCGCTTTTGAGGTTTGAATGCGTCCTCTTAGTGCGGAGGAACGTCACTTTATATTGCCTCCTGTGATAAAGAACTTTATTATGTAGTCTGTCCCTTTTATGTCTTCCTCATCACAGGTTTGTACAAAGCTTATTTTCCACACACTAATAGATCATACATATTAGAGAGCAATTTTTATTGCTTGCACCGATGACAACTTACTTGTAGGGTCTTATTCAATCCATAGGTAGGTTGATGGACTCTCATGACAAAACTGGGTTGGAGGTTTATGGATGCACAAGTAGTATCTCTACTTGGTGCAGGAGTTTTGGCTAATATGAGGTGGAAGCAATCGTCACATGCTAAGGGATCTCTAATCATGTAACATTGTTTGGAACCAAGCAAACACAATTCATTATGTTGTCTTCCTTGTCCAACATCTACTCCTAAGCATGTAATAGTTTGGTGAGTGCTCACAATTGTAAAAAGTGTCTAAGATGATATATTTATATGTGAACCTCTCTTTCCTCATTACTTCTTATTAATTGCAACAATGACTGAGGTCTATGTTGATTTATTCTCAACAAGTTTCAATCATCATACTTGTCATAAGTGAAGTTATCACTTTCCATAAGATCGTCTCATGATCTTTCATGCTATCGTTCTTTTCATACTTTTTGATCATGGCACAAAGCAAAGCCCTTGACTAAGACACTCTTTATTATATAGCTTGTAAGCTCGAATACATCGGGGGAGAGACAAAAGCAAAAGACTCAAACTAAAAACTAAAAACTTATTCCTATAAAAGAAGAAATAAAAACTGAAAAGGAAAGAACTAAAACAAAGGTAAAAGCAAAAGATATAAAGGTGATGCGATACCAGGGCAACTCCCCCAAGCTTGGCAGAAGCCAAGGGGATTGCCCATACCAATGCTTAGTTATCTTCCTTCGGTGGTGATGGTGGTGTTGTCGTCGCCTTTGATTCCAAGAGAGCTATCAATCTTTGATTTATACCTTTGAGATCTGTGACATGGTTTTCCAGCAAAACAACTTCACGAGAAAGAGAAATATTGTGAGCATGAGTTGTTTTGCAAAACCTCAAGAGTTCGATCAAGGATGGAGACAGCACGTGGAGGAAGGGTTGGAGAAAATCTACTCCTTCAACGTCTTCAATGTTGAACATAGGTTCAACTTCCTCCCTAGCTTGGGTTTTCTCCTTAGCTTGGTCCCTGGCTTCCGTGACTTCTACTCTTTTCAGATTAGCATCTACTTCCTCATGAACTTGGTGAAGAACATTCTCCCCAATAGATTCCTGAGACATCTTTGCTCTAAATCTGCGGCACACAACAAGTTCAAAACGAAAACAGAGGAAAACTACGCGATACGGAGATCAAAACATTCGGGCGACTATATATTGATTTTATCTGGGCCAGAAGGAGTCCTCCGCAAGAAAACGGAGTCTGGGAGGCACACGAGGTGCCCACAAGCTTGCCCTCCGCCACCAGGGGGGTAGGGGCGATGGCAGGGCTTGTGGCTACCTCGTTCGCTCTCCGGTCTGCTTTTTATTTTTCTAATTTTCCAAAAAATCCCAAACGGACGAAATTTCCTATTGGAAAAGTATCAGAGTCCAATTTCTTACCGAAACAGATACATCTTCATTTTCAAGGTCTGAAAACGGCTGATAAACATCCCTTATGTACTCCTGTGGAGTTATGACATTGATGATATTGGTCTGGTACATTTATGGGAGTACCAGAGATGTAATGCTTGATTCTTTGCCCATTTACCACTCTAGGAAAATTTCCTTCCGTGTTATTGATTTTGATGGCACCGGAACAATATACTTCCTCGAAAACATAGGGACCTTCCATCTAGAGAGAAGCTTGCCTGCAAAGAATCTCAAACGAGAATTGTATCGAAAGACATAATCACCTACATTGAACTCTCGTTTCTGTATCCGTTTGTCGTGCCATCTCTTAACCTTTTCCTTGAACAACCTGGCATTCTCGTATGCATGGGCTCTCCATTCATCTAACGAGCTGATATCAAACAACCGCTTCTCACCGGCAAGTTTGAAATCAAAGTTGAGCTCTTTGATTGCCCAATAAGCTTTGTGTTCCAGCTCAAGAGGTAAATGACACGCCTTACCGTAAACCATTTTATACGGTGACATGCCCATGGGATTCTTATAAGCAGTCCTATAAGCCCATAATGCATCATCAAGTTTGCTAGACCAGTTCTTTCGAGATCTATTGATGGTCTTTTGTAGGATCAACTTGATCTCCCTATTACTCAACTCCACTTGACCACTAGACTGAGGATGATAAGGATATGCAACTCTATGGTTGACATCATACTTAGCAAGCATCTTGCGGAAAACACCATGGATGAAGTGTGAACCGCCATCAGTCATCAAGTATCTAGGGACTCCAAATATTGGGAATATGACTTCTTTAAGCATCTCAATAGAGGTGTGGTGATCAGCATTTTTAGTGGGGATAGCTTCTACCCACTTAGTAACGTAATCCACAACAACTAAGATGTGAGTATACCCATTGGAACTCGGGAAGGGTCCCATATAATCAAAGCCCCATACATCAAATGGTTCAATGACAAGTGAATAGTTCATAGGCATTTCCTGACGCTTACTGATGTTCCCTATTCTTTGGCATTCGTCACAAGACAAGACAAACTTACGAGCAACCTTGAAGAGAGTGGGCCAATAGAAACCTGATTGCAATACCTTATGGGCAGTTCTATCTCCAGCATGGTATCCTCCGTAGGCTTCAGAATGACACTTCTGCAGGATCTGTCCCTGTTCATGTCCAGGCACACAACGTCTAATAACACCATCTACTCCTTCCTTATAAAGGTGAGGATCATCCCAAAAGTAATGTCTCAAATCAAAGAAGAATTTCTTCTTTTGCTGATAGGTGAAACTGGGTGGTATATATTTGGCTACAATATAGTTTGCATAATCAGCATACCACGGTGCACTAAGTGAAGTGCGGATGACATTTAATTGCTCATCAGGGAAGCTGTCATCAATAGGTAGTGGTTCATCAAGGACATTCTCTAGCCTAGACAAGTTATCTGCTACAGGGTTATCGGCACCCTTTCGGTCAACGACGTGCAAATCAAATTCCTGTAGCACGAGAACCCATCTGATCAGCCTAGGCTTAGCGTCCTTCTTCTCCATGAGGTACTTAATAGCAGCATGATCAGAGTGAATAGTGACTTTGGAATCAACTATGTAAGATTTGAAATTTTCACATTCAAACACGACTGCTAAAAATTCCTTCTCCGTAGTGGCATAGTTTCTTTGGGCACTGTATAGAGTTTTACTAGCGTAGTGAATGACATTCAACTTCTTGTCAACTCTTTGTCCTAGAACATCACCAACAGCATAATCACTAGCGTCACACATGATTTCAAAGGGAAAGTTCCAGTCAGGTGGTTGAACAATAGGTGCGGTTATGAAAGCCTTCTTAAGTATTTCGAAAGCTTCCTCACAATCCTCATAAAAAAAGGAACATCCTTCTACAAGAGGTTGGTAAGAGGCCTAGAAATCTTAGATAAGTCTTTAATGAACCTTCTATAGAAACCAGCATGACCTAGGAAACTTCGTATACATCTGATATCTATGGGGAAGGCATTTTCTCACTTGCATCAACCTTAGCCTTATCAACTTCAATGCCTCTTTCGGAGATTTTGTGTCCTAAGACGATACCTTCATTAACCATAAAGTGGCACTTCTCAAGACGAGGTTGGTTTCTTCGCATCTCTGTAAGACTCAATCAAGATTGCTGAGGCAATCATCAAAGGAAGACCCGTAAACGGAGAAGTCATCCATGAAAACCTCGACGATCTTTTCACAAAAGTCACATAATATAGCCATCATACATCTTTGGAAGGTGGCACGTGCATTACATAAGCCAAAAGGCATACGTATATAGGCAAAGGTACCGAAAGGGCAGGTGAAATTGGTTTTCTCTTGATCAGATGGTGCAACAGGTATTTGCGAGAAACCTGAATAACCGTCTAGAAAGCAGAAGTGTGTGTGCTTTGATAGCCTTTCTAGCATTTGGTCGATAAACGACAAAGGATAATGATCTTTCCTGGTTGCCTTGTTCAGTTTCCGGAAGTCTATCACCATTCTATAGCTGGTAATAATCCTTTGTGGGATTAGTTCATCCTTATCATTAGGAACGACGGTGATACCTCCCTTCTTATTTACGCAATGCACTGGACTTACCCAATCACTATGAGCAACATGATAAATGATTCCTGCTTCCAGAAGCTTTAATATTTCTTTTCTAACGACCTCTTTCATCTTAGGATTTAATCTCCTTTGATGATCAGCAACTGGTTTAAAGTCAGGATCGGTTTTAATCTTGTGCTGACATAGAGTAGGACTAATACCCTTAAGATCATCAAGAGTATATCCAATAGCAGCGCGGTGCTTCCTCAGAGTTTTTAGTAACTTCTTCTCTTCGCACACTGAGAGGAGAGCACTAATAATGACAGGATATATCTCCTTCTCATCAAGATAGGCATACTTAAGAGTATCCGGCAACTGTTTAAGCTCGAACACAGGATCACCCTTTGGTGGGGGAGGATCCCCAAGCAGTTCAACAGGCAGATTATTCTTGAGAATAGGATATTGTTCTAAGACAATTTTATCTATCTCATCTCTCTCCTCCATATGCATATCATTTTCATGCTCAAGCATATATTGCTCTAAAGGATCCGTAGGAGGTAGATCAATAGAGGCAAGAGCAATAATTTCATCCCTACCAGACGACTCTCTTTCATGGGGTTGTCTTCCAAACTTGGAGAAGTTAAATTCATGAGACACACCCTTGAAACTTACTGTGACAGTCTTGTTAATGCAATCAATGTGAGCATTGACAGTGTTGAGAAAGGGTCTACCGAATATGATGGGACAAAAGCTATCTTGTGCAGTACCAAGGACGAGGAAATCAGTAGGATACTTCGTCTTACCACACAGGACTTCCTCGTCTCTCACAATTCCCAGAGGGCACATAGTGTCTCTATTAGCTAGCGTAATAGTGACATCAATGGGTTCTAACTCAGCAGGTGCAATCTCATCTTTGATTTCATCATATAGAGAACGGGGTATTGCACTAACACTAGCTCCCATAGCACATAAACCATGGTAACAGTGATCTCCTATCTTAACAGAAACAACGGGCAGGCCAACTACAGGTCCGTGTTTGTCTTTCGCGTGAGGTTTAGCAATTCTAGCGGAGTCCTCACAGAATTTGATAACATGCCCGTCTATGTCTTCGGTTAAGAGATCTTTGATAATAGAACACTAGGTTCAACTATAATTTCCTCAGGGGGTGCAAGTGATCTAATGTAGCCCCTACGTATCACAGTTGGAGCTTTAGAATAATCCTTTATCCTAGCAGGGTATGGTGGTTTCTCAGTGTAAGCACAAGGAACAACAGGATCACTAAAAGCAATGACTTTCTCCTTCACTAGATTGGTTTTGGCTATGTTGCTTTCTACAGGAGGATGATATTTAAACCACTTCTCTTTGGGAAGATTAACATGAGCAGCAAAAGATTCACATAGAGAAGCTACTATCTCAGAGTCAAGTCCATACTTAGCGCTAAAATCTCTAGAAGTGTTTGTCTCAACAAAAGATTTAACGCAATCAAAATGGAAATTCATACCTGACTCCTTACCTTCCTCCAGCTGCCAATCTTGAGAGTTGCGTTTGATTCTCTCCAATAAATTCCACTTGTGATCAATATCCTTCTTCATAAAAGAACCGGCACAAGAAGTGTCAAGCATGGTACGATCTTCATGAGAAAGCCGAGCATAAAAGTTTTGAGTGATGATTTCTCTCGACAGCTCGTGATTGGGGCATGAATATAGCATTGATTTAAGCCTCCCCCAAGCTTGAGCTATGCTTTCCCTGTCACGAGGCCAAAAGTTATAAATAAAGTTCCGATCACGATGTACTAAATGCATAGGATAGAACTTTTGATGAAATTCAAATTTCAACCGATTGTAGCCCCATGATCGAGTATCATCACATAGCCTATACCATGTCAATGCCTAATCCTTCAAATATAAAGGAAATACTTTCTTCTTTACCTCATCCTCGGGCAAACCTGCAAGCTTAAATAAACCACAAACTTCATCTACTTAGATTAGATGCAAGTCTGGATGTGAAGATCCATCTCCTGTGAAAGGATTAGCCAACAGTTTCTCAAGCATACCCGAAGGAATTTCATAAAAGATATTTTCAGTATGTACCTCAGGTTGAGGAGCAACTCCTCGTGCTTCCGTTCATGGTGAAGATACCCCGAACAAACTCCTCAAAGGAACAGTTTCCATAGTGACAAGTGACAATAAATTTCAGCACAATATATAAATGTTTCCTTACCAATTTCCACTTCCCAAAGGCGCTTCACTCCCCGGCAACGGCGCCAAAAAAGAGTCTTGATGACCCACAAGTATCGGGGATCAATCGTAGTCCTTTAGATAAGTAAGAGTATCGAACCCAACGAGGAGCAGAAGTCTTTGATAAACGGATTTCAGCAAGGTAATAACTACAAGCACTGAAAGTAGCGGTAACAAGTGATTGTGTAGTGAGGTGAAACGTAGCGAGCAAAAAGTAACAAGTAACAAGTAGTAGCAACAGTGCATCAAGTGGCCCACTCCCTTTTGTAGCAAGGGACAAGCCTGAACAAAGTCTTATAGGGGGAAAACGCTCCCGAGGACACACAGGAATTTCTGTCATGCTAGTTTCATCATGTTCATATGATTCGCGTTCGTTACTTTGATAGTTTGATATGTGGGTGGACCGGCGCTTGGGTACTGCCCTTACTTGGACAAGCATCCCACTTATGATTAACCTCTCTCGCAAGCATCCGCAACTACAAAAGAAGAATTAAGACAAATGTTAACCATAACATTAAACTAGTGGATCCAAATCAGCCCCTCACGAAGCAACGCATAGACTGGGGTTTAAGCTTCTGTCACTCCAGCAACCCATCATCTACTTACTACTTCCCAATACCTTCCTCTAGGCCCAAATATGGTGAAGTGTTATGTAGTCGACGTTCACATAACACCACTAGAGGAAAAGACAACATACAACATATCAAAATACCGAACGAATATCAAATTCACCTGACTATTATTAACATGACTTATCCCATGTCATCAGGAACAAAAGTAACTAATCACAAAACATAATCATAATCATGATCAGAGGTGTAATGAATAGCATCAAGGATTTGAACATAAACTCTTCCACCAAGTAATCCAACTAGCATCAACTCCAAAGAGTTATCAACACTACTAGCAACCTTACAAGTACCAATCGGAGTTGCGAGACGAAGATTGGTTACAAGAGATGAACTAGGGATTGGAGAGGAGATGGTGCTGATGAAGATGTTGATGAAGATGCCTTCCCTCCGACGAGAGGAGTGTTGGTGATGACGGTGGCGACGATCCCCCTCCGGGAGGGAAGTTTCCCCGGCAGGATCGTCCTGTCGGAGCTCTAGATTGGATCTGCTCAAGTTCCGCCTCGTGGCAGCGGCGAAACCACGAAAAAGCTCCCTCTTGATTTTTTTTTGGACCAGGACGCCTCATATAGCAAAAGAGGGGGGCTAGTGGGCCGTCAGGGAGCCCACAAGCCCCCACTCCGCCACCAGGGGGTGGCGGTGTTAGGGCTTGTGGCGCCCTGGCAGCCCCCCTCCGGTAGTTCTTTTGCCTAGTATTTTTTATATAATACAGAAAAATCCACGTAACTTTTCAGGGCATTTGGAGATGTGCAGAATAGTGGACTAGGATTTTCTCCTTTTCCAGTCCAGAATTCCAACTGCCTGAATTCTCCCTCTTCAAATAAACCTTGCAAAATAAGAGAGAAAAGGCATAAATATGGTACCACAAGTAATTAATATAACATCCCAAAAAGCAATAAATATCAACATGAAAGCATGAAGCAAAATGGACATATCAGAGGCCGCGCCATCCAGGCTTGTGGGCCCCCTGAGCGCCCCGTGGCCTAGGGGTTGCGCCTATAAATTCCCTAAAAATCCCAAAAAAATCAGGATATCTTCGCAATCACTTTTCCGCAGCCGCAAGCTTCTGTCTCCGCAAGATCCCATTTGGGGCACGTTCTGGTGCCCTGCCGGAGGGGGGATTCAGACACGGAGGACTTCTTCATCAATACCATGACCTCTCCAATGATGCGTGAGTAGTTCACCATAGACCTACGGGTCCATAGCTAGTAACTAGATGGCTTCTTCTCTCTCTTGGATCTTCAAGACAAAGTTCTCCATGATCTTCATGGAGATCTATCCGATGTAATCTTCTTTTGCGGTGTGTTTGTCGAGATCCGATGAATTGTGTATTTATGATCAGATTATCTATGAATCTTATTTGAGTTTCTTCTGATCTCTCTTATGCATGATTTCATATCCTTGTAATTCTCTACGAGTTGTGGGTTTTGTTTCGCCAACTAGATCTATGATTCTTGCAATGGGAGAAGTGCTTGGTTTTGGGTTCATACCGTGCGGTGACCTCACCCATTGACAGAAGGGGTAGCAAGGCACGCATCGTGTTGTTGCCATCAAGGGTAAAAAGATGGGGTTTTCATCATTGGTTTGAGATTATCCCTCTACATTATGTCATCTTGCTTAAGGCGTTACGCTGTTCGTCATGAACTCAATACACTAGATGCATGCTAGATAGCGGTCGATGTGTGGAGTAATAGTAGTAGATGCAGAAAGTATCGATCTACTTGTCTCGGACGTGATGCCTATATGTATGATCATTGCCTTAGATATCGTCATGACTTTGCGCGGTTCTATCAATTGCTCGACAGTAATTTGTTCACCCACCGTGATATTTGCTATTATGAGAGAAGCCTCTAATGAACACTATGGCCCCCAGGGTCTACTCCACACCATATTTTCAGCCTTACACTTTTTACTTCGTTGCACTTTCCGCCTTCAGATCTCACTTTGCAAACAATCTTGAAGGGATTGACAACCCCTTTGAAGCGTTGGGTGCAAGCTTGTTTGTGTTTGCGCAGGTACTTTGGACTTGACGAGGCCCTTGTTCTGGATCGATACCTTGGTTCTCAAACTGAGGGAAATACTCACTGCTCCTGTGTTGCATCACCCTTTCCTCTTCAAGGGAAAAACCGACGCAGACCAGAGAAGTAACAAGAAGAATTCCTAGCGCCAAGGAAGGACTTTTGTTGCTGCAACAGAAGAATTTCTGGCGCCGTTGTCGGGGAGGAAGATCAAGTCAAGGACTCATCCAAGTAGGTGTCGCAAACTCATCTCTTGCATTTACTTTGTTTGCCAGTTGCCTCTCGTTTTCCTCTCCCCCACTTCACCAATTTGCCTTTTTTGTTCGCCCTTTTTCTCGGCTGCTCTTTGTTTGTTCGTGTGCTTGCTTGATTGCTGAATTCACCATGAAAGAAAACACCAAACTTTGTGACTTATCGAATACTAATAATAATGATTTTATTAGTACACCGATTGCTCCCGCCACGAGTGCTGAGTCATACGAAATCAATGCCGCTTTGCTGAATCTTGTTATGAAAGAGCAATTCTCTGGCCTTCCTAGTGAAGATGCCGCATCCCATCTCAATACCTTCACTGAGCTTTGCGATATGCAAAAGAAGAAATATGTGGATAATGACATGATTAAATTGAAGTTTTTTCCTTTCTCGTTGCGAGATCGCACAAAAACTTGGTTTTCTTTTTTGCCCAAATATAGTATCGATTCTTGGGATAAGTGCAAAGATGCTTATATATCCAAGTATTTTCCGCCGGCTAAGATCATCTCTATCCATAATGATATCATGAATTTCAAGCAACTTGATCATGAACATGTTGCACAAGCTTGGGAGAGAATGAAATTAATGATTAGGAATTGTCCCGCTCATGGCTTGAGCCTTTGGATGCATATTCAAATCTTTTACACTGGCTTGAATTTATCTTCTAGAAATATCTTGGACTCCATCTCAAGTGGAACGTTCATGGAAATCACATTAGGAGAAGCCACAACTCTCTTAGACAACATCATGACGAACTACTCTCAGTGGCACACTGAAAGGTCACCTACTAGTAAGAAGGTACACGCTATAGAGGAAATTAACTCGTTGAGTGCTAAGATGGACGAGTTAATGAATTTGGTTGCTAGTAGAAGTGCTCCTTTGGATCCTAATGATATGCCTTTGTCTTCTTCAATTGATAGTAGCAACGCTAGCTTGGACGTTAATTTTGTTGGTAGGAATAACTTTGGCAAGAACAATGCTCTTAGAGGAAACTATGTTCCTAGGCCTTTTCCTGGAAACTCCTCTAATAACTTTGGCAACTCCTACAACAATACCCATGGAAATAACAATAGAATATCCTATGATCTAGAGAGTAATATCAAAGAGTTCATCAACTATCAAAAGATTTTCAATGCGTCCATAGAGGAAAAGCTACTCAATATTGACGATTTAGCTAAGAGCGTTGATAGAATGTCTAGTGATGTTGATGCTTTGAAAGTTAGATGTGCTCCTCCCAAAATCAACATGGATGAAACTTTGAAAGCTATGTGTGTTTCCATGATTGAGAGCCAAGAAAGAACCGCCAAAATTCGTGCTAGACATGAATGGCTTAAAAAGGCGTGTTCTCATGATGAGAATCACGAAGATCTTAAAATGCTTGGTGTGACTCCCACTGAATCCTTGTTTTCTTGTGTCAAACCTAATTATTATGGGGCTGGATATGAATCCACTTTGGTTGAAAAGTGCCCCAATGATTCAGAGTCCATCTATCTTGATGCTAAAAACATTGAAAGTGGAGTAGAAGATGTTAAAACTTTGAGTAGTAATGAAATTACTACCGTGGATTTCAAGGAATTCAATTATGGTAGTTTCTCCTTGATTTAATGCATTTCTTTGATGCAATCCATGTTAAACTCTCCACACGCTTATAGCCAAAACAAGGCTTTTACCGATCATATCGTTGAAGCTATGATAAAATATCTTGAAGAGAAACTTGAATTGGAAGTCTCTATCCCTAGAAACCTTCATGATGATTGGGAACCAACCATCAAAATCCAAATCAAAAACTATGAACGCAATGCTTTGTGTGATTTGGGTGCTAGTGTTTCTGCGATTCCAAAGTCTTTATGTGATGTTCTGGGTTTTAATGAGATTGAAGAGTGTTCTCTTAATTTGCATCTTGCTGATTCTACTGTCAAGAAACCCATGGGAAGGATCAATGATGTTCTTATTGTTGCAAATAGGAACTATGTACCCGTAGATTTCATTGTGCTTGACATTGATTGCAATCCTACTTGCCCTATTATTCTTGGTAGACCTTTCCTAAGGATTATCGGTGCTATCATCAATATGAAGGAAGGGAATTTTAGATTTCAATTTCCTTTAAGGAAGGGCATGGAACACTTTCCTAGAAATAAAATAAGATTGCCTTATGAATCCATGATGAGGGCCACTTATGGTTTGAGCACCAAAGACGACGATACGTGATACTATCGCTTTTATGCCTAGCTAAGGACGTTAAACAATAGCGCTTGTTGGGAGGCAACCCAATGAATTTATCTTTTTTATTCCGGTTTTGTTGCGTCCACACCATCACAATTCTGTTGTGATTGTGTTTTTTGTGTTTCTTTTTGTGTTTGAGCCAAGCAAAACCTTTATGACTAGTCTTGGTAATGGTTGTTTGATCGTGATAGAAAAAGACAGAAACTTTTCACTCACGAGATGATTTTTCATTTTTATTCACAAAGAGCTTTTGAGTTGATTTTGTTTGCTGCTGGTTGATATGCTTTTTGCCCAGGCCGTCGTAATGTTTCAGATTTTTTGAGGTACCAGAAGTATACGAAGTATACAGATTGCTACAGACTGGTCTATTTTTGACAGATTCTGGTTTTGTTGAGTTGGTTGCTTGTTTTTATGAAACTATGGTTAGTATCGGGGGGTACTAGCCATGGAAAAGTGAGAATAAAGTAGCTCATCATCAATATATATGGAATTCAAGTTTGCTACAGTACCAAAAGAAGTGGTAATTTGTTTTCTTGTACTAACGTTATCATGAGTTCCTGTTTAAGTTTTGTGTTGTGAAGTTTTCAAGTTTTGGGTGATGTTCTCATGGACGATGATATAAGGAGTGGAAATAGCTCAAGCTTGGAGATGCCCAAGGAATCCCAAGCCAAATTCAAGGACACCAAAAAGCCTAAGATTGGGGATGCCCCGGGAAGGCATCCCTTCTTTCGTCTTCAATCCATCGGTAACATTACTTGGAGCTATATTTTTATTCACCACATGATATGTGTTTTGCTTGGAGCGTCTTGTATCGTAGGAGTCTTTTCTTTTTGTTGTGTCACAATCATCCTTGCTGCACACCTTTTCTTTTGAGAGCGAGAGACATGCACTCCTCGTGATTTTGCTAGAATGCTGTTAGTGCTTCACTTATATCTTTTGAGCTAGATACTTTTGCTCTAGTGCTTCACTTATATCTTTTAGAGGACGGCAGTGCGTGACTTGGTAGTTGGCTTATGCTATGAAAGTAGTCCCAAAAGTGATAGATACCCAAAGAGGATGCAAAAACCTCCATCTTCATGTGCATTGAGTAGAAAGAGAAGTTTCGATTCCTCTCAATTAGTTTTGAGACGTGGATTCGGTAATATTGAGAGCTAGGTTAGTAGGGTGTTGTGAATCTAGAAATACTTGTGTTGAAGTTAGTGATTCCCGTAGCATGCACGTATGGTGAACTGCTATGTTAGGAAGTCGGAGCATAATTGCTCTATTGATCGTCATCCTTTGTGTTGAGGTCGGGATCGCGCGATGGTTAACACCTACCAACCCTTCCCCTCGGAGTATGCGTTTACACTTTGTTTCGATTACTAATAAAGACTTTCGCAACAAGTATGTGAGTTCTTCATGACTAATGTGAGCCCATGGTATAGATGCACTTTTCAGCTTCCACCATTGCTAGCCTCTCTAGTGTCACGCAATTCTCGCCGGTGCACAAACCCACCAAATTCCTTCCTCAAAACAGCCACCATATCTACCTACTATGGCATTTTCATAGCCATTCCGAGATATATTGCCATGCAACTCCCACTGTTCCGTCTCATGACTTGTGCCGTCATTCTCATATTTCCATTGCATGATCGTAAGATAGCTAGCGAGATGTTTCAACGTCATACGCCAAGCTAGATCGTTGCACATCGCAGTACCCTGCCGGAGGCATTTCCTATGGAGTCATCATCATTGTGATCTTTGAGCTGTGAGTAAATAAAAGTATGATGATCATCATTATTAGAGCATTGTCCCATGTGAGGAAATAAAAAAAAAGAGGGCAAAGAGCCCAAAAACAAAAAAAAGAAAAGAAAAGAAAAAAGAGAGGCCTAAGAGCCCAAATGAAAAAAAGAGAGAAAAAGAGAGAAGGGACAATGCTACTATCTTTCACTACTGAAATTCAGAAATTTAACGTCTGCCATGGCAGACGGCAAAGGGGGGAAGCACGGACGGCAAAGGCTTTGCCGTCGGTCAGCAGACGGCAAAGTAGACGGTAAAAAAATCCGGTGAAGAGATTCTTTGCCGTCTGCTTTTTTGAAGCGGACGACAAAGAATCTTTGCCATGAGGGGGCAGACGGCAAATTAAATGGGACGGCACATGCTGCAACGGCCCCGTTAAGTGTTAACGGCAGGCCTCCTTTCTTTCACGTCTGCCATCCCCCCCTTTGCCATGTGGGGGGCTGACGGCAAAGGGGGGAACCAGCCCCCTCTCTCTCCCCTCTTTGCCGTCTGCCATCCCCCCTTTGCCATGTGGGGGAAGACGACAAAGAGGGGAGAGAGAGGGGGTTGATTCCCCCCTTTGCCATGTGGTGGCAGACGGCAAAGGGGGGAACCAGCCCCCTCTCTCTCCCCTCTTTGTCGTCTGCCATCCCCCCTTTGCCATGTGGGGGCAGACGGCAAAGGGTGGCACCAGCCCCTTTTTAATTTATTTTTTATTATATCCAGCATTTTTAACAATAATCAGGATATATATATATATATATATATATATTTGACATAAATAAATTTCTTGCCGTACTCATAACCATATTAAAATAACTCTCATCCATAGTGCATACATATTATGCAAGTTGCATCCGTACCAAACCATATATTACACAAGTTTCATCCACATGCATACAAAGTTTCATATATATCCATATACTACAAGTTTCAATACAAGCCATGGTACAAGAAATCATCTTCAAGCATTCCATCAATATAATCCAAGCTTCGAATGTAATCTGCAAAATCATCTTCAATACAAGCCATGGTGAAGTGAATGTAATCTGCAAAATGACAAATAAGAAAGTTAGAAGAATAATACTAGATGAAGAAGTGTATATAGGTTATTTCGGAGAGAAATTAGCTAAGTATAGGCCATTTAGGAGCTAACTAAGCGAATTATGTCATTTAGGTGGAACCCTAGCTAACTATAGGTCGTTTCGGAGCTAACTTGGGTAAAATAGGTCATTCCGGAGCAAACTATGCTTATTAAGCCATTTTGGATCTAGCTAGGCTAATTATAGGCCATTTAATACCTAAGTTAGGGGGAATAGGTCATCTTGCAGCTATGTAAGCCTTATTATGTCATTTATGAGAGAACTTAGCTAACTATAGGTCATTTTTTATTAAATAGGTCATTTTGGAGCTAACTAAGCTAATTATGTCATTTCGTAGGATAATTAGCCAATTTTGCCTTTCTTGGATGAGTCTAAGCTACATAGAAGAAGAGAAAGAGAAGAAGAAGTAAAATAAGGAGGAGGAGGAGGAGGAGAAGAATAAGAAGGAAGCGGAGAAGAAGAAGAAAAGAAGAAGAAGAAGGAGAAGGAGGAAGAAGGAGGAAGAAGAAGGAGAAGGAGGAGCTCCTTCTCCTTCTTCTCCTTCTTCTTATCCTCCTCCTTCTCCTTCTTCTTCTTCTCTTCTTCTTCTTCTTCCTTCCTTTCATTTTTCCTCTTTCTTCTCCTCTTGTCCCCTTCTTCGGGCTAAATTGGCTAAGAATGCCTTTTTGGAGCTAATTATGTCATTTCGAGGATAATTAGCTAAGTATAGGTCATGTTTTATTAAATAGACCATTTAGGAGCTAACTAAGCTAACTATGTCATTTAGGTGGAACCCTAGCTAACTATAGGTCGTTTCGGAGCTAACTTGGGTAAAATAGGACATTCCGGAGCAAACTATGCTTATTAAGCCATTTTGGATCTAGCTAGGCTAATAATAGGCCATTTAATACCTAATTTAGGGGGAATAGGTCATCTTGCAGCTACGTAAGCCTTATTATGTCATTTATGAGAGAACTTAGCTAACTATAGGTCATTTTTTATTAAATAGTTCATTTTGGAGCTAACTAAGCTAATTATGTCATTTCGTAGGATAATTAGCGAATTTAGCCTTTCTTGGATGAGTCTAAGCTACCTAGAAGAAGAGAAAGAGAAGAAGAAGTAAAAGAAGGAGGAGGATGAGGAGAAGGAGAAGGAAGAGGAGAAGAAGAATAAAAGAAGAAGGAGAAGGAGAAGTAGGAAGAAGGAGGAAGAAGAAGGAGAAGGAGGAGCTCCTTCTCCTTCTTATCCTCCTTCTTCTCCTTCTTCTTATCCTCCTGCTTTCTCTTCTTCTTCTTCTCTTCTTCTTATTCTTCCTTCCTTTCATTTCTCCTCTTTCTTCTCCTCTCGTCCCCTTCTTCGGGCTAAATTAGCTAAGAATGCCTTTTTGGAGCTAATTATGTCAGTTCGAGGATAATTAGCTAAGTATAGGTCATGTTTTATTAAATAGACCATTTAGGAGCTAAGTAAGCTAATTATGTCATTTAGGTGGAACCCTAGCTAACTATAGGTCGTTTCGGAGCTAACTTGGGAAAAATAGGTCATTCAGGAGCAAACTATGCTTATTAAGCCATTTTGGATCTAGCTAGGTTAACTATAGGACATTTAATACCTAAGTTAGGGGGAATAGGTCATCTTGCAGCTACGTAAGCCTTATTATGTCATTTAGGAGAGAACTTAGCTAACTATAGGTCATTTTTTATTAAATAGGCCATTTTGGAGCTAACTAAGCTAATTATGTCATTTCGTAGGATAATTAGCCAATTTAGCCTTTCTTGGATGAGTCTATGCTATGTAGAAGAAGATTAAGAGAAGAAGAAGTAAAATAAGGAGGAGGAGGAGGAGGAGGAGGAGAAGGAGAAGGAAGAGGAGAAGAAGAAGAAAAGAAGAAAGAGAAGGAGAAGGAGGAAGGAGGAAGAAGAAGGAGAAGGAGGAGTTGCTTCTCCTTCTTCTCCTTCTTCTGATCCTCCTCCTGCTCCTTCTTCTTCTTCTCTTCTTCTTCTTCTTCCTTCCTTTCATTTTTCCTCTTTCTTCTCCTCTTGTCCCCTTCTTCGGGCTAAATTGGCTAAGAATACCTTTTTGGAGCTAATTATGTCATTTTGAGGATAATTAGCTAAGTATAGGTCATGTTTTATTAAATAGACCATTTAGGAGCTAACTAAGCCAGTTATGTCATTTAGGTGGAACCCTAGCTAACTATAGGTCGTTTCTGAGCTAACTTGGGTAAAAGAGGTCATTCTCGAGCAAATTATGCTTATTAAGCCATTTTGGATCTAGCTAGGCTAATTATAGGCCATTTCATACCTAAGTTAGGGGGAATAGGTCATCTTGCAGCTACGTAAGCCTTATTATGTCATTTATGAGAGAACTTAGCTAACTATAGGTCATTTTTTATTAAATAAGTCAATTTGGAGCTAACTAAGCTAATTATGTCATTTCGTAGGATAATTAGCCAATTTAGCCTTTGTTGGATGAGTCTAAGCTACGTAGAAGAAGAGAAAGAGAAGAAGAAGTAAAAGAAGGAGGAGGAGGAGGAGGAGAAGGAGAAGGAAGAGAAGAAGAAGAAAAAAAGAAGAAGGAGAAGGAGAAGGAGGAAGAAGAAGGAAGGAGAAGGAGAAGGAGGAGCTCCTTCTCCTTCTTCTCCTCCTTCTTCTCATTATTCTTATCCTCCTCCTTCTCTTCTTCTTCTTCTCTTCTTCTTCTTCTTCCTTCCTTTCATTTTCCTCTTTCTTCTCCACTTGTCCCCTTCTTCGGGCTAAATTAGCTAAGAATGCCTTTTTGGAGCTAATTATGTCATTTCGAGGATAAGTAGCTAAGTATAGGTCATGTTTTATAAATAGACCATTTAGGAGCTAACTAAGCTAATTATGTTATTTAGGTGGAACCCTAGCTAACTATAGGTCGTTTCGGAGTTAACTTGGGTAAAATAGGTCATGCCGGAGCAAAATATGCTTATTAAGCCATTTTGGATCTAGCTAGGCTAATTATAGGCCATTTAATACCTAAGTTAGGGGGAATAGGTCATCTTGCAGCTACGTAAGCCTTATTATGTCATTTCAGAGAGAACTTAGCTAACTATAGGTCATTTTTTATTAAATAGGTCATTTTGGAGCTAACTAAGCTAATTATGTCATTTCGTAGGATAATTAGGCAATATAGCCATTTTGGATCTAACTAAGCTAATTATGTCATTTAGATGGAAGTCTAGCTATTTTTTATTAAAACACTAGAAATAACATACCATTATCGTCATCACAGTGGTGAAGCACGGTGGCTCTTGCTTGTTTGACCTGGAGAAGGCTGCCCTCGAGAAGGCTCGACTGTAGAAGGGTCGTGCGATGCGTTTCGGGAGATATTCTGCACCAAACATCGTTTGCAATTTGTAGTTAGCATGAGGACACTCTTAAGATCACTGCACTGAAATGAAACTCACCGTCCCCGCCACGTTAATGACTCGCATCGGCGGAGGGACTTGGCCACTCTTTCTCGCACATAGACTGTACATTTGGTTTCGACAAGTCAAACTTTTTATTTATTAATGAAACGGACATTCAAATGCAAGATTTGAAATAACATGAAGAAGAAACTTACCACGAAGAGCTCGTATATGGCCCTGTTAGACGCATAATTCCGTGCCCTCTCCGCCTCCACCAATGCAGTCATCCTCTCCTCCAGCTCCCTAATTTCCTTATCCTTCTCCGCCATAGCCGCCTGCATTGCCTCTCTCTCTTTCTGAATAGCAGCCTGCAACACAACTCATTGTTAGCAATGTAATCATATTGGTTCCAACGCACAACGTAATGCGGAAAGATAGTTGAGTCCATTAAACTAACCTCGATGGCGAGCTCGACTGGCCGTGGACGACGTGTTATCTCCGGACAAGAGCTCGTTTGGCATGCCTTTATCTGCCGGAGAGTGCTAGGACAACGTATAAGGCCGTCTCCAATGGCGATCGACCCATGGGGCCTCCCATTGCCAGCTATCATCACCAGCTCTGGATCAATAGGCCCCTCGCTCGGGTTAAAGTCCTCTCCTTTCCTCGCCTTCCCGTGATCTCTGTACTTCACGATCTTGTGGTGGAGGGAAATGTTGGTGAAGTTTTCTGGATGCTTGAGGTCAGACTCAGAGAATGCCTTGACCTTCTTGTACGAGGCAGTATGGGCCATCGCATACAGGTCGTACATCTGTGGCACCTCCGTCTTATTGTGACGCGCCTAAAAGAGAGAGAGAGAGGAAAATTGTATTAGTAAAGGGCTCAAGATAGCATTAAGAATGAATTGCATGAGGCATGAAGCAAACCACATACCCAGTTCTCGTTAAATTGTATTAAGTTGACGCTCCCTTGATGGTGTGGCACGCCAACCATTTTGCCACGCCTCTCCTTGGCGTTGTTGTGGCTGGCCTCCCACGTTTTGGAGCACCACTGATCCACCAAGGCCTCCCAATAATCCATCTTATCCACACACTATCTCGGGGGCACCTAAGTTAATAAAGAGAAATTTGAGCGCGTAAGAACCAAATCAAGGAAACTAACTACAAAGCCTTAATAATATGTAATTACCTTCATGTAATGCTCCTTCTCCATCTTAGCATCACGGCACTTCGTCTTGTCAATCCTAATACGCCGCGTGGCTTAGTAGTCTCGAACAGCCTGCACCCGAGCCTCATGCCGAAAGTTTTGAAGTAGGCGGCGACATTCGGTTTCGATAACCTTTGCCGCGTCCTCCTCGTGTCCCTCCTCACACCTGTAGTAGGTCTGCAAATGAGACATCACCGATTAGTACAACAAATAGCTATGGTCGATTTATAATTGTGTGAAGGAGAAATTACCCAGAACTTTCGGATCACCATGTCCGCCCTCGTGTCGCACAAAACACTGTCGATCTCCACCTCCGGCGGGGCCGGGGCACCCAAGTAGTGCTCCCAGGTCATTCCTACCTCTCGCTCCCGACCGGGCAACGTAACAAACCCTGGGAAGTTTTTACGGCAAAGCACACCAAGGACGCTGTTGGGCTTGCGGACACCCTTGGCAACAATCCAACCCCTACAGTATAACAAATTAAAGCCAAAACATTAGATATTTGAGAAAACGCGAAGGCAAAAGGTTAAATAAGAGTAAATTAACTTACGTGTCCCCATTTGGCCTAATCGACCACCTCTGCTCGGGGGTCGCCGACACGAGCGGGAGCCCGAACTACCACGCTGGTAGACGGTAGCCCCCTCACCCAGCTCCTCGTCACTACCAGCATGGCCACTTGGCTCAGCCCAGGTATCCCACTGGGTCTCTTGGGACGTACCCTCATCCCTGCATTGCTCCGGAGTCGCCTGGAATGAAGCCTCTGGGACACGAGTCTCGTGGGTCGAAGGCTCGTCGACCTGAGGCTCGTGAACCGGAGACTGTGTAGCCTCCACCTCAGACGAATCCACCCTAGAAGTCTTGTGCTCAGGTGAATTAGCTTGGGGTGGTGGCGGAGACCGTGTAGCCGCCACCTTAGAAGGCATGGCAGCCACCGCCCTACCTCTCCTGCGGCCACGTGTACCTTTAGTACAACATAAATACCAACATGAGTAATAAAATGTATATAAATACCAATATGCATACAACATGAATACAACATAAATACCAACATGAATACAACATGGTCGACCTCCTCTCACGGGGGGCGCTCCTTGCAGAGTAGAGAGCAATGCTCTCCGAAGAGGCGAGGCAGGAATGGAAGTACCCATCCCATCACCCGCCGACGAAGAAGGAGCCGCGGAGTGCTTTCGACCCTTTCCCACCATCTTTCAACACCTGTCATGACAAAGAGTAAATGAAATTAGTACAACATAAATACCAACATGAGTAATAAAATGTATATAATTTAAGTGTATCATCGTCATAAATACCAACATGACTAATAAAAATTGAATACCTAAAATGAACTCAAAATTTATATATAGTGTAATAGTTGAATACCTCACATGAACAAATAACAATCGTGCTCGTCTATATATGCTTTGGGGTCAATAAATGTATCATGATCATCACTATCATCAATAAATGCATCATCATCATCACTATCATGAAGAACATGTGGAAGGCCAACATTATGTAACCGGTCAAGAAGTGACAGGTCATCTGCAACAGTAACCTCTTCTTCTTCCAGCTCTTCTTGTTCGGGCTCAGGGGTTAAGACGGATTCACTGTCGCTGTCTACTTCAATGTTCTGGGGTGAAGTAGAGAGGTTCTTGAAACGTTTCTTGGACATACGTGTTTCTTGGAAGAATTCTCCTTCATATGTGTTTGGGTTAATGTGAGGTTTGTAATCCTCTTCATTGAGGGTAGGTGCTCTAAAATGTGGTGGCACTTCATAAACGACATCCCAACCTTTGAGATTTGGATCAGTTTGGCAGGCCCACGGTAGATAGAAAACTTGTGTCGCCTGTTGAGCCGTAATATAGACATAGGGAACATCTAAGTGGGTGTTTTGGTTAATTTCAACTAGTCCTATATGTTCATGAGTCCTTCTAGTCTCCCTCGGCTCAAACCAATAACATTTGAAGACTACGATGGTATGGGTTTTCACCATAGAATAGAAGTTCATAAATTGCTTCAACTCTTCCATAATACTCGGTGTCTCCTTCGCCGATAGCAGAGACAGAACAATTTGTAGTCTTTAGGTCGGGCATAGATAGCTCTTTGCCTAAGGTACGAAAGTGATACCCGTTGATGTTGTATTTGTCAAATGAACGGACCTCATAGTCAAAACCATTAGCGACTTGTCTCAACTCGGCGTCCATAGACTCTGCATCATCCCACAAGTTTAATACGAAAGAATGGATGCATTAGCCGCAAATTAGACCAAGAAATCAAATGGGCCCTTAATGGTACCACACTTGTGCTTCATGATAGCACCATGTTCTTCATGATTGACAGCTTCTTGCTTTGTCACTACCATATGCTAGTGGGAATCTTCATTATATAACTTGGCTTGTATATTCCAATGACGGGCTTCCTCAAAATTTCCCTAGGTCTTCATGAGCAAGCAAGTTGGATGCACACCCACTAGTTCTCCTTTTGAGCTTTCACATACTTATAGCTCTAGTGCATCTTTTGTATGGCAATCCCTACTCATTCACATTGATATCTATTAATGGGCATCTCCATAGCCTATTGATACGCCGAGTCAATGTGACTATCTCCTCCCTTTTTGTCTCACAACCACCACCACACTCTATTCCACCCATAGTGCTATATCCATGGCACGCGCTCATGTATTGCGTGATAGTTATAAAGAGTTTGAGAAAGTAAGAGTGCGAAAACAATTACTTGGCCAATACCAGGGTTGTGCATGATTTACATTAGTTGTGTGAGGATGATGGAGCATAGCCAGACTATATGATTTTGTAGGGATAACTTTCTTTGGCCTTGTTATTTTGAAAGTTCATGATTACCTTGCTAGTTTGCTTGAAGTATTATTGTTTTCATGTCAATAGCAAACTATTGCTTTGAATATTATGGATCTGAACATTCATGTCACGTGAAAGAAGTTCCAAAGGACAACTATGCTAGGTAGCATTCCACATCAAAAATTCATTCTTTATCACTTACCTACTCGAGGACGAGCATGAGTTAAGCTTGGGGATGCTTGATATGTCTCCAACATATCTATAATTTTTGATGGTTTCATGCTATTATCTTGTCAAACTTTGGATGTTTTGCATGCCTTTTATATATTTTTTGGGACTAACTTATTAACTCAGTGCCAAGTGCCAGTTCCTGTTTTTCCATGTTTTTGACGCCTTTCAGAGGAGATTTTGAAACGGAGTCCAAACGGAAGAAAATCCTCGAAAATATTTTTTCCGGAATGGAAGAAGATCGGGAAGCTTGGGAGCCAGGGCAGGGGAGCCTCAGGGGCCCCACAAGCCCCCACCCCGCGGCCAGGGGGGACGCCACGCCAACCAAGCTTGTGGGCCCCCTGAGCACCCCCTGACCTAGGGGTTGCGCATATAAATTCCCTAAAAATCCCAAAAAAATCAGGAGATCGTTGCAATCAATTTTCCGCCGCCGCAAGATACTGTCTCCACAAGATCCCATCTGGGGCACGTTCTGGTGCCCTGCCGGAGGGGGGATTCGGACATGGAGGACTTCTTCATCAACACCATGACCTCTCCGATGATGCGTGAGTAGTTCACCATAGACCTACGGGTCCATAGCTAGTAACTAGATGGCTTCTTCTCTCTCTTGGATCTTCAATACAAAGTTATCCATGATCTTCATGGAGATCTATCCGATGTAATCTTGTTTTGCAGTGTGTTTGTCGAGATCCGATGAATTGTGGATTTATGATCAGATTATCTATGAATCTTATTTGAGTTTCTTCTGATCTCTCTTATGCATGATTTCATATCCTTGTAATTCTCTTCGAGTTGTGGGTTTTGTTTGGCCAACTAGATCTATGATTCTTGCAATGGGAGAAGTGTGTGGTTTTGGGTTCATATCGTGCGGTGACCTCATCCAGTGACAGAAGGGGTAGCGTGGCACGCATCGTGTTGTTGCCATCAAGGGTAAAAAGATGGGGTTTTCATCATTGGTTTGAGATTATCCCTCTACATCATGTCATCTTGCTTAAGGCGTTACTCTGTTCGTCATGAACTCAATACACTAGATGCATGTTGGATAGCGGTTGATGTGTGGAGTAATAGTAGTAGATGCAGAAAGTATCGATCTACTTGTCTCGGACGTGATGCCTATATGTATGATCATTGCCTTAGATATCGTCATGACTTTGCGCGGTTCTATCAATTGCTCGACAGTAATTTGTTCATCCACCGTGATATCTGCTATTATGAGAGAAGCCTCTAGTGAACACTATGGCCCCGAGGGTCTACTCCACACCATATTTTCAGCCTTACACTTTTTACTTCGTTGCACTTTCCGCCTTCAGATCTCACTTTGCAAACAATCTTGAAGGGATTGACAACCCCTTTGAAGCGTTGGGTGCAAGCTTGTTTGTGTTTGCGTAGGTACTTTGGACTTGACGAGGCCCTCCTTATGGATTGATACCTTGGTTCTCAAACTGAGGGAAATACTTACTGCTCCTGTGCTGCATCACCCTTTCCTCTTCAAAGGAAAAACCGACGCAAACCACAGAAGTAACAAGAAGAATTCCTAGCGCCAAGGAAGGACTTTTGTTGCTGCAGCAGGGAGCATCTCAGTGACTGTTGGGCCGAGCGGATCGGCCCGGCAGAGCCTGGCGTGCGTCGCAGCGAGAGATGGGCCACCCTGCATGCCATGCAACGGCGTCGCAGCCTAGCTATTCTGCCAAATGAACACAGCCTAGCCGGCATGAAGTGACGCATTAAAACGGGCGGCAGGGGTGCAGCGGTACGTCGCATCTAAGCTATTTTTAACAATTGCATGCACGAACCTCAGAACACGGGACAGACGCGTCGGTGACACAATTTCTCGCGGCGATTAAAAACGAAGCATCTCGCCTGTTCTTCTTCTTTGGCACGCCCATTCATTATGCCACCACACGGAGGAGAGAAAACGATCAATCGTGTAGATTGACTACGGCTACAACGCGGTTATAAAAGGGCACCATATCCTCATCCCTCTCACACTCATCTCTGAAGTCTCCTCCTCTTCTTCTTCTTTCCGAGCGAAATCCACCACTCCAGCCACCATGCAGTTCAACGGCCCGACCTACCATCGCCATCGCACCGTGCCGAAGAGGCAGTTCTCGCCCGGCGAAGTCGTCGAGAATAGCCTGAGGATTTGGGCCATCTCAAGGTGGAGGGGCCCTAGAGAGTTGGCTAGCTTCTTCCTCCACGCCGGCTACCGCCACCTCCCTCCGGGCACTCCGCCCATGTTCCACCTCCACGAGCAGGTCGATGGCGGCCCCAACGGCTTCCTCATCGGCCTCTACGTCACCTTCACCAACCGCTACGATGCGTACCACCTCCTCGGCCAGGTGTTTTGGTGTGGATGCGAGTTCATCGCGTTCACCACCTTCAACATCTTCACCAACTTCCACCACATCTTCCCCGAGCCCAACGGCATGCACGCCCTCCCCTGACAGCTGCCGGAGAACCATGAGTGAGGGGGCGCCGGCAAAGGAGGGGCCAAGGGGGCAGGCCCGGGCGAAGGAGTCTGCTGGCCGATGACAGTCTTTTTTTTATCTAGTAGTATTTGTTGGGAAACGTAGCATAAATTCAAAAAAATTCCTACGCTTATTCAGATCTTCCTATGGAGAGACCAGCAACGAGAGAGGGGTAAGAGCATCTTCGTACCTTTGAAGATCGCTAAGCGGCAGCGTTGCTAGAACGCGGTTGATGGAGTCGTACTCGCAGCGATTCCGATCTAGTGCCGAACGACGGCACCTCCGCGTTCAACACACGTGCAGCCCGGTGACGTCTCCTGCACCTTGATCCAGCAAGGAGGAGGGAGAGGTTGGGGAAGAAGTCCAGCAACACGACGGCGTGGTGTCGGTGGAGAGACGAGGTCTCCCGGCAGGGCTTCGCCAAGCGCCGGCAGAGAGGAGGAGGGAGAGGAGCAGGGCTGCGTCGAGAGAGAGAGATTCAACCGTATCTCAAACAGCCCCGAACCTCATCTATATATAGGGGAAGAGGGAGGGGGCGCAGCCCTTAGGGTTCCCACCCCTAAGGGGTGCGGAAGCCCTTAGATGGGAGAGGGGTGGCGGCCAGGGCAAGGGGGAGGGGTGGCTCACCCCTCTGGTGGGCCTAAGGCCCACCTTAGTTAGGGTTCCCCCCTTCCCCCTTTTTCTGGTGCACATGGGCTGGGTGGGGGGCGCACCAGCCCACTTAGGGGCTGGTTCCCTTCCCCACTTAGCCCATCTAGCCTCCCGGGGTCGTCACCCCCTTCGGTGGCCCCCCGGGACCACCTCTGGTGGTCCCGGTGGTCCCGGTACGTTACCGGTGATGCCCGAAACACTTCCGGTGTCCGAAACCATCCGTCCTATATATCAATCTTTACCTCCGGACCATTCCGGAGCTCCTCGTGACGTCCGGGATCTCATCCGAGACTCCGAACAACTTTCAGTAATCTCGTATAACATTCCCTATAACCCTAGCGTCATCGAACCTTAAGTGTGTAGACCCTACGGGTTCGGGAGACAGACAGACATGACCGAGACACCTCTCTGGCCAATAACCATCAGCGGGGTCTGGATAGCCATGGTGGCTCCCAGTAGCTCCACGATGATCTCATCGGATGAACCACGATATCAAGGATTCAATCAATCCCGTATACGATTCCCTTTGTCTGTCGGTATAGAACTTGCCCGAGATTCGATCGTCGGTATACCTATACCTTGTTCAATCTCGTTACCGGTAAGTCTCTTTACTCGTTCCGTAGCACGTCATCGTGTGACTAACTCCTTAGTCACATTGAGCTCATGATGATGTTCTACCGAGTGGGCCCAGAGATGCCTCTCCGTCACACGGAGTGACAAATCCCGATCTCGATTCATGCCAACCCAACAGACACTTTCGGAGGTACCCGTAGTGCACCGTTATAGTCACCCAGTTACGTTGTGACGTTTGATACACCCAAAGCACTCCTACAGTATCCGGGAGTTGCACAATCTCACGGTCGAAGGAAAAGATACTTGACATTAGAAAAGCATTAGCATACGAACAATACGATCTAGTGCTAGGCTTAGGATTGGGTCTTGTCCACCACATCATTCTCCCAATGATGTGATCCCGTTATCAATGACATCCAATGTCCATGATCAGGAAACCATGATCATCTATTGACTAACGAGCTAGCCAACTAGAGGCTTGCTAGGGACACATTGTGATCTATTCATTCACACATGTATTACTGTTTCCTGTTAATACAATTATAGCATGAACGATAGACGATTATCATGAACAAGGAAATATGATAATAACCATTTTATTATTGCCTCTAGGGCATATTTCCAACAGTCTCCCACTTGCACTAGAGTCAATAATCTAGTTACATTGTGATGTATCGAACACCCATAGCATTATGGTGCTGATCACGTTTTGCTCGTGGAAGAGGTTTAGTCAACGGGTCTGCAATATTCAGATCCGTGTGTACTTTACAAATATCTATCACTCCACTCTGGACATGGTCCTGGATGGAGTTGTAGCGGCGCTTGATGTGCTTCGTCTTCCGGTGAAACCTGGGCTCCTTGGCTATGGCAATGGCTCCAGTGTTATCACAGAAGAGTGTCATAGGACCCGACGCGCTTGGAACCAATCCAAGGTCGGTGATGAGCTCCTTCATCCAAATTCCTTCATGAGCCGCTTCTGAAGCAGCTATGTAGCCTCACATGTAGATGCTGCCACGACTTCTTGCTTGCTGCTGCACCAGCTCACTGCCCCACCATTCAACACATATACGTATCCGGTTTGTGACTTAGAGTCATCCGGATCTGTGTCGAAGCTAGCGTCGACGTAACCCTTTACGACGAGCTCTTCGTCACCTCCATAAACGAGAAACATTTCATTAGTCCTTTTCAGGTACTTAAGGATATTCTTGACCGCTGTTCAGTGTTCCGCACCGGGATTACTTTGGTACCTCCCTACCAAGCTTATCGCAAGGTTTATATCAGGTCTGGTACACAGCATGGCATACATTAGAGAGCCCACGGCTGAAGCGTAGGGGACAGAACTCATCTTCTCTCTATCTGCTACCGTGGTCGGCGACTGAGTCTTACTCAATCTCATACCTTGCAAAACTGGCAAGAACCCTTTCTTTGAGTTTTCCATATTGAACTTCTTCAGTATCTTGTCAAGGTATGTACTTTGCGAAAGACCTATGAGGCGTCTCGATCTATCTCTATAGATCTTGATGCCTAATATGTATGTAGCTTCTCCAAGGTCCTTCATTGAAAAACTCTTGTTCAAATAGGCCTTTATGCTCTCCAACATCTCTATATCATTCCCCATCAATAATATGTCATCCACATATAGTACGAGGAAAGCTACAGAGCTCCCACTCACTTTCTTGTACAAACAGGCTTCTCCGTAAACCTGTATGAACCCAAACGCTTTAATCACCTCATTAAAGCGAATGTTCCAACTCCGAGATGCTTGCACCAGCCCATAGATGGAGCGCTGGAGCTTGCATACTTTGTTAGCACCTTTAGGATCGACAAAACCTTCTGGTTGCATCATATACAACTCTTCCTTAAGATTCCCGTTAAGGAACGCTGTTTTGACGTCCATTTGCCAAATTTCATAATCATAAAAGGCGGCAATTGCTAACATGATTCGGATTGATTTCAGCTTTGCTACGGGAGAGAAAGTCTCTTCGTAGTCAATTCCTTGAATTTGTCGAAAACCCTTTGCGGCAAGTCGAGCTTTGTACACGGTTACATTACCGTTTGCATCAGTCTTCTTCTTGAAGATCCATTTATTTTCTATGGCTCTCCGGTCATCGGGCAAGTCCACCAAAGTCCATACTTTGTTCTCATACATGGATCCTATCTCGGATTTCATGGCTTCAAGCCATTTGTTGGAATCTGGGCCCGCCATTGCTTCTTCATAGTTCAAAGGTTCACCGTTGTCTAACAACATGATTTCCATCACAGGGTTGTCGTACCACTCTGGTGCGGAGCGTACCCTTGTGGACCTTCGCGGTTCATTAGTAATTTGATCCGAAGCTTCATGATCATCATCATTAACTTCCTCTTCAGTCGGTGTAGGCACCACAGGAACAACTTCTTGCGTTGCGCTACTTTCCTGTTCGAGAGGGGGTGTAATTACCTCATCAAGTTCTACCTTCCTCCCACTTACTTCTTTCGAGATAAACTCTTTCTCTAGAAAGGATCCGTTCTTGGCAACAAAGGTTTTACCTTCGGATCTAAGATAGAAGGCATACCCAATAGTTTCCTTAGGGTATCCTATGAATACGCATTTTTCCGCTTTGGGTTCGAGCTTTTCTGGTTGAAGTTTCTTCACATAAGCATCGCAGCCCCAAACTTTAAGAAACGACAACTTAGTTTTCTTGCCAAACCATAGTTCATACGGTGTCGTCTCAACGGATTTAGACGATGCCCTATTTAAAGTGAATGCTCAGTTTCTAATGCGTATCCCCAAAATGATAGCGGTAAGTCGGTGAGAGACATCATAGATCGTACCATATCTAATAAAGTGCGATTATGACGTTCAGACACTCCGTTGCGCTGCGGTGTGCCAGGCGGCGTCAGTTGTGAAACGATTCCACACTTCCTTAGGTGTGTGCCAAACTCGTGACTCAAATATTCTCCTCCACGATCGGATCGTAAACATTTAATTTTTCTGTCATGTTGATTCTCAACCTCACTATGAAATTCCTTGAAATTTTCAAACGTCTCAGATTTGTGCTTCATCAAGTAGATATACCCATACCTACTCAAATCATCGGTGAGAGTGAGAACATAACGATAACCACCGCGAGCTTCAATGTTCATTGGACCACACACATCAGTATGTATTATTTCCAATAAGTCGGTTGCTCTCTCCATTATTCCTGAGAATGGAGTCTTAGTCATCTTGTCCATGAGGCACGGTTCGCATGTGTCAAATGATTCAAAGTCAAGAGACTCTAATAGTCCATCAGTATGGAGCTTCTTCATGCGTTTAACGCCGATATGACCAAGGCGGCAGTGCCACAAGTATGTGGGACTATCATTATCAACTTTGCATCTTTTGGTACTCACATTATGAATATGTGTAACGTCACGATCGAGATTCATCAAGAATAAACCATTCACCACCGGAGCATGACCATAAAACATATCACTCATATAAATAGAACAACCATTATTCTCTGACTTAAATGAGTAGCCGTCTCGCATTAAGCAAGACCCTGATACAATGTTCATGCTTAATGCTGGTACTAAATAACAATTATTAAGGTTTAAAACTAATCCCGACGGTAGATGTAGAGGTAGCGTGCCGACGGCGATAACATCGACCTTTGAACCATTCCCGACGCGCATCGTCACCTCGTCCTTGGCCAGTCTCCGCTTATTCCGCAGTTCCTGCTTTGAGTTGCAAATGTGAGCAACAGCACCGGTATCAAATACCCAGGAGCTACTACGAGCGCTGGTAAGGTACACATCAATAACATGTATATCACATATACCTTTAACGTTGCCGGCCTTCTTGTCCGCTAAGTATTTGGGGCAGTTCCGCTTCCAGTGACCTTTTCCCTTGTAGTAGAAGCACTCAGTCTCAGGCTTGGGTCCGTTCTTTTTCTTCTTCCCGGCATCTGGCTTACCGGGAGCGGCAACAACTTTGCCGTCTTTCTTGAAGTTCTTCTTACCCTGCCTTTCTTGAAACTAGTGGTCTTGTTGACCATCAACACTTGATGCTCCTTCTTGATTTCTACTTCTGCAGACTTGAGCATCGAGTACAACTCGGGAATGGTTTTCTCCATCCCTTGCATGTTGTAGTTAAGCACAAAGCCTTTGTAGCTTGGTGGGAGAGACTGGAGGATTCTGTCAATGATGGCATTATCCGGAAGTTCGACTCCAAGTGAAGTCAGACGACCGTGTAACCCATACATTTTGAGTATGTGCTCACTGACAGAACTGTTCTCCTCCATCTTACAACTGAAGAACTTGTCGGAGACTTCATATCTCTCGACACGGGCATGAGCTTGAAAAACTAGCTTCAGCTCTTGGAACATCTCATATGCCCCGTGTTGCTCAAAACGTCTTTGGAGCCCCGTTTCTAAACTGTATAACATTCCACACCTGACCAGAGAGTAGTCATCACTCCGCGCTTGCCAGACGTTTAGAATGTCCTGGGCTGCTGCGGGAGCGGGAGAGTCACCTAGTGGCGCATTAAGGACATAAGCCTTTTTAGCTGCTTCAAGGATGAGCTTCAGGTTGCGAACCCAGTCCGCATAGTTGCTACCATCATCTTTCAGCTTGTTTTTCTCTAGGAATGCGTTGAAGTTGAGGTTGACGTTGGACATCTACAATATTTGTAAAGACAACTTTTAGACTAAGTTCATGACAATTAAGTTCATTTAATCAAATTAAGTATGAACTCCCACTTAAATCGACATCCCTCTAGTCATCTAAGTGATACATGATCCATGTTGACTAACCCGTGTCCGATCATCACGTGAGACGGACTAGTCACCATGGTGAGCAACTTCATGCTGATCGTATTCAACCATACGACTCATGTTCGACCTTTCGGTGTCTTGTATTCGAGGTCATGTCTGTAAATGCTAAGCTCGTCGAGTAAACCTAGGTGTTTCGCGTGTGTAAATCTGGCTTACACCCGTTGTATGCGAACGTTAGAATCTATCACACCCGATCATCACGTGGTGCTTCGAGACAACGAACCTTCGCAACGGTGCACACTTAGGGGAATACGTTCTCGAAATTTTAAGAGGGATCATCTTATTATGCTACCGTCGTTTTAAGTAATAAGAGTAAAACATGATAAACATCACAATGCAATCATATAGTGACATGATATGGCCATTATCATCTTTGCTCTTTCGATCTCCATCTTCAGGCATCGCATGATCATCATCGTCACCGACGTGACACCATGATCTCCATCATCATGATCTCCATCATCGTGTCTCCGTGAAGTCGTCACGCCAACTACTACTATCACTACTACTATGGCTAACCGTTAGCAATGAAGTAAAATAGTAAGCACATGGCGTTGCATCTCATACAATAAATTAAGACAACTCCTATGGCTCCTGCCGGTTGTCATACTCATCGACATGCAAGTCGTGAAACCTATTACAATAACATGATCATCTCATACATCATACATGCAACATCACAACTTTGGCCATATCACATCACATGTCAAACCCTGTAAAAACAAGTTAGACGTCCTCTAATTGTTGTTGCAAGTTTTACGTGGCTGATTTGGGTTTCTAGCAAGAACGCCTTCTTACCTACGTGACAGCCACAACGATGATATGCCAAAGCTATTTACCCTTCATAAGGACCCTTTTCATCAAATCCAATCCGACTAGAGTAGGAGAGACAAACACCCGCTAGCCACCTTTATGCACGATGTGCATGTCTGTCGGTGGAACCAGTCTCACGTAAGCGTACGTGTAAGGTCGGTCCGGGCCGCTTAATCCCACAATACCGCCGGAAAAGAATAAGACTAGTAATGGCAAGCAAATTGACAAACCATCGCCCACAACTTTTGTGTTCTACTCGTGCATAGAATCTACGCATAGAAAACCTGGCTCGGATGCCACTGTTGGGAAACGTAGCATAAATTCAAAAAAATTCCTACGCTTATTCAGATCTTCCTATGGAGAGACCAGCAACGAGAGAGGGGTAAGAGCATCTTCGTACCTTTGAAGATCGCTAAGCGGAAGCGTTGCTAGAACGCGGTTGATGGAGTCGTACTCGCAGCGATTCCGATCTAGGGCCGAACGACGGCACCTCCTCGTTCAACACACGTCCAGCCCGGTGACGTCTCCCGCACCTTGATCCAGCAAGGAGGAGGGAGAGGTTGGGGAAGAAGTCCATCAACATGACGGCGTGGTGTCGGTGGAGAGACGAGGTCTCCCGGCAGTGCTTCGCCAAGCGCTGGCAGAGAGGAGGAGGGAGAGGAGCAGGGCTGCGCCGAGAGAGAGAGAGATTCAACCGTATCTCAAACAGCCCCGAACCTCATCTATATATAGGGGAAGAGGGAGGGGGCGCAGCCCTTAGGGTTCCCACCCCTAAGGGGTGCGGCAGCCCTTAGATGGGAGAGGGGTGGCGGCCAGGGCAAGGGGGAGGGGTGGCGCACCCCTCTGGTGGGCCTAAGGCCCACCTTAGTTAGGGTTCCCCCCTTCCCCCTTTTTCTGGTGCACCTGGGCTGGGTGGGGGGTGCACCAGCCCACTTAGGGGCTGGTTCCCTTCCCCACTTAGCCCATCTAGCCTCCCGGGGTCGTCACCCCCCTTCGGTGGCCCCCCGGGACCACCTCTGGTGGTCCCGGTGGTCCCGGTACGTTACTGGTGATGCCCGAAACACTTCCGGTGTCCGAAACCATCCGTCCTATATATCAATCTTTACCTCCGGACCATTCCGGAGCTCCTCGTGACGTCCGGGATCTCATCCGGGACTCCGAACAACTTTCGGTAATCTCGTATAACAATTCCCTATAACCCTAGCGTCATCGAACCTTAAGTGTGTAGACCGTACGGGTTCGGGAGACAGGCAGACATGACCGAGACACCTCTCTGGCCAATAACCATCAGCGGGGTCTGGATACCCATGGTGGCTCCCACTAGCTCCACGATGATCTCATCGGATGAACCACGATGTCAAGGATTCAATCAATCCCGTATATGATTCCCTTTGTCTGTCAGTATAGAACTTGCCTGAGATTCGATCGTCGGTATACCTATACCTTGTTCAATCTCGTTACCGGTAAGTCTCTTTACTCGTTCCGTAGCACGTCATCGTGTGACTAACTCCTTAGTCACATTGAGCTCATGATGATGTTCTATCGAGTGGGCCCAGAGATACCTCTCCGTCACATGGAGTGACAAATCTCGATCTCGATTCGTGCCAACCCAACAGACACTTTCGGAGGTACCCGTAGTGCACCTTTATAGTCACCCAGTTACGTTGTGACGTTTGATACACCCAAAGCACTCCTACGGTATCCGGGAGTTGCACAATCTCACGGTCGAAGGAAAAGATACTTGACATTAGAAAAGCATTAGCATACGAACAATACGATCTAGTGCTAGGCTTAGGATTGGGTCTTGTCCACCACATCATTCTCCCAATGATGTGATCCCGTTATCAATGACATCCAATGTCCATGATCAGGAAACCATGATCATCTATTGACTAACGAGCTAGCCAACTAGAGGCTTGCTAGGGACACATTGTGATCTATTCATTCACACATGTATTACTGTTTCCTGTTAATACAATTATAGCATGAACGATAGACGATTATCATAAACAAGGAAATATGATAATAACCATTTTATTATTGCCTCTAGGGCATATTTCCAACAGTATTTCTACCGTGTGTGCCCGTGTGTTGGGACGTGTGTGCCCGTGTCATTAAATCGGGCTAGTATTTTTATATTTTTATCTAGTAGTATTTCTATCGTGTCATTATATATATGTTGTAAGAAGTCTATCTATATATTTTTATCTAGTAGTTGGGGCGTGTGTGCCCGTCTTTTTATTGTACTATTTCTATCTAGTTTTATGCATTATATGTTTTATGTTTTATGCATTATGCACTATATAAATCCTAAAATCTAAACCCTTTCAAAAAAACTTATGCAACGTAATATCTAAAAATTTCATGTAGGTAGGAAAAACATTTTTAACATAAACCTAAACCCTAAACCCTAACAACCTACTCGGAACATATTAATGTTTTAACATAAACCTAAACCCTATACACATAACTGCTCGGAAACACCGGTGCACGAACTAAGAAAACACCGGTACACAAACTTTGAAAACACCATAACAACCTACTCCCCAAATGCGTTTTTCGAGGCTAACAATGACTTTGACCAAATCTTGTATGCGGACTAAAAAGAAACGGAGGGAGTATATGACATGCAAGTTACACTGCAACCTAGGCATGTTTGACTTCAAATGATACTCCCTCCGTTTCGGTGCATTAGTCATATTAGAAGGTGCACTGCAACCTAGGCACGTAGAGATTGGGTGCACTGCAACCCAGGAACTCTCAACTAAAAACATGCTATTAATTAGACGACCTCTTCAAACCCAAAAAACATGACCCATAAACTTCAACCTAGGCACTCCCAACTGAAAACATGCTATTAATTAGAAGATCTCTTCAAACCCAAAAAACTTGACGCATAAACTGCATGCATTGGTCCTTCAATTAATAGATGAGATCTAATTAATATGCATGCAACTACTCCGGATAAAACAAGCGGCGGTACTACTATAATGTGCTACTATAATCAGCGCTGGTTTCCTATGCATGCATTCGATAAATCCACAATTAATCGGGCCCCCAATTAATCACCGGATGAAACAAGTGGTAGTATATGGGCCTGGATATGTTCTATTCGGCCCTGTGCACTTTTTGTTTTTGCACTAGCTACAACTTTTTATCAATGGGCCTGTATATATCGATGTCAATGACCGTGTGCACTTTTTTTTGGACTAGCTACACCTTTTTTTTGGACTACCCTACCTTCTATATGGGCCTGGCCTTTTCGGGCAACTGTCGATGGACTTTTTTTTCCTTTTCTCCCTCTACCACCGAAACTGAAACTGACGACGAACTGTAGAACTGTAAAAACGGGGCCGAAACAGAGTGGAGAAGACGAGAAAACATGCCGAATTCGTACAGCACAAAAGTTTTATTCAAACAACCATATCATTACGATTACAAATGCTGCCCAATCTATTCACTAAGGACTAATTATCATCACATAAACAAATGCGAGAGCAATTACACAAACATAAAAAATTTCCAGCCATCAAATTGCCCTGCTTCTTCAATTCGATTAGTTTCTTCATCTGCTTGTTGAGCTTCTTCAGCTCTGCTGTCCTTGCTGCATCCCCCACAGTAGCACCAATGGAATTGCCAGATCCAGGGGCCCAGATCTAGACGGGCCCGATCCAAACTTCTCCGTCTCCAACAGTAAATCGAGCTCCTGTGATGCACCCTCCAATTGAATCCGCTCTATGTACTCATCTAGCCACTCAAAATGGGCGCATTGCTTCAATTTCTGAAATCGGAAAGATGAACCCTAAATCCCAAATCCGATCAAAAATATGAAATTGGGGGACAAAAACGAAAATTGGCATATTGAGAAGTAAAATCTCACCTTTCCCTGCTCTTGTTTGCTCTCGCATTTCACGAATTCCGGCCCAAGGTTGCCATTCTTGTCGGTCGTTATGACTAGCCGCTTCAGGGGTGCGGTAGTGGACATGCAGGGCACCTTGTCATGGGCACTTCGCCATAGCGTAGCCATGAGCGGCGGGAGGCTGAAGCGGAGCTCGACATTGCTAGGTCGCGGCCCCGAACGGCGTTGCTGCCCGTCGTGGCCGGAGAAGAAGAACAACAACGGTCGGGGAGCGGGGCGAGGATGGGAAGGTCGCGGTAGTGCTCTTGTACCAATGCTGAGCTGGATAAGTTACTGGGTCCCACACTGTGGGTCCCGCTTTGTTACGTAGGGGCTCACCTGATTCAAATTTTAAACATGTGTCTTTGGATTAGGCAGCAGTGTCGCATGGCAGCTATTTCTACGCTGGAAGATGTCGCATGAGAACCATTACAACCAACGACGTCGCATGAGAGATAACACAACTCAACGACGTCGCATTGGAGCTATTCGCCCCCGTCTGCTCGTCCTTGTGTCATTGCCATGATAGCAAGATGAGAAAGGAAGGAGTGTACGTGGCTGAACGTGGGAGTACAAGAGTCATGACGTGGAGGAGCGCCGACGTGACCGGACAGCCGTCATCATATTTAAAACGGATTAAAAAAATGTCGATCAGTCTGGCAGTATAAAAACAAAATGAATTATCTGATAATGTTAGTTTTATTTATCGAATACCGACCAAACATGTGTTTCGGACATTTAAGGATAAAATGGCGGTGCGGCTGTAGATGGTCTAAGGCTGTTCGTAATGGATCATGCATATCAACTTAACAATTTTCATGAGGTGACATAGAATTAAATGAAGAAAAAGAGGGTTCAGTATCATATCATGATACCGTGTCATATTAAATAATGTGCTACTATGTGTCTTGCATGACAATAAAGAAACTATCATATGATATTAACAAATGATACTATGTATTACGGATGTGATATCATACACTAGTATCATATACATAATACTAGACACTAGTATCATATACATGATACTAGCATATGATATTAACCATTACAACCAGCCTAACGCTCCTTACCGGTCAGCCGCCGCCTAGCATCGTCCTCGACCATGCCCAATTCCCATCGTTTTCCGATGAAAAATCACGACGTTTTTAACATTACAAACGAGGTATGCGTCAACCACGCTGCCCTGTCTGGCAATTAATCGCTACCGCAGAAGCCGCACAATGGCATGTAATTCATCAGCGCACCATTTTCGGATCGCACGTTTAATTGCTCCGATCCATGCCATTTAGCGCGCGGCCTGGCTCGTGATCTTTTTAATTGCTCCTGATTTTCAGCTATTTGATTCCATATCAGCATTACCGATTATCATGTGTCTGCATTATAAATATATTTTTTAGCATAGTATAGACGTAAGTATTTATATATACGTGCATACATATTTATATAAGCATCTTCGAGAGACTGGATCGGCATATTATTTTAAAAAGTACGATGTCATCATAGACACATCGTCATCACCGGAAACCTCTCCTCTCACTAAATACGCATCGCCTAAAATCATGAAATAAATTCAAAAGTAAATACGAGCATCAAGATTTAAACCCCGATATCACGATTCCTCCAACCATCTAACCATACGTTGGTTGGCATATAAATATCTATTTGACCAAGGTTGAGAGGGGTAGGCTTGCAACACGAATAGCAGACACCTCACCTGGTAAATTTCTTTTCTCTTTCGTTCATTCACAAGGATGAAGACTGCCGACATGGTGTTCGTAGGTCTTGCTCTCTTGGTGGTATCCACAGGTAATCAACAGTTGAGTATGCATGTAACCCGTCGTCCCTTTCTGCAGCTTTTTTCCAATCCTCGTTCTTTTTTTATTTGAGATCCACAGGTTTGTTGATCCAGGCTTCAGCGGAACTCTGCAGTACGACGTTAGTTTCGCCAGGATGTGATGACAATGGTGGCGTTCCATGTAAGGTGCAATGCCAAAGGTTCATTAACATCGGCAAGGTTACCGCAACGTGCGTTCCCCAGGGGTGTCAGTGCACGGTCTGCATACCACATGATTAAGCATTCGTTCGTTTTCCTGTGGCTACCGCTGAAATAAGATCTTTTTTAGACAAAAGTTGTAATCAGGGCCAGCCAGCCTTGAGTCACAGCATTACTTGTCACTGCAGAATGTATTGATTTGATAAATCAAAGTATTTGCTTCATTCAGTTTTGAATTATGCCAAAGGACTGAAAAATATGCCTGTATCTTGCCGTCTGGTATTGGCACATGAAGATATTCACAAACAAATTAAAGTGTTTGCGGTTGATAACTTGGCCAAAAAATTAGTTAGATCACTTGAGATATATGAGCGGAATTTGTTAGACTATATGATGCCCGCGCGTTGCTGCCGGTACCTTTATAAAAAATGCAAAAATAGTTGCTGCGAAATATTTAAAACTAGAAAAGAAAATCTAAGCTTAAAAATAATATATACAAAGTGCATAAATAAATATCAGTAAAAAGAATTGCGATTTCTAACAAAATATGAAGGATGAACTCTAATGTAGAAAAAAATGATGACTAACTTGAATGAATTGATGACGTGGCAATATTGGCATGCATAGAATGATGCAAAAACAATGTAAGTTATGCCTTGCATGCATCACTTACTTATGTGCCAAGAACCCATGATTGCATGGATAGGAAAGATAAATAGTACGAGTTGTAGCTATTTAAGAATAGAGAATAACAAAAGTTGCACATTCTTGTGCACACAATTCACTCATATATTGCGCAATTCAATCCTCAAGCTTAGCTAAAAGGCGCGTGATGGGACAAAGAAAATAAAAAAACTTGTAGTTTCTAACAGCAATATGCGTTGCTACATCTTAGTCGCCGGGCAGTCACACCTCCTTCTCTAAACAAAAATAAAGGTACTAGACTGCTTGGCATGATAGGTTATCTATCTAGAAAGCAATCAACAGCAAAGGTAATGTATTGTAACATTCATGAGAAAAAGTTATTACAATTTTGGCTGCAATACCTCCTGCTCTTACATTACACCAAGATCAAACGATCCATAATGTCCAACAGACAAAATCCAACACGTAGGAACCCACATGTCATGAGAGGGGAGAATTAGGGCGTGTTTGGCAGCCGTAGTAGCCAGACCTGACTAGCTCAAGCCTGACTCACACGAGGTTGCTTAAGAAAATACAACCTCTAAACCAACTTCTGCAACCTCTTTGATTGTCCGCATTTAGTTCGCATGAATTAGGGAATAGCTTAGCGTACGGTGTTTGGTTGCCCGCTTGTATACTCGCAAACAAAAGCCCTGCTATTTGGTTGCATGCAATGCGTGTTGTCTGGTAACCTTTTTGGCACGGTGGCGAGGTTACCAGCACATAACGACGTCAGGAAAAACAGACACAATAGAACATAGTAGTAATCAGTTATAAAAATTGTGCCACACATCATATCACTTACACAAAGCAATTCAATATTACACTAAAACACCTGCAGCATACGAGGGGTTGTCCTAGGCGTTCACGATGAAGGCGGTGTTGTGCCTCTTGCACCTGATCACCACTTCAATGCCATCGTCATTGAAGACGATGACCTTCAGCATGTTGGGAGTCAGCAACTTGAAAGGTCATCATGAAGCCCATCTTGATCCGATGGACGGCGGCGAAGATGTCCCAACCCTGATCGAGGGTGACACTATGGTTCAACAGCCGGACAATGACCAAGAGGAGCTAGTGTTCGTCATTAACTTGAAATCATGCGACACAATCGCGAAGTTCTTCGTGAAATCTAGCGGCATAAGTATGGCCTCGAGCTGGGGGGGGGCATGATCCCGTTGTAGAAGTTAGTTGGCCCTTCCCACCTCATGGTAGTGTCCATGGTCCCGACGCTTCCCGCTCGAGGGCTCCTCCCGCACGTTGTCGTCCGTGGCCAGGCTCTGGACAGGTGTCACCTTTACGGGCGTCACCTTTGAGACCGGCACCACGTCCTTTTCCGTTGTCTTGCTCCTTTGGTGGCACCTCCTCCTTGCCCTTGTTCTCCATGTCGATCTGTATTATGAATAGCTTCAAACGATTGGGTCAGGATCTGCAAGATGGCCATTAAAACATATATCCTAGAACCCCCTTTATTTACCCAGCCTCACGGTCACCACTTACCCACCACCTATGTGTCTCTCACTCTTCCTCCAACTCAACGCCATGAACCGCAACCTAACCCCAACCCCATCCCCAACCTTTGCCCTTACAACATTGGATGAAAGGCTTTCTTCCTAGGGTGATCGATCGGTGACCACACCAAGTTTGAGAACACCATGTAAGTGTGCTCAAACTTCAGAAGCATGGAAGAGATGCACAAAGAGTCAGACATTATGGTGAAGAAGGCGACACCGGTGGAGTTGAAGACACTGATTCCTGACCCAGCAAAGGGCGCTATGTCAGTCGACATACTTCATTGGACCATGAATTAGGCCGACTCCGGTGACGCTTGACAAAGGTCAAAGTGGGGGCAAGTACACACAGTACCGGCGCCCTCATGACCATCGTGCTGTAGTGTACTTTTCTGCAAAGACTTTGGTGGTGCTTTTGAGGAGGATCAAGAAGCAGTGGCTATGGAGGTGGAAGAAGAAGATGTGGTGTCGATGATTGTGAGGGCACTGGAGCGAGCACACCAAAGCATCCCAATCAATCTAGACTCCGGCGAGGAAGAATAGACGGTGTTGCACACCGAGGAGACCAAGGCCACCCGCCGCTGAAATCGCCTCCAGGTTTCCCGAGGCTAAGATCTATGCATATTGTGTAAGATGACCTCTAATCCATAGTCCTATGATACTAAGTTCGGACGGGAACCTCTTATCTACCGTTAGTCTTAACGATGTTATGATCACTCCTATGGTGTTTACCTCGACTACCCATTCCCCTTATGCGGATCTAACCTAAACTGAAATCGAGTGCGAAGTAGTAGGTGGGGAGGGGGAAAATTGCTTACCACCATTGCCGAAGTGCTGTTGTGGATGCCAGTCAAGGTGGCCGGAGGTGGCCTTGCGGTTCTCTAATCTGTTGCACGTCGTCGCCGCCATAGGTGAGAGTGGGGAGAGGTTGTTGGAAATATGCCCTAGAGGCAATGATAAAATAGTTAGTATTATATTTCCTGTTTCAAGATAATCGTTTATTATCCATGCTATAATTGAATTGAATGAAAGCATAGGTACATGTGTGGATATATAGACAAAACAATGTCCCTAGCAAGGCTCTAGTTGGCTAGCCAGTTGATCAAGGATGGTTAAGGTTTTCTGACCATGTGCAAGTGTTGTCTCTTCATAACTGGATCACATCATTAGGAGAATCATGTCATGGACTAGACCCAAACTATGAATGTAGCATGTGATCGTGTCATTTTGTTGCTATTGTTTTTTGCGTGTCAAGTATTCATTCCTATGACCATGAGATCATGTAACTCACTGACACCGGAGGAATACCTTGTGTGTATCAAACGTCACAACGTTACTGGGTGACTATAAAGATGCTCTACAGGTATCTCCGAAGGTGTCCGTTGAGTTAGCATGGATCAAGACTGGGATTTTTCACTCCGTGTGACAGAGAGGTATCTCGGGGCCCACTCGGTAATACAACATCACATACAAGCCTTGCAAGCAATGTGACTCAAGTGTAAGTCACGGGATCTTGGATTACGGAACGAGTAAAGAGACTTTCCGGTAACGAGATTGAAATAGGTATAGGGATACCGACGATCAAATCTCGGGCAAGTAATATACTGAAGGACAAAGGGAATGTTATACGGTCTTATATGAATCCTTGGCACAGAGGTTCAACGGATAAGATCTTCGTAGAATATGTAGGATCCAATATGGACATCCAGGTCCCGCTATTGGATATTGACCGAGGAGTGTCTCTGGTCATGTCTGCATAGTTCTCGAACCCGCAGGGTCTGCACACTTAAGGTTCGGTGACGTTTTAGTATAGTTGAGTTATATGTGTAGGTGACCGAAGGTTGTTCGGAGTACCGGATGAGATCACGGACGTCACGAGTGTTTCTAGAATGGTCTGGAAATGAAGATTGATATATAGAATGGTTTCATTTGGTCACCAGAAAGTTTTCGGGCATTACCGAGAGTGACGAATGGGTTCCAAGTATTCACCCGAGAGTGAGCCCAGTAACCCTAGGGTGGCGCATCAGCCCTTAGTGGGCTGGTGAGGCCAGCCAAAGAGGGCTATGGCGCCACAAGAGAAAAATACCAAAGGAAAGAAAAAAAAGGAAAGAGGGAGGTGGGAAGGAAGGAGTGCACTCCTTCCCCCAAACTGAATTGGGATGGGAGTCCACCTCCTCCTCTCGGCCGGCGCCCTTGGGGCTCCCTTGAACCCCAAGGCTAGCCCCTCCCCTTCTCCTATATATATTGGTGGTTTTAGGGCTTTTCAGACACAACTTTGCCACGTGCAACTCAAACCTATACCACGTAGTTCTTCCTCTAGATCAGATTCCTGCGGAGCTCGGGCGGAGCCCTGTAGGAATAGATCATCACCAACACCGGCGCGCCGTCACGCTGCCGGAGAACTCATCTACTTCCCCGTCTCTCTTGCTGGATCAAGAAGACGAAGATCATCATCAAGCTATACGTGTGCTGAACGTAGAGGTGCCGTCCATTCGGCGCTACATCGGAACGGATCGTGGGACGGATCATGGGACGACGGTGATTTGAATCACGAACCTGTACCACTAGATCAACCGCGTTTCTTAACGCTTCCTGCTTAGCGATCTACAAGGGTATGTGGATCCAATCTCCCTCTCGTAGATGGAACATCACCATGATAGGTCTTCGTGTGCGTAGGAATTTTTTTATTTCCCATTCAACGTTCTCCAACAGAGGGGAGAGGGTTAAGAGAGCATTGAGGGAAGGTGAGGATAATAATTGTCGGCACTTTGGGAAGCAATGCGCCTTCTCTAGGGTGGCTCCTTGCGTGCAGCCCTCGGTGCCCACGTGCCTCGCGCGGGCCTGGCTCGCGAGAAACTGTTGATTCAAGCGTGCCTCGCGAGATAAGCCGATGGGTGCTTTAAAGTTTTTTCCATGCATGTCATATGCGGACAACCAATCAACCTGTTTTCTTCCCGCGCGGACCTGGTTGGACCTTATACGTGCAACCAAACACGCCCTAGGTGTAGTTTTACAGTACGAAATGTCAAACAATAGGAATATCTTTCCTTGTACACTAAAAGAACACAATTTTGACAACCAAATGAATACCTTTGCTTTTTCTTGAAGCAATTTGAATTTATATTCCATTCTATTATTTTATCTTTTCTTCTTTTGAAAGAGAGACGCAAAAGGCATCTTATGTATGCTATCTATTATATTAAGAAAAGTAGTAGTTAGTACAATAGAAAGACAACTGGATGTAGACCGACGGGTTAAAAGTTAAACAAAATTGCAAAATATACCAGACTTATCCTTCCTTTGATTGTACATGCCGCACATCAAAGATTGGAAATTATACTAAACCAACAGTAAAGAAAGGGACACGTTCGAACGTCTTCGCCATATCGGGATTTAAATACCACAATGACCACTCGTCCCTTGAGAGGAGATCAATAAGTAGCTGAATAAGCAACAGTTCAAGCTTCACACCACGCAAAATATGCTTGCAATCCGTCACTACCGGCCCGGAGGGTTAGAGAAACCAGATCATGCCACAAACCAACAAACAAAAAAGTTGTCGAAGTTGTCGCACAAATGACCATCCAATTGCAATTCTTGAAGGACACACCAACTGCCAATATCTAAACATAGCTAAAAAGGATAGCTACACAAATGCTCACAGATTGTTCTCCCGACATTTTCGAGGTAGGGAGAGACCGAAATACCTTATTCCAACATGACATTGCCGGCTCCACCTCATCAGTGTTGTTGGGATAACAAAACATATAAAGATAAAAAAGGAACCAACGACTGGGTTCCCACTCATTTTTTTGCGAGTGAAGCCGTCGGATGGGTAATAATAGGGGGACCGATGAAGTATCATTGACGAGAAACTTGGAGTAACAGCAAGGGTTGGGAGAGGTAGGAACAATACTTTCCATCTCTTTCTTTATTCTTGATTTCTTCGTAATACACTGCAATGATGAAGTATACAAAGGGATACCTAGACTCCTCCAATGCATTGAGTGATGTAGGATATGGAATTGGGGCCCCGTAAAAGAAATGGATCATAGAAGAAAGGATGATTAGAGATTGGTAAAATATGTCACTTCCTAGGATCGGTATTAATTGGTGATACTACGGACAAACTTTGTGTAGGGACTGAGATTATATCGAACAGAGGGGGATGAATGGAAGATTCAAAATTTCTTTCAAAACATTGAGTGACCACTAAAACATCTGGAACTCTCAAGACACAAGCGGAGCAGCCAATCAGTCCTCTTAGAAATCTTAAACAGAGCAACTAATGAACAACAATGGAGCGAGGTGGCTATTTATGGCCGCAACCTTCCCCGAAGGTAAATGACCAAATTGGACATGAGGATCAGCCAATGGTCGAATGCCACCATTTGAATGGTCAGATTTTGAGCACAACAGTAACATTTCTTGCACAACAAGAAATGCTAACTCCTCAGGTCGAAAGATGTCTCTTGCAGCATCGAACAAGAACGTCTTCTGCTGCAAGTAATCATTTGAAGCATCAAGCGATTTCTCTCGATCTCTCATAGGTTTCGGATATGCATCACAACATACCTAAACTTCAAGAATTTATATCCCTCTTAATAGTACGGTTGCCCTATGACTCAACAAAAAGAAAGGGAACATCGAAACAAATTCTACGTCTTTGCTTCGTCTTCAACCTTGATGCAATAATGTTTTAAGGGGTCAATTATTTCACCATGATCTTCTCATCGACACTTCATCTCGAAGGATAGCTCATCCTTATTAGTACAACAGTTAGGCTTTGGTGAAGTTCCTCAAATTTGACACTGAAAGAAGCATTCTCCTTAGGCTTACATGTGTTTATTTTCTCTTTGTGTGCACCAGGAAAAAATATGTCCATGCATGTTTCTGGAAACAATCTCCAAGATACAAGATGGCAAATCATGACACAAACAATCTCCCTCCTTTGGGAGATTGTTGATTGAACAAAGCACATTGAACGATAGATGAAGGAAATGGTGATAGCGTGACAACTAAAGCATTGTAAGATAATTGCAAAGGTCAAATATAGTCCCCCTAAAGATATGCATCTTGATATAGGATTTCAAGTGGAATTATGCATAGGTATGAACATGAGGGGCGGGGAGGTCTGAAATCTTCGATGGAGAGTGACGTTGAAGTATGATATTATTCGTCTTGATAGTTACTTCACTCGATGAGGTCGACGAAGTTTCGTACGACACATATTTGAATAAGACATGTTAGAAAGTATTGATACTTTGACATGATTTGTCGTAGAAATAATCCATATTTTTTTTCGTAGAACCATAGTTTGGAAGGACACGAGATATGATATTAGTACAGGATACACGATCATATTCTCAATACAGATATGTTTCTAAGATAGATTTCCTACAAAACAGATTGTTACATGAGGTAACTAGAAAGAATGCTATCGATACAATGTATAGTGCATTTTCTTGAGAGAGCTGAATTCGAATGAATCAAGGAAAGTCATTCTTCTCCTGCACGTTAGATATTAAAATGGCATATGTATAGTTATTCTGTTAACAATTCCCAACTTTATGCTCAACGTTAGTGGAGTGCATCCCTATCAAACGAGCACTATAATGTCACTAGAAAAAACTGCACACGTTTTTTAACACCGTTTTCACTCCAGTTTTTAAATCGTTTGTCAGAATAAGGCATATAATATACCATTCAATTTCTACAGAAAATTCCCAACTTCGTCATGTTGAACATTTTTCATGATTCCTCGCGGTTTGAGCGCAGTTTCGAAAATGGTGGACGCATGACGAGATGTAGCGAGCGTATTTTTGCGATGTTTTCTAAACCGCTCTTCCGAATGAAGCAAACGATGCGGCGTTGGAAATATATCATCGAGACGCATATTTTATATATATATATTTCGTTCTCTAATTCCTTACGGTTTGAGAGTAATTTCAAACTTATTAAAAAACAGAATTTTGTTATTCAATTGTTTTTATTTTTTTGGTATGTTTTCGATGCAGTTTTTAAACCGTTCGTCGAGACGAGGCGTATGATAGAGCATTGAAATTTTTTGGAATAGGCGCAACTTCCATACATTGGCCATTTGTTGAGATTCCTTATGGTTTTAAATGAATTTTGAAAACGGTGCCGCTGTCTACGAGTTGCAGCGACCGTATTTTCGTAAATTTTTCTAAACCGCTCGTCGAAACGAAGCAAATGATACGGCGTTAGAAAGATATCAACGAGTCACAACTTTTTCATGTAGAACACCCTCCCTAATCCATTACGGTTTAAGAGCATTTTTTATTTTACTGAAACACGGACGCTCTGTTTTTCGTGACAACAAAATTGACGCCTGAACCGCATCAAAGAGAAAGACGCGCCGCTTGAGACAGAAAACCGCATTGCATCGGACATTTAAGCGAACTGCGTGATTTCTTTTAGTTTTTGTGTTTTTTTCTGACTTTTATGAATGAGAGTGTAACAGGGTGAGGAGAGAAAGTGAACCACAACACTTTTTAAAAGTGAACCCCATTGTTTTTTTGTTGTTTTCTTTACCATCGGTTGTAAGTGAATATCTTCACTGTCAAAAGTTAACCACATCTAAAGACAAAAGTGCACTACAGGTGCTCGTACAGTCGACTGAATTTTGAAACGCACAAAACATAGTGCAGTTTTCCATATGCAAAATAAATGCGATTCTAACTGCATTTTATTCTCTTTGCACTACAACCGCATAGAATTAACATCGCGGAGATACATTAAAATGCACTCACAAATTACAAGAAAACCTGGCCAAACCGCATGCCCTCTCTAACCAAACTTCATGTTGTGGCTCGCACAACGCACTGCATTCACATGCATTCCAGCACCACAGAAGATGCGCTCACGGACAGCCTCCACCCAGCGCACTGCATGCACGCGCCCGTCGGACTGCAAGTGCTCACCGTTCGGACTGAAAAAAGAGAGGTCCCGAGCTGCAACAGAACACTCATGAGGCACCGCACAACGTCGAGGGACTAGGTGAACTGCACGCTGCCACATAAGAGATGCATGTCCAAGCTGCACGAACTCTGAGTCACTAGCGGGCGAGCTGCAAGTTATGAAAATCGACATCTACATACAACAGCACTGCAGAGCCATCACCACGCGCTCTCGTCCTCCTCCTGTATGCAGGTCCAAACCCGAATACCGCCCTCCTCGCTGTACTGTGGAGATGTGGTGAACGACAATCTGCACTGCAACATCTATGGAGAACATCACACAAAAAATGAATCACAAAAACTGTAGTACGCCACAAAAAAATAGAGAACTGCACGCAATTCATTGCGGAGCTCCACATTGCACGCCCACACAGCATGGTAACTGCATACGCACTTGACGGCGCGAGTCGTTGCAGTTACCCCATCGAGCTGGTGGAGGACGCCGCGAACTCCGGTGGCCATGGCGACATGCAAGACATGGGTTGTCCTCACTTGCTGCCGCGTGGGGGTGGCCGACTAAGCATGCTGTCGTCGTCGAAAACCAACCGCGAAGCTCGGCGAGGACTAGGAGAAGCAGGCGTTGGCGGCCATGGGAGTGGGTGGCGGTTGTTTTCTTCGGTGGTGGATCCAGCAACTTAGGAGCTGGGAGCAGCCGGGGCAGGGTGGTCGCTGGGGTGGGCGGCGCTGGGTGGTGTCGGGGCCGGGGGCGGGCGGCGCGGGTTGGTCGCCGGGGGCGGGCAACACTTGGTGGTGCCGGGGTGGGGCGGAGCACAGGTGTGCGACACTGGGTTGTGCCAGGGCGGGGCGGAGCCAGGCGCGGGCGGCAAGGGGTGGTCGCTAGGGGCGGGTGGCGCTGGGTGGTGCCGACGCGGGGAGGGGCCGGGGGCGAGCGACGCGGGGTATTGGTCAGAGGTGGAACGGAGGCCGCAGCGGGAGGGAGTCTGGCGGCTCAATCTCGCGAGGGAGGTGATGTATTGGCGTGGGAAGGGGGAGGGAGAGAGTCCGACGATGCAGGGTGTGGAGGTTGCCCGGCGTCGGAGGGGTGGAGGTGGAAGTCATGAGAATGGCACGGGGTCCACGATAGGATAAGGTGGGTATTTTATTTATATCACGCAGTTCGGTCTCATCTCTTGCGTGGTTAGTTTGTAGCTATGGTTCAGGTCGGAGGTGTTAGTAGAATAAGGTGGTTTTGTTATTATAACAAGACTCCTAAGGGTATACTTACACACACACAAATATATATATATATATATATATATATATATATATATATATTTTCTATATATGACAAATTTTATCTATCAATAGTGTTAGTTACCATCACTTCCGTTTTGTATGTTGTATATAATATTTATCAAATCGAAGAGTATGTATGTGTAGTATGTAGTATATAATCATGTTTAGGTAGTATATATATTATTTTTTTGGTAGTATGTATCATATTTTGTGTATGCTCTTTTTACATACAAATATATACGTATTTCACAAATATAATAAAAACTATGAATCAACTTGTAATTTTTTCATATAACTCACTTTGAAAAATCTTATATATATTATATGAACATAATAAAAAGATAAATTAGTATATATACTCCCGCGTGGTAATATATGAAACATGTGGGGTAACTACCCCTGATTGGTATGATGTATTTTTCTATATATATATATAGATAAATTGTTTCGGGCACCTAGGTGTCCGAACACCTAGACCCATTATATGGCAACTTATAATCATAGTGCATGATGTGTAACCCTGACAAAATGACCTTCCAAATTTTGTTTGCATGCACTACCTCCATCAATAGTCATCGATTACTTTTCAAAGAACAAATATACTTTTGGTTTCCTATTAATGGTTTATTTCTAAAGAAAGAAGGTATGTATATACATTCTAATTTCTAAGGTATAGATATGGTGAAATAATATAAAATGTCGTTCAAAAGGTTTGGATATATAATTAGAACGTTCTTATGACTTTTTTGCATAGTTTTACTTTCCTGAGTATTAAGTACTTTTAGAAAAATAGCGCGGGGTCACACATTTAAACACCTAATATTTCTGTAAAAATTAAGGTGATCAAATAATATAAAATGTGATCTAAATTATTATAATACTTTTAGGAAAATATGATGCATGTTGATACCCATACATAAATTTTTTTCGTTCTTACATATACTCATACTTAATTACTTTTAGTTATAGGAACGGATATTGGATGTGAGTACACACACTTTTTTTCTTACATCCGCGGACCTAAGATGTCATAGCCGCATATCATGTTTCAATATATGCATGTTTGTAGATTGAAATAAAACGGATATACTTTAAACGATATACTCAAAATGTGATACACTATTTTTTATACACGCATATTCTTTTGAGACATACATGTGAATTATACTGGAGATATACCCAAAAATTGTATAATTTACATATACCTAATATATGAGGTATGTACATACACCTAATATATTATACGTACACACTCATTTCTTAGTACATGTATATTCCTTGAAGACAGAAGACATATCCAAAAATATTATATTTTTAATGAGGACATACCTAATAATGATATACTCTATTTGGGGTATATATATACCTAAGATATTGTTGGGGAACGTCGCATGGGAAACAAAAAATTTCCTACGCGCACGAAGACCTATCATGGTGATGTCCATCTACGAGAGGGGATTTCCGATCTACGTACCCTTGTAGATCGCACAGCAGAAGCGTTAGTGAACGCGGTTGACGTAGTGGAACGTCCTCACGTCCCTCGATCCGCCCCGCGAACCGTCCCGCGATCCGTCCCACGATCTAGTGCCGAACGGACGGCACCTCCGCGTTCAGCACACGTACAACTCGACGATGATCTCGGCCTTCTTGATCCAGCAAGAGAGATGGAGAGGTAGATGAGTTCTCCGGCAGCGTGACGGCGCTCTGGAGGTTGGTGGTGATCTAATCTCAGCAGGGCTCCGCCCGAGCTCCGCAGAAACGCGATCTAGAGGTAAAACCGTGGAGGTATGTGGTCGGGCTGCCGTGGCAAAGTTGTCTCAAATCAGCCCTAAAACCTCCGTATATATAGGTGGGAGAGGGGGGGGACCTTGCCTTGAGGCTCAAGATGCCCCAAGGGGTTCGGCCGAGCCAAGGGGGGAAGTCCTCCCCTTCCAAACCGAGTCCAACTAGGTTTGGAAGGTGGAGTCCTTCTCTCCTTTCCCACCTCCTCCTTTTTTTCCTTTTCTCTTTGATTTTCTTCCTACGGCGCATAGGGCCTTCTTGGGCTGTCCCATCAGCCCACTAAGGGCTGGTGTGCCACCCCCAAGGCCTATGGGCTTCCCCGGGGTGGGTTGCCCCCCCCCCCCCCCCCCGGTGAACACCCGGAACCCATTCGTCATTCCCGGTACATTCCCGGTAACTCCGAAAACCTTCCGGTAATCAAATGAGGTCATCCTATATATCAATCTTCGTTTCCGAACCATTCTGGAAACCCTCGTGATGTCCGTGATATAATCCGAGACTCCGAACAACATTCGGTAACCAACCATATAACTCAAATACGCATAAAACAACGTCGAACCTTAAGTGTGCAGACCCTGCGGGTTCGAGAACTATGTAGACATGACCCGAGTGACTCCTCAGTCAATATCCAATAGCGGGACCTGGATGCCCATATTGGATCCTACATATTCTACGAAGATCTTATCGTTTGAACCTCAGTGCCAAGGATTCATATAATCCCGTATGTCATTCCCTTTGTCCTTCGGTATGTTACTTGCTCGAGATTCGATCGTCAGTATCCGCATACCTATTTCAATCTCGTTTACCGGCAAGTCTCTTTACTCGTTCCGTAATACAAGATCCCGCAACTTACACTAAGTCACATTGCTTGCAAGGCTTGTGTGTGATGTTGTATTACCGAGTGGGCCCCGAGATACCTCTCCGTCATACGGAGTGACAAATCCCAGTCTTGATCCATACTAACTCAACGAACACCTTCGGAGATACCTGTAGAGCATCTTTATAGTCACCTAGTTACGTTGCGACGTTTGATACACACAAAGCATTCCTCCGGTGTCAGTGAGTTATATGATCTCATGATCATAGGAACAAATACTTGACACGCAGAAAACAGTAGCAACAAAATGACACGATCAACATGCTAGGTCTATTAGTTTGGGTCTAGTCCATCACATGATTCTCCTAATGATGTGATCCCGTTGTCAAGTAACAACACTTGCCTATGGCCAGGAAACCTTGACCATCTTTGATCAACGAGCTTGTCAACTAGAGGCTTACTAGGGACAGTGTTTTGTCTATGTATCCACACAAGTATTGTGTTTCCAATCAATACAATTATAGCATGGATAATGAACGATTATCATGAACAAAGAAATATAATAATAACTAATTATTATTGCCTCTAGGGCATATTTCCAACAGATATCGTATGCACAGATTATTTTCTTCAAAAGTATAACATGAATATGGTGTCATGTGGGATACATTTCTCTCAAAATAAGTATCACACCTCAGGTATTATTCTATATATATATACATATATATATATATATAGATATATATACATATACATATATATATATAGATATATATATATACATATACATATATATATATATATATATATATATATATATATATATATATATATATATATATATATATATATGAGCTTTCAAAGTCAATCACTTATTGCTAATTCTTTAAATTGGTTTTCTTCTAAGTGAATGTGATCGGACCCTTTCCCCCTCTATGCTAAACTCAACTAAGTCTATTCATAAATTTTTCGTATGCATTCTACTTGAAACCCGTTCAAAGTCTTTACTGGGTCCTTGTCACCTGAAGCATTTGTGAACGAAACCTTAAAATATCTTATCTAAAAAATTTCGACCATTGCCGCTCAAACCGATCCCACTTCCCACGACTGGATAACCCACGACCCCCCATGATCTCCACCTCTTTGTAGGTGGGTGCACATGTCGCATGGATAGGAAGGGTTAAGGGTAATCTGGTCCAAAATCTTTGGTTCAAATGGTTTTTACCTACGCTATAAATACCCCCTTCACCCCTTCACTATCTTAGTTACTCCGCTTCGCCTCCCACTCGAGCTCAAACCCAGCGCCGCCGCTGTTCTTCATCATCACCGGAGAGGACGAGCTTAGCTATCTCAACCTCCTCATCATCACACTCATACAAGCCATGGAAATCTTCACTCCGCCACCATCGTAGCTGTCTTCTGCCGCTGACTTAGGGTGCAGTAGATCTGAACTAAGGAACTTCTTCCTTTCTCACTCCGTGTTCGTCGTGTTCTTCGGCGAGGGGAAATAAAAGCTAATTTTACTGTCCTATTTGATCTTTATGATTTCACAATTTCTTCAAAAGGTGTTCATTTCTCCACAATCAATCAAGTAAACACGTATATATACTTCATTTCCCTTGAAATATTTTAAAAAGTCATGAATTTCTTCAAAGATTCCTCAGTTGTGTAAATTTTCGAATCTACACAACTCTATAACCTATATGACGCTCAGCGAAATTCTTCAAGACACCCATGGTCAAATTCCTCAAATGAATATTCTTTTCAAAAATTTCTGAGAACGCATATGACCTCTTCAAATTCTTCGCACGTATATGCTATGTTCACACGTACAAAATGTTTGTTGATTAATCTCTAGGTTCTCATCAACTTAACTCATTTGCAATGTTCCATGCTGACCCTCCCATCATCACGACGCGCTGCAGGGCCGAACATGTCAGCGCATGCTGTTGTCGTGATAGCTTCTGAATATTCGCCTTGTCTTGTCTTCATACGACGGTATGACCGGATGGGACGGGAGCCAGCCGTCCGGATAGCGGCGGGCCAACCGGCCGGCCAAGCCCCACCAGGCGTCTGGGTGCTCGTTGGATAAGCGGCCGACTATCGCCAGGTGGCCAGGCATGTACGAGCCAAAGGGGACGCCTATCGTGAGCCGCTCGGTCTTGGGTTGGTCGAAAGGGCTGACTATCGCCAGCCGACCGGACATGTGTTGGCCGAATGGGCCGGCTATCGCTTGACAGCCCGGGGGGATCACGTGGCCCCCAAATGTCTTGGAGACACATAATCTCCGCTTTTCGTATAACCAGGGGTACTATCCACATCAGTAGCCCCCGAAACCGTTGGGGTCCGAAGGCCTCCGGGCGAGGGGGCCAGCGGTTTTTTCATGTCGTACTCGGAGTTGTTGAGAAGGGCCGGCCGGCTGGCGCCGGCACGCAAGGCTCCAAGCCGATTGGAGCGATAGCCGGCCCGGTCATAGCCTATCGAGGCCACAGGTGGCGATGATGTTGCGGCCGTCCGCTGTGGTGCCTTGGGTCCTCGCGTTGCCTCGGTTCCAGCATCGACTGGGTTGTGCCACGTGTAGGCCAGCGGCGGGGGGCCGGGCCGCCACTTTTGGAGTGATGGGACGGTGCTACAGGCCCAGCCTGGCCCGTCTCGGCCCACGCGTGGATTTTCTATGGCCGGAGGCTGACAGTTGGCGTTCTCCATGCGCTTTAATGCGCCAAGATCGGGGGAAGGTGGGCGTCGTGCGTGCAACGGATCCCGCACGCCCCCTCACCTCCCGGGGCTTTAAAAGGGGGAGAGGGGCCGCCATTGCCTCGCCTCCCACCTCTTTTGCACTGCACTCTCCGCCTCCTTCTTCCTCCTCGCGCCCTCAGCACCTCTCCAGCTCCTTTTCCTCCTCGTGCCCTCAATGCCTCTCTGCCTCCTTCCTCCCTCCTCGCGCGTGCAACGCTTCCCCGTGGTCAATCCGCTTGGGGTCCATCTCTCGTGCTTCCTTTCGAATAGCTCACCGGTGAAAACAGGCGAGATGCTAATACTCCCCGCCGGCTCGTGGGAAGGGTCTATCATCATGGAGGCACACATCAAGTACCTTTGTTGGAAGCGGAAGCTCCCGTCCGGGGCAGTCCTCAAGGCTCGCGCGCCTGGAGAGGAGCGCGCGCCGGAGCCCCGCGACGGCGAGCGCGTCATCTTCGGTACCCACTTCCTCATGGGCTTCGGACTACCCGTAAGTTCGTTCATCCGGAACTTACTCGACTAATATGGCCTCCATATGCACCATCTGGGGGGTGAACTCCGTCTTGTACATTGTGTGCTTCGTCACGCTGTGTGATTCGTACTTGGGCATCCGCCCCTTTTCGTCCTTCTTTCGCCATTTCTTCTACTTTTGCCCCTAGATGCACGTCCCGGTGGCCTACTCCTACGACAGTGCGGTGGTATATAGGCGGCCCTGCCGGCCGCTGCCGAAGATGAAGTTCAAAGAGTACTTCAAGAAGTGGCAACACACTTTTTTCTGCGTCCATAGCATCGGTGAGGAGGGGGATTAGGTCGGCCTCCCGCCCTTCTCCAACGCGCCGCCGAACATGAGGAACTGGGACCTCGACTCGTTCACCGAGGAGATGGTGCCTTTGGTCGGCCAGATGAAGGAGCTCGTGGACTCGATGCGGCGGGTAGCACCGGACCTGGTGGCGGCCTTCATCACCCGCCGAGTGCGGCCATTTCACAGGAGGCCACACCGTATGTGCGACATGAGCAGCGCCAAGGACCCATGCTGGATGTCGAGGGTGGAGTTGCCGCTGCACAAGGTGGATGCCCGGGTGAACGACATCACCAACTTTCAGCTCGACGAGGAGGAGTGGAGGTTTGGACTGAAGCCCTTCCACCGCGACAACCGGGCACCGCCAGTAAGTCCTCTGGCGACTGGTACTGTATCCCCCTTTTTTCTCTTTTTCTTCATAGTAACTGACGTGCGTCTGAGGCGCTCCTCAGCACTTCACTCCACAGAACAGCCCAGACGACCCAAACCCGGTGCGCTTCCTCCCGGACCTAGTGGAATCCGACGAAGAAGATTACGAGTCGGACGGGGGCGGCCCCGTCGCCCCCGAAGTCTCGGTCACGCCGGAGGGAGAGGAGGACGAAGGGGACGAGGAGGACGAGCCGGCCCATGGCCTAGCCGGCGAGGCGGAGTCGTCGCGCAATCCTCCCGAAGGCTCCGTCAAGGACTGGATGGATGATGACGACGAGCTATCGGTGCTAGATGCATCGCCGACCATGACGGGGCCGCCTCGGAATTGTCGCTGTGGAGGGAGCGCAGAGGTGCCGGCTAGGGGCCGGCTGGCTGTCACCCAGTTGACCCACCACCAGACGATGGAGGAACACCACCGCGAGAAGCGACCAGCCGACGGCTCAGCCGAGGCAACGGTCGCCAAGAAGACAAAGTCGACGGTCCTGCAAGCCGGCACCCCTCTGCAGGCACGGAGGAGGCTTAGGCGCAGGCCCCGTGTTATCCCCTTCGGCACCGGGTATGATTTCTCTGGAGGCTCGTTCCTCCTTTCTTTTTTCCTTGTTGTCGCGTGGCGTTTGAGCTCGTGCTCGTTTATTTTGCTTTGAAGTGACGCCATTGAACTGCAGAGGCGTAGGCGTTGGCCCTTGAGGCCGAGCGGATTGCGTCGCTCGCCATGGAGCATGCAGCGATGACGCAACTCAAAAGGGAGCGCCACACGAAGAGCAAGGCTGCGCCGGCTCCGAGCCGGCAGGCGACGCCGCGATGCTGCCGACCCCCAAGGTTCTTGTTGGGGAACGTAGTAATTTCAAAAACATTCCTACACCAAACAAGGATCTATCTATGGAAAAAACAAAAACGAGTAATGCGGTAGAGCATCTTCATAAGTTTGAAGATCGCTAAGCGGAAGCGTTACTAGAACGCAGTCGATGGAGTCGTACTCGCAGCGATTCAGATCGTGATCGGTTCCGATCTATGTGTCGAATCACGACACCTCCGCGTTCAACACACGTATAGCCCGGTGACGTCTCCCACACATTGATCCAGCAAGGAGGAGGGGTGGGTTGAGGGAGAGCTCCGGCAGCGCGACGACGCGGTGGCGGTGGAGCTACGAGGTATTCTGGTGGAGCTTCTCCAAGCCGCGCGGAAGAGGAGGAAGGACTGGGCTGCCTAGAGAGGGAGGAAACGATTTCTGTGTCTTCTCCAAAAGCCAAAGCCTCCACTATATATAGGGGAGAGGGATGGGGGCGCCCCCTTCGGGTTCCCACCCCCAAGGGGTGCGTCTGCCCCATCTAGGGCTGGTGGAGGCAGGTAGGAAGGGAGGAGGGGGTGTGGCGCACCCCAAATGGGCCTTGGGCCCATCTGCTTTAGGGTTTCCCCCTTCCCTCTCAACCTGCGCCTTGGGCCTTGATGAGAGGCGCACAATCCCACTTTGGGTTGGTTCCCTTCCACCTTTTGGCCCATGTCACCCTTTGGGGCTGGTGGCCCCTCCCGGTGGACCCTCGGAACCCTTCCGATGGTCCCGGTGATGCCCGAAACAATTCCGGTGTCCAAAACCCCTCATCCTATATATCAATCTTCACCTCTGGATCATTCTGGAGCTCCTCGTGACATCCGGGATCTCATTCGGGACTTCGAACAACCTTCGGTAACCTCGTACACTATTCCCATATAACCCTAGCATCATCGAACCTTAAGTGGGTAGACCCAACGGGTTCGGGAAGCATGCATACATGACCGAGACACTGTCCGGTCAATAACCAACAGTGGGGTCTGGATATCCATGTTGGTTCCCACATGTTCCACGACGATATCATCGGATGAACCACGATGTCAAGGATTCAATCAATCCTGTATGCAATTCCATTTGTCTATCGGTATGATACTTGCCCGAGATCCGATCGTCGGTATCCCTATACCATGTCCAATCTTGTTACCGACAAGTCTCTTTACTCATTCCGTAACACATCATCCCGTGGTTAATTCCTTAGTCACACTGAGCTCAATATGATGATGGATTACCGAGTGGGCCCATAGATACCTCTCCGTCACACGGAGTGACAAATCCCAGTCTCGATCCGTACAACCCAACAGACACTTTCGGAGATACCTGTAGTGCACCTTTATAATCACCCAGTTACGTTGTGACGTTTGATACACCCAAAGCACTCCTACGGTATCCGGGAGTTGCACAATCGCATGGTCTAAGGAAATGATACTTGACATTAGAAAAGCTTTAGCAGACGAACAACACGATCTACTGCTATGCTTAGGATTGGGTCTTGTCCATCACATCATTCTCCTAATGATGTGATCCCGTTATCAATGACATCCAATGTCCATGATCAGGAAACCATGATCATTCATTGATCAACGAGCTAGCCAACTAGAGGCTCACTAGGGACACATTGTGATCTATGTATTCACACATGTAATACGGTTTCCGGTTAATACACTTATAGCATGAATAATAGATAATTACCATGAACTGGAAATATAATAATAACCACTTTATTATTGCCTCTAGGGCACTTTTCCAACAGTCTCCCACTTGCACTAGAGTCAATAATCTAGTTCACATCACTATGTGATTGCAATGAATCCAACACCCATACAGTTCTGGGTTCGATCATGTCTTGATTGTGAGAGAGGTTTATTAGTCAACGGGTCTGAACCTTTCAGATCCGTGTGTGCTTTACAAATCTCTATGTCTTTTTATAGATACTTCTACCATACTCTATTTGGAACTATTCCAAATGACTGCTCCACTATACGAATCCGGTTTACTACTCAGAGTTATCCGGATTAGTGACAAAGCTTGCATCGACGTAACTCCTTTATGACGAACTCTTTAATCACCTCCATAATCGAGAAAAATTCCTTAGTACACTAGTTACTAAGGATAACTTTGACCGCTGTCCAGTGATCCATTCCTAGATCACTCCTGTACCCCTTGACTGACTCATGGCAAGGCACACTTTAGGTGCGGTACACAACATAGCATACTTATAGAGCCTACAACTGATGCATAGGGGACGACATTTGTCCTTTCTCTTTCTTCTGCCGTGGTCGGTCTTTTGAGTCTTACTCAAATTCACACCTTACAACATAACCAAGAACTCCTTCTTTTGCCGATCTATTTTGAACACTTCCAATAACTTGTCAAGGCATGCATTTTGTTGAAAGTTCTATTAAGCACTTTCATCTATCTCCTTAGATCTTGATGCTCAATGTTCAAGTAGCTTAATCCAGGATTTCCTTTGAAAAACTCCTTTCAAACAACCCTTTATGCATTCTAGAAATTCTACATTATTTCCGATGTCAACCACATATATTCATCAGAAATTCTATAGTGCTCCCACTCACTTTTGTGGATATACAAGTTTTGTTGGGGAATGTTGCATGGGAAACAAAATATTTCCTATGCACACGAAGACCTATCATGGTGATGATCATCTACGAGAGGGAGATCGGATCCACATACCCTTGTAGATCGCGAAGCGGAAGCGTTATTAAATGTGGTTGATGTAGTGGTATGTCTTCACAATCTGTCCCATGATCCGTCCCACGAACCGTCTCATGATCCGTCCCGATCAAGTGCCGAACGGACGACACCTCCGCGTCCTCCACACGTACAGCTCAATGACGATCTCCACCTTCTTGATCTAGCAAGAGAGACGGGGAAGTAGATGAGTTCTCCGGCAGTGTGACGACGCGACGGTGATGATCTATTCCTGCATGGCTCCGCCCGAGCTCCGCAGAAAACCGATCTAGAGGAAGAACTACGATCTAGAGGAGAGGGCATCACGTGGCAAAGTTGTGTCTCAAAATCCCTAAACCTCTAGTATATATAGGAGGAGGCATAAGGCAGCCTTGGCACCACAAGGGAAACTCCCTTGGGTCGGCCGAAGTGGAGGAGGGAGGAGTCCTCCTAGAATTCCACTTGGATTAGCACTCCTTCCTTTTTTTCCCACCTCTTTTGGATTTTCCACGTTTTCCTCATGGGCTTTCCTTGGATGACTTTGTCAGCCCATTATACCTTATTGCACATCCAATAAACCCACGTGGAGCCCTTGGGACATGGTGGGCCCACACAGTGGGCCCCCGGAATTCATTCGCCACTCCCGGTACACTGCCGGCAATGCCCGAAAACCTTCCGGTATCCAAATACCAACTTCCTATATATCAAACTTCGTTTCCAAACCATTCTGTAACTCCTAGTGACATCCGAGAACTCATCCGGGACTCCCAACAAAAATTTGGTCACCAACACATATAACTCAACTATACCAAAACGTCACCGAACCTTAAGTGTGCAGACCGTGCGGGTTCGAGAACTATGCAGACATGACCTGAGACACTCTCTGGTCAATAACCAACAGTGGAACCTGGACGTCCATATTGGTTCCTACATATTCTACGAAGATCTCTGTCGGTTGAACCTCTATGTCAAGGATTCATATAATCCCGTATACTATTCCCTTTGTCCTTCGGTATGTACTTTCCCGAGATTCGATCATCGGTATCTCTATACCTAGTTCAATCTTGTTACAGGCAAGTCTCTTTACTCATGCCGTAATACAAGATCCCGTAACTAAGTCCTTAGTCACATTGCTTGGAAGGCTTGTTGTGATGTTGTATTACCGAGTGGGCCCCGAGATACCTCTCCGTCACATGGAGTGACAAATCCCAGTCTTGATCCATGCCAACCCAATAGACACCTTTAGAGATATCTGTAGAGCACCTTTATAGTCACCTAGTTACATTGCGACGTTTGATAACGCACAAGGTATACCTCCGGTGTCCGGGAGTTGCATGATCTCATGGTCATAGGAACAGATACATTGACATGCAGAAAACAATAGCAATAAACTGACACGATCATATACTACGTTTAGAGTTTGGGTCTTGTTCATCACCTCATTCTCTCAATGATGTGATCTTGTTATCAAGTGACAACACTTGCGTATGGACAGGAAACCTTGACCATCTTTGATCAACGAACTAGTCAACTAGAGGCTCACTAGGCACAGTGTGTTGCCTATGTATCCACACATGTATTTGAGTTTCCAATCAGTACAATTCTAGCATGGATAATAAACGATTATTATGAACAAGGAAATATAATAATGACTAATTTATTATTGCCTCTAGGGCATATTTCCAATAGTCTCCCACATGCACTAGAGTCAATAATCTAGTTCACATCACTATGTGATTGTAATGAATCTAACACCCATACAGTTCCAGGGTTCGATCATGTCTTCCTTGTGAGAGAGGTTTTAGTCAATGGTTCTGAACCTTTCAGATCCGTGTGTGCTTTACAAATCTTTATGTCATCCTATAGATGCTGCTACTACGTGCTATTTGGAAATATTCCAAATGACTGCTCTACTATACGAATCCAGTTTACTACTCACAGTTATTCGGATTAGTGTCAAAGCTTGCATCGACGTAAGCCTTTACGACAAACTCTTTAATCACCTCCATAATCGAATTTTTTTCCTTAGTCCATTAGTTACTAAGGATAACTTTGACCGCTGTTCAGTGGTTCAATGCTGGATCACTCTTTGTACCCCTTGACAGACTTATGGCAAGGCACACATCAGGTGCGGTACACAGCATGACATACATTAGAGTCTACGGCTAAGGCATAGGGGGAGACCTTCGTCCTTTCTCTCTCTTCTGCCGTGGACAGCCTTTGAGTCTTACTCAAAATCACACCTTAGAATACAGCCAAGAACTCCTTCTTTGCTGATCTATTTTGAACTCCTTCAAAAACCTGTCAAGGCATGCATTTCATGGAAAGTTCTATTTAGTGTTTTGATGTATCTCTATAGATCTTGATGCTTAATGTTCAAGTAGCTCTATCCAGGTCTTCCTTTGAAAAACTCCTTTCAAACAACCCTTTATGCTTTCCAGAAATTATATATTATTTCTAATCAACAATATGTCAACAACATATACTTATCAGAAATTCTATAGTGCTCCCACTCACTTCTTTGGAAATACAAGTTTCTCATAAACCTTGTATAAACCCAAAAGCTTTGATCATCTCACCAAAGCGTATATTCCAACTCCGAGATGCTTGCACCAGTCCATAGAAGGATCGGTAGAGCTTTCATACTTGTTAGCATCCTTAGGATCAACAAAACCTTCTGGCTGTATCACATACAACCTTTCCTCAAGGAAACCGTCGAGGAAACAATGTTTTGACATCGTGTGTGCAATATTTCATAAATAATGCAACAACTGCTAACATAATTCCAACAGACCTTTAGCATCGCTACGAGTGAGAAAGTCTCATCATAGTCAACTCTTTGAACTTGTCAGAAACATCTTTGCAATAAGTCGAGCTTTTCTTAATGGTGACTTTTCACCATCATCGTGTGTCTTCCTTTTAAAGATCCATATGTACTTAATAGTCTTATGACCATCAAATAGTTCTTCCAAAGTCTACACTTTGTTTTATACACGGATCCTCTATCAGATTTCATGGCCTCCAACCATTTTTCAGAATCCGGGCCCACCATCGCTTCTCCATAGCTCGTAGGTTCATTGTTGTTCAACAACATGACCTCCAAGACAGGGTTACCGTACCACTCTGTATTAGTACGCGAGGTTTGTAGTAACTTGATTCAAAGCTTAATGATCACCATCATCAGTTTCCACTTCAATTGGCCTAGGCGCCATAGGAACAACTTCCTGTGCCCTGCTACAGACTTGTTGAAGTGGCGGTTCAATAACCTTATCAAGTTCCACCACCCTCCCACTTAATTCTTTCGAGAGAAACCTTTCCTCGAGATAGGACCCGTTTCTAGAAACAAACACTTTGCTTCTGGATCTGAGATAGGAGATGTAGCCAACTATTTTGGATATCCTATGAAGATGCATTTATCCGCTTTGGGCTCGAGCTTATCAGACTGGAACTTTTTCATATAAGCGTCGCAGCCCCAAACTTTCAAGAAACGACAACTTAGGTTTCTCCAAACCATAGTTCATATGGTGTCATCTCAACGGAAATACGTGGTGCCCTATTTAAATTGAATGCGGTTGTCTCTAATGCATAACCCATAAACGATAGTGGTAATTCGATAAAAGACATCATAGTATTCACCATATCAAATAGGGCGTGGCTATGACGTTTGGACACACCATCACACTATGGTGTTCTAGGTGGCATGAATTGCAAAACAATTTCCACATTGTCTTAACTGTGTACCAAAACTTGCAACTCAGATATTCATCTCTATGATTATATCGTAGATAGTTTATCCTCTTGTCACGACGATCTTCACTCTGAAATAGCCTTGAACTTTTCAATATTTCAGACTTGTGATTCATCAAGTAAATGCTCTTGTATCTACTCAAATCGTCAGTGAAGTAAGAACATAATGATATCTGCTGCGTGCCTCAGCACTCATTGGACTGCACACATCAAAAATGGATTACTTCCAACAAGTTACTTTCTTGTTCCATGTGGTATAATTTGTATGTCTCAAGTGATTTAAAATCAAGTGAGTCCAAACGATCCATCTGCATGGAGTTTCTTCATGCGTTTGTACCAATAGGTATGGTTTGGATGTCTCAAAGGTTTCAAAAATGAGTGAGTACAAAGATCCATCAGCATGGAGCTTCTTCATGCATTTTACACCAACATGACTCAAGTGGCAGTACCACAAGTAAGTGGTACTATAATTCCTACTTTGTATCTTTTGGCATCAATATTATGAACATGTGTATCACTACAATCGAGATTCAATAAACCATTGAAGGTATTTATTCAAGCAAATAGAATAACCATTATCCTCTTTAAATGAATAATCGTATTGCAATATACACGGTCTAATCATGTTCATGCTCAACGCAAACACCAAATAACAATTATTTCGGTTTAACACTAATCCCGATGGTAGAGGGAGTGTGCGATGTTTGATCACATCAACCTTCTCATCTACCAAGTATCTAGGGTAGCTCCGCCTCAGTGACCGTTCCCCTCATAACAGAAGCACTTAGTCTCGGGTTTGGGTTCAACCTTGGGTTTTTTCATTAGAGCAGCAACTAGTTTGTTGTTTCATGAAGTATCCCTTCTATCCCTTGCCCTTCTTGTAACTAGTAGTTTTACTAACCATCAACAATTGATGCTCCTACTTGAGTTCTACTTTCGCAATGTCAAACATTGCGAATCGCTGAAGGATCATCATAACTATGCTTGATATGTTATATTTCATCGCGAAGCTCTAGCAGCTTGGTGGCAGTGACTTTGGAGAACCATGACTATCTCATCTAGAAGATTAACTCCCACTTGATTCAAGCGACTGTTGCTCTTAGACAATCTGAGCACATGCTCAACGATTGATATTTTCTCCTTTTACTTTGTAGACAAAGAATCTTGTCGGAGGTCTCATACCTCTCAACAAGGGCACGACCATGAAATCCCAATTTCATCTCTTAGAACATCTCATATGTTCCATGACGTTAAAAACGTTTTCACCGCCTCAATTTTAAGACGTTAAGTATTACGCACTGAACTATCACGTAGTCATCAAAAAACATGTATGTCAGATGTTCGCAACATCCACAGACGACGCTCGAGGTGCAGCACACTGAGCGGTGCATTAAGGACAAAAGCCTTCTGTGCAGCAATGACGACAATCCTCAGTTCACGGACTAAGTCCGCAAAGTTGCTACTATCATATTTCAACTAAATTTTATATAGGAACATATAAAAAATAGTAGAGCTACAACGCAAGCTACAACATAATTTGCAAAGACCTTTTGACTATGTTCACGATAATTAGTTCAATTAATCATATTACTTAAGAACTCCCACTCAAATAGACACCCCTCTAGTCATTCGAGTGGCGCATGATCCAAATCCACTAACTCAAGTCCGATCATCATGTGAACGTTGAGTCTACATACTCGATCATCACGTGGTGTCTCGAAACGATGAACTGTCGCAACGGTGCATAGTCGGGGAGAACACAATTTTATCTTGAAATTTTAGTGAGGGATCACCTTATAATGCTACCGTCGTTCTAAGCAAAATAAGGTGCATAAAAAGGATTAACATCACATGGAATTCATAAGTGATATGATATGGCCATGATCTTGTGCTTCTTGATCTCCATCACCAAAGCACTGACATGATCTTCATAGTCACCGGCGCCACACCATGATCTCCATCATCGTGCCGCCATCGAGGTTGTCGTGCTATCTATGCTATTACTACTAAAGCTACAACCTAGCAATATAGTAAACACATCTGCAGACACAAACATTAGTTTAAAGACAACCCTATGGATCCTGCCGGTTGCCGTAGCATCGACGTGCAAGTCGATATTTAACTATTACAACATCATCATCTCATACATCCAATACATCACATCATGTCTTTAGCCATATCACATCACATGCATACCCTGCAAAAACAAGTTAGACGTCCTCTAATTTGTTGTTGTATGTTTTACATGGTTGCTATGGTATCTAGTATGATCGCATCTTACTTACGCAAAACAACAACGGTGATGTGCAAATGGCTATTTAACCTCTCTCCAAGGACCGCCTCGGTCAAATCCGATTCAACTAAAGTTGAAGAAACAAACATCCGCCAGTCATCTTTATGGAACAAGTTGCATGTTAGTCGATGAAGCCGGTCTCTGGTAAGCGTACGAGTAAGGTTGGTCCGGGCCGCTTCAATCCAACAATACCGCCGAATCGAGAAAAGACTAAGGAGGGCAGCAAATCGAACATCAATGCCCACAAAAACTTTTGTGTTCTACTCAAGATTACATCTACGCATGAACCTAGCTCATGATGCCACTGTTGGGGAACGTTGCATGGGAAACAAAAAATTTCCTACGCACACAAAGACCTATCATGGTGATGATCATTGATACGTCCATTTTGCATCATGCTTTCATGTTGATATTTATCGCTTTATGAGATGTTATTACACTTCACGGTACAATACTTATGCCTTTTCTCTCTTATTTTTCAAGGTTTACATGAAGAGGGAGAATGCCGGCAACTGGAATTCTGGCCTGAAAAAGGAGCAAGTTTGAGATACCTATTCCGGGCAACTCCAAAAGCCGTGAAAATCAACGACGATTTATTTTGGAATTTATAAAAAATACTGGGCCAAAGAAGTACCAGAGGGGAGCCAGCAGGAGGCCACAAGCCTGCTAGGCGCAGCCTACCCCCCGGCCGCGCCTAGGGGGCTTGTGGGCTCCCTGCTGGCCCTCTGGCCCCCCTCTTTTGCTATAAGGAGGGTTTCGTTCGAGAAAAAATCAAGAGGAGGCTTCCGGGAGGAATCGCCACCGACACGAGGCGGAACTTGAGCAGTACCAATCTAGAGCTCCGGCACGGTCGTCCTGCCGGGGAAACTTACCTCCCGGAGGGGGAAATCGTCGCCATCGTCATCACCAACAGTCCTCTCATCGGAGGGGACTCATCACCATCAACATCTTCATCAGCACCATCTCATTCCAAACCCTAGTTCATCTCTTGTAACCAATCTCCGTCTCGCGACTCCGACTGGTACTTGTAAGGTTGCTACTAGTGTTAATTACTCTTTGTAGTTGATGCTAGTTGGATTACTTGGTGGAAGATTATATGTTCAGATCCTTGATGCTACTCATTACCTCTCTGGTCATGAATATGATTATGCTTTGTGAGTAGTTACTTTTGTTCCTGAGGACATGGGATAAGTCATGCTATAAGTAGTCATGTGAATTTGGTATTCGTTCGATATTTTGATGTGTTGTATGTTGTCTCTCCTCCAGTGGTGTTATGTGAATGTCGACTACATAAAACTTCACCATTATTTGGGCCTAGAGGAAGGCATTGGGAAGTAGTAAGTAGATGATGGGTTGCTAGAGTGACAGAAGCTTAAACCCTAGTTTATGCGTTGCTTCGCAAGGGGCTGATTTGGATCCACTAGTTTAATGGTATGGTTAGACTTTGTCTTAATTCCTATTTCGTAGTTGCGGAAGCTTGCGAGAGGGGTTAATCATAAGTGGGAGGTTTTTCCAAGTAAGGGCAGCACCCAAGCACCGGTCCACCCACATATCAAACTATCAAAGTAGCGAACGCGAATCATATGAACATGATGAAAACTAGCTTGACAGAAATTCCCATGTGTCCTCGGGAGCGCTTTACCTCCTATAAGAGTTTCTCCAGGCTTGTCCCTTGCTACAAAAGGGATTGGGCCACTTTTCTTCACTGTTGTTACTACTGTTACTTGCTACTTGCTGCGAATCATCTTGTTACACAGCTACTTGTTACCGATAATTTCAGTGCTTGCAGAGATTACCTTGCTGAAAACCACTTGTCAGATGCTTCTGCTCCTCGTTGGGTTCGACATTCTTACTTATCGAAAGTACTAAGATAGATCCCCAATACTTGTGGGTCATCAAGATTCTTTTCTGGCGCCGTTGCCGGGTAGTGAAGCATCTTCGGTAAGTGGAAATTGGTAAGGAAATATTTATATAGTGTGCTGAAATTTATTGTCACTTGTCACTATGGAAACTAATCCTTTGAGGAGCTTGTTCAGGGTATCTTCACCTTGAACGGAAGGACAAGGAGTTTCTCCTCAACTTTCTGCACCTACTGAAAATATTTGCTATGAACTTCCTTCGGGTATGCTTGAGAAACTGTTGGCTAATCCTTTTACAGGAGATGGAACATCACATCCAGACTTGCATCTAGTCTATGTAGATGAAGTTTGTGGTTTATTTCAGCTTGCAGGTTTGCCCGAGGATGAGGTCAAGAAGAAGGTCTTTCCCTTATATTTGAGGGATAAAGCATTGACATGGTATAGTCTATGTGATGATACTGGATCATGGAACTACAACCGGTTGAAATTGGAATTTCATTAGAAGTTTTATCCTATGCATCTAGTACATCATGATCGGAATTATATTTATAATTTTTGGCCTCGTGACAGAGAAAGCATCGCTCAAGCTTGGGGGAGGCTTAAATCAATGTTATATTCATGCCCCAACCATGAGCTCTCGAGAGAAATTTATCATTCAGAACTTCTATGCTCGGCTTTCTCATGATGATTGCACCATGCTTGACACTTCTTGTACCGGTTCTTTTATGAAGAGAGATATTGACTTCAAATGGAATTTATTGGAAAGAATTAAATGCAACTCTGAAGATTGGGAGCTTGATGAAGGTAAGGAGTCAGGTATGAATTTCAAGTTTGATTGCGTTAGATCCTTTGTCGAAACAAATACTTTTTGTGATTTTAGCGCTAAATATGGACTTGACTCTGAGATAGTAGCTTCATTGTGTGAATCATTTTCTGCTCATATTGATCTCCCCAAAAAGAAGTGATTTAAATATCATCCTCCCTTAGAAGTCAATGTAGTTAAACCCAATCTAGTTGAAGAGAAAGTCATTGCCTATAATGATTCTATTATTCCTAGTGCTTACATTGAGAAACCACCTTTCCCTGTTAGGATAAAGGATCATTCTAACGCTTCAACTGTGATACGTAGGGGCTACATTAGAACACCTACACCCCCTGAGCAAATTAAAGTTGAACCTAGCATTGCTATTATCAAAGATCTCCTGTCCGACAATGTTGATGGCCATGATATTCACTTCTGTGAAGATGCTGCTAGAATTGCTAAACCACATGCTAGAGACAAACATAGACATGTTGTTGGCACGCCTGTTATTTCTGTTAAGATAGGAGATCATTGTTATCATGGTTTATGGGATGTGGGTGCTAGTGTTAGTGCAATACCTCGATCCTTATATGATGAAATCAAAGACGAGATTGCACCTGTCGAGATAGAACCTATTGATGTCACTATTCCGCTTGGCAATAGAGATACTATTTGCCCTATGGGAATTGTTAGAGATGTTGAAGTCTTAGGTAGTAAAACGAAGTATCCTGCTGATTTCCTTGTTCTTGCTACCACACAAGATATATTTTGTCCCGTCATATTTGGCAGACCCTTCCTCAATACCGTCAATGCTCATATTGACCGTGAGAAGCAAACTGTCACTTTTGGCTTTGAAGGTGTGTCACATGAGTTCAATTTCTCCAAGTTTGGTAGACAACCTCATGAAAAAGAGTTGCCTAGTAAGGATGAAATTATTGCCCTAGCTTCTATTGTCGTGCCTCCTACTGATCCTTTAGAGCAATACTTGCTTGAGCATGAAAATGATATGCATATGGATGAAAGGGATGAGATAGATAGAGTTATCTTTTAACAATATCCTATCCTTAAGAATAATTTGCCTGTTGAACTGCTTGGAGAACCACCCCCACCAAAGGGTGATCCTGTGTTCGAGCTCAAATAGTTGCCTGATACTCGTAAGTATGCTTATCTTGATGAAAAAGAGATATACCCTGTTATTATTAGTACTAGCCTCTTAGAGCATGAAGAAAAGAAGTTACTAAAAACTCTGAGGAAGCACCGTGCTGCTATTGGATATACTCTTAATGATCTTAAGGGCATTAGTCCCACTCTATGCCAGCACAAGATTAAAACCAATCCTGATTGCAAACCAGTTGCTGATCATCAACGGAGATTAAATCCTAAGATGAAAGAGGTAGTAAGAAAAGAAATACTAAAGCTCGTGGAAGCACGTATTATCTATCTTGTTGCTCATAGTGATTGGTAAGTCCGGTGCATTGCGTCCCTAAGAAGGGAGGTATTATCGTTGTCCCTAATGACAAGGATGAATTGACCCCACAGAGGATTATTACTGGCTATAGGATGGTGATTGATTTTAGGAAATTGAATAAGGCCACTAGGAAAGATCATTACCCTTTGCCTTTTTATCGACCAATGCTAGAAATACTGTCTAAACACACACACTTCTGCTTTCCAGATGGTTATTATGGTTTCTCCCAAATACCTGTTGCACAATTTGATCAGGAGAAAACCACTTTCACCTTCCCTTTCGGTACCTTTGCTTACAGACGTATGCCTTTTGGCTTATGTAATGCAACTGCCACCTTTCAAAGATGTATGATGGCTATATTCTCTGACTTTTGTGAAAAGATTGTTGAGGTTTTCATGGATGACTTCTCCGTTTACGGGTCTTCTTTTGATGATTGCCTCAGCAACCTTGATCGAGTCTTGCAAAGTTGTAAAGATACCAACCTTGTCTTGAATTGGGAGAAGTGTCACTTTATGGTTAATGAAGGCATCGTCTTAGGACATAAAATTTCTGAATAGGTATTGAAGTCGATAAGGCTAAAGTTGATGCGATCGAGAAAATACCATGCCCCACAGATATCAAAGGTATAATAAGTTTCCTTGGTCATGCTGGTTTCTATAGAAGGTTCTCAAAGACTTCTCTAAGATATCTAGGCCTCTTACCAATCTCTTGCAAAAGGATATTCCTTTTATTTTTGACGATGATTGTGAGGAAGCCTTGAAATACTTAAGAAGGCCTTGATAACCACGCCTATTGTTCAACCACCTGATTGGAACTTACCTTTTGAAATTATGTGTGATGCTAGTGATTATGTTGTTGGCGTTGTCGTAGGACAAAGAGTTGATAAGAAGTTGAATGTTATTCACTATGCTAGTAAAACTCTAGACAGTGCCCAAAGAAACTATGCTACTACTGAAAAGGAATTTTTAGCAGCCGTGTTTGCATGTGAAAAGTTCAGATCTTACATAGTTGATTCCAAAGTCACTATTCATACTGATTACGCTGCTATTAAGTACCTCATGGAAAATAAAGACGCTAAACCTAGTCTTATCAGATGGGTTCTCTTGCTACAAGAATTTGATTTGCATGTTGTCGACGGGAAGAGTGCTGAGAACCCCGTAGCAGATAACTTGTCTAGGTTGGAGAATGTTCTTGATGACCCACAACCTATTGATGATAGCTTTCCTGATGAGCAAATGAATGTCATCAATACTTCACGTAGTACACCGTGGTATGCTGATTATGCAAATTATACCGTCGCCAAATATATACCACCTAGTTTCACATACGAGCAAAAGAAGAAATTCTTCTTTGATTTGAGACATTACTTTTGGGATGATCCTCACCTTTATAAGGAAGGAGTAGATGGAGTTATTAGACGTTGTGTACCTGAACATGAACAGGGACAGATCCTACAGAAGTGTCACTCTGAGGCTTACGGAGGACACCATGCGGGAGATAGAACTACACACAAGGTATTGCAATCGGGTTTCTATTGGCCCACTCTCTTCAAGGATGCACGTAAGTTTGTCTTGTCTTGTGACGAATGTCATAGAATAGGTAATATCAGTAAATGTCAGGAAATGCCTATGAACTATTCACTTGTCATTGAACCATTTGACGTTTGGGGCTTTGATTAATAGGACCTTTTCCAAAATCCAACGTGTATACTCATATCCTAGTTGGTGTTGATTAGGTCACTAAGTGGGTAGAATCTATCCCAACTAGTAGTGCTGATCACAACACCTCTATCAGGATGCTTAAAGAAGTTATTTTCCCTAGATTTGGAGTCCCTAGATATCTAATGACCGATGGTGGTTCACATTTCATTCATGGTGCTTTCCGTAAAACACTTGCTAAGTATGATGTCAACTATAGAGTTGCGTCTCCCTATCACCCTCAGTCCAGTGGTCAAGTAGAGCTAAGCAATAGAGAGATTAAACTAATTCTGCAAAAGACTGTCAATAGGTCTAGAAAGAATTGGTCTAATAAGCTTGATGATGCACTGTGGGCTTATAGAACTGCCTATAAGAATCCCATGGGCATGTCTCCGTACAAAATGGTTTACGGCAAAGCATGTCATTTACCTCTTGACCTAGAGCATAAGGCTTATTGGGCAATCAAAGAGCTCAACTTTGATTTCAAACTTGCTGGTGAGAAGAGGTTATTTGATATTAGCTCGCTTGATGAATGCAGAACTCACGCATATGAGAATGCCAAGTTGCTCAAAGAAAAGGTTAAGAGGTGGCATGATAAAGGGATACAGAAACATGAGTTCAATGTAGGTGATTATGTCTTGCTATATAATTCTCGTTTAAGATTTTTTACAAGCAAGCTTCCCTCTAAATGGAAAGGTCCTTACATTGTTGAGGAAGTATATCGTTCCGGTGCTATCAAGATCAACAACACGGAAGGTAATTTTCCATGAGTGGTAAATGGGCAGAGAATCAAGCATTATATCTCAGGTACTCCCATAAATGTTGAAAGCAATATTATCAATACCATAACTCCGGAGGAGTACATCAGGGATATTTATCAGCCTGTTTCAGACTCCGAAATCGAAAAGGTACGTGATTTGGTAAGTAAACCGACTCCAAAACTTTTCCAGTAGGATTTTTTTCTCCGTTTTGGAATTTTTGAAAAAATAGAAAAATTTAAAGCACTCCGGAAAGCGCACGAGGAGGCGGCAAGCCTGCCAGGCGCGGGCCACCCCCTGGCCACGCCTGGGGGGCTTGTGACCACCTCGTGTGCCTCCCGGACTCCGTTTTCCTGCTGAGTACTCCTTCTGGTCGGGAAAAAATCATTATATATTCTCCCGTAAGGTCTGACCCTCGTATCACACAATTTTCCTTTGTTTTCGTTTCGAGCTTGTTTTCTACTGCAGATTTAAAGCAAGATGCCGTCTCAAGATTCAGAGGGGGAGAGCTATGTGGCTGATTACCTTGCTAACCCCAAGGTCTATGGGGACTTGGATCGTTATGGTTGGACAACTGATGAGGAAGAAGATTATGATCCCAAGGGGAAGGAAGGAACAAGTTCTGATGAAGAGGAAGCTTCTCTATCCCCACCTGGAGACACACATGTGGAGTTCAAGAAGTCGAGCCTCCCTGACTCAAGAAAGAAGCCTAAGATTTTGTTTATCCCTTCTCGTCTTTCGCAGGAGAGTAAGCAAGAATTATGCCAAAGGGTGTTGAGGCTTGAAGAGGAAATTAATGATCTGAAGGAGCAGAATTTTATGCTCAAGAGGAAATTAAACAAGTTCAAGACCTCTGCAACAACTCCACCACCATCACCTCCAAAGGAAGACAACTAAGCATGGGTATGGGCAATCCCCTTGGCTTGTGCCAAGCTTGGGGGAGTTGCCCCGGTATCGTATCACCATCACATCTTTTGCCTTTACCTTTTCTTAGTTCATTCCTTTTTGGTTTTATCTTTCTCTAGTAGAATAAAGTTCTTAGTGTTTTAGGCTTGAGTTTTGCTTTGTGTCACCCCCGATGTATTTGAGCTTGTGAGCCATATAATAAAGAGATCTTTATTTAAGGGCCTTGCCTCATGCCATGATCAAAAGAATGATAAAAGAACAAAAGCATGAAAGATCATGTAATGATCTTATGGGAAGTGATGGCTTCACATACAAAAATAATGATGATTGAAACTTGTTGAGGGTGGACAAACATAGACCTTGGTCATTGTTGCAATTAATAGGAAGTGATGAAGAAGGAGAGGTTCACATATAAATATATCATCTTTGACACCATCTATGATTGTGAACACTCACTAAACTATTACATGCTTAGAAGTAGATGTTGGACAAGGAAGACAACATAATGAATTATGCTTACTTGGTTCCGAACAATGATTATATGACTAGAGATCCCTTAGCATGTGACGATTTCTTCCACCCCTTATCAGCCAAAACTCCCGCACCAAGTAGAGATACTACTTGTGCATCCATAAACCTTCAACCCAGTTTTTCCATGAGAGTCCACCATACCTACCTATGGATTGAATAAGATCCCTCAAGTAAGTTGTCATTGGTGCAAGCAATAAAAATTGCTCCCTTAATATGTATGATCTATTAGTGTGTGGAAAATAAGCTTTGTACGAACCTGTGATGAGGAAGACATAAAAGCGACAGACTGCATAATAAAGTTCTTTATCATAGGAGGCAATATAAAGTGACGTTCCTTCACACTAAGAGGTCACACATCCAAACCTGAAAACCGGATGACTACCTCTGCCTTCCCTCAGTGAAGGGCCTATCTTGTACCTTTACTTTTTTCCCTTGAAAGAGTCATGGTGATCTACACCAATTCCTTATTTCGCCTTTTTCTTGGCTAACGTCATATGCTAGGGAAATATCAATATTCATATGTCAACTTGGAGGTAAGTATTCATGAATTATTGTTGTTGACATTACCCTTGAGGTAATTGGTTGGGAGGCGAAACTATAAGCCCCTATCTTTCTCTGTGTCCAACTGAAACTTTGATCTCATGAGTACCACGTGAGTTGTAGCAATTGTAGAAGGCAAAAGGATGATTGAGTATGTGGATTTGCTTTACAAGCTCTTACTTGACTCTTTCTAATGTTATGATAAATTGCAATTGCTTCAATGACTAAAGGCTATTGGTTGTTAATTCTCAGTAAGGTTCTAGATATATACTTTACTTTGTGAAAGAATTATAAATTTAGCATCAGAGATTATATGATGATATTGTTGTTCTAAATATGATCATGATGCCTGCATGTCCGTATCTTGTTTTGTCGAAACCTCTCTCTCTTAACATGTGGGCATATTTATTGATCTCGGCTTTCACTTGAGGACAAGCGAGGTCTAAGCTTGGGGGAGTTGATACGTCCATTTTGCATCATGCTTTCATGTTGATATTTATCGCTTTATGGGCTGTTATTACACTTCACGGTACAATACTTATGCCTTTTCTCTCTTATTTTGCAAGGTTTACATGAAGAGGGAGAATGCCGGCAGCTGGAATTCTGGCCTGAAAAAGGAGCAAGTTTGAGAAACCTATTCTGCGCAACTCCAAAAGCTGTGAAAATCAACGAGGATTTATTTTGGAATTTATAAAAAATACTAGGCCGAAGAAGTACCAGAGGGGAGCCAGCAAGAGGCCACAAGCCTGCTAAGCGTGGCCTACCCCCCTCGCCGCGCCTAGGGGGCTTGTTGGCCCCATGCTGGCCCTCTGCCCCCCTCTTTTGCTATAAGGAGGGTTTCATTCCAGAAAAAACCAAGAGGATGCTTTCGGGAGGAATCGCCGGCGCCATGAGGCGGAACTTGAGCAGAACCAATCTAGAGCTCCGGCAGGGTCATCCTACCGGGGAAACTTCCCTCCCAAAGGGGGAAATTGTCGCCATCATCATCACCAACACTCCTCTCATTAGAGGGGACTCGTCACCATCAACATCTTCATCAGCACCATCTCATCTCCAAACCCTAGTTCATCTCTTCTAACCAATCTCCGCCTCGCGACTCCGATTGGTACTTGTAAGGTTGCTAGTAGTGTTAATTACTCTTTGTAGTTGATGCTAGTTGGATTACTTGGTGGAAGATTATATGTTCAGATCCTTGATGCTACTCATTACCTCTCTGGTCATGAATATGATTATGCTTTGTGAGTAGTTACTTTTGTTCCTGAGGACATGGGATAAGTCATGCTATAAGTAGTCATGTGAATTTGGTATTCGTTCGATATTTTGATGTGTTGTATGTTGTCTCTGCTCTAGTGGTGTTATGTGAACGTCGACTGCATAAAACTTCAGCATTGTTTGGGCCTAGAGGAAGGCATTGGGAAGTAGTAAGTAGATGATGGGTTGCTAGAGTGACAGAAGCTTAAACCCTAGTTTATGTGTTGCTTCGCAAGGGGCTGATTTGGATCCACTAGTTTAATGCTATGGTTAGACTTTGTCTTAATTATTCTTTCGTAGTTGCAGATGCTTGCGAGAGGGGTTAATCATAAGTGGGAGGTTTTTCCAAGTAAGGGCAGCACCCAAGCACCGGTCCACCCACATATCAAACTATCAAAGTAGTGAACACGAATCATATGAACATGATGAAAACTAGCTTGACAGAAATTCACATGTGTCCCCGGGAGCGCTTTACCTCCTATAATAGTTTCTCCAGGCTTGTCCCTTGCTACAAAAGGGATTGGGCCACTTTGCTGCACCGTTGTTACTATTGTTACTTGCTACTTGCTACGAATCATCTTGTCACACAACTACTTGTTACCGATAACTTCAGTGCTTGCAGATATTACCTTGGTGAAAACCACTTGTCAGATCCTTCTGCTCCTCGTTGGTATCGACACTCTTACTTATCGAAACGACTACGATAGATCCCCTATACTTGTGGGTCATCAATCATCTACGAGAGGGAGATCAGATCCACATTCCCTTGTAGATTGCTAAGCGAAAGAGTTATTAAACGTGGTTGATGTAGTGGTACGTCAGTTGGAATTATGCCCTAGAGGCAATAATAAATATATAGTTATTGTTATAATTCCTGTATCAAGATAATCGTTTATTATCCATGCTATAATTGTATTGAATGAAGACTCATTTACATGTGTGGATACATAGACAAAACACTGTCCCTAGCAAGCCTCTAGTTGGCTAGCCAGTTGATTAAAGATAGTCAGTGTCTTCTGATTATGAACAAGGTGTTGTTACTTGATAATTTGATCACGTCATTAGGAGAATCACATGATGGACTAGACCCAAACTAATAGGCGTAGCATGTTGATCGTGTCATTTTGTTGCTACTGTTTTCTGCGTGTCAAGTATTTGTTCCTATGACCATGAGATCATATAACTCACTAACACCGGAGGAATACTTTGTGTGTATCAAACGTCGCAACATAACTGGGTGACTATAAAGATGCTCTACAGGTATCTCCGAAGGTGTTCGTTGAGTTAGTATGGACCGAGACTGGGATTTGTCACTCCGTGTGACGGAGAGGTATCTCGGGGCCCACTCGGTAATGCAACATCACACACAAGCCTTGCAAGCAATGTGACTTAGTGTAAGTTGGGGGATCTTGTATTACGGAACGAGTAAAGAGACTTGCCGGTAAACGAGATTGAAATAGGTATACGGATACTGACGATCGAATCTCGGGCAAGTAACATACCGAAGGACAAAGGGAATGACATACGGGATTATATGAATCCTTGGCACTAAGGTTCAAACGATAAGATCTTCGTAGAATATGTAGGATCCAATATGGGCATCCAGGTCCCGCTATTGGATATTGACCGAGGAGTCTCTCGGGTCATGTCTACATAGTTCTCGAACCCGCAGGGTCTGCACACTTAAGGTTCGACGTTGTTTTATGCGTATTTGAGTTATATGGTTGGTTACCGAATGTGGTTCGGAGTCCCGGATGAGATCACGGACGTCACGAGGGTTTCCAGAATGGTCCGGAAACGAAGATTGATATATAGGATGACCTCATTTGATTACCGGAAGGTTTTCGGAGTTACCGGGAATGACGAATGCGTTCCGGGAGTTCACCGGGGGGGGGGGGGGGGGCAACCCACCCCGGTGAAGCCCATAGGCATTGGGGGTGGCGCACCAGGCCTTAGTGGGCTGGTGGGACAGCCCAAAAGAGCCCTATGCGCCATAGGAGGAAAAATCAAAGAGAAAAGAAAAAAAAGGGAGGTGGGAAAGGGGGAAGGACTCCTCCTTGCAAACCTAGTTGGACTCGGTTTGGAAGGGGAGGGCTGCCCCCCTTGGCTCGGCCAAAGCCCTTAGGGGTCCTTGGACCCAAAGGCAATGCTCCCCCTCTTCCCCCTATATATACGGAGGTTTTAGGGCTGATTTGACACAACTTTGCCACGGCAGCCCGACCACATATCTCCACGGTTTTACCTCTAGATCGCGTTTCTGCGGAGCTCGGGCGGAGCCCTGCTGAGACGAGATCATCACCAACCTCCGGAGCGCCGTCACGCTGCCGGAGAACTCTTCTACCTCTCCGTCTCTCTTGCTGGATCAAGAAGGCCGAGATCATCGTCGAGCTGTACGTGTGCTGAACGCGGAGGTGCCGTCCGTTCGGCACTAGATCGTGGGACTGATCGCGGGACGGTTCGCGGGGCGGATCGAGGGACGTGAGGACGTTCCACTACATCAACCGCGTTCACTAACGCTTCTGCTGTACGGTCTACAAGGGTACGTAGATCACACATCCCCTCTCGTAGATGGACATCACCATGGTAGGTCTTCGTGTGCGTAGGAAATTTTTTGTTTCCCATGCAACGTTCCCCAACACTAGCATCATGAGCTAGGTTCATGCGTAGATGTCTTCTCGAGTAGAACACAAAAGTTTTTGTGAGCGGTGATGTGCGTTTTGCTGCCCTCCTTAGTGTTTTCCTGATTCCGCGGTATTGTTGGATCGAAGCGGCTCGGACCGACATTACTCGTATGCTTACGAGAGACTGGTTTCATCGCTACAAGTAACTCCGTTGCTCAAAGATGACTGGCGGGTGTCAGTTTCTCCAACTTTAGTTGAATCGGATTTGACCGAGGAGGTCCTTGGATGAGGTTAAATAGCAACTCATATATCTCCGTTGTGGTGTTTGCGTAAGTAAGATGCGATCCTACTAGATACCCATGGTCACCACGTAAAACATGCAACAACAAAATTAGAGGACGTCTAACTTGTTTTTGCAGGGTATGCTTGTGATGTGATATGGCCAATGATGTGATGTGATATATTGGATGTATGAGATGATCATGTTGTAATAGATAAAATCGACTTGCACGTCGATGGTACGGCAACCGGCATGAGCCATAGGGTTGTCTTTATACTAATGTTTGTGCTTGCAGATGCGTTTACTATTTTGCTAGGATGTAGCTTTAGTAGTAATAGCATGAGTAGCACGACAACCCCGATGGCGACACGTTGATGGAGATCATGGTGTGGCGCCGGTGACAAGAAGATCGTGCCGGTGCTTTGATGATGGAGATCAAGGAGCACATGATGATGGCCATATCATGTCACTTATGAATTGCATGTGATGTTAATCCTTTATGCACCTTATTTTGCTTAGAATGACGGTAGCATTATGAGGTGATCTCTCACTAAAATTTCAAGACGAAATTGTGTTCTCCCCGACTGTGCACCGTTGCTACAGTTCGTTGTTTCGAGACACCACGTGATGATCGGGTGTGATAGACTCAACGTTCACATACAACGGGTGCAAAACAGTTGCGCACGCGGAACACTCGGGTTAAGCTTGACGAGCCTAGCATGTGCAGACATGGCCTCGGAACACATGAGACCGAAAAGTCGATCATGAATCATGTAGATGATATGATTAGCATGGGGATGCTTACCACTAAAACTATGCTCAACTCACGTGATGATCGGACTTGAGCTAGTGTAAGTGGATCATGAACCACTCAAATGACTAGAGAGATGTACTTTTTGAGTGGGAGTTTAGCGAGTAATTTGATTAAGTTAAACTCTAATTATCTTGAACATAGTCTAAGTCCACTTTGAATATATTTGTGTTGTAGATCATGGCTCACGCGACAGTCACCCTGAAATTTAATACGCTCCTAGAGAAAGCTAAGTTGAAAGATGATGGAAGCAACTTCGTAGACTGGGCTCGTAATCTTAAGCTAATCTTACAAGCTGGGAAGAAAGATTATGTCCTTAATGCTGCGCTAGGAGATGAACCACCCGCTACGGCTGATCAGGATGTTCAGAACGCTTGGTTAGCACGTAAGGAGGACTACTCAGTAGTTCAGTGTGCAGTCTTGTATGGCTTAGAACCGGGACTTCAACATCACTTTGAGTGTCATGGAGCATTTGAGATGTTCCAGGAGTTGAAGTTTATCTTTCAGAAGAACGCCCGGATCGAGAGGTATGAGACCTCCGATAAATTCTATGCTTGCAAGATGGAGGAGAACTCGTCTGTTAGTGAACATGTGCTCAAAATGTCTGGGTACTCAAACCGTCTAGCTGAGATGGGGATTGAACTCCCGCAAGAAGCTATCACTGACATAATCCTTCAATCACTACCGCCCAGCTATAAAGGCTTTGTGTTGAACTACAACATGCAAGGGATGAACAAGTCTCCCGGCGAGTTGTTTGCGATGCTGAAAGTCGCAGAGTCTGAACTCCGTAAAGAGCATCAAGTGTTGATGGTGAATAAGACCACTAGTTTCAAGAGAAACGGCAAAGGCAATAAGGGTAATTCAAAGAAGAGCGGCAAGCCTGTTGCCAATCCGACGAAGAAACCCAAAGCTAGACCTAAGCCTGAAACGGAGTGTTACTATTGCAAGGGTATGGGTCACTGGAAGCGCAATTGCCACAAGTATCTGGTTGATAAGAAGGCGGCCAAAGAAAAATCAGGTATATTTGATATACATGTTATTGATGTGTACTTAACCGGCTCTCGTAGTAGTGCCTGGGTATTTGATACCCGTTCTGTTGCTCATATTTGCAACTCGAAACAGGAACTGTGGAATAGACGAAGGCTGGCGAAAGATGAAGTGACGATGCGCGTAGGAAATGGTTCCAAGGTTGATGCAATCGCCGTCGGCATAGTTTCACTTCAGTTACCACCAGGATTAGTTATGAACTTGAATCATTGTTATTTAGTGCCTGCGTTGAGCATGAACATTATATCTGGATCTTGTTTATTGCGAGACGGTTACTCTTTTAAGTTAGAGAATAATGGTTGTTCTATTTCTATGAGTAACATCTTTTATGGTCATGCACCCAATGTGAGAGGATTGTTCATATTGAATCTTGATAGTGATACACACATACATAACATTGAGACCAAAAGAGTTAGAGTTAACAATGATAGCGCCATATTTTTGTGGCACTGCCGCTTAGGTCATATTGGTGTAAAGCGCATGAAGAAACTCCATGCCGATGGACTTTTGGAGTCACTTGACTTTGATTCACTTGACACGTGCGAACCATGCCTCATGGTCAAGATGACTAAAACTCCGTTCTCTGGAACAATGAAGCGTGCAAGTGACTTGTTGGAAATCATACATACCGATGTGTGTAGTCCGATGAGCGTAGAGGCACGTGGCGGATATCGTTATTTTCTCACCTTCACTGACGATTTGAGTAGATATGATTATGTCTACTTAATGAAGCATAAGTCTGAAACTTTTGAAAAGTTCAAGCAATTTCAGAGTGAAGTTGAAAATCATCGTAACAAGAAGATCAAGTTCCTACGATCTGATCGTGGGGGTGAATATCTCCGTTTCGAGTTTGGTGCTCACTTAAGACAATGTGGAATTGTTTCACAGTTGACACTGCCTGGAACACCACAGCGTAATGGTGTGTCCGAACGTCGTAATCGTACTTTATTAGAGATGGTGCGATCTATGATGTCTCTTACCGATTTGCCATTATCATTTTGGGGTTATGCATTAGAAACAGCTGCATTCACTTTAAATAGGGCACCATCAAAATCCGTTGAGACGACACCATACGAACTGTGGTATGGCAAAAGGCCAAAGTTGTCGTTTCTTAAAGTTTGGGGATGTGATGCTTATGTCAAAAAGCTTCAGCCTGAAAAGCTGGAACCCAAAGCGGAAAAGTGCATCTTCATAGGTTACCCAAAAGAGACAGTTGGGTACACCTTCTATCTCAAATCCGAGGGCAAAGTGTTTGTTGCTAAAAACAGAGCTTTTCTCGAGAAGGAGTTTCTCTCGAGAGAATTGAGTGGGAGGAAGATAGAACTTGACGAGGTTGTCGAACCTCTCATCCCTCTGGATGGTGGCGCAGGGCAAGGGGAAACCTCTGTCGTTGCGACGCCGGTTGAGGAGGAAGTTAATGATGATGATCATGAAACTCCGGTTCAAGTTTCTGTCAAACCACGCAGGTCGACGAGACCACGTGCTGCTCCAGAGTGGTACGGTAATCCCGTCTTATCAATCATGTTGTTGGACAACAATGAACCTGCAAATTATGAAGAAGCAATGGTGGGCCCAGATTCCAACAAATGGCTAGAAGCCATGAAGTCCGAGATAGGATCCATGTATGAGAACAAAGTGTGGACTTTGGAAGTACTACCTGAGGGCCGCAAGGCTATTCAGAACAAATGGATCTTTAAGAGGAAGACGGACGCTGACAGCAATGTGACCGTTTATAAAGCTCGACTTGTGGCAAAGGGTTTTTCACAAGTTCAAGGAGTTGACTACGATGAGACATTCTCACCCGTAGCGATGCTTAAGTCCGTCAGAATCATGTTAGCAATAGCTGCATTTTTCGATTATGAAATCTGGCAGATGGATGTCAAAACGGCGTTCCTTAACGGTTTCCTCAAGGAAGAGTTGTATAAGATGCAACCCGAAGGTTTTGTCGATCCTAAGAATGCTAACAAGGTGTGCAAGCTCCAGCGATCCGTTTATGGACTGGTGCAAGCATCTCGGAGTTGGAACAAACGCTTTGATGAGGTGATCAAAGCATTTGGGTTTATACATGTGGTTGGAGAATCTTGTATTTACAAGAAAGTGAGTGGGAGCTCTGTGGCGTTTCTAATATTATATGTGGATGACATATTGCTGATTGGAAACAACGTAGAGTTTTTGGAGAGCATAAAGGATTACTTGAATAAAAGTTTCTCTGTGAAGGACCTAGGAGAAGCTGCTTACATTCTAGGCATTAAGATCTACAGGGATAGATCAAAACGCGTGATAGGACTTTCACAAAGCACATACCTTGATAAAGTTTTGAAGAGGTTCAAAATGGAACAGTCCAAGAAAGGGTTCTTGCCAGTTTTACAAGGTACGAGATTGAGTAAGACTCAGTGCCCAGCAACTGATGAGGATAGAGAGCATATGCGCACCGTCCCCTATGCTTCAGCCATAGGTTCTACCATGTATGCAATGCTGTGCACTAGACCGGACGTTAGCCTAGCCATAAGTATGGCAGGTAGGTTCCAGAGTAATCCAGGAGTGGATCACTGGACGGCGGTCAAGAATATCCTGAAGTACCTGAAAAGGACTAAGGAGATGTTTCTCGTGTATGGAGGTGACGAAGAGCTCGCCGTAAAAGGTTACGTCGATGCAAGCTTTGACATAGATCTGGACGACTCTAAGTCGCAAACCAGATACGTATTTATTCTTAATGGGGGTGCGGTAAGCTGGTGCAGTTCCAAGCAAAGCGTCGTAGCAGATTCTACATGTGAAGCGGAGTACATGGCTGCCTCGGAGGCGGATAAGGAGGGTGTCTGGATGAAGCAGTTCATGACGGATCTTGGAGTGGTGCCAAGTGCACTGAATCCAATAACCTTGTTCTGTGACAACACGGGTGCCATTGCCTTAGCAAAGGAACCACGGTTTCACAAGAAGTCCAGACACATCAAACGACGCTTCAACCTCCTCCGCAACTACGTCGAAGGGGAGGACCTAAATATATGCAAAGTGCACACGGATCTGAATGTAGCAGACCCGCTAACTAAACCTCTTCCACGGGCAAAGCATGATCAACACCAGAACTATATGGGTGTTAGATTTATTACAATGTAATTCCCATGATGATGTGAGGGCTAGATTATTGACTCTAGTGCAAGTGGGAGACTGTTGGAATTATGCCCTAGAGGCAATAATAAATATATAGTTATTATTATAATTCCTGTCTCAAGATAATCGTTTAATATCCATGCTATAATTGTATTGAATGAAGACTCATTTACATGTGTGGATACATAGACAAAACACTGTCCCTAGCAAGCCTCTAGTTGGCTAGCCAGTTGATCAAAGATAGTCAATGTCTTCTGATTATGAACAAGGTGTTGTTACTTGATAACTGGATCACATCATTAGGAGAATCACGTGATGGACTAGACCCAAACTAATAGGCGTAGCATGTTGATCGTGTCATTTTGTTGCTACTGTTTTCTGCGTGTCAAGTATTTGTTCCTATGACCATGAGATCATATAACTCAATAACACCGGAGGAATACTTTGTGTGTATCAAACGTCGCAACATAACTGGGTGACTATAAAGATGCTCTAGAGGTATCTCCGAAGGTGTTCGTTGAGTTAGTATGGATCGAGACTGGGATTTGTCACTCCGTGTGACGGAGAGGTATCTCGGGGCCCACTCGGTAATGCAACATCACACACAAGCCTTGCAAGCAATGTGACTTAGTGTAAGTTGGGGGATCTTGTATTACGGAACGAGTAAAGAGACTTGCCGGTAAACGAGATTGAAATAGGTATACGGATACTGACGATCGAATCTCGGGCAAGTAACATACCGAAGGACAAAGGGAATGACATACGGGATTATATGAATCCTTGGCACTAAGGTTCAAACGATAAGATCTTCGTAGAATATGTAGGATCCAATATGGGCATCCAGGTCCCGCTATTGGATATTGACCGAGGAGTCTCTCGGGTTATGTCTACCTAGTTCTCGAACCCGCAGGGTCTACACACTTAAGGTTCGACGTTGTTTTATGCGTATTTGAGTTATATGATTGGTTACCGAATGTTGTTCGGAGTCCCGGATGAGATCACGGACGTCACGAGGGTTTCCAGAATGGTCCGCAAACGAAGATTGATATATAGGATGACCTCATTTGATTACCGGAAGGTTTTCGGAGTTACCGGGAATGATGAATGGGTTCCGGGAGTTCACCGGGGGGGGGGGGCAACCCACCCCGGGGAAGCCCATAGGCATTGGGGGTGGCGCACCAGGCCTTAGTGGGCTGCTGGGACAGCCCAAAAGAGCCCTATGTGCCATAGGAAGAAAAATCAAAGAGAAAAAAAAGGGAGGTGGGAAAAGGGGGAAGGACTCCTCCTTGCAAACCTAGTTGCACTCGGTTTGGAAGGGGAGGGCTGCCCCCCTTGGCTCGGCCGAAGCCCTTAGGGGTCCTTGGACCCCAAGGCAAGGCTCCCCCTCTCCCCCCTATATATACGGAGGTTTTAGGGCTGATTTGACACAACTTTGCCACGGCAGCCCGACCACATATCTCCACGGTTTTACCTCTAGATCGCGTTTCTGCGGAGCTCGGGCGGAGCCGTGCTGAGATGAGATCATCACCAACCTCCGGAGCGCCGTCACGCTGCCGGAGAACTCTTCTACCTCTCCGTCTCTCTTGCTGGATCAAGAAGGCCGAGATCATCGTCGAGCTGTACGTGTGCTGAACGCGGAGGTGCCGTCCGTTCGGCACTATCGTGGGACTGATCGCGAGACGGTTCGCGGGGCGGGTCGTGCGACGTGAGGACGTTCCACTACATCAACCGCGTTCACTAACGCTTCTGCTGTACGGTCTACAAGGGTACAAAGATCACACATCCCCTCTCGTAGATGGACATCACCATGGTAGGTCTTCATGTGCGTAGGAAATTTTTTGTTTCCCATGCAACGTTCCCCAACAACGTCTTCACGATCCGTCCCACGAACCGTCCCACGATCTGTCCGACGAACCGTCTCGTGATCTGTCCCGATCAAGTGCCGAACGGACGGCACCTCCGCATCCCGCATACGTATAGCTCGATGACGATATCCACCTTCTTGATCTGGCAAGAGAGATGGGGAAGTTGATGAGTTCTCCAGCAGCGTGACGGTGCGCTGGTGATGGTGATGATCTATTCCTGCAGGACTCTGCCCGAGCTCCGCAGAAAACCGATTTAGAGGAAGAACTACGATCTAGAGGAGAGGGCAACACGTGGCAAAGTTGTGTCTCAAAAGACCTAAACCTCTAGAATATATAGGAGGACGAAGGAGGCAGCCTTGGCGCCATAAGGGAAACTCCATTGGGTCGGCCGAAATGGAGGAGGGAGGAGTCCTCCTCCAATTCCACTTGGATTAGGACTCCTTCCTTATTTTCCGACCTCTTCTGTATTTTCCACTTTTTCCTCATGGGCTTTCCTTGGATGAATTTGTCAGCCCATTATGCCTTATTGCGCATCCAATAAACCCACATGGACCCCTTGGGGCGTGGTGGGCCCACCCAGTGGGCACCCGGAACCCGTTCGTCACTCCTAGTACACTGCCGGCAATGCCCGAAAACCTTACGGAATCCAAATACCAACTTCCTATATATCAATCTTCGTTTCCGGACCATTTGGGAACTCCTCGTGACGTCCAGGATCTCATCCAGGACTCTGAATAAAACTTCGGTCACCAACACATATAACTCAACTATACCGAAACGTCACCGAACCTTAAGTGTGCAGACCCTGTGGGTTCAAGAACTATGCAGACATGACCTGAGACACTCTCTGGTCAATAACCAACAGCGGGATCTGGATGTCCATATTGGTTCCTACATATTCTACGAAGATCTCTATCGGTTGAACCTTTATGTCAAGGATTCATATAATCCCGTATACTATTCCCTTTGTCCTTCGGTATGTTACTTTCCCGAGGTTCAATCGTCGGTATCTCTATACCTAGTTCAATTTTGTTACTAGCAAGTCTCTTTACTCGTTCCATAATACAAGATCTCGTAACTAACTCCTTAGTCACATTGCTTGCAAGACTTGTTGTGATGTTGTATTAGCGAGTGGGCCCTGAGATACCTCTCCATCACACGGAGTGATAAATCCCAGTCTTGATCCATGCCAACCCAACAGACACCTTTGGAGATAACTGTAGAGCACCTTTATAGTCACCCAGTTACGTTGGGACGTTTGATAACCCACAAGGTATACCTCCGGTGTCCGGGAGTTGCATGATCTCATGGTCATAGGAACAGATACATTGACATGCAGAAAACAGTAGCAATAAACTGACACGATCATATACTACGTTTATAATTTGGGTCTTGTCCATCACATCATTCTCCCAATGATGTGATCCTGTTATCAAGTGACAACACTTGCCTATGGCCAGGAAACCTTGACCATCTTTGATCAACAAACTAGTCAACTAGAGGCTCACTAGGGACAGTGTGTTGTCTATGTATCCACACATGTATTTGAGTTTCCAATCAATACAATTCTAGCATGGATAACAAACGATTATTATGAACAAGGAAATATAATAATAACTAATTTATTATTGCCTCTAGGGCATATTTCCAACAAGTTGCCCATAAACTTTCTATAAAACCAAAAACTTTGATAATCTCATCAAAGTGTATATTCCAACTCCGAGATGCTTGCTTTAGTCCATAGAAGGATCGCCGGAGCCTTGCATACTTGTTAGCGCCCTTTAGGATTGACAAAATCTTCTAGTTGTATCACATAAAACCTTTCCTCAATGGAACCTGTCGAGGAAACAATATTTTGACATCCTATATGCAAGATTTCATAAATGATGCAACAACTGCTAACATAATTCCAACACACTTCCAGCATAGCTACGAGTTAGAAAATCTCATCGTAGTCAACTCTTTGAACTTGTCAGAAACATCTTGGCCACAAGTCGAGCTTTCTCAATGGTGACTTTTCACCATCATCATATGTCTTCCTTTTAAAGATCCATACATAGTTAATAGTCTTACGACCATCAAGTAGTTCTTTCAAAGTCTACACTTTGTTTTAATACATGGATCCTCCTCTCGGATTTCATGGCCTCCAGCCATTAGTCGGAATCCGGGCCCACCATCGCTTCTCCATTACTCGTAGGTTCATTGTTGCGCAACAACATGACCTCTAAGACACTGTTACTGTACCACTCTGTAGCATCAGTACGTGACCTTGTCGTCCTACAATGTTTGTAGTAACTTGATCTGAAGTTTCATGATCACTATCATTAGCTTCCACTTCAATTGGTGTAGGCGCCACAGGAACAACTTCATGCGCCCTGCTACACACACTGGTTGAAGTGATGGTTCAATAACCTCATCAAGTTTCCACCATACTCCTACTCAAGTCTTTCCAAAGAAACTTTTCCTCGAGAAAGGACTCGTTTCTAGAGACAAACACTTTTGTTTCTGGATCTGAGATAGGAGGTATGCCCAATTGTTTTGGGTGTCCTATGAAGACGAATTTATCCACTTTGGGTTCTAGCTTATCAGGTTGAAACTCTTTCACATAAGCATCGCAACCCCAAACTTTTAAGAAACGACAGCTTAGGTTTCTCTATACCATAGTTCATATGGTGTCATCTCAACGGAATTAAGTGGTGCCCTATTTAAAGTGAATGTGGTTGTCTCTAATGCCTAACCCATAAACGATAGTGGTAATTTGATAAGAGACATCATTGTATGCACCATATCTAGTAGGGCATTGCTATGACATATGGACACACCATCAGACTATGGTGTTCCAAGTGGCATGAGTTGTGAAAGAATTTTCACATTGTCTTAAATTTTTACCAAACTCGGAACTCATATATATATGTTTACCTCCACGATCACATTATAGACATATTATCCTCTTGTCACGATGATCTTCAACTTCACTCTGAAATTACTTGAAACTTTCAATAATTCAGATTTCTGCTTCATCAAGTAAATATACTAGTATCCACTCAAATCTTCTGTGAAGTAAGAACATAATGATATCCACTGGGTGCCTCAGCACTCATTGGACTGCATACATCAAAATGTATTACTTCCAACAAGTTACTTTCTTTTTCCATCTCACTGGAAAATGAGGTCTTTAGTCATCTTGCCCATGTGCTATGATTTGCATGTCTCAAGTGATTCAAAAATCAAGTGAGTCCAAATGATCCATCCGCATGGAGTTTTTTCATGCATTTATACCAACAAGCATGGTTTGCATATCTCAAACGTTTCAAAAATGAGTGCGTACAAAGATCCATCAGCATGGAGCTTCTTCATGCATTTTATACCAATATGACTCAAGCAGCAGTGCCACAAGTAAGTGGTGCTATCATTTCTACTTTGTATCTTTTGGCAACAATATTATGAACATGTGTATCACTACGATCGAGATTCAATAAACCGTTCATTTTAGGTGCAAGACCATTGAAGGTATTATTCAAGTAAACATAATAACCATTATTCTTTTAAATGAATAACCGTATTGCAATAAACATTATCCAATCATGTCTATGCTCAACGCAAACACCAAATAACAATTATTTAGGTTTAACAATAATCCCGATGGTAGAGGGAGCGTGCGATGCTTGATCACATCAACCTTGGAAACACTTCCAACACACATCGTCACCTTGCTTTTAGCTAGTCTCCATTTATTCCGCAGCTTTTATTTCGAGTTACTAACACTTAGCAACTGAACCGGTATCCAATACCCTCGCGCTACTAGGTGTTCTAGTAAAGTACACATCAATATCATGTCTATCTAATATACTTTTGTTGACTTTGCCAGCCTTCTTATCTACCAAGTATCTAGGGTAGTTCAGTGACTATTCCCCTCATTACAGGAGCACTTAGTCTTGGATATGGGTTCAACCTTCGGTCTCTTCACTAGAGCAGCAACTGGTTTGCCGTTTAATGAAGTATCCCTTCATGCCCTTGCCCTTCTTGAAACTAGCGGTTTTACAAACCATCAACAATTGATGCTCCTTTTTGATTTCTACTTTCGCGGTGTCAAACATCGTGAAGAGCTCAAGGATCATCATATCCATCCTTGATATGTTATAGTTCATCACGAAGCTCTAGTAGCTTGGTGTCAGTGACTTTGGAGAACTATCACTGTCTCATCTGGAAGATCAACTCCCACTTGATTCAAGCGATTGTAGTACTCAGACAATCTGAGCACATGCTCAAAGATTGAGCTTTTCTCCTTTACTTTCTAGACAAAAGAATCTTGTCGGAGGTTTCATACCTCTCAACAAGGACACGAGTATGAAATCCCAATTCGATCTCTTGGAACATCTCGTATGTCCCACAATGTTCGAAACGTCTTTAGTGCCTCAATTCTAAGCCGTTTAAGCAATATGCATTGAACTATCATGTAGTTATCAAAGACGTGTATGTCAGATGTTCGCAACATCTACAGACCATGCTTGGGGTTCAACACATCAAGCGGTGCATTAAAGACATAAGCCTTCTGCGCAGCAATGAGGACAATCCTTAGTTCACGGACACAGTCCACATAATTGCTACTTCTATCTTTCAACTAAGTTTTCTCTAGGAACATATCAAATACCGTAGAGCTATAGTGCAAGTTACAACATAATTTGTAAAGACCTATTTGACTATGTTCATGATAACTAAGTTCATCTAATGAACTCCCACTTAGATGGATAACCCTCTCATCATCCAAGTGACACATAATCCACGTCGACTAGCTCGTGTCTGATCATCACGTGAGACGAACAAGTCATCGATGGAGCATCTCCATGATGATCGTATCAACCATACGACTCATGTTTAACCTTTCGGTCTCCTCTATTCAAGGCCATCTATGTACATGCTAGGTTCGTCGAGTCAACCTAAGTATTGTGCGTCTGTAAATTACTCCTTGGTATGTGACTCCTCCATTGGTCCAATTAGATTTTGCTCTAGTGCCTTATACTCCGCGTATTTTTGCTGCCTTGGTGACCATGTTCTTGAGCTTTGCATGCTATTTTTAGCTGGTCCTGTGTAGTTTTGATGCGTAATATGGCCTCTAGGCACTTGTGGGAGTATTTGCTACGAGTTTAGTTGAACCTTGTTCACCTTTCCTTTGGGTCACTGAAAATTTCAGAAAAGGAAGATGTTCAAGAGAAACTTTCATGGTTGTTCCTCAAGCAAGAGAGGTCCCCGTCTTGCGATTCGGGTGCCTGATCCTTACCAACCTAGGGACACGCAGGTACAACCATGTGAATGGCCTTCTGATGAATTTATGATTGAGGCAGGGTTCAAATATTAGTTTGATGCACTTGTTCACAACGTCGGACTCGAAGAATTCATCTTCGATAAATGTGAACAGTATGTTGCTCTCACTGCCTCTTTTGTTCGTAGATTCAAATTTTCAGCTCGCCGTGAGCCATTGGTACTGTTTGATCTCTATGATAAATCGTATACCATGGATTTAGAGGATTTCAATATAATTTGCAAGATGCCTACGTGGGGTAGCCTCAATGATCCTCCTAAATCTTCGGTTAGAGATTTTTGCTACCGTCTTATCTCGAAATTTTAATGAGGGATCATCTTATCCTTGCTACCGTCGTTCTAAGCCAAAAGATGAAAAACATGATCAACATCACATGCAATCATATAGTAACATGATATGGCGAATATCATCTTGCTCCTTTGATCACCATCTTTGTGGAACCACGATCATCATTGTCACGGGCATGCCACCATGATCTCCATCATCATGATCTCCATCATTGTGTCTCCATGGAGTCGTCACGCCAATTTTTTACTTCTACTACTATAGCTAACGTTTAGCAATAAAGTAAAGGAATCACATGGCGTTTGCATCTCATACAATAAATTAAGACAACTCCTATGGCTCCTGTCGGTTTTCATATTCATCGACATGCAAGTTGTGAACCCTATTACAAGAACACGATCAATATCATACATCACACATGTATCATCACATTCTTTGGCCATATCACATCACATGGCATACCCTGCAAAACCAAGTTAGACATCCTCTAATTGTTGTTCCAAGTTTCACATGGTTGATTTGGGTTTCTAGCAAGAATGCTTCTTACCTACATATGACAACCACAATGTTGATATTCCAATGCTATTTACCCTTCATAAGTACCCTCTTCATCGAATCCAATCCGACTAAATTGGGAGAGACAAACACCCGCTTGCCACCTTAAGCAACAAGTGCATGTCAGTCAGTGGAACCTGTCTCACGTAAGAGTACGTGTAAATTCAGTTTGGGCCGCTTCATCCCACGATGACACCGAATCAAGATAATACTAGTAATGGCAAGCAATTGACAAAATCAGCGCCCACAACTTTTGTGTTCTACTCGTGCATAGGATCTACGCATAGAACCTTGGCTCGGATGCAACTGTTGGGGAATGTAGTAATTTGAAAAAAATTCCTACGCCAAACAAGGAACTATCTATGGAGAAACCAGCAATGATTAATGGGGTAGACCATCTTCATACCTTTGAAGATCGCTAAGCGGAAGCATTACTAGAATGCGGTCGATGGAGTTGTACTCGTAGCGATTAAGATTGTGGTCAGTTCTGATCTATATGCCAAATCACGACACCTCCGTGTTCCACACACGTACAGCCCGGTGGCGTCTCCCACGCCTTGATCCAGCAAGGACGAGGGAGATGTTGAGGGAGAGCTCCGGCAGAGCGACGGCGCGGTGGCGGTGGAGCTACGAGGTATTCCAGCGGAGCTTCTTCAAGTTGCGCGGAAGAGGAGGAAGAACTGAGCTGCGTGGAGAGGGAGGAAACGATTTTTGTGTCTTCTGCAAAGGCCAAACCCTCCACTATATATAGGGGGAGAGGGAAGGGGGCGTCCCCCTTCGGGTTCCCACCCCAAGGGATGCGGCAGCCCCATCTAGGGCTGGTGGTGGTGGCCAAGAAGGGAGGAGCGGGTGTGGCGCACCCCAGATGGGCCTTGGGCCCATCTGCTTTAGGGTTTCCCCCCTTCCCTCTCAACCTGCACCTTGGGCCTTGGTGGGAGGCGCACCGGCCCACTCTGGGCTGGTTCCCTTCCACCTTTTGGCCCATATCACTCTTTGGGGCTGGTGGCCCCTCCCGGTGGACCCCCGGAACCCTTCCGGTGGTCCCGGTAGGTTGCCGATGACGCCCGAAACATTTCTGGTGTCGAAAACCCGTCATCCTATATATCAATATTCACCTCCGGACCATTTCGGAGCTCCTCGTGACATCCGGGACTCCGAACAACCTTCGGTAACCTCATACACTATTCCCATATAACCCTAGCATCATCGAACCTTAAGTGTGCAGGCCTTACGGGTTCGGGAAGCATGCATACATGTTTGAGACAATCTCCGGTCTATAACCAACAGCGGGGTATGGATATCCATGTTGGTTTCCACATGTTCCACGATAATATCATCGGATGAACCACGATGTCAAGGATTCAATCAATCACGTATGCAATTCCCTTTGTCTATCGGTATGATACTTGCCCGAGATTCGATCGTCGGTATCCCTATACCTTGTTGAATCTCGTTACTGGCAAGTCTGTTTACTCATTCCGTAAAACATCATCTCGTGGCTAACTCTTTAGTCAAACTAAGTTCAATATGATGATGGATTACCGAGTGGGCCCAGATATACCTGTCCGTCACACGGAGTGACAAATCCCAGTCTCGATTCGTACAACCCAACAGACACTTTCGGAGATACCTGTAGTGCACCTTTATAATCACCCAATTACATTGTGACGTTTGATACACCCAAAGCAGTCCTACAGTATCCAGGAGTTGCACAATCTCATGGTCTAAGGAAATGATACTTGACATTAGAAAAGCTTTAGTAGACGAACGACACGATCTAGTGCTATGCTTAGGATTGGGTCTTGTTCATCACATCATTCTCCTAATGATGTGATCCCGTTATCAATGACATCCACTGTCCATGATCAGGAAACCATGATCATCCATTGATCAATGAGCTAGCCAACTAGAGGCTCACTAGGGACACATTGTGATCTATGTATTCACACATGTATTACGGTTTCCGGTTAATACACTTATATCATGAATAATAGATAATTATCATGAACTGGAAATATAATAATAACCACTTTATTATTGCCTCTAGGGCACATTTGCAATAGTTCCCGATATGAGGCCTTTTCCTACGTGTGTGGGGGCGCACCCGGAGCTGACCCTTGAGGCGACGGTGCCGCCTGCCGGCGAGCCAGCTGCTTCAGAGGTGGCCCATCTGGCGTCCGGGTCTGAGGCCGATGTGGAGGCCGGCGACGACCGGGCCCTTGTTGTTTTGGGGGCGTAGACGACCTCGGCTACGCAGGCTGCGGGCGGTGGTAGCGGTAGCCGGAGCCACTCATTATCGAGAGTGGTGGCCACATGGACACAACTTCATGCCGCCCCGCCTGCGTCCGGAGCGAGCTCCTCGACCGACGACCAGGTTATCGAAGAGCCATCGGCTACGGGTGTGCTGGCTTAGTACAAGGGCGGGGTGGTCTCCTTTGCCTAGTCGCGGTGTCCAACCTGAAGCTGTTGGACAAGGCGCTCTAGGTAAGCCCTTCGCTTGTCTTTTTTTTTCTTTCTGCCTCGTAGTGGGTGTGCAACAGAACTCCTACTGGGTGTAGTCCTCGAGATTCAAGCCGGCTACGCGGCTTCGCAGCAGTCTGGCTAAATGTTACTTCTTTGTGCCGCTTCGCCAAGAACTCATACTTCAACGTCCGTATGGACCTCACGGCCCACATGGCCGAGTTGGAGGCGGCCAAGGCTGAGTTGGAGGTGGTCAAGGACGAGCTGGAGGCCGCAAAGGTTAACTTTGTCTCCTTTTTTTGCTGGTGGGTGCGTGCGAGCGCACCCACTAGGTGTAGTCCCCGAGATTTGGGCCGGCTGCTCGGTCTCGCAGCAGCCGGGCCAAACCTTTACTGCTTCATGTTGTTGTAGTCTAGCAAGCCTCTCACTTGCGTTTTCGTGCATCAGCGATCGTACCTGTGGTCGAGGTGGAGGATCTGCGCAAGTCGCTTGCCGACGTCCGAGGCAAGAGCGACGAGGTCTCCATCGAGTGCGACCGGCTGTAGAAAGACGTGAGCACCGAGCAGGCGGCCACGACATAGCTGAAGGCGGAGGTGGAGCGGCTCTGCAATGCACTGCAAGCGGCAGAGGCGGCAAAGGAGGCGGCACAGCAGGCGTCGGCCGCCAGTGATGGGGCGCCGGCGGACCTTCGAGACGAGGTGGCTCACTTCAGGGAGGAGGTGCGCCGAGCCCAGGAGCTCCAGAGGGGAGGAGATCTGGAGGCGACCAGCGTACTCGGCCTTCTTCGCGGGGTGGACAACATCCTCGCTGGTAAGTGTCGGTACCTTTTTCCATCGAGTATAGCCGGCCTCCCCCTTGTTCTTACTTTCTTTCTGCGGGCCAGCTTGCTTCCTAGAGACGCGGGCATGGGTGGATCGCGCCGTGGAGGCGCGCTGAGAGGAGCAGCACCGAGTCGGCTATGAGCCGGTCAAGGGTGAGGACTTGTTGACAACGGAGGTGGCCCACGCCTGCGACAGCCGAGTTGTTTACCTTTGAGTCCTTTGCGACCGGCTTCTCTGGGCAGGCCAAGGCGTTATGCAGGCCCTCTGGCCCGACCGAGCGGAGGGAGTTCCTGAGAGTTGGGTCGCGATGTAGTTGGAGCATGCTGCAGATCGTTTCAACGTGCGGAGCGCGTCGGCTGCACGGTTCGGCCCTAGGAACGCCTTGACCTTTTCTCTCTCCTGGTACTCCGACATCAATCTGGACCGACTGAGCACCATGAGGGGGGCGTCGCAGGTGGAGGTGGCGCGACGCAAAGAGGTAATTGGCTTTCGCGCCCACATGCTTCCCAGCTACGCGACGCTGGAGGAGTACTTCCCCGAGGTTGACGAAGAGGTGGCTTCCAGCTCGGAGGAGCCCAAAGACGATGGAGCTGCCAAGACGGCTACTGGGGATGCAGGCGAGTCTTTTTCCCAAGTGAAGCAGCCGCCTACCAGGGACATGGAGGTGCCGCCGGCTAGCGACACGGAGGTGCCGCTAACTAGCGGCGGAGCGCTGATACGTCTCCGTCGTATCTACTTTTCTGAACTCTTTGCCCTTGTTTTGGACTCTAATTTGCATGATTTGAATGGAACTAACCCGGACTGACGCTGTTTTCAGCAGAATTGCCATGGTGTTATTTTTGTGCAGAAATAAAAGTTCTAGGAATGTCCTGAAAATTTACGGAGATTTTTTCTGGAATAAAAGAAAAATACCTGCACAAAGATCCACCGGAGGAGGTGGACCAGTGGGCCACAAGCCCACAGGTCGTGGCCACCCCCTGGTCGTGCTGTGAGGGCTTGTGGGGCTCACGTGGCTCCACCGCTCCCAAACTCAGCTCTATATCTTCCGTCTCGCCCGAAAAAAAAATCAGAGAGAATGTATCATCGCGTTTTACGATACGGAGGCGCCGCCACCTCCTGTTCTTCATCTGGAGGGCAGATCCGGAGTCCGTTTCGGGCTCCGTAGAGGGGAAATCGTCGCCATCGTCATCATCAACCTTCCTCCATCGACAATTCCATGATGCTCTTCATCGTTCGTGAGTAATCTCATCGTAGGCTTGCTGGACGGTGATGAGTTGGATGATATCTATCATGTAATCGAGTTAGTTTTGACGGGGATTGAGCCCTAGTATCCACTATGTTCTAGATTGATGTTGCTACTACTTGGCTATGCTTAATGCTTGTCACTAGGGCCCGAGTGCCATGATTTCAGATCTGAACCTATTATGTTGTCACCAATATATGTGTGTTTTAGATCCTATCTTGCAAGTTGTAGTCACCTACTATGTGTTATGACCCGGCAACCCCGGAGTGACAATAGCCGGAACCACTCCCGGAGATGACCGTAGTATGAGGAGTTCGTGTATTCACCACGTGTTAATGCGTCGGTCCGGTTCTTTATTAAAAGTAAAACCTTAATATCCCATAGTTTCCATTAGGACCCCGCTGCCACAAGAGGGATGGACAATAGATGTCATGCAAGTTCTTTTCCCTAAGCACGTGTGACTACATACAGAATACATGCCTACATTAGATTGACGAACATGAGCTAATTACATATCTCTCCGTGCTATAGATGTTACATGATGAATCACATCCGTCATACTCATCCATCACCGATCCACTGCCTACGAGTCTTTTACTACTGGTCCTTGCTATGTTACTTTGTCTAGGCTTGTCCCTTGCTACAAAAGGGATTGGGCCACTTTGCTGCTACTGCTGTCACTTTGCTACTACTGTTGCTACTACTGTTGCTACTGCTGTTACTCTGCTGCTGCTACTACTGTTCCTTGCTACTTCGCTGTTACTTGTTGCAAGATCTTTTCTGACACTGTTGTCGAGGAAGAATAGTTACTCGCCCACGTGCAACACTGGCGCCATTGATACAACAGTTAGGAATAGTCTGCCGTCAACAGATTGTTTCTGGCACCGTTGCTATCATAGTGCTTTGCTACTGATACTTTTCTTGCAGACATTAATCTTTCAGGTGTGGTTGAATCTGACAAACTCAGCTGCTAATACTTGAGAATATTCTTTTGCTTCCCCTTGTGCGAACCAAGAAATTTGGGTCGAATACTCTACCCTCGAAAACTGTTGCGATCCCCTATACTTGAGGGTCATCAAGACGTTTTTCAAGCGCCGTTGCCGGGGAAGCACAACTATATTCTCTGAGTCACTTGGGATTTGCGTCTGCTGGTTACTATGAGGAATCCGAAAGATCCAAGAACTAAAATCTTGCCTTCCACTATGAGGAGAGGTAAGGAACTGCCATTTAGCTCTGCACTTGATTCACCTTCAGTTTTGAGTAAGTTTGCGACTTCGCCTCCTGCTAGAAATCTTGATATTACTGTGCTTGATGATGCTACTTCTGCTGCCCTTGATGCTTATGATGATGCTATGCTTGATACTATGCCTGATGATGCTATGCTTGATACTATGCCTGATGATGCTATGCTTGATACTATGTGTGATGATGCTATGCTTGATACTATTCCTGATGATGCTATGCCTGATACTTCTTTGCCACTAGGTGCCCTTGATGCACAAATTGCTAGAATTGCTGCTAGACATGATGATACTTCTGAAACTGCTGATACTATTGAAGTATAACCTGCTACTATGCCTGAATTGCCTGTTATGCCTGATACGCGCTATGTTATGGAGGGAGAGATAGCTGAGGATTTTCTTGCGTGTAAGGATAGCTATGATGTTGAGAAACTTCTGCGCAAGTGGAAAGAAAAATCTCTGAACGCTAGGATGAAATACGACCCGATGTTTGCTACTTCGCCTATCTTTGTGACCGATAAGGATTATGAATTCTCTGTCGACCCTGAGTTAATGACTCTAGTCGAATCTGATCCCTTTCACGGTTATGAGTCTGAAACAGTTGTAGCCCATCTTACCAAACTGCACGATATAGCCACCCTATTCACTAGTGAGGAAAAGATCTGCCACTACTATATCCTCAAGTTGTTTCCTTTCTCGCTAAAGGATGATGCTAAGACTTGGTTCACTTCTCTTGCTCCTGGTTGTGTGCGTAGCCCCCAGAATATGGTCTACTACTTCTCTGAAAAATATTTCCCTGCCCATAAGAATCAAGCCACCTTGTAGGAAATATACAACTTTGCTCAAGCTGAAAAAGAGAGTCTCCCACATGCTTGGGGGAGGCTTATCCAGCTATTGAATGCTTTGCCTGATCACCCTCTTGAGAAGAACGAAATACTTGATATCTTCTATAATGGACTTACCGATGCTTCTAAAGACCACCTAGATAGTTGTGCCAGTAGTGTTTTTAGGGAACGAACCGTAGAACAAGCTGAGATTCTACTGAATAACATCTTGTGCAATGAGAATGCTTGGACTATTTACGAACCACCTCCTAAGCCAACTCCGAAGAAAATAGGTATTCTATTCCCCAGTCCTGAAGATATGCAAGAAGCCAAGAAATCTATGCGAGAGAAAGCCATTAAATCTGAAGATGTGAAAAATCTACCACCTATCGAAGAGATCCATGGTCTCGATAACCCGATACAGGTAGTAGAAGTAAATTCTCTGCGTAGGTTTGATGAGAGTGATATTCCTTTTGATAAACCTGCTAGATTATGCATGGATGAATTTCATAACTTCGTTGCCAAACAACAAAGTTTCAATGATTATGTTAGGAGAAAATTGGAACATAATGCTCATATGCTTAGTCATTTAAGTGCTTGCGTGGACAAAAATGTCAATGATCTTAAACTTCTGAGTAAACATGCCTCTATGGTTACTACTCAAGTAGAACAAGTACTTAAAGCTCAACATGACTTGCTCAATGAGTTGAATGACAATTCTGTCAGAGTCGTCACTAGAGGCGGTAGAATGACCCAGGAACCTTTGTATCCTGAGGGCCATCCGAAGAGAATTGAACAAGATTCTCAAGGAGTTAGCACTGATGCACCTATTCATCCTAGAAAGAAGAAGAAAGATGATAGGAACCTGCACGCTAGCAACCCAGATGTTGTTACCCCTGAGAGTCCAAACGATGCCTCTGTCTTTGATGTTGAAACACAATCTGGGGATGAACATGAGCCTAATGATGATATCAATAGTGATGTTCATGTTGATGCTCAACCTAGCAATGATAAGGATGTGGAGATTGATCATGTTGATCTTGATAACCCACAACCTAAGACTAAGAGATATGATAAGAATGACTTCACTGCTAGGACGCATGGTAAAGAAAGGGAACCATGGGTTCAGAAACCCATGCCCTTTCCTCCCAAACCATCCAAGAAAAAGGATGATGAGGATTTTGAGCGATTCGTTGAAATGATCACACGTGTATTTCTGCAAATGCGTTTGACAGATATGCTCAAAATGTCTCCGTATGCTAAGTACATGAAGGATATTGTGACTAATAAGAGGAGGATACCTAAGGTTGATATTTCCACCATGCTCGCTAACTATACCTTCAAGGGTGGAACTCCTAAGAAACTAGGTGATCCCAGTGTGCCCACTATACCTTGCTCCATTAAAGGAAACTACGTTAGAACTGCGTTATGCGACCTTGGAGTCGGTGTTTGTGTTATGCCTCTCTCTATTTATCGTAGACTTGAACTGGATATGTTGACACCCACTAAAATCTCTCTGCAAATGGCTGACAAATCAACTGCTTTCCCTATCGGCATTTGCGAGGATGTGCCTGTTGTGGTTGCTAATGTCACTATCTTAACACACTTTGTTATCTTGGATATTCCTGAGGACGATGCCATGGCAGTCATCCTCGGAAGACCCTTTTTAAACACCGCAGGGGCTGTTATAGATTGCAACAAAGGCAATATCACTTTCCATGTCAACGGTAATGAGCATACAGTGCACTTTCCGAAGAAACAACATCGAGTACATTGCATCAATGTTATCGAAAAAACCTCATTGATACTTATTGGGAGCTTCGAATGCCCTATTCCTCGTGTTAAGATGAAGTAGGATTTGCTTGTTGGGAAGATACTCATCCCCATTGAGGTGACCTAGTGACTATTCGAAAATTCTCCGTTCTCTTTTTGCGATCCGAAAAAGTTTGTCAAAGAGGCTTGATCAACCTCACTGACGGATTTCTTTCGATGACCATGAGATGGATGAATCGAGGAGTCACAAAGCTCTGTTCCAAGCTTTCACCTTCAGTTGCTTAGAAGAAAAATGATAGGTTTAGTTTAGTTTTCCCTGTTTTCTGTTTTAGCGCAGGTAGAAAAGTACAAAGAAAATAAAAGTTCTCTGAACGTCGTGAAAATCATGTATGATTTTTTCTGGACTTTTTGAAAAATACTAGGACAAAGAGTCTGTCTGGGGGCCACACCAGTGGGCCACAAGCCCTAGAGGCGCGGGAACCCCCCAGGCCGCGCCACCCAGGCTTGTGGGGCCCATAGGCACCCCCTCCACTACTTCTTGCTCTTATCTCCTTCTCCTACCTCCAGAGAAAATCGTTTCGCAGCTCAAACCCGTGTTCTTGCTCCTCTTGCTGGGATTTTCGATCTCTTTGCTCAAATCACCATTCTCTGAACTGTTTTGGGGAAATTACTCCTTGGTATGTGACTCCTCCATTGGTCCAATTAGATTTTTCTCTAGTGCCTTACACTCCGCGTATTTTTGCTGCCTTGGTGACCATGTTCTTGAGCTTTGCATGCTATTTTTAGCTGGTCCTGTGTAGTTTTGATGCGTAATATGGCCTCTAGGCACTTGTGGGAGTAGTTGCTACGAGTTTAGTTGAACCTTGTTCACCTTTCCTTTGGGTCATTGAAAATTTCAGAAAAGGAAGATGTTCAGGAGAAACTTTCATGGTGGTTCCTCAAGCAAGAGAGGTCCGCGTCTTGCGATTCGGGTGCCCGATCCTTACCAACCTAGGGACGCGCAGGTACAACCATGTGAATGGCCTTCTGATGAATTTATGATTGAGGCAGGGTTCAAAGATTAGTTTGATGCACTTGTTCACAACGTCGGACTCGAAGAATTCATCTTCGATAAATGTGAACAGTATGTTGCTCTCACTGCCTCTTTTGTTCGTAGATTCAAATTTTCAGCTCGCCGTGAGCCATTGGTACTGTTTGATCTCTATGATAAATCGTATACCATGGATTTAGAGGATTTCAATATAATTTGCAAGATGCCTACGTGGGGTAGCCTCAATGATCCTCCTAAATCTTTGGTTAGAGATTTTTGCTCTGGTATTACAGTTGGAGAAACTAGAGACATTACGCAAGCTACCATGGGGAGTATTCATTTTCCTACCTTGCATTACTTTGCCCTCTTCATAGGCAGATTCATTAATGGCAAGATTGAGCATTGTCACGTCTGCGCACCCGACCTTAGTATCCTTAAGAGCGTAGTGACAGGTGACAAAAGCTTCAAATGGGAGCTATTATAGCAAGGAGGCTGAATAAGAATGCAATTGAAGGGGATTTCTTTGGTCGGATCTATGCCACTCGCATAGCAAATTTTCTTGGTGTACCCATCCGCGAAGGAGATCCCCCGCTCCATACAGCTTTCCTTGACCGCATCGCTACAAATTTTCTTGGTGTACCCATCCACGAAGGAGATCCCTCCTATACCGATTGATATTTAGCCGGTAGCGTGTTTTCCATATTACCCTTCCTGCTCCTGCTTTCTTTGACTTTCAGGATAAAACAGAGATATTACATAACCAGAGGATAGGCAGAGGAGTATGACAGGGAGGCAAAGGCTGCTCGTCTCTGTGAGGCAGCTATTCAGGCAGTGGCTGCGGCGCTCCCGTATAACCCCGATTATGATTTTGGGTTTCGCCGGGACCATCATTGGGACTAGACGAACTTAGGCCAAAAGCCTAAGCTTGTGGGAGTACGTGTTCTCACCGACTTTACATTGTTCCTTATGCTTTCACTTTGTTAGCAGGTGTTCACACTTTGCCACTGTATCATCCATGCTAGTTTATTTTATTTTTCTCGTTTCTTTTCATGTGTCTGTCTAGTTTGAGAAAAACCAAAAAGATTTTCTTTTTCTTCTTTTGTTTGTTGGGAGCTTTCCCGTGTAGATAGTTTTCTTTTTCTTTGGGTCAAGATAGAAGATAATGGTTACAATGTTTAGTGGCTCTTGCATGCATACCTGTTTAGCTGTCATAGAGCCATATTGCTTTTTCTTCTCCTTTGTGTTTGCTTGCAGATTCCAGCTTTAGTCCAATGCACGAGCAGGCTTATTATTGTTCACATCATTCGGTCGTGCAAGTGAAAGGCAGTAATGACGATATATGATGAAGTGACTCAGCCTGGAAAAGCTGGTATGAACTTGATCTATATTGTTTTTGTAAATATGACTAGCTCATCATGCCTGATTCAGCTTTGTTGTGAGAGAAACATGTTTGCAATGAAAACTTAGAGATCATAGTTGCTTATGCCATGCTTACTTAGCTAGGAGCTTATAATGGTTTGTCTTGGATGCCCACATGAATGTTGAGATGATTGTGTTGTAGTATGATAGGACGATATCCTCCTTTGAATGATTCAAGTGGCTTGACTTGGCGCATGTTCACGCATGTAGTTGAAACAAAATCAACATAGCCTCTATGATGTTCATGTTCATGGTGATTTATGTCCTACTCATGCTTGCACTCAATGTTAGTTAATCTGAATGCATTTTGATGACTATTGTCGCTCTCTAGTTGGTCGCTTCCCAGTCTTTTGCTAGCCTTCACTTGTACTAAGCGGGAATACTGCTTGTGCATCCACCTCCATAAACCCAAAGTTGTGCCATATGAGTCCACCATACCTACCTATGTGCGGTATCTACCTGCCGTTCCAAGTAAATTTGCATGTGCCACTCTCTAAACCTTCAAGAAATAATTGTTTTGCATGCCCGAACCGCTCATGAGGTGACAGGGGGCTATTGGATCTTCCATGCTAGGCGTGTTATCCTCGGTATGTGTTTATTCACTATCATTCACGAGAAAGGGGCCGGTAATTGGAATTCCCAGTTCCATACTCAAATCGAAAAGATAATTGCAAACAAAACTCCCCCAGGATTGATGTTGGTATGGACGGTACCCGAGGATTCGGCTAGCCGTGGAGTGTGATTGATTGGTGGTGGGGGAGTCAAAACTTTACGTTTCTGTTTGGGAACCGCCTATAGCATGTCTAGCGTGGAAGATGTTGAGAACTCTTAGTCATTGCATTGACAATGAAAGCATGCCACCCAAAATTATTATCTCTGATTTCAAAGCTTGAGCTCTAACACTTGTGCAAATCAATGCTTCCCTCTGCAAAGGGCCTGTCTATTAATGTTCCTGTTGAGTCACCCTCCTCTTACAAAAGCACCAATTAGAGAGCACCTCTATCATTTTTATTCTCTGCTTTTAACTGTGTTGAGTATGACTGTGACTGGATCTTCATTGCCTTGAATTACAATGTTTAGTCAGCCCTTGGTCTTTGAAGGTGCTCTGCATTTATGTTTTGCGGTCTAAGAAAGAGCTAGCGAGATACCATCTATTCGTACTGCTTCATGTTGTTTTGATTGAAGTGTTGACATTTGAGACTTATTATTATTTGCTCGCTAGCTGATTATGCCATTGATATGAGTTTACCATGAGACCTAGATGTCATTTGCTGATGTGGTTTACTTGTGATCTTGCTGAAATTATGATTGTGAGTTAGACATAGTTGTAACAACAAGATCAAACAGAGTTCGTCAAAGTTTTTCTTTTATCTCTCTCAGTTTGTCAACTGAATTTCTTGAGCACAAGCAAGGCTTTAAGCTTGGGGGAGTTGATACGTCTCCGTCGTATCTACTTTTTCCGAACTCTTTTGCCCTTGTTTTGGACTCTAATTTGCATGATTTTAATGGAACTAACCCAGACTGACGCTGTTTTCAGCAGAATTGCCATGGTGTTGTTTTTGTGCAGAAATAAAAGTTCTCGGAATGTCCTGAAAATTTACGAAGACTTTTTCTGGAATAAAAGAAAAATACTTGTGCAAAGATCCACCGGAGGAGGTGGACCAGCAGGACACAAGCCCACAGGCCGCGGCCACTCCCCTGGACGCGCCATGAGGGCTTGTGGGGCCCACGTGGCTCCACCGCCCCAAACTCAGCTCTATATCTTCCGTCTCGCCCGGAAAAAAAATCAGAGAGAAGGTTTCATCGCGTTTTACGATACGGAGGCGCCGCCACCTCCTGTTCTTCATTTGGAAGGCAGATCTCGAGTCCGTTTCGGGCTTCGTAGAGGGGAAATCGTCGCCATCGTCATCATCAACCTTCCTCCATCGACAATTCCATGATGCTCTTCATCGTTCGTGAGTAATCTCATCGTAGGATTGCTGGACAGTGATGAGTTGGATGAGATCTATCATGTAATGGAGTTAGTTTTGACGGGGATTGATCCCTAGTATCCACTATGTTCTAGATTGATGTTGCTGCTACTTGGCTATGCTTAATGCTTGTCACTAGGGCCCGAGTGCCATGATTTCAGATCTGAACCTATTATGTTGTCGCCAATATATGTGTGTTTTAGATCCTATCTTGCAAGTTATAGTCACCTACTATGTGTTATGAGCAGGCAACCCCGGAGTGACAATAGCCGGAACCACTCTCGGAGATGACCATAGTATGAGGAGTTCATGTATTCACCACGTGTTAATGCGTTGGTCCGGTTCTTTATTAAAAGGAGAACCTTAATACCCAGTAGTTTCCATTAGGACCCCGCTGCCACGGGAGGGATGGACAATAGATGTCATGCAAGTTCTTTTCCCTAAGCACATATGACTACATACGGAATACATGCCTACATTAGATTGACGAACGGGAGCTAGTTACATATCTCTCCGTGTTATAGCTGTTACATGATGAATCACATCCGTCATACTCATCCATCACCGATCCACTGCCTACGAGTCTTTTACTACTGGTGCTTGCTATGTTACTTTGTCTAGGCTTGTCCCTTGCTACAAAAGGGATTGGGCCACTTTGCTGCTACTGCTGTCACTTTGCTACTACTGTTGCTACTGGTGTTACTCTGCTACTGTTGTTCCTTGCTACTTCGCTGTTACTTGTTGCAAGATCTTTTCCAACACTGTTGTCGGGGAAGAATAGTGACTCGCCCACGTGCAACACTGGCGCCATTGATACAACAGTTAGGAATAGTCTGCCGTCAACACATCGTTTCTGGCACCGTTGCTATCATACTACTTTGCTACTGATACTTTGCTTGCAGACACTAATCTTTCAGGTGTGGTTGAATCTAACAAACTCAGCTGCTAATACTTGACAATATTCTTTCGCTTCCCCTTGTGCGAACCAACAAATTTGGGTCGAATACTCTACCCTCGAAAACTGTTGCGATCCCCTATACTTGAGGGTCATCAAGCGCCGCCCGACCCCAAGACGGAGGCCACCAGGGAGGCACCGCCGGCTCCCAATGCTTAGGTGAGCCAAACAACCACGTCGTATGGGGCCGGGAGGCGGCATTGCCGCAGCGGGTCGTTTATCTTTCCTGTTTTACTTCATCATCCAAAGTTTGTTATGAACAAGTCCACCCATTGGTGGTGTATTGTAACATACTCTCGACATTGTTCCTTTATCTCTTTATCTATGCACTGCACTTTTAGTTTTAACATGCTGCCGTCTGTCCTTTTGTCCACTTATCTTTCTTGCTCTAAATCCTTGATTTCCCGTGTGCCCCGCTCCTTTGCCTTTTTTCCTGTTGGCCAGCCGGCTTGCGGACTATGGCCGAGCAAGGAGTGTGTTGGGAGGCGGGGTGTCGGTACTTCAGATTTTTGGAAGTTAGACTTTTGAACCATCTAGACCATGCGGCCAGACCCGACCCGCCCCTCGTCAATATTTCCCATATACCCCGCCCCCTTTTGCTTGTGCGCCTGTCGGCTAGATAGCCCAATTGTGGTTTGTAGTCGGCCAGGGTTGGACTGTCAAGGAGGAGGGGCTATGGTACTCAACCGAGCTGGGGTGGGGGTTGGGAGAGCCGGCAGTCCCCGGGTCGGTCGGTGTAACACCCAAGATGCGATCCTATCCTTATTTTGGCGCGAAGTCCTCGACACGGATAGAAGCGCATCTCGTCATTTTGCAAGAATGGATATCATTACAAGTACATGTACATAATAGATGAGTATATGGAATTGTCTTACGCTCGCCACAAGCTACATCAAGTTCACATCAATACAAAAATATACAGTCATCATGAAGAAGAGCAGGGTCCGACTACGGACGTGACCAAACGATAAAAGAACGACGTCCATCCTTGCTATCCCAGGCTACGGCTTGGAACCCATCCTAGATCGATGAAGAAGAAGAAACTCCAAATAGGACAAACTTTGCGCTCACATCTTAATGTCACTTTACCTGTACCTGCAACTCATGTTGTAGTAATCTGTGAGCCATAGGGGACTCAACAATCTCATTTCCAAAGGTATCAAGACTAGCAAAGCTTAATGGGTGAGGTATAAGTGGTGAGGCTCCAATAAGCGACTAAGCTTTTATTTGATTTGGCTAACTTATGAGTACAAGTATAAAAAAGGGGGGATGATCTACGCATAGCAGACGTGAACTAATGATGATCAAATAAATGATCATGAATGCCTACTTACGCCAGTCATAACCCCGCCATGTCCTCCTCTAGATACAGAACTCACAAGAAGAGACAGTCACGGTTACACAAACAGTTGGCATATTTTAATTAAACTTACTTCAAGTTATCTAGAATCGGATGTGAAACAAAGTTTCCAAGTTTGCCACATAACTGCAGGCACGGCTTTCCGAAATATTTAACCATGCAGGGGTGCTCCAACTAGTCCATCACAAATTACCACAAGACGCATAGAAAGCCTCGATCACGAAACTCGTGATCTCCTCGGATTCCTTAGTGGAAAACCTCAACTCTGAGATAACCCAAAGCATCATCGGAATCCCGATGCATAAGATATTTCGTAAAAGGTAAAACAAGTCCAGCAAGGTCGCCCGATGTGTCGACAAACCCGATAGGAGCCGCGTATCTCGTTCTCAGGACACGACTAGATAAGCTAGTGTATAAGGCCTGATAGACATCGCTCGAGTTGCCTCAGGGTGGCCCCTCAAAGTGCTCTAGTTTGGACCAACACTCATGAGGAGCACTGGACCGGGGGGTTGATTAATTATGCACGGGGTCATCAAACCCTATGTGGTTCATTAGTTAATTAAGGAAATATAGTACCAAAGTTGGGCCTTGCCAGACCAGTTTTAATCTAAGACGAATTATCAAGCCCCCCCCCATAACAACCCCGATCGTGTTAGGATCCCTCAATTATGGAATATAACACCGGTAGTCGAAACTAGGGTGGCAAAGGTGGAACAAAACACCAGGTAGAAAGGCCAAGCCTTCCACCTTTTACCAAGTATATAGGTGCATTAAATTAAATAGCATTAATATGGTGATATAACAAGGAACCCATGTTTTCACATGGAAGCAACTGCACCTGCAACTAGCAACGCTATCTAATGGTTAAGCAAGCGGTAACATAGCCAAATAGTGGTTTGGTAGGTTGTGGAAAGGTTACAGGTTTTCATGACAATGTTGGGAGGCTAGCATTTAGCAGGTGGTAGGCATCGAGACATAACGAAAGAAGCGAGACAACTAGCATGTCATTGATAGTAATGGTATCTAGGGAAATGGTTATCTTGCCTGTGATCCTGCTTGGAAGAAGAACGAATTCGTGAAGCAGACGAACCGACGTAGTCGAACGAATCCTCACATTCCGAAGCGGTTCGGAACTCTATCGAGAAGAAGCAAACTGGAAACAAGAATCAACACACGATATTCACCATGACACATGCATGATATGATGCACAACCTAGTATGATGCATGTCCATTTCGATTATGTGCGGCATGGCAATTCACAGCAATCAAACACTACACATTAAGTGAAGCTCAACATGACTCGTTGCATATTGCTGAAACTCCACATTTTAATTACATAGTTCACTCTCGTTTATTGACCCAACAAGATTAAATGTTATTTAACATGGAAAGAGGTGAAGCATGTGATTCTACACGTCATTCTAGTCGGTTACATATATAGCTCATCTTCAACGGAGTTACGGTCTAAAAGATACGAGCAACATAGCTCATATGACATGAGTGCAACATGCATGCAAAAGAAAAATAAATACACAGGGTGAAAATAAAATAATAAAAGAGAAGCCGTGGGGATTTGATCCCTGAACCTCCAGGATGTTGGCTCACTAGGACAACGCAGTGGATTCGGTCCTATATAAACCATACGAGCGAGCTGGTAGAAACCGAGACAACCTAAAAAATAAAAAATGCGGGATGTACTGGATTCGAACCTAGGACCTCTTGGATGGGAACTAGGTGCGCTAGCAACAGACTTAATCAGGCATTTGTAACCACATCTAAACTAGAAAGCCAATAAACATAGATCAAAGTAATCCGCTGGAGAGGCATAATGCATGAAAAAACATTGCATCGTTGGGGGATCGATATCGCGATCTCGTGGTTGCACACGAAAGCGCTGACCACCTATGCTACGAAGGACTCATGACAAAAATGAGCTCCAATCACTATGCACCATACCGGCGAGCCTATCTGAATAAATCAGAAACAGCCAGAGGACCAGCATGCTCCATGACCGTGACTGGGAGGTCAACGCGCGATCGCGCGGTCCGACTGCAGCGAAGCAGGACGGGAACGCGGCATGCCCTGGACAAGGGGTAATGGTCACGGCTGCGGGATCCAGAGGGGAGCACACAGATCTGTCACTGGACATCGACGACGGCAACGACTTCATGTTGGGGCGGCAGCGACAGGTACCAGCTCATGTCCATGATGGGCATGGGCCTCCTGCGAGAGAGATAAATCATGGGGAGAGGTTGAGAAGAAGGAGAAAAGGAGGTGCGTGGTGCGGCATGGGACCTTCAGCGCTCCAGCGGCAGTTGAACGTCGAGGCGCTCGAGTGGCCTGCTCGCTGGCAGCGGCTGAAGGCGGAGGCAGGGGGCGTGAACGAATGCGGCCGAGGGAACGCAAGAATGGGTGGGGGCGCGGTTCTCCAAGACAACGGCTTCGATCTCCTGGCGGAAGGCTCCGATGAGGTCGCGCTGGTGCGGGGCTTTGACGGCTCTGCTCGCCGATGCCATTGCTGGAGCGGTGATGACGATATGCTCAATACACTTCTCGCTCCTAGTTGGTTACCCCAAGTGGAAAGTGGAGATGTAGTCAACAGCAAGTTTTCCCTTACACGGAGAGTGTAAGGTTATCGAACGAGGAGGACTCCGAGGATCAACAAGTAGGTGTCCCCTGCCCTGGCAAGCAGAATACGTGGACATACACACACACAAATAACTTTGCTCCCAATGAGTACAGAGAGATTATCAATCTCTCCGGCCTTGTAGTTTGCAAAGTAACAAAACACAAACGGGAATAGTGATAGTGATTACAACGGAAAAGTAAATAAAGCAGTAAATGATGGAGGTGTAAGAAATGATGGTGATATGGACCGGAGTCACATGATGTTCACTAGTGATGTCTGTGTCCCAAAAGACGATAAACAACTATCCTTGGGTAAACAAATAACAGCTGGGCAATTGACAAAATTATGAACGCACCGCAATGCTAATTATGCTACTTGAAAGTTAGAGGCTTCATAGTAATGGGCAGTACGCCAAGACAAGTAGACAGTTTTTTTCATCAGCATCTACGTACTAATCATCCACCTTGAGATATCTATCCAGAACATCTCGCTGGTATTACGTTGCGAGCCCCACCCAAAGTGTAAACTCAAAGCAATGGACAACTGCATTAACGAACTATGCGTAAGGTAAACAATCCTTGGTCACTAGCACCGTTGTTTTCTCCCTGGTGGCAACAACACATCCCCTAGTCTCATGTTTCTGTCACTCAAGCTAGACATCAGGGCGCATGAACCCACAATCATGCATAGCGCTCCCTCTTGGAGTTAAAATCTACTACTCGTCCAAAGCAATAAAGAGCAACGGAGAACATGCATGAATCACTAAAGAACATAATATAAAAGGATAATAAAATATATAACTCATAACAATCTGAACATAATCTCATAATCCATCGGATCCCAACAAACCGAGCATAGCAATAGAAGAAAAATTACATAGATGCCTTGATCATGTAGGGCAGCTCACAATGGCTAATCATGGAAGCACAAGATTGGAGAGAAGACATCACATAGCTACTGGTCATGGACTCATGGTCCAAGGAGGACTACTCACGGTACATCCGAGAAACGTCCATGGCGGTGGAGAAGCTCCCGGAGGTCAATCCTCCTTGGAAGAGGAAAGGGTGATGCAACACAGTAGCAGTAAGTATTTCCCTTAGTTTGAGACCAAGGTATCAATCCAGTAGGAGAATCAAGCCATGATGGGGTTATAGTCCGAGGGTAGGGTCATAGGTCAGACCTATAGGTCCTAGCCAAGGACTACCCTTTATAGAAGAGAAGGCCCTTAGGCAGTTCCGACTGAACTAAGGACGCCCCCATCATCCAGTCGGCGACGATCCACTCGGAGCATATCTAACGTACCGACTGGAATCCACTCTGTACATCGTAACCTCCGAGGAGGGAAACGGTCATACGTTTTCATACACCATTATTAGCATTTAAAGCTTACGTTACCTGTAACGTAAGCATTTACTCGCCACTATTCCACCCCTATCCACCGGGCCATTATGAAGGGCAGCGCACTCTATATAAGCCTCCCTTCACCACTGGTACGGGGGTTGGCACTTGCTGTAATCCTATAATTCACACGACACAAAGCTCCCAAGAGCACTGAGACGTAGGGCTTTTACCTCCACCATAGAGGGGCCTGAACTCATACATCCTCGCCGTAGCTAAGGCTCTGCCCATATACTTTCGTACCCCATACTTCTACTGTCAGACTTATACCCACGACAGTTGGCGCCCACCGTGGGGCAGGCGTCTAAGCGACTTCCGGCGAGTTTGCGATTTCATCTTTTCGTCATGTCGTCCGGCGGAGATCTGTGCATGGGTCATGAGATCCTCTTCGGTGCCCTCTCCTTCATCGCCGACGAGTCGGCATGGCTTCGGGATGCGCCCCTCGACGTCGAGGCACTTCCCAGTCGCGGGGCTACGCGCTTCCGTGCTAGTTCCTGCGGTGTTCTTCTTCTCCAGCCATCGACCCCGGTGTCGATCTTCACCCCCGTCATGGGCCGCAACAAGCGATCCCGTCGTCCACGGCTCCAGTGTTGGGTGTGACACGCCCAGGCGCGACAAAACACGTTCTCTCAAGTGGCGGTGCTTGAATCGGTTGTGATCCCGCCGTCATCCCAGTGCTTGGAGTCAGTTCCGACTGAACTACCTTCCGAGTATCCGGGTCGCGGGCCTGCAGCCGAAGTTATCATGGCCGATTCCCACGAAAGTCCCCTCGGGACTGGATGGAACGAGCGTGAGTTCGGAGAAACATCCGGTGTTCGTCGTCAGCACCATCGTTCTTCCAGTCGACGCACTCGCCAGAGCAACGTCGAGGTGTTCCGCACACCCATCCTCAACTTGGCTGCAGCCGCCAGAATAGCCGATTCTCTCCAGCCGACTGATTCAGAAGCTGGTAGGGGAATCGAGCAGATCCGTGCCTTGTTGCATATGGCGCAGCAACAGAATTCAGCGGTCTCCCAGTCGCACAACAGGATCCACAACAGTTCTCTTCAAGCGAACACACATCTGTCGGTTTTCAGTCCCGACTCTCACCATCGACGCAGAGGGGGCAGCCGTTCCAGGGACCCGAGTTAGAATCTTCTTCCCATTCGGTCTCATCCCGAAGATCGTCGCCGTTCGCGTATTCCTCCGCGGAGTGGGCCTTACGGACCCCGGCATTACGATGATCGTCGTTAGGGCGGTGGCGCACATTATCCAAGGCCTGATGCAAGAGGGTACATCGCCCAGAAGAAGGTCGACAGAAGTCGAGCCCACCGTGATGGTCACGATAGAGACCGTCCGAGTGGAAGCAGGAGTGTTGTTTCTGCCCCGAGTGCTTCAGTCGGGCCATCCGCTCAGCTGACATCCCTCCCAACTTCCGATTGGCGACGGGAATCAGCAAATTCACGGGAGAGTCCAAACCATAAACTTGGTTGGACGACTACAGAGTGGCGGTCCAGATCGGTGGAGGAGATGACCATGTCGCCATGAAACATCTCCCAGTGATGCTCGACGGTTCGGCGCGAGCTTGGCTAAACTAGTTAGCTCCGTCAAGCATCTACAGTTGGGCAGATTTGGCCCGAGTCTTCATCAAGACCTTCGAGGGTACATGCAAACGCCCTGCTGGTCTCGTAGAGCTTCAGCATTGTGTCCAGACGCAAAACGAGCCCTTGTGCAATTTCATCTAAAGCTGGACGACCCTCTACCACACGGTGGAGAATGTTACAGAGCACCAAGCAGTCTGCGCCTTCAAGGCAGGCGTGCGGTACAGAGATCTGTACCTGAAGTTCGGTCGGACAGGTGACATCTCCATGAGCAAGATGATGGAGATAGCCGCACGCTATGCAAATGGCGAAGAGGAGGACCGCATACGTAGCGGCAAGCATAAGTCAGTCGCCGATGGAGATGGGAGCAACAGTCGGAAGCAGAAGTAGAAAGCTCAATCCACTCCGCAGGCAGAGGCAGCAGCTGATGGGGTTATAGTCCTAGGGTAGGGTCATAAGCCTACCTTATAGGTCCTACCCAAGGACCACCCTTCATAAGGGACAAGGCCCTTTGTCAGCTCCGACTGAACTAAGGAATTCCCATCATCCAGTCGGTAACAGACATCCGACCATCCAGTCGAAGGCGAGCATTCGGAGCGTATCGATCGGACTGACTGGATTCCACTTTGTACATCGTAACCCCCCAGGAGGGAAACGGTCGTACGTTTCCTCACGCTTTTGTTAGTATTTAGGCCGTACATTACCTGTGACGTAGGTATTTATTCGCCATTATTCCACCCCTGCGCACCGACCGTTGTGAAGGGCAGCGCACTCTATATAAGCCACCCTTCCCCACTGGTGCAAGGGTTAGCAACTCATTGTATTCCATATGTCCACTCGACAACAAGCTCCCTGAGCACTGAGACGTAGGGCTATTACCTCCACCGCAGAGGGGCCTGAACTCATAAAACCTCGCCGTAGCTAAGGCTCTGCCCACCCTTTTCGTACCCTACACATCTACTGTCAGGCTTATACCCACGACAGTTGGCGCCCACCTTGGGCCAGGCGTCTAAGCGACTTCCGGCGAGTTTGCGACTACTTCCTTTCGTTATGTCGTCGGGTGGAGGTTCGAGCATGGGTCACCAGATCTTCTTCGGCGCTCTCTCCTTCATCATCGCCGATTCGGCATGGCTTCGGGATGCTCCTCTCGACGTCGAGGCGCTTCCCCGTCGTGGGGCTACGCACTTCCGTGCGGGCGCCCGCGGCATTCTTCTTCTCCAACAGTCGGCTCCGGTGTCGACCTGCACTGCCGTCACGCGCCGCAGCAAGCGGTCTCGCCGTCCGCGGCTCCAGCGTTGGGTACAACACGCCCAGGCGTGCCAGAACGCGTCTTCACAAGTGGCGGTTCTAGAGTCCGTTGTGGTTGCCCCGCTGTCCCAGCACTCGGACTCGGTTCCGTCTGAGTTTCCTTCCGAGTATGCGGGTCGCGGGCCCGCAGCAGAAGTACACATGGCTAACTCCCATGAAGATCCCCGTCAAGCTGGCCGGTGCGGGCGCGAGGTCGGCGAAACGTCCGGCGCGCGCCGTCCACCTCGTCGTTCTGCCAGTCGGCACACTCGGCGGAGCAACGTGGAGTTGTTCCGCACACCCCTCCTCAACTTGGCTGTGGCTGCCAAGATAGCCGATTCCCTCCAGCCGACTGATTCAGAGGCTGGTAGAGGGATCTAGCAGATCCGAGCCCTGTTGCACACGGCGCAGTAGCAGAATTCGGCGGTCTCCCAGTCGCACAACAGGATCCATAATAGTTCTGTTCATGCGAATACGCATCGGTCGGTTCACAACCCTGGTTCCCATCAGCGGCACAGGGGAGGCAGCCGTTCCATGAATCACGAAGATCGCCGCCGTTCACGCACCCCTCCGCGGGGTGGGACTATGGGTCCCGACATCATGACGATCGGCGTTCAGTCGGCGACACTTACGACCCAGGGCCCGACGCAAGAGGGCATATCGCCCAACGAAGGGTCGACAGGGGTCGAGCCCACCGCGATGGTCATGATATGGACCGTCCAAGTGGAAGCAGGACCATCGTGTGTGGTCCCGAGTGTTTTAGTCGAGCCATCCGCTCGGCTGACATCCCGCCCAACTTCCGATTGGCGACGGGAATCAGCAAGTTTACACGAGAGTCCAAGCCGGAAACATGGCTAGATGACTACCGAGTGGCGGTCCAGATCGGAGGAGGAGACGACCATGTCGCCATGAAGCACCTCCCTCTGATGCTCGACGGCTCGGCGCGAGCGTGGCTGAATCAGTTGGCCCCCTCAAGTATCTACAGTTGGGCAGATCTGGCCCGAGTGTTCATCAAGACCTTCGAAGGGACGTGCAAGCGCCCTGCAGGCCTCGTGGAGCTCCAGCATTGCGTCCAGAAGCAGAATGAGCCCCTGCGTTACTTCATTCAGCGTTGGACAACTCTCTACCACATGGTGGAGAACGTCACCGAGCATCAAGCAGACTGCGCCTTCAAGGCAGACGTGCGGTATAGGGATCTGTACCTAAAGTTCGGCCGAACAGGTGACATCTCCATGAGCAAGATGATGGAGATAGCAGCTCGCTACACAAATGGCGAAGAAGAGGACCGCATCCGAAGCGGCAAGCACAAGACAGTCGGCGACGGAGATGGAAGCAACACTCGGAAGCAAAAGCAAAAAGTTCCATCCACTCCACAGGCAGAAGCTGCAGTCGTGACCAATGCCAAGTTCAAGGGAAAAGGGAAGGCGCAGTTTACCCCCAAGAAGAAGCAGTTCAATAATCCCATCCTGGACCAGCCATGCCCGGTTCATACAAAGATGGACGAAGAGGGCAACCCCATATATCCAAAGCACACCACTCGACAGTGTCGCCTCCTGATCTAGGGGTTCGGCGAAGGGCAACCGAGTGAGAAGGTCAATGAACAAGATGAGGAGGATAAGGAGGATCCGTTCCCCCAAGTCCATGCGACACTCATGATTTTTGCTGATGTCGAGAGCAAGAGTCGACTGAAGCTGGTGAACAGGGAGGTGAACATGGCCACCCCTGCCAGCCCCAAGTTCCTCAAATGGTCTCAGACTGCGATCACCTTTGACCAGTCGGATCATCCAGCACATGTACCCACCCCAGGAAGACAAGCTTTGGTCGTCGACCCGATGGTAGAAGGAGTCCGACTGCGCAAAGTCCTCATGGACGGCGGTAGCGGTTTGAACATCATGTATGCCGACACTCTCAAGGGGATGGGCATTCCGATGTCCAAACTCAGCGAGAGCAGCATGCAGTTCCATGGAGTCGTCCCTGGACGGAAGGCCAAGTCACTCGGCCAGATCGCGTTGGACGTCGTTTTCGGCTCCGACAAGAACTTTCGCAAGGAAAAGCTCACGTTTGAGGTGGTGGATTTCCAGAGTGCTTACCACGCAATTCTGGGCCGCCCAGCGTATGTGAGTTTCATGGCCCGTCCATGTTATGTATACTTGAAGCTGAAGATGCCAGGCCCGAAAGGCGTGATCACCATCACGGGCAATCGACAGCGAGCCGAAGAGTGCCTGCAGCAGGGATCAAGAATCGCCAACCAGCAGATGGCCGTCCTCGAGCTCGACGAGTACAAGAAAACAGTCGACCCCACTGACCTGATGCGCTCAAAGAAGCCAGCTTCTGAATCCGCATTCCAGTCGGCGGGAGAGACGAAGAAGGTCAGCATTCACCCGACGGACGATACTGCTGCCCCGACGAACATCTCCACCACCCTCGATCCTAAATAGGAAGCCGAGCTCACCCAATTCCTCCGTGAGAACTGGGACATCTTCCCATGGAAACCCTCTGACATGCCAGGTGTACCCAGGGAGTTGGCTGAGCACCGACTGCATGTGGACTCCGTCGCTCGGCCCGTCCGAGAGCGCTTGCGCCGGTCTGCCGCGCACAAGAGGAAAGCAATCGGGGAGGAGGTGGCCAAGCTGCTGGCAGCCAACTTCATTTGCGAGGTTCACCACTCCGAGTGGCTCGCCAATGTTGTCATGGTGCCTAAGAAGGACAAGTCGCTCCGAATGTGCATCGACTTCAAGCATCTCAATAAGGTCTGCCCGAAGGACCATTTTCCGCTCCCCCGCATAGATCAAATTGTCGATTCGACTGCGGGGTGCGAGGGTTTGTCATTTCTTGATGCCTACTCGGGCTATCATCAGATCCGTCTATATGGCCCCGATGAATTAAAGACAGCCTTTATCACCCCATTCGGGTGCTTCTGCTACATCACTATGCCATTTGGTTTGAAGAATGCAGGAGCTACCTTTATGCGCATGATCCAAAAATGCCTTCTCGACCAGATCGGTCGGAATGTGGAGGCATACATGGATGATATCGTAGTCAAGTCACGCAAAGGTTCCGACCTGCTGACTGACTTGGCAGAAACATTCACCAACCTTCGTAGGTACGATATCAAGCTCAACCCCGCCAAATGTTCATTCGGCTTTCCCAGCGGAAAGTTACTCGGCTTCTTCGTTTCCGAACAAGAGATCGATGTCAACCCCGAAAATATCGGGACCATCGTTCGAATGGAGAGGCCGGTCAGAATACACGATGTTCAACGGCTCACAGGTTGCCTAGCGGCTTTGAGCAGGTTCATCAGTCGACTCGGCGAGAAAGCACTTCCTCTGTACCGACTCATGAAGAAATCAGATACTTTCGAGTGGACAGACGAAGCCGAAGTCGCATTCGACAACCTCAAAGTCCTACTTTCCACCCAGCCGGTTCTTACTGCTCCGCTCACTAAAGAGCCCCTTCTTCTGTATATCGCGGCTACAAATCAAGTCGTCAGTACTGTTCTTACAGTCGATCGAGAAGAAGAAGGAAAAGCATACAAAGTTCAGCGGCCAGTGTACTACGTCTCCGAGGTCCTGACTCCTTCAAAGCAGAGGTATCCCCACTATCAAAAACTTATCTACGGGATTTACATGACTGCGAAGAAGGTGGCTCATTATTTCCAAGACCATTCGGTGTCTGTCGTTTCTGATGCTCCGTTGTCGGAAATTCTCCACAATCAGGACGCGTCAGGCCGAGTGGCGAAGTGGGCAATGGAGATGTTGTACTGTGATATCAAGTTCGAGGCCAAGAAAGCTATTAAGTGTCAAGCTCTGGCTGACTTCATAGCAGAATGGGTAGAACAACAGCAACCGACCCACATCTACTCGGCCCATTGGACAATGTTCTTTGATGGGTCCAAGATGTTGAATGGCTCCGGCGCTGGCGTTGTGATCATATCGCCAAAGGGCGACAAACTCAAGTACGTGCTGCAGATACACTTCGATTCCTCCAACAACGAGGTAGAGTATGAAGCTCTCCTCTACGGATTGCGCATGGCCATCTCACTCGGCGTCCGTCACCTGATGGTCTACGGCGATTCAGATTTGGTGGTCAATCAAGTGATGAAAGAGTGGGATGTCAGGAACCCCACCATGACCACATATTGCAATGGAGTGAGGAAGCTCGAGAAAAAGTTTGAAGATCTGGAACTCCACCATGTTCCGCGACTAAAAAACCAAGCAGCTGATGAATTGGCGAACTCGGATCCACTCGGAGACCAGTCCCGAGTGACGTCTGCCTCGAGTACCTTCACCTCCCTTCAGTCAAAGAAGATCCTTTTACAGAAGAACCAGTACAACCAAAGAGTTCAACAGATCCGACTGAAGTCGATGTACCTGTTGTGGTTGATCTGGTCATGGAGATTCTTACTATCATCCCTGATTGCACTGTGCCGATCATTGCATATATCCTGAGACAGGAACTACCAGAAGACGAAGTCCAGGCCAGGCAGATAGTCCGGAGGTCGAAGTCATTCACTGTCATTGATGGCCAATTGTACAGGGAGAGAGATTCAGGTGTTCTCCAATGATGCATCTCCCTAGAGGAGGGGCAGCTGATCCTGGAAGATATTCACTCGGGGACCTGCGGTCATCACGCCACTTCGAGAGCAATCGTCGCCAAGGCATTCAGGGCTGGTTTTTACTGGCTGCAGGCAAACGAGATGGCTAAAGATATGGTCGACCGATGTGAGGGCTGTCAGTTCTACTCCAACAAGTCCCACAAGCCGACATCTGCGTTGAAGACAATCCCTCTTGTGTGGCCGTTTGCAGTTTGGGGATTAGATACAGTCGGACCATTCAAGACAGGCCAAGGGGGATACACACATATGTTGGTGGCAATCGACAAGTTCACGAAATGGATCGAAGCCAAGCCCATCAAGAAACTCGACGCCTCAGCAGCCGTCAAGTTTATCAGGGACATCATCTCCAGATTCGGTGTACCTCACAGCATAATCACGGACAACGGGACAAACTTTGACTCGGACAGATTCAAAGGTTTCTGTGCAAGCCAAGGTATCCGAGTGGATTTTGCTTCCGTAGCACATCCTCAATCCAATGGACAAGCAGAGCGGGCGAATGGGCTTATTCTTCAAGGTTTGAAACCCCGACTCCTGCGAGAGGTGGGACATGCCGCTGGCGCATGGGTCACCGAGTTACCTTCAGTACTTTGGGGTCTCCGCACAACCCCGAACAGATCTACAGGGCGATCACCGTTCTTCCTCGTTTATGGAGCAGAAACGGTCCTTCCGAGTGACTTGCTTCACAATGCGCCACGAGTCGAACTCTTCTCCGAAGCTGAAGCAGAACAAGCAAGGCAAGATGGAGTGGACCTTCTGGAGGAAGAGCGCGAGATGGCACTGACTCGCTCAACCATTTATCAACAAGATCTGCGGCGTTTTCATGCATGCCACGTAAGGAGTCGCGCGTTCCAAGCAGGCGACTCGGTGCTCCGAGTGGATCAGCAAAGACCTCACAAGTTGGCTCCGGCCTGGGAAGGACCTTTCATCATCTCCAAGGTGCTGAACAACGGAGCATACAGACTCTACAACATCGAGAGGGAGACAGACGAGCCGCGTGAATGGAACGGAGACCTCCTGAAGCGCTTCTACACGTGATCGTCGACTGAAGCACTGTAAAGAACAAGTATTGATGAAATAATATAAAGCAGATTCAGTTTTTGCAGATTCAGAATTCTTCCGCTCTCGCACACTCCGGACACACAAAAAAAACTTAGTTGCGATCCTGAATCGCCTAAGTTCTAACTTCCTCCGAGTGTGCACTAAACGTCGCACTCGGGGACTTAGCTGTGATCAAGAATCACCTAAGTAATACATTTCTCCGAGTGTGCACTAAACGTCGCACTCGGGGACTTAGCTGTGATCAAGAATCACCAAAATAATAACTTTCTCCGAGTGTGCACTAAACGTTGCACTCGGAGACTTAGCTCTGATCAAGAATCACCTAAGTAATAAATTTCTCCGAGTACGCACTAAACATCGCACTCGGGAACTTAGCTGTGATCAAGAATCACCTAAGTAATAACTTTCTCTGAGTGTGCACTAAACGTCGCACTCGGAGACTTAGCTGTAATCAAGAATCACCTAAGTAATAAATTTCTCCGAGTACGCACTAAACGTCGCACTCGGGAACTTAGCTGTGATCAAGAATCACCTAAGTAATACATTTCTCCGAGTGTGCACTAAACGACGCACTCGGGGACTTAGCTGTGATCAAGAATCACCTAAGTAATAAATTTCTGCGAGTGTGCACCAAACGTCGCACTCGGAGACTTAGCTTTGATCAAGAATCACCTAAGTAATAAATATCTCCGAGTATGCACTAAACGTCGCACTCGGGGACTTAGCTGTGATCAAGAATCACCTAAGTAATACATTTCTCCGAGTGTGCACTAAACATCGCACTCGGGGACTTAGCTGTGATCCAGAATCACCTAAGTAATAACTTTCTCCGAGTGTGCACTAAACGACGCACTCAGGGACTTAGCTGTGATCAAGAATCACCTAAGTAATACCTTTCTCCGAGTGTGCACCAAACGTTGCACTCGGAGACTTAGCTGTGATCAAGAATCACCTAAGTAATAAATTTCTCCGAGTATGCACTAAACGTCGCACTCGGAGACTTAGCTGTGATCAGGAATCACCTAAGTAATAAATTTCTCCGAATGTGCACTAAACGTCACACTCGGGGACTTAGCTGTGATCAAGAATCACCTAAGTAATAACTTTCTCCGAATGTGCACTAAACGTCACACTCGGGGACTTAGCTGTGATCAAGAATCACCTAAATAATAACCTTCTACGAGTGTGCACTAAACGTCGCACTCGGAGACTTAGCTATGATTGAGAATCACCTAAGTATTAACTTCCTCCGATTGTGCACTAAATGTCGCACTCGGAGCCTTAGCTGCGATCAAGAATCGCCTAACTAGTAACTTTCTTCGACTGCGCACTTCACGCCACACTCGGGGATTTAGATGCGATCAAGAATTGCCTAAGTACCAACTTCCTCCGAGCGTACACTCGAAGATTTAGCTGCGATCAAGAATCGCCTAAATACATGACTAACACTTACATGCTACGCATGTTTGCCTTTAGCTTCACCCAGAAACGCCAAACAGAAAAACTCGAGACAACATTGCAACACAAGAGCAAACGCTTTGATTCAGATTCAAAAGCTCTAGCAAAGATAGTTCACTCGGTGCGGATCAAGCTTACCCGCACCGATCTGAGAATGTGATGGCCAACAGTAGTGGCCAAAGTTCCTTACAGATCAACACTTGGCATACCGAGGATAAAAGTGTTCTTACGCATCATCTGGATTAACGCTGGGACTGGAGGGCTCTACGAACGTGTCCACATCAATACCGTCGGTGATGCGGGTAGCACTCTCAAGGAAAGTTTCCATGAAGTCTTCGAATCGAAGTTTCTTCGTGTTGGCCACCTTCAATGTGTTCAGCTTCACCTCGCGCACCTCCTTGCAATGGACTCGGACCAGGGACAGAGCAACATCTGCACCACAACGAGCTGCAGATTTCTTCCACGACGGCACTCGGATCGGAATATCCTCCAGTCGAGCCATCAGGTTCTCCATCTCCTGCCGCGACTCATCTTCTGGCCAAAGCTCCTTGTCGATTCGGCCGACGACTTCTCTCAGTCGACCGATGAAAGGGCCAACTTTGCCCACGCGGATGTGCGCCCGGAGCAGATCCCGATTGGCGTCCTCGCCGAGTGGCACGTTAACGCGAATCGACCGCTCCACGTCAGCTGCTTCAACTTCAGCATCAATGCAAAAATCTGCAACAAAAGGCCAAGCAAACAATAAGCACCAAGTGTGACGCACATAGGACAAGCACTCGGCAAAAAACAGGACTTACCAGCCAGACGCGTCATCATCCGCCGAGCCCAGTCGCTGACGTATTTCTCCTGAGCTATGCATCGTTTGTTCAGCACGTCCATCTGCCCCATCAGAGCAGTCCTGTGTTTCCCCATCTTCTCAACTTCCTCACTCAGCACCTTGTTCGCTTCCCGAGCCTGCGCCAATGACTTCTCTCGTCCCGCCAGAGCATCCTTCATGCCAGCCATTGCAAGCAACGCCGCATCAAGCTCACTAGCTAACTGATTCTTCTCCGCCCTAAGAGTCGCATAGGCTATTCCCATTTCACAAGTTTTCTGCCAGCACACACCAAGGGACAATCATAAAATTCAACAATAAAAGTCTAAGTTCTTCAGACCCCTGCCGACGCAAACAGTCGACAGCGGTCTCGGGGACTACACCCAGTGGGTTCACTAAGAGTGACCCCGCTGGCATGCAACTCAAGCAGGCCCGCCCTACTGAGATGCATGTTACCACCTACGCCTACGAGGCCAATACTACCCGACCTGAGTACAAATTACTCTCGGGGACTCTTACAGTAAGTGCACTCCGAGTGCCACAACTGCTCGCAGTCGGTCATATTATTTACAGACCTGACCAAAGCAAAGACAATATGTATAAAGACAACTGCCGGTGCAAGCACTCGGCAGAAGTCTCGGGGACTACACCCACTGGGTTCACTCAGAGTGAACCCATTGCAAACAACAGATGCTATCCAAGAACACCCAGCGGGTTACAAGAGAAAAGTAAATACTTACTAGCCCACTTACTCGGATATCATCCCGCAGCTCCAAGCTCCGCTGGTACTAGGATGCGACGGAGTCGTAGGCCCTCTTGGCTTCTCCAGCCATCAGCTCCGCCTGCACCATGGCTCCCTTGGCCGCTCCCACCTGCTCCTCCAGGAGACGCTGGATGTTGAACTCGACATTCGACGAGCCTGACATCGTCGGAAGTTCCTGAGGCATCCCAAGGTCCGCTCCAGTCGGCTCTTCAACCACCAGCGCCGGTTCAGTCGGCGGCAGCGCCTCAGTCGGCACCACGTCGGCGGCGAGAGCAGCAACAGGCGGAGTAGCCTCAAGAACAGGCTCCGCAGTTTGTTCAGCTCTCCCCTGATCACCCTCGTCCACACAAATAGCCCCTGATAGACCGAACGACACGAGATCTCAGAAAAAGAAAGAGGCAGAACCTATGATAGAATTCGAGACGCGATAATATAAAACACTCGGAGTCACTACAACACACCTGGCTGGGACGAGACGACGTTGTCCATGTCCCTGGGGTCATCCTCCTGGCGCGCCGGAGAGGTGGCAGAAGTAGCGACTCTGTCGAGTGAAATCCATTCGACCAATAAACAGGAGTTCACTCGGATATGAGAAGAAATTAGAAGATCGATGCACTTACGTGGAGGTGACGGGGACATCAACCCTCATCCACGGCAGAGCCTTCCGAGGCTTGGGCCCACTCGGTTTGGCCGCCTTGGAAGACTGACCCACAGGCTCAGCGGCAGCATCCCTGGCCCTCTTGGTGCTCCGAGCATTCGGGACCACTGGGACAGTGGGCGGAGCACTCGAAGATGCCGGAGGGACCGAGGGTACGGCAGGCTCGTGTCGGCGCTTGGTCCGATGCTCTAATTGCGGAGGCGGCGAGACCTGCTCTTCGTCTTCCTCCTCTTCCTCGCTAGTCTCTTCCTCCGATTCCCCGCTGTCGAAGACATACTCAGCGCTCTCCACGCTGCCTTCCTGGCTTCCTTCCTCCTCCTCCTCGGCCGGGTTCCTGTTCGAGACGGGAGAAAACCAGTTGGTCCACTTCTGCATAAAATTCAGTCGGCGACATCAGACGTCACACAGAGATTCAAGCAAATGATAAGATTAAGACAGTTAGGCACACTTGACAAGTGTTACTCACCTGATTCGGAGGAGGATTATCCGCACAGAAAGGCTTCACTCGCCGAGATCCTTTGGGATTCTCGCAGGGGCCTGTGATCTGGAGCACCCACGAGGTCACCTTCTCCTCAGTCACGCCCACAACGTTGGTCCGAGTGGAATCCTCGGGCCCGTATAATACCACATGGCGTGGTCGCGAGCCTGCAAAGGTTGGATACGCCGACCGAGGAAGACCTCCAGCAAGTCTATGCCGGTGACCCCCCTCCTGACGACATCTACGAGTGCCTCAACCAGAGGTTGGATGTCGTTCTTCTCCGCCTTCGTGAGCGCGAGCTGCTTAGGCGGGGCGGGCCGATCTAAGCTAAAGGGAGGTAGCCCTGTCGCAACATTCAGACAGGCGATATCCTGGCAATAGAACCACGTCGACTGCCAGTTCTTGACCGACTCACTTAGCTGGAGGGCAGGATAACTACTCCGACTCTTTTTCTGGAAACCTAAGCCCCCGCAGAGCTGGAGAAGATGTGTCTTATCATTCGACTGGCTGAGTCGTTTGATGGTTTGGGATCTAGCAGAAAATATGTGCTTGAACAGCCCCCAATGGGGAGGACAGCCAATGAAACACTCGCACAGAACTATAAAAGCAGAGAGATGAGCAATGGCGTTCGGGGAAAGTGGTGAAGTTGTGCCCCGAAGTGATTCATGATGCCCTTGAAGAAAGGATGCGGGGCAAGGAGAAACCTCGATAGACGTGGCTGAGCAGCAAGACGCGCTCCCCCTCCCGGGGTGCCGGCTCGACCTCGTTCTCCGCCGGCAGCCTCCAAGACTTGTGCACAATCACCCCGTGCTCCACCAGCTGCAGCAGATCCCCCTCCGTCACCGTGGAGGGGAGGAAGTCGCCTTGAATCCATCCCGCCGGCAGCGGCCGCTGCCGCCGCTGAGTAGGAGCCGCCGCCTTCCCCTTCTTCTTCCTCGCCTCCATCTTGCTGGTCTGACCCTTGGTCATGGCGCAAACTGCGAACCCGCGGGAGGAAGGAGGAGGAAGGAGTGTAGAGGCGCTGGAGGTGGCGAGAAGGACGGAGCAGGCGAAGGCAAGAGATTCAGCGAGCGTAACGCAGAACCCTCGCCGCCGAGATTTAAGTAAGGTTCCGACTGGGTCGCTGGCAGGTGGCCCCGAAACCTTATCCCCCCGACCCACCGCGGCGATATTAGTGGAGAGGTTGAAGGCGCGAGAATCGAGGCGTCATGCGCTACTCGAGCGCGATGGCGTCATCCCCGCTGAGCACGCGGAAACCGAAATTTGAGGATCTCGGAAAATCCGCCGCTGTCAGTTGACCGGTCGCGTCAGAAGATGCCGCAGAAGCACTCGGCTTCCGACAGTCTGTTTCGCGAGTACTTCCACTCGGATCGTCGATCGGAAAACATAAAATGGACCGAGGCAAGCAACGCCAAAGTTCCGTCCGTGCCAGTCGGATCCAAACCACAAGCATCACTTCGTCATTTCAACCTCAATCCATTCGGGGACTAATGATGGGGTTATAGTCCTACGGTAGGGTCATAAGCCAACCTTATAGGTCCTACCCAAGGACCACCCTTCATACGGGACAAGGCCCTTTGTCAGGTCCGACTGAACTAAGGAATTCCCATCATCCAGTCGGTAACAGACATCCGACCATCCAGTCGAACGAGAGCATTCGGAGCGTATCGATCGGACCGACTGGATTCCACTTTGTACATCGTAACCACCGAGGAGGGAAACGGTCGTACGTTTCCTAACGCTTTTATTAGCATTTAGGCCGTACGTTACCTGTAACATAGGTATTTATTCGCCATTATTCCACCCTTGCGCACCGACCGTTGTGAAGGGCAGCGCACTCTATATAAGCCACCCTTCCCCACTGGTGCAAGGGTTAGCAACTCATTGTATTCGATATTTCCACTCGACAACAAGCTCCCTGAGCACTGAGACGTAGGGCTATTACCTCCACCGCAGACGGGCCTGAACTCATACAACCTCGCCGTAGCTAAGGCTCTGCCCATCCTTTTCGTATCCTACACATCTACTGTCAGGCTTATACCCCACGACAGCAGCCGTTACAAATGCAAAGTTCAAAGGCAAGGGGAAAGCACAGTACACCCCCAAGAAGAGGCAGTCAGGTAATTCCATCCTAGATCAACCGTGTCCAATCCACACGAAGACGGATGAAGAAGGCAATGTCATATTGCCGAAGCATACCACTCGGTAGTGTCCCCTCCTGATCCAAGGATTCGGCGAAGGACAGCCGAGTGAGAAGGACACCGAGCAAGATGATGAGGACAAGGAGGTTCCATTCCCCCAAGTCCATGCAACGTTGATGATTTTTGCTGATGTGGAAAGCAAAAGTCGACTGAAGCTGGTCAACATGGAGGTAAACATGGCAACCCCATCCACTCCAACGTTCCTCAAGTCATCACGGACTGTGATCACCTTTGATCAGTCAGACCACCCAGCACACGTACCCACCCCAGGGAGGTAGGCTCTGGTCGTCGACCCGGTGGTGGAAGGAGTTAGGCTGCGCAAAGTCCTCATGGACGGCGGCAGCGGCTTGAATATCATGTACGCCGACACTCTCAAGGGAATGGGCATTCCGATGTCCAAACTTAGCGAGAGCAGTATGCAGTTCCACGGAGTCATCCCAGGAAGAAAGGCCAAATCACTCGGCCAGATTGCGTTGGATGTCGTCTTCGGCTCTGACAAGAACTTCCGCAAGGAGAAGCTGACATTCGAGGTGGTAGACTTCCAGAGTGCATACCATGCGATTCTGGGCCGTCCGGCATATGCGCGTTTCATGGCCCGTCCATGTTACGTCTATTTGAAGCTGAAGATGCTCGGTCCCAAAGGTGTGATTACTGTCACAGGCAATCGGCAGCGGGCCGAGGAGTGTGTGCAGTAGGGGTCGAGAATTGCCGATCATCAGATGGCTATACTCGAGCTGGATGAGTACAAGAAGACCGCCGACCTTGCTGACCTGATGCGTTCAAAGAAGCCAGCTTCCGAGTCTGCATTCCAGTCGGCGGGAGACACGAAGAAAGTTAGCATCCACCCGACGGACGACGCCGCTGCCCCGACAAACATCTCCACCACCCTTGATCCAAAATAGGAAGCCAAGCTCATCCAATTCCTTCGTGAGAACTGGGACATTTTTGCATGGAAGCCTGCTGACATGCCAGGTGTACCCAGGGAGTTGGCTGAGCACTGACTGCATGTGGATCCTACCGCTCGGCCCGTCCGAGAACGCGTGCGTCGGTCCGCCGCGCACAAGAGGAAAGCAATCGGAGAGGAGGTGGCTAATCTTTTGGCAGCCAACTTCATTCGCGAGGTACACCACTCCGGGTGGCTCGCTAATGTTGTCATGGTGCCCAAGAAGGACAAGTCTCTCCGTATGTGCATCGATTTCAAGCATCTCAATAAGGTCTGTCCGAAAGACAACTTCCCGCTCCCCCGCATTGATCAAATCGTTGATTCGACTGCGGGTTGCGAGCGTTTATCCTTCCTTGATGCCTATTCGGGCTATCATCAGATCCGTCTGTATGGTCCAGATGAATTAAAAACAGCCTTCATCACCCCATTCGGGTGTTTCTGTTACATCACTATGCCATTTGGTTCGAAGAATGCAGGAGCAACTTTTATGCGCATGATCCAAAAATGCCTCCTAGACTAGATAGGTCGAAATGTGGAGGCATATATGGATGATATCGTCGTCAAGTCACGCAAAGGTTCCGACCTGCTGACTGACTTGGCAGAAACATTCGCCAACCTACGTAGGTACGATATCAAGCTCAACCCAGCCAAGTGTTCATTCGGCGTTCCCAGCGGGAAGTTACCCGGTTTCTTCGTTTCTGAACGAGGGATCGATGTCAACCCCTAAATGATCGGGACCATTGTCCGAATGGAGCGGACGATAAGAGTACATGATGTTCAAAGGCTCACAGGTTGCCTAGCGGCTTTGAGCAGGTTTATCGCTCGACTCGGCGAGAAGGCGTTACCTCTATACCGACTCATGAAGAAGTCAGATACCTTCGAGTGGACAGACGAAGCCCAAATCGCATTCGACGACCTCAAAGCCCTACTTTCCACCCAGCCGGTTCTTACTGCCCCGGTCAGTAAAGAACCCCTTCTTCTGTACATCGTGGCTACTAATCAAGTCGTCAGCACCGTTCTGACAGTCGAACGCGAAGAAGAAGGCAAAGCATACAAGGTTCAGCGGCCAGTATATTATGTTTCCGAAGTCCTGACTCCTTCCAAGCAGAGGTATCCCCATTATCAGAAGCTTATTTATGGGATCTACATGACTGCAAATAAGGTGGCTCATTATTTCCAAGACCACTCGGTATCTGTCATATCTGATGCTCCGTTGTCGGAAATTCTCCACATTCGGGACGCATCAGGCCGAGTGGCAAAGTGGGCAATGGAGATGCTATATTGCGACATCAAGTTCGAAGCCAAGAAAGCTATAAAGTCTCAAGCTCTTGCTGACTTCATAGCAGAATGGGTAGAACAACAACAACCGACTCACATCTACTCGGCTCATTGGACCATGTTCTTCGATGGGTCCAAGATGTTGAATGGCTCCGGCGCCGGCGTAGTGCTCATATCCCCAAAAGGCGATAAACTCAAGTATGTGTTGCAGATCCATTTTGATTCTTCCAACAATGAAGCAGAGTACGAAGCTCTCCTTTCCGGGTTGTGCATGGCCATCACACTCGGCGTCCGTCGCCTGATGGTCTATGGCGACTCAGATCTAGTGGTTAATCAAGTAATGAAGGAGTGGGATGTAAGGAACCCCACCATGACTGCATACTGCAACGCAATAAGGAAGCTCGAGAAGAAGTTCGAAGGCCTGGAACTTCACCATGTTCCCCGACTGAAAAACCAAGCAACAGATGAATTGGCAAAACTTGGATCCACTCGGAGACCGGTCCCGAGTGATGTCTGCCTCGAGCACCTACACCTCCCCTCGGTAAAAGAAGATCCTTTTACAGAGGAACCAGTACAACCGAAGAGCTCAACAGATCAGACTGAAGTCGAGGTCCCCGCTGTGGTTGATTTGATCATGGAGATTCTAGCTGTCATTCCCGAATGGACTGTGTGGTTCATTGCGTATATCATGAGGCAAGAGTTACCAGAAGACGAAATCCAGGCTAGGCAGATCGTTCGCAGGTCGAAGTCCTTCACCGTCATTGACGATTAGTTATACAGGGAAAGTGTTTCAGGTGTCCTTCAGTGGTGCATCTCTCCTGAGGAGGGGCAGTTAATCTTGGAAGAAATTCACTCGGGAACCTGCGGTCATTATGCCTCCTCAAGGGCAATCGTCGCCAAAGCATTCAGAGCTGGTTTCTTCTGCTTGCAGGCGAATGAAATGGCAAAAGATATGGTCGACCGTTGCGAAGGTTGTCAGTTCTATTCAAACAAATCCCACAAGCCAACGTCTGCGCTGAAGACAATTCCTCTAGCTTGGCTATTCGTCGCGTGGGGATTGGATACAGTCGGACCATTCAGAACAGGCCAAGGAGGATTCACTCATCTGCTGGTAGCAGTCGACAAGTTTACCAAGTGGATTGAAGCCAGGCCTATCAAGAAGCTTGATGCCCTTACGGCCATCAAATTTATTAGAGACATCATCGCCAGATACGGGGTTCCGCACAGCATTATCACCGACAATGGCACAAACTTTGACTCGGACAGGTTCAAAGGTTTTTGCGCAGGCCAAGCTATCCGAGTGGATTTTGCATCCGTCGCGCACCCCCAAACAAATGGAAAAGCGGAGCAGGCGAATGGACTCATTCTTCAAGGGTTGAAGCCTCGACTCCTGCGAGAAGTTCGACATGCCGCCGGCGCATGGGTCACCGAGCTGCCTTCGGTGCTGTGGGGCCTCCACACAACTCCGAACAGATCGACAGGGCGATCCCCGTTTTTCCTCGTTTATGGAGCAGAGGCAGTCCTTCCGAGTGATTTGCTTCACAACTCTCCACGACTCGAACTCTTCTCCGAAGCTGAAGCAGAGCAAGCCAGGCAAGATGGAGTGGACCTTTTAGAAGAGGAGCGCGAGATGGCGCTGATCCGTTCAACAAATTATCAACAAGACCTGCGGCGATTTCATGCGCGGCAAGCCAGGAGCCGCACGTTCCAAGCAGGCGACCTAGTGCTCCGAGTGGATCAACACAGACCACACAAGTTGGCTCCCGCCTGGGAAGGACCGTTCATCGTTTCTAAGGTGCTGAACAATGGAGCATATCGACTCTACAACCTCGACAGGGAAATGGACGAGCCGCGAGCATAGAATGGAGATCTACTGAAGCGCTTCTACACATAACCGCCGACAGAGACAATGTAAAGAACAAGTATCATCGAAGTAATACAAAGCAGATTGATTTCTTGCCGATTCAAAATTCTTCCGCGTTTGCAGACTCCGGTCTAGAAAACTAACTCCGAGTGTGCGCTAAAAGTCACGCTCGGGGACTTAGCCGCGACCCAGAGTCGCCTAAGTAACAACTCGCTCCGAGTGTAAACGAAAAATCACACTCGGAGACTTAGCTGCGATCCAGAGTCGCCTAAGTACAAACTCGCTCCGAGTGTGCACGAAAAGTCACACTCGGAGACTTAGCTGCGATCCAGAGTCGCTTAAGTACAAACTCGCTCCGACTGTGCACGAAAAGTCACACTCGGAGAGTTAGCTGCGACCCAGAGTCGCCTAAGTACAAACTCGCTCCGGGTGTGCACTAAAAGTCACACTCGGAGACTTAGCTGCGACACAGAGTCGCCTAAGTACAAGCTCGCTCCAAGTGTGCACGAAAGGTCACACTCGGAGACTTAGCTGCGACCCAGAGTCGCCTAAGTACAAAATCGCTCCGAGTGTGCACTAAAAGTCACACTCGGAGACTTAGCTGCGACCCAGAGTCACCTAAGTACAAACTCGCTCCGAGTGTGCACTAAAAGTCACACTCAGAGACTTAGTTGTGACCCAGAGTCGCCTAAGTACAAACTAGCTCCGAGTGTGCACTAAAAGTCATACTCGGATACTTAGCTGCTACCCAGAATCGCCTAAGTAAACAACTCACTCCGAGTGTGCACGAAAAGTCACACTCGGGGACTTAGCTGCGACTCAGAGTCGCCTAAGTAAAAAGCTTCCTCCGAGTGTATACTCAAGATACACTCGGAGGCTTAGCAGACCCTCATTGAGGCTCATGTGGATGTGAAGACAACTGACAACTACATGAGTAACAACTCGCTCCGAGTGTGCACGAAAAGTCACACTTGGGGACTTAGCTGCGACCCAGAGTCGCCTAAGTAAACAACTCGCTCCGAGTGCGCACTAACAGTCACACTCGGGGACTTAGCTGCGACCCAAAGTCGCCTAAGTAAAAACTCGCTCCGAGTGTACACCAAAAGTCACACTCAGGGACTTAGCCGCGACCCAGAGTCGCCTAAGTAAAAACTTGCTCCGAGTGTGCACCAAAAGTCCCACTCGGAGACTTAGTTGCGAACCAGAAGTCGCCTAAGTAAAAAGCTTTCTCCGAGTGTACACTCGAGATACACTCGGAGGCTTAGCAGACCCTCATTGAGGCTCATGTGGATGTGAAGAGAACTGACAACTACATGCTCCGCATGTTTGCCATTGGCTTCACCAAGAGAAGCCCGAACAAAAACCACGAGCCAAAATTGTGTAAAAAAAAAACTCAGCGAAAGAAGAGCAAAAGATCCGATTCGAATTCAAGTTGGATCTACGATCAGTCGGCTCGGTGTGAATCAAGTTTATCCACACCGAACCACGAATGTACCGGCCAACAGCAGTGGCCAAAGTTTAATACAGATTCCACTCGGCATACCGAGGTAAATGTGCATTCAACATAAAGTTTATCAAGCGTCGCCGGGACTGGCAGGCTCCACAAAGGTATCGAGGTCGATTCCGTCTGCAATCCGAGTGGCTGTGTCGAGGAAGGTCTCCATGAAATCTTCAAATCGAAGCTTCTTGGTGTTGGCGACCTGCAATGTCTTCAGCTTGTCTTCACGAGCTTCGTTGCAGTGCACTCGGACCAGAGACAGCGCCACGTACGCACCACACCGAGCGGCAGACTTCTTCCATGCCTGCACTCTGCTTGGAACGTCCTCCAGTCGAGTCATCAACCCCTCTATCTCGTTCCGGGAGTCATCTTCAGGCCACAGCTCCTTGTCGATTCGTCCGACAACTCTTCTCAGGCGACCAATGAAAGGGCCCACTCTGTTAAGGCGAGAATGCGCTCGGAGCATGTCCCGGTTAGCTTCATCGCCGAGTGGAACGTTCAGAACAAGCGAACGTTCAATTTCGGCTGTTTCAGCCTCAACGTCCCGACAGAAATCTGCAAAGAAAAGACAAGCAGAAAATAAGCGCGGAGTGAACTCCAAAGTCAAAAAGCACTCGGCAAGAACTTACCACCAAGCAGTGCGACCATCTTCTTCGCCCAGTCGCCGACGTAGTTCTCCTGCGCTCTGCACCGAGTGTTCATCACCTTCAGCTAGCCCATCCATTCGGATCTCTCCCTCTTCATTTTTTCCACCTCGGCTAGCAGTGCCTTGTTAGCCTCCCGAGACTCCTCCAAAGATTTCTCTCGGTCAGCAAGAGGCTTCTTCACGCCAGCCAGGTCATTCACAGCCACCTCCAAGTCCGCAGCAAGTTGAGTCTTCACAGCCTTCAGAGCATTGTACGCCGATCCCATTTCACAAGTCTTCTATCAAAGAGACACAAAGGGAGGATCAGACACATTCAACAAAGAAAATAATCAAAACTCAAGATTCTTCAGACCCCGGCCGATGCAAGCAATAGACAGCGGTCTCGGGGACTACACCTAGTGGGTTCACTAAGAGTGACCCCACTGGTATGAAGCTCGAACAGGTCGGTCCTATTGAGCTCCATAGCAAACCAACAACACTATGAGATTACTATCTCTCGACCAGAGTAACACTACTCTCGGGGACTACACCTAGTGGGTGCACTCGGCATGCCCCCACTAGTACCATTCGGGCAGATCAGCTCTGATCTTTTCAGATTATGGAAAATACATATAAAGACAACTGCCGGCGCAAGCACTCGACAGAAGTCTCGGGGACTACACCCACTGGGTTCACTCGGAGTGAACCCACTGCAAAATCATCCTACTTTATCCGAGTATATCGCTGAAACCCCCAGTGGGTACCAAGAGGAATGTAAACACTTACTAGCGCACTTACTCGGATATCGTCCTGAAGCTCCAAGCTCTTCTTGTACAGGGATGCGATGGAGTCATACGCTCCCTTGACGTCGCCCACCATCAGCTCCACCTGCACCATGGCGTCCTTGGCGGCTCCTACCTGGTCTTCCGGGAGGCGTCGGGCGTCATATTGAACAGCCGATGGACCCGGCGTGGCAGAAGACTCCCTGGGCATCCGGAGCTCTTCTCCAGTCGGTTCCGCCGTGAGGGCCACCATCTCAGTCGGCGACACGTTCATGGCGGGATTGGCAGCAGGTTGGGTAATCCCAGGGACAGGCGCCAAAGCTGGCTCCGACCTCCTTTGGTCGTCGTCGTCCAGATGGATCACCTCCGAAGGAAGCCCGACTGAACAAAATAAAATTACAGAAAAAGGTCAAGGTCAAAGACAACAATCGTGAAACAGTAATACAGCTCTCGGAATCGTGACAACGTACCTTGCTGGGACCTGGCGGCGTTATCAGTCTCCATGGGATCATCGTCCTAGCGCGGCAGAGAGGTGGCGGAGGTAGCAGCTCTGTTGAGTGAAATCCACTCGACGGATAAACATGAGTTCCCAAAAAGAGGAATTCAATCAGATACTGAAGGAAGATGAAAGAATAAAGATACTTACGCTGAGGCGACCGGAACAGCGGTCCTTATCTGGGGCAAGGCTTTCCGAGGTTTAGGCCCACTAGGTTTCGCCACCTTGGACGGCTGGTTCATGGGCTCGGCAGAAGCACCCCTGGTTCTCTTCACACTCCGGGCACTCAGAGCCACGGGAGGAGCTGGCGGAGCACTCGGGGCCGCGGGAGGAGCCGGCGGAGCAGCGGGGTCATGATGGCGCTTGGTTCGGAGCTCTGGTGGTGAGGGTGACGAGCTCTGCTCTCCACTCTCCTCCTCCTCCTCTTCCGTCTCCTCCTCCATCTCCCCACTGTCAGAGACGTACTCGGCGCTATCCGCGCTGCCCTCCATGCTGCCCTCCTCTTCCTCGACTGGATTCCCGTTTGAGACTGCGGAATGACTGTTTGTCCACTCCTGCACAAAACAGAATCGGCAACATCAGTCAGCGAGACAAGAAAAGCAATAAAGCTGAGAAGGTTAAAAGCACTCGACAACATGAACTCACCTCATTCAGAGGAGGATTTTCGGCGCAGAAGGGCTTCACCCGTCGGGCTCCCACGGGGTTATCACACGTGCCTGTGATGCTGCGGACCCACACACTCACAGTCTCCCCGCTCACGTCCTGTGGATGAGACCGAGTGGAATCCGAGGGCCCCGTGTAATGCCACATAGCGTGGTCTCGGGCCTGCAGCGGCTGGATGCGCCGACCCAGAAAAGTCTCCAGCAGGTCCATGCCGGTGACTCCCCTTAGGACAACGGCTACCAGCGCGTCAACCAAAGGCTGGATCTAGGTTCTTTCTCCCATACAGAGCGCAAGCTTCCTGGGAGGGCCCGGACAGTCTGAACTGAAAGGTGGCAACCCACTCGAAACATTCGGGCAAGCAATGTCCTGGCAATAGAACCAGGACGAGTTCCTAACTGACTCGGACAGCTAGAGGGAGGGATAGCTACTCTTTGTTTTCTTCTGGAAGCCTAAACCCCGCAGAGCTGGAGGATGTGTGTCTTATCATCCGACTGGCTAAGCTTCTTAACAGTTTGGGCTCTAGCGGAGAAGACATATTTAAAGAGCCCCCAGTGGGGAGGAAATCCTATGAATCACTCGTAGAGGGTGACGAACGTGGCAAGATGAGCTATTGCATTCGGAGGAAAGTGATGGAGCTGCGCCCTGAAGTAATTCATGATACCTCGGAAGAAAGGATGGGGAGGCAAGGAGAAACCTCAGCCCACATGGCTGAGCAGCAGAACGCGCTCCCCCTCCTTCGGCGCCGGCTCCGTCTCGCCCTCCGGTAGCCTCCAGGACTTGTTGGCGACCATGCCGTGCTCCACCAGCTCCAGCACGGCGTTCTCCGTCCCCGAGGAGGGAGGAAGTCCCCCTGGATCCAGCCCGCCGACAACGCCCGATGCCGCCGCTGAGTGGAGGCCGCCACCTTCTTCTTCTTCTTCTGCGCCTCAAGCTTGCTGGTCTGGCCCTTCATCATGGCGAGGACGACGGATCCGCAGAGGAGGAGAGGCAGGAGGTGGCTTGGGGTGTGCAGAGAGCTGCGGGAGAAGCGAGATTAATGGGGGGAGGATGTGCAACGCAATAGGAAATCCCACCGGGGAGGCTTTAATAGGCCTCCGACTGGGTCACTTACAGGTGGGCCCAGGATCTTATCCCCCCAACTGGCCGCTGCGAGGTTATTGGAGAAGATACCAGCACAGTAATCGAGGAGGCAAAACCTACTCGATGGCGATATCGTCATCCCCGCTGAGCGCGCGGCAACCGAAATTTGAGGATCCCGGAAAATCCGGCGCTGTCAGTTTGACCAGTCACGTCGAAAGATTCCGCGGAAGCACTCGGTTCTTCATGGTTCGTTTCACATGCATATTCACTCGGATCACTAGCTGAAAAGATAAAATGGATCGAGGCAAACAACGCTAAAGTCACCTCAATACCAGTCGGTTCCAAACTCCACACATCACTTCATCGTTCCAACCCCGATCCATTCGGGGACTAATGATGGGGTTATAGTCCCAGGGTAGGGTCATAGGTCTGCCCTATAGGTCCTACCCAAGGACTACCCTTCATAGAAGACAAGGCCCTTAGACAGTTCCGACTGAACTAAGGACGCCCCCATCATCTAGTCGGCGACGATCCACTCGGAGCATATCTAACGTACCGACTGGAATCCACTCCGTACATCATAACCTCCCAGGAGGGCAACGGTCATACGTTTTCATACACCATTATTACCATTTAAAGCTTACGTTACCTGTAATGTAAGCATTTACTCGCCACTATTCCACCCCTGTCCACCGGGCCATTATGAAGGGCAGCGCACTCTATATAAGCCGCCCTTCACCACTGGTATGGGGGTTAGCACTTGCTGTAATCCTATAATTCACTCGACACAAAGCTCCCAAGAGCACTGAGACGTAGGGCTTTTACCTCCACCGTAGAGGGGCCTGAACTCATACATCCTCGCCGTAGCTAAGGCTCTGCCCATATACTTTCGTACCCCATACTTCTACTGTCAGACTTATACCCACGACAAGCCAAGTGTCCAGAGTACCTGCGCAAACACAAACGAGCTTGCACCCAATGCTATAAAGGGGTTGTGAATCCCTTCAAGATTGATTGGAAAGTGAGATGTGAAGGCGGAAAGTGCAACAAAGTAAAAGTGTAAGGCTGAAAATATGATGTGAAGCAGACCTGGGGGCCATAGTGTTCACTAGAGGCTTCTCTCAAGATAGCAAATATTACGGTGGGTGAAAAAATTACTGCAGATCAATTGATAGAACCGCGCAAAGTCATGACGATATCTAAGGCAATGATCATACATATAGGCATCACGTCCGAGACAAGTAGACCGATACTTTCTGCATCTACTACTATTACTCCACACATCGACCGCTATACAACATGCATCTAGTGTATTGAGTTCATGACGAATAGAGTAACGCCTTAAGCAAGATGACATGATGTAGAGGGATAAACTCAAACCAATGATGTAAACCCCATCTTTTTACCCTTGATGGCAACAACATGCATCTACTACTATTACTCCACACATCGACCGCTATACAACGCCTCGCTACCCCTTCTGTCACTGGGTGAGGTCACCGCACGTTATGAACCCAAAACCAAGCACTTCTCCCATTGCAAATCATAGATCAAGTTGGCCAAACAAAACCCCCAACTCGAAGGGAATTACAAGGATATGAAATCATGCATATAAGAGATCAGAAGAAACTGAAATAAGATTCATAGATAATCTGATTATAAATCCACAATTCATCGAATCTAGTCAAACACACCGCTAAAGAAGATTACATCGGATAGATCTCCATGAAGATCATGGAGAACTTTGTATTGAAGATCCAAGAGAGAGAAGAAGCCATCTAGCTACTAGCTATGGACCTGAAGGCCTATGGTGAACTTCTCACGCATCATCGGAGAGGCAATGGTATTGTTGAAGAAGCCCTCCATATCCGAATCCCTCCTCCGGCAGGGCACCAGAACGTGCCCCAGATGGGATCTTGCGGAGACAGAAGCTTGCGGCGGCGGAAAAGTAATTTCGTGGATCTCTCCCGTGGTTTTGGAATTTTCGGGGATTTATAGGCGGAAGAAGTAGGGCACACGAGCCATAGGGGGCCCACAAGCCTGCTAGGCGCGGCCCCCCTAGCCGCGCGTAGGGGGCTTGTGGCCTCCCCTCATGGCTTCTACCTTGGTTCTCACACCCCCTGCTGTGACGCCCGGTAAATTAAGCTACAGTAACCACACACTAATTCTTCCACGTCGTCAAATTTATCTAAAATAAATTATCGCTTAATAAAAATCAAAGCAATTATCATATTTAAAATAAAGTCAATGGATGGAAGTTTTCGAATGCACAAACCATAAAAGAATAAAATAATAGTAATAAGAAAGTATTTAAATAATAATAATAAATGAAAAATAATATGTAAAAAAGGATTAAAATAAATAAATATATATAAAAAAAAAGAAACCCCATGGCCAACTCGCTCAAGTGGCCGAGCTGGCCACCTTCCAGCGGCCCACTACAACCCCTTGGGGTATAACCCCGAGCGCCAGGGGCAACCCTAATTCCCCCTCCCGCTCCCACTCCCCCTGGCCGCCGCCACCTTCCCCCGCTACCGCACCAGGCCCGCCCCACCTATTGCACTCACCAACCGCCCTACCACCTACCACTCGCCCGGGGCCACCCCCGCACCAGAACCCCCCCGCGAGACCCCTCCCTTCCCACGACAGCATGCCCACCTAACTCCACGAGAACCTCCCTCTCTCTCGGTGTCCCTCCCAGATCCCTCCCCGTCGGCCCCTGCCTCCACACCGAGCCCTCCCCTGCAACTCCTCTCCGTGGGCCCTCCCCCTCGCGCGGCTCTCTCCCTCCACCTCGCCCACACACCATCCCGTCGCCCCTCCTCACTCTCGCAGAGTCCCATTCACTGCCTCGCCCGATCCCCCTCCCCCACCGGCTGGAGCACCCCCCCTCTCCGGATCCGGCCGGCCCCCTCCTCCTCGGCGAGCACCTCCCGGTGGCCGCCCCTCCCCACCGGCGCCTCGGCCAGGGCCCCGCCGGCCACAGCGGCCCCGCCACCGGGCCCCTCCCTGTCGGTCCTCCTTCGGTCTGCCACCGTCGCCCGTGCCGCGTGACGCCACCGCCGCTTAACGGGCGACACCCCTACGTCATCGGTCAACACCTCGACCACCGCGCCGGCTCCTCCGTCGCCCCGTCTTCTTACTGCACCACCGCACCTCCGTCCGTCGTCGACGTGTCGCTCCACCGAGCCCCCCTCGAGCCCACGTTGCGCACCTACAAGGCTCGGTGAGCTACCCCGTTTCCTTCTTTCCCCGCCCCGGTTCCACTCCGGCAACTATCGCCACGTTCCGACGCCGTTAGGTTCCTGTAGGAGGTGGAGTTTTCCTCCTCTCTCTCTGTTGAGAGGCACACACGTCCAGGAGGTTGGAGATGAGAGAGATGTTTGGAAGAAAAAAAATGAATTGTGTATAATGCCTGTATGTATTGTGTATGTATGTATCCCGTATTGATGTATGAAATATTATGTTGTATGCATGTATATAAGGGAAATACTTTATGTATATGTGTGGTTTGTGGCCTATGTCACTTACCGGTGGGGCCAAACCCCCACTCCCACTTACACGGAGGCCTCACACGCTATTCAGAAAAATGAAAATGAAAATATAAAAATAAAAATATGTTTTTAATAAATAAATAAATAGACATATTATTTAATTAATTAGTTAATTAATTAATTAGGTAATTACAATAATTAGAATATGACATGTGGGTCCCCCACTAAATTAATTTGATTAATTACTATTTAATCTTAATTAAAAACTTGTGTCTATGACGCATGGGGCCACTTGTTAGTTGACCAGTCAATTGTTGATGTGAGCATGACATCATGCTGATGTCATAATAGCATTTAATTAAATTTATTAAATCTGTTTTTAATTCCTAATTATTGAATAAAACTTTAAAAATTAATATAAAATAATCCGTAAGTCAGATCAAAATATTTTCAACATGAAAGTTGATCAGCAGAATGAGACGAACCCGGATACACGGTCCATTCGTGTGTCATGCGTCTCTAGCATAGCAAACGTGGAACTTTTCCATCATTTTCCGTCCGACCGGTAGTAGCCCGAGAGCCGGAAAGTATCGTGAATATTCTTCCGACCCGTGTATGACGGATGTTGCTGCGTAAGCTCATGTCTAGCCTGCATCTTGCCATGTCATGCTTTGTGTCGCATTTGTTGCTATTATTTATTGTTTCTTCCCCCTCTTCTTGCCGGTAGACCCCGAGACTGACGCTGCTGCCGGGTACATCTACGACCCTGCCGATCAGTCCTTTGCCGCAGAGCAGCAAGCCAAGCAAACCCCCCTTGATCATTCCTATGTCACCTATGTCTTTCTCCCTACTGCTTGCATTAGTATTTTGCTACTGTTGTAGTTAGGTCCTATATCTAATGCATAACCTATTTTTGATGAACTGCTACTTTCAGTACTGCACTTCTAAAACTGTTTAGTATAGGTGGAGCGGTCATCCCTTCTGACCCCGTAGTCCAGTTGCCCCGCTTGTTTTCAAATCTCGATCCCTGATCGACGAGCCAGACCCGACACAACACATACACCCCCCTTATTTGTATGACGCTACAGAGATACTATCGAGTACCGAGGGTGACACCTCGCTAAGTACTCCTGATGATATCTCTGTAGTATAGCTAGTCGGTCATGGTTATCAAGGGTGATTCCTCTTTCACCATTCCCGACGATGCCTCTGTCGTGCAACCCCTCAAGTGTGGGACCCCCGAGGGTGATTCCTCTAAGACCACATTGATGGATACATCATTCGGAATCCAACGAGGGTGATACCTCGGATTCCCCCCCGATGTTACAACCACACAGTTACTCGACCATGTTACTGGGATCATTGGTGATTAGACGTTAGACGGGTGGATTCCCGTGAGATTGTGTTGATGCCATAATTAAAATGATAATGGATTTGTGTATTTGATCTGGGTTGGTTGCAGACCTTTTTGCACTAATCGTCTCCGTGGGAAGAATTATGGGTACTCGACGTCGCGGTATCAGCCGAAGTTCTTCAGACGTCAGCGATGTAGCGGCGCGCGCCCGAGTGGTCCCGAGATGCATCGCGCTTGTGATTAAGGGGTGCTAGGACTGACGTCGGCCGCCCTCGCATCATGCAGGAGCACGGAGGGGAAGTGGGCCCTTGAACCCTTTGCGCTTAGGATTTAGACCGAGCTAGCCTCTCTGCTGAGCTTGGGTAGGGTTGTGACGTGTCGATAATCCGAGGCCGGGCAGGACCCAGAAAAGTGTGCTGGCCTCTCTGTTGAGCTTAGATGGGGCTGTGACGTGTCGATATTCCGAGGCCGGGCAGGATCCAGAAAAGTGTGTCCGACCAGAGTGTTATCGAGCGCGTCGGGACATGTGGTGCACCCCTGCAGGGATGAAAATTAACCATTCGAATAGTCATGACCACGGTTACATGACGACTTGGAGTTGTGCCCTGATCTTATACAACTACAATTGTTACTTAACTGGAATTAGTTGCCTCGGGATTGCTTCCTCGCAGGGAGTCGAGGGAGGATCTCTAGGCGTGACCTCACTTTAATATTGCTGCAACAATATGACTATTAATGGTGTTACCTGTTCTACTCTCGTCTATTGCTGCAAGACCCTGAAGATGCTAGTCTTCGATAGTACTAGACCTTCTCTCTTTATTCTCGCATTACTGCAATCAAGTCCACATATAACCACCCCCTTCTTTGATACGGATGCATAATTAGAATAGTTCTGATGTAAGACTTGTGAGTACTTTGGATGAGTACTCATCATTGTTTTGCTCCCCCTTTGCCCCCCTGATCCGTTTCTGCGACCAGAAGATGGAGCCCAGGAGATGGAGGACCCCGCCGATGAGGACTGCTACCCCGACGGTGCCTACTACTACGTGGAGACCGCTGATGACCAGGAGTAGTTAGGAGGTTCCTAGGCAAGAGGCCTCGCCTCGTTCGATCGTTGTATATTTTGTGCTATCCTTCTCTAAGGCAGCCCATGTTTTATGTCTGTACTCAGATATTTTTGCTTCCGCTGACTCGTGTGTTTATCGAGCTTTCGTGTTCTAGCCCTCAAGGCCCCTGGCTTGTAATATGAAGCTGATATTGTTTTATTTGTGTCTAGATTTGTGTTGTGATATCTTCCCGTGAGTCCTTGAGTTTGATCGTATGCATTTGCGTGTATGATTAGCGTACGATTAAACCGAGGGTGTCACACCTGCGTATCTTCTGTTCCGGAAAAAATCTTTTTGGAAGTTTTATTCCGTCTGGACTACGTTTAATATTCTCCTCTAAAAAGGGTCAAAAACACGGAAAAAACAGGAACTGGCACTTGGCACTAAGTTAATAAGTTAGTCCCAAAAAAGATATAAAAGGCATACAAAACATCCAAAGATTGACAAGATAATAGCATGGAACCATCAAAAATTATAGATACGTTGGAGACGTATCAAGCATCCCCAAGCTTAACTCCTGCCCGTCCTCGAGTAGGGAAGTGATAAAGAATGAATTTTTGATGTGGAATGCTACCTAGCATATTTGTCCTTTGTAACTTCTTTCATGTGACATGAATGTTCAGATCCGTAAGATTCAAAACAATAGTTTGCTATTGACATGAAAACAATCATACTTCAAGCAAACTAGCAAGGTGAACTTTCGAAATAACAAGGCCAAAGAAAGTTATCCCTACAAAATCATATAGTCTGGCTATGTTGCATCATCCCCACACAACTAATTTAAATCATGCACAACCCCAGTATTGGCCAAGTAATTGTTTTTCCACTCTTACTTTCTCAAACATTTTTCAACTCTCACGCAATACATGAGCGTGAACCATGGATATAGCACTATAGGTGGAATAGAGTGTGGTGGAGGTTGTGAGACAAAAAGGAGGAGATGGTCACATTGACTCGGCGTATCAAAGGACTATGGAGATGCCCATTAATAGATATCAATATGAAAGAGTAGGGATTACCATGCAATGGATGCACTTAGAGCTATAAGTATGTGAAAGCTCAAAAGGAGAACTAGTGGGTGTGCATCCAACTTGCTTGCTCACGAAGACCTAGGGCAATTTTGAGGAATCCCATCATTGGAATATACAAGCCAAGTTATATAATGAAGATTCCCACTAGCATATGGTGGTGACAAAATAAGAGACTCTCAATCATGAAGAACATGGTGCTATTATGAAGCACAAGTGTGTAAAAAGATAGTAGCATTGTCCCTTCTCTCTTTTCCCTCTTTTTTTGTTTGGGCTCTTTGGCCTCTTTCCATATTTTTTGTGGGCAACTTTGGCCTCTTTTTTTACTCACATGGGACAATGCTCTAATCATGATGATCATCACACTTTAATTTACTCAAAGCTCAATGCTAGAACAATGATGACTCTATAGGAAATGCCTCCGGCAGTGTACCGGGATGTGCAACGATCTAGCTTGGCGTATGACGTTGAAACATCTCGCTAGCTATCTTACGATCATCCAATGGCAATATGAGAGTGACGACACAAGTCATGAGACGGAACGGTGGGAGTTGCATGGCAATATATCTTGAAATGGCTATGAAAATGCCATAGTAGGTAGGTATGGTGGCTGTTTTGAGGAAGGCATATGGTGGGTTTGTGCACCGGCGAAAGTTGCGCGACACTAGAGAGGTTAGCAATGGTGGAAGGCGAAAGTGCATCTATACCATGGACTCACATTAGTCATGAAGAAGTCACATACTTATTGTGAAAGTTTTTATTAGTAATCGAAACAAAGTGCTAGACGCATACTCCTAGGGGAAGGGTTGGTAGGTTTTACCATCGCGCGATCCCAGCCGCAACACAAAGGATGACAATCAATAGATCAATTATGCTTCGACTTCCTAACATAGCGGTGCACCATACGTGCATGTTACGGGAATCAGTAATTTCAACACAAGTATTTCTAGATTCACAACACCCTACTAACATAACTCTTAATATCATCAAATCCATGTCTCAAAACTAATTGAGAGGAATCAAACTTCTCTTTCTAATCAATGCACAAGAAGATGGAAGTTTCATTGTATCCTCTTTGGGTGCCTATCACCTTTGGGAATACTTTCATAGCACAAGCCAACTACCAAATTACTCAGAGAGATCACTCTCAAAAAGATGTAAGTGAAGATCGAGAGTTCTTATTTCTCCAAAATATGACACCGCCTTGCTCTAAAAGATCTAAGTGAAGCACAAGTGAGCTAAATTTCCTAACTCAAAAGATATAAGCGAAGCTCAAAGAGTATTCTAGCAAATTCACGATGAGTGCATGTCTCTCTAAAAAGGTGTGCAGCAAGAATGATTGTGACACAACAAAAATAAAAGACTCCTACGATACAAGATGCTCCAACAAAAACACATATCATGTGGTGAATAAAAATATAGCTCCAAGTAATGTTACCGATGGATTGAAGACGAAAGAGGGGATGCCTTCCCAGGGCATCCCCAAGCCTAGGATTTTTGGTGTCCTTGAATTTGGCTTGGGATGCCTTGGGCATCCCCAATCTTGAGCTCTTTCCACTCTTTATCCCTTTGTCCATGAGAACATCACCCAAAACTTGAAAACTTCACAACACAAAACTTAAACAAAAACTCGTGATAACATTAGCACAAGAAAACAAACTACCACCTCTTTAGGTACAGTAGCAAATATATTTCTGTTTATATTGGTGTTAGATTACTGTATTCTCACTTTTCCATGGCTAGTACCCCTCGATACTATCCATAGTTTCATCAAAACAAGCAACCAACACAACAAAAAAACAGAATTTGTCAAAAACAAACCAGTCTGTAGCAATCTGTATACTTCGTATACTTCTGTTATCTCAAAAATTCTGCAAAATTACGATAGTTTGGGAAAATGGCATATAAACCAGCAGCAAAAAGAATCAACTCAAAATCTCTTTCTGGATAAAAAAGAAAAATAATTTCGTGAGCGAAAAGTTTCTGTCTTTTTCTAGCAGGATCAAACAACCATCACCAAACTAGTCATAAAGGTTTTACTTGGCTCAAACACAAAAAGAAACACAAAAGACACAATCATAACAGAATTATGATGGTGTGGATGCAACAAAACAGAAAGCAAAAATCAAAGATAAATTCATTGGGTTGCCTCCCAACAAGCGCTATTGTTTAACGCCTTTAGCTAGGCATAAGGTGACAGAATCACGTATCGTCGTCTTTGGTGCTCAAACCATAAGTAGCCCTCATCATGGATTCATAAGGCAATCTTATTTTCTTTCTAGGAAAATGCTCCATGCCCTTCTTTAAAGGAAATTGAAATCTAACATTCCCTTCCATCATATCGATGATAGCACCAATATTCCTTAGGAAAGGTCTACCAAGAATGATAGGACATGTAGGATTGCAATCAATATCAAGCACAATGAAATCCATGGGTACATAGTTCCTATTTGCAATAATAAAAACATCATCGATCCTTCCCATGGGTTTCTTGACACTAGAATCCGCAAGATGCAAATTAATAGAGCACTCCTTAATCTCATTAAAGCCTAGAACATCACATAAAGACTTTGGAATCGCGGAAACACTAGCACCCAAATCACACAAAGCATTGCGTTCATAGTTTTTTATCTTGATTTTGATAGTAGGTTCCCACTCATCATGAAGCTTTCTAGAAATAGAAACTTCCAACTCAAGTTTCTCCTCAAGCAATTTTATCATAGCATCGACGATATGATCGGTAAAGGCCTTGTTTTGGCTATAAGCGTGTGGAGAGTTTAGCATGGATTGCATCAAGGAAATGCATTCAATCAAAGAGAAACTATCATAATTGGATTCCTTGAAATCCAATGTAGTAGTTTGATTACTACTCAAAGTTTTGATATCCTCTACTCCACTTTCAATGCTATTAGCATCAAGATAGATAGACTCCGAATCATTGGGGCGTTTTTCAACCAAGGTGGATTCATATCCAGCCCCATCATCATTAGGTTTGACACTAGAAAACAAGGGTTCAATGGGAGTCACACCAAGCACTTTAAGATCTTCGTGATTCTCATCACAAATTTCAGGTTTAGTAGCCATTTTATTGACTAAGGTAGCCTGTTTATTAGAAATCTGGCCTATCAACTTTTCAAGAAGAGCAAACTGAGAATTTAGAGCAAGGAATTCTTTGGCCATATCATCAACTTATTTATTCATAAAAGCCAAGAAAGAATTTTGCTCCCTTAGTTCCCTACGGAAGTAACTATTGTAATCAAACTGTGTAGACATGAAGCCTTTAACACTAGTTTTAATTTCTTCCAACCTTGAGTAGTAAGTATCATAATCCTTTGGTCGGGCCATACAGGTCTTAGCAGGCATACAAGCGCACAAGCGAAAAAAAGCAAGCGAGAGAAAAGGGCGAAAGAAAAAGGAAAATATTTTTGTAAATTGTTGTTTTTCAGAAGTGGGGGAGAGGAAAACGAGAGGCAAAAAAGTAAATGCAAGAGATGAGTTTGTGACACTTACTTGGATGAGCTTCACTTAGAATAATCCCCGGTGCCAGAGATTGACATGTTGACGGGAGACTATTCTTGACTTGATCCTCCCCAGCAATGGCGCGAGAAATTCTTCTTGCTACGTCTTGAGCTTGCATTTGTTTTTCCCTTGAAGAGGAAAGGGTGGTGCAGCACAGTAGCAGTAAGTATTTCCTTAGTTTGAGAACCAAGGTATCAATCCAGTAGGAGAATCAAGCCAAGTGTCCAGAGTACCTGCGCAAACACAAACGAGCTTGCACCCAACGCTATAAAGGGGTTGTCAATCCCTTCAACATTGATTGCAAAGTGAGATCTGAAGGCAGAAAGTGCAACGAAGTAAAAGTGTAAGGCCGAAAATATGATGTGAAGTAGACCCGGGGGCCATAGTGTTCACTAGAGGCTTCTCTCAAGATAGCAAATATTACGGTCGGTGAACAAATTACTGTCAATCAATTGATAGAACCGCGGAAAGTCACGATGATATCTAATGGAATGATCATACATATAGTCATCACGTCCGAGACAAGTAGACCGAGACTTTCTGCATCTACTACTATTACTCCACACATCGACCGCTATCCAACATGCATCTAGTGTATTGAGTTCGTGACGAACAGAGTAACGCCTTAAGCAAGATGACATGATGTAGAGGGAGAAAATCAAACCAATGATGTAAACCTCATCTTTTTACCCTTGATGGCAACAACACGATACGTGCCTGGCTACCCCTTCTATCACTGGGTGAGGTCACCGCACGGTATGAACCCAAAACCAAGCACTTCTCCCAATGCAAGAATCGTAGATCGAGTTGGCCAAACAAAACCCACAACTCGAAGATAATTACAAGGATATGAAATCATGCATATAAGAGATCAGAAGAAACTCAAATAAGATTCATAGATAATCTGATCATAAATGCACAATTCATCGGATCTCGACAAACACACCGCAAAAGAAGATTACATCGGATAGATCGCCATGAAGATCATGGAGAACTTTGTATTGAAGATCCAAGAGAGAGAAGAAGCCATCTAGCTACTAGCTATGGACCCGAAGGTCTATGGTGAACTACTCACGCATCATCGGAGAGGCAATGGTGTTGATGAAGAAGCCCTCCGTATCCGAATCCCCCCTTCGGCACGGCACCAGAACGTGCCCCAGATGGGATCTTGCGGAGACAGAAGCTTGCGGCGGCGGAAAAGTATTTTCGTGGATCTCTCCCTTGGTTTTGGATTTTTCGGGGATTTATAGGCGGAAGAATTAGGGCACATGAGCCACAGGGGGCCCACAAGCCTGCTAGGCGCCCCCTGGCCGCGCCTAGGGGGCTTGTGGCCTCCCCTGGTGGCTTCTGCCTTGGTTCTCACGCCCCCTGCGTGTCTTCTGTTCCAGAAAAAATCTTTTTGGAAGTTTTATTCCGTTTGGACTTCATTTAATATTCTCATCTGAAAAGGGTCAAAAACACGGAAAAACAGGAACTGGAAGTTGGCACTGAGTTAATAAGTTAGTCCCAAAAAAGATATAAAAGGCATACAAAACATCCAAAGTTTGACAAGATAATAGCATGGAACCATAAAAAAATATAGATACGTTGGAGACATATCAGCGGCCTGTGAGCGCGACCAGGGGCCAGGCCACGCAGGGTGGTCGCCTGGGCTCCCCCCTGGCTCCCCTCTGGCCCATCTTCAGTGATCCGAAAGCTTCCGTTGCGCTGATTTTTATATATTTTTATCGGGATTTTTGGGGCTATGGAAAATTGGGTTAAAGCCCGTGCAAAAAAGACATCAGCAGATAGAAACTGGTACTGGGTGCACTGAGTTAGTAGGTTAGTGCAATTATGTGTAAAAAGATATAAAAGTGTAGCAAAACATATAACAATGTCACCCAACAAATCATGCAACCAGCAGAAATTATAGATACGTTTCAGACGTATCAACATCCCGAAGCTTAATTCCTCCTTGTCCTCGAGTAGGTTAATGATAACATAAATAATTTCAGTGGTGACATGCTAACACACATATAAGAACTTCAAAGTAAAGCACGTAAGATATGCAATTCAAGTCAAGATAATAAGAAGCAAGAGTCTATATCTAGTATTGAAATTAGCCAATTAAGAACATAAAGGTGCAAGAGCTCTCGCTGTCCATGACTCGAATATCTCCAAGTGGTGTTTGCGTGCAAGAAGTGGGAGATGTGTTTAGAAATAAAATATATTTTTTAATTGAGAACTCAATCCACTAAACCTCACACTTTATCTCCTTCGGAATCTTATTTTGACTCATCCCCAGACCACTAGTCAGGCACAAGTCAAAAGGGTCCTCTCCCTTTCGACTTCGAGCACTCATCCAATGGATGAGCGCAAGCAAGATATGTTGGCACTTAGGATGGCAAAGAGAATAATGATGGGGAAGGAAGAAAAAAAGGTGTGAAAGGCTCGCATCAATGAGGACAACCATTGGCGAGAGAAAGCCAAATGATAGATATGATGTGAGGAGTAGGGATTTCCATGCAACGGATGCACATATGAGCTAAGGTAAGCTCTCCAATGGAACTAGTTGGGGTGAATCCAACTTGCTTGCTCATGAAGACCTAGAGCTCATTTGAGGAGGCTCATCATTGGAATATGCAAGCCAAGTTCTATAGTGTAAGGGTCCCCACATAGTTATGCATGAATGATAATCTCTATGTAGTACAAATATAGCAATGGAATACGAGTGTCGATATTCAAAAGGAATAGTAGTGTTGCGCCCTTCTCTTTTTTTCTTCTTTTTTTCTCTTTTTTGTGGCATCTTTGGATCTTTCTTTTTATATCTCATTTGTCCTCTTTGGGATCTTTTAATTTGTCCTCTTTGGGATCTTTTCCTCACTTAAGGGCAACACTCTATGTTTTACAAGAATAAAAAAAAGATCATCACACTTTATAAGAAGTACTCAACATAAAGACAAGTGAAAACTATCATGATGTATGCAAATGTATGCCTCTGCCAGTGTAGCAGGATATGCAATGAAACTAGTGCGTCATGTAGAAATAATAAGGGCAAGGCCCAACTGGCATGCGGCTCCTCGATCAAGCAAAAGCATGTATGACATGAAGATCAAGTCATGAGATGGTGGATGTTGCATGGTAATGTATCTCAGAAAGGCTATGGAAATGTCTTAATAGGTAGGTATGGTGGCTGTTTTGAGGAAAAATATAATGAGTCTTATGATGACAGAGCGTATCATGCCAAGGGTTTGGATGCACTCGCGAAGTTTGCACCAACTCTCAAGGTGAGAAAGTGCAATGCACGGTACCGAAGAGGCTAGAAAAATATGGATGGTGGAAGTGCCAACAATCGAATACTCGCATTAGTCCAAAGAACTCATACACTTATTAAAGGTAACTCTCTATCTAGTTAGGAAGTGCACAAATAAAAAAATACCCCGAGGAGGAGTGTTTGGGGGTTTGGTTATCCTTGCGCATCCTCGACCCATGGTAACGTGAGGGTACTCTATATATTCCAACCCCTCGAGAGGTTAGCGATCAATCTAGTAGCTAGAGTTCTCAACTAATTTTTAGTTCTTGAAAAATACACGCATTTTCCAAAATACGACCTATCACTAATAGGCTCAAGCTCTTGGCACCAATAGTCCAAATGTTACTCAAATCAATACCTCAAAACTATTCAAGTTACTACTATACTTAAATAGCAACTTCAATTACCTACTCATGCAAGACACACAACTCAATGCAACGAGCCAACTCTCTAAACAAGATAAGCATGATAACTCAAGAGAGTTCCATAAGCAACCTAAATAAAAGATCTTAAAAAGATATAGCATGAAAAATAAGAGCTAAGCATGACAGTAGCTACGAAAAGATAAAGAACACACAAAAAGATAAGCATGAAAACCTATGTTGTGTTCTAGAGTGGAATGGAGCGTGTTTCTCTCCTAAACAAGGTAGGCTAGGTTCCGACTTGTTATGAACATCAGGCAAAACTAAAACAAACTAAAAAATAAAGAGCGGGACACTCCAAGTATAGCACATAACATATGAAGTCATAAAAATATAACATGGAGATGGACGAACTGATGATTGTTGATAGAGAAGGGGATGCACTGGGGCATCCCCAAGCTTGAGCGGTTGGCACTCGTGGATCTTCTTTCATCATCTTCCATCTCATACTTGAAAACTCCCTTCATACGAAACTCATGATAAGCTGATTAGAGTGGTTAGTACCCATGATAAAATAATTCATTACCTACTGGAAATAAAGATTTTCATGAAAAGCTAATGTTTATCATGATTGTCAAAAGGTTTTTGCAAAGGAAAAGCAAGCTTCAAATTTGCAAAACGATGAAAACGCAAAACATGGCAGAATCTCCGAAAAACAGAACAACAAGTAGTAAATAATTTTTCCGGGCTACTTCTGCAACTCAAATAAAAAAAACTTAGAACAAATGTGAGAAAGACAATTATATAGAGCATGCTCTCAAAATAATTCAGATCAAAAACATGATCTGGTGATTTTTGGCGAATATTTTCGTCAGGCAGAAAAAATCTGTTTCTGGACAGCATGTCACAACTTTTGAACTTTCTTGCAATTGGAGGCTAAAACTTGGCACAAAGCTTGAAAATAAAGATACAATGATGTTTCTACATTAGTAACAAGCATCAAGACCACTAAAAATGGAAGTAAAAAAAATTGGGTTGTCTCCCAACAAGCACTTTCTTTTATGCCTTTGAGCTAGGCATGATGCAAAAAAGATCAAGTATTATCAACTCCATAAGAATAACTTGCCCGAATGACGGACTCATAAGTTAACTTAATCTTCTTTCGAGGGAAGTGTTAAATTCCCTTTTTAAGGGGAAATTGGAATTTAATGGTCCCTTCTTTCATGCCAATGATAGCACCAACGGTGCGGAGGAAAGGATGTCCCAAAATAATTGGACATGAGGGATCATACTCAATGTCCATAATAAGAAAATCAACGGGAACATAATTATCATTGACAACAATAAGAACATCATCAATTCTCCCTAAAGGTTTATTTATGGAAGAATCAACAAGACGAACACCAAAAGAACATTGATCATAAGGTTTCAAATCAAGCATATCATACATTCTGTTGGGCATAACGGAGACACTAGCTCCAACATCACATAAAGCAAAGCAAGAGATATTATTCAATTTAATCTTGAACATATGATTTCAACCATCTTCTAGTTTTTTAGGAATAGAAGTCTCTAGCGTGAGCTTCTCTTCCCTAGCTTTGATAAGAGCATTGGCAATATGCTCGGTGAAGGCAATATTGAGTGTACTAGTGTGGGGGTCTTTAGCCATTCTTTGCAAAAAGGTGATTCCTTCGGAAAGACTACAATTGTCAAAATCAATATCATCGCTATTAACTAGAAGTGTAGTGTCATCCTCTATATTTGATTTGCTCTCTATTATAAGAGTTTGGATGTCTTCCCAAGTTTGGGGACGTTTAGGAGCAACTTCAAACCAAAGATCCCGTTTCTTCCCGGGGAGACCATGCCAAGGGCATAATTCTCCATAATGACTAACATAGTCACAAGGTCTATTACTTTTGTAAATACCCTCAGTGGTAATTGGAGCAAGAGAAGAGAAGGTAAAATCATTGTTGTTGTGACTAGTGATGTCACACAACTTGGTGTTCTCAGTGGAACCCATAGTAGCGGCAACAAGCAAGAACAAAGCAACTAACAAGACTAAAAAGCAAAGGTAAAAGATAGCGTGCAACTCCCCTATCTTGAAGACTGGATTCCCCGGCAACAGCGCCAAAAAACTTGCTTGATGACGAGATGATAAATATACATCACACCCTGTTTTTCATCCCAAATTTTCTGTGTTGCAAAAATCAGAGCTTGTTAAAAAAATTTCAAATAATGTTGTGAGTGCAATGTCAACCCTTGTTTGAGTGTATGCTTGATTGTGTGATGACTCAAACCCATGAAAAACTTATTATTTTTCTCTCATCAAAAACCCTTTTTCCTTTACATCAAGATCACCTTCTTCATGTTGGGATACACTACTAGCTCATGAAGCCAAGTGGCACTTCCAACTAAAAGTTGGTGATCTGATCCTAATATCATTTTCATTCATTAAAAACATTATTTGGTGATTTAAAATATTATTTTCCTATTTTATATCTATGTCTATTTCTAAGGCCAGTAATGATATTTCCACAAGGAAAATTACTTTCCTGCTTTATAAAATTCTGAGTAAATTCATGGAAGCTCACAAGGACATATATTTTCCATACATAAGATTTTCAACCCTATTTTATATTAATATTATTTGAGTAAAACCCTGAAAACCATTTCTGTCTGTTTTAGCTTTTTGAGATGTTTCCAAAGGAAAGTATCTTAGTAAATTCCCATAAAATTACAGGAGCCCTCCCAAACCATATTAGGTGCTCACCTAAAATCTCACCTTGATCCAAGGTGGGGAAGTGCACCTAAAGAGCCCAAAACCCTCTCTGTCCAGAGTAGAGTTGGAACAACTCTACATTGCAAAGTTTCTCCAATGGAGCTGAAACTTTGCAGAGGTGTTTAGCACCCCTAATGAGGACTCCACACCAAAAATGAGATTTGTGAGACTCTGTTTGACCACACTTCCTTTGTAAGGGACAGTACTGGTCACTTTGAGACATTTTCAAGTTTGCAAAGCCAAACTTGTTCAATGGAGCTCAGATTTGGTGGAACCCCATGTTTTTACCCCAAGACCGAACCTGTTAAGTTTCATTTACAGTGGTGGTGTGGAAGCACCCCAAGTCACTGTCGAACACCTACTGACAGGAAGGTAAAAACCTTCCTAGCCACTGTTTTACCCAATGTCAAGGCCCCAAACTTGGTGGGTTAGAGCACCAGAGCACACTGAACACCCAGTCAACCAGCCCCTCCCCAACTCCAAGCAAAAGTGACAAGAACTCCAACCTAAGTTGCAGGACAGTCCTAACCAACCTCTCATTACACTCCCCTCGACACGAGGAACGTTTCCCCTAAATCTCCCGAGCAAATCCATACCCCTAGCCCCTAGTTCAGCACGAACCCGAAACCCTTCCGCCACGAGCACCTCGTCGCCGGCGACCCAGACCACCTCCGGTGACGTCCCGACCACGAGCAGGTAGGTGGAGGCACGAGGAACCCGTTCCCGTTCCTAGCTAGGCCTGAGGACAACGGCAGCCTCGCCGGCGTCCAACTCCACCTCTCTGGCCGGAGGTAGGAGAAGGACCCGACAGGTGGAGCCCACCTGTCGGTGTCCTGGGGCAGCCAGCGCGCGCAGCCGCTGACGCTGACCCCAGGGGCCCGCAGGTGAGGTTTGAACCTGGCCCGCAAGCGCCTGGTGGCCAGGCCTGCTGGCTGGGCCGGCTAGATCTGTTTCTCCTGGCCTTTTTCTTTTGTTTTAATCCAGCAAACTAAATGATTTTTTTTAAAAAGATTTAGCCAGTAGAAAAATATAATTCTTCCACCAGTATTTTTCTAACAATGAGTAGTATTTGATTCTGTAATAGTTGACATTTATCAATAAAAGGAACTATTTTGGTATAATAAAATGATATTAAAAAGCACTTGTTTGCTTCTGTTTACTTTTAAATAAATATGATTAGCTAATAAAACAATAGGAAACATTTTTCAAAATCATATCCTGAATTTATTCAAGCCTTGCAACATTTTTAGAAGTACTTTGTGATCTGTTTTAGTGAGAGAGCTAGTATTTATTTATTCCTTTCTCGACGGTAGAGTTACCGAGTGACGAAGGATCCGGAGCGGAAGACCTCGAAGACCCCGGATACCTAGCTGACCAAGGCAAGCATGCCCTTTTGCCATGACTTAAGTAATTAAAATGATGCATGCTAGAATAGCAAGTATTTTCCGTTGCATGCGTTCACGATGCCGGTTCATCGTTGATGTGATTGTACCGAAGGCTTCTTCGAAGCACTTGCATTATAGTAGTGATATTCACATGGCTCCTCGGAGCACAAACATGATGAGCTTGATCCTACCATCTACGAGGATCATGCTACTCTCATGTTGGCTAGTAAAGTAGAATCACTGCATTGAGTTTGACCCTACCCCGTGAGGGTCATGATATTATCATGTTGACAAGTAATGTTAAGGCATATTATCTCAAGTAATAATAGAGCATTTTATCATGAGCATGATGTTGAGTTAAATAAAGAGTATATGAAAACCCCGTCAGGTGCCAGTAATGCCCGAGGGTGATGATGAGTTGGTGATCACTTTTGGTGAAGTGATGCACCGGTGATTTTGGTGTGAGTATGGTTTCGGAAATGGATTAGATTTATGATGTGTCGACCGTCCCAACCTTACCCAGTACGACCACGATACCCCTTTATAGGCGGGGCTTTGTTGATTACTCTGGTCGGTGCTAGCAAAGAGCCACATTACTAGTGGCGGGAGTGATCGGTGTCACTCTCGTGATGGGGTCGTGCCAGGTAGGACGACTATGCCATTATAATGAGTTACAGGCACACCGTTGGTCCCTGCATGGTTGTTACAGTCCAGAGTCGGTGCTCGTAAGACATACAACATGTGGGCTGAGTACCAATCGAGTGGATCTGTTTGTCTAGTATCGTCAGGGGAAAGATGATGATCAGATACTTACCTCGGGTATATGTGATATACCGCGAGTCGTGGATGACACGGAAGTATTCCATTTCTCGTTGGTCCAGAATACTACCTCTGCAGAATGCAAACTATTCGAATAGCCGTGTCCACGGTCAAGGACAGTTGGGTGGTGCTGCTTAAACTACGTCCAGAGTTTCCTCATAAACCAAGTGTGTGTGCGTGGTGTTAAAAAGGTGTTGTTATGATAATCACAATAATATGATCAAGTTCGATGACTTGACATATAGGGTAAACCCGGATGGTTTAGCCCTCATTAATACCTTGAGATTATGACAAGTCCGCTGACTTGGCATATAGGGTGAACCCGGTATGTTCAACCCTTTACAGATATGTCAATATCTGTAACCTGTTATTCACAAGTAGTTCTTTAACTTGTTGCACATACTTGATCATACCACCACATCGCATTCCACTCGAGATAACTGTCACTATTATTCATTACCATATATATGTCATGGGCTGTTTGCGAGTACATTCAAAGTACTCATTGGCTTGCCACTGGTTATGTTATTGACCAGACATCGAAGGACCGGACTTTGGAGATGAGTACGCCGTTGGAGACGGACCTGCGATCTAGGACGCTTCTGAGTCAGAATGCCTGTCGGTGTAGGCTTGATGGCATGGGCACCGCTTAGCCCTTACGAGTTTCCGCTACTCGATGTATCCCTTTTATTTGGCTTTAGGCCTTGCTCTTGAACCCGACCTTCTGGTCGTTTGATGTAATAATTTGGTACTTGGATGTAAGACTCTATTATTCAGTATCTGTGTTCAGTGAACATTGATCCTTGGGGTCACTGGGCACGGCGAACTCGACTTGCTAGTCGTGGGTCCCCACAATATACTTCTCGCTCCTCATTGCTTACCCCAAGTGGAAGGTGGACATGGAGTCAGCAACAAGTTTTCCCTTACACAGAGACTGTAAGGTTAACGAACCAGGAGGACTCCGAGGATCAACAAGTAGGTGTCCCCTGCCCTGGCGCAAGCAGAAGACGTGGACCTACACACACAAATAACTTTGCTCCCAACGAGTACACAGAGGTTGTCAACCTCTCCCGCCTTGTAGTTTGCAAAGGATCAAAACACAAGCAGGAATAGTGATAGTGATTGCAACTGAAAAGTAAATAAAGCAGTAAATGATGGAGGTGTAAGCAATGATGGTGATATGGACCGGAGTCACATGATGTGCACTAGTGATGTCTCTCTCCCAAAAGACGATAAACAGCTATGCTTGGGTAAACAAATTACAGTTGGGCAATTGACAGAATTATGAACGCACTGCAATGCTAATTATGCTACTTGAAAGTTAGAGGCTCGATAGTAGTGGGAAATACACCAAGACAAGTATACCATTTATTCATCAGCATATACTTACTAATCATCCACCTTGAGATATCTGTCCAGAACATCTCGCTGGTATTAAGTTGCGAGCCCCACCCAAAGTGTAAACTCAAAGCACCGAACAACTGCATTAACGAACTATGCGTAAGGTAAACAATCCTAGCAACCGTGGTCACAAGCATGGTTGTTTTCTCCCTGGTGGCAACAACACATCCCCTATTCTCATGTTTCTGTCACTCAGGCTAGACATCAGGGGGCATGAACCCACAATCATGCAAAGTGCTCCGTCTTGGAGTTACAATCTACTACTCGGCCAAAGCAATAAAGAGCAACGGAGAACATGCATGAATCACTAAAGAACATAATATAAAATGATAATCAAATATATAACTCGTAACAATATGAACATAATGTCATAATCCATCAGATCCCAACAAACTGAGCATAGCAATAACATGAAAATTACATAGATGCCTTGATCATGTAGGGCAGCTCACAAGGGCTAATCATGGAAGCACAAGATTGGAGAGCAGACACCACATAGATACTGGTCATGGACTCATGGTCCAAGGAGGACTACACACGGCACGTCCGGGAAGCGTCCATGGCGGTGGAGAAGCTCCCCGAGGTCAATCCTTCCTCCGGCACGGTGCCGAGAAGAGGTCTCCTGGCGCTCCCAATCTCGGAAGCACTGCGGCGGCGAAGCAATGGGAAATTCACGATTCTGGATCTGATGGAAGGGTTTCCTCGCCGAGGAGTAAATATAGGCCAAAGGAGGGCGTCAGAAGAGGTGGGGCTCACCCAAGCGGCCTGTGGGCGTGGCCAGGGGCTAAGCCGCGTAGGGTGGCTGCTTGGGCACCCCTGGCTCCCCTCTAGCCCATCTTCGGTGATCCCGAAGCTTCGGTTGCGCATATTTTTATATATTTTTCTCGGGATTTTTGGGGCTCCGAAAAATTGGGTCAAAGCCCCCGCAAAAAAGACATCAACACACATAAACTGGCACTGGGTGCACTGAGTTAGTAGGTTAGTCCAAATATGTGTAAAAATATATAAAAATGTAGAAAAACATATAACAATGTGACCCAAAAGATCATGGAACAAGCATAAAGTATAGATACGTTTGGGACGTATCAAGCGGCGAGGAACCCCAGCATGCATGGCTGGTGCTACTTCGTCAACAGATCTTCCCAGGCAATGGCGCCACGAACCCTTCTGCTACGGGCTACGCCTATAGGGACTTCCTTGGCAAATATGCAAAGGATTTCCCCGCGGCCTTGGAGCCTTGCGTTGGTGTTCCCTTGAAGAGGAAAGGGTGATGTAGCACAGCAGCGGTAAGTATTTCCCTCAGTTTGAAAAATAAGGTATCGATCCAGTAGGAGGACCGCGTCAAGTCACAAGTACCTGGACAAACACAAAGAGCTTGCACCCAACGCTATGTAGGGGTTGTCAATCCCTTATAGATTGTTTCAAAAGTGAGAACTGAAAGCAAAGAGTAAACAAAACAAAGTAAAAGTAAAAGTGGAGATGATAGTTGTGAATAGACCTAGGAGCCGTAGTGTTCACTAGTGGCTTCTCTCATGAAAGCAAGTAGACGGTGGGTGAACGAATTACTGTCGAGCAATTGATAGAACCGAGCAAAGTCGTGACGTTATCTATGGCAATGATTGTATCTATAGGCATCACGTCCAAAACAAGTAGACCAATACTTTCTGCATCTACTACTATTACTCCACACGTCGACCGCTATCTAGCATGCATCTAGTGTATTAAGTTCAAAAGAACACAGTAACGCCTTAAGCAAGATGACATGATGTAGATGGACAATCTCAAATATATGATTAAAGCCCATCTTGTTAGCTTTGATGGCGACAACATGATGCATGCCTTGCTGCCCCCTTCTGTCACTGGGAAAGGTCACCACACGGTATGAACCCAAAACCAAGCACTTCTCCCATTGCAAGAATCATAGATCTAGTTGGCCAAATAAAACCCAAGACTCGGAGAGACTTACAAGGATATCAAATCATGCATATAATAAATCAGCAAAGACTCAAATATAATTCATAGATAATCTGATCACAAATCCACAATTCATCGGATCTCGAGAAACACACCACCAAAGAGGATTACATCAGATAGATCTCCATGAAGATCATCGAGAACTTTGTATTGAAGATCCAAGAGAGAAGAAGCCATCTAGCTACTAACTACGGACCCGTAGGTCTGAAGTGGACTACTCACGAGTCATTGGAGAGGCGATGCTGTTGATGTACAAGCCCTCCACACTATTGGAATCCAGTTCTTTGCCGTCAGCCAGTTCTTTGCCGTCTGCTGGCTGACGACAAAGAACGTCTTTACCATCAGTTGACAGAACGCACACGACAAAGGACTGACACATGGCAAAAATAGTATTTGCCATGTGTTGACCCTTTGCCGTCTGCCAGCGGACGGCAAAGAGACACAGGGCAGACGGCAAAGAGGACGGGTGGGTCCCATGCTTGCCATGCCCGAAATCTGGGTTCCTTTGCCGTCTTCCGTGGGGCCCTTTGCCGTCGGGGGGCGGATGGCAAAGGGGCCGCCCTATAACGGCCGTTACCCCCCTCGTCCTCACTGTCTCTCTCTCGCCCCGGCCACACGCTCACTGTCTCTCTCTACGGCGACCCCCTTCCCGCAAGAGCCCCTCCCCACGGAGAGCCCCACCCCGCGGCTAGCCCCCCCCCCCCCCGCGGCGAGCCCCTCCCCACGAGAGCCCCTCCCCGCGGCAGCCCACCCCCGCGGCGACCCACCCCCGCGGCGAGCCCCATGCCGCGCGCCCCCTGCCCCCCTGCCGTCGTCCACCGCCGCGCCGCCGCCCCCTGCCGTCGTCCACCGCGGTGAGTTGAGTTCTTCTTCTTTTTCTTTTTAAAAAAGTTAATTACTTTAGTTAGTTTATTAGGTTAGTTTTTTTATTATATATAGGGTAATTTAGTTAGTTTGTTTGGTTAGATTATTAGGCTAATTAGGTTAGTTAGTTAGGTTAAAAGAAAAAAAGAGGAAAAGCAGAAGTAAAAAAATGAAAAAGAAAAAAGGAAAAGAAGAAAATAATTAGAAGAAGAACGAAAAGAAGAAGGAGAAGAAGAAGAAGAAGAAGAAGAGGAGGAGGAGGAGGAGAAAAAAGAAGAAGAAGAAGAAGAAGAAGAAGAAGAAGAAGAGGAGGAGGAGGAGGAGGAGGAGGAGGAGAAAGAAGAAGAAGAAGAAGAAGAAGAAGAAGAAGAAGAAAAAGAATAGGAGGAGAAAAAGAGGAGGGGGAGTAGGAGGAGAAAAAAGAAGAAGAAAAAGAAGAAGAAGAAGAAGAAGAAGAAGAAGAAGAAGAAGAATAAGAAAAGAAGAAGAAGAAGAAAAAGAGGAGAGAGGAGAAGAAGAAAGAAGAGGAAAAGGGGACCCCGGCACCCCGAAACTGACCCTCGACTCTCGACCCCTGACGCCCGACGCCACTCACCCCCGACCATCGACCCCCGACGCCACTGACCCCCGACTCCCGAAGCCACTGACCCCCGACCCCACTAACCCTCGACCCCCGACGCCACTGACCCCCGACCCAGACCCTCGGCCCACGACTCCCGACCCTCGACGCTCCACGCCACCAACCCCCGACCCCGACGCCACTGACACCCGACGTCACGGACCCTGGACCCCCGATGCCACTGACCCCCCACAACCGATGCCACTAACCCCCCGACCCCCGATGCCACCGACACCCAACACCATCGACCCTTGACGACACTGACTCCTGACGCCACTGAGCCCCGACCCCCGACACCTCTTGTGCCTTCTTTTGAACGAGAAGGTGCTTTTTGGCCTTCCAGAGGCCCACGAGGTCATAGTTTTGTAAATTATGAGTTAGGTCACATATTTTCCGATTATGTTAATTATAAAAACATCGTATTTGTGTTGATCGTGTGAATTTCAATGCGCAGTTGTTCGACGACCTCCACGTGCGTTGGACGAGCTCCGCCCTTGCGTTTGTTGGTGAGAACAAATGACTTCTCCTCCTACCCCCTTAATTTGCTCTGTCCCGGTCTTCGTGCCGATGAAACTTGCTAGCTATAGGTTTCTTCAATCATGAGTATGCGTGACCAGTATGCGTCTCCCGTTCGAAAGGGCGGCATCTATAAATATGCATTTCTTTGCATATTTATAACCGCCATCCTTTTGAATTGTCCAACATTATCCATGGACAGCCTGAGTATGTGTAGATTGGGTTTGTTTTCCCGTATGGTGTGCTCCGGATCCGATGCGGAATTTCGTCAGTGCCTCCCCTGTTGTTCTCCGGGTACACATCCTCTCTGCTTATTGCCGAGACGTGTATCAGGAGAACAGCGGGGAGGTGCTGCCGAAATTATGCGTCGCATTTGGAGCACAACATGGGAAAATGAACCCAGTCTACACATACTCGGGTGGGATTAGGACCTATCTTTACCTATTAGCGTGTAGGTTGCATGGACGTAATAAAACTGACAATCTTGATTAGCGTATGAATATAGATGATGAATTATATATTTATTTCTTGTGCCCCCATTGGTAGCTAGGCAACATGAGTGATCGTGCTTGGATGTACACTGGTCACCCTAGTCAGAAAGACATGACCCATGAATGGTTAAGAAAAACCAGGAGGTTTGTGAGAGCCGCATTTGCAAATGGCCAGCAAAAAACATGGTGCCCCTGTCCCAAATGCGACAACTGGAAAAAGAAGACAGAGTTTGAAATGGGTAAACACCTGCAGAAGTGGGGTTTTACGCCTAATTATATGGTGTGGACTTTTCATGGTGAGTCTGACCAACGTGCCAGAGCTGAGGTGATTCGTCATCGCACCGACGAGCATGGTACCGGGATTGAAGACATGGTGCAAGACTTTGATGATGCTCGGGATTCGGACGATGAGATGGAGGAATCTGCAAAGGCCTTCTATGACATGTTGGAGTCTTCAAAACATCCTCTCCACGAGCAGACTGAGCTTTGTTAGCTGGATGCCATCGCGCAAGTAATGGTTGTGAAGGCTCAATTCAACCTAGGCAGAGAATGCTACGATGCGATGACGATGATATTTGGACGCTTTCTACCCAAAGGCCATGTACTGCCTCCAAACCTGTACCAGTCAGAGAAAACCCTCTGTGTACTTAAGATGCCCTATGAGAAGATACATGCCTGTGAGAATGGATGTGCCTTATTTAGGCTTGAGTATGCGGCCTTGAACTATTGCCCCATTTGCAATTCTTCCAGGTATATTGTGGTAGACAACAGCATGGGTGGGAAGGATCAGACCAAAATCCCCATTAGTGTTCTTCGGTATCTGCCAATCGTACCAAGACTTCAACGTCTTTTCATCGTCGAAGAGACGGCCAGACAGATGACATTGGCACAAATTGGGCAAAAGAACCGAACTAGATGCGGATGGGAACAAGATGCTGGTACACACTTCAGATGGTTTTGCGTGGAGGCACTTCGATGCATTACATAAGGATAAATCGGAAGATCCAAGGCAACCTAGAGTTGCCATCATCACAGATGGGTTCAATGTGTATGGTATGACGGCAGCACAATACAGTTGTTGGCCTGTATTTGTCATTCCACTAAATTTGCCACCCAGAGAGATTATGAAAAGAAAGAACATTTTCTTGACGTTGATAATTCCAGGGCCCAACTATCCGGGGAAGAATATGAATGTGTACATGCAGCCGCTTAAGGATGAGTTGCAAGAAGCCTCGGATAATGGGATCAAGACCTACGACGCGGCTACCAAACCAAATTTCAAAATGCATGTGTGGTACATGTACTCGATGCATGATTATCCGGCGTTTGCGCTATTCGCTGGCTGGTGTGTGCATGGAAGGTTCTCGTGCACCACATGCAAGGCAGCTCTTCAGTTTCGTTGGCTGCAGGCTGGTCGCAAGTATTCTTGCTTCGACATGCATAGACTATTCCTGGATCCTGACCATAAGTTCAGAAAAGACAAGAAGAATTTCATCAAAGGCAGAGTTGTCAAAAACACTGCACCAGCTGCGTTGACAGGCCAACAGACCCTTGATCAGTTAAACGCTCTCGAGCCTCATCCTTTGCATCCAGGATACTTCAAAGGGTATAATACGGAACACGCGTGGACTCACAAGTCATGCTTATGGGATCTGCCTTACTTCAAAGACCTCCTTTGCCCACACAACATTGACATGATGCACACTGAAAAGAATATTGCGGAGGCCATTTTTGTACATTGTTCGGCATAGAGGGGAAGTCAAAAGATAATCCTAAGGCTAGAATCGACCTGGAGGCTCTATGTGATAGATCGTTGCAAAACTTGCGACAACAGAAAGGAAAGCAAAGCATAGCGAAGCCAAAGGCATGGTTCAATCTTGAAAGGCCAGCTATGAGGGAAATGCTATTGTGGGTGAAAATGCGGTTGATGTTCCCCGATGGGTATGCTGCGAATCTAAAGAGGGGAGCGAGTCTTGAGAAATTGAAAATATTTGGGCTCAAGAGTCATGATTGGCACATATGGATTGAGCGGGTAATGTCGGTGATGTTGCGTGGCTTTATCCCTGAGGATGAATGGCTAGTACTGGCAGAGCTGAGCTATTTCTTCCATTCTCTTTGTGCGGAAGAACTATCGCCTGGCATGCTAGATGAAATGGAAGAGTTGGCGCCGGAGTTGATCTACAAATTAGAAAAGATCTTTCTACCGGGCTTCTTTAATCCAATGCAACATTTGATTTTGCATCTCCCGACCGAGGCAAGAATGGGGGAGGCGTTCAAAATCGATGGTGCTACTCAACTAAGAGGATGCAGAAGACGCTTCGAGCTAAGTGTAAAAATAAACGTAGAATTGAAGCATCGATGGCCGAGGCATTCATTACTCAGGAGGCGGCAAACTTCATGACAGCACACTACGAAGCCAAAAATCATCATTTGCATAACCCGAAGCCTTGGTACAATGATGGCGATCGAAAAAAAGTTCGATCCAACCTCAGCCTATTCAAAGGAAAGCTCGCACCATCCGGTGCTTCGAAAGGGAAATCGTTGGATGTCGAAGAATGGCGGACCATTTCATTGTATATCTTCACCAACCTAACAAAAGTGCGGCCGTACATCGAGTAAGTTCTCGGTAATTTATTGTTTCGCAAATTCTAATTGCTTTGAACTACTCTTATTCCCGGATATTTGATATAGTCGATACGTCGCCGAATTCTCGGATGGAGCGGTCATCGAAAAGGATTCCGTCGAAGAGTATGAGCTTCTCGCAAAGCATGGAGGCGACTATCCCGGTTTCATCTCTTGTTTCAAACAAAGGGTAATTAATTACCATTAAGGGCCCATTTGATTTCTTGGTCTAATTTGCGGCTAATGCATCCATCTTTTGTATTAAACTTGTAAGCTAATGCAGAGTCTATGGATGCCGAGTTGAGACAAGTCGCTAATGGTTTTGACTATAAGGTCCGTTCATTTGACGAATACAACATCAATGGGTATCACTTTCGTACCTTTGGCAAAGAGCTATCTATACCCGACCTAAAGACTACAAATTGTTGTCTCTGCTATCGGCGAAGAAGACACCGAGTATTATGGATGAGTTGAAGCAATTTATGAACTTCTATTCTATGGTGAAAACCCACCGACCGTCGTAGTCTTCAAACGTTATTGGTTTGAGCCGAGGGAGACTAGAAGGACTCATGAACATATAGGACTAGTCGAAATCAACCAAAACACCCACTTAGATGTTCCCGATGTCTATATTATGGATCCACAGGCGACACAAGTTTTCTATCTATCGTGGACCTGCCAAACTGATCCAAATCTCAAAGGCTGGGATGTCGTTTATGAAGTGCCACCACATTTCAGACCACCTACTCTCAATGAAGAGGATTACGAACCTCACATTAACCCAGACACATATGAAGGAGAATTCTTCCAAGAAACACGTATGTCCAAGAAACGTTTCAAGAACCGCTCTACTTCACCCTAGAACATTGAAATAGACAACGACAGTGAATCCGTCTTAACCCCTGAGCCCGAACAGGAAGAGCTGGAAGAAGAAGAGGTTACTGCTGCGGATGACCTGTCACTTCTTCACCGATTACATAATGCCGGCCTTCCACATGTTCTTCATGATAGTGATGACGATGATGCATTTATTGATGATAGTGATGATCATGATGCATTTATTGACCCCGAAGCATATATAGACGAGCACGATTGTTATTAGTTCATGTCAGGTATTTAACTATTATACTATATATAAATTTTGAGTTCATGTTGGGTATTCAATTTTTATTAGTCATGTTGGTATTTATGATGATGATACACTTAAATTATACACATTTTATTACTAATGTTGGTATTTATGTTGTACTAATTTCATTTACGCTTTGTCATGACAGGTGTTGAAAGATGGTGGGAAAGGGTCGAAAGCACTCCGCGGCTCCTTCTTCGTCAGCGGGTGATGGGATGGGTACTTCCATTCCTGCCTCGCCTCTTCGGAGAGTGTCGCTCTCTACTATGCAAGGAGCGCCCCCCATGAGAGGAGGTTGAACCCCCGCGAAGCCAAGAGGCATTAAAGGTACATGTTGTATTCATGTTGGTATTTATGTTGTACTCATGTTGTATGCATATTGGTATTTATATACATTTTATTACTCATGTTGGTATTTATGTTGTACTAAAGGTACACGTGGCCGCGGGAGAGGTAGGGCGCTGGCTGCCACGCCTTCTGAGGTGGCGGCTACACGGTCTCCGCCACCACCCCAAGCTGATTCTCCTAAATGTTCTATTTAATAAAACATGACCTATACTTAGCTAATTATCCTCGAAATGACATAATTATCTCCAAAAAGGCATTCTAAGCCAATTTAGCACGAAGCCAATTTAGGTATTAAATGGCCTATAATTAGCATAGCTAGATCATTTGATTAATAAGCATAGTTTGCTCCGGAATGACCTATTTTACCCAAGTTAGCTCCAAACGACCTATAGTTAGCTAGGGTTCCACCTAGATGACATAATTAGCTTAGTTAGCTCCTAAATGGTCTATTTAATAAAACATGACCTATACTTAGCTAATTATCCTCGAAATGACATAATTAGCTCCAAAAAGGCATTCTAAGCCAATATAGCCCGAAGAAGGGGACAAGAGGAGAAGAAAGAGGAAAAATGAAAGGAAGGAAGAAGAAGAAGAGGAGAAGAAGAAGAAGGAGAGGGAGGAGGATAAGAAGAAGGAGAAGAAGGAGGAGAAGAAGGAGAAGGAGCTCCTATTTCTCCTTCTTCTTCCTCCTTCTTCCTCCTTCTCCTTCTCCTTCTTCTTTTCTTCTTCTTCTCCTCTTCCTTCTCCTTCTCCTCCTCCTCCTCCTTCTCCTTCTTTTACTTCTTCTTCTCTTTCTCTTCTTCTACGTAGCTTAGACTCATCCAAGAAAGGCTAAATTGGCTAATTATCCTACGAAATGACATAATTAGCTTAGTTAGCTCCAAAATAACCTATTTAATAAAAAATGACCTACAGTTAGCTAAATTCTCTCCTAAATGACATAATAAGGCTTACGTAGCTGCAAGATGACCTATTCCCCCTAACTTAGGTATTAAATGGCCTATAATTAGCCTAGCTGGATCCAAAATGGCTTAATAAGCATAATTTGCTCCGGAATAACCTATTTTACCCAAGTTAGCTCTGAAACGACCTATAGTTAGTTAGGGTTCCACCTAGATGACATAATTAGCTTAGTTAGCTCCTAAATGGTCCATTTAATAAAACATGACCTATACTTAGCTAATTATCCTCGAAATCACATAATTAGCTCCCAAAAGGCATTCTTAGCCAATTTAGCCCGAGGAAGGGGACAAGAGGAGAAGAAAGAGGAAAAATGAAAGGAAGGAAGAAGAAGAAGAAGAGAAGAAGAAGAAGGAGAAGGAGGAGAATAAGAAGAAGGAGAAGAAGGAGGAGAAGAAGGAGAAGGAGCTCCTCCTTCTCCTTCTTCTTCCTCCTTCTTCCTCCTTCTCCTTCTCCTTCTTCTTTTCTTATTTTCTTCTTCTTCTCCTCTTCCTTCTCCTTATCCTCCTCCTCCTCCTCCTCCATCTACTTCTTCTTCTCTTTCTCTTCTTCTACGTAGCTTAGACTCATCCAAGAAAGGCTAAATTGGCTAATTATCCTACAAAATGACATAATTAGCTTAGTTAGCTCCAAAATGACCTATTTAATAAAAAATGACCTACAGTTAGCTAAGTTCTCTCCTAAATGACATAATAAGGCTTACGTAGTTGCAAGATGACCTATTCCCCCTAACTTAAGTATTAAATGGCCTATAATTAGCCTAGCTAGATCCAAAATGGCTTAATAAGCATAGTTTGCTCTCGAATGACCTATTTTACCCAAGTTAGCTCCGAAACGACCTATAGTTAGCTAGGGTTCCACCTAGATGACATAATTAGCTTAGTTAGCTCCTAAATGGTCTATTTAATAAAACATGACCAATACTTAGCTAATTATCCTCGAAATGACATAATTAGCTCCAAAAAGGCATTCTTAGCCAATTTAGCCCGAAGAAGGGGATAAGAGGAGAAGAAAGAGGAAAAATGAAAGGAAGGAAGAAGAAGAAGAAGAAGGAGAAGGAGGAGGATAAGAAGAAGGAGAAGAAGGAGGAGAAGAAGGAGAAGGAGCTCCTCCTTCTCCTTCTTCTTCCTCCTTCTTCCTCCTTGTCCTTGTCCTTCTTCTTTTCTTCTTTTCTTCTTCTTCTCCTCTTCCTTCTCCTTCTCCTCCTCCTCCTCCTTCTTTTACTTCTTCTTCTCTTTCTCTTCTTCTACGTAGCTTAGACTCATCCAAGAAAGGCTAAATTTGCTAATTATCCTACGAAATGACATAATTAGCTTAGTTAGCTCCAAAATGACCTATTTAATAAAAAATGACCTACAATTAGCTAAGTTTTCTCCGAAATGACATAATAAGGCTTACGTAGCTGCAAGATGACCTATTCCCCCTAACTTAGGTATTAAATGGCCTAATATTAGCCTAGCTAGATCCAAAATGGCTTAATAAGCATTGTTTGCTCCGGAATGACCTATTTTACCCAAGTTAGCTCCAAAATGACCTATAGTTAGCTAGGGTTCCACCTAGATGACATAATTAGCTTAGTTAGCTCCTAAATGGTCTATTGAATAAAACATGACCTATACTTAGCTAATTATCCTCGAAATGACATAATTAGCTCCAAAAAGGCATTCTTAGCCAATTTAGCCCGAAGAAGGGGACAAGAGGAGAAGAAAGAGGAAAACTGAAAGGAAGGAAGAAGAAGAAGAAAAGAAGAAGAAGGAGAAGGAGGAGGATAAGAAGAAGGAGAAGAAGGAGGAGGAGAAGGAGAAGGAGCTCCTCCTTCTCCTTCTTCTTCCTCCTTCTTCCTCTTTCTCCTTCTCCTTCTTCTTTTCTTCTTCTTCTCCTGTTCCTTCTCCTTCTCCTCCTCCTCCTCCTCCTCCTCCTTCTTTTACTTATTCTTCTCTTTCTCTTCTTCTACGTAGCTTAGACTCATCCAAGAAAGGCTAAATTGGCTAATTATCCTACGAAATGACATAATTAGCTTAGTTAGCTCCAAAATGACCTATTTAATAAAAAATGACCTACAGTTAGCTAAGTTCTCTCCTAAATGACATAATAAGGCTTACATAGCTGCAAGATGACCTATCCCCCCCAACTTAGGTACTAAATGGCCTATAATTAGCCTAGCTAGATCCAAAATGGCTTAATAAGCATAGTTTGCTCTGGAATGACCTATTTTACCCAAGTTAGCTCCGAAACGACCTATAGTTATCTAGGGTTCCACCTAAATGACATAATTAGCTTAGTTAGCTCCTAAATGGTCTATACTTAGCTAATTTCTCTCTGAAATAACGTATATATACACTTCTTCATCTAGTATTATTCTTCTAACTTTCTTATTTGTCATTTTGCAGATTACCTTCACTTCACGGGAAGCTTGGATTATATTGATGGAATGCTTGAAGATGATTTCTTGTACCATGGCTTGTATTGAAACTATTGTAGTATATGGATATGGATGTGGATGAAACTGATGTAATATATGGTTTAGTACAGATGCAACTTGCATAATATGTATGCACTATGGATGAGAGGTATTTTAATATGGTTATGAGTACGGAAAGAAATTTATTTATGTCAAATATATATATATATATATATCCTGATTATTGTTAAAAATGTTGGATATAATAAAAAATAAATTAAAAAGGGGCTGGTTCCCCCCCCCTTTGTCGTCTGCCCCCACATGGCAAAGCGGGGAATCTGCCCCCCTCTCTCTCCCCTCTTTGTCGTCTGCCCCCACATGGCAAAGGGGTGTAGGAAGACGGCAAAGGGGGGAATCTGCCCCCTCTCTCTCCCCTCTTTGCCATCTGCCCCCACATGGCAAAGGGGGGTGGGCAGACGGCAAAGGGGTGAATCAGCCCCCTTTCTCTCCCCTCTTTGCCGTCTGCCCCCACATGGCAAAGGGGGGGATGGCAGACGACAAAGAGAGGAGGTCTGCCGTTAACACTTAACGGGGCTGTTGCAGTATATGCCGTCCCGGTTAATTTGCCGTCTGCCCCAACATGGCAAAGATTCTTTGCCGTCCGCTTTACAAAAGCAAACGGCAAAGAACCTCTTCACTGGATTTTTTATCGTCTAGTTTGCCGTCTGCTGACCGACGGCAAAGCCTTTGCCGTCCGTGGTTCCCCCCTTTGCCGTCCGCCGTGGCAAATGGGAAATTTCTGTATTTCAGTAGTGCCAGCTCCAAAGTCCCCTCCGACAGGGCACCGGGAAGGGTCTCCAGATGAGATCTCGCGGAAACGGAAGCTTGCGGCGGCGGAAAAGTGTTTTCGTGGATGCCCTAATTTTTTCTGCGATTTTAGGGAATTTATAGGCTAAAGAGCTAGGGTAGGGGAGCGCCAGGGAGGCCAGAAGCCTGGTAGCCGCGGGCCCCCTGGCGGTGACTACAGGGCTTGTGGGCCCCCTGTGGCTCTCCTGCCTTGGCCCTCAAGTCCCCCGATCTTCTTCTTTCTGGAAAAATTATTTCGGGGATTTTATTCCGTTTGGACCCCGTTCCAAAATCAGATCTGAAAAGAGTCAAAAACATAGAAAAAACAGGAACTGGCACTTGGCACTGAATTAATAATTTAGTCCCAAAAAAGATATAAAAGGTACGTAAAACATCCGAAGTTGACAAGATAACAACGTGAAACCATCAAAAATTATAGATACGTTTGAGACGTATCAAGCATCCCCAAGCTTAACTCCTGCTCGTCCTCGAGTAGGGAAGTGATAAAGAATGAATTTTTGATGCTTTCATGCTACCTAGCATAGATGTCCTATGTAACTCCTCTTATGTGACGTGAATGTTCAGATCCATTAGATTCAAAACAATAGTTTGCTATTGATGTCGAAACAATAATACTTCAAGCAAACTAGCAAGGTAATCATGAACTTTCAAAATAACAAGGCCAAAAGAAAGTTATCCCTACAAAATCATATAGTCTGGCTATGTTCCATCATCCTAGCACAATGAATTTAAATCATGCACAACCTCGGTATTGGCCAAGTAATTGTTTTCACACCTTTACTTTCTCAAACTTTTTCAACACTCACGCAATACATGAGCGTGGGCCATGGTTTTAGCACTATAAGTGGAATGGAGTGTGGTGGAGGTTGCAAGACAAACAAGGAGAAGATGGTCACATTAACTAGGCATATCAATGAGCTATGGAGATGCTCATCAATAGATATCAATGTGAATGAGTAGGGATTACCATACAAATGATGCACTAGAGCTAAGAGTATGTGAAATCTCTTAAAGAAAACTAGTGGATGTGCATCCCACTTGCTTGCTCATGAAGACCTAAGGCAAATTTGAGGAAGCCTATCATTGGAATATACAAGCCAAGTTATATAATGAAAATTTCCCACTAACTATATGGTGGTGACAAAACGAGAGACTCTCAATCATGAAGATCATGGTGCTCAATAAGCACAAGTGTGGAAAGGAGATAGTAGCATTGTCCCTTCTCTCTTTTTCTCTCATTTTTTTGGTGGGCTCTTTGGCCTCTTTTTTTTTGGTGGGCATCTTTGGCCTCTTTTATTTCCTCACATGGGACAATGCTCCATCAATTATGATCATCACACTTACAACTCAAAACTTAGAGCAATGATGACTCTATATGGAATGCCTTCGGTAGTGTACCGTGACAATGATCTAGCATGGCATAGACATCAATAGAAACATCATGCTAGCCATCTTATGATCATGCAATGGCAATGTAGAAGTGGTGGCACATGTCATGGTGGTAGTTGCATGGCAATATATCTCGGAATGGCTTTGAAAAAGCCATAGTGGGTAGGTATGGTGGCTGCTTTGAGGGAGGCTAATGGCGGGTTTTGTGCACCGGCGAAAGTTGCACGGCACTAAAGAAGATAGTGATGGTGGAAGGTGAAAGTGCATCTAAACCATGGACTCGACATTAGTCATGAAGAACTCATATACTTGTTGCAAAAGTTTTAGTATTAATGGAAACAAAGCATTCAACGCATACTCCTAGGGGAAGGGTTGGTAGGTATAAACCATCGCGCGATCCCGACCGCCACACAAAATATGACAATCAATAGACTAATCATGCTCAGACTTCATCACATAGCGGTTCACCATACGTGCATGCTACGGGAATCACTAACTTCAACACAAGTATTTCTAGATCCACAACACCTTACTAGTATAACTTCAGTATTACCACAACCACAACTCAAAACTAATTGAGATGAATCAAACTTCTCCAACTACTCAATGCACATAAAGGTGGAAGTTTTCATATCCCTTTGTATAACTACCCTTTCTAAGACTACTATCATAGCATAGATCAACAACCAAGCCACCCGCTTCCGTGCTCTAAAAGATATAAGTGAAGCACACAGAGCAAAATCAACTAGCTCAAAAGATATAAGTGAAGCACATGTGAGCTGAATTGTCTAACCAAAAGATGTAAGTGAAGCTCGACAAAATCACAGTGAGTGCATGTCTCTCTCTCTAGGTGTGCAGCAAGGAAGATTGGGAGACAAAAAAAATAAAAGACTCCTATGATACAAGATGCTCCAAGAAAAACACATAACATGTGGTGAATAAAAATATAGCCCCAAGTAACGTTACCGATGGATTGAAGACGAAAGAGGGGATGCCTTCCTGGGGCATCCCCAAGGTTGAGCTCTTGCCACTCTTTATCCTTTTGTCCATAAGAACTTCACCCCAAACTTGAAAACTTCACAACACGAAACTTAAACAGAAACTCGTCATAACATTAGTATAAGAAAGCAAACCACCACTTCCTTAGGTACTCTAGAAAACTTAAATTCTACTTATACTGATGTTGGGTTACTGTATTTTCAATCTTCCATGGCTAATACCCCCCGATACTATCCATAGTTTCATCAAAATAAGCAACCAACTCAACAAAAACAGAATATGTTAACAGCAGACCAGTCTGTAGCAATCTGTATACTTCGTATACTTCTGGTACTTCAAAAATTCTGACAAATTACGACTGTCTGAAGAATTTGCGTAGAAATCAGCAGCAAAAATAATCAACTCAAAATCTCTCGCACAAAAAAATGAAAATTCTTTTCGTGAGAAGAAAGTTTCTGTCTTTTCCAGCATGACCAAACGATCATCCCCAAGACTAATCATAACGGTTTTACTTGGCACAAACGCAAAAGAAACACAAAAAACACAATCATAACAGAATTATGAAAGTGTGGAAAACACAAAACAGAAAGAAAAAGGATATATTTGTTGGGTTGCCTCCCAACAAGCGCTATTGTTTAACGCCCTTAGCTAGGCATTGATAAATCAATGATGCTCACACAAAAGACAAGAATTGAAGCACAACGAGAGCATCATAAAGCATGTGAAAATCACATCTAAGTCTAACATACTTCCTATGCATAGGCATTTGATAGGAAAACAGATTGTCAAGACAACCAATAGTTGCCATATGCAAGGAAGAAGAAAGAGACAATAGCAATCTCCACATAACAAGGGGTAATTTGGTAACATGAATGTTTCTACCAAAATATTTTCCTCTCTCATAGCAATTACATGTGGGATCATATTCGAATTCAACAATGTAACTATCACATAGGATATTCTTTTCATGATCCACATGCATGCAAAGTTGACGCTCTTCAAAAATAGTGGGAAATTCATCAACTAAAGTCATGACTTCTCCAAACCCACTTTCAATATTATTGCAAATATCATATTCATCATGTGGTTTAAACAAATTTTCAAGATCATAAGAAAGATCATCACCCCAATCATGATTATTGCAATAAGTAGTGGTCAAAGCAAAACTATCATCCCCAAGCTTAGGGTTTTGCATATTTTTAGCATGATTGTCACTAATAGAATTTATAGTAAAAATATTGCAATCATGCTTTTCATCCAAGTAGCCCTCGTGAATCACTTCATAAATTTCTTCATCACAATTTTCAGATTCACACATCTCAAGCAAAACTGCATAGAGAAAGTCAAGTGCACTCAACTCACTAGAAATTGGTTCCACATAAGTGGATCTCTTAAATAGGTTAGCAAGTGGGTGAGGATCCATATCACTAGATTTTCAGCAAGCGAAGATGCAAGCATATTGAAGGCACATAGCACACAAGCAAAAGGGAAGGCAAACGAAAAAGGCAAATGAAGAAAAGGGCAAATGAAAACGGCAAATGTGAAGTGGGGGAGAGGAAAACGAGAGACAACTGTTAAAAAAGGTAAATGCAAGAGATGAGTTTGTCACACTTACTTGGATAGATCTTGACTTGATCTCTCCTCCCCGACAACGGCGCAAGAAATCCTTCTGCTACTGTGTCAATAGACCTTGCCTGGCAACGGCGCCAGGAATCCTTCTGCTACGGGCTACGCCTATAGGGACTTCCTTGGCAAATATGAAAATGATTTCCCCGCGGCCTTGGAGCCTTGCGTTGGTGTTCCCTTGAAGAGGAAAGGGTGATGTAGCAGAGCAGCGGTAAGTATTTCCTTCAGTTTGAGAACCAAGGTATCGATCCAGGAGGAGGATCGCATCAAGTCACAAGTATTTGCACAAATACAAAGAGCTTGCACCCAACGCTATGAAGGGGTTGTCAATCCCTTATAGATTGTTTGCAAAGTGAGAACTGAAAGCAAAGAGTAAACAAAGCAAAGTAAAAGTAAAAGTGGAGACGATAGTTGTGAATAGACCCGGGGGCCGTAGTGTTCACTAGTGGCTTCTCTCATGAAAGCAAGTAGACGGTGGGTGAACGAATTACTGTCGAGCAATTGATAGAACCGCGCAAAGTCGTGACGTTATCTTTGACAATGATTATATCTATAGGCATCACGTCCAAAACAAGTAGGCCGATACTTTCTGCATCTACTACTATTACTCCACACGTCGACCGCTATCCAGCATGCATCTAGTGTATTAAGTTCAAAAGAACAGAGTAACACCTTAAGCAAGATGACATGATGTAGATGGACAATCTCAAATCTATGATGAAAGCCCATCTTGTTACCCTTGATGGCAACAACACGATGTGTGCCTTGCTGCCCCTTCTGTCACTGGGAAAGGTCACCACACGGTATGAACCCAAAACCAAGCACTTCTCCCATTGCAAGGATCATAGATCTAGTTGGCCAAACAAAACCCAAGACTCGGAGAGACTTACAAGGATATCAAATCATGCATATAAGAAATTAGCAAAGACTCAAATATAATTCATAGATTATTTGATCACAAATCCACAATTCATCAGATCTCGACAAACACACCGCCAAAGAGGATTACATCGGATAGATCTCCATGAAGATCATGGAGAACTTTGTATTGTAGATCCAAGAGAGAGAAGAAGCCATCTAGCTACTAACTACGGACCCGTAGGTCTGAAGTGGACTACTCACGAGTCATTGGAGAGGCGATGATGTTGATGTAGAAGCCATCCAACTCCAAACTCCCCTCTGGCAGGGCACCGGGAAGGGTCTCCAGATGAGATCTCGCGGAAACGGAAGCTTGCGGCGGCGAAAAAGTGTTTTCGTGGATGCCCTGATTTTTTCTGCGATTTTAGGGAATTTATAGGCCAAAGAGCTAGAGCAGGGGAGCGCCAGGGAGGCCACAAGCCTGGTAGCCGCGGGCCCCTGGCGGCGGCTACAGGGCTTGTGGGCCCCCTTTGGCTCTCCTGCCTTGGCCCTCAAGTCCCCCGATCTTCTTCTGTTCTGGAAAAAATTATTTCGGGGATTTTATTCCGTGTGGACTCTGTTCCAAAATCAGATCTGAAAAGAGTCAAAAACACAGAAAAAACAGGAACTGGCACTTGGCACTGAATTAATAAGTTAGTCCCAAAAAAGATATAAAAGGTACATAAAACATCCAAAGTTGACAAGATAACCGCGTGAAACCATCAAAAATTATAGATATGTTTGAGACGTATCAGCTGGCATCGGGCGTAGCTGCTTTGGGTGGCTACGGACTAGCATCAGGGCGCTGGACAAGGGTTCCTGCGGCGATGGAAGCGTCAAGGCGCAGCTCGGGCCGAGAGAATCTGGCAATTGTGTCTGCGGATTGGACGGATGGGAAACCCGAGGTGGGTGGCGGCTTGCGGTGGGACTGATTGGACTAGGGTTAGCGTAGGTCTACATTCGCATATAAATAACCACTATGTTCTAAATGGGTCTAATTGGGCCTCCGATCTAAATCGAACGGTTGCAGTAAAATAGGTTAGGGGGTCCTATTGAAAAACCAATGACGGTTTGCGGTGAAACGGGGTTGATCCGGATCCAACGGGCACGACCGTAGGTTTCGGGTGCTGAGAAGTTTTCGGACTAGGTTGCGGGGCGGTCGGTGCACTGTGCAGAGAGGCTAGTCGGAGATGAGAGGGAAAATAGGCACCCAGCGATAGAGTATTATAAACCGAAAATGTATGACGAAATGACCGGCAATAGTGCCGCTATAGGTTTAACGGTTCGGGTATCAGACGAACTCCGATTGCGGCGAAATTTGATAGGCGGCCTACCTACATTAAAATAAGACCGCACGCCAAGTTTCAACCCAATCTGAGAAAGTTTTATAAACACTTTTAAAAACAAGATTTAAACGATGTAGCGGGCGCATGCGTGTGTGGTTGGTCTCAAAACGGTCAATGGCGAAATAGAGAGAGCCGACAACTAACTACGGATGCAAGTTTAAAAAATGACGGCCACAGAGTGCCGATGCTGTTGGAAATATGCTCTAGAGGCAATAATAAATTGGTTACTATTATATTTTATTGATCATGATAATCGTTTATTATCCATGCTATAATTGTATTGATTGGAAACTCTAATACATGTGTGGATACATAGACAAAACACTGTCCCTAGTAAGCCTCTAGTTGACTAGCTCGTTGATCAAAGATGGTCAAGATTTCCTGACCATAGACAAGTGTTGTCACTTGATAACGGGATCACGTCATTAGGAGAATGATGTGATGGACAAGACCCAAACTGTGAACATAGCATGTGATCGTGTCATTTTATTGCTATTGTTTTCTACGTGTCAAGTATTCATTCCTATGACCATGAGATCATGTAACTCACTGACACTGGAAGAATACATTGTGTGTATCAAACGTCACAAAGTTACTGGGTGACTATAAAGGTGCTCTAGAGGTATCTGCGAGGGTGTCCGTTGAGTTAGCATGGATCAAGACTGGGATTTGTCACTCCGTGTGACGGAGAGGTATCTCGGGGCTCACTCGGTAATACAACATCACATATAAGCCTTGTAAGCAATGTGACTCAAGTGTAAGTCACGGGATCTTGTATTACGGAACGAGTAAATATTCTTGCCGGTAACGAGATTGAAATAGGTATAGAGATACCGATGATCAAATCTCGGGCGAGTAACATACCGAAGGACAAAGGTAATGTTATATATGATTATATGAATCCTTGGCACAGAGGTTGAACCAATAAGATCTTCGTAGAATATGTAGGATCCAATATGGACATCCAGGTCCCGCTATTGGATATTGATCGAGGAGTGCCTCGGGTCATGTCTGCATAGTTCTCGAACCCGCAGGGTCTGCACACTTAAGGTTCGGTGATGTTTTAGTATAGTTAAGTTATATGTGTTGGTTACCGAAGGTTGTTCGAAGTTTTGGAAGAGATTACGGACATCACGAGGGTTTCCGGAATGGTCTAGAAACGAATATTGATGTATAGGATGGTTTCATTTGGTCACCAGAAAGATTTTGGGCATTACTGGGAGTGTACCGGGAGTGACGAATGGGTTCCGAGTATTTACCAGGAGGGGCGCCCCCACCCGAAAGTGAGCCCAATAGACCTAGGGTGGCGCACCAGCCCTTAGTGGGGTGGTGAGGCCAGCCCAAGTGGGCTATGGCGCCGCAAGAAGAAAAAACAAAAGAAAGGAAAAAAAGGGAGACGGAGGTGGGAAGGAAGAGGAGGACTCCTCCTTCCCAAACCGAATTGGAGTAGGAGTCCTCCTCCTCCCTTCAGCTGGCGCCCTTGGGGGTCTCTTTAGCCCCAAGTATAGCCCCTCCCCTCCTCCTATATATACTGATGGTTTTAGGGTTTTTGAGACACAACTTTGCCACGTGCAACTCAAACCTATACCTAGTAGTTCTTCCTCTAGATCGGATTTTTGCGGAGCTCGGGCGAAGCCAAGCAAGAATAGATCATCACCATCACTGGCGCGCTGTCATGCTGCCGGAGAGCTAATCTACTTCCCTGCCCCTCTTGCTGGATCAAGAAGGCGGAGATCGTCATCGATCTGTACGTGTGTGGAACGTGGAGGTGCCATCCGTTTGGCACTTGATCGGGACGGATCGTGGGACGGATCGCGAGACGGTTCGTGGGACGGATCATGGGACAGTTCGTGGGACGGATCATGAAGACGTACCACTACATCAACCGCATTTCTTAACTCTTTCGCTTAGCGATCTACAAGGGTATGTGGATCCGATCTCCCTCTCATAGATGAACATCACCATGATAGGTCTTCGTGTGAGTAGGAATTTTTTTTGTTTCCCATGCAACGTTCCCCAACGGTGACATCATGAGCTAGGTTCATGGGTAGACGTTATCTCGAGTAGAACACAAAAGTTTTTGTGGTCGTTGATGTTTGATTTTCTGCCCTCCTTAGTCTTTTCTCGATTCGGCGGTATTGTTGGATTGAAGCGGCCCGGGCCGACATTGCTCGTACGCTTACGAGAGACTGGTTTCATCGACCAACATGCAACTCATTGCATAAAGATGACTGGCGGGTGTCAGTTTCTTCAACTTTAGTTGAATTGGATTTGACCAAGGCGGACCTTGGAGAGAGGTTAAATAGCAATTTGCACATCTCCATTGTGGTTTTTGCGTAAGTAAGATGCGATCATACTAGATACCCATAGCAGCCACGTAAAACATGCAACAACAAATTAGAGGACGTCTAACTTGTTTTTGCAGGGTATGCTTATGATGTGATATGGCCAAAGACATGATGTGATATATTGGATGTATGAGATGATCATGTTGTAATAGTTAATATCGACTTGCACGTCGATGCTACGGCAACCTGCAGGAGCCATAGAGTTGTCTTTAAACTAACGTTTGTGTTTGCAGTTGCGTTTACTATATTGCTAGGTTGTAGCTTTAGTAGTAATAGCATAGATAGCATGACAACCTCGATGGCGGCATGATGATGGATATCATGATGATGAAGATCATGGTGTGGTGCCGGTGACAAGAAGATCATGTCGGTGCTTTGGTGATGGAGATCAAGAAGCACAAGATCATGGCCATATCATGTCACTTATGAATTGCATGTGAGGTTAATCATTTTATGCACCTTATCTTGCTTAGAACGACGGTAGCACTATAAGGTGGTCCCTCACTAAAATTTCAAGATAAAATTGTGTTCTCCCCGACTGTGCACCATTGCAACAGTTCGTCGTTTTGAGACACCACGTGATGATCGGGTGTGATAGACTCAACGTTCACATACAACGGGTGCAAAACAGTTGCACACACGGAACACTCGAGTTAAACTTGACGAGCCTAGCATGTACAGACATGGCCTCGGAATGCAAGATACCGAAAGGTCGAGCATGAATCGTATAGCTGATATGATTAGCATAGAGATGTTTACCACTGAAAATATACTCAACTCACGTGATGGTCGGACTTGAGTTAGTGAATTTGGATCATGCGCCACTCAAATGACTAGAGGGATGTATATTTTGAGTGGGAGTTCTTAAGTAATATGATTAATTGAACTAATTATCATGAACATAGTCAAAAGGTCTTTGCGAATTATGTAGTAGCTTGTGTTGTAGCTCTACTGTGTTTATATGTTCCTAGAAAAAATTTAGTTGAAAGATGATAGTAGCAATTTTGCGGACTGAGTCCGTGAACTGAGGATTGTCCTCATTGCTGCGCAGAAGGCTTATGTCCTTAATGCACTGCTCAGTGTGCTGCACCTCGAGCGTCGTCTGTGGATGTTGCGAACATCTAACATACACGTTTTTGATGACTACATGATACTTCAGTGTGTAATACTTAAGTCCTTAGAAGTAAGGCGCCGAAGACGTTTTTTGAACGTCATGGAACATATGAGATGTTCTAAGAGATGAAATTAGGATTTCATGCTCGTGCCCTTGTTAAGAGGTATGAGACCTCCAACAAGATTCTTTGTCTGCAAAGTAAAGGAGAAAAGCTCAATCGTTGAGCATGTGCTCAGATTGTGTGAGTGCAACAATCACTTGAATCAAGTGGCGGTTGATCTTCCAGATGAGATAGTGATGGTTCTCCAAAGTCACTGGCACCAAGCTACTGGAGCTTCGTGATGAACTATAACATATCATGGATAGATATGATGATCCTTGAGCGATTCGCAATGTTTGACACTGCGAAAGTAGAAATCAAGTAGGAGCATCAATTATTGATGGTTAGTAAAACCACTTGTTTCAAGAAGGGCAAGGGCTAGAAGGGATACTTCATGAAACGACAAACCAGTTGCTGCTCTAATGAAGAAACCCAAGGTTGAACCCAAACCCTAGACTAAGTGCTTTTGTTATGAGGGGAACTGTGAGTGATGCGGAACTACCCTAGATATTTGGTAGATGAGAAGGTTGGCAAAGTCGACTAAAAGTATATTGGATATACCTGATATTGATGTGTACCTTACTAGTATTCCTTGTAGCACCAGGGTATTAGATACAGGTTCAGTTGCTAAGTGTTAGTAACTCGAAGTTATGGCTACACATTAAAAGGATACTAGCAAGGGTGAGGTGATGATGTGTGCTGGAAGTAATTCTAAGGTTGATGTGATCAAACATCGCACTCTCCCTCTACCAACGGGATTGGTGTTAAAACTGAAATAATTGTTGAAAAGGACGTGGATGTCGCCTAGAGGGGGGGTGAATAGGCACTTTAAAATAGTTAAGGTTTAGGCTTGAACAAATGCGGAATAAAACTAACGTTTAATATGTCAAGCACAAAACCTACAAACAACTAGGCTCACCTATGTGCACCAACAACTTATGCTAAGCAAGATAAACAACTAAGTGATAGCAAGATATATTACAATAAACAATATGTCTATCACAAAGTAAAGTGCATAAGTAAAGGGTTCGGGTAAGAGATAACCGAGGCACGGGGAGATGATGATGTATCCCGAAGTTCACACCCTTGCGGATGCTAATCTCCGTTAGAGCGATGTGGAGGCACAATGCTCCCCAAGATGCCACTAAGGCCACCGTAATCTCCTCACGCCCTCGCACAATGCAAGATGCCGTGATTCCACTAAGGGACCCTTGAGGGCGGTCACCGAACCCGTACAAATGGCAACCCTTGGGGGCGGTCACCGAACCCGTACACGTGGCAACCCTTGGGGGCGGTTACCGGTACCCGTACAAATTGCTCGGGGCAATCTCCACAACCTAATTGGAGACCCCGACGCTTCCCGGAGCTTCACACCACAATGATTGAGCTCCGAGACACCACCAAGATTCTAGGACGCCAAAGCATCCACGAAGAACAATATCAAGGGTACTAAGTACCAAAGGTAGTAAGCTTCTCAACTTCTCACTTCCACGTATCACCGTGGAGAACTCAAACCGATGCAACTAATGCAATGGCAAGAACACACGAAGTGGTCAAGTCCCTCACACTCAAATCCCTCCACAACAACAAAAGCTATGGAGAAATATGAGAGGAAGAACAAGGAGCTCACAAAGAACTCCAAGATCAAGATCCAAGGGGTTCCCCTCACATAGAGGAGAAAGTGATTGGTGGAGATGTGGATCTAGATCTCCTCTCTCTTTTCCCTCAAGAACAAGCGAGAATCATTGGAGGGATAGAGAGTAATCAAGCTCTAAGAATGTCAACAATGGAGATAGAACAAGAGCTCGACAGATGGATTAGACCAAGGGGGAAGAAGACCCCCTTTATATAGTGGGGGAAGGAATCAGACCGTTACCCCCACTTTCTGCCCGAGCTCCAGCGGTACTACCGCTGGCTGCAGCGGTACTACCGCTGCCACTCGAGCGGTACTACCGCCAGCTAGCGGTACTACCGCTGGCTGCAGCGGTACCACCGCTGGCACTCCAGCGGTACTACCACTGGGCCCCTGGTAGTGCAACAGCACTACCACCGCCAAGAAAGTCTTCGCAAAAAGGTTCGTCCACGAACAACCGCTAGGCAGGCGGTACTAAGCTCCTGGAGCGGTACTACCGCTGACCAGGGGCGGTACTACCGCCAGCCAGTGGTACTACCGCTAGGGCCAGCGCTACTACCGCCAACTCCAGCGGTACTATCGCTAGGTCCAGCGGTACTACCGCTAGGGCCAGCGGTACTACCGCTCGCCACTGAAACAGCCATAACTTTCGCATACGAGCTCCGAATCGAGCAAACCCAAGCTTGTTGGATTCAGGACGACAAGAGCTATCCAAACAGCCCCCTTGATATAGAGACGTGAGATCTCTGTGAATGAAGAACCGGCAAAAACTCCAACATCGAAAACATCATAGTAGATGCATATGGACTCCGTTTTCGATGAACTCGAGCTTGTCACGAAGATGACCATAAGCTCTAAAACTCACAAAGAGAAACACCAAACAAGAACCAAGAAGTATAATGCAAGGATGCAAATGGTTTGAGCTCTCAACGAACGATACGATCAAGCTACTCACTTGAGAGCCCCCCTTGATAGTACGGCAATCTATCCTAACCAGAAAACCTATCAAGGGCAGACCTATACCTTGCACCTCGTCCTCTTGAGCTAGATGATGATGATCTTGGCTTCCTCAAGATGGACCACCTTTCTTGATTGCGTTGGGTTGATGAAGACTAGTTGATTGCTCCCCCATACTCACTATGGGTGAGCCACTCTTCAGCATATCTTCACAAGTCCATTGCCACCACAATGGACAGCAAGCTTCAAGTATCATATCTTCGTGCTGATCCACTTGAACTTGCACATCGCAATCTTGATGACGATCACAACTTGACGTCATACTTCATGGGTTGTATGAGATCTTCTCTTTGACGCAAGCCCATGGAAACACACCTAACCCCCACATAGAACTCTCACGAAGACCATGGGTTAGTACACAAACACGTAATGGACAATGCTTACCATACCATGGGATCACTTGATCCCTCTCGGTACATCTTGTACGCTTTGTGTGTCGATCATCTTGATTTACTCATTGTCAATGGACAGCAAGCTTCAAGCATGATATCTTCGTGCTGATCCACTTGAACTTGCGCATCGCAATCTTGATGACGATCACAACTTGACGTCATACTTCATGGGTTGTATGAGATCTTCTCTTTGACGCAAGCCCATGGAAACACACCTAACCCCCACATAGAACTCTCACGAAGACCATGGGTTAGTACACAAACACGTAATGGACAATGCTTACCATACCATGGGATCACTTGATCCCTCTCGGTACATCTTGTATGCTTTGTGTGTCGATCATCTTGATTTACTCTTTGTCTGAGATCTTGATCAACCTTGTGTCTCTATGACCATTCTTTGGATAATACCTTGAATACCACCTTGGTCATCATATAAACTCCTTGAACCCAACAGATGGACTTCAAGAAGTGCCTATGGACAAATCCTATAAATGTAACTTAAGGCAACCATTAGTCCATAGGAATTGTCATCAATTACCAAAACCACATATGGAGATATATGCTCTAACAATTGTTATTTGGTGTTTGCGTTGAGCATGAAAATGATAGGATCGTGTCTATTGCAATACGATTATTCATTTAACGAGAATAATGGTTATTCTATTTTCTTGAATGATTACCTTCAATGGTTTATTGAATCTCGATCGTAGTGATACACATGTTCATAATAATTGATGCCAAAAGATACAAAGTATTGATGATAGTACCACTTACTTGTGGCACTGCCACTTGAGTCATATTGGAGTAAAATGCATGAAGAAGCTCCATGCTGGTGGATCTTTGTACTCGCTCATTTTTGAAACGTTTGAGACATGCAAACCATACCTATTGGTATAATCGCATGAAGAAACTCCATGCAGATGGATCGTTTGGACTCACTTGATTTTGAATCACTTGAGACATGTAAATCGTACCACGTGGGCAAGATGACTGAAGGCCTCGTTTTCCAGTGAGATGGAACATGAAAGTAACTTGTTGGAAGTAATACATTTCTGATGTGTGCAGTCCAATGAGTGTTGAGGCACGCAGTGGATATCGTTATGTTCTTACTTCACTTACGATTTGAGTAGATACAGGAGTATTTACTTGATGAATCACAAGTCTGAAATATTGAAAAGTTCAAAACTATTTTAGAGTGAAGATCATCGTGATAAGAGGATAAACTGTCTACGGTATGATCATAGAGATGAATATCTGAGTTGCGAGTTTTGGTAAATAGTTAAGACAATGTGGAAATTGTTTCGCAATTCATGCCACCTAGAACACCATAGTGCGATGGTGTGTCTGAACGTCATAGCCGCGCCCTATTTTATATGGTGCATACTATGATGTCTCTTATCGAATTACCACTATCGTTTATGGGTTATGCATTAGAGACAACCACGTTCACTTTAAATAGGGCACCGTGTATTTCCGTTGAGATGACACAGTATAAACTGTGGTTTTGGAGAAACTTAAGCTGTCGTTTCTTAAAATTTTGTGGCTAGGATGCTTATGTGAAAAGGTTTCAGTCTGATAAGCTCGAACCCAAAGCGGATAAATGCATCTTCATAGGATATCCAAAACAGTCGGGTAAATATCATATCTCAGATCCCGAAGGAAAGTGTTTGTTTCTAGAAACGGGTCCTTTCTCGATGAAAGGTTTCTCTCAAAATAATTGAGTGGGAGGGTGGTGGGACTTGATGAGGTTATTGAACCGTCACTTCAACCAGTGTGTAGCAGGGCGCATGAAGTTGTTCCTGTGGCGCCTACACCAATTTAAGTGGAAACTGATGATGGTGATCATTAAGCTTCGGATCAAGTTACTACAAACCTCGTAGGTCGACAATGTCGCGTACTACTACAGAGTGGTACGGTAACCCTGTCTTGAAGGTCATGTTGTCGAACAACATTGAACCTACGAGCTATGGAGAAGCAATGGTTGGCCCGGATTCCGACAAATGACTGGAGGCCATAAAATCCGAGAGAGGATCCATGTATGAAAACAAAGTGTGGACTTTGGAAGAGCTACTTGATGGTCGTAAGACTATTAAGTACAAATGGATCTTTAAAAGGAAGACATACGATGATGGTGAAAGTCACCGTTAAGAAAAGCCCGACTTGTCTCAAAGATGTTTTCCGACAAGTTCAAAGAGTTGACTATGATGAGACTTTCTCACTCGTAGTGATGCTAAAAGTCTGTTGGAATTATGTTAGCAGTTGCTGCATTATTTATGAAATATTCCACATAGGATGTCAAAACATTGTTTCCTCGACGGTTTCCTTGAGGAAAGGTTGAATGTGATACAACCAGAAGGTTTTGTCGATCCTAAGGATGCAAGCTCCGGCGATCCTTCTATGGACTGGTGCAAGCATGTCAGAGTTGGAACATACAGTTTGATGAGATGATCAAAGCTTTTGGGCTTGTACAAGGTTTATGAGAAACTTGTATTTCCAAAGAAGTGAGTGGGAGCACTATAGAATTTCTGATAAGTATATGTGGCTGGCATTTTGTCAATCGGAAATAATGTAGAGTTTCTAGAAAGCATAAAGGGTTGTTTGAAAGGTGTTTTTAAAGGGAAGACCTAGATAGAGCTACTTGAACATTGAGCATCAAGATCTATAGAGATAGATCAAAATGCTAAATAGAACTTTCTATGAAATGCATGCTTTGACAAGTTGTTGAAGGAGTTCAAAATAGATCAGCAAAGAAGGAGTTCTTGGTTGTGTTGTAAGGTGTGAATTTGAGTAAGACTCAAAAGCCCGATCACGGCAGAAGAAAGAGAAAGGATGAAGGTCGTCCCCTATGCCTTAGCCGTAGGCTCTAAAGTATGCCATGTTGTGTACCGCACCTGATGTGTGCCTTGCCATGAGTCTGTCAAGGGGTACAAAGAGTGATCCGGGATTGAATCACTGAACAACGGTCAAAGTTATCCTTAGTAACTAGTGGACTAAGGAATTTTTCTCGATTATGGAGGTGATTAAAGAGTTCGTCGTCAACGGTTACGTCGATGCAAGCTTTTACACTAATCCGAATAACTCTGAGTAGTAAACCGGATTCGTATAGTGGAGCAGTCATTTGGAATAGTTCCAAATGGTAAGTAGTAGCAGCATCTACAGGATAACATAGAGATTTGTAAAGCACACACATATCTGAAAGGTTCAGACTCGTTGACTAAAACCCCTCTCACAAGCAAGATGTGATCAAACTCTAGAACTGTATGGGTGTTGGATTCGTTAAAATCACATAGTGATGTGAACTAGATTATTGACTCTAGTGCAAGTGGGAGACTGTTGGAAATATGCCCTAGAGGCAATAATAAATTGGTTATTATTATATATCTTTGTTCATGATAATCATTTATTATCCATGCGATAATTGTATTGATTGGATACTCTAATACATGTGTGGATACATAGACAAAACACTATCCCTAGTAAGTCTCTAGTTGACTAGCTCGTTGATCGAAGATGGTCAAGGTTTCCTGACAATAGACAAGTGTTGTCACTTGATAACGGGATCACGACATTAGGAGAATGATGTGATGGACAAGACCCAAACTATGAACGTAGCATGTGATCGTGTCATTTTGTTGCTATTGTTTTCTGCGTGTCAAGTATTCATTCCTATGACCATGAGATCATGTAACTCACTGACACCGAAAGAATACGTTGTGTGTATCAAACGTCACAACGTTACTGTGTGACTATAAAGGTGCTCTACAGGTATCTATGAAGGTGTTCGTTGAGTTAGCATGGATCAGGACTGGGATTTGTCACTCCGTGTGACGGAGAGGTATCTCAGGGCCCACTCGGTAATACAACATCACATATAAGCCTTGCAAGCAATGTGACTCAAGTGTAAGTCACGAGATCTGATGTCTACTATGCAACCTTCTCCTTGTAGACGTTGTTGGGCCTCCAAGTGCAGAAGGTTGTAGGACAGTAGCAATTTTCCCTCAAGTGGGTGACCTAAGGTTTATCAATCCGCGGGAGGCGTAGGATGAAGATGGTCTCTCTCAAGCAACCCTGCAACCAAATAACAAAGAGTCTCTTGTGTCCCCAACACACCCAATACAATGGTAAGTTGTATAGGTGCACTAGTTCAGCGAAGAGATGGTGAAACAAGTGCAATATGGATGGTAGATATAGGTTTTTGTAATCTAGAATTACAAAAACAGCAAGGTAACAAATGGTAAAAGTGAGCACGAACGGTATTGCAATGCGTGGAAACAAGGCCTAGGGTTCATACTTTCACTAGTGAAGTTCTCTCAACAAAGATAACATAATTGGATCATATAACTAGCCCTCAACATGAAACAAAGAGTCACTCCGAAGTCACTAATAGCACAGAACAAACGAAGAGATTATTGTCGGGTACGAAACCACCACAATGTTATTCTTTCTGATCGATCTATTCAAGAGTCTGTAGTAAAATAACACGAAGCTATTCTTTCCGTTCGATCCATCATAGAGTTCTTACTAGAATAACACCTTAAGATACATATCAACCAAGACCCTAATGTCACCTAAATACTCCATTGTCACCTCAAGTATCCGTGGGCATGATTATACGATATGCATCACATAATCTCAGAATCATCTATTCAACCAACACATAGAACTTCAAAGAGTGCCCCAAAGTTTCTACCAGACAGTCAAAACGTGTGCCAACCCCTGTGCATAGGTTCCTAATGTCACGAACCTACAAGTTGATCACCAAAAAATACATCGAGTACTCACATGAATACACGTGTGCCAACCCATATGCATAGGTTCCCAATTGTCACAAACCCGCAAGTTGATCACAACAGATATACACGTGCAAGACATACATCAAGTGTTCTCAAAGACTCAATCTGATAAGATAACTCCAAAGGGGAAACTCAATTCATTACAAGAGGGAGAGGGGGAAGAACATCATAAGATCCAACTATAGTAGCAAAGCCCATGGTACATCAAGATCAAGACATCTCAAGAACACGAGAGAGAGAGAGAGATCAAACACATAGCTACTGGTACATACCCTCAACCTCGAGGGAGAACTACTCCCTCCTCGTCATGGAGATCGCCGGGATGATGAAGATGGCCACCGGAGATGGATTCCCCCTCCGGCAGGGTGCCGGAACGGGCTCCAGATTGGTTTTTGGTGGCTACAGAGGCTTGCGGCGGCGGAACTCCCGATCAAGGTTTCTTTCTGGAGGTTTCTGAATTTATAGGAATTTATGGCGGTGGAATTGCGTTAGTTGGGCCCATGAGGAGGTCACAAGCCTGGTCACCACTACCGGGGGGGTGGCGGCGTCAGGGGTTGTGACTCCCTCGTGGCTCTTCTGGCCTTCTTTCAAAGCTTCGGGGATCTCTTTTGGTCCAAAAAAATCATCGTAAAGTTTCATTCCATTTGGACTGCGTTTGAAAATGGGCCAAAAACACGGAAAAAACAGAAGCTGGCACTTGGCACTGAGTTAATAGGTTAGTCCCAAAAAACATATAAAATAGCATATTCATGCATATAAAACATCCAAAGTTGACAAGATAATAGCATGGAACCATCAAAAATTATAGATACGTTTGAGACGTATCAGGATCTTGTATTACGGAACGAGTAAAGAGACTTGCCGGTAACGAGATTGAAATAGGTATACAGAGACCAACGATCAAATCTCGGGCAAGTAACATACCGAAGGACAAACGTAATGTTATACGGGATTATATGAATCCTTGGCACAGAGGTTCAACCGATAAGATCTTCGTAGAATATGTAGGATCCAATATGGACATCCAGTTCCCACTATTGGATATTGACCGAGGAGTGTCTTGGGTCATGTCTGCATAGTTCTCAAACCCGCAGGGTCTACACACTTAAGGTTCGATGATGTTTTAGTATAGTTGAGTTATATGTGTTGGTGACCGAAGGTTGTTTGGAGTCCTGGATGAGATCACGGACGTCAAGAGTGTTTCCGGAATGGTCCGGAAACGAAGATTGATATATAGGATGGTTTCATTTGGTCAGCGGAAAGATTTCGGGCAGTACCGGGAGTGTACCGGGAGTGACGAATGGGTTCCGGGTATTCACCGGGAGGGGCCCACCCACCCGGGAGTGAGCCCAATAGCCCTAGGGAGAGCCAGCCCAAGTGGGCTATGGCGCCACAAGAAGAAAAACCAAAAGAAATGAAAAAAGGGAGAGGGAGGTGGGAAGGAAGAGGAGGACTCCTCCTTCCCAAACCGAATTGGAGTAGGAGTCCTCCTCCTCCCATCGGCCGGTGCCCTTGGGACTCCCTTGAGCCCCAAGGCTGGCCCCTCCCCTCCTCCTATATATACTGCTGGTTTTAGGGCTTTTGAGACACAACTTTGCCACGTGCAAGTCAAACCTGTACCTCGTAGTTCTTCATCTAGACCGGATTTCTGCGGAGCTCGGGCGGAGCCCTTCATGAATAGATCATCACCATCACTGGCGCACCGTCATGCTCCCAGAGAACTCATCTACTTCCCCGCCCCTCTTGCTGGATCAAGAAGGCGGAGATCGTCATCGATCTGTACGTGTGTGGAACACGGAGGTGCCGTCCGTTCGGCACTTGATCGGGATGGATCATGGGATGGATCGCGAGACGGTTCGTGAGACGGATCATGGGACAGATCGTGGGACAGATCGCGAAGACGTACCACTACATCAACCGCATTTATTAACGCTTCCGCTTAGCAATCTACAAGGGTATGTTGATCCGATCTCCCTCTCGTAGATGAATATCACCATGATAGGTCTTCGTGTGCGTAGGAAAAATTTTGTTTCCCATGCAACGTTCCCCAACAGATGAAATGCAGATGATGCGCATGATGCGATGATGAATGTGGCAAACCATTAATTAACACAGCATCAACGAAACAAAAGGGGAATCTTCTGGAGTGTCGGTCTCGGGCTGTTAGAGCCGGGCCGATTCGGGGGCAGCCGACGCGTAAGGAAAAACTTCACAGTTAAGATGGAAAGGCAGTCCCCAAGTCCTGCTCTGGGGTGCCGGTTGTTCATTGATTGGAAGTAGGTGGATACATACGTACACTTCTAACTGTAAAATGGGCGGAGGAGCTCTGCGTTCCATGGCCGCTTTGTCTCGGATCTGGAGGCGTCCTTCTTGTTCTTTCTAGCCTTCTGAGCATCAATCAGGTAGTGGCCGTTATTGCTCAAAGCTTTACTGATGATGAACGGGCCATCCCAAGGGGCGGACAGCTTGTGCTGACCAGCTATCAGTTGGAACAGCCGGAGCACCAGGTCGCCTTCTCGGAATGAGAGCGGCTTGACCCATCGGTTGTGGTAGCGGTGCATGGCCTGCTGGTAGATCGATGTTCTGGACAGCGCCAGCTCACGTGCCTCCTCGAGGAGGTCGACTCCGTCTTCTCTAGCCTCTTGCGTCGGCCTTGGTGTATAGGGTGAACCGAGGCGAATCGAACTCGGCGTCAGTTGGGATGATCGCCTCGGCCCCATACACTAAGAAGAATGGGGTGAACCCTGTCGACCGGTTGTGCGTGGTTCCCACAATCCATAGCACAGCTGGCAGCTCCTCGACCCAGGCGCCGAACGAGCGCTCAAGCGGATCGACCAGCCTGGGCTTGAGGCCGACTAGGATGAGGCCGTTCGCCCACTCGGCTTGGACATTTGACTGCGGGTGTGCCACGGATGCGAGGTCAAGCTAGATTCCGTGTTTGCTACAGTAGCGAGCGAGCGCACCCTTGGCGAAGTTGGTGTCGTTGTCGGTGATGATGCTGTTTGGGAGGCCGTAGAGGACGGAGATGTGCTTGATGAAAGTGACGGCTGTCGGGCCGTCGAGCTTCTTGATTGGTCGATCCGATGTGTTGACGACCACCAAAAGATGTGTCACGCCACCCTGGGCGGTCTTGAATGGGCTGACCATGTCCAGGCCCCACACGGCAAACGTCCATGTGAGGGGGATGGTTTGCAGAGCCGCAGCTGGCTTGTGGCTCTGCGCCTTGAAGCGCTGGCAACCTTTTTACTTGCCGACTAGCTCCTTGGCGTCCTTCAGAGCAGTTGGCTAGTAGAACATGTAGCAGAATGCCTTGGACACCAGGGATCATGAGGCGGCATGGTAGCTGCACTCTCCCTGGTGGATGTCGCGGAGGATATCGTGGCCATTGTCCAGCTCGATGCAGCGCTCGAAGACTCCAGACACGCTGTGCTTCAAAAGCTCGTTGTTGATGATGGCGTAGGCACCGGAACGCCTTTGGATCTGTCGGACCTCAACCTCGTTGGCAGGCAGAGTGCCGCTTTCGAGGTACCCGAGGAACGGTTTCCCCCAGGATGGGGCCGTGACCACGGCGAGCACGGCCGCCGTGGAATTTTCTCGGGCGGGGGCGACAGTCGGCTAGCCAGCTGCCACAGTCCTCGAGTCAGGTGGCAGGGACCCCAAGGATGGGTTGGCAGCCCCCGGGCCGGATGGAAGAAAGCGGCGGGCCGTCTAGGGCAGGTGGCAGGCCGGCTGGAGTTCCAGCCGGTGGGCCGACTATAGGGTCCCAGCCGACAGGATGCTGGCAGCACCCGAGTCGGCATCTGCGGTCCCCAGGACTAGCGGCACAGCCCCCGGGCCTGCCGGGACGAAGATGGAATCAGACTCTGGACAAAGTGTGATGGAGGGCTTGCGCAGGTGCTCCAGGGACATGTCGACTTGGATGGGCTGCCTGGTGGAGCCGATCTTTGCCAGCGTGTCGGCAGCCTCATTGTCGGCTTGCATGATGTGGTGGAACTCATAGCCTTCGAAGCCGCCAGTCAGCTATTGGTCCAGGAAGCGATAGCTCGCCATGTTTGCGTCTCTAGTGTCCCATCCGCTAGTGACTTGCTACACCACCAGGTCAGAGTCACCGAAGCAGAGGATGCGTTGAACGCCGATCTCCCTAGCCAGCTGATACGTTTCCAACGTATCTATTATTTTTTATTTTTCCATGCTATTATATTATCTGTTTTGGATGTTTTATATGCATTAATATGCTATTTTATATTATTTTTGGGACTAACCTATTAACCTAGAGCCTAGTGCCAGTTTCTGTTTTTTCCATGTTTTTGAGTATTGCAGATAAGGAATATTAAAATAAGTCCAAACGGAATAAAATCTCTGTAATGATTTTTCTTGGACCATAAGAAACCTGCCACACTTGGAGAAGGGGGCAGGAGACCTGTCGGGAGACGACAAGCCTGCAGAGTGCGCCCTAAGGGGGGCACCCAAAGGCTTGTGGGCCCCTGCACGCCTCCTAACCGTAATCTTCGTCCTATAAATTCCCAAATATTCCCCCAATACCAGAAAGAGACCAAAAAAATACTTTTCCGCCGTCGGGAGCCTCTATTTCCGTGAGATCCAATCTCGGAGCCTTTTCTGGTAATCTGCCAGAGGGGGATCGATCATGGAGGTTATCTACATCAACTCCATTACCCCTCCGATGATGCATGAGTAGTTCACCACACACCTACGGGTCCATAGCTAGTAGCTAGATGGCTTCTTCCCTCTCTTTGTTCTTCAATACCATGTTCTTCATGATCTTCTTGGAGATCTATCCGATGTAATACTCTTTTGCGGTGTGTTTGTTGAGATCCGATGAATTGTGGGTTTATGTTCAGATTATCTTTGAATATTATTTAAATCTTCTTTGAATTCTGATATGTATGATTTCATATCTTTGCAATTCTCTTCGAGTTATTGGTTTGGTTTGGCCAACTAGATTGGTAATTCTTGCAATGGTAGAAGTGCTTAGTTTTGGGTTCAATCTTACGGTGTCCTCACCGAGTGACAAAGTAGGGGTAGCGAGGCACGTATTGCATTGTTTCCATCGAGGATAAAAAGATGGGGTTTTCATCATATAGCTTGAGTTTATCCCTCTACATCATGTCATCTTACCTAATGTGTTACTCTGTTCTTCATGAACTTAATACTCTAGATGCACGCAGGAGTCGGTTGATGTGTGGAGTAATAGTAGTAGATGCAGAATCGTTTCGGTCTACTTGACACAGACGTCATGCATATATGCATAATCATTGACTTGGATATCTTCATAATTATTCGCTTTTCTATCAAATGCCCGACAGAAATTTGTTCGCCCACCGTATTATTTTCATTCATGAGATAAGCCTCTAGTAAAATCTATGGCCCACAGGTCTATTTTCCATATTACTTTGAGATCTACAAATCAAAAATACCAAAAATATATTGCTGCCATTTATTTACTTTTGTTTTATTTTTAGTTCTAGCAATGTTTTATATCTATCTCTATCAGATCTCATTCTTGCAAATAACCGTGAAGGGATTGAGAACCCCTTTTTAGCGTTGTGTGGAAGTGTTTCATTGTTTGTGTAGATGCTAAAATTAGGGCCTTGCTTGTTCCTCCTACTAGATTGATACCTTGGTTCTCAACAAACTGAGGGAAATACTTATCTACTTTGCTGCATCACCCTTTCCTTTTCAAGGGAAAACCAACGCAAGCTCAAGAAGTAGCACCACCAAAATCCATGGGTGAGCGCTTCGTACTCCACCATGTTGTTTGATGTGGCGAAGTGGATCTGTAGGACATACTGCAGCCGGTCTCCCTTGGGGGAGGAGAGAACGATGCCGGCGCTGAAGACGGTGCACATCTTCGAGCCGTCGAAGTGCATGCGCCAATGGGTGGAGTCGGGAGGCCGCGACATGTACTCTGTCTCCGCCCAATCGATGAGGAAGTCTGCCAATGCTTGTGACTTGACGGTAGAGCGGGACTCATACCAGATGTCGTGGTCGGCCAGCTAGAGAGCCCACTTGGCTATGCGGTCGGTCGCATTCCTTTTGCTCATGATCTCCCCGAGAGGAGTGGTGCTCACCACCGTGACTGGGTCCTCCTAGAAGTAGGTCTTTAGCTTCCGGGCCACCAGGAACACACCATAGCACATCTTCTCGTAGTGCGGGCAATTCTGCTTCGAGGAACAGATTGATACGTCTCCAACGTATCCATAATTTTTGATGGTTCCATGCTATTATCCTGTCAAACTTTGAATGTTTCGTATGCATTTTATATCTTTTTTGGGACTAACTTATTAACTCAGTGCCAAGTGCTAGTTCCTGTTTTTTCCGTGTTTTTGACCTTTTTCAGGGGAGAATATCAAACAGAGTCCAAACGGAATAAAACCTCTGGAAAGATTTTTTACAGAACAGAAGATATGCAGGAAGCTTGAGAACCAAGGCAAAAAGTCCCGAGGGTGGCCACAAGCCCTCTAGCCGTGGCCTGGGGGCACGCCTAGCAGGCTTGTGCCCCCCCCCCCCCTCGTGGCTCCTTTGCCCTACTTCTTCCGCCTATAAATCCCTGAAAAATACGAAACCATGGGAGAGAGCCACAAAAATACTCTAACGCCGCCGCAAGCTTCTGTCTCCGCAAGATCCTATCTGGGGAACGTTCTGGTGCCCTGTCGGAGGGGGGATTCGGACACGGAGGGCTTCTTCATCAACACCATGGCCTCTCCGATGATGCGACAGTAGTTCACCACAGACCTTCGGGTCCATAGCTAGTAGCTAGATGGCTTCTTCTCTCTCTTGGATCATCAATACAAAGTTCTCCATGATCTTCATGGAGATCTATCCGATGTAATCCATTTTTGCAGTGTGTTTGTCGAGATCCGAAGAATTGTGGATTTATGATTAGATTATCTACGAATCTTATTTGAGTTTCTTCTGATCTCTTATATGCATGATTTCAGATCCTTGTAATTCTCTTCGAGTTGTGGGTTTCGTTTGGCAAACTTGATCTATAATTCTTGCAATGGGAGAAGTGCTTGGTTTTGGGTTCATACCGTGCGGTGTCCTCACCCAGTGACAGAAGGGGTAGCAAGGCATGCATCGTGTTGTTGCCATCAAGTGTAAAAAGATGGGGTTTATATCTATTTCATGAATTTATCCCTCTACATCATGTCATCTTGCTTAAGGCGTTAGTCTGTTTGTTATGAACTCAATACACTAGATGCATGCTAGATACTGGTCGATGTGTGGAGTAATAGTAGTAGATGCAGAAAGTATCGGTCTAGTTGTCTCGGACGTGATGCCTATATGTATGATCATTGCCTTAGATATCGTCATGACTTTGCGCAGTTCTATCAATTGCTCGACAGTAATTCGTTCACCCACCGTAATATTTGTTATCATGAGAGAAGCCTCTAGTGAACACTATGGCCCCAGGGTCTACTTCAAATCATATTTTCAGCCCTACACTTTTACTTTGTTGCACTTTCCGCCTTCAGATCTCACCTTGCAATTAACCGTAAAGGGATTGACAACCCCTTTGTAGCGTTGGGTGCAAGTTTGCTGTTTTTTCGCAGGTACTTTGGAGACTTGCCTTGATACTCCTACTGGATTGATACCTTGGTTCTCAAACTGAGGGAAATACTTACTGCCACTGTGCTGCATCACCCTTTCCTCTTCAAGGGAAAAAACAACGCAAGCTCAAGAGGTAGCACACATCACCTCGCTCAGGTAGTAGACCGGTCGCTGGGACGGTTGGGCTCGGCCCGGCTCAGATCGTTCGATGGCCATGTCGATGCTGACGACGCAGCTGGTCGCTGTGATGTAGAGCAGCATCGGCTCTTTGTCCGCCGGTGCGGCCAGCACCGGCGCTGTGGTTAGCGTGCGCTTGAGGTCGCATAGGGCCTCATCGGCTTCGTCGCTCCAAACGAAGTCGTCTACTTTCTTGAGCAGGTAATAGAGCGGGACGACCTTCTCTCCCAGTCGGTTGATGAAGCGGCTAAGGGAGGTGAGGAAGTTGGTGTCTTTCTAGACTCTAGGCAGGTTGGTCGGCCGGGCCATCCGCTCGATGGCCCGAATCTTCTCTTGGTTTGCCATGATCCCTCATTCAGAAACGAGCAAACACAGGAGCTGGCCGGCTGGTATGCCGAACACGCACTTCTCCAGGTTCAGCCAGATCTCGAACTCATGCAGGCTTGAGAGCATCTCTTTGAGATCGTCTAGGAGGGTGCGGCTTTCTTTGGACTTGACCACAATGTCGTCTACGTAGACATCTATGTTGCGGCCAAGCTACCAGTAGAGGCATCGCTGCATGCAGCGCTGGAACATGGCGCCGGCATTTTTTAGCTCGAACATCACCGTGATGTAGTAAAATGCCCCAAAGGGTGTAATGAAAGCTCCGTTCAGCCGACCGGCTGGATTTAGCTTGTCTGATGGTACCCTGAGTAGGCGTCCAGGAAGGACAATAGCATGCAGCCGGCCGTCGAGTCGATCACTTGAACGATATAGGGAAGAGCAAATGAATCCTTGGGGCATGCCTTGTTCGGGCTCGTGTAGTCGATACACATGCGCCAAGTCTTATTTTTCTTCAGCACCAGGACAGGGTTCGACAACCAGTCCGGGTGGAAGACTTCAATGATGAAGACGACTGCTAGCACTGGGGAACTTGTTCACCAATGGTTTTCTGCTTCTCCTTTGAGAAACAACGCAGGGGTTGCCGGACCGGCTTTGCGTCCAGCCGGACATGGAGGAAGTGCTCGGTGATCTTTTTCGGGACTCCGGGCACCCACCAGGACGTATTTGCCGGTGGGGTCAACTGGATCCAGAGGGACCCTCTTGGTGTCCTTGCCGGTGGCCGGCTGGAACTAAGCCTCCGTAGCTGGCTGCTTGAGCTTGGGCTCGGACATGGCGGACGGCTCACGGGCGAGGGCCACGAACAGGTCGATCTATCGCCGCTCCTCGGTGATGACGAGCGACTCAGCCAGCTTGGAGCCGGCTAGAGCGCACTCGGATGACTTGCAATTACAAGCGATGGTGTTGATCACGTGCGTGCCTGGAAGCTTCATCTTCTGATAGGCATAATGCGTGACCTCCATGAACTTGGCCAGGACCGGCCGGCCCAAGATGGCCTGGTAGGAGCTGATGAGGTTGATGACCTCGAACCAGATCGGCTCGCGGCGGAAGTTCATCGGTGAGCCGAACAACACTTCCAGCCGGACCTTGCCGATCGGCGAGCAAGAGTGGCCAGGGATGATGCCGTGGAACACCGTTTGAGTTGGTTGGAGCTCAAACTCCAATATACCGAGCTTCTCCATGGTGTCCTGGTAGAGAATATTGATGCTGCTACCACCGTCGATGAGCACCCGCGTGAAGCGGCACGTGCCTCGCCGAGAGACGAAGGTAGGATTCAGCACCAGTGCGTAGCCGCCTCGGGTCGACATCTTAGCCGGATGGTCCTTGCAGCCCCAGGTGACCGTCTTGTCCGAACAGTGCATGTAGTGGGGGACCGGCGGGATGATGGCGTTGACCTCCAGCGCGTGCTTACGCTGGCTGTGCTTGTCGTTAGGCTCGCTGGTGAAGATGACGTAGGTCGCGTCCTGTTGAGGGTGTTGGGGAACGTTGCATGGGAAACAAAAAATTTCCTACGCACACGCAATACCTATCCATGGTGATGATCGTCTACGAGAGGGGAGAGTGAATCTACATACCCTTGTAGATCGCTAAGCAGAATCATATACAACACGGTTGATGTAGTGGAACATCTTCGTGATCCAAATCACAGCCCGTCCCGCGATCTCATCACGATCCGTCCCGCAATTCCATCACAGTCCATCCCGATCTAGTGCCGAACGGACGACACCTCCGCATTCAGCACATCTACAACTCGATGACGATCAACGCCTTCTTGATCCAGTAAGAGGGGCGGAGAGGTAGATGAGTTATCCAACACGGTGGCGTGGTGGTGGTGGTGGTGAACTAATCCAGCAGGGCTTCACCTAAGTACCACCGAATTAGACTAGAGGAGAAATTGATCTAGATGAAGTAGAGGGAGTACGTGGCAATTAGGGTTAGCACTCACCTCAACCTCTAGTATATATAGGAGGAAGAGGAGGGGAGGCTGCCTTGGCCCCTCCTCCAAGGAGAGGTTCGACCGAGCCAATAAGGGAGGAACCCACCTCCCACAAGGGAGGTGGAATCCTATTAGGACTGCTTCCTAATTTAGAAACTCTTTCCACCTTCTCGCTTTTTGCCTTATATGTACACTCCAGCCACATGGGCCCTTAGGGGAGGCTTTGGCCAGCCCACTAGGGGCTGGTCTACGTCCTATCACAGCCCATGAAGCCTTTGGGTTGTCACACCCTTCCCGGTGGTCCCCCGATACCCTCCCGGCACTCCCGATACACTACAGATGAGCCCGAAACTTTTCAGGTGACCAAAGCAGGACTTCCTATATATCAATCTTGACCTGTGGACCATTCCGAAGGTCCTCGTGATGTCCAAGATCTCATCTGGGACTCCGAACAACTTCAGTCACCAAGACCTATAACTCAACTATACCGAATCGTCATGGAACCTTAAGTGTGCAGACCCTGCGGGTTCGAGAACTATATAGACATGAACTGAGACATTCTCCGGTTAATAACCAATAGCGGTGCCTGGATGCCCATATTGGATCCTACATATTCTACGAATATGTTTATCGGTTGAACCTCTATGTAAAGGATTCAATTAATCCCATATGATGTTCCCTTTGTCCTTCGGTATGTTACTTGCCCGAGATTCGATCATCGGTATCTCCATACCTAATTCAATCTTGCTACCGGCAAGTCTCTTTACTCGTTCCATAATACAAGATCCCGTAGCTAACTCCTTAGTCACATTTCTTGCAAGGCTTGTTGTGGTGTTGTATTACCAAGTGGGCCTCGAGATACCTCTCTGTCACACGGAGTGACAAATCCTAGTCTTGATCCATGCCAACCCAACAGACACCTTCAGAGATACCTGTAGAGCACCTTTATAGTCACCCAGTTATGTTGCGACGTTTGATACACACAAGGTATTCCTCTGTGTTCGGGAGTTGCATGATCTCATGGCCATAGGAACAAATACATTGACATGCAGAAAATAGTAGCAATAAACTGACACGACCATATGCTACGTTCATAGTTTGGGTCTTGGCCATCACATCATTCTCCTAATGATGTGATCATGTTATCAAGTGACAACACTTGTCTATGTCCAGGAAACCTTTTCCATCTTTGTTCAACGAGCTAGTCAACTAGAGACTCACTAGGGACTGTGTGTTGTCAACATGTATTTGAGTTTCCAATCAATACAATTCTAGCATGGATAATAAACGATTATCATGAACAAGTAAATATAATAATAACCAATTTATTATTACCTCTAGGGCATATTTCAAACAGTCTCCCACTTGCACTAGAGTCAATAATCTAGTTCACATCACTTTGTGATTGTAATGAATCTAACACCCATACAGTTACGGGTTTTGATCATATCTTGCGTGTGAGAGAGATTTTTAGTCAATGGGTCTGAATCTTTCACATCCGTGTGTGCTTTACCAAACTCTATGTCATCATGCAGATGCTTCTACCACACGCCATTTGGAACTATTCCAAATGACTACTCCACTATACGAATCCGGTTTACTACTCAGAGTTATTTAGATTAGTGTCAAAGCTTTCATCGACGTAACTCTTTACGATGAACTCTTTAATCACCTCCATAATCGAAAAAATTCCTTAGTCCACGAGTTACTAAGGATAACTTTGACCGCTGTTCAGTGATTCAATCTTGGATCACTCTTTAGACCCCTTGACAAACTGATGGCAAGGAACACATCACATGTGCTACACAGCATGGCATAGTTTTGAGCCTATGGCTAAGGCATAGGGGACGACCTTCGTCCTTTCTCATTTTTTCTGCGGTGGTCGGGCTTTGAGTCTTACTCAAATTCACATCTATTTTGAACTCCTTCAAAAACTTGTCAAGGCATGCATTTCGTTGAAAGTTCTATTAAGCGCTTTGATCTATCTATATAGATCTTGATGCTCAATTTTCAAGTAGCTTAATCCAGGTTTTCCTTTGAAAAAATCGTTTCGAACAACCCTTTATGCTTTCCAAAAATTTGACATTATTTCCGATCAAAATATGTCTAACACATATATTTATCAGAAATTCTATAGTGCTCACTTATTTGGAAATACAATTTTCTCATAAACTTTGTATAAAACCAAAAACTTTGATCACTCATCAAAGTACTTATTCCAACTCCTAGATGCTTGCTCCAGTCCATAGAAGGATCACTAGAGCTTGCATACTTGTTAGCATCCTTAGGATCGACAAAACCTTCTAGTTGTATCACGTACAATCTTTCCTCAAGGAAATTGTCGAGGAAACAATGTTTTAACATCCTATCTACAAGATTTCATAAATAATACAGCAACTGCTAACATAATTCCAACAAACCTTTAGCATCGATATGGGTGAAAAAGTCTCATCATAGTCAATTCTTTGAACTTGTCAGAAACATCTTTGCAACAAGTCGAGCTTTCTTAATTGTGACTTTTCACCATCATCGTCTGTCTTCCTTTTAAAGATCCATCTGTACTTAACAGTCTTCAACAATCAAGTAGTTCCTCCAAGGTCTACACTTTGTTTTCATACATGGATCCTCTCTCCGATTCCATGGCCTCCAGCCATTTGTCAAAATCCGGGCCCACCATCGCTTCTCCATAGTTCGTAGGTTCATTGTTGTCCAACAACATGACCTCCAAGACAGGGTTACCGTACCACTCTAGAGCAGTACGTGACCTTGTTGACCTACTAGGTTTGTAGTAACTTCATGTGAAGCTTCATGATCACTATAATCAGCTTCCACTTCAATTGGTGTAGGAGCCACAGGAACAACTTCCTACACCCGACTACACACTGGTTGAAGTGACGGTTCAATAACCTCATCATGTTTCCACCATCCTCCCACTCAATTCTTTCGAGAGAAACTTTTCCTCGAGAAAAGACCCGTTCCAAGAAACAAACACTTTGCTTTCGAATCTGAGATAGGAGGTATACCAAAACGTTTTTGGGTGTCCTATGAAGATGCATTTATCCGCTTTGTGTTCGAGCTTATCAGGCTGAAACTTTTTCAAATAAGCATCGCAGCCCGAAACTTTTATGAAACGATAGCTTAGGTTTCTCCAAAACATAGTTCATATGCTGTCATCTCAACGGAATTACGTGGTGCCCTAATTAAAGCAAATGCGGTTGTCTCTAATGCCTAACCCAGAAATGAAAATGGTAATTCGATACGAGACATCATAGTATGCACCACATCCAATAGGGCGCGACTATGATGTTTGGACACACCATCACACTATGGTGTTCCAGGTGGCATTAGTTGTGAAACAATTTCCACAATGTCTTAATTGTGTACCAAACTCGCTACTCAGATATTCATCTCTACGATCATATCGTAGAGACTTTATCCTCTTGTCACGACAATCTTCAACTTCACTCTGAAATTACTTGAACCTTTTAATAATTCAGACTTGTGTTTCATCAAGTAAATATACTAGCACTACCAGAATTCATAATTTTGCTATCTATCTGGCCTTTGCCGTCCGCTGACGCATGGCAAAGGTATTCTTTGCCGTCAGATGTCGCAGTGCTGACGGCAAAGAGGTGTCTGATGGCAAAGGTTTATTTTGCCGTTGGCCACCTCTTTGTTGTCTGCTGGCGGACGGCAAAGAATAGCTATGCGGACGGGAAAGCACGGGCGGACGGCAAAGCCCCTACCCCCACCCACCCAAACGGCTGAAACCCCCACCCCCACCCACCCATACGGCCGAAACCCCCACCCCCACCCACCCCTCCCCTTTGTCGTCTGCCTGGGTGCCCTTTGCCGTCTGCTGGGGCATGGCGGACGGCAAAGGGGATGGCGGTTGCTCCCACCCGATGCATCCCCACCCCACCCCTTTGCCGTCTGCCTGGGAGTCCTTTGCCGTCTGCCTGGGGGCACGGCAGACGGCAAAGGGGCGGCCCACCAACCACCATCAGGCCAACCCCCTCCTCCCACGTAGCCCTGCTCAAATCCACCCCGCCCGACGTCCCTCCCGCGCCGCCCCGACGTCCCTCCCCTCACCGCGCCGCCCCGACGTCCCCTCGTGCAGCCCCCAGCGACGCCTGCCCCTGGTGCAGCCCCCTGCGTCGCCCCCTCTCCTCACTCGCCGCTGGCCCTGATACGTCTCAAACGTATCTATAATTTTTGATGGTTTCATGTTGTTATCTTGTCAACTTTGGATGTTTTGTATACCTTTTATATCTTTTTTGGGACTAACTTATCAATTCAGTGCCAAGTGTTAGTTCCTGTTTTTTCTGTGTTTTTGACTCTTTTCAGATCCAATTTTGGAACGGAGTCCAAACGGAATAAAATCCCCAAAATAAATATTTCCAGAACGGAAGAAGATCGGAGGACTTGAGGGCCAAGGCAGGGGCCCCACAGGGAGCCCACAAGCCCTGTTGCCGCGGCCAGGGGGGCCGTGGCAACCAAGCTTGTGGCCTCCCTGGCGCTCCCCTACCCTAGCTTTTTGGCCTATAAATTCCCTAATATCGCAGAAAAAATGTGGGCATCCACGAAAACACTTTTCCGCCGCCGCAAGCTTCCGTTTCCATGAGATCTCATTTGGAGACCCTTCCCGGTGCCCTGCCGGAGGGGACTTTGGAGTTGGAGGGCTTCTACATTAACATCATCGCCTCTCCAATGACTCGTGAGTAGTCCACTTCAAACCTACGGGTTCGTAGTTAGTAGCTAGATGGCTTCTTCTCTCTCTTGGATCTTCAATACAAAGTTCTCCATGATCTTCATGGAGATCTATCCGATGTAATCCTCTTTGGCGGTGTGTTTGTCGAGATCCGATGAATTGTGGATTTATGATCAGATTATCTATGAATTATATTTGAGTCTTTGCTGATTTCTTATATGCATGATTTGATATCCTTGTAAGTCTCTCAGAGTCTTGGGTTTTGTTTGGCCAACTAGATCTACGATTCTTGCAATGGGAGAAGTGCTTGGTTTTGGGTTCATAGCGTGTGGTGACCTTTTCTAGTGACACAAGGGGTAGCAAGGAACGCATCGTGTTGTTGCCATGAAGGGTAACAAGATGGGCTTTTATCATAAATTTGAGATTGTCTATCTACATCATGTCATCTTGCTTAAGGCGTTACTCTGTTCTTTTGAACTTAATACACTAGATGCATGCTGGATAGCAGTCGACGTGTGGAGTAATAGTAGTAGATGCAGAAAGTATCGGTCTACTTGTTTTGGACGTGATGCCTATAGATATGATCATTGCCATAGATAACGTCATGACTTTGCGCGGTTCTGTCAATTTCTCGACAGTAATTCTTTCACCCACCGTCTACTTGCTTTCATGAGAGAAGCCACTAGTGAATACTACGGCCCCCGTGTCCATCCACAACTATCTTCTCCACTTTCACTTTTACTTTGCTTTGTTTACCTTTTGCTTTTAGTTCTCACTTTGCAAACAATCTATAAGGGATTGACAACCCCTTCATAGCGTTGGGTGCAAGCTCTTTGTGTTTGTGCAGGTACTTGTGACTTGACGCGATCCTCCCACTGGATCGATACCTAGGTTCTCAAACTGAGGGAAATACTTTCCGCCGCTGTGCTACATCACCCTTTCCTCTTCAAGGGAACACCAACGCAAGGCTCCAAGGCCGCGGGGAAATCCTTTGCATATATGCCAAGAAAGTCCCTATAGGCGTAGCCCGTAGCAGCAGGATTCCTGGCGCCGTTGCCAGGGAAGGTCTATTGTCGCAGTAGCAGAAGGATTTATGGCGTCGTTGCCGGGGAGGAGAGATCAATTCAAGATCTATCCAAGTAGGTGTCACAAACTCATCTCTTGCATTTACCTTTTTTGCCAGTTGCCTCTCGTTTTCCTCTCCCCCACTTCACATTTCCTTTCTCCCTTGCCGTTTTCTTTTGCCTTTTTGCCTTTCTCCTTTGCCGTTTTCTTTTGCCCATTTTCCTTGCTTGCTCTTGGGCTTGTTCGTGAGAGACCTTTCCTCATGGCCAAACCAAACTATTTCATCAGGTTGGAAGAGATTGAAACTAGTGTCAAAGGTTTCATGTCTTCTCAGTTTGAGCAAAATAATTACTTCCGTAGGGAATTAAAGGAGCAAAATTCTTTTATGGCCTATTTGAATAAATAAGTTGATGATATGGCCAAAGAATTCCTTGCACTAAATTCTCAGCTTTCTCACCTTGAAAAATTGGTGGGCCAAATTTCTGACAAGAAGGCTACCTTAGTCAATAAGATGGCAGCTAAACCTGAAATTTGTGATGCAAATCACGAAGATCTTAAAGTTCTTGGTGTGACTCCTCTTGAATCTTTGTTTTCGCGTGTCAAACCTATTGATGAAGGGGCTGGATATGAATCCACTTTTGTTGAAAAACGACCCAATGATTCGGAGCCCACCTATCTTGATGATAAAGGTGTGAAGAGTGGAGTAGAAGAAATCAAAATTTTGGGTAGTAATGAAACTCCCACTTTGGATTTCAAGGAATTCAATTATGATACTTGCTCCTTGTTTGAATGCATTTCCTTGATGCAATCCATTGCAAACTCTCCACATTCTTATAGCCAAAGCAAAGCCTTTACCGCACATATCGTAGAAGCTATGACGAAATCTCTTGAAGAGAAGCTCGAATTAGAAGTCTCTATACCTAGAAAACTTCATGATGAGTGGGAACCTACTATCAAAATCAAGATCAAAAACCATGAATGCAATGCTTTGTGTGATTTGGGTGCTAGTGTTTCCGCGATTCCAAAGTCTTTATGTGATATTCTTGGTTTTCATGAGGTTGAAGAGTGTTCTCTTAATTTGCATCTTGCGGCTTCTACTATCAAGAAACCCATGGGAAGGATCGATGATGTTCTTATTGTTCCAAATAAGAACTATGTACCCGTGGATTTCATTGTACTTGAAATAGACTGCAATCCTTCATGTCCCATTATTCTTGGTAGACCTTTCCTAAGGACTATTGGTGCTATCATCGATATGAAGGAAGGGAATATTAGATTTCTATTTCCCCTAAAGAAGGGCATGGAGCATTTTCCTAGAAAGAAAATAAGATTTCCTTATGAATCTATGATGAGGGCTACTTATGGTTTGAGCACCAAAGATGACTATACGTGATTCCATCACCTTTTGCCTAGCTAAGGGCGTTAAACAATAGTGCTTGTTAGGAGGCAACCCAACGAATCTGTCCTTTTTCCTTCTGTTTTGTGTTTTCCACACTTTCATAATTCTGTTATGATTGTGTTTTTTGTGTTTCTTTTGCGTTTGTGCCAAGCAAAACCGTTATGATTAGTCTTGGGGATGATCGTTTGGTCATGCTGGAAAAGACAGAAACTTTCTTCTGACGAAAAGAATTTTCATTTTTGTTCTGTAAGAGCTTTTGAGTTGATTCTTTTCTCTGCTGATTTCTACGCAAATGCTTCAGACTGTCGTAATTGTTCAGAAGTTTTGAAGTACCAGAAGTATACGAAGTATACAGATTGCTACAGACTGTTCTGCTGTTAACAGATTCTGTTTTTGTTGAGTTGGTTGCTTATTTTGATGAAACTATGGATAGTATCGGGGGGTATTAGCCATGGAAGATTGAAAATACAGTAACCCAACATCAGCATAAGTAGAATTTAAGTTTGCTACAGTACCTAAGGAAGTGGTGGTTTGCTTTCTTATACTAATGTTATCACGAGTTTCTGTTTAAGTTTCGTGTTGTGAAGTTTTCAAGTTTTGGGTTAAGTTCTTATGGAAAAAAGTATAAAGAGTGGCAAGAGCTCAAGCTTGGGGATGCCCAATTCACCCCAAGTTGATTCAAGGATGCCGGAAAAGTCAGCTTGGGGATGCCCCGTGAAGGCATCCCCTCTTTCGTCTTCAATCCATCGGTAACGTTACTTGGGGCTATATTTTTATTCACCACATGTTATGTGTTTTTCTTGGAGCGTCTTGTATCATAGGAGTCTTTTATTTTTGTTGTGTCACAATATTCCTTGCTGCACACCTAGAGAGAGAGACATGCACTCACCATGATTTTGTTGAGTTTCACTTATGTCCTTTGGTTAGAACATTTCAGCTCACATGTGCTTCACTTATATCTTTTGAGCTAGTTGATTTTGCTCTATGTGCTTCACTTATACCTTTTAGAGCACGGAAGCACGTGGCTTGGTAGTTGATCTATGCCATGATAGTAGTCTCAAAAGAGGTAGTTATCCAAAGGGATATGAAAACTTCCGCCTTCATGTGCATAGAGTAGTTGGAGAAGTTTGATTTATCTCAATTAGTTTTGAGTTGTGGTTGTGGTTGAAGTTATACTAGTAAGGTGTTGTGGATCTAGAAATACTTGTGTCGAAGTTAGTGATTCCCGTAGCATGCACATATGGTGAACCGCTATGTGATGAAGTCTGAGCATGATTAGTCTATTGATTGTCATCCTTTGTGTGGCGGTTGGGATCTCGCGATGGTTTATACCTACCAACCCTTCCCCTAGTAGTATGCGTTGAATGCTTTGTTTCGATTACTACTAAAACTTTTGCAACAAGTATATGAGTTCTTCATGCTTAATGTTGAGTCCATGGTTTAGATGCACTTTCACCTTCCACCATCACTATCATCTTTAGTGTCGTGCAACTTTCACCGGTGCACAAAACCCACCATATAGCCTCCCTCAAAACAGCCACCATACCTACCTACTATGGCCTTTTCAAAGCTATTCCGAGATATATTGCCATAAAACTACCACCATGACATGTGCCACCACTTCTACATTGCCATTGCATGATCATAAGATAGCTAGCATGATGTTTCCATTGATGTCTATGCCATGCTAGATCATTGTTACGGTACACTACCGAAGGCATACCAAATAGAGTCATCATTGCTCTAAGTTTTCAGTTGTAAGGGTGATGATCATCATTGATGGAGCATTGTCCCATGTGAGGAAATAAAAGAGGCCCAAGATGCCCACCAAAAAAAAAGAGGCCAAAGAGCCCACCAAAAAAATGAGAGAAAAAGAGATAAGGGACAATGCTACCACCTTTCCACACTTATGCATATTAAGCGCCATGATCTTCATGACTGAGAGTCTCTCGTTTTTTCACCACCATATAGCTAGTGGGAAATTTTCATTATATAACTTGGCTTGTATATTCTAATATTAGGCTTCCTCAAAATTGCCTTAGGTCTTCGTGAGCAAGCAATTTGGATGCACACCCACTAGTTTTCTTTAAGAGCTTTCACATACTCTTAGCTCTAGTGCATCAATTGTATGGCAATCCCTACTCATTCACGTTGATATCTATTGATGAGCATCTCCATAGCTCATTGATATGCCTAGTCAATGTGACCATCTTCTCCTTGTTTGTCTTGCAACCTCCACCACACTCAACTCCACTTATAGTACTAAAACCATGGCTCACGCTCATATATTGCGTGAGAGTTGAAAAAGTTTGAGAAAGTAAAGGTGTGAAAACAATTACTTGGCCAATACCGAGGTTGTGCATGATTTAAATTCGTTGTGCAAGGATGATAGAGCATAGCCAGACTATATGATTTTGTAGGGATAACTTTCATTTGGCCTAGTTATTTTGAAAGTTCATGATTATCTTGCTAGTTTTCTTGAAGTATTATTGTCTCCACATCAATAGCAAACTATTGTTTTGAATCTAATGGATCTGAACATTCACGTCACATAAGAGGAGTTACAAAGCACATCTATGCTAGGTAGCATGAAAGCATCAAAAATTCATTCTTTATCACTTCCCTACTCGAGGACGAGCAGGAGTTAAGCTTGGGGGTGCTTGACACGTCTCAAACGTATCTATAATTTTTGATGGTTTCATGTTGTTATCTTGTCAACTTTGGATGTTTTGTATACCTTTTATATCTTTTTCGGGACTAACTTATTAATTCAGTGCCAAGTGCTAGTTCCTATTTTTCTGTGTTTTTGACTCTTTTTAGATCCGATTTTGGAACGGAGTCCAAACGGAATAAAATCCCCGAAATAAATTTGTCCAGAACGGAAGAAGATCGGAGGACTTGAGGGCCAAGGCAGGGGGCCCACAGGGAGCCCACAAGCCCTGTTGCCACGACCAGGGGGCCCGCAGCAACCAAGCTTGTGGCCTCCCTGGCGTCCCCTGCCCTAGCTCTTTGGCCTATAAATTCCCTAAAATCGCAAAAAAATCAGGGCATCCACGAAAACACTTTTCCACCGCCGCAAGCTTCCCTTTCCGCTGTCGGAGGGGACTTTGGAGTTGGAGGGCTTCTACATCAACATCATCGCCTCTCCAATGACTCGTGAGTAGTCCGCTTTAGACCTACGGGTCTGTAGTTAGTAGCTAGATGGCTTCTTCTCTCTCTTGGATCTTCAATACAAAGTTCTCCATGATCTTCATGGAGATCAATCCGATGTAATCCTCTTTGGCGGTGTGTTTGTCGAGATCCGATGAATTGTGGATTTGTGATCAGATTATCTATGAATTATATTTGAGTCTTTGCTGATTTCTTATATGCATGATTTGATATCCTTGTAAGTCTCTCCCAGTCTTGGGTTTTTTTTGGCCAACTAGATCTATGATTTTTGCAATGGGAGGAGTGCTTGGTTTTGGGTTCCTACCGTGTGGTGACCTTTCCCTCTGACAGAAGGGGCAGCAAGGCACGCATCATGTTGTTGCCATCAAGGGTAACAAGATGGGCTTTCATCATAAATTTGAGATTGTCTATCTACATCATGTCATCTTGCTTAAGGCGTTACTCTGTTCTTTTGAACTTAATACACTAGATGCATGCTGGATAGCAGTCGACGTGTGGAGTAATAGTAGTAGATGCAGAAAGTATCGGTCTACTTGTTTTGGACGTGATGCCTATAGATAACGTCATGACTTTGCGCGGTTCTATCAATTGCTCGATAGTAATTCGTTCACCCACCGTCTACTTGCTTTCATGAGAGAAGCCAGTAGTGAACACTACGGCCCCCGGGTCTATTCACAACTATCGTCTCCACTTTCACTTTTACTTTGCTTTGTTTACTTTTTGCTTTCAGTTCTCACTTTTCAAACAATCTATAAGGGATTGACAACCCCTTCACAGCATTGGGTGCAAGCTCTTTGTGTTTGTGCAGGTACTTGTGACTTGACGCGATCCTCCCACTGGATCGATACCTTGGTTCTCATACTAAGGGAAATGCTTACTGCCGATGTGCTACATTACACTTTCCTCTTCAAGGGAACACCAACCCAAGGCTCCAAGGCCGCGGGGAAATCCTTTGCATATTTGCCAAGGAAGTCTGTATAGGCGTAGCCTGTAGCAGCAGGATTCCTGGGGCCGTTGTCAGGGAAGGTCTGTTGTCGCAGTAGCAGGCCCCCTGCGCCCCCTCTCCTCACTCGCCGCCGGCGCAGTCCCCTCTCCTCACTGGCCGCCGGCCCCCTGCGCCGCCCCCTGCACCGCCCCCTCTCCTCACTCGTCGTCGGTGCGGCCCCCTGCGCCGCCCCTCCCCTCACCCGCCCCCTGCGCCGCCCCTCCCCTCACCCGCACCCTGCGCCGCCCTTCCCCTCACCCGCCCCCCAAGCTGCTGCGGGTGCCGCCCCCGGCGCCGCCCCCGGCGCCGCCCCCTCCGCTCACCGGCTTCCGGCGACGCCCCTCCCCTCACCAGCCGTCCCCAACTCCGGTACCCCTATTTTGTTTTTTATAAATTAGATAGTTATTTTTTTCTATTTTTTCTGTTAAATTAGGTAGTTAGTTTATTAGGTACTAGATAGAAAAAAATAACTTAGAGGATAGTTATTTTAGGTAAAATAAAATAGATAGAAAATAAAAAACTTAGAAGATAATAATAGAAGAAAAAAACTAGAAGAAAGAAGAAGAAGAAGAAGAAGAAAGACGAGAGGAGGAGAAAGAGAAAAGAAAGAAGAAAAAGAAGAGGAGGAGGAGGAGGAGAAAAAAGAAGAAGAAGAATAATAATAATAAGAAGATGATCAAGAAGAAGAAGAAGAAGAAGAAGAAAAAGAAGAGAGAGGAAAAGAAGAAAGAAGAGGAAAAAGGAACCCCGGCACCCCGACACTGACCCTCGACCACCGACCCGTGACGCCCGATGCCACTGACCCTTGACCCTCGACCCCCGACCCTCGATCCCCGACGCCCGACGCCACTGACCCACGACCCCCGACCGCCGACACCGGTTCGGCCTCCTGTTGACCGAAAAGACCCCAACCACCGACGACAGTGACCCTCGACCCCCGATGACACTTACCCCCGACCACCGACGCAACTAACCCCTGACCCCCAACGCCATCGACACCCGACACCACCGACCCTCGACGCAACTAAGCCCCGACCCCCGACACCTCTTCTGCCTACTGTTGAATGAGAAGGTGCATTTCGGCCTTCTAGAAGCCGACGTGGGTCATAGTTTTGTAAATTATGAGTTAGGCCACATATTTTCCGATTATGTTAATTATAAAAACATCGTATTCGTGTTGATCGTGTGAATTTCAATGTGCAGTTGTTCGACGACCTCCACGTGCGTTGGATGAGCTCCGCCCTTGCGTTTGTTGGTGAGCACAAATGATTTCTCCTCCTACCCCCTTAATTTGCTCTGTCCCGATCTTCGTGCTGATGAAACTTGCTAGCTATAGGTTTCTTCAATCATGAGTATGCGTGACCAGTATGCGTCTCCCATTCGAAAGGGTGACATCTATAAATATGCATTTCTTTGCATATTTATAACCGCCATCCTTTCGAATTGTCCAACATTATCCATGGATAGCCCGAGTATGTGTAGATTGGGTTCATTTTCCCGTATGTTGTTCTCTGGATCCGATGCAGAATTTCGTCAGTGCCTCCCTGTTGTTCTCTGGGTACACATCCTCTCTGCTTATTGCCGAGACATATATCAGGAGAATGGCGGGGAGGTGCTGCCGAAATTCTGCGTCGCATCTGGAGCAGAGCATGGGAAAACGAACCCAATCTACACATACTCGGGTGGGATTAGGACCTATCTTTACCTATTAGCGTGTAGATTGCATGGACGTAATAAAACTGACAAACTTGATTAGCGTATGAATGTAGATGATGAATTATATATTTATTTCTTGTACCCCCATAGGTTAGCGTATGAATGTAGTGATCGTGCTTGGATGTACACTGGTCACCCTAGTCAGAAAGACATGACCCATGAATGGTTAACAAAAACCAGGGTTTGTGGGAGCCGCATTTGCAAATGGCCAGCAAAAAACATGGTGCCCCTGTCCCAACTGCGACAACTGGAAAAAGCAGACAGAGTTTGAAATGGGTAAACACCTGCAGAAGTGGGGATTTACGCCTAATTATACGGTGTGGACTTTTCATGGTGAGTCTGACCAACGTGCCAGAGCTGAGGTGATTCGTCGTCGCACCGACGAGCATGGTACCGGGATTGAAGACATGGTGCAAGACTTTGATGATGCTCGGGATTCGGACGATGAGATGGAGGAATCTGCAAAGGCCTTGTATGAAATGTTGGAGTCTTCAAAACGTCCTCTCCATGAGCAGACTGAGCTTTGTCAGCTAGATGCCATCGCGTAAGTAATGGCTCCGAAGGCTCAATTCAACCTAGGCAGAGAATGCTACGACGCGATGATGACGATATTTGGACGCTTTCTACCCAAAGGCCATGTACTGCCTGCAAACCTGTACCAGTCAGAGAAAATCCTCCGTGTACTTAAGATGCCCTATGAGAAGATACATGCCTGTGAGAATGGATGTACCTTATTTAGGCTTGAGTATGCGGCCTTGAACTATTTCCCCATTTGCAATTCTTCCAAGTATATTGTGGTAGACAACGGTATGGGTGAGAAGAATCAGACCAAAATCCCCATTAGTGTTCTTCGGTATCTACCAATCGTACCAAGACTTCAACGTCTTTTCATGGTCGAAGAGACGGCCAGCAAGATGACATGGAACAAATTGGGCAAAAGGACCGAACTAGATGCGGATGGGAACAAGATGCTGGTACACACTTCAGATGGTTTTGCATGGAGGCACTTCGATGCATTACATAAGGATAAATCATAAGATCCAAGGCAACCTAGAGTTGCCATCAGCATGGATGGGTTCAATGTGTATGGTATGACGGCAGCACAATAGAGTTGTTGGCCTGTATTTGTCATTCCACTAAATTTTCCACCCGGAGAGATTATGAAAAGAAAGAACATTTTCCTGACGTTGCTAATTCCAGGGCCCAACTATCCGGGGAAGAATATGAATGTGTACATGCAGCCTCTTAAGGATGAGTTGCAAGAAGCCTGGGATAATGGGATCAAGACCTACGACGCGGCTACCAAAACAAATTTCAAAATGCATGTGTGGTACATGTACTCCACGCATTATTATCCGGCGTTTCCGCTATTCGCTAGTTGGTGTGTGCATGGAAGGTTCCCGTGCACCACATGCAAGGCAGCTCTTCAGTTCCGTTGGCTGCAGGCTGGTCGCAAGTATTCTTGCTTCGACATGCATAGACAATTCCTGGATCCTGACCATAAGTTCAGAAAAGATAAGAAGAATTTCATCAAAGGTAGAGTTGTCAAAAACACTGCACCAGCTGCGTTGACAGGCCAACAGACCCTTGATCAGTTAAACGCTCTCGAGCCTGATCCTTTGCGTCCAGGATACTTCAAAGGGTATAATACGGAACACGCCTGGACTCACAAGTCATGCTTATGGGATCTGCCTTACTTCAAAGACCTCCTTTGCCCACACAACATCGTCGTGATGCACATCGAAAAGAATATTGTGGAGGCCATTTTTGGTACATTGTTCGGCATAGAGGGGAAGTCAAAAGATAATCCTAAGGCTAGAATCGACCTGGAGGCTCTATGTGATAGACCGTTGCAAAACTTGCGACAACGGAAAGGAAAGCAAAGCATAGCGAAGCCAAAGGCATGGTTCAATCTTGAAAGGCCAACTATGAGGGAAATGCTATTGTGGGTGAAAATGCGGTTGATGTTCCCCGATGGATATGCTGCGAATCTAAAGAGGGGAGCGAGTCTTGAGAAATTGAAAATATTTCGTCTCAAGAGTCATGATTGGCACATATGGATTGAGCGGGTAATGCCGGTGATGTTGCGTGGCTTTATCCCTAAGGATGAATGGCTAGTACTGGCAGAGCTGAGCTATTTCTTCCGTTCTCTTTGTGCGAAAGAACTATCACCTCGCGTGCTAGATGAAATGGAAGAGTTGGCGCCGGAGTTGATCTGCAAATTAGAAAAGATCTTTCCACCGGGCTTCTTTAATCCAATGCAACATTTCATTTTGCATCTCCCGACCGAGGCAAGAATGGGGGGCCCGTTCAAAATCGATGGTGCTACTCAACTGAGAGGTTGCAGAAGACACTTCGAGCTAAGTGTAAAAATAAACGTAGAATTGAAGCATCGATGGTCGAGGCATTCATTACTGAGGAGGCGACAAACTTCGTGACAGCACACTACGAAGCCAAAAATCATCATTTGCATAACCCGAAGCCTCGGTACAATGATGGCGATCCAAAAAAAGTTCGATCCAACCTCAGCCTATTAAAAGGTAAGCTCGCACCATCTGGTGCTTCGAAAGGGAAATCGTTTGATGTCGAAGAATGGCGGACCATTTCATTGTATATCTTCACCAACCTAACAGAAGTGCGGCCGTACATCGAGTAAGTTCTCGGTAAAGTATTGTTCCGCAACTTCTAATTGCTTCGAACTACTCTTATTCCCGGATATTTGATATAGTCGATAGGTCGCCGAATTCTCGAATGGAGCGGTCATCGAAAAGGATTCCGTCGAAGAGTATGAGCTTCTCGCAAAGCATGGAGGGGACTATCCTGGTTTCATCTCTTGGTTCAAACAAAGGGTAATTAATTACCATTAAGGGCCCATTTGATTTCTTGGTCTAATTTGCGGCTAATGCATCCATTCTTTCGTATTAAACTTGTAGGCTGATGCAGAGTCTATGGACGCCGAGTTGAGACAAGTCGCAAATGGTTTTGACTATAAGGTCCGTTCATTTGACAAATACAACGTCAACGGGTATCACTTTCGTACCTTTGGCAAAGAGCTATCTATGCCCGACCTGAAGACTACAAATTGTTCTGTCTCTGCTATCGGCGAAGGAGACACCGAGTATTATGGAAGAGTTGAAGCAATTTATGAACTTCTATTCTATGGTGAAAACCAAACGACCGTGGTAGTCTTCAAATGTTATTGGTTTGAGCCGAGGGAGACTAGAAGTACTCATGAACATATAGGACTAGTCGAAATCAACCAAAACACCCACTTAGATGTTCTCGATGTCTATATTACGGCTCAACAGGCGACACAAGTTTTCTATCTACCGTGGGCCTGCCAAACTGATCCAAATCTCAAAGGTTGGGATGTCGTTTATGAAGTGCCACCACATTTTAGACCACCTTCCCTCAATGAAGAGGATTACGAACCTCACATTAACCCAGACACATATGAAGGAGAATTCTTCCAAGAAACACGTATGTCCAAGAAACGTTTCAAGAACCGCTCTACTTCACCCCAGAACATTGAAGTAGACAACGATAGTGAATCCGTCTTAACCCCTGAGCCCGAACAGGAAGAGCTGGAAGAAGAAGAGGTTACTGCTACGGATGACCTGTCACTTCTTGACCGATTACATAATGGTGGCCTTCCACATGTTCTTCGTAATAGTGATGATGATGATGCATTTATTGATGATAGTGATGATCATGATGCATTTATTGACCCCGAAGCATATATATACGAGCACGATTGTTATTAGTTCATGTCAGGTATTCAACTATTATACTATATATAAATTTTGAGTTCATGTTAGGTATTCAAATTTTCTTAGTCATGTTGGTATTTATGACGATGATACACTTAAATTATATACATTTTATTACTCATGTTGGTATTTATGTTGTACTAATTTCATTTACTCTTTGTCATGACAGGTGTTGAAAGATGGTGGGAAAGGGTCGAAAGCACTCCGCGGCTCCTTCTTCGTCGGCGGGTGATGGGATGGGTACTTCCATTCCGGCCTCGCCTCTTCGGAGAGTGTTTCTCTCTACTATGCAAGGAGCGCCCCCCGTGAGAGGAGGTCGACCCCCCGTGAAGCCGAGTGGTACTAAAGGTACACGTTGTATTCATGTTGATATTTATGTTGTACTCATGTTGTATGCATATTGGTATTTATATACATTTTATTACTCATGTTGGTATTTATGTTGTACTAAATGTACACATGGCCGCAGGACAGGTAGGGCGGTGGCTGCCACGCCTTCTGAGCTGGAGGCTACATGGTCTCCGCCACCACCCCAAGCTGATTCACCTGAGCACAGGACTTCTAGGGTGGATTCGTCTGAGGTGGAGGCTACACGGTCTCCGGTTCACGAGCCTCGGGTCGACGAGCCATTGACCCACGGGACTCGTGTCCTAGAGGCTTCGTTCCAGGAGACTCCGGAGCAAAACAGGGATGAGGGTACGTCCCCAGAGACCTAGTGGGATACCTGGGCTGAGCCAAGTGGCCATGCTGGTAGCAACGAGGAGCTGGGTGAGGGGGCTACCGTCTACTAGAGTGGTAGTTCGGGTTTCCCGCTCGTGTCGGCGACCCCCGAGCAGAGGTGGTCGATTAGGCCAAATGGGGACAAGTAAGTTAATTTACTCTTATTTAACCTTTTTGCTTCACGCTTTCTCAAATATCTAATGTTTTGGCTTTAATTTGTCATACCGTAGGGGTTGGATTGTTGCCAAGGGTGTCCGCAAGCCCAACAACGTCCTTGGTGTGCTTTGCCGTAAAAACTTCCCAGGGTTGGTTACGTTGCTCGGTCGGGAGCGAGAGGTAGGAATGACCTGGGAGCACTACTTGGGTGCCCCGACCCCGTCGGAGGTGGAGATCGACGGTGTTTTGTGCCACACGAGGGCCGACATGGTGATCCGAAAGTTCTGGGTAATTTCTCCTTCACACAATTATAAATCAACCATAGCTAGCTATTGTACTAATCGGTGTTGTCTCGTTTGCAGACCTACTACAGGTGTGAGGAGGGATACGAGGAGGACGCGGCAAATATTATCGAAACCGAATGTCGCCGCCTACTTCAAAACTTTCGGCACGAGGCTCGGGTGCAGGCTGTTCGAGACTACTATGCCACGCGGCGTATTAGGATGGACAAGGCGAAGTGCCGTGATTCTAAGATGGAGAAGGAGCATTACATGAAGGTAATTACATATTATTAAGGCTTTGTAGTTAGTTTCCTTGATTTTGTTCTTACGCACTCAAATTTCTCTTTATTAACTTAGGTGCCCCCGAGATGGTGTGTGGATAAGATGGATTGTTGGGAGGCCTTGGTGGATCAGTGGTGCTCCGAAACGTGGGAGGCCAGCCACAACAACGCCAAGGAGAGTCATGGCAAAATGGTTGGTGTGCCACACAATCAAGGGAGCGTCAACTTAATCCAATTTGGCGAGAACTGGGTATGTGGTTTGCTTCATGCCTCATGCAATTCATTCTTAATGCTATCTTGAGCCCTTTACTAATACAATTTTCCTCTCTCTCTTTTAGGCGCGTCACAATAATATAGAGGTGCCATAGATGTACGACCTGTATTCGATGGCCCGTACTGCCTCGTAAAAGAAGGTCAAGGCATTCTCTGAGTCTGACCTCGAGCATCCAGAAAACTTCACCAACATCTCCTCCCACCACAAGCTTGTGAAGTACAGAGATCACGGGAAGGCGAGGAAAGGGCAGGACTTCAACCCGAGCGAGGGGCCTATTGATCCAGAGCTGGTGATGATAGCTGGCAACGGGAGGCCCCATGGCTCGCTCGCCATTGGAGACGGCCTTATAGGTTGTCCTAGCACTCTCCGGCAGATAAAGGCATGCCAAACGAGCTCATGTCCGGAGATAACACCTCGTCCACGGCCAGTCTAGCTCGCCATCGAGGTTAGTTTAATGGACTCAACTATCTTTCCGCATTATGTTGTGCGTTGGAACCAATATGATTGCATTGCTAACAATGAGTTGTGTTGTAGGCTGCTATTCAGAAAGAGAGAGAGGCAATGCAGGCGGCTATGGCGGAGAAGGATAAGGAGATGAGGGAGCTGGAGGAGAGGACGACTGCATTGGTGGAGGCGGAGAGGGCACGGAATGATGCGTCTAACCGGGCCACATACGAGCTCTTCGTGGTAAGTTTCTTCTTCATGTTATTTCAAATCTTGCATTTTAATGTCCGTTTCATTAATAAATAAAAAGTTTGACTTGTCGAAACCAAATGTACAGTCTATGTGCGAGAAGAGCGGCCAAGTCCCTCCGCCGATGCCAGTCATTAACATGGCGGGGACGGTGAGTTTCATTTTAGTGCAGTGATCTTAAGAGTGTCCTCATGCTAACGACACATTGCAAACGATGTTTGGTGCAGAATATCTCCCGAAACCCATCGCACGACCCTTCTACGGTGGAGCCTTCTCCACGGCAGCCTTCTCCAGGTGAAACAAGCCAGAGCCACCGTGCTTCACCGCCGTGATGACGATAATGGTATATTATTTATAGTGTTTTAATAAAAATTACCTAGGCTTCCATCTAAATGACATAATTAGCTTAGTTAGCTCCAAAATGGTCTATTTAATAAAACATGACCTATACTTAGCTAATTATCCTCGAAATGCCATAATTAGCTCCAAAAAGGCATTCTTGGCTAATTTAGCCCGAAGAAGGGGACAAGAGGAGAAGAAAGAGGAAAAATAAAAGGAAGGATGAAAAAGAAGAAGAGAAGAAGAAGAAGAGAAGAAGAAGGCTAAGAAGAAGGAGAAGGAGGAGAAGAAGGAGAAGGAGCTCCTCCTTCTCCTTCTTCTTCCTCCTTCTTCCTCCTTCTCCTTCTCCTTCTTCTTTTCTTCTTCTTCTCCTCTTCCTTCTCCTTCTCCTCCTCCTCCTCCTTCTTCTTCTTTTACTTCTTCTTCTCTTCTTGCTTCTTCTCTTTCTCTTCTTCTACCTACTTAGACTCATCCAAGAAAGAGTAAATTGGCTAATTATCCTACAAAATGACATAATTAACTTAGTTAGGTGAAAACATCATAAGAACCTTGGTTAGCTCATTAAAATGACCAATTTAGCTAAAAAATGAAATAATAAGCTCAAAATGGCATCAGAACCTTGGTTAGCTCATGAATATTATATACTTAGCTTGGCTTCCACCTAAATGACATAATTAGCTTAGTTAGCTCCTAAATGACCTATTTAATAAAAATGACCTATAGTTAGCTAAGTTCTCTCCTAAATGAAATAATAAGGCTTAGGTGGCTCGAAGATGACCTATTCCCCCTAACTTAGGTATTAAATGGCCTATAATTAGCTTAGCTAGATCCAAAATGGCTTAATAAGCATAGTTTGCTCATGAATGACACATTTTACCCAAGTTAGCTCCAAAATGACCTATAGTTAGCTAGGCTTCCACCTAAATGACATAATTAGCTTAGTTAGCTCCAAAATGGTCTATTTAATAAAACATGACCTAACTTAGCTAATTATACTCGAAATGACATAATTAGCTCCAAAAAGGCATTCTTAGCTAATTTTGCCCGAAGAAGGGGACAAGAGGAGAAGAAAGAGGAAAAATGAAAGGAAGGAAGAAGAAGAAGAAGAGAAGAAGAAGAAGAGAAGAAGAAGGATAAGAAGAAGGAGAAGGAGGAGAAGAAGGAGAAGGAGCTCCTCCTTCTCCTCCTTCTTCCTCCTTCTTCCTCCTTCTCCTTCTTCTTTTCTTCTTCTTCTCCTCTTCTTTCTCCTTCTCCTCCTCCTCCTCCTCCTTCTTCTTCTTCTTTTACTTCTTCTTCTCTTCTTCCTTCTTCTCTTTATCTTCTTCTACGTAGCTTAGACTCATCCAAGAATGACTAAATTGGCTAATTATCCTACAAAATGACATAATTAGCTTAGTTAGGTGAAAATATCATAAGAACCTTGGTTAGCTCATTAAAATGACCAATTTAGCTAAAAATGAAATAATAAGCTCAAATGACCAATTTAGCTCCAAAATGACATAATTAGCCCATTTACCTCCAAAAAGACATAATTAGAAAATTTAGCTCCAAGAATAGGAGAAGAGGAGAAGAAATAGGAAAAATGAAAAGAAGGAAGAAGAAGAGAAGAAGAAGAGAATGAGAAGGAGGAGGAGGAGAAGAAGGAGGAGGAGAGGAGGAGGAGAAGGAGGAGAAGACCTTTTCCTTCTTCTCCTGCTTCTCCTTCTCCTTTTTCTTCTCCTTCTTCTTGATTTTTTCTTCTTCTTCTTCTCCCCCTCTATCTTCTCCTCTTTCATATTATCCTTACCTTATTTTCCCCAACAATGACATAATTTGCCCATTTAGCTTCAAAATGACATAATTTGCCCATTTAGCTCCAAAAAGACATAATTAGAAAATTTAGCTCCAAGAATAGGAGAAGAGGAGAAGAAATAGGAAAAATGAAAAGAAGGAAGAAGAATAAGAAGAGAAGAAGGACAGAAGGAGAAGGAGGAGGAGGACAAGGAGGAGGAGAGGAGGAGGAGAAGAAGGAGAAGGAGGAGAAGACCTTTTCCTTCTCCTCCTTCTTCTCCTTCTCCTTCTTCTTCTCCTTATTCTTGATTTCTTCTTCTTATTCTTCTCCCCCTCTTTCTTCTCCTCTTTCATATTCTCCTTACCTTTTTTCCCCAACAATGACATAATTTGCCCATTTAGCTCCAAAATGACATAATTAGCCCATTTAGCTCCAAAAAGACATAATTAGAAAATTTAGCTGCAAGAATAGGAGAAGAGGAGAAGAAATAGGAAAAATGAAAAGAAGTAACAAGAATAAGAAGAAAAGAAGGAGAGAAGGAGAAGGAGGAGGAGGAGAAGGAGGAGGAGCGGAGGAGGAGAAGAAGGAGAAGGAGGAGAAGACCTTTTCCATCTTCCTCTCCTTCTCCTCCTTATCCTCGTCCTTCTCCTTCTTCTCCTCCTTCTTGATTTCTTTTTCTTCTCATCCTCCTATTTGTTCTCCTCTTTCATATTCTCCTTACCTTATTTTTTCCAACAATGAAATAATTAGCCCATTTAGCTCCAAATGACATAATTAGCCCATCTAGCTACAAAAAGACATAATTAGATAATGTAGCTCCAAGAAGTGGAGAAGAAGAGAATAAATAGGAAAAATGAAAAGAAGGAAGAAGAAGAAGAAGAAGAGAAGGAGAAGGAGGAGGAGAGGAAGAAGGAGGAGGAGAAGAAGGAGAAAGAGAAAACCTTATACTTCTCCTCCTTCACCTCCTCCTCCTCCTTCTTCTTGATTTCTTTTTATTCTTCTCCTCCTCCTCTTTCTTCTCCTCTTTCATATTCTCCTTACCTTATTTTCCCCAATAATCACATAATTAGCCCATTTAGCTCCAAAATGACATAATAAGCTCAAAATGGCATAAGAACCTTGGTTAGCTCATGAATATTATATACTTAGCTTGTTTTCCTCTAGGATGACATAATTAGCCCATCTAGCTCCAAAAAGACATAATTAGATAATTTAGCTCCAAGAAGAGGAGAAGAGGAGAAGAAATAGGAAAAATGAAAAGAAGGAAGAAGGAAGAAGAAGAAGAAGAAGAAGAAGAAGAAGAAGAAGAGAAGAAGATGAGAAGGAGAAGGAGGAGGAGGAGAAGAAGGAAGAGGAGAAGAAGGATAAGGAGGATAGATCTTCTCCTTCTTCTCCTCCTTCTCCTCCTCCTCCTCCTTATCCTTCTTCTTGATTTCTTCTTCTTCTCCTCCTCCTCCTCTTTCTTCTCCTCTTTCATATTCACATTTTTGTTGTTGTTGTTGATTACCTCATAAACATCATATGTTGTTGTTCTTCTTCTTCCGACTTAGCTAATTTCTCTCCGAAATAACCTATATATACTTCTTCATCTAGTATTATTCTTCTAACTTTCTTATTTGTCATTTTGCAGATTACATTCACTTCACTGGAAGCTTGGATTATATTGATGGAATGCTTGAAGATCATTTCTTGTACCATGGCTTCACGGAAGCTTGTATTGAAACTATTGTAGTATATGGATATATATGAAACTTTGTATGCATGTGGATGAAACTGGTGTGATATATGGTTTGGTACGGATGGAACTTGCATAATATGTATGTACTATGGATGAAAGTTATTTTAATATGGTTATGAGTACGGAAACAAATGTATTTATGTCAAATATATATATATATATATATATATATATATATATATATATCCTGATTATTGTGAAAAATGTTGGATAAAATAAGAAATAAAATAAAAAGGGGCTGGTTCCCCCCTTTGCCATCTGCCCCCACATGGCAAAGGAGGCATGGCAGATGACAAAGAGGGGAGAGAGGGGGCTTGGTTCCCCCCTTTGCCGTCTGCCCCCTCATGGCAAAGGGGGGAATGGCAGACGGCAAAGAGGGGAGAGAGGGGGGCTTGGTTCCCCCATTTGCCGTCTGCCCCCTCATGGCAAAGGGGGGAATGGTAGACGGCAAAGAGGGAAGAGAGGGGGGCTTGGTTCCCCCCTTTGCCATCTGCCCCCTCATGGCAAAGGGGGGATGGCAAACGGCAAAGAGAGGAGGCCTGTCGTTAACACTTAACGGGACAGTTGGTGTATCTGCCGTCCCATTTAATTTGCCGTCTGCTGACCAACGGCAAAGCCTTTGTCGTCCGTGGTTCCCCCATTTGCCGTCTGCCATGGCAGATGGCAAATTTCTGAATTTTAGTAGTGTAGTATCTACTCAAATCATGTGTGAAGTAAGAATATAACGATATCCACTGCGTGCCTCAACACTCATTGGACTGCACACATCAAAATGTATTGCTTCCAACAAGTTACTTTCTTGTTCCATCTCACTTGAAAACGAGGCCTTCAGTCATCTTGCCCATGTGGTATGATGTGCATCTCTCAAGTGATTCAAAATCAAGTGAGTCCAAACGATCCATATGCAAGGGGTTTCTTCATGCGTTTATACCAATAGACATGGTTCACATGTCTCAAATTTTTCAAAAACGAGTTAGTCCAAAGATCTAACAACATGGATCTTTTTCATGCGTTTTATACCAATATGACTCAAGTGGCAGTGCCACAAGTAAGTGGTACTATCATTACTACTTTATATCTTTTGGCATAAATATTATGAACATGTGTATCACTACGATCGAGATTCAATAAACCATTCATTTTAGGTGCAAGACCATTGAAGGTATTATATCAAATAGAGAGAGTAACCATTATTCTCTGTAAATGAATAATCGTATTGCTATAAACACAATCTAATCATGTCTATGCTCAACACAAACACCAAAGAACAATTATTTAGGATTAACACTAATCCCAATGGTAGAAGGAGCGTGCGATGTTTGATCACATCAACCTTGCAAACACTTCCAACACATATCATCACCTTGCCTTTAGCTAGTCTCCGTTTATTCCGTAGCTTTTATTTCGAGTTACTAACACTTAGCAACCGAACCGGTATCTAATACCCTAGTGCTACTAGGAGTACTAGTAAAGTACACATCAATATCATGTATATCCAATATGCTTTTGTCGACTTTGCCAGCCTTCCCATCTACCAAGTATCTAGGGTAGTTCCTCTTCAGTGATTGTTCCCCTCATTACAGAAGCACTTAGTTTCGGCTTTGGGTTCAACCTTGGGTCTCATCCCTAGTGCAGCAACTTGTTTGCCATTTCATGAAGTATCCCTTCTTGCCCTTACCCTTCTTGAAACTAGTGGTTTTACTAACCAGAAACAATTGATGCTCCTTTTTGAGTTCTACTTTCGCGGTGTCAAACATCGTGAATAGCTCAAGGATCATCATATCTGTCCTTGATATGTTATAGTTCATCATGAAGCTCTAGTAGCTTGGTGGCAGTGACTTTGGAGAACCATCACTATCTCATGTGGAAGATTAACTCCTAGTCAATTCAAGCGATTGTAGCACTCAGACAGTCTGAGCACATGCTTAACGATTGAGCTTTTCTCCCTTACTTTGTAGAAAAAGAATCTTGTCGGAGGTCGCATACCTCTCAACAAGGGCACGATCCTGAAATCCCAATTTCATCCTTTGGAACATCTCGTATGTCCTGCAACGTTCGAAACATCTTCATTGCATCAATTCTAAGCCGTTTAAGCAGTATGCACCGAACTATCATGTAGTCATAAAAAACGTGTATGTCGGATGTTCGCAACATCTACACACGACGCTCGGGGTTTAGCACACCGAACGGTGCATTAAGGACATGAGCCTTCTGTGCAGCAATGAGGACAATCCTCAGTTTACGTACCTAGTCCGCATAATTTCTACTATCATATTTCAGCTAAATTTTCTCTAGGAACATATTAAAGACAATAGAGATATAGCGCAAGCTACAACATAATTTGCAAAGACCTTTTGACTATGTTCATGATAATGAGTTCAATTAATCATATTACTTAAGAAATCCCACTCAAATTGACATCCCTATAGTCATTCGAGTGTCGCATGATCCAAATTCACTAACTCAAGTCCGATCATCACGTGAGTTGAGTTTAGTTTCAATGGTGAACATCTCCATGTTGATCATATGAACTATATGATTCATGATCGAACTTTCGGTCTCTTATGTTCCGAGGCCATGTCTGTACATCCTAGGTTCATCAAGTTTAATTAACCCAAGTGTTCCACGTGTGCAACTATTTTGCACTCGTTGTATCTGAACGTTGAGTCTATCACACCCGATCATCAGGTGGTGTCTCGAAACGATGAACTGTCGCAACGATGCACAGTCGGGGAGAACAGAATTTTATCTTGAAATTTTAGTGAGGGATCACCTTATAATGCTACCGTCGTCCTAAGCAAATATAGGTGCATAAAAGGATTAACATCACATGCAAATCATAAGTGACATGATATGGCCATGAACTTGTGCTTCTTGATCTCCATCACCAAAGCACCGGCATGATCTACATCTTCACCGGCGTTGCACCATGATCTCCATCATCATGATGCCATCGAGGTTGTTGCGCTATCTGTGATGTTACTACTAAAGATACTGCCTAGCGATATAGCAAGAGCATATGCAAGCACAAAATAAATTTAAAGACAACCCTATGGCTCATGTCGGTTCCCATAGCATCGACGTGCAGGTCGATATTTAACTATTACAACATGATCATCTCATACATCCAATATATCGCATCATGTCATTAGCCATATCATATCACAAGCATACCGTGCAAAAACAAGTTAGACGTCCTCTAATTTGTTGTTTCAAATTTTACGTGGCTGCTATGGGTATCTAGTATGATCTCATCTTAGTTACGCAAAGCAACATCGGTGATATGCGGATTTCTATTTAACCTTCTCCAAGGACCGACTCGGTCAAATCCAATTCAACTAAAGTTGAAGAAGCACACACTGGCAGTCATCTTTATGCAACAAGTTACATGTCAATCGATGCAACCGGTCTCTCGTAAGCGTACGAGTAAAGTTGTTCTGGGTCGCTTCAATCCAACAATACCGCGGAATCAAGAAAAGACTAAGGAGGGCAGCAAATTGAACATCACAAACTCTTTTGTGTTCTATTCGAGATCTCATCTACGCATGAACCTGGCTCTGATACCACTGTTGGGTAACGTTGCATGGGAAAAAAATCCTACGCACACGCAATACCTATCCATGGTGATGATCATCTCCGAGAGGGGAGAGTGAATCTACATGCCCTTGTAGATCGCTAAGCGGAAGAGTATATAACGCATTTGATGTAGTGGAACATCTTCGCGATCCAAATCACAGCCCGTAACACGGTCTCATCACGATCCGTCCCACGTTCCCATCACGATCGATCCCGATCTAGTGTCGAACGGACGACATGTCCGCGTTCAGCACACGTACAGCTCGATGATGATCACCGACTTCTTGATCCAGCAAGAGGGAGGAGAGGTAGATGAGTTCACCAGCACGGCGGCGTGGTGGTGGTGGTGGTGAACTAATCCAGTAGGGCTTCACCTAAGCACCACCGACTTAGACTACAGGAGAAACCGATCTAGACGAAGTAGAGGGATCACGTGGCAATTAGGGTTAGCCCTCACCTCTAAAACCTCTCGTATATATAGGAGGAAGAGGAGGTGAGGCTTCATTGGCCCCTCCTTCAAGGATATGTTCGGCCGAGCCAACACGGGAGGAATCCACCTCCCACAGGGGAGGTGGAATCCTATTAGGACTCCTTCCTAATTTAGAAACTCTTTCCTCCTTTTGGCTTTTTGCCTTATTCCTCCACTCCAGCCGCATGGGCCCTTAGGGGAGGCTTTGGACAGACCACTAGGGGTGGTCTACCTCCTCTCACAGTCGATCAAGCCTTTGGGTCGTCAGACCCCTCCCGGTGGTCCCCCGGTACCTTCCTGGCACTCCCGGTACACTACCGATGAGCCCGAAACTTTTCCGTCGACCAAAACATGACTTCCTTTATATCAATCGTTACCTCAGGACCATTTCGAAGCTCCTCGTGACATCCAGGATATCATTCGGGACTCCGAACAACCATCAGTCACCAACACCTATAACTCAACTATACCGAAACGTCACCGAACCATAAGTGTGCAGACCCTGCGGGTTTGAGAACTATGTTGACATGACCTGAGACATTCTCCGGTCAATAACCAATAGAGGGACTTGGATTCCCATATTGGATCCTACATATTCTACGAATATATTTATCGGTTGAACCTCTGTGTCAAGGATTCAGTTAATCCCATATGATGGTCCCTTTCTCCTTCGGTATGTTACATGCCCGAGATTCGATCGTCGGTATCTCCATACTGCTACCTCTTGAGCTTGCGTTGGTTTTTCCCTTGAAGAGGAAAGGGTGATGCAACACGGTAGCAGTAAGTATTTCCCTCAGTATTGAGAATGAAGGTATCAATCCAGTAGGAGAATTATGCCAAGTGTCCAGAGTACCTGCGGAAACACAAACGAACTTGCACCCAACGCTATAAAGGGGTTGTCAATCCCTTCAAGATTGATTGCAAAGTGAGATCTGAAGGCGGAAAGTGCAACGAAGTAAAAGTGTAAGGCTGAAAATATGATGTGAAGTAGACCCGGGGGCCATAGTGTTCGCTCGAAGCTTCTCTCAAGATAGCAAATATTACGGTGGGTGAACAAATTACTGTCGAGCAATTGATAGAACCGCGCAAAGACATGACGAGATCTAAGGCAATGATCATACATATAGGCATCACGTTCGAGACAAGTAGACCAATACTTTCTGCATCTACTACTATTACTCCACACATCGACTGCTATCCAGCATGCCTCTAGTGTATTGAGTTCATGACGAACAGAGTAACGCCTTAAGCAAGATGACATGATGTAGCGGGATAAACTCAAACCAATGATGTAAACCCCATCTTTTTACCCTTGATGGCAACAACACGATACGTGCCTCGCTACCCCTTCTGTCACTGGGTGAGGTCAACGCACGGCATGAACCCAGAACCAAGCACTTCTCCCATTGCAAGAATCATAGATCAAGTTGGCCAAACAAAACCCACAACTCGAAGAGAATTACAAGGATATGAAATCATGCATATAAGAGATCAGAAGAAACCCAAATAAGATTCATAGGTAATCTGATCATAAATCCACAATTCATCGGATCTCGACAAACACACTGCAAAAGAAGATTACATCGGATAGATCTCCATGAAGATCATGGAGAACTTTGTATTGAAGATCCAAGAGAGAGAAGAAGTCATCTAGCTACTAGCTATGGACCCGAAGGTCTATGGTGAACTACTCACGCATCATCGGAGAGGCAATGGTGTTGATGAAGAATCCCTCCGTATCTGAATCCCCCTCCAGCAGGGCACCAGAACATGCCCAAGATGGGATCTTGCGGAGACAGAAGCTTGCGGCAGCGGAAAAGTATTTTCGTGTATCTCTCCCGTGGTTCTGGATTTTTCGGGGATTTATAGGCGGAAGAAGTAGGGCAGACGAGCCACAAGGGGCCCACAAGCCTGCTAGGCGCAGCCCGCCTGGCCGCGCCTAGGGGGCTTTTGGCCTCCCCTGGTGGCTTGTGCCATGGTTCTCACGCCCCCTACGTATCTTTTGTTTCGAAAAAAATCTTTTCGGAAGTTTTATTCCTTTTGGACTCCGTTTAATATTCCCCTCTGAAAAGGGTCAAAAACACGGAAAAAAACAGGAACTGGCACTTGGCACTGTGTTACTAAGTTAGTCCCAAAAAAGATATAAAAGTCATACAAAACATCCAAAGTTTGACAAGATAATAGCATGGAACCATCAAAAATTATAGATACGTTGGCGACGTATCACATACCTAGTTCAATCTCATTACCGACAAGTCTCTTTACTCGCTCCGTAATACAAGATCCCATAACTATCTCCTTAGTCGCATTGCTTGCAAGGCTTGTTGTGATGTTGTATTACCGAGTGGGCCCCGAGATACCTCTCCATCACACGGAGTGACAAATCCCAGTCTTGATCCATGCCAATCCGACGGACACCTTCGGAGATACTTGTAGACCACCTTTATAGTCACCCTGTTACATTGCGACGTTTTCTACACACAAGGTATTCCTCCGGTGTCCCGGAGTTGCAAGATCTCATGGTCATAGGAACAAATACATTGACATGCAGAAAACAGTGGCAATAAACTGACACGGTCATATGATACGTTCATAGTTTGGGTCTTGTCCATCACATCATTCTCCTAATGATGTGGAGACGTATCAAGCATCCCCAAGCTTAACTCCTTCTCGTCCTCGAGTAGGGAAGTGATAAAGAATGAATATTTGATGTGGAATGCTACCTAGCATATTTGTCCTATGCAACTTCTTTCATGCGACATGAATGTTCAGATCCGTAAGATTCAAAACAATAGTTTTCCATTGACATGAAAATAGTAATACTTCAAGCAAACTAGCATGGTAATCATGAACTTTCGAAATAACAAGGCCAAAGAAAGTTATCCCTACAAAATCGTATAGTCTGGCTATGCTCCATCATCCCCACACAACTAATTTAAATCATGCACAACCCCGGTATTGGCCAAGTAATTATTTTTGCACTCTTACTTTCTCAAACCTTTTTCAACTCTCACGCAATACATGAGCGTGAGCCATGGTTATAGCACTATAGGTGGAATAGAGTGTGGTGGAGGTTGTGAGACAAAAAGGAGGAGATGGTCACATTGACTCGGCGTATCAAAGGACTATGGAGATGCCCATTAATAGATATCAATTTGAAAGAGTAGGGATTACCATGCAATGGATGCACTTAGAGCTATAAGTATGTGAAAGCTCAAAAGGGGAACTAGTGGGTGTGCATCCAACTTGCTTGCTCACGAAGACCTAGGGCAATTTTGAGGAAGCCCGTCATTGGAATATACAAGCCAAGTTATATAATGAAGATTCCCACTAGCATATGGTGGTGATAAAATAAGAGGCTCTCAATCATGAAGAACATGGTGCTATTATGAAGCACAAGTGTGGATAAAGATAGTAGCATTGTCCCTTCTCGCTTTTTCGCTCTCTTTTTTTTGTTTGGGCTCTTTGGCCTCTTTTCATATTTTTTTTGTGGGCAACTTTGGCCTCTCTTTTTTTCCTCACATGGGACAATGCTCTAATAATGATGACCATCACACTTTAATTTACTCAAAGCTCAATGCTAGAACAATGATGACTCTATAGGAAATGCCTCCGGCAGTGTACCGGGATGTGCAACGATCTAGCTTGGCGTATGACGTTGAAACATCTTGCTAGCTATCTTACGATCATGCAATGGCAATATGAGAGTGACGGCACAAGTCATGAGATACAACGGTGGGAGTTGCATTGCAATATATCTCAGAATGGCTATGAAAATGCCATAGTAGGTAGGTATGGTGGCTGTTTTGAGGAAGGCATATGGTGGGTTTGTGCACCAGCGAAAGTTGCGCGGCACTAGAGAGGCTAGCAATGGTGGAAGGTGAAAGTGCATCTATACCATGGAATCACATTAGTCATGAAGAACTCACATACTTATTGCAAAAGTTTTTATTAGTAATCAAAACAAAGTGCTAGACGCATACTCCTAGGGGAAGGGTTGGTAGGTGTTAACCATCGCGCGATCCCGACCGCAACACAAAGGATGACAATAAATAGATCAATTATGCTCTGACTTCCTAACATAGCGGTTCACCATACGTGCATGTTACGGGAATCTCTAACTTCAACACAAGTATTTCTAGATTCACAACACCCTACTATCATAACTCTTAATATCACCAAATCCATGTCTCAAAACTAATTGAGAGGAATCAAACTTCTCTTTCTAATCAATGCACAAGAAGATGGAAGTTTCTTTGTATCCTCTTTGGGTGCCTATCACCTTGGGACTACTTTCATAGCACAAGCCAACTACCAAGTTACTCAGAGAGATCACTCTCAAAAAGATATAAGTGAAGATCGAGAGTTCTTATTTCTCCAAAATATGACACCGCCTTGCTCTAAAAGATCTAAGTGAAGCACAAGTGAGCTAAATTGCCTAACTCAAAAGATATAAGCAAAGCTCGAAGAATATTCTAGCAAATTCACGATGAGTGCATGTCTCTCTCAAAAGGTGTGCAGCAAGGATGATTGTGACACAACACAAAGAAAAGACTCATACGATACAAGACGCTCCAAGCAAAACACATATCATGTGGTGAAAAAAATATAGCTCCAAGTAATGTTACCTATGGATTGAAGACGAAAGAGGGGATACCTTCCCGAGGCATCCCCAAGCTTAGGATTTTTGGTGTCCTTGATTTTGGCTTTGGATGCCTTGGGCATCCCCAAGCTTGATCTATTTCCACTCTTTATCCCTTTGTCCATGAGAACATCACCCAAAACTTGAAAACTTCACAACACAAAACTTAAACAGAAACTCGTGATAACATTAGCATAATAAAAAACAAACTGCCACCTCTTTAGGTACTGTAGCAAACTCGATTTCTATTTATATTGGTGTTAGATTACTGTATTCTCACTTTTCCATGGCTAGTACCCCCCCCCCCCCCCCCGATACTATCCATAGTTTCATCAAAACAAGCAACCAACACAACAAAACAGAATCTATCAAAAACAGACCAGTCTGTAGCAATCTGTATACTTCGTATAATTCTGGCATCTCAAAAATTCTGAAAATTACGAAAGTTTGTGAAAATGGCATATAAACCAACATAAAAAATAATCAACTAGAAAGCTCTTTCTGGATAAAAATGAAAATAATTTTGTGAGCGAAAAGTTTCTGTCTTTTTCCAGCAGGATCAGACAACCATCACCAAACTAGTCATAAAGGTTTTACTTGGCTCAAACAGAAAAAGAAACATAAAAGACACAATCATAAAATAATTATGATTGTGTGGACGCAACAAAACAGAAAGCAAAAAGCAAAGATAAATTCATTGGGTTGCCTCCCAACAAGCGCTATTGTTTAACGCCCTTAGCTAGGCATAAGGTGACAGAATCACGTATCGTCGTCTTTGGTGCTCAAACCATAAGTAGCCCTCATCATGGATTCATAAGGCAATCTTATTTTCTTTCTAGGAAAATGCTCCATGCCCTTCTTTAAAGGAAATTGAAATCTAATATTCCCTTCCTTCATATCGATGATAGCACCAATAGTCCTTAGGAAAGGTCTACCAAGAATCATAGGACATGTAGGATTGCAATCAATATCAAGCACAATGAAATCCAAAGGTACATAGTTCCTATTTGCAATAATAAGAACATCATTGATCCTTCCCATGGGTTTCTTGACAGTAGAATCCGCAAGATGCAAATTAAGAGAGCACTCCTCAATCTCATTAAAGCCTAGAACATCACATAAAGACTTTGGAATCGCGGAAACACTAGCACCCAAATCACACAAAGCATTGCATTCATAGTTTTTGATCTTGATTTTGATAGTAGGTTCCCACTCATCGTGAAGCTTTCTAGGAATAGAAACTTCCAACTCAAGTTTCTCTTCAAGAGATTTTATCATAGCATCGACGATATGATCGGTAAAGGCCTTGTTTTGGCTATAAGCGTGTGGAGAGTTTAGCATGGATTGCATCAAGGAAATGCATTCAGTCAAATGGAAACTATCGTAATTGAATTCCTTGAAATCCAAAGTAGTAGTTTCATTACTACTCAAAGTTTTGATATCCTCTACTCCACTTTCAATGCTTTTAGCATCAAGATAGATAGACTCCGAATCATTGGGGCATTTTTCAACAAAGGTGCATTCATATCCAACCCCATCATCATTATGTTTGACACTAGAAAACAAGGATTCAATGGGAGTCACACCAAGCACATTAAGATCTTCGTGATTCTCATCACGAGAACATGCCTTTTTAAGCCATTCATGTCTAGCACGAATTTGGGCGGTTCTTTCTTTACTCTCATTCATGGAAACACGCATAGCTTTCAAAGTTTCATCCATATTGATCTTGGGAGGAGCACATCTAACTTTCAAAGCATCAATATCAATAGACATTCTATCAACACTCCTAGCCAAATCATCAATTTTGAGTAGTTTTTCTTCTATGGACGCAACGAAAATCTTTCAAGAGTTGATAATCTCTTTGATATTACTCTCTAGATCAGAGGGTAATTTATTGTAATTTCCATGAGCATTGTTGTAGGAGTTGCCAAAGTTATTAGAGGGATTACTAGGAAAAGGCCTAGCAATATAGTTTCCTCTAAAATCATTGTTGTTGCTAAAATTACTCCTACCAACAAAATTAACGTCCAAGCTCTCATTGCTACTCTCAATCAAGGAAGACAAGGGCATATCATTTGGATCTAAAGGAGCACATTTACTAGCAAACAATTTCATTAACTCGTCCATCTTAGCACTTAACGAGTTAATTTCTTCTACAGCGTGTACCTTTTTACTACCAGGTGACCTTTCAGTGTGCCACTGAGAATAGTTTGTCATGATGTTGTCTAGGAGTTTGGTGGCTTCTCCTAATGTGATTTCCATGAACGTTCCACCGGAGGCGGAGTCCAAGATATTTCTAGAAGCAAAATTCAAATCAACGTAGAAGATTTGTATAATCATCCAATGACTCAAGCCATGAGCGGGACAATTTCTAATCATCAATTTCATTCTCTCCCAAGATTGTGCAACATGTTAATGATCAAGTTGCTTAAAATTCATGATATCATTAAGGAGAGAGATAATCTTAGCCAGCGGAAAATACTTGGATATATAAGCATCTTTGCACTTGTTCCAAGAATCAATACTATTTTTGGGCAAAGTTGAAAACCAAGTTTTTGCTCGATCTCGCAACGTGAACGTAAATAGCTTCAATTTAATCACATCATATCCACATCTTTCTTCTTTTGCATATCGCAAAGCTCAATGAAGGTATTAAGATGGGATGCGGCATCTTCACTAGGAAGGCCGGAGAATTGCTCTTTCATAACAAGATTCAGCAAAGCAGCATTGATTTCATATGATTCCGCACTAGTGGCGGGAGCAATCGGAGTACTAATAAAATCATTATTATTAGTATTTGAGAAGTCACAAAGTTTGGTGTTTTCAGTAACGATGACTTCAGCAAGCATACAAGCACACAAGCGAACAGAAAGCAAGCGAAGGAAAAGGGCGAACGAAAAAGGCAAATACTTTTGTAAAAAAAAAAATTCACAAGTGGGGGAGAGGAAAACGAGAGGCAAAAAAGTAAATGCAAGAGATGAGTTTGCGACACTTACTTGGATGAGCTTCACATAGAATAATCCCCGGTGCCAGAGATTGACACATTGACGGGAGACTATTCTTGACTTGATCCTCCCCGGCAACGGCGCCAGAAATTCTTCTTGCTACCTCTTGAGCTTGCGTTGGTTTTTCCCTTGAAGAGGAAAGGGTGATGCAACACAGTAGCAGTAAGTATTTCCCTCAGTTTGAGAACCAAGGTATCAATCCAGTAGGAGAATCAAGCCAAGTGTCCACACTACCTGCGCAAACACAAACGAGCTTGCACCCAACGCTATAAAGGGGTTGTCAATCCCTTCAAGATTGATTGCAAAGTGAGATCTGAAGGCGGAAAGTGCAACGAAGTAAAAGTGTAAGGCTGAAAATATGATGTGAAGTAGACCCGGGGGCCATAGTGTTCACTAGAGGCTTCTCTAAAGATAGAAAATATTACGGTGGGTGAACAAATTACTGTCGAGCAATTGATAGAACTGCGCAAAGTCATGACGATATCTAAGGCAATGATCATACATATAGGCATCATGTCTGAGACAAGTAGACCGATACTTTCTGCATCTACTACTATTACTCCACACATCGACCGCTATCCAGCATGCATCTAGTGTATTGACTTCATGACGAACAGAGTAACGCCTTAAGCAAGATGACATGATGTAGAGGAATAAACTCAAACCAATGATGTAAACCCCATCTTTTTACCCTTGATGGCGACAACACGATACGTGCCTCGCTACCCCTTCTATCACTGGGTGAGGTCACCGCACGGTATGAATCATAGATCAAGTTGGCCAAACAAAACCCACAAATCAAAGAGAATTACAAGGATATGAAATCATGCATATAAGAGATCAGAAGAAACTCAAATGAGATTCATAGATAATCTGATCATAAATCCATAATCCATCGGATCTCGACAAACACACCGCAAAAGAAGATTACATCGGATAGATCTCCATGAAGATCATGGAGAACTTTGTACTGAAGATCCAAAAGAGAGAAGAAGTTATCTAGCTACTAGCTATGGACCCGAAGGTCTATGGTGAACTACTCACGCATCATCGGAGAGGCAATGGTGTTGATGAAGAAGCCCTCCGTATCCGAATCCCCCCTCCGTCAGGGCACCTGAACGTGCCCAGATGGGATCTTGCGGAGACAGAAGCTTGCGGTGGCAGAAAAGTATTTTCGTGGATCTCTCCCGTGGTTTTGTATTTTTCGGGGATTTATAGGCGGAAGAAGTAGGGTAGACGAGCCACAAGGGGCCTACAAGCCTACTAGGCGCGGCCCCCCTGGCCGCGCCTAGGGGGCTTATGGCCTCCCCTGGTGGCTTAGACCTTGGTTCTCATGCCCCCTGCGTATCTTCTGTTTGGGAAAAAATATTTTTGGAAGTTTTATTCCGTTTGGACTTCATTTAATATTCTCCTCTGAAAAGGGTCAAAAACACGGAAAAAACAGGAACTGGCACTTGGCACTGAGTTAAGAAGTTAGTCCCAAAAAACATATAAAAGGCATACAAAACATCCAAAGTTTGACAAGATAATAGCATGGAACAATCAAAAATTATAGATACGTTTGAGACGTATCACATACCTAGTTCAATCTCGTTACCAGAAAGTCTCTTTACTCTCTCCGTAATACAAGATCCCATAACTATCTCCTTATTCACATTGCTTGCAAGGCTTGTTGTGATGTTGTATTACCGAGTGGGCCCCGAGATACCTCTCCATCACACGGAGTGACAAATCCCAGTCTTGATCCATGCCAATCCAACAGACACCTTCGGAGATACTTGTAGACCACCTTTATGGTCACCCCCTTACATTGCGATGTTTATTAAACACAAGGTATTCCTCCGGTGTCCCGGAGTTGCAAGATCTCAGGGTCATAGGAACAAATGCATTGACATGCAGAAAAGAGTGGCAATAAACTGACACGGTCATATGCTACGTTCATAACCATCTTTGATCAACGAGCTAGTCAACTAGAGACTCACTATGGAGTGTGTGTTACCGGCTTGGCCCCGTTGTTGAACTTGCAGGGTCCGTCGAGCATGGCTTCGAAGGTGTACTTGGCCTGCCATGGCTTCTTGGCTTCGTTGGTGCGTTGGCGCTGGCTGGGGCCTGAGACGTCTGCTAGGCGGCCGTCCTCGACGGTCGTGTTGGAAATATGCCCTAGAGGCAATGATAAAATAGTTATTATTATATTTCCTGTTTCAAGATAATCGTTTGTTATCCATGCTATAATTGTATTGAATGAAAACATAGATACATGTGTGGATACATACACAAAACAATGTCCCTAGCAAGCCTCTAGTTGGCTAGCCAGTTGATCAAGGATGGTCAAGGTTTTCTGACCATATGCAAGTGTGGTCACTTGATAACTGGATCACATCATTAGGAGAATCATGTGATGGACGAGACCCAAACTATAAACATAGCATGTGATCATGTCATTTTGTTGTTATTGTTTTCTGCGTGTCAAGTATTTATTCCTATGACCATGAGATCATATAACTCACTGACACCGGAGGAATACCTTGTATGCATCAAACGTCACAACGTAACTGGGTGACTATTGATATGTCTCCGTCGTATCTACTTTTTCGAACTTTTTTTGCCCTTGTTTTGGACTCTAATTTGCAAGATTTGAATGGAACTAACCCGGACTAACGCTGTTTTCAGCAGAATTGCCATGGTGTTGTTTTTGTGCAGAAATAAAAGTTCTCGGAATGACCTGAAAATTTACGGTGAATTTTTCTGGAATTAATGAAAAATACCTGCGCAAAGATCCAATGGAGGAGGTGAGCCAGTGGGCCACAAGCCCCTGGGCCGCGGCCACCCCCCTAGCTGCGTCGCGAGGGCTTGTGGGGCCCACCTGGCTCCACCGCCTCCAAACTCAGCTCTATATATTCCGTTTCGCTCGGAAAAAATCAAAGAGAAGGATTCACATGGAGTGACAAATCCCAGTCTTGATCCATGCCAATCCAACATACACCTTCGGAGATACTTGTAGACCACCTTTATGGTCACCCCCTTACATTGCGATGTTTATTAAACACAAGGTCGGTGTCCCGGAGTTGCAAGATCTCAGGGTCATAGGAACAAATACATTGACATGCAGAAAAGAGTGGCAATAAACTGACACGGTCATATGCTACGTTCATAACCATCTTTGATCAACGAGCTAGTCAACTAGAGACTCACTATGGAGTGTGTGTTACCGGCTTGGCCCCGTTGTTGAACTTGCAGGGTCCGTCGAGCATGGCTTCGAAGGTGTACTTGGCCTGCCATGGCTTCTTGGCTTCGTTGGTGCGTTGGCGCTGGCTGGGGCCTGAGACGTCTGCTAGGCGGCCGTCCTCGACGGTCGTGTTGGAAATATGCCCTAGAGGCAATGATAAAATAGTTATTATTATATTTCCTGTTTCAAGATAATCGTTTGTTATCCATGCTATAATTGTATTGAATGAAAACATAGATACATGTGTGGATACATACACAAAACAATGTCCCTAGCAAGCCTCTAGTTGGCTAGCCAGTTGATCAAGGATGGTCAAGGTTTTCTGACCATATGCAAGTGTGGTCACTTGATAACTGGATCACATCATTAGGAGAATCATGTGATGGACGAGACCCAAACTATAAACATAGCATGTGATCATGTCATTTTGTTGTTATTGTTTTCTGCGTGTCAAGTATTTATTCCTATGACCATGAGATCATATAACTCACTGACACTGGAGGAATACCTTGTATGCATCAAACGTCACAACGTAACTGGGTGACTATTGATATGTCTCCGTCGTATCTACTTTTTCGAACTTTTTTTGCCCTTGTTTTGGACTCTAATTTGCAAGATTTGAATGGAACTAACCCGGACTAACGCTGTTTTCAGCAGAATTGCCATGGTGTTGTTTTTGTGCAGAAATAAAAGTTCTCGGAATGACCTGAAAATTTACGGTGAATTTTTCTGGAATTAATGAAAAATACCTGCGCAAAGATCCAATGGAGGAGGTGAGCCAGTGGGCCACAAGCCCCTGGGCCGCGGCCACCCCCCTAGCTGCGCCGCGAGGGCTTGTGGGGCCCACCTGGCTCCACCGCCTCCAAACTCAGCTCTATATATTCCGTTTCGCTCGGAAAAAACCAAAGAGAAGGATTCATCGTGTTGTACGATAGGAGGCGCCGCCACCTCATGTTCTTGATATGGAAGGCAGATCTAGAGTCCGTTCTGGGCTCCGAAGAGGGGAAATCGTCGCCATCGTCATCATCAACCTTCCTCCATCGACAATTCCATGATGCTCTTAACCATTCGTGAGTAATCTCATCGTAGGCTTGCTGGACGGTGATGAGTTGGATGAGATCTATCATGTAATCGAGTTAGTTTTGACGGGGATTGATCCCTAGTATCCACTATGTTATGAGATTGATGTTGCTACTACTTTGCCATGCTTAATGCTTGTCACTAGGGCCCGAGTGCCATGATTTCAGTTCTGAACCTATTATGTTGTCGCCAATATATGTGTGTTTTTGATCCTATCTTGCAAGTTGTAGTCACCTACTATGTGTTATGACCCGGCAACCCCAGAGTGACAATAGACGGAACCACTCTTGGAGATGACCATAGTATGAGGAGTTCATGTATTCACCACGTGTTAATGCGTTGGTCCAGTTCTTTATTAAAAGGAGAACCTTAATATCCCGTACTTTCCATTAGGACCCCACTGCCACGGGAGGGATAGACAATAGATGTCATGCAAGTTCTTTTCCCTAAGCACGTATGACTACATACGGAATACATGCCTACATTAGATTGACGAACGGGAGCTAGTTACTTATCTCTCCGTGTTATAGCTATTACATGATGAATCACATCCGGCATACTCATCCATCACCGATCCACTGCCTACGAGTCTTTTACTACTGGTCCTTGCTATGTTACTTTGCTGCTACTGCTGTCGCTACTGCTGTTACTACTGCTGCCGCTACTGCTGTCGCTACTGCTGTTACTACTACTGCCGCTACTGTTGTCACTACTGTTGTTCCTTGCTACTGCTGTCACTACTGCTTTTCCTTTGCTACTACTTGTTGCAAGACTTTTCTGGAGCCGTTGCCGGGGAAGAATAGTCCCCCGTCCACGTGTTATTTACTAGCGCGATTGATACAACAAGTTAGGAACAGTCTGCCGTCAAGAGACCTTTTTCTGACACCGTTGCTATCATACCACTTTGCTACTGATATGTTGCTTGCAGACACTAATATTTCAGGTGTGGTTGAAATTGACAAACTCAGCTACTAATACTTGAGAATATTCTTTCGCTTCCCTTCGTGTTGAATCAATAAATTTGGGTTGAATACTCTACCCTCGAAAACTGTTGCGATCCCCTACACTTGTGGGTTATCAAGACTATTTTCTGGCGTCGTTGCCGGGGAGGCACAACTATATTCTCTGAGTCACTTGGGATTGACGTCTGCTGGTCACTATGAGGAATCCGAATGATCCAAGAACTAAAATCTTGCCTTCCACTACGAGGAGAGGTAAGGAACTGCCATCTAGCTCTGCACTTGATTCACCTTCAGTTATGAGTAAGTTTGCGACATCACCTCCTGCTAGAAATCTTGATATGTCGTTTGTGCTTGATGATGCTACTTCTACTGCCCATGCTACTTATGATGATGCTATGCTTGATATTATGCCTGATGATGATATGCTTGATACTATGCCTGATGATGCTATGCTTGATACTATGCCTGATGATGCTATCTTGATACTATGCCTGATGATGCTATGCTTGATACTATGCCTGATGATGCTATGCTTGATAGTGCTTTGCCACTAGGTGCATTCCTTGATGCACAACTTGCTAGAGTTGCTGCTAGACGTGATGATACTTCTGAAACTGCTGATACTATTGAAGTAGAACCTACTACTATGCCTGAATTGCGTGTTATGCCTAAGCGCTATGTTATGGAGGGAGAGATAGCTGAGGACTTTTTGGCGTGTAAGGGTAGCTATGATGTTGAGAAACTACTGTGCAAGTGGAAAGAAAAAAATTTGAACGCTAGGATGAAATACGATCCGAAGTTTTCTACTTCGCCTATCTTTGTGACCGATAAGGATTATGAATTCTGTGTCGACCCTGAGTTAATCACTCTCGTCGAATCTGATCCTTTTCACAGTTATGAGTTTGAAACAGTTGTAGCCCATCTTACCAAACTGCATGATATAGCCACCCTATTCACTAGTGAGGAAAATATCCGCCACTACTACATCCTCAGGTTGTTTCCTTTCTCACTAAAGGATGATGCTAAGACCTGGTTCACTTCTCTTGCTCCTGGTTGTGTGCGTAGCCCCCAGGATATGGTCCACTACTTCTCTGAAAAATATTTCCCTACCCATAAGAAGCAAGCTGCCTAACAGGAAATATACAACTTTGCTCAAGCTGAGGAAGAGAGTCTCCCACAAGCTTGGGGGAGGCTCATCCAGCTAATGTATGCTTTGCCTGATCACCCTCTTGAGAAGAATGAAATACTTGATATCTTCTATAATAGACTCACCGATGCTTCCAAAGACCACCTAGATAGTTGTGTCGGTTGTGTTTTTAGGGAACGAACCGTAGAACAAGCTGAGATCCTACTGAATAACATCTTGTGCAATGAGAATGCTTGGACTATTCCCCAACCACCTCCTAAGCCAACTCCGAAGAAAAGAGGTATTTTATTCCTCAGTCCTGAAGATATGCAAGAAGCCAAGAAATCTATTCAAGAGACAGGCATTAAATCTGAAGATGTCAAAAATCTACCACCTATCGAAGAGATCCATGGTCTTGATAACCCGATACACGTAGTAGAAGTAAATTCTCTGCGTAGGTTTGATGAGACTGATATTCCTTTTGATAAACCTGCTAGCTTATGCCTGGATGAATTTGATAACTTTGTTGCCAAACAACAGAGTTTCAATGATTATGTTAGCAGACAATTGGAAAAGAATGCTCGTATGCTTAGTCATTTAAGTGCTTGTGTGGACAGAAACGTCAATGATCTTAAGCTTCTGAGTAAACATGCCTCTATGGTTACTACTCAGGTAGAACAAGTACTTAAAGCTCAAAATGACTTTCTCAATGAGTTGAATGAAAATTCCGTTAGAGTCGTCACTACAGGCGGTAGAATGACCCAGGAACCTTTGTATCCTGAGGGTCATCCGAAGAGAATTGAACAAGATTCTAGAGCACTGATGCACCTAGTCATCCTAGAAAGAAGAAGAAAGATGATAGGAACCTGCACGCTAGCAACGCTGTTGCTGCTACACCTGAGAGTCCAAACGATGCCTCTGTCTCTGATGCCGAAACACAATCTGGTGATGAACATGAGCCTAATGATAATATCAATAGTGATGTTCATGAAGATGCTCAACCTAGCAATGATAAGGATGTGGAGATTGAACCTGTTGATCTTGATAACCCACAGCCTAAGACTAAGAGATACGATAAGAATGACTTCACTGCTAGGAAGCATGGTAAAGAAAGGGAACCATGGGTTCAGAAACCCATGTCGTTTCCTCCCAAACCATCCAACAAAAAGTATGATGAGGATTTTGAGCGATTTGTTGAAATGATCAGACCTGTCTTTCTGCAAATGTGTTTGACAGATATGCTCAAGATGTCTCCGTATGCTAAGTACATGAAAGATATTGTGACTAATAAGAGGAGGATACCTGAGGTTCAGATTTCCACCATGCTTGCTAATTATACCTTCAAGGGTGGAACTCCAAAGAAACTGGGTGATCCTGGTGTGCCCATTAAAGGTAACTACGTGAGAACTGCTTTATGCGACCTTGGAGCCGGTGTTAGTGTTATGCCTCTCTCTCTTTATCGTGGACTTGAACTGGATAAGTTGACACCCACTAAAATCTCTCTGCAAATGGCCGACAAATCAACTACTTTCCCTATCGGCATTTGCGAGGATGTGCCTGTTGTGGTTGCTAATGTCACTATCTTAATAGACTTTGTTATCTTGGATATTCCCGAGGACGATGCCATGGCGGTCATCCTCGGAAGACCCTTTTTAAACACTGCAGGGGATGTTATAGATTGCAACAAAGGCAATGTCACTTTCCATGTCAACGGTAATGAGCATACGGTGCACTTTCCGAAGAAACAATATCAAGTACATTGCATCAATGCTATCGAAAAAACTTCAACGATTCTTATTGGGAGCTTTGAATGCCCTATTCGTCGTGTCAAGATGAAGTATGACTTGCTTGTTGGGGAGATACACATCCCCATTGAGGTGACCTAGTGACTATTCTAAAATTCTCCGTTCTCTTTTGCGATTCGAAAAGGTTTGTCGAGGAGACTTGATCAACCTCACCGACAGATTTCTTTCGATGACCATGAGATGGATGAATCGAGGAGTCACAAACCTCTATTCCAAGCTTTCACTTTAGGTTGCTTAGAATCAAAATGATAGATTTAGTTTAGTTTTCACTGTTTTCTGTTTTAGCGTCCGCTGGAAAAGTACCCCAAAAATAGAAGTTCTCCGAACGTCCTGAAAATCTAGTATGATTTTTTCTGGAATTTTTGAAAAATTCTGAGAAAAAGAGTTTGTCTGGGGGCTGTACCAGTGTGCCACAAGCCTTGATGGCGCGGGCACCCCCCTGGCCGCGCCAACCAGGCTTGTGGCGTCCACGGGCACCCCCTCCACTCATTCTTGCTCTCATCTGGTTCTCCTACCTCCAGAAAAAAATCATTTCGCAGCTCAAACCCGTGTTATTGCTCCTCTTGCTGGGATTTTCGATCTCTTTGCCCAAAATCACCATTCTCCGAACTGTTTTAGGGAAACAACTCCTTGGTAAGTGACTCCTCCATTGGTCCAATTAGTTTTTGCTCTAGTGCCCTATACTTCACGTATTTTTGCTGCCTTGGTGACCATGTTCTTGAGCTTTGCATGCTGATTTTAGTTGGTCCCAAGTAGTTTTGATGCGTAATATGGCCTCTAGGCACTTGTGGGAGTAGTTGCTACTAGTTTAGTTGAGCCTTGTTCACTTTTCCTTTGGGTCACTGAAAATTTCAGAGAAGGAAGATGTTCAAGAGAAACTATCATGGTGGTTCCTCAAGCAAGAGAGGTCCCGTCTTGCGATTCGGGAGCCTATTCCTTACCAACCAAGGGACGCGCAGGTACAACCATGTGAATGGCCTTCTCGTGAATTTATGATTGAGGCAGGTTTCAAAGATGAGTTTGATGCACTTGTTCACAACGTCGGACTCGAAGAATTCATCTCTGATAAATGTGAACAGTATGTTTCTCTCACTGCCTCTTTTGTGCGTAGATTCAAATTTCTAGCTCGCCGTGAGACATCGGTACTGTTTGATCTCTATGATAAATCGTATACCATGGACTTAGAGGATTTCAATAGAATTTGCAAAATACCTATTTGGGGTAGCCTCAATGATCCTCCTAAATCTTTGGTTAGAGATTTTTGCTCTAGTATAACTATTGGAGAAACTAGAGACATTACACAAGCTACCATGGGGAGTATTCATTTTCCTGCCTCATAGGCAGATGCATTAATTGCAAGATTGAGCATTGTCACCTCTGCACACCCGAACTTAGTATCCTTAAGAGCGCAGTGACGGGTGACAAAAGTTTCAACATGGGAGCTATTATAGCAAGGAGGCTGAATAAGAATGCTAATGAAGGGGATTTCTTTGGTGGGATCTATGCCACTCGTATAGCAAAAAAAATTGGAGTACCCATCCGCGAAGGAGATCCCCCGCTCCATACAGCTTTCCTTGACCGTGTCGCTTTAACACGCTACCAGTTCCTTGAGAGGGATGACGAATCCCTCCTATACCGTCTGATATTTAACCGGCGGCGTGTTTTCCATATTACCCTTCCTGCTCCTGCCTTCTTTGGCTTTCAGGTAAAACGGAGATATTACATAACCACGGGAGAGGCAGAGGAGTATGAGAGGGAGGCAAAGGCTGCTCGTCTCCGTGAGGCAGCCATTCAGGCAGTGGCTGCAGGGCTCCCGTATAACCCCCATTATGATTTTGGGTTTCGCCAGGACCATCCTTGGGAGTAGACCAACTTAGGCCAAAAGACTAAACTTGGGGGAGTACGTGTTCTCACCGACTTTACATTCTTGCTTATGCTTTCATTTTGTTAGCTGGTGTTCACAATTTGCCACTTTATCATCCATGCTAGTTTATTTTTCTTTTTCTCGTTTTCTTTTCGTGTGTCTGTCTAGTTTGAGAAAACCCAAAAAGATTTTCTTTTTCTTCTTTTGCTTGTTGGGAGCTTTCCCGTGTAAATAGTTTTCTTTTTCTTTGGGTCAAGGTAGAAGATATTGGTTACAATGTTTAGTGGCTCTTGCATGCATACCTGTTTAGCTTTCAAAGAGCCATATTACTTTGTCTTCTCCTTTGTGTTTGCCTGCAGATTCCAGCATAGTCCAATGCATGAGCACGCTTATTATTGTTCTAATCGTTCGGTCGTGCAAGTGAAAGGCAATAATGACGATATATGATGAAGTGACTAAGCCTGGAAAAGCTGGTATGAACTCGATCTATTTTGTTTTTGTAAATATGACTAGCTCATCATGCCTGTTTCAGCTTTGTTGTGAGAGAAACATGTTTGCAATGACAACTTAGAGGTCATAGTTCTTTATGCCATGCTTACTTAGCTAGTAGCTTATAATGGTTTGTCTTGGATGCCCACATGAATGTTGAGATGACTGTGATGTAGTATGATAGGATGGTATCCTCCTTTGAATGTTTCAAGTGGCTTGACTTGGCGCATGTTCACGCATGTAGTTGAAACAAAATCAACATAGCCTCTATGATGTTCATGTTCATGGTGATTTATGTCCTACTCATGCTTGCACTCAATGTTAGTTAATCTCAATGCATTTTGAAGACTGTTGTCGCTCTCTAGTTGGTCGCTTCCTAGTCTTTTGCTAGCCTTCACTTGTACTAAGCGGGAATACTGCTTGTGCATCCACTCCCATAAACCCAAAGTTGTTCCATATGAGTCCACCATACCTACCTATGTGTTGTATCTACCTGCCGTTCCAAGTAAATTTGCATGTGCCACTCTCTAAACCTTCAAGAAATAATCTGTTTTGCGTGCCCGAACCGCTCATGTGGTGACAGGGGGCTATTGGTATCTTCCATGCTAGGCGTGTTATCCTAGATATGTGTTTATTCACTATCATTCACGAGAAAGGGGCCGGTAATTGGAATTCCCAGCTCCATGCTCAAATCGAAAAGATAATTGCAAACAAAACTCCCCCAGGATTGATGTTGGTATGGACGGTACCCGAGGGTTCGGCTAGCCGTGGAGTGTGATTGATTGGTGGTGGGGGAGTCAAAACTTTACTTTTCTGCTTGGGAACTACCTATAGCATGTGTAGCGTGGAAGATGTTAAGAACTCTTAGTCATTGCATTGACAATGAAAGCATGCCACCCAAAATTATTATCTCTGTTTTCAAAGCTTCAGCTCTGGCACCTCTACAAATCAATGCTTCCCTCTGCGAAGGGCCTGTCTATTTATGTTCCTATTGAGTCATCCTCCTCTTAGAAAAGCACCAATTAGAAAGCACCTCTGTCATTTTTATGCTTTGCTTTTAACTGTGTTGAGTATGACTGTGACTGGATCTTCATTGCCTTGAATTACTATGTTTAGTCAGCCCTTGGTCTTTGAAAGTGCTCTGCATTTATGTTTTGCGGTCTTAGAAAGAGTTAGTGAGATACCATATTCGTACTACTTCATGTGGTTTTGATTGAAGTGTTGACATTTGAGGATTATTATTATTTGCTTGCTAGTTGATTATGCCTTTGATATGAGTTTACTGTGAGACCTAGATGTCATTTGCTTATGTGGTTTGCTTGTGATCTTGCTGAAATTCTGGTTATGAGTTAGACATAGTTGCAACAACAAGATCAAACAGAGTTCGCCAAAGTTTTTCTTTTGTCTCTTTCAGTTTGTCAACTGAATTGCTTGAGGACAAGCAAGGCTTTAAGCTTGGGGGAGTTGATACGTCTCCGTCGTATCTGCTTTTCCGAACTCTTTTGCCCTTGTTTTGGACTCTAATTTGCATGATTTGAATGGAACTAACCCGGACTAATGTTGTTTTCAGCAGAATTGCCATGGTGTTGTTTTTGTGCAGAAATAAAAGTTCTCCGAATGACTTGAAAATTTACGGAGAATTTTTCTGGAATTAATGAAAAATACCTGCGCAAAGATCCACCGGAGGAGGTGGGCCACAAGCCCCTGGGTCGCGGCCACCCCCCTGGTCGCGCTGTGAGGCCTTGTGGGGCCCACGTGGCTCCACCGCCTCCGAACTCAGCTCTATATATTCCGTTTCGCTCGTAAAAAATCAGAGAGAAGGATTCATCGTGTTTTATGATACGGAGGCGCCGCCACCTCCTGTTCTTCATCTGGAGGGCAGATCTGGAGTCCGTTATGGGCTCCGGAGAGGGGAAATCGTCGCCATCGTCATCATCAACCTTCCTTCATCGACAATTCCATGATGCTCTTCACCGTTCATGAGTAATCTCATCTTAGGCTTCATGGACGGTGATGAGTTGGATGAGATCTATCATGTAATCGAGTTAGTTTTGACGGGGATTGATCCCTAGTATCCATTATGTTCTGAGAATGATGTTGCTACTACTTTGCCATGCTTAATGCTTGTCACTAGGGCCCGAGCGCCATGATTTCAGATCTGAACCTATTATGTTATCGCCAATATATGTGTGTTTTAGATCCTATCTTGCAAGTTGTAGTCACCTACTATGTGTTATGACTCGGCAACCCCGGAGTGACAATAACCGGAACCACTCCCGGAGATGACCATAGTATGAGGAGTTCATGTATTCACCACGTGTTAATGCGTTGGTCCGGTTCTTTATTAAAAGGAGAACCTTAATATCCCTTAGTTTCCATTAGGACCCCGCTGCCACTGGAGGGATGGACAATAGATGTCATGCAAGTTCTTTGCCCTAAGCACGTATGACTACATACGGAATACATGCCTACATTAGATTGACGAACGGAGCTAGTTACTTATCTCTCCGTGTTATAGCTGTTACATGATGAATCACATCCGGCATACTCATCCATCACCGATCCACTGCCTACAAGTCTTTTACTACTGGTCCTTGCTACGTTACTTTGCTACTACTGCTATCGCTACTGTTGTTACCCTGCTGTTACTACTGCTGCTGCTACTGTTGTCACTATTGTTGTTCCTTGCTACTGCTGTCACTACTGTTGTTCCTTGCTACTGCTGTCAGTACTGCTATTACTTTGTTGCTACTTGTTGCAAGACTTTTCTGGAGCCGTTGCTGGGGAAGAATAGTCCCCCGTCCACGTGCTAATTACTGGCGCCATTGATAGGAATAGTCTCCGTCAACAGATCTTTTTCTGACACCGTTGCTATCATACCACTTTGCTATTGATACTTTGCTTGCAGACACTAATCTTTCAGGTGTGGTTGAAATTGACAAACTCAGCTGCTAATGCTTGAGAATATTCTTTCGCTTCCCTTCGTGTCGAATCAATAAATTTGGGTTGAATACTCTACCCTTGAAAACTATTGCGATCCCCTACACTTGTGGGTTATCAACTATAAAGGTGCTCTACAGGTATCTCTGAAGGTGCCCGTTGAGTTAGTATGGATCAAGACTGGGATTTGTAACTCCGTGTGACGGAGAGGTATCTCGGGGCCCACTCGGTAATACAACATCACAAACAAGCCTTGCAAGCAATGTGACTAAGTGTAAGTCACGGGATCTTGTGTTATGGAATGAGTAAAGAGACTTGCCGCTAACGAGATTGAAATAGGTGTACGGATACCGACGATCGAATCTCGGGCAAGTAACATACCGAAGGACAAAGGGAATGACATACGGGATTATATGAATCCTTGGCACTGAGGTTCAACCGATAAAGATCTTCGGAGAATATGTAGGATCCAATATGGGAATCCAGGTCCCGTTATTGGATATTGAGCGAGGAGTGTCTCTTGTCATGTCTACATAGTTCTCGAACCCGCAGGGTCTGCACACTTAATGTTCGATGATGTTTTAGTATAGTTGAGTTATATGTGTGGTTATCGAATGTTGTTCAGAGTCCCGGATGATACCACGGACGTCACGAGGGTTTACGGAATGGTCCGGAAACGGAGATTGATATATAGGATGGTTTCATTTGGTCACCGGAAAGTCTCGGGCATTACCGGCAGGTACCGGGAGTGACGAATGGGTTCCTGGTATTCACCGGGAGGGGCCCACCCACCCGGGAGTGAGCCCAGTGACCCTAGGGTGGCGCACTAGCCCTTAGTGGGCTGGTGAGTCCTACCCAATAGGGCCATGGCGCCACAAGGAAATAAAAAAAAGGGGAAGAGGGAGGTGGGAAGGAAGGAGTAGAGTCCTTCCCCCAAACCGAATTGGGGTGGGAGTCCACCTCCTCCCCTTCGGCCAGCGCACCTTGGGGCTCCTTGAGCCCCAAGGCTAGCCCCTCCCCTCCTCCTATATATACTAGTGATTTTAGGGCTTTTGAGACACAACTTTTCCACGTGCAACTCAAACCTATACCACGTAGATTTACCTCTAGATAGGATTTCTGCGGAGCTCAGGCGGAGCCCTGCAGGAGTAGATCATCACCACCACCGGAGCGCCGTCACGCTGCCGGAGAACTGATCTACTTCTCTGTCTCTCTTGCTAGCTCAAGAAGGCCGAGATCGTCATCGAGTTGTACGTGTGCTGAACGCGGAGGTGTCGTCCGTTCGGTGCTAGATCGGAACAGATCGTGGGACGACGGCGATTTGAATCACGAAGATGTACCACTACATCAACCGCATTTCTTAACGATTCCCGCCTAGCGATCTACAAGGGTATGTAGATCTAATCACCTCTCGTGGATGGACATCACCATGATAAGTCTTCGTGTGCGTAGGAAATTTTTTGTTTCCCATGCAATGTTCCCCAACAGTGGCATCATGAGCTAGGTTCATGCGTAGATGTTATCTCGAGTAGAACACAAAAGGTTTTGCGGACGTTGATGTTCGATTAACTGCCCTCCTTAGTATTTTCTCGATTCAGCGGTATTGTTCGATTGAAGCGGCCCGGACCGACATTACTCGTATGCTTACGAGAGACTGGTTTCATCGACTAACATGCAACTCGTTGCATAAATATGACTCGCGGGTGCCTGTTTCTTCAACTTTAGTTGAATTGGTTTTGACCGAGGCGCTCCTTGGAGAGAGGTTAAATAGCAATTTGCACATCTCCGTTGTGGTTTTTGTGTAAGTAATATGCGATCATACTAGATACCCATAGCAGCCATGTAAAACATGCAACAAGAAATTAGAGGACGTTGATAACCCACAAGTGTAGGGGATCGCAACAGTTTTCGAGGGTTGAGTATTCAACCCAAATTTATTGATTCGCCACAAGGGGAAGCGAAAGAATATTCTCAAGTATTAGCAGGTGAGTTTGTCAGTTTCAACCACACCTGAAAGATTAGTGTCTGCAAGCAAAGTATCAGTAGCAAAGTAGTATGACATCAACGGTGTCAGAAACAAATAAATTGACTGCAGACTATTCCTAACTGTTGTATCAATGGCGCCAGTAAGTTGCACGTGGATGGAGAACTATTCTTCCCCGGCAACGGTGTCGAAAAAGTCTTGCAACAAGTAACAGCAAAGTAGTAAGGAACAGCAGAAGCAGCAGAGTAACAGCAGTAGCAACAGTAGTAGCAAAGTGGCACAATCCCTTTTGTAGCAAGGGACAAGCCTGGACAAAGTAACATAGCAAGAACCAGTAGTAAAATACTCGTAGGCAGTGGATCGGTGATGGATGAGTGTACCGGATGTGATTCATCATGTAACAGCTATAACACGGAGAGATAAGTAACTAGCTCCCGTTCGTCAATCTAATGTAGGCATGTATTATGTATGTAGTCATACGTGCCTAGGGAAAAGAACTTGCATGACATCTATTGTCCATCCCTCCCGTGGCAGCGGGGTCCTAATGGAAACTACGGGATATTAAGGTTCTCCTTTTAATAAAGAACCGGACCAACGCATTAACACTTGGTGAATACATGAACTCCTCATACTATGGTCATCTCCGGGAGTGGTTCGGGCTATTGTCACTCCGGGGTTGCCGGGTCATAACACATAGTAGGTGACTACAAGTTGCAAGATAGGATCTAAAACACACATATATTGGCGACAACATAATAGGTTCAGATCTGAAATCATGGCAATCGGGCCCTAGTGACAAGCATTAAGCATAGCCAAGTAGTAGCAACATCAATTTAGAACATAGTGGATACTAGGGATCAATCCCCGTCAAAACTAACTCGATTACATGATAGATCTCATTCAACTCATCACCGTCCAGCAAGCCTACGATGAGATTACTCACAAACGGTGAAGAGCATCATGGAATTGTCGATGGAGGAAGGTTGACGATGACTATGGCGATGATTTCCCCTCTCCGAAGCCCCGAAGGGACTCCAGATCTGCCCTCCAGATGAAGAACAGGAGGTGGCGGCGCCTCCGTATCGTAAAACGCGATGAAACCTTCTCTCTGATTTTTTTTCGGGCGAGACGGAATAAATAGAGCTGAGTTTGGAGGCGGCGGTGCCAAGTGGGCCCCACAAGCCCTCACGGCGCGGCCTGGGGGTGGCTGCGGCCTGTGGGCTTGTGGCCCACTAGTACACCCCCTCCGGTGGATCTTTGCACAGGTATTTTTCTTTTATTCCAGAAAAATTCTCCGTAACTTTTCAGGACATTCCAAGAACTTTTATTTCTGCACAAAAAAACACCATGGCAATTCTGCTGAAAACAGCGTTAGTCCGGGTTAGTTCCATTCAAATCATGCAAGTTAGAGTCCAAAACAAGGGCAAAAGAGTTCGGAAAAGTAGATACGACGGAGACGTATCACACGTCTAACTTGTTTTTGCAGGGTATGCATGTGATATGATATGGCCAATGGCGTGATGTGATATATTGGATGTATGAGATGATCATGTTGTAATAGTTAATATCGACTTGCACGTCGGTGCTACGGCAACCGGCAGGATCCATAGGGTTGTCTTTAAACTGACGTTTGTGTTTGCAGATGTGTTTACTATATTGCTAGGTCGTAGCTTTAGTAGTAATAGCATAGATAGCACGAAAACCTCGATGGCGGCACGATGATGGAGATCATGGTGTGGCACCGGTGACAAGAAGATCATGTCGGTGCTTTGGTGATGGAGATCAAGAAGCACAAGATGATGGCCATATCATGTCACTTATGAATTGCATGTGATGTTAATCCTTCTATGCACCTTATTTTGCTTAGAACCACGGTAGCATTATAAGGTGATCTCTCACTAAAATTTCAAGACGAAATTGTGTTCTCCCCGACTGTGCACTGTTGTGACAGTTCGTCATTTTGAGACACCACATGATGATTGGGTGTGATAGACTCAATGTTCACATACAACTGGTGCAAAATAGTTGCACACGCGGAACACTCAGGTTAAACTTGACGAGCCTAGCATATGCATACATGGCCTCGGAACACATGAGACCTAAAGGTCGAGCAAGAATCGTATAGTTGATATGATTAGCATAGAGATGCTTACCACTGAAACTTTTCTCAACTCACGTGATGATCGGACTTGAGTTAGTGGATTTGGATCATGTACCACTCAAATGACTAGAGAGATGTACTTTTTGAGTGGGAGTTTATCAGTAATTTGATTAGTTAAACTCTAATTATCTTAAATATAATCTAAGTCCACTTTGCAATATTTGTGTTGTAGATCAATGGCTCACACAGTAGCAACCCTCAATTTTAATACGTTCCTAGAGAAAGCTCAGTTGAAAGATGACGGAAGCAACTTTGTAGACGCGGCTCGTAATCTAAATCTGCTCATGCAAGCTGGGAAGAAGGATTATGTCTTTAATGTTGCGCTAGGAGATGAACCACCCGCTACGTCTAGCCAAGATGTTTTGAACGCCTAGTTAACACGTAAGGAGGACTACTCAGTAGTTCAATGTGCAGTCTTGTATGGCTTGGAACCGGGACTTCAACGTCGCTTTGAGCGTCATGGAGAATATGAGATGTTCCAGTAGTTGAAGTTTATCTTTTAGAAGAATGCCCGGATCGAGAGGTATGAGACCTCCGATAAATTCTATGCTTGCAAGATGGAGGAGAATTCATCTGTCAGTGAACATGTGCTCAAAATGTCTGGGTACTCAAACCGTCTAGATGAGCTGGGGATTGCACTCCCGCAAGAGGCTATCACTGACAGAATTCTTCAATCACTGCCACCTAGCTATAAGAGCTTTGTGTTGAACTATAACATGCAAGGGATGAACAAGTCAACCGGCGAGTTATTCACGATGCTCAAAGTCGCAGAGTCAGAACTCTAGAAAGAGCATCAAGTGTTGATGGTCAATAAGACCACTGGTTTCAAGAGAAACGGCAAAGGCAAGAAGGGTAACTCCAAGAAGAGCGGCAAGGTTGTTGCCAATCCGACGAAGAAACCCAAGGCTGGACCTAAGCCTGAAACAGCGTGTTATTATTGCAAGGGAATGGGTCACTGGAAGCGCAACTGCCCCAAGTATTTGGCTGATAAGAAGGCGGCCAAGGAAAAATTAGGTATATTTGATATACATGTTATTGATGTGTACTTAACCAACTCTCATAGTAGTTCCTGGGTATTTGATACCGGTTCTGTTGCTCATATTTGCAACTCGAAGCAGGAACTGGGGAATAAACGAAGGCTGGCGAAGGATGAAGTGACGATGCGCGTGGGAAATGGTTCCAAGGTTGATGCAATCTCCGTCGGCACAGTCTCACTTCAGTTACCATCAGGATTAGTTATGAACTTAAATAATTGTTATTTAGTGTCTGCGTTAAGCATGAACATTATATCTGGATCTTGTTTATTGCGAGACGGTTACTCATTTAAATCAGAGAATAATGGTTGTTCTATTTCTATGAGTAATATCTTTTATGGCCATGCACCCAATGTGAGATAATTGTTCGTATTGAATCTTGATAGCAATGATACACATATACATAACATTGAGACCAAAAGATGTAGAGTTAACAATGATAGCGCCATGTTTTTGTGGCACTGTCGCTTAGGTCATATTGGTGTAAAGCACTTGAAGAAACTCCATTCCGGTGGACTTTTGGAGTCACTTGATTTTGAATCACTTGACACATGCGAACCATGCCTCATGGGCAAGATGACTAAGACTCCGTTCTCAGGAACAATGGAGCGTGCAAGTGACTTGTTGGAAATCATACATACCGATGTGTGCCGTCCAATGAGTGTGGAGGCGCATGACGGATATCGTTATTTTCTCACCTTCACTGACGATTTGAGTAGGTATGGATATATCTACTTGATGAAGCACAAGTCTGAAACGTTTGAGAAGTTCAAGCAATTTCAGAGTGAAGTTGAAAATCACCGTAACAAGAAGATCAAGTTCCTACGTTCTGATCGTGGGGGTGAATATCTGAGTTTCGAGTTTGGTGCTCACTTAAGACAATGTGGAATTGTTTCACAGTTGACACCGCCTGAAACACCACAGCGTAATGGTGTGTCCGAACGTCGTAATCCTACTTTGTTAGAAATGGTGCGATCTATGATGTCTCTTACCGATTTGTCGTTATCGTTTTGGGGTTATGCATTAGAGACAGCTGCATTCACTTTAAATAAGGCACCATCAAAATCCGTTGAGACGACACCATACGAGCTGTGGTATGGCAAAAGACCGAAGTTGTCATTTCTTAAAGTTTGGGGATGTGATGCTTATGTCAAAAAGCTTTAGCCTGAAAAGTTGGAACCCAAAGCGGAAAAGTGTGTCTTCATAGGTTAACCAAAGGTGACAGTTGGGTACACCTTCTATCTCAAATCCGAGGGAAAAATATTTGTTGCTAAGAACGGAGCTTTTCTTGAGAAGGAGTTTCTCTCGAAAGAATTGAGTGGGAGGAAGATAGAACTTGATGAGGTTGTCAAACGTCTAATCCCTCTAGATGGTGGCGTAGGGCAGGGGGCAACCTCTGTCGAAGCGACGCCGGTTGAGGAGGAAGTTAATGATGATGATCTTGAAACTTTGGGTCAAGTTCCTATCGGACCTCGCGGGTCGACAAGCTCACGTACTACTCCTGAGTGGTACGGTAATCCTATCTTATCAATCATGTTGGTAGACAACAATGAACCTGCGAATTATGAAGAAGCAATGGTGGGCCCAGATTCCAACAAATGGCTGGAAGCCATGAAGTCCGAGATAGAATCTATGTATGAAAACAAAGTGTGGACTTTCGAAGTATTACCTGAAGGCCGCAAGTCTATTCAGAACAAATGGATATTTAAGAAGAAGACGGACGCGGAAGGTAATGTGACCGTTTATAAAGCTCAACTTGTGGCAAAGGGTTTTTCACAAGTTCAAGGAGTTGACTACGATGAGACGTTCTCACCGGTAGCGATGCTTAAATCCGTCTGAATCATGTTAGCAATAGCTGCATTTTTCGATTATGAAATCTGGAAGATGGATGTCAAAACGGCGTTCCTTAACGGTTTTCTTAAGGAAGAGTTGTATATGATGCAACCCGAAGGTTTTATCAATCCAAAGAATGCTAACAAAGTATGCAAGCTCCAGCAATCCATTTATGGACTGGTGTAAGCATCTCGGAGTTGTAATAAGCGCTTTGATGAGGTGATCATAGCATTTGCGTTTATACAAGTGGTTGGAGAATCTTGTATTTACAAGAAAGTGAGTGGGAGCTCTGTGGCGTTTCTAATATTATATGTGGATGACATATTGCTGATTGGAAACAACGTGGAGTTTTTGGAGAGTGTAAAGGATTACTTGAATAAAAGTTTCTCTATGAAGGACCTAGGAGAAGATGCTTACATTCTAGGCATTAAGATCTATAGGGATAGATCGAGATGCGTGATAGGACATTCACAAAGCACATACCTTGATAAAGTTTTGAAGAAGTTCAAAATGGAACAGTCCAAGAAGGGGTTCTCGCCAGTGTTACAAGGTATAAAATTGAGTAAGACTCAATGCCCAGCAACTGTGGAAGATAGAGAACAAATGAGTTCCGTCCCCTATGCTTCAGCCATAGGTTATATCATGTATGTGATGTTGTGCACTAGACCGGACGTCAGCTTGGCCATAAGTATGGCAGGCAGGTTTAATGTAATCTAGGAGTGGATCACTAGACGGTGGTCAAGAATATTCTGAAGTACCTGAAAAGGACTAAGGAAATGTTTCTCGTTTATGGAGGTGACGAAGAGCTTGTCGTAAAGGGTTACGTCGATGCAAGCTTTAACACTGATCCGGATGACTCTAAGTCTCAAACTGGATACATATTTATTCTTAATGGGGGTGCGGTAAGCTGGTGCGGTTCCAAGCAAAGCGTCGTAGCAATTCTACATGTGAAGTGGAGTGCATGGCTGCCTCGGAGGCAGCTAAGGAGGGTATCTCGATGAAGCAGTTCATGACGGATCTTGGAGTTGTGTCGAGCACACTAAATCCAATAACTCTGTTCTGTGACAACACTGGTGCCATTGCTTTAGCAAAGGAACCAAGGTTTCACAAGAAGACCACGCACATCAAACGATGCTTCAACCTCATCCGCGACTACGTCGAAGGAGAGGACGTAAATATTTGCAAAGTGCACACGGATCTGAATGTAGCAGATCCGCCGACTAAACCTCTTCCACGGGCAAAACATGATCAACACCAGAACTGTATGGGTGTTAGATTTATTACAATGTAAATCGCATGGCGATGTGAGGACTAGATTATTGACTCTAGTGCAAGTGGGAGACTGTTGGACATATGCCCTAGAGGCAATGATAAAATAGTTATTATTTTTATTATTTTTGACCGGCTAAAATAGTTATTATTGTATTTCCTGTTTCAAGATAATTGTTTATTATCCATGCTATAATTGTATTGAATGAAAACATAGATACATGTGTGGATACATAAACAAAACAATGTCCCTAGCAAGCCTCTAGTTGGCTAGCCAGTTGATCAAGGATGGTCAAAGTTTTCTGACCATATGCAAGTGTTGTCACTTGATAACTGGATCACATCATTAGGAGAATCATGTGATGGACTAGACCCAAACTATAAACGTAGCATGTGGTCGTGTCATTTTGTTGTTATTGTTTTCGGCGTGTCAAGTATTTATTCCTATGACCATGAGGTCATATAACTCACTGACACCGGAGGAATACCTTGTGTGTATCAAACGTAATAAAGGTTCTCTACAGGTATCTCCGAAGGTGTCCCTTGAGTTAGTATGGATCAAGACTGGGATTTGTCACTCCGTGTGACGGAGAGGTATCTCGGGGCCCACTCGGTAATACAACATCACAAATAAGTCTTGCAAGCAATGTGACTAAGTGTAAGTCACGTGATCTTGTGTTACGGAACGAGTAAAGAGACTTGCTGGTAAGGAGATTGAAATAGGTATATGGATACCGACGATCGAATCTTGGGCAAGTAACATACCGAAGGACAAAGGGAATGACATACGGGATTATATGAATCCTTGGCACTGAGGTTCAACCGATAAGATCTTCGGAGAATATGTAGTGACCCTAGGGTGGCGCACCAGCCCTTAGTGGGCTGGTGAGGCCATCCCAATAGGGCCATTGCGCCACAAGTGGAAAAACACCAAAGGAAAGAAAAAAAGGGGGAAGAGGGAGGTGGGAAGGAACGAGTGGACTCCTTCCCCAAACCGAATTGGGGTGGGAGTCCACCTCCTTCCCTTCGGCCGGCACACCTTGGGGCTCCTTGAGCCCCAAGGCTAGCCCCTCCCCTCCTCCTATATATACTGGTGGTTTTAGGGCTTTTGAGACACAACTTTGCCACGTGCAACTCACACCTATACCACGTAATTTTTCCTCTAGATCGGACTTCTGCGGAGCTCGGGCAGAACCCTGCAGGAGTAGATCATCACCACCACCGGAGTGCTGTCATGCTGCCAAAGAACTCATCTACTTCTCCGTCTCTCTTGCTGGATCAAGAAGGCCGAGATGGTCATTGAACTGTACGTGTGCTGAACGCGGAGGTGCCGTCCGTTCGGCGCTAGATCGGAACGGATCGTGGGACGATGGTGATTTGAATCACGAAGCTGTACCACTACATCAGCCGCATTTCTTAACGCTTCCCACTTAGCGATCTACAAGGGTATGTAGATCTAATCTCCTCTCATAGATGGACATCACCATGATAGGTCTTCGTGTGTGTAGGAAAAATATTGTTTCCCATGCAACGTTCCCCAACAGATCGTGACCTGCCAGGTACCCTGGCGGGCGTCCAGCTGGTCGGTCTTGCGCTTGCCCTGATCCGGCTGGGATCGGCCAGCTGCCGGGGTGACAACCGACTTGGACATTGTCGGCTTGCCGGCCGTGTCGACGAGCACTAGGAGCTTCATGGAAGACTCGGCCAAGGTGTACTGGTCGACAACAGCCATCAGCTACGCGAGGGTGGATGGTTTCCGACGCATGAGCTTGTGCTTGAAGACTGTGCCGTCTCGGCAGCCATCAATGAAGTATTGGATTGCTTGTACCTCATGGATGTCCTCGCAAGAGTTGCGGATCTCGGTCCACCTTGTGAGTTAGTCGTGGAGCGGCTCGGCCGGGCACTGTACACACAGGGCGAGCTGCCGAGGTCGTCCAGGGCGCTTGTATGTACATGTGAAGTTGCGCACAAACGCCTCTTGGAAGTCCAGCCAGCCGTTCACGCTGCTACTCGGCAGGCTGTTAAGCCAGGTTCGAGCCGAGCCGAGCAGCATCACGGGCGCATAGCGTATAGCTACGCGCTTGTTGCCTCCGACGATGCCGACGGCGGTGGTGTAGTCGGTCAACCAATCCTCGGGTTTGGTCGAGCAGTTGTACTTGGGGGTGTCGCGGGCCAAGGTGAAGCCTTTCGGGAACGGCTCCTTGAGGATGCGCGGCCCGAAGCATGGCGGGCCGGCTGAGCCTTCCTCCTCAGCCTTGCAGGATTGGGCGAGATGCTCCATGCGGAAGCGCGCGTCCTAATCGTCGAGCTGGCGCACGCCGACCCTCTCGTATGCGAACACGTAGGGTACCGCCGATCGGCCGTGCTCGTCGCGTCGGCCGCTTCACGCCAACTGGCGGTCACCCTGGATAGGAAGCTCCCGCACGCGGCTATCGACGAACGACAGGCTACGGTCCCGCCGGACACGGCTGCCTGCGTGTTCGCTGCCACGGTGATGTTGATCGTCGGCAGGCTAAGATGCCTGATTCATCTCCCGTCGGCCAGCTACAGGCTGGCCGGCGTCGTTGTAGGTCATTGAGCGGGAGCCGGTTGGGCCGCGGGACGACTGGACCTGCTATGCGTTCCTGTCCTCTATGAGGACGCGGATGCGCTCCTGCTGCACGTTGCGAGCCGAACCATCGAGGCCCTCCAGCTCGTCGATGGCGGCCTAGGCAGCTTGCACGTTCTTGAGTCGGGTATCATAAACAAGTCGGTCGCCGGCTAGCGCGTGGCCGACTGCGCCTCCTCGGTGCCGCACGCGCTCCAGCTGGCTGGGCCCGGGGCCGCCGGCGTGAAGCCATGGGTCGCGTTGAACTCGGGCTGAGTGGCTTCGAATTCGCGTTGAGTAACCTCCAGCGCTTCCACCTCGCGGAGCAGTTGCACGCGATGGTCGTCGAGCTCTTGGGTGGCGACCGTGGGGTTGACCACCTGAGGGATGGGGGTGTGGAGCGTGTCCATCGTCGCGCGAATCGGGGTTTGGTACCCAGACGCGCCGCCATGCGAGGTGCCGGTGAACACCTTCACATGTTCGCACAAGTCGTCAAATGCCGCGGGAGAGGTTGCTGTCGCTAGCCGGCGGCAGCTCGTCACAGTTGAGCACCTCGGTGGGGTAGCTGTCGGTGACAACCGCGACGTAGATGCGGTGTGAGACAAAGGCAATGATGGATCCGTCAACGGGGAAGGCCGCATCCTCCATACGGCGGGCGTTGTCGTTGACGCAGTTGAATGCGCCGTAGCGCACGACCAAGCCGTGCACCACGCGCTCGCTATAAGGGGTGAAGGGATCCCGCCCGGAACGTTACTCCTGCCGGCGTTGCTGCGGGCCCCATGGTGGGCACCAACTATCGTGGTATTTCCGACACAGATGCCATAGGGTGGCTAAACTCGTGGTTTGGGGACGATGGGCGCTGCTACTGCGACAACAGACCTTCCCTAGTACAGCGGCAGGAATCCTGCTGCTACGGCTACGCCTTTAGGGACTTCCTTGGCAAATATGCAAAGGATTTCCCCGCGGCCTTGGAGCCTTGCGTTGGTGTTCCCTTGAAGAGGAAAGGGTGATGTAGCACAGCGGCGATAAGTATTTCCCTCAGTTTTGAGAACCAAGGTATCGAACCAGTGGAAGATCTCGTCAAGTCACAAGTACCTGCACAAACACAAAGAGCTTGCACCCAATGCTATGAAGGGGTTGTCAATCCCTTATAGATTGTTTGCAAAGTGAGAACTGAAAGCAACAAAGTAAACAAGCAAAGTAAAACTGAAAGTGGAAACGATAGTTGTGAATAGACCCGGGGGTCGTAGTGTTCACTAGTGGCTTCTCTCATAAAAGCAAGTAGATGGTGGGTGAACGAATTACTTTCGAGCAATTGATAGAACCACGCAAAGTCATGACGTTATCTAAGGCAATGATTATATCTATAGGCATCACGTCCAAAACAAGTAGACCGATACTTTCTGCATCTACTACTATTACTCCACACGTCCACCGCTATCCAGCATGCATCTAGTGTATTAAGTCCAAAAGAACAGAGTAACGCCTTAAGCAAGATGACATGATGTAGATGGACAATCTCATATCTATGATAAAAGCCCATCTTGTTACCCTTGATGGCAACAACATGATGCGTGCCTTGCTGCCCCTTCTGTCACTGGGAAAGGTCACCACACGGTATGAACCCAAAACCAAGCACTTCTCCCATTGCAAGAATCATAGATCTAGTTGGCCAAACAAAACCCAAGACTCGGAGAGACTTATAAGGATATCAAATCATGCATATAAGAAATCAGCAAAGACTCAAACATAATTCATAGATAATCTTATCACAAATCCACAATTCATCGGATCTTGACAAACACACCGCCAAAGAGGATTACATCGGATAGATCTCCATAAAGATCATGAAGAACTTTGAATTGAAGATCCAAGAGAGAGAAGAAGCCATCTAGCTACTACCTACGGACCCGTAGGTCTGAAGTAGACTACTCACGAGTCATTGGAGAGGCGATAATGTTTATGTAGAAGCCCTCCAACTCCAAAGTCCCCTCCGGCAGGGCACCGGGAAGGGTCTCCAGATGAGATCTCGCGGAAACGGAAGCTTGCGACGGCGGAAAAGTGTTTTCGTGGATGCCCTGATTTTTTCTGGATTTTTTGGGAATTTATAGGCCAAAGAGCTAGGGCAGGGGAGCGCCAGGGAGGCCACAAGCCTGGTTGCCGCGGGCCCCCCTGGCCGCGGCAACAGGGCTTGTGGGCTCCCTGTGAGCCCACTTCCTTGGCCCTCAAGCCTCCCGATCTTCTTCCGTTCTGGAAAAATTTACTTCGAGGATTTTATTCCGTTTGGACTCCATTCCAAAACAGATCTGAAAAGAGTCAAAAACACAGAAAAAAGGAACTGGCGCTTGGCACTCAATTAATAAGTTAATCCCAAAAATGATAAGAAAGGTAAACAAAACATCCAAAGATGACAAGATAACAGCGTGAAACCATCAAAAATTATAGATACGTTTGAGACGTATCAAGCATCCCCAAGCTTAACTCCTGCTCGTCCTCGAGTACGGGAGTGATAAAGAATGAATTTTTGATGCTTTCATGCTACCTAGCATAGATGTCCTTTGTAACTCCTCTTATGTTATGTGAATGTTCAGATCCATTAGATTCAAAACAATAGTATGCTATTGACGTGGAGACAATAATAATTCAAGCAAACTAGTAAGGTAATCATGAACTTTCAAAATAACAAGGCCAAAAGAAAGTTATCCCTACAAAATCTTATAGTCTGGCTATGCTCTATCATCCTTGCACAACGAATTTAAATCATGCACAACCCCGGTATTGGCCAAGTAATTGTTTTCACACCTTTACTTTCTCAAACCTTTTCAACTCTCACGCAATACATGAGCGTGAGCCATGGTTTTAGCACTATAAGTGGTGTGGAGTGTGGTGGAGTTTGCAAGACAAACAAGGAGAAGATGGTCACATTGACTAGGCATATCAATGAGCTATGGAGATGCTCATCAGTAGATATCAACGTGAATGAGTAGGGACTGCCATACAAATGATGCACTAGAGCTAAGAGTATGTGAAAGCTCTTAAAGAAAACTAGTGGGTGTGCATCCAACTTGCTTGCTCACGAAGACCTAAGGCAAATTTGAGGAAGACTATCATTGGAATATACAAGCCAAGTTATATAATGAAAATTTCCCACTAGCTATATGGTGGTGACAAAACGAGAGACTCTGAATCATGAAGATCATAGTGCTTAATATGCACAAGTGCGTAAAGGTGGTAGCATTGTCCCTTCTCTATTTTTCTCTCATTTTTTTTGGTGGACTCTTTGGCCTCTTTCTTTTATTTTGGTGGGCATCTTTGGCCTCATTTATTTCCTCACATGGGACAATGCTCCATCAATGATGATCATCACACTTACAACTCAAAACTTAGAGCAATGATGACTCTATATGGAATGCCTTCGGTAGTGTACCGTGACAATGATCTAGCATGGCATAGACATCAATGGGAACATCATGCTAGCTATCTTATGATCATGCAATGGAAATGTAGAAGTGGTGGCACATGTCATGGTGCTAGTTGCATGGCAATATATCTCGGAATGGCTTTGAAAAAGCCATAGTAGGTAGGTATGGTGGCTGTTTTGAGGGAGGCTAATGGTGGGTTTTGTGCACCGGCGAAAATTGCACGGCACTAAAGAAGATAGTGATGGTGGAAGGTGAAAGTGCATCTAAACCATGGACTCAACATTAGTCATGAAGAACTCATATACTTGTTGCAAAAGTTTTAGTAGTAATCGAAACAAAGCATTCAACGCATACTGCTAGGGGAAGGGTTGGTAGGTATAAACCATCGCGCGATCCCGATCGCCACACATAGGATGACAATCAATAGACTAATCATGCTCAGACTTCATCACATAGCGGTTCACCATACGTGCATGCTACGGGAATCACTAACTTCAACACAAGTGTTTCTAGATCCACAACACCTTACTAATATAACTTCAATATTGCCATAACCACAACTCAAAACTAATTGATATGAATCAAACTTCTCTAACTATTCAATGCACATGAAGGTGGAAGTTTTCATATCCCTTTGGATAACTACCCCTTTTGAGACTACTTTCATAGCATAGATCAACTACCAAGCCACGCACCGCCATGCTCTAAAAGATATAAGTGAATCACATAGAGAAAAATCAACTAGCTCAAAAGATATAAGTGAAGCACATGTGAGCTGAATTGTCTAACCAAAGGATATAAGTGAAGCTCGACAAAATCACGGTGAGTGCATGTCTCTCTCTCTAGGTGTGCAGCAAGTATGATTGTGACACAGCAAAAATAAAAGACTCCTACGATACAAGACGCTCCAAGAAAAACACATAACATGTGGTGAATAAAAATATAGCCCCAAGTAACGTTACCGATGGATTGAAGACGAAAGAGGGGATGCCTTCCCAGGGCATCCCCAAGCTTAGGCTTTTACGGCATCCTTGAATCAACTTGGGCTGCCTTGGGCATCCCCAAGCTTGATCTCTTGCCACTCTTTATCTTTTTGTCCATAAGAACTTCACCAAAAACTTGAAAACTTCACAACACGAAACTTAAACAGAAACTCGTGATAACATTAGTCTAACAAAGCAAACCACCACTTCCTTAGGTACTGTAGCAAACTTAAATTCTACTTATGTTGATGTTGGGTTACTGTATTTTCAATCTTCCATGGCTAATACCCCCCGATACTATCCATAGTTTTATCAAAATAAGCAACCAACTCAACAGAAACAGAATCTGTCAACAGTAGACCAGTCTGTAGTAATCTGTATACTTCATATACTTCCGGTACTTCAAAAATTCTGAAAACTTATGATAGTCTGAAGAATTTATGTAGAAATCAGCAGCAAAAAGAATCAACTCAAAATCTCTTACAGAAAAAAATGAAAATTCTTTTCGTGAGCAGAAAGTTTATGTATTTTCCAGCATGACCAAACGATCATCTCCAAGACTAATCATAACGGTTTTTCTTGGCACAAACGCAAAAATAAACACAAAAAACACAATCATAACAGAATTATGAAACTGTGGAAAACACAAAATAGAAATAAAAAGGATAGATTCATTGGGTTGCCTCCCAACAAGCGCTATTGTTTAACGCCTTAGCTAGGCATAAGGTGATGGAATCACGTATAGTCATCTTTGGTGCTCAAACCATAAGTAGCCCTCATCATAGATTCATAAGGCAATCTTATTTTCTTTCTAGGAAAATGCTCCATGCCCTTCTTTAGGGGAAATTGAAATCTAATATTCCCTTCCTTCATATCGATGATAGCACCAATAGTCCTTAGGAAAGGTCTACCAAGAATAATGGGACATGAAGGATTGCAATCTATGTCAAGTACAATGAAATCCACGGGTACATAGTTCTTATTTGCAACAATAAGAACATCATCAATCCTTTCCATGGGTTTATTGATAGTAGAATCCGCAAGATGCAAATTAAGAGAACACTCTTCAATCTCATGAAAACCAAGAATATCACATAATGACTTTGGAATCGTGGAAACACTAGCACCCTAATCACACAAAGCATTGCATTCATAGTTTTCGATTTTGATTTTGATAGTAGGTTCCCACTCATCATGAAGTTTTCTAGGTATAGAGACTTCTAATTCGAGCTTCTCTTCAAGAGATTTCATGATAGCATCTACGATATGAGCGGTAAAGGCTTTGCTTTGGCTATAAGCATGTGGAGAGTTTGCAATGGATTGCATCAAGGAAATGCATTCAAACAAGGAGCAAATATCATAATTGAATTCCTTGAAATCCAAAGTGGGAGTTTCATTACTACCCAAAATTTTGATTTCTTCTACTCCACTCTCCACACCTTTATCATCAAGATAGGTGGACTCCGAATAATTGGGGCGTTTTTCAACCAAAGTGGATTGATATCCAGCCCCTTCAACAATAGGTTTGACATGCAAAAACAAATATTCAAGAGGAGTCACACCAAGCACTTTAAGATCTTCGTGATTTGCATCACAAATTTCAGGTTTAGCTGCCATCTTATTGGCTAAGGTACCCTGCTTGTCAGAAATTTGGCCCACCAATTTTTCAAGGTGAGCAAGCTGAGAATTTAGTGCAAGGAAATCTTTGGCCATATCATCAACTTCTTTATTCAAAGAGACCATAAAATAATTTTGCTCTTTTAATTCCCTACGGAAGTAACTATTTTGGTCAAACTAAGAAGACATGAAACCTTTGACACTAGTTTCAATCTCTTCCAATTTTCTGAAATAGTTTGGTTTGGCCATGAGGAAAGGTCTCTCACGAACAAGCCTAAGAGCAAGCGAGGAAAACGGGCAAAAGGGAACGACAAAGGAAAACGGCAAAAAGGCAAATGAAAACGGCAAATGTGAAGTGGGGGAGAGGAAAACGAGAGGCAACTCGCAAAAAAGCTAAATGCAAGAGATGAGTTTGTGACACCTACTTGGATAGATCTCCCCCCGCGCCAGAAATCAGAACGTTGACAAGAGACTATTCTTGACTTGATCCTCCAAGGCAACGGCGCCAGAAATCCTTCGGCTACCGCGACAACAGACCTTCCCTGGTACGGCGCCTGGAATCCTACTGCTACGGCTATGCCTTTAGGGACTTCCTTGGCAAATATGCAAAGGATTTCCCCGCGGCCTTGGAGCCTTGCGTTGGTGTTCCCTTGAAGAGGAAAGGGTGATGTAGCACAGCGGCGGTAAGTATTTCCCTCAGTTTTGAGAACCAAGGTATCGAAGCAGTGGAAGATCTCGTCAAGTCACAAGTACCTTCACAAACACAAAGAGCTTGCACCCAACGCTATGAAGGGGTTGTCAATCCCTTATAGATTGTTTGCAAAGTGAGAACTGAAAGCAACAAAGTAAACAAGCAAAGTAAAAGTGAAAGTGGAAACGATAGTTGTAAATAGACCCGGGGGCCGTAGTGTTCACTAGTGGCTTCTCTCATGAAAGCAAGTAGACGGTGGGTCAACGAATTATTGTCGAGCAATTGATAGAACCGCGCAAAGTCGTCACGTTATCTAAGCCAATGATTATATCTATAGGCATCACGTCCAAAATAAATAGACCGATACTTTCTGCATCTACTACTATTACTCCACACGTCGACCGCTATCCAGCATGCATCTAGTGTATTAAGTCCAAAAGAACAGAGTAACGCCTTAAGCAAGATGACATGATGTAGATGGACAGTCTCATATCTACGATAAAAGCCCATCTTGTTACCCTTGATGGCAACAACACGATGTGTGCCTTGCTGCCCCTTCTGTCACTGGGAAAGGTCACCACACGGTATGAACCCAAAACCAAGCACTTCTCCCATTGCAAGAATCATAGATCTAGTTGGCCAAACAAAACCCAAGACTCGGAGAGACTTACAAGGATATCAAATCATGCATATAAGAAATCAGCAAAGACTCAAATATAATTCATAGATAATCTGATCACAAATCCACAATTCATCGGATCTCGACAAACACACCGCCGAAGAGGATTACATCGGATAGATCTCCATGAAGATCATGGAGAACTTTGTATTGAAGATTGATGTCAGGTGTGATACGACAACAAAAGACCTTCCAATTGCGCTAGAAATAGGTGTGTCGATGGCACCAGGAATCCTTCTGCTACGCCTACGCCTTAAGGGACTTCCTAGGTAAATATGCAAAGGATTTCCCCCGTGGCCTTGGAGCCTTGCGTTGGTGTTCCCTCGAAGCGGAAAGGGTGATGTAGCGCAGCGATGGTAAGTATTTCCCTCAATTTGAGAACCAAGGTATCGATCCAGTGAAGGAGTATCACAAGAGCCTGCACAAACACAAAGAACCTGCTCCCAACGCTATGAAGGGGTTGTCAATCCCTTATAGATTGTTCGTCAAGTGAGAACTGAAAGCAACAAATAACAAAGCAAAGTAAAAGCGGAGGTGTAAACGATAGATGTGAATAGACCCAGGGGCCGTAGTGTTTACTAGTGGCTTCTCTCATGAAAGCAAGTAGATGTTGGGTGAAAAAATTAATGTCGAGCAATTGATAGAACCGCGCAAAGTCGTGACGATATCTATGGCAATGATTATATCTATAGGCATCACGTCCAAAACAAGTAGACCGATACTGTCTCCATCTACTACTATTACTCCACACGTCTACCGCTATCCAGCATGCATCTAGTGTATTAAGTCCAAAAGAACAGAGTAACGCCTTAAGCATGATGACATGATGTAGATGGACAATCTCATATCAAAGACACAGCCCATCTTGTTACCCTTGGTGGCAACTACTCAATGTGTGCCTTGCTGCCCCTACTGTCACTGGGAAAGGTCACCACATGGTAAGAACCCAAAACCAAGCACTTCTCCCATTGCAAGAATCATAGATCTAGTTGGCCAAACAAAACCCAAGACTCGGAGAGACTTACAAGGATATCAAATCATGCATATAAGAAATCAGCAAAGACTCAAATATATATCATAGATAATCTGATCACAAATCCACAATTCATCGGATCTCGACAAACACACCGCCAAAGAAGATTACATCGGAAAGATCTCCAGAAGATCATGGAGAACTTTGTATTGAAGATCCAAGAGAGAGAAGAAGCCATCTAGCTACGAACTACGGACCCGTAGGTCTGAAGTGAACTACTCACGAGTCAATGGAGGGGTGATGAATGATGATGAAGAAGCCCTCCAACTCCAAAGTCCCCTCCGGCAGGGCACCAGGAAGGGTCTCCAGATGAGATCTCGCGGAAACGGAAGCTTGCGGCGGCGGAAAAGTATTTTCGTGGATCCCCTTATTTTTTAATGTATTTTAGGGAATATATAGGCCAAATATCTAGGTCAGGGGGGCGCCAGGGAGGCCACAAGCCCTGCCACCGCCGCCTCCCCCCTGGTGGTGGAGTGGGGGCTTTTGGGCTCCCTCTAGCCCTCCTAGCTTGGCCCACAGGCCCCGTGATCTTCTTCCGTTCGGGAAAAAATCATTTCGGGGATTTTATTCCGTTTGGACTCCGTTCCAAAATCAGATCCGAAAAGAGCCAAAAACACAGAATAAACAGGAGCTGACACTTGGCACTGAATTAATAAGTTAGTCCGAAAAAATATATAAAAGGTACATAAAACATCCAAAGATGACAAGATAACAGCGTGAAACCATCAAAAATTATACATACGTTTGAGACGTATCAAAGATCCAAGAGAGAGAAGAAGCCATCTAGCTACTAACTACGGACCCGTAGGTCTGAAGTAGACTACTCACGAGTCATTGGAGAGGCGATGATGTTGATGTAGAAGCCCTTCAACTCCAAAGTCCCCTCCGGCAGGGCACCGGGAAGGGTCTCCAGATGAGATCTCGCGGAAACGGAAGCTTGCGGCGGCGGAAAAGTGTTTTCGTGGATGCCCTGATTTTTTTCTGGATTTTTAGGGAATTTATTGGCCAAAGAGCTAGGGCAGGGGAGCGTCAGGGAGGCCACAAGCCTGGTTGTCGCGGCCGCCCTGGCCGCGGCAACAGGGCTTGTGGGCTCCCTGTGAGCCCACTGCCTTGGCCCTCAAGTCTACCGATCTTCTTCCGTTCTGGAAAAATTTATTTCGGGGATTTTATTCCGTTTGGACTCCGTTCCAAAATAAGATCTGAAAAGAGTCAAAAACATAGAAAAAACAGGAACTGGCGCTTGGCACTGAATTAATAAGTTAGTCCCAAAAAGATAAAAAAAAAGGTAAACAAAACATCCAAAGATGACAAGATAACAGCGTGAAACCATCAAAAATTATAGATACGTTTGAGACGTATCAAGCGCCGACGGTGTCTCAGAACGGGTGTTGGCACAACTCACATGATGCCGGTTTACCCAGGTTCAGGGCCCTCCGATGAGGTAAAACCCCTAGTCCTGCATGTGTAACTATATGAGAATCACAGTACAAAGGTTGTGTTGGGGAACGTCGCATGGGAAACAAAATTTTCCTACGCACACGAAGACCTGTCATGGTGATGTCCATCTACGAGAGGAGATTTGGATCTACGTACCCTTGTAGATCGCACAGCAGGAAATGTTAAGAAACGCGGTTGATGTAGTGGTACATCTTCACGTCCCTCGAACCGCCCCACGAACCGTCCCACGAGTCGTCCCCCGATCCGTCCCACGAACCGTTCCGATCTAGTGCCGAACGGGCGGCACCTCCGCGTTCAGCACACGTAAGGCTCGATGACGATCTCCACCTTCTTGATCCAGCAAGAGGAGGCGGAGAGGTAGAAGAGTTCTCCAGCAGCGTGATGGCGCGCCGGTGGTGGTGATGATCTACTCCGGCACGGCTTCGCTTAAGCTCCGCAGAAATACGATCTAGAGGAAAAACTGCGTGGTATAGGGTCGAGCAGCACGTGGCAAAGTTGTCTCAAATCAGCCCTAATACCTCAGTATATATAGGAGGGAGGGGAGGGACCTTGCCTTGAGGCTCAAGGAGCCCCAAGAGGCCCTAGGATTGGAAGGTGGAGTCCTTCTCTATTTTCCCACTTCCCCCTTCTTTTTTCTCTTTGATTTTCTTTCTCTCCTACGTAGGGGCCTTCTTGGGCTTGCCCACCAGCCCACTAAGGGCTGGTGCGGCACCCCTAAAGCCTATGGGCTTCCCCGGGGTGGGCTGCCCCCCCCCCCCCCGGTGAATATCCGGAACCCATTCGTCACTCCCGGTACATTCCCGGTAATGCCGAAAACTTTCCGGTAATCAAATGAGGTCATCCTACATATCAATCTTCGTCTCCGGACCATTCCATAAACCCTCGTGACATGCATGATCGCATCCGGGACTCCGAACAACATTCGGTAACCAATCAAATAACTCAAATACGCATAAAACAATGTCGAACCTTAAGTGTGCAGACCCTGCGGGTTCGAGAACTATGTAGACATGACCCGAGGGACTCCTCGGTCAATATCCAACAGCGGGACCTGGATGCCCATATTGGATCCTACATATTTTACGAAGATCTTATCGTTTGAACCTCAGTGCCAAGGATTCATATAATCCCGTATGTCATTCCCTTTGTCCTTCGGTATGTTACTTGCCCGAGATTCGATCGTCAGTATCCGCATACCTATTTCAATCTCGTTTACCGGCAAGTCTCTTTACTCGTTGTGTAATACAAGATCCCGTGACTTACACTAATTCACATTGCTTGCAAGGCTTGTGTGTGATGTTGTATTACCGAGTGGGCTCCGAGATACCTCTCCGTCACACGGAGTGACAAATCCCCGTCTTGATCCATAATAACTCAACAAACACCTTCGGAGATACCTGTAGAGTATCTTTATAGTCACCCAGTTACGTTGTGACGTTTGATACACAGAAGGTATTCCTCTGGTGCTAGTGAGTTATATGATCTCATGGTCATAGGAATAAATACTTGACACACAGAAAAACAGTAGCAACAAAATGACACGATCAACATGCTACGTTCATTAGTTTGGGTCTACTCCATCACATGATTCTCCTAATGATGTGATCCCGTTATCAAGTGACAACACTTGCCTATGGTCAGGAAACCTTGACCATCTTTGATCAACGAGCTAGTCAACTAGAGGCTTACTAGGGACAGTGTTTTGTCTATGTATCCACACATGTATTGTGTTTCCAATCAATACAATTATAGTATGGATAATAAACGATTATCATGAACAAAGAAAATATAATAATAATTAATTTATTATTGCCTCTAGGGAATATTTCCAACAGTCTCCCACTTGCACTAGAGTCAATAGTCTAGCTCACATCACCATGTGATTTCAACGAATCCAACACCCATATAGTTCTGGGTCTGATCACGTCTTGCTCGTGAGAGAGGTTTTAGTCAACGGTTCTAAAACTTTCAGATCCGTGTGTTCTTTACAAATCTTTATGTCATCTTATAGATGCTGCTACTACGTGCTATTCGGAAATACTCCAAATATCTACTCTTCTATACGAATCCGTTTCACTACTCATAGTTATTCGGATTAGTGTCAAAGCTTGCATCGACGTAAACCTTTACGACGAACTCTTTAACCACCTCCATAATCGATAAAAATTCCTTAGTCCATTATTTACTAAGGATAACTTTGACCGCTGATCAGTGATTCAATCCTGGATCACTCTGTGTACCTCTTAACAGACTTGTAGCAAGGCACACATCAGGTGCGGTACTCAGCATGGCATACTTTAGAGTCTACGGCTAAGGTATAGAAGACGTCCTTCGCCTATTCTCTTTATTCAACCGGGGTCGGGTTTTGAGTCTTACTCAAATTCACACCTTACAACACAACCAAGAACTCCTTCTTTGCTGATCTATTTTGAACTCCTTCAAAAACTTGTCAAGGCATGCATCTTGTTGAAACTTCTATTAAGCGTTTCGATCTATCTCCATAGATCTTGATGCTCAACGTTCAAGTAGCGCACTCCAGGTTTTCCTTTGAAAAACTCCTTTCAAACAACCTTTCATGCTTTACAGAAACTCTACATTACTTCTGATCCACAATATGCCAACTACTTATACTTATCAAAAATTCTATAGTGCTTCCACTCACTTCTTTGGAAATACAAGTTTCTCATAAACCTTGTACAAACCCAAAAGCTTTGATCATCTTATCAAAGTGTATATTCCAACTCCGAGATGCTTGCACCAGTCCATAGAAGGATCGCTGGAGCTTGCATACTTGTTAGCATCCTTAGGATCGACAAAACCTTCTGGTTCTATTACATACAACCTTTCCTTAAGGAAACCATCGAGGAAACAATGTTTTGACATCCTATGTGCAATACTTCATAAATAATGCAGCAACTACTAACATAATTCCAACAGACTTTTAGCATCGCTACGAGTGAGAAAGTCTCGTCATAGTCAACTTTTTTGAACTTGTCGGAAACATTTTTGCGACAAATCGAGCTTTTCTTAATAGTGACTTATCACCATCATCGACTGTCTTCCTTTTAAAGATCCATATGTACTCAATAGTCCTACGACTATCAAGCAGTTCTCCCAAAGTCTACACTTTGTTTTCATACATGGATCCTCTCTCGGATTTCATGCCCTCTAGCCATTTGTCGGAATCCGGGCCCAGCATTGCTTCTCCATAACTCGTAGGATCATTATTGTTAAACAACATGACCTCCAAGACAGGGTTACCGTACCACTCGGTAGTAGTACGTGACCTTTGTCGACCTACGAGGTTTGTAGTAACTTGATCCGAAGCTCTAATGATCACCATCGTCAGCTTCTACTTCAATTGGTGTAGGCGCCACAGGAACATCTTCCTGCGCCCTGCTACACACTGGTTGAAGTGACAGTTCACTAACCACATCAAGTTCCACCACCCTCCCACTCAATTCTTTCGAGAGAAACCTTTCCTCAAGAAAGGACCCGTTTCTAGAAACAAACACTTTGCTTCCGAATCTAAGATAGGAGATGTATCCAATGGTTTTGGATATCCTATGAACATGTATTTATCTGCTATGGGTTCGAGCTTATCAGACTGAAACTTTTTCACATAAGCGTCGCAGCCCCAAACTTTAAGGAAACGACAGCTCAGGTTTCTCCAAACCATAGTCTATACTGTGTCATCTCAACGGAAATACGTGGTGCCCTATTTAAAGTGAATGCGGTTGTCTCTAATGCATAACCCGTAAACGATAGTGGCAATTTGATAAGAGACATCATAGTATGCAACATATCAAAAAGGGCGTGCTATGACGTTCAAACACATCATCACACTATGGTGTTCCAGGTGGCATGAACTGCGAAACAATTTTCACTTTGTCCTAATTGCGTACCAAAAACTCGTAACTCAGATATTCATCTCTATGATCATATCGTAGAGAGTTTATCCTCTTGTCACGACGATCTTCATCTGAAATTGCTTTGAACTTTTCAATATTTTAGACTTGTGATTCATCAAGTAAATACTCCTGTATCTGCTCAAATCGTCAGTGAAGTAAGAACATAACGATATCCACTGCGTGCCTTAGCACTCATTGGACTGCACACATAAAAAATGCATTACTCCCAACAAGTTACTCTCTTGTTTCATGTGGCATGTTTTGCATGTATCAAGTGATTCAAAATCAAGTGAGTCCAAACGATCCATCTCTTTGGAGTTTCTTCATGCATTTATCCAACAGGTATGGTTTGCATGTCTCAAACGTTTCAAAAATGAGTGAGTACAAAGATCCATCAGCATGGAGCTTCTTCATGCATTTTATACCAACATGACTCAAGTAACAGTGCCACAACTAAGTGGTACTATCATTATTACTTTGTATCTTTTAGCACCAATATTATGAACATGTGTAACACTACGATCAAGATTCAATAAACCATTGAGGGTAATTATTCAAGCAAATAGAATAACTATTATTCTTTTTAAATGAATAATCGTATTGCAATAAACACGATCCAATCATGTTTATGCTCAACGCAAACACCAAATTACAATTATTTAGGTTTTACCACCAATCCCGATGATAGAGGGAGCGTGCGATGTTTGATCACATCAACCTTGGAAACACTTCCAACACATATCGTCACCTCGACTTTAGCTAGTCTCCGTTTATACCATAGCTTTCATTTCGAGTTGCTAATTACTTAGCAACCGAACCGGTATCCAATACCCTCGTGCTACTAGGAGTACTAGTAAAGTATACATCAATATCATGTATATCAAATATAATTTTGTCGACTTTGCCAGCCTTCTTATCTACCAAGTATCTAGGGTAGCTCCGCCTCAGTGACCGTTTCCCTCATAACAGAAGCACTTAGTCTCGGGTTTGGGTTCAAATTTTGGGTTTCTTCATTAGAGCACCAACTAGTTTGTCGTTCCATGAAGTATCCCTTCTAGCCCTTGCCCTTCTTGAAACTAGTGGTTATACTAACCATCAACAATTGATGGTCCTTCTTGATTTCTACTTTTGCAGTGTCAAACATTGTGAATCACTCAAGGATCATCATATCTATCCTTGATATGTTATAGTTCATCACGAAGATCCACCAGCTTAGTGGCAGTGACTTTGGAGAACCATCACTATCTTATCTGGAAGATTAACTCCCACTTGATTCAAGCGATTGTTGTACTCACACAATCTGAGAACATGCTCAACGATTTGAGCTTTTCTCCTTTACTTTGTAGGCAAAGAATCTTGTCGGATGTCATATACCTCTCAACAAGGGCACGAGCATGAAATCTCAATTTCATCTCTTAGAACATCTTTTATGTTCCGCGATGTTCTCAAAACGTCTTCGGCGCCTCGCTTCTAAGCTTTTAAGTATTGCGTACTGAACTATCACGTAGTCACCAAAAACGTGTATGTCATATGTTCGCAACATCCACAGATGACGCTCGAGGTGCAGCACACCGAGTGGTGCATTAAGGACATAAGCCTTCTGCGCAGCAACGAGGACAATCCTCAATTTTACGGACTCAACCCGCAAAGTTGCTACTATCAACTTTCAACTAAATTTTCTCTAGGAACATATAAAAAATTAGAGCTATAGCGCAAGCTACATCGTAACTCGCAAAGACCATTAGACTATGTTCATGATAATTAGTTCAATTAATCATATTACTTAAGGACTCCCACTCAAAATACATCTCTCTAGTCATTTGAGTGGTACATGATCCAAATCCACTATCTCAAGTCCGATCATCACGTGAGTCGAGAATAGTTTCAGTGGTAAGTATCTCTATGCTAATCATATCAACTACACGATTCATGCTTGACCGTTCGGTCTAATGTGTTCCGAGGCCATGTCTGCACATGCTAGGCTCGTCAAGTTTAACCCGAGTGTTCTGCGTGTGTAACTGTTTTGCACCCGTTGTATGTGAACGTTGAGTCTATCACACCCGATCATCACGTGGTGTCTCGAAACGACGAACTGTCGCAACGGTGCACAGTCGGGGAGAACACAATTTCGTCTTGAAATTTTAGTGAGAGATCACCTCATAATGCTACCGTTGTTCTAACCAAAATAAGGTGCATAAAAGGATTAACATCACATGCAATTCATAAGTGACATGATATGGCCATCATCATGTGCTTCTTGATCTCCATCACCAAAGCACCAGCACGATCTTCTTGTCACCGGCGCCACACCATGATCCCCATCATCATGATCTCCATCATTGTGCCGCCATCGAGGTTGTCATGTATGCTATGCTATTACTACTAAAGCTACGTCCTAGCAATATAGCAAACGCATCTGCAAACACAAACGTTAGTTTAAAGACAACACTATGGCTCCTGCCGGTTGCCGTAGCATCGACCTGCAAGTCGATATTAACTATTACAACATGATCATCTCATACATCCAATATATCACATCACGTCGTTGGCCATATCACATCACAAGCATACCCTGCAAAAACAATTTAGACGTCCTCTAATTGTGTTGCATGTTTTACTTGGTTGCCATGGGTATCTAGTAGGATCGCATCTTACTTACGCAAACACCACAACGGAGATGTATGAATTTCTATTTAACCTCTCTCCAAGGACCTCCTCGGTCAAATCCGATTCAACTAAAGTTGGAGAAACCGACACTCGCCAGTCATCTTTGAGCAACGGGGTTGCTCGTAGCGATGAAACCAGTCTCTCGTAAGCGTACGAGTAATGTCGGTCCGAGCCGCTTCGATCCAACAATACCGCGGAATCAAGAAAAGACTAAGGAGGGCAGCAAATCGCACATCACCGCCCACAAAAACTTGTGTGTTCTACACGAGATAACATCTACGCATGAACCTAGCTCATGATGCCACTGTAGGGGAACGTCGCATGGGAAACAAAATTTTCCTACGCACACGAAGACCTATCATGGTGATGTCCATCTACGAGAGGAGATTTGGATCTACGTACCCTTGTAGATCGCACAGCAGGAAGCGTTAAGAAATGCGGTTGATGTAGTGGTACGTCTTCACGTCCCTCGAACCGCCCCACTAACCGTCCCACGAACCGTCCCGCGATCCGTCCCACGAACCGTTCCGATCTAGTGCCGAACGGACGGCACCTCCGCATTCAGCACACGTACAGCTCGATGACGATCTCCACCTTGTTGATCCAGCAAGAGGGGGCGGAGAGGTAGAAGAGTTCTCCAGCAGCGTGACGGAGCGCCGGTAGTGGTGATGATCTACTCCGGCAGGGCTTCGCCTAAGCTCCGCAGAAATACGATCTAGAGGAAAAATTGCGTGGTATAGGGTCGAGCAGCACGTGGCAAAGTTGTCTCAAATCAGCCCTAATACCTCAGTATATATAGGAGGGAGGGGAGGGACCTTGCCTTGAGGCTCAAGGAGCCCCAAGAGGTCGGCCGAAGTGGGGGGAGGAGGATTCCTCCTCCAATCCTAGTCCAACTAGGATTGGAAGGTGGAGTCCTTCTCTATTTTCCCACTTCCCCCTTTTTTCTCTTTGATTTTCTTTCTCTCCTGCGTAGGGGCCTTATTGGGCTTGCCCACCATCCCACTAAGGGCTGGTGCGGCACCCCTCAGGCCTATGGGCTTCCTCGGGGTGGGCTGCCCCCCCCCCCCCCCGGTGAACATCCGGAACCCATTCGTCACTCCCGGTACATTCCCGGTAATGCCGAAAACTTTCCAGTAATCAAATGAGGTCATCCTATATATCAATCTTCATCTCCGGACCATTCCAGAAACCCTCGTGACGTCCGTGATCTCATCCGGGACTCCGAACAACATTCGGTAACCAACCATATAACTCAAATACGCATAAAACAACGCCGAACCTTAAGTGTGCAGACCCTGCGGGTTCGAGAACTATGTAGACATGACCCAAGGGACTCCTCGGTCAATATCCAATAGCGTGACCTGGATGCCCATATTGGATCCTACATATTCTACGAAGATATTATCGTTTGAACCTTAGTGCCAAGGATTCATATAATCCCGTATGTCATTCCCTTTGTCCTTCGGTATGTTACTTGCCCGAGATTCGATCGTCAGTATCCGCATACCTATTTCAATCTCGTTTACCGGCAAGTCTCTTTACTCGTTCCGTAATACAAGATCCCGTGACTTACACTAAGTCACATTGCTTGCAAGGCTTGTTGTGATGTGGTATTACCAAGTGGGCCCCGAGATACCTCTCCGTCACACGGAGTGACAAATCCCAGTCTTGATCTATACTAACTCAACAGACACCTTCGGAGATTCCTGTAGATCATCTTTATAGTCACCCAGTTGCGTTGTGACGTTTGATACACACAAGGTATTTCTCTGGTGCCAATGAGTTATATGATCTCATGGTCATAGGAATAAATACTTGACACGCAGAAAAACAGTAGCAACAAAATGACATGATCAACATGCTACATTCGTTAGTTTGGGTCTAGTCCATCACATGATTCTCCTAATGATGTGATCCCGTTATCAAGTGACAACACTTGCCTATGGTCAGGAAACCTTGACCATCTTTGATCAACGAGCTAGTCAACTAGAGGCTTACTAGGTACAGTGTTTTGTCTATGTATCCACACATGTATTGTGTTTCCAATCAATACAATTATAGCATGGATAATAAACGATTATCATGAACAAAGAAAATATAATAATAACTAATTTATTATTGCCTCTAGGGTATATTTCCAACAGGTTGCTCCTTGAGCTGTTCATGAGGACGTAGACGGAGCGCTGGCTACCGGCCTCGCTGCCTCAGATGGTGTTCTTCGTGCGTCTGGTGTTTCTCTCTATATCTTGCTGAACATGAGCATGTCCAAGGTGCCTCTCTCAGTGGGCTGAGAGGAGGCTTTATAGTGTAGCCACGGGTACAGTGGTAATTTGTAGGACAGGAGGGTGGGGCCGGCTGCCACCCTCTAGGCCGGCTGCGGGGCCTACCTGTTGTGGAGTCTTGTCGCGAGGCCTGCCGTTCGTGCGCAGCAGCGAATAACACGCCGGTCCGCCAGTGCGCGTGCTCACGAGGGGTCATGGCTACAGGGGCCGGCATGCCCGTTCAGGATCGACAACGATGGGGGCCGTGTAGCCAAGCTTACCCTCCCATCATCATGATGCGCGGCACGGCCGAACATGTGAGCGCGTACTGCTGCCATGATAGCTTTTGGCTATTCGCATTGTCTTGTCTTCGTACGATGGTACGGTCGGATGGGACGGGAGCCGGCCGTCCGGCTGGCGGCGGGCCAGCCGGTCGGCCAAGCCCCACCAGGCGGCTGGGTACTCGTTAGATAAGCAACCGGCTATCACGAGCCGACCAGGCACGTACGGGCCAAAGGGGGCGGCTATCGCGAGCTGACCAGGCACGTACGGGCTAAAGGGGTCGGCTATCGCGAGCCGACCGGTCTTAGGTTGGTCGAAGGGGTTGGCTGTCGCCAACCGGCCGGACTTGTGTTGGCCGAATGGGCCGGCTATCACATGCCGGCCCGGGGGGAGGGGGGCAGGCGGCCCTCAAATGTCTTTGAGACGGATAATCTCTGCTTTTGGTATACCCAGGGGTACTATCCCCGTCAAACTTAGATGTGAGCAATCTAAACCTAGCTTAATACATGTCTATGTTACTACCAGTAATACTAGGACCATTTCAAACATCACTAACGATTTTGTCAATGCTCTCTCTCAGAAACCATGAATTTTCAAACCTGAAAATTGGGTCAGATTTTTGAATATCACGAGAATCCAAAAAGAGAGGGTATGATCAGATTTTCTCTAAAGAAAGCAGCAACATGTCATAGGATAAGCATCTTCCCATTCAATACTACATAAAGTTCCATTTAATTTCTCGAAAGTAGGATTGTGTAAATTGTTGCCCCTAGTAAATTGCGTACTCCCTCCGTCCAAGTGTATAGGGCATGCGCGTAGTTTTAGATCGTTAATTTAACTATTTAAATATGTATTATTTATAATAAATAATATACCATTAAATTCATACGGGGATGTAGTTTCTGAATATGTAATTTTTATCGCATATAATATATATTTAACTAGTTAAATAGACAATCTAAAACTACGCGCATGCCCTATACACTTGGACGGAGGTAGTATCATGGATCTCCAATTCCCTCATCCCAGCCTATTCAAAATAGCAGTAAACAAGAAGCTCCAAAGCCCAGGAATTCATGGTATATTTTTCTCAACAATTTTTTCAATAATATTGAAATCACCACCAATCAGAATGGAATTTACACTATCTTGAAAGATCATGGACAACTCAGCAAGGAAGGTAGCTTTCATTTCTAGTTGAGCATCCCCATATACAACTACTAGGTCCCAAATCATCCTAGATTTTATATCACGGACAATCATTTTCTTGTGGTACTCACCTTCCCTTTGAGATATCAGATACACAGTTGTGTAATTGACCGCCAATAACAGCCAACCAAATTTACCGCTAGCAAGAGTAAAATGCCAATGAAAGTGTCTACCGTCACAAAGACTTTACAAGTCCGTTCCAGAAAATTCTTGCCTCATAGTTTCTTGGAGACCAAGGAAACTAACTTTCATGTCCATATTCATTTCTCTAATATATATATTTTTAGTTTCACCACCAAACCGCCCCATAGTCCAAAAAATCCTCTCATTTCTTTTTTCCTTTTTACGAGATTGCTCAAAAAATTAATGATAACAATCGTTTTACTACCAGATATCATGGGGTTCTGCCTTTATTTTCCATTTTTTGAGAGAAAGCCCCTCTCAACATTTTCCAATCCTCGGTGTTATCATCTACTCCTTCCATTCCTTTATGTAAGGTGTATTACTTCCGGCACGGTGACCAAGGCGCATAATTATACACATGTTAAGACGAAATTAACCTTGATCAAATCATTTATTAGAGGTAATAAAATCATTTAGACTAGGAAAGTAAGAGATACACACAATCATGAGAGAGATTCTTTCCTTTTTCTCTTTATTATAAGAGATGCATGCAATAAGAGGAGAGATACTTTCCTTTTTTTGAAGGGCTGATCATGGAATTACAAAGAATTAGAAGAAACGCACCTTACATTGTGGAATTTTATCAAAAAACAAATACATCTTATATTAAGGAATGGAGGGAGTACATCTCACTCATAGTCCTTTCCAATCAATTATTCGAGACCTTGTTCCCGTGTTTCAATAACAGGGGCCACTTCAGGAATAGAAGTCGATTGTTTCTTATTGCTATTATTGGCAACCCACACAAGTTAATCTTGGACTTGAGCTGGAAGGAGAACTTTATATAGGGAAGAATTTAATCCCAGTTTGTATCACCAACCGGGGCTAAAGGTCTATATTTAGTCCGAGTTGATGATACCAACCGGGGCTAAAGAGGCTCGAAGGGGCCCCAGCCTGCCGCAATTCATTTGGTACCGGTTGGTATCACCAACCGGGACTATCATCAACCGGGACTAAAGGTCCCATATCAACCGGGACTAAAGTCGGCCGTGCCCCCGTCCGCTTCTAGCCGTTGGAACTTGGACTAATGCTCACATTAGTGTCAGACCCAAACCCGATTAAAACTAAAGGTCCGGACGAAAGGTCTGTTCTTCACTTGTGTTATTTTTCCATTTTTTTAGAGAAAGCCCCTCTCAACATTTCCCAATCCTCAGTGTCATCATCTACTCCCTCCATCCCAAAATAAGTGTCTTAACTTTATACTAGCTATAGTACAAAACTATACTAAGCTTAAGACACTTATTTTAAGACACTCATAATCTTTTCCAATCAATTCTTCGAGACTCTATTCCCGTGTTTCAACAAAAGGGGCCACTTCAGGAATAGAAGTCGATTGTTTCTTATTGCTATTATTAGAAACCCACACAAGTCAATCTTGGCTTTTCCCGGACTTAATAAGTTTAATATTGTGTTCAATCACATCAATATTTTTACCTAAATTCACACCCACACCAGTAGGTACTTTTTGAAGATAACTAGTAGGAGCAGATATCAATCACAAATATAAGATATTTTTGACATTTCAATATGGACAATATACAAACTAAAATGAATAGAAACTCTATTTATCACCCAGGGTGTAGAATAGTTTACTCTTCACCTGAGATAATCTTATGATCGATCTACAAATAAATATATTTGAAATACAAATAGTTACATTTATATTGAATCACTACGTAAAATTTGACAAAAGAAAAACAATAATATAAGTCACAAGATCAGAAAAAATTGAATTCATTGTATTTTTTGCACTAATTTTGTATGTTCGTAATTTTACATGACATAAAATATTTTTCTATTGATTATATTTTTTAACGGTCTCTTTTTACATATAAAATAAGGCAAAATTTACGAAACGTAAAATTACGGTGCATTAATGTTAAAATAGAGGGGGTGAAGAATAACTATTCCTCACCCAGGGTGACGAATAGCGCAACCCCTAAAATGAATGGACAAATACACTAAAACATGTCGATAAACATCTGATTCAGAAAAAAAAAGGTTGAAACCTCTTATATTTGTGAAGAGAGGGAGTACATGCTTATAGAACATGATCGATAGCCCGATTCACAAAGTTTCGCAAAAAGAAAAAAGATAAACAGATTCACAAAATGTTCCAATTGTGCAGCCATACGACCGTGACAGGAAAGAGTGATGCAGTGAAACGACAGGACAACGGGGGTTTGTTGCCTTCGAAAGGCAATAGAAAATAGAAATCACTACAAAAGCGGGCCTGATGAATCTGCCGGGCCTGCAGCGGCCATTATCATCAGTGGTTGAGTACGACGAATCGATCACACAGGGATGAAGGCTAAAGCGGCAAGTTGCAGATCGTGGACGTGTGGGTTACGACTGGATCGGCACGACTGATGACTAAGCCATGATGGTCCATAACTAACAGAGGTCATCATCCCTCAAAAATAAATAAACCAGAGGTCAGCAGACTGCCATGCATGCAGTTACTGGTGAGCACGAGACGGCGGTGCAGTGATCTCAAGCATAGCAGAACGCCAGAAGATGGCCACACGCGTACGGGCGCCACACCGGACGGAGAACCAACTACAATATGCATGTGTGATGCATCTGTACAATGCTCAAGAAAGTAAGACAGTTATCAAATTCATATTTGGTCATGTAGATCAGTAGATGGAGAAGGCAGCACGGCGACGCCATGGCTCCCCGATTTTTCCTCTTATTATGGTGTGAGCCATGCTAGCTCTACCATAATACTCCAACATCCATGTGCTTGTTGCTGTACACTGGAACAGAAGACGTGCACTTCAAGTAATTAATCTCATCCCCTGTCTTTGTCAACTGGATGTGGTTTGTCCCTCTCGATGCGCCTCGTTGCGCCGTACAGTACTTAACTGCTCGGCTCCCATCAATCCATCATTACCCACTACCACAGCTGATCGCGCGGTCGAACCCTGCGCCTACCGCTACACCAGTATATAAGCTACGTGGCTCGCTCCTCGTCTCGTCTCGTCTCGTCGCTGTAGTACAGGCATCCGTCGAGTTTCCTCATAGTTTGCCTGCCGGCATGCACGAGCTCCGCGCGCCCACGGTGTGCGGCGCCAGTGCGCTCTTGATGGCTCTCTTGCTAGTGGCGGTGATTCCCGTGGCACAAGCTGCTAGAGTTCAGGTGCAGGCGACGAATACCAGGAGTGGTACCTACAATGGCAGCGGCACCGTCGGCCGAAAGCAAGAAGCCATGGGAAGCGGTGGAGGTGGTGGAGGCGGGGGGAGTAGCGGCGGCAGTTCGTGGGGCTACCGCTGGGGGTGGGGATGGGGATGGGGCACTGTGGGCGGCGGTGGAGGAGGCGGTGGCGGCAGTGGCAAGGGCGCCAGGTCGGAGTGGCGCGGAAACGGAAGCGGGCCGAAGGCGGCGCGCGGGAGGAGAGCGCGGCACCGGCCCAGCTACAGCTCGAGCATGTACCGCATGGGGGGGTACGCGCGTTGCACGGCGCCGGGGAGGTGCCGGGGCATGAAGCTGCTGTGCCTGATGCAGTGCGAGGGCCCTTGCTTCTACGACTGCGACGCCAACTGCAAGGCGCACTCCCGAGAATTTTTGTCCAAAAAAACCCCCTCTTCAACGTGAATGTCAGAAAAGACCACCTGCGAATGCTAAAGAGGAAAAGAACCCCCTACCCGGATGGCGGCAGGCGCGCCAGGCGGCACGTGGCACCTGCCGCCACCGCACGAGGCGGCGTGGGGCCTGCCGCCACCAGCCGAGGCGGCCGGCTGGTCACCCCGTTCCCGCCACTGTCCGTAACGGACAGCGCCTGGGTGGGCCCTGCCGCCACCTCCCAAGGCGGCCGGCCAAATCTCCGCGCTGCTCGTGACAGCGACGGTGATTTCGCTGACTACGAGGCACTGGCCGCGCTTCCCGCTCGAAATTTTGCTTCCCGCTCGAAATTTTGCCGCTCTAACTTGCATGCGGTATTGGATGTAGTCCATCCGTTCCAAAATATAAGACCTTTTAGGTATTTCACTCGGAGACTACATACGGAGCAAAATGAGTTAATTTATACTCTAAAGTATATCTATGTACATCCGTATGTAGTTTATTGTACAATTTCTAAAATGCCTTATATTTAGCAACGGAGGGAGCTTTTTTTTTACGGAGGGAGATTTCCTAAATATAAGTTTTTTAAGAAGTTTGTACTAGAAGACTACATATGATGTATATGGACTCATTTTAGAATGTAGATTCTGTCATTTTGCTTTGTATGTAGTCATGTGCGCCTAAGTTTCCCGCTGCAGTTTCCCGCCTAAGTTTCCCGCCAAATTTTCCCGCTGCGGCATTTCAGCCATAACCTGCAATCACGATGAAATTAAATTAAATATTCCGAATATTACATCACGATGAAATTAAAATACATATTCCGAATATTACATCACGATGAAATTAAAATACATATTCCGAATATTACATCACGATTAAATTAAAATACATATTCCGAATATTACATCACGATTAAATTAAAATACATAGCATGATTACATATCACGCAGTGTTGTTGTTACGATACGGACACTCCCTACGCGGGTGACCAGCACACCTACATACGCGGCATCGCCTTGGTTCTCCCAACTGGCTGTGGTCCATGTCATTGCGATGACGCCTAGACTGACGTCGTCCCTTGCTGGTTCGCATCAATGCGGGATCTGGAACCCATGTGGTGCCTTCTGGCCGTAATTGCTTGTAGTTCGTATCAATGCCCCATGCCCAAAACTCACCGTTCCAAGTGTTGTACAAATTGTGCATGTTGAAGTATGGTGATACGTATGGCTCGACACTAATTTGTTGATCTGCAGCTGCCCGCAATACGTGACTGCAAGGATATCCCAGAAGCTTGGGCTTGTTGCAAGTGCACTCACACGAGGTTGCGTCAAGCGTCACAGCTTGTTTTTTTGCTCCCCTGTGGTGACCCTTCACAAACTTTGCTCGCACAGTAACTTCCCATTTATTCCTAAGTGCATCTACCTGCCTGCATCCATGTCTTTGCGACTTCTTTGCTTTGTCATCAAGATGTCTTTGCATCTTCTCAGACCAGGTCTTGTTCAAATCAACTAGTGCCTTGGCAACGGTGACTCTATCTGCAAAGTATGACACAGTCCGGTTCCAAGTTTCATCAATTAGTGCTGTGATAGGTAGTGCCCTCACCCCTTTAAGAACACCATTGTACACCTCGGACATGTTGCTTGTCATTATACCGTATCTAGCGCCAGTGTCCTGAGACTGCGCCCACTTGTACAAATTGGGACAATTCTCATTAATCCACTGGCTCAAATTTATTGCTGTTCGACGACCCCTCCGGTCTTCTCTCACCGGGAGGGATGCGCGCTCGATCTGACCATTGATACCTGCCCAGATAGCATTCATTTTTGCTGCAGTTTTCTGCATGCACATCCTCTTGAATAGCTTGAATCAATCTTTGTTTTTAATTTCGAATAAAAATTAGCTGCCAAATGCCTCATGCACCACCTTGTCTCCAGATCGGGCCACCCCAAATCTGGATCTTGTGAAGCCTTAATTATCTCAAGCGTGCTTAATAGTCCGGTGTTGCGATCAGAGATGATGCAAACCCCTTTCCGATCTTTGATGACACCCATCTTCAGGCAACACAGGAACCATAGCCAACTATGTTTGTTTTCGCTCTCCACTAGTGCATAGGCAATAGGAAGAAGTTGATTGTTTGCATCAGCTGCCATCGCCACTAAGAGTGTGCCCTTGTACTTTCCAGTGAGAAATGTACCATCAATTGATACAACCGGACGACAATGCTTGAATGCTTGTATAGTCTGGGAGAATGCCCAGAATAAGCGGTCCAGGATTTGCTCGTCCGGGTTCAATGGATTTGGACGTTCTTTCCGGAAAACTTGAGTCCCCCTGTTAGCAACTAAAATCTGATGCAACATTCTAGGGGCAAAAGAGTACGCCTCCTCATAGGTTCCATACAACCTCTGAAATATCTTTTCCTTTGCATGACGAGCCTTGCTATAGCTGACAGGGAAACCAATCAGATCAGATGCAGTTGCACGCAAAGCCCTAATACTAATATTAAGACTTTGCTGCACAATGGTTTGCATCACCTATGACACATATTCTGCAGTCACATTGCGATGCTCTGAAAGAGTGCCGGTTTGCTCACAACCATGTTGCTCTCTTTTTGTGACATGTCATGGCTGACATACCCCAGGCTTCTGGCGAGCAATAACTCTTCCGCGGCAACCCGCTTCGCGATGGATGCATATGAGCTTCAACTCCTTTTTATCAGACTGCTTCACTCTATGTTGCCTGTGTATAGCAATTGCATAGCTATGTATTGCTTGTTTAGCAGATTTCTTATCTGGGAAAATCTGTCCAACGGCCAGACTCCCCGCGTCTAGGCCAGCAACAGAGTGAAATTCATTGGTGATGCTCATAACCTGTAAAAACTCTGGGTTGATTGCTGCAGCGACCGCCTTCTCAGGAGGAACAACTTCATCATCATCTGATTCCGAAGACGCAGAAGAATGACCATCATCGTCATCATCTAGCGCCTCCGGCAATCCCTCGACATGTTCGCTCATGTCAACGACCGCAGACCAATATCCCGTGTCATACACTTGTTGGCCACCTGTTGGTTCCGTTGGCTCGGCGTCGGGGGCTACAGTTATGGCCATATGTTCGCCACCACTTGGTTCCGATGGGCCGGCGTCGGGGGCTACAGTTATGGCCAACTGGGCCTCACCGGCACCGCTACTGCACTCGGCGACATCACTGGCAGAAATGAACTCCACATAAACCATGGGTTGTCCATACATGGAGTTATTGGGATTGCTTGCAAAATCCATGTACGACGCCCATGCTCTTTCACCAGTAACCCGTCGCAAAACCCAACGATTTCCTCCCTCAACCACGAAAGCCTCCAGGGTCATTTTTTTTCCATTCATCGCTGAACCAAACACCGATCGGATGCACCTTCTAACTGCCGCATACTCTACATTAACCATGTCTTTCACTACAACCGTAGTCATCCCGCACTTAGACACATCCACACCAGAAGGACCCTCACGTACGATGTGCCCATAAAACACTAACAAATTTTCCATACTACCTAACGAGCAGCCATATTTACATCGTTAGTCCATTAAAAATCATATTTTCATATTTACATTGTAATAACAACATCCATTACTTATCTTTTTTACATATAACAATTTAACAACATCCATTACATCTACGCATAATAATTTATATTGTACCATTTATCGTGACACTACATCTATAAAATAAATAGAAGATGAATTACAATATGTCATTCATACCTCTGGTTTAAATAAGGATATCCTTTCGAATATAATATATCACCAGAATAATATCAGCGAATTCCACCTATTTTCATATGAACAAAAATATTACACACATAATTATTTCCGTGCTAGCAAAAGTCTAAAAATACATACTGCATGCATATGTATATATATATATATATATATATATATATATATATCACGAGTCATATTTCTACGGGGTTGACAAATTATCACATAAACAAATATATTACACACGCGTCTTGCATGTACTAATACTAATGGAGCTAACATATTATTACATTTTTTTTACAAAAATGCTAGTTACACAGGCATTTTTCTGGCTCCTTTCTAAATACCAGTTGCATGCAAACACAAACAAATCATCGGTAATATATGAACATAGTCGACCTATTATCACATGAACACAAATATGAACAGAGTCTCATACTTTGATCTTCAACTTAGTAGTTCATATCGCATGACAAAATAGTTCCACAAAAGTGATAGTACAGTCCCTAAGACAAAAGATAAACACATACTTAGAAACTAATCGAACAAAATAAAACATCATGCATGCAAACACGACCAACAGAAATGTAAAGCTCTTACCTTGATCTAACTTTTTTTCAACTACAACGTCTTCAAAATAGTTCCATGAAAGTGATAATACACTTCCTAAGACAAAAGAAAGAACATACTTACAAACTAATCAAACAAAATAAAACATCATGCATGCAAACAAGACCAAAAGAAATGGAAAGCTCTTACCTTGATCTATCTTTTCTTCAACTGCAACGTCTTCAAAATCTAACTTTAAACCATCCAAAATCGCAACTTAAACCTTCATATGGACTTGTTCTTGAGAAGAGAGTGAGAAAGTGAAAGAGAAGAGGGTGACACAGAAGGCAATGGGAGGAGAAGAGAGTGAGAGAGGAGGCAGCGCCGCCGTTCGTTTATAAAGAAAATTTTCACACTGTTTCGTCGGTGAAGAGCGGGAAAATTGCGCTACTGTTTCATCGGTGAAGACTGTCTTAGCGTAGGAATCAACGAGCCTCGAAATCAGCGCAGTCAGTGGAATTCCGCGCAGTCTGTACGATTTCAGCGCGGCAACAGTACTCGCCGCCTCCTCCCGAGGCGGCCTGTCCCACCTGGCCGCCATATGCCGAGGCGGCAGGGCCCGCCTCTCATTCCCCTTACGTCACCGAGACGCGGGAACGGAATCTCCCGCGCGCCGCCTTGCCTCGTGGCGGCACCCCTGTCGGCCGCCTGCGCTCGTGGCGGCAGGCCCCAGCCGCCTCGGCCTGTGGCGGCAGGTGCCACGTGCCCCCTGGCGCACCTGCCGCCACGGAGGGGTGGGGGTCCTTTCCCTCTTTAGCATTCGCAGGTGGTCTTTTTTGGCATTCACGTTCAAGAGGGGGTCCTTTTGGACAAAAATTCCACTGCCGATTCTAGTATTGTAGCTCACATGCATGTACCTGACCTGAGCGCCGGCCGTTGCTAGCTCTCAGGTGCACTGCTCGCGCGCGTTTTGTTCGTTGGATTGGAGAGGGTACGTCGCGGCATGGCTGCGATGTCGCATGACGTGTTTTTATGATTTACTAGTAATTGAGAACGTGTAAATGCACGTTTTGACTAATATTGTAAACATACATGAGAATCAACATATACTTCAAGATATTTTAATTCCTGCATATGCAACGCACGTCTAGGCTAATATATAAATCTAAAATTTGCTATTGATAATTGCAAATAACTCATATTTAATTATCAAACAAATACTGATGTGTACATATGCTTTTAGAAAGCCATAGTCAGTTTGGAACTACTTTGATGTTAGCAAGACACTTGTGCTAATTAAAATATGGTCTTTTTAGTAAGACAGCAGGAGATCTGCTGCGATTCTATTAAGAAGGAAGGGGTCGACGGCCAAGGTACATTGTTAAGCAAAGAGCATCAAAATACAAAGAAAATAGAAGACTACTGTTGCCCGCTTTGCAAGGCAACAAGGGGGGGCGAAAGAAATGTTTTGAGCCAGGATCAAAAACAATTGGACAGCCAGCAAGCTTCCAAGCTGCAGCTTCATCTCTAATGCGTGTGAGCAATGCGTTTATTGAAAGCTCTTTCTTTTGGAAAATCCTACGGTTACGTTCGAGCCATAGCTCCCAACAGATCAATATTGCAAGGGCCCGTGTCCCTTTCCTCCGTCGTGCGTCCAAATCAGTACTGCTTAGAGCTTGAAACCAGTCGCTTAGTGGTCGGTCAGCCGCCCAGGAAGCAGGCTGCAAGGATGGCCGGTTTGTAGAGACAGCCATTCGTACCCAAATCTTCGTCGACCAAGAGCACTCAGAGAGGAGATGCGTGGCTGTCTCCAGGCATCGTATGCATAAAGGGCAAAAATAGTTATTGTCCCATCCTCTCAAAAGTAACACGTCTGCAGTGAGGATCTTCCTTTGCATGGCCATCCATAAGAAAATCTTGCATTTGGGTGGTGCCCAAGTCTGCCAAATCGAGGAGTATAGACTGTAGTTGATCATACCCTCAAATTGGAAAAGGTAAGCAGACCTTGCACTGTATGCACCATCCGTTGTTAGCTTCCAAGTGATTGAGTCGCTGATCGTCGTGCTTAGATGAGTTTGAGCCAGCAAAGTGGGGAGGTTAATAAGCTCATCAATCATATCATCATGCCAGTTGCGCTGGAGGTCATTGATCCAATTATCTCTCAAGAGGGCATCATAGACGGTTCTGCCTTTCCTGGTTGAGCCTACAAACAAATTTGATGCAATGTCTCTTGGTGCTATCCCCTGTAGCCAAGCATCCTTCCAGAAAAGAGTTGTTTTTCCATCGCCTACAGTTACGATAGTGGCCCCAGCAAATATGGCGAAATCTCTGTCATCACATGGTCCTCCTGTGCCAATAGTCGGGATGTTGGCATCGGTCCATTGTAGCCATATCCATCTTATTCTCAGTGCACGAGCAAACTTCTCCATGTCATGTAGTCCAAGACCTCCAAGTCGTTTTGGGCGACATACGATATCCCATCTAACTCTGCATTGTCCTCCAGTGCATTTTTCTTCGGCACACCAAAACCAAGCTCTGGTGCGCTGATCAAACCATTTTAGTAGCCATCTTGGAGGTTTATGCGATGAGAGCATGTAGACGAGCAAGGACTGCAGAACCGCTTTTGCTAGGATTAGCCTATCTCCCCTGGACATTAGTTTGCCTTTCCAACCCGCCATGCTGTTGTCAAATTTGGACATGATGTTGAGGTAGTGAATTTTCTGAAGTTTCTTGATAGATAGCGCCATCCCAAGGTAGGTTGAGGGGAAAACTCCAATTGGTATCCCCAGTGGCAGCAACACTTGTTGGAGGTTAAGGCCATCACAACGAATTGGCAACGCAACACTCTTCGCAAAGTTTGTACGAAGGCTAATTACCTCCTGGAAAGTCTGTAGGATCAATCCAACCGTGGTCATGTCCTCTTGAACTGGGTTTACAAAGAGTGCCAGGTCGTCAGCGTACAGTGATGTTCTCATTGTGGCTGCCCGTCCCCGAAGCGGTGAGAGGAGACCATGTTCAGTTGCCATGTCGAAAATCCGGTGTAGGGGCTCCATAGCAATGATGAATAGGAAAGGTGATATTGGATCTCCTTGTCGAACTCCACATTTATGCCATATCCTTGTAGTGGGAACACCATTAACCATGACCATTCAAGAAGAGGAGGATAAGATCATAGAGATCCAAGCACACCATCGCTGTCCAAATCCCATCGCCTGCATACAACTTAAGATGTAGGGCCAGGAAACAGTGTCAAATGCCTTTGCCAGATCAAGTTTTAGCAGGACGGAAGGTAGCCGTGCCCGGTGATAGTGCTTTGCCAGGCTCTGTACATAGAGAAAATTCTCCTGGATGCTACGTCCGCACATGAATGCGCTCTGGCATTTTGAAATCAGAGAAGGTAGCCGAGGCGCTAGCCTTCGTGCGAGCACTTTCGTAATTAATTTCATTAGGCTGTGGATCAGGTTGATTGGCCTGTAATCCCCAATCTGCGTAGGGTCTTTCTTCTTGGGTATCAGCACAATCAAAGCATCATTGACCTTATGAAATGATCTGGTGTTGAGGGAAAACAGTCGTTGGAAAACAGCGAGCAGATCTTCCTTAATAATCTCCCAACATGCGCGATAAAACGCTCCTGGGAAGCCATCGGGGCCAGGTGCTTTATCCGTTGGCATGTCCCAGATAGCATCCCTGATCTCCTCAAGAGAGAAACCATGCTCAAGATCCTGTAGGTTTTTAGGGGTAATTTGAAGAAAGTCCCAGCAAAAGGATTTTGAAACTTGAGGCGGTGTTCCCAGAACTGCAGAGAAGTGCTCGCCAACCGCATTGGGAATGGTTGGTTGGTCGCTCAGAAGCGTTCCAAGGGGGTTTAAAAGTGAATGAATTGTGCTCTTCCTAGCACGCGAGTTTGCCTTGATGAATAGCATCTTTGAACTGGAGATATTGTCTCTTAACCAGGACACCTTCACACGTTGCCGCTGTTTTATTCTGAGTAAAACTGCCAATCCAAGACATCTTGACTTAAGGATCAGCCTGGTTGCGCTTTCGTGAGCCGTGAGGGCGCGCTGATCCTGTGCACAGTCTAGCCTGAGAATGAGCTCATGTGCTACTAGCAATTGCAGCTGCAGGTTCCCAATCCTGGCTTTGCTCCAGACTGACAGTGCCCTTGCAACTGATCTGAGCTTGGTGTTGAAGGAGGAAATTGGGTCTGTCTGCACAGGTACACCGTTCCAGGCTGCCGCGACCACTTCCTGGAATCCCTGAACGTATTGCCAATAATGCTCAAACTGAAAGCGCCTTTGTTTTCTTAGCATCCCCTCGTTGACAAGGAGAAGTGGGCAGTGGTCCGACATGGAGGAAGACTGAGGCAGCAGCTTGGTGTTTCTGAAATTAAGTTCCCAGTCCACGGTACAAAACGCGCGGTCTAGCCTTACCAACGTTGGGAGGGGGGATTGTTCGTTTGACCAAGTATATTTCCTGCCGATCAACCTAATTTCTTTCAGACTGGAGGCGTTCAGAGCTTGCCAAAATCTGAGCATCCACCTTCTATCTAAGTTCAGGTTGTTCTTATCGGCCGCCGAGGTGATGAGATTGAAATCTCCAAGCACAAGCCAGGGGGCGCGTACAGAACCAGCAATCTCCCGCAATTCGTTCAAAAAAGAGTCCTTCTAGCATCGACGTGCGGTCTGTACACAGTGGTGATTGTCCATGGGCACCCATTAAGTGGTGCCATTGTTGCAGAGATGGATAAATCTCGAACTGCAATATCTGATACGGCATATTGTGATGTATCCCACAGCAGAATCAGGCCACCTCTTGTTCCGTCTGCAGCCAGCGAAATTGCTCCCTGTAGTTTCTGGCCTCCAATCTCCTGTCTGTCTTCATCGGAGAGTAGGCGTAGCTTTGATTCTTGCAAGCATAGGATGGAGCATCTGCATTGCTGAACCATTGACCTCACAACTAACCGCCTAGCCCGGTCATTTAGTCCTCGCACGTTCCAGCATAGAATAGCTAGTCTATCATCCATAAAGAAGTGGTGTAACAGACAGCCTAACGAGAGGCAAACACAAGGATGATGAAACATTGGAAATAGTAAGATAATATTCAGGCGCCGCCGGCGCGTGAGTACAAATGGTCACACAAATAAGTGCTATCCAGACACATAAACGGGGTTTATCAGGTGCCTCCGGCACGTGAAAACAAGGAGCAAGCGCAATCCGCGCGGCTCTAGACCCGACTACAAATTCAGTCTCAGACGTCACCGACGCGTGAGATAGAGTAAGAGCAATTAAAATATGGTTTTCAGAAGGTCCTTTTCATAGTGTTATGGGTTTTGAGAGCTGAAAAACCATAATGGTCAACTATTGAACATATGATGCATAAACAAACATCAGAAAGGTTGGCTTTCAATCCGTGATATGCAAGCCACTCTGTTCATGTAAAAAATCATCCGGAAATGTCAACCTCATTAATGAAATCCTCAAGAAGAAAAATTGCACCATATGACCCATCATATATCACAGAAATCAAAGTATCATTTCGCATGCTTAGAACACAGCGCAGTTTAGTTGCTTGAGCTAAAAGATTGCAAAATAATGAACATGTTAACAGAAACTAACACATCCAACAAGGGATAAGAGAGGGGGGTAAGCATGACAGACGACCACTCGAAATGCCTTGGCTGATCTTTATTAAAATAGAAAAAGAGGGTCGCCCAGTTGGGTGCCATGGCCGGGAAATGGCAGGCAAATGTCGGATGCCTATCCGCTTAGCCACCCAAACGGATTAGAAGCTGACACATTTCTTGTCCATTTGGGACCAGACTCATCGGTAAAGGTTGCAGAACAACCTCTCCTCTCTTGTGAGGCCCCTTACAAGGCATCCCATTGTTGCAAACATGTTATCGTCCACGGCAGAAACGATGCATCATACAGTAGCGTTAATCACCTTGTCGCGGTTAATCTGGCTCCAAGGAATCATGTCATCCCATTACTGGAGTCGATGTTCTGACCAAGCAAAGTTAAATTCAGGGGTGGACTCGTTGAACTGCAGCATAATAATTCTCTAAGAACAGTGTCTTTTTATACGGAATGCCGATACAATTCACACCACGGCACTTGTGGAGCATGAAATCTCTTTAAATGGAATGATAGGTTAAACTCTTTAACAAGAAAAAAAACAAAATGTTACTCTTATAATTTACATGACACGGTATAAAACTAAGCACTTGCACTTGCACAAAAACAAAAAAATAAAAACTAAGCACTTGGGTTCAGTGCCATCCTGGATTTATTTTTCTGCTTACTACTTGTCCCACCGAGCACGCTGAAGCAAACATTGAGAGGGGCCTTCTTCCAGCTCAGTCACAGGGGCTGCAGCTTGCAAGCTGCTATGGAGTCGATTATCCAAGCGCTGCTCGCGGCTTCGCCACCAGAGGCGCATGCTAGGGCCTCGGCTTCATGAGCCTGCCTGCGGCGGTCATCGTCATTGTCATCGAGCCTCGCCTTCCCCTGGTTCTCAATGATGTACACGACGACAACGGGGGAGCTGTCATCGAGCAGCTTCTACTGGTCCCTTGAGAGGGGCCTCCGGTGCAGGACGGTACCGCCTGCCGCGACCACGAGGTCCTACAGGAAGCCTCTATAGGACAAGGTCTAGTATCCGTGGAGGTAGAAATGCATGCCGTTCAACAGCTTGGGTTGCTGCAGAACAAATGAACAGTTAACTGACTGCTTGTAGCATAAATCCATGAGCCATCATACTTCGCGGCTCAAGCTAAGAAGAACTTTTAGCCTGGATTTTGCACCGCGATGATGAATCATGCTGGGTTGGCGGTTTCAGGACTAATACAATAAATTCCTTCCAATGCGATGCTTATAACAGTAGAGTATATGACCCTGGAAGAATGGTACCTTGTTGATTGCTCTCTGTCTTCCTAATTTGGGACCCTCTCTAACCCCATGAACATCGGTGGTGACTTCAAATTTTTGCTCATCGGCAGGTTCCATGCGATCCATGCAAGCCTTGACCCCTACAACAATATAAAGCTAGCAGTTAGCAACAGAGGGCATAAACATCAGTTCGGCTCAGATATAACAGTGAGTCCGCTATCCGCTTACAGTCGATGGAGACGATCCATTTGCCGTTCAAGATTGCCATCAGAAACTTTAGTGTACGCTTGCAAGCACCAGAAGGGTCGGTTGATGCAACAACATGGGTAACGTTGGGGCTCCAGCTCTTGGCAATAGGCACGCCAGCCAGTTTTGCAAATTCTGATACAACTTCCTGAGTGATTTGATCATTTTGTTTCAGTTAGAACTCACGTGGAGTAAATATCACGGATTTTGATTAGGAAATATAGCTACTTCAGATAAAGAAAATATAATCTACAAACGACACCTATGTTATGGAAATCTAATTAACATGATCTAATCAAGCACCTTCACCGAAGATGAAATAATTATGACACAAATAGTTATGGTAATGATCTTACTCATGAGAACGGACGCTACCTTCACCGGAATGATTGTTCACAAACATCTGAACTCGGTAGTTAATATAGTAGATTCTAAATCCATCGATAGTCTAGATGAGATCATGATAGGATCATATATAGGATTATACAGGGAAGACACATTCCTCAATAATAGCTTAATTAGTTCATCTTAGCACGTGCGCACACACCCAACTCACATCTCCATCGTAGCCCATCCAGGAGAAACAATAATACATATTGGACTCATAAAAGATGGACTTACATATAAAAAGGAGTTTGGTTTTGTGCATCACGATAATGCAGAGGTCGGGGCCTTCCTTTTTCCAAACAATATATAGAAATGAGTTAACCTGCAATGTCGAACAATACGGTCAAAAAGACTCAAACTCCTGGGGTCTCATCATTAGTTAAAACAAACATAAAACCTTAATTACAGTAGGAAAAATAAAACAAAAATGTCAACATGGATTTTAGGAGTATATGATAGAGATATGATTCTTTCTTATTTACTCCAATGTTAACACTCTACTGACTAAAAAGTGAACCCAAATTCAATTTTAGTAGAGATGTGTGTGCACCACCGGACATAGCCCCCTGTGCCTCCAACATAACAGGAAGTATATATCAAACTAAATTCTTCATTGAATCAAGTGCAATTAAATGGGATATTAGAACTTCAGGAGAGGTTGTACCTTGTACCTTGTATCTATGAAAATTTGATTTAGACCCCCACCAGGATCTACAAAGCATCACATGTTTGGAGCACACCCGATGACTAATACTGTATCTAAAACAGATTAAAAATATAGGTAGCCAAGACAACCATGGACATCAAAGTGTAGAACAGTGACGCTCGTTACCTGACTCGCCGCCTCCAAGATGACCAAAGTAGAAGCAACACCAATGGTCCTCCTCGCAGTCTGGTTGCTTTGTGGAGTTGGCATCACCATCGCTGGTCACTGAGCGCTCGGGCTTGGCTTCCAGCTGCGCCTTGAGATCGACAATCCGCAGCTCTAGGTCGGTCTTGTCTGACTCCCACTTCCGAGACTGCTCTGCCAGCGCGCGTTGTACCTTCTGGTCCTGCTCTTCCTTGGCGCACCGGAGTTGCCAGACGCATTCCTTGAGTGCTCCATCCAGCGTTGAGTTCTTGACAGTTGCAGCATTCAGCTGGTTTTTCAGCTATGCCATCTCGTTTTGGTCCTTCTCCCATCCTGGTACAAGAAATGCATGCAGAATCTGCTTGTAAATAATGTTCAAGCTACCTACTTCTTCCTCTCCTCTCGAGTTAAGCTCGAGGTTCAAAAATTCTTGTCCGGTCATGTTTAACTTAATTGCATACCTAGAACAGCTTCTTTGGCAACTTTGGAATGCTGCTTGACGAGATCATCTTTAGCACGAATATCCGATACCACACACGAAAGCCTCTCGCTCAGCACCTTAACTTCCACATTGTTGCTGTCCTGTGGCTGTGCTTCCTTGGATGCGACCTCCGGCGATTTTGGGGAACTCTTGAGGGTGTCCTAATCAAACAAGAGACACGCACGTAGAATCAAAATTGTTGTTCCCAGAGAAAAACGGAGCAAACATTGCCAAGACTAACTTGCTTCATCTTTCAGCTTGCATGGAGAATGTTTAATGTTCCTCGCTGTTGCATTAGAGTATTGGAGGGAGAAAGACAACCTTGGTCAAAAGACTAAAATAATTATGACACAAATAGTTATGGTAATGATCTTACTCATGAGAACGGACACTACCTTGACCAGTATGATTGTTCACAAACATCTGAACTCGGTAGTTAATATAGTAGATTCTAAATCCATCAATAGTCTAGATGAGATCATGATAGGATCATATATAGGATTATACAGGGAAAGACACATTCCTCAATAATAGCTTAATTAGTTCATCTTAGCAGGTGCGCACACACCCAACTCACATCTCCATCGTAGCCCATCTAGGAGAAACAATAATACATATTGGACTCATAAAAGATGGACTTACATATAAAAAAGGAGTTTGGTTTTGTGCATCACGATAATGCAGAGGTCGGGGCCTTCCTTTTTCCAAACAATATATAGAAATGAGTTAACCTGCAATGTCGAACAATACGGTGAAAAAGACTCAAACTCCTGGGGTCTCATCATTTGTTAAAACAAACATAAAACTTTAATTACAGTAGGAAAAATAAAACAAAAATGTCAACATGGATTTTAGGAGTATATGATAGAGATATGATTCTTTCTTATTTACTCCAATGTTAACACTCTACTGACTAAAAAGTGAACCCAAATTCAATTTCAGTAGAGATGTGTCTGCACCATCGGACATAGCCCCCTGTGCCTCCAACATAACAGGAAGTATATATCAAACTAAATTCTTCATTGAATCAAGTGCAATTAAATGGGATATTAGAACTTCAGGAGAGGTTGTACCTTGTACCTTGTATCTACGAAAATTTGATTGAGACCCCCACCAGGATCTACAAAGCATCACATGTTTGGAGCACACCCGATGACTAATACTGTATCTAAAACAGATTAAAAATATAGGTAGCCAAGACAACCATGGACATCAAAGTATAGAACAGTGACGCTCGTTACCTGACTCGCCGCCTCCAAGATGACCAAAGTAGAAGCAACACCAATGGTCCTCCTTGCAGTCTGGTTGCTTTGTGGAGTTGGCATCACCATCGCTGGTCACTGAGCGCTCGGGCTTGGCTTCTAGCTGCGCCTTGAGATCGACAATCCGCAGCTCTAGGTCGGTCTTGTCTGACTCCCACTTCCGAGACTGTTGTGCCAGCGCGCGTTGTACCTTCTGGTCCTGCTCTTCCTTGGCGCACCGGAGTTGCCAGACGCATTCCTTGAGTGCTCCATCCAGCGTTGAGTTCTTGACAGTTGCAGCATCCAGCTGGTTTTTCAGCTATGCCATCTCGTTTTGGTCCTTCTCCCATCCTGGTACAAGAAATGCATGCAGAATCTGCTTGTAAATAATGTTCAAGCTACCTACTTCTTCCTCTCCTCTCGAGTTAAGCTCGAGGTTCAAAAATTCTTGTCCGGTCATGTTTAACTTAATTGCATACCTAGAACAGCTTCTTTGGCAACTTTGGAATGCTGCTTGACGAGATCATCTTTAGCACGAATATCCGATACCACACACGAAAGCCTCTCGCTCAGCACCTTAACTTCCACATTGTTGATGTCCTGTGGTTGTGCTTCCTTGGATGCGACCTCCGGCGATTTTGGGGAACACTTGAGGGTGTCCTAATCAAACAAGAGACAGGCACGTAGTATCAAAATTGTTGTTCCCAGAGAAAAACGGAGCAAACATTGCCAAGACTAACTTGCTTCATCTTTCAGCTTGCATGGAGAATGTTTAATGTTCCTCGCTGTTGCATTAGAGTATTGGAGGGAGAAAGACAGCCTTGGTCAAAAGACTGAAATAATTATGACACAAATAGTTATGGTAATGATCTTACTCATGAGAACGGACACTACCTTCACCTGTATGATTGTTCACAAACATCTGAACTCGGTAGTTAATATAGTAGATTCTAAATCCATCGATAGTCTAGATGAGATCATGATAGGATCATATATAGGATTATACAGGGAAAGACACATTCCTCAATAATAGCTTAATTAGTTCATCTTAGCACGTGCGCACACACCCAACTCACATCTCCATCGTAGCCCATCCAGGAGAAACAATAATACATATTGGACTCATAAAAGATGGACTTACATATAAAAAGGAGTTTGGTTTTGTGCAGCACCATAATGCAGAGGTCGGGGCCTTCCTTTTTCCAAACAATATATAGAAATGAGTTAACCTGCAATGTCGAACGATACGGTCAGGAAAGACTCAAACTCCTGGGGTCACATCATTAGTTAAAACAAACAGAAAACCTTAATTACAGTAGGAAAAATAAAACAAAAATGTCAGCATGGATTTTAGGAGTATATGATAGAGATATGATTCTTTCTTAATTACTCCAATGTTAACTCTCTACTGACTAAAAAGTGAACCCAAATTCAATTTCAGTAGAGATGTGTCTGCACCACTACAATAGGAAAAATAAAACAAAAATGTTAGCATGGATTTTAGGAGTATATGATAGAGATATGATTCTTTCTTATTTACTCCAATGTTAACACTCTACTGACTAAAAAGTGAACCCAAATTCAATTTCAGTAGAGAGTTGTCTGCACCACCGGACACAGCCCCCTGTGCCTCCAACATAACAGGAAGTATATATCATACTAAATTCTTCATTGAATCAAGTGCAATTAAATGGGATATTAGAACTGCAGGAGAGGTTGTACCTTGTACCTTGTATCTATGAAAATTTGATTCAGACCCCCACCAGGATCTACAAAGCATCACATGTTTGGAGCACACCCGATGACTAATACTGTATCTAAAACAGATTAAAAATATAGGTAGCCAAGACAACCATGGACATCAAAGTATAGAACAGTGACGCTCGTTACCTGACTCGCCACCTCCAAGATGACCAAAGTAGAAGCAACACCAATGGTCCTCCTTGCAGTCTGGTTGCTTTGTGGAGTTGGCATCACCATCGCTGGTCACTGAGCGCTCGGGCTTGGCTTCCAGCTGCGCCTTGAGATCGACAATCCGCAGCTCTAGGTCGGTCTTGTCTGACTCCCACTTCCGAGACTGTTGTGCCAGCGCGCGTTGTACCTTCTGGTCCTGCTCTTCCTTGGCGCACCGGAGTTGCCAGACGCATTCCTTGAGTGCTCCATCCAGTGTTGAGTTCTTGACAGTTGCAGCATTCAGCTGGTTTTTCAGCTATGCCATCTCGTTTTGGTCCTTCTCCCATCCTGGTACAAGAAATGCATGCAGAATCTGCTTGTAAATAATGTTCAAGCTACCTACTTCTTCCTCTCCTCTCGAGTTAAGCTCGAGGTTCAAAAATTCTTGTCCGGTCATGTTTAACTTAATTGCATACCTAGAACAGCTTCTTTGGCAACTTTGGAATGCTGCTTGACGAGATCATCTTTAGCACGAATATCCGATACCACACACGAAAGCCTCTCGCTCAGCACCTTAACTTCCACATTGTTGCTGTCCTGTGGTTGTGCTTCCTTGGATGCGACCTCCGACGATTTTGGGGAACACTTGAGGGTGTCCTAATCAAACAAGAGACAGGCACGTAGAATCAAAATTGTTGTTCCCAGAGAAAAACGGAGCAAACATTGCCAAGACTAACTTGCTTCATCTTTCAGCTTGCATGGAGAATGTTTAATGTTCCTCGCTGTTGCATTAGAGTATTGGAGGGAGAAAGACAACCTTGGTCAAAAGACTGAAATAATTATGACACAAATAGTTATGGTAATGATCTTACTCATGAGAACGGACACTACCTTCACCTGTATGATTGTTCACAAACATCTGAACTCGGTAGTTAATATAGTAGATTCTAAATCCATCGATAGTCTAGATGAGATCATGATAGGATCATATATAGGATTATACAGGGAAAGACACATTCCTCAATAATAGCTTAATTAGTTCATCTTAGCACGTGCGCACATACCCAACTCACATCTCCATCGTAGCCCATCCAGGAGAAACAATAATACATATTGGACTCATAAAAGATGGACTTACATATAAAAAGGAGTTTGGTTTTGTGCAGCACCATAATGCAGAGGTCGGGGCCTTCCTTTTTCCAAACAATATATAGAAATGAGTTAACCTGCAATGTCGAACGATACGGTCAGGAAAGACTCAAACTCCTGGGGTCTCATCATTAGTTAAAACAAACAGAAAACCTTAATTACAGTAGGAAAAATAAAACAAAAATGTCAGCATGGATTTTAGGAGTATATGATAGAGATATGATTCTTTCTTAATTACTCCAATGTTAACTCTCTACTGACTAAAAAGTGAACCCAAATTCAATTTCAGTAGAGATGTGTCTACACCACCGGACACAGCCCCCTGTGCCTCCAACATAACAGGAAGTATATATCAAACTAAATTCTTCATTGAATCAAGTGCAATTAAATGGGATATAAGAACTTCAGGAGAGGTTGTACCTTGTACCTTGTATCTATGAAAATTTGATTGAGACCCCCACCAGGATCTACAAAGCATCACATGTTTGGAGCACACCCCATGACTAATATTGTATCTAAAACAGATTAAAAATATAGGTAGCCAAGACAACCAAGGACATCAAAGTGTAGAACAGTGACGCTCGTTACCTGACTCGCCGCCTCCAAGATGACCAAAGTAGAAGCAACACCAATGGGCCTCCTTGTAGTCTGGTTGCTTTGTGGAGCTTTCATCACCGTCGCTGGTCACTGAGCGCTCGGACTTGGCTTCCAGCTGTGCCTTGAGCTCGACAATCCACAGCTCTAGGTCGGTCTTGTCTAACTCCCACTGCCAAGACTGCAGTGCCAGCGCGTCCTGTACCTTCTGGTCCTGCTCTTCCTTGGCGCGCCGGAGTTGCCGGACGCATTCCTTGAGCGATCCATCCAACGTTGAGTTTTTGACAGTTGCAGCATTCAGCTGGTTTTTCAGGGATGCCATCTCGTTTTGGGCCTTCTCCCATCCTGGTACAAGAAATGCATGCAGAATCTGCTTGTAAATAATGTTCAAGCTACCTACATCTTCCTCTCCTCTCGAGTTAAGCTCGAGGTTCAAAAATTCTTGTCCGGTCATGTTTAACTTAATTGCATACCTAGAACAGCTTCTTCGGCAACTTTGGAATGCTGCTTGACGAGATCATCTTTAGCACGAATATCCGATACCACGGAGGAAAGCCTCTCGCTCAGCACCTTAACTTCCACATTGCTGTTGTCCTATGGCTGTGCTTCCTTGGATGCGACCTCCGGCGATTTTGGGGAACTCTTTAGGGTGTCCTAATCAAACAAGAGACAGGCAAGCAGAATCAAAATTGTTGTTCCCAGAGAAAAATGGAGCAAACATTGCCAAGACTAACTTGCTTCATCTTTCAGCTTGCATGGAGAATGTTTAATGTTCCTCACTGTTGCATTAGAGTATTGGAGGGAGAAAGACAGCCTTGGTCAAAAGACTGCAAGTTAGTAGTGGTGCACATGAAGAGAGCTGGAACCTTGATTGCTCTGTGCCACCAAGCATTATGAGCCATTTGTGTAGTTGGACCAAATGTGATGGTGCAGCACATGGAGTGGCCACCAAAAAAAACAAAAAAAATGCATCTTGCCCTTGTTGCAGCCATAATGTTGGCAGAGAAAAGAGAGTGCCAACTAACATATCATCCTTGGTATAATACATCCATCCCATGGATAGGTAGGTAGGCTTGTCCTGTTAGCCACTCTGCTACATTGACAATAGGACCCCCTACCATTCCCTTCCCTGCTTCAGTTGGAGGCTCCAACCAAAAAGGAAGGACAAACGAACCTGAGACCGTCGGAGATGCGCCAGCGAAGGTCTGGCCGAAACCCTAGCCACGGAGATGGGGTTGCGAGCAGGCAGTAGAGGACGAGAGCAGAGAGTTTGGTCGGAGGGAAGGGATGCGCGAACCGTGGGGAGCTCGGGGCGTGTTGCGAGGCGCCGGAGGTCGTCGAAAGCGGCCGGCATGGGTGGTGATGGTGGCGGCGGCGACGACTTCGTGGGCGAGAGGGAGGGGAGGCGAGCCCGTGGCGGGGCGGGGAGAGGCGGCGGCAGGCGGCGATGGCGGGGGCTGGGGCAGTGGCGGGGCGAGTGGTGGGGGCGATGGTGGCGGCGAGAGGGAGGGGAGGCGAGCCCGTGGCGGGGTGGGGCGGGTGACGGTGGAGTGGCGATGGCGGGGGCTGGGGCGGTGGCGGGGCGAGTGGTGGCGGGCGATGGTGGCGAGGGCTGGGGCGGCGGTGGGCTGGGGCGGTGGCGGGGCGAGTGGTGGCGGGCGATGGTGGCGAGGGCCGGGGCGGCGGGTGGCGGTGGTGTCGGGGCCGACGGGGTGCGAGGGTAGCGTGTAGCATGGGGAGTGGGTGGTTTTTTCTCGAGGTGCGCAACGGTGTCGTGGGTCAGGAGTCATTAGCGAGAGTTTCGTTAGCGAGAGTTTCGTTAACAGCGTCATTAAACCGTTCATAAATGATTAAACGCTTCAGATCTGTAGTTGGATCTGCCCTCTCGTGCTTTTAATAGTACAGATGAGTGTGTGGTTGCTGCCACCGTCTCACCTTTGTTTCCTTTTCATTCCTTCGGTTATGCAAGTGTATTTACTTTGGGAAAAAGTTCATTTTGAACCCTGAATTTGTAGAGGTTTGGCGAAATGAACCTGCAACTCAAAATCCCTGTCGATTGCACCCTAAACTATGCAATGCCGGTCTAAAAAGAACCCTCGATTCGTTTGGCAAACTGGAATTGTTTATTTGACCGGGATTGGGCTGCGCTGCGAGGGCACGTGCGAAAATGACTAGGTCAGCCCAGTTAAGCCCATCTCGTTCTCGGACTTCAAAATATTTACGGAAATAAAAAAGTGGGATTTTTTTTGAAATGTCACGTACTATTTTTATAATATTTAAATATATTTTGCCACGTACTATTTTTATAATATTCAAATATATTTCAAAATACCACATATTATTCTTATAATATTTAAATATATTTTGAAATGCCACGTACTATTTTTATAATACTTAAATATATTTTAAAATGCCACGTACTATTTTTACAGTATTTCAATATATTTTGAAATGGCACGTACTATTTTTTTAATATTTTAAAATGCAACGTACTATTTTTATAATATTTAAATATATTTTAAATGCCACGTACTATTTTTACAGTATTTAAATATATATTGAAATGCCACGTACTATTTTTATAATATTTAAATATATTTTAAAATGTCATGTAGTATTTTTATAATATTTAAATATATTTTAAAATTCCATGTATTATTTTCATACTCTTTTTTAAAATATTTATTTTCATTTTTATATATATTTTCATTTTTTACTATTTTTATTAACTTTTATAACTTTTATAAATATTAATGGGCCGATCCAATGCGCTTCCTGGCTCATCAGCCAGCCGAATCCCGTTGACATTTGTCATGTGAGCATTTTTATGTCTTAAGGTCCGACTTAGACCGGGATCATACAGTTTAGGATGCAAACGACATGAATTTGGACTTCAGAGTTTGTATCACCGAACCTTTATGAATTCAGGGTTTAAAATGAACCTTTTCATTTACTTTGGGATCAGTTGACTTGCGTTTTCTTAATAGATATGCAACAAGCGTCTTCGATTCGTTGATCTTCAAACATGTTCGTCCACATCCGAATGTAGCTGCTCATTTGTTAGCTAAGTCATCTATAAACTCTATCACAATTAGTGTTTTTCATTCTGCTTCGGATTGTATCTAGAAGACTTTCTGTAATATTGTCTAAGTAATCAGGGGCGGAGCTGGGCACTGGACACCTACGGCCCAGGCCTGGGGCGTGTATATTTTGTCAGCCTATTATATACTCCCTCCGTTCCAAAATATAAGATTTTTTAGAAATTTCATTATAGACTACATACGGATGCATATAGACATATTTTAGAGTGTAGATTCATTTATTTTGCTCCGTATGTAGTCCATAATGAAATCTCTAAAATGTTTCATATTTAACAACGGAGGGAGTACATAGGTTTGTCTACAGGCCCGGGTTGCAGCCCAATCAAAGAAGCAGGCCGAAAGCCTGATGCGCTCGCTCGTGTGATGCGCACGAAGCAATAAAAAAATCACGTAGCCCATGAAGCCACGAACGCACATAGTGCACGAGCCACTCGATCGCCCAAAGCCTAACTTGCACTTACGTACGTACGTACGCACATGAGACGCTCGAGTCGCGTCGCCGTACGCCTGTACGTATAATAGCAAAAATGCCCGTGCGTTGCAACGGGAAACAAAAATATTACGTTATAGTCAAATAAGTATGGCTCAATACCTCGACATATGAGCATCCTCTATTTTTTTTACTTAACATGGTGACCCATCATGTTGCCACTTATCTTTTCTCCCATCCGCGTTAATGATGATCGTGGTGTTCATGTGATCAAATTTTGTTCACTATCTTTTTTCTGAAATACAGTTTTTCTCAACGTTGTTTTTTACTTGATAGAGATTTTCTTCGAATTCACTGATATGTCTTGAATAAATGGTTATTTTAAAAATCATGAACGTTTTATATTTGCTGAATTGTGAATCATTTTATAACATGTGAACAGTTTTTAAAAATCATCCATTTTTTAACCGTGAACATTTTATTATTTCTTGAACCTATGTTTCAATTCCCAAACATTCTATGGTTTCATGAACAATTATTTTCACAACTCAAAAAAATTGGAATTTTGAAAAATCATAAATGAATTTAAAGAAGGACAAAATAAATTTAAATAATAAAACATGGGCTGGCCCATGAACTGGTGTTTGCTGCTATAAAAAGAGAAAATCATTGTTCATGCGATTAAGTTTTGTCGATTGGTGTACACTTATCTTTTGTCTGAAATGCATGGACAGTTTTTTATTCAGTGAATATTTTTTGAATCGATGAATTATTTTTTAAATGGGGAACAAATTTGGGTATTCGTAATTTTTTTAGTTTTTCTCAACATTTTTAAAATTCATAGACATTTTATGCTTTATTTTATAATACGAGGAAATTTTTTTGAAACCATCAACATTTTTTGAATCCGTGAACATTTTCTGATTTTCTGAACCTTTGTTTAAACGTCCAAACGTTCTATGATTTCATGAACATTTTTTTCAAAACTAAAAAAAATTGAATTTCTGAAAATCATGAATTAATTTAAAGGAAAAAAATTGAAATAATAAAACATGGGCTGATCCATTAACCCATGTTTGCTGCTTATACCAAGGGAAATAATAGGGATGACAAAAATTGTGGCCACTAGGGATCAAACCTGGGTTAGCTGTGAGGAAAACAAGTGCTCTGGCCATGAGACCGCAAGCACCTGATGACCGTTTAAGTTCTCGTAGCTTAATAACCTTAGGCACGACTTTGACAAAAAATGTCCGAACCGTTTTTTCACTTATGGATGGTATTGGTGGGTAATTTTAGCCAACTTCGGGGGTAGTTTAAATGACGGACGACCAGAAACCTAATTTGCTTTATTATTAGGGAGAGATCAATCTGTAGCGCTCATGCCGTCGCCTGTACTGGCCGCCATCCGCCGCCGTGGCATCTTACACCAACCGTCTCCGCCGCCCACTTCCCTCTTGCTCCCGGCCACCGCCCTCCTATGCGCCGTTTACCCGCAAGGCGCGCTAACCCTGTTGGCTGCTTGACTGCCGCACCCTGGTATTTTTCTTTGATGTTTTTTGGTTTTCCCTGATGTTTTCAATCTGTACCATGTTCTACAAAGTTAAACGTGATTGTGTAGCCGTATGTAATCTCCTCTGAACCGAGACACCCCGGGTTGCAGACCAATCAAACGAAAATTTTAGATCTGAATCATGATAATTGTTTCGCTTGATTCACTTGATGCTTATGCATTCTCTTATGATTTTTTTTTGATTTTGATGCCTTCAACGTGTTGGATGTTCTTCCGCTGTTGATGAGGTTATGGCTCTTCGTATCATGTAATGTTCTTTGTAGTTTTATTTTGTTGCATCGTTAAACATTCAAATTAAGTTCTAAATTGTCGTGCAATTGAGCCATATTTTGTGTGGGGTATATTTTGAGGAGCGATGGCCTTATGGACGTTAAGTTTTTTCATTGCAGTGATTTTTTTTGGGCCTGGGGCTTGCTTCAATCCTGGTTCCACCACTCTAAGTAATCAATAAAATGCCGACATTCCCTCTCAAAAAAAATTTAGAAATACTACCTTAAAAATGCATATTTTTTTAGGTCTCGTCTATCCAATTGTCCACGCATAAGGAATCCTATATAAGAGTGATCCACACTCGGATGCAGAGTATCTACTCCTTAGCTCATATGCTCCCTCGTGAATAATGAAATGAAAAATAAAAAATAAAAAAAATTGTATAAACTTTGACAAATGTTCTCAGTGCTTGAGGATTTTTCATCCCGAAATAACATTTTTGAAAGTTCTCGTTAAAAAGCAAAATCAACACTCAAAAAAAATACTATTTTCGAAAGCCTCACCCTTCTCCTCCGGAGATGGATCTCATGGATCCTTGAGTCGTGAAGTTTATACCCTTTAATTACTTTTGCTTACCCTTTCGAAAACATGATGTTGAGAGAAGGGAATATGATTATAGCATGATGAATTTCCCTCATGATTACTACAACACTTGATCATATGCATTATGCCTAGCTAGGTATGTTAAACAATAGCGCTAGTTGGGAGGCAACCCAATAGTTATCTTATTTTTCTTGTTTTTACTTTCGGTTTGTGTGTCATAACATGATTATTGCCTCTCCAATGATTGTGTTTCTATGTTTTAATTAGTGTATGTGCAAGGTAAAGCCTTTGTGGTGACTTGCATGATAAGTAGAATTGATACGGTGCAAAAACAGAAACTTTAGCGTTCAGTGTAGAATCTCTGTGATTTTACTCGAACGTCTTTTTAATCTAAAATTTTGACACAGTATTGCTCTACAAATTCCTCATGCCATCCTAATTTTTCAAAAAAATGGAGTTACATAATTATGGTACTTAGTATATCATTACATGCTGTTATGCTTTAGACATATTCTGCTTTTGCTTGTATAGTTTGCTTGTTTTGATCATGACATGGATATATTGTATGGGGGTTATAAGAGCAACTCTAGAAAACCCCTTAAATCGCTGACCCGTATCACGCATTTACAGTTCGCGGGAAACACGTTTTGTGGGCTCGCATGGGCTACGACCGAACACAACCCACATAGGTTCCAGAATATTCTATAACAGAATATTCATAGGATATCTTGTTTTACGATTCCGCTATGTGGGTTTTGTTCGGACGCAGCCCACACAAACCCGCAACACGTGTAGTTTTAAGAATTTAACACATATTTCAGAATTACCATGTCTCAAATAACATAAAATGTGAATATTATGAATCCAAATTTCAATGATTATTCAAGTCATCAAATAAAACTAATAATTCATTACAACAATTGTTATGAATACAACAATGATATACCGATCACACATAAATCAAATGAAATGAATGTAAAATTGGTCAGTGCCTTTCCAAAATGGTGCTCAGTGCCTTTGGCCATGCCTCTCCCAATAGTACTCAATGAGATCCTCTTGGAGCTGATGGTGGGTGTATGCATCTTCAATGTGCCGGTATGTGTGAAGAAATGCATGTATACGGTCGGGGTCTCTAGTAGGCTTCACATGGTTATCGACATTGTCGTAGAAGAACTCCAAGTTCAAGTCCCTCTCATCTTCGATAATCATGTTGTGAAGCATGACACAGCATGTCATGATGTCCCAAAAACATGCAGGATCACGAACAATGCCAAATCTAGTTTGCAAAACCCCGAAGGCTCTTTCTATATCTTTTTGGGCAGGCTCTTGCCCCTTTGCAAATACAATATGCTTTTTGGTTTTGGAATTTTTGATACTCTTCAATAATATACAACAAGAGGGGTAAATACCATCTGCAAGATAGTACCCCTTTGTGTACTCATACCCATTCACCGTGAAGTTGCAAGCACAAGCATCACCACTAGCAAGTCTACCACACAAATGAGACCGTTGCAACACATTGATATCATTGAGAGTACCCGACATACCCAAAAATAATGCCAAATTCATAAATCCTCGGATGCTACAGCCTCTAGCACAATTTTTGCCTTACGAGACTTGCCACAAAATTGCCCATGCCATGCCATCGGGCAATATTTCCAAGTCCAATGCAGACAATCAATGCTTCCAAGCATGTCGGGACGACCTCGCTTCTCATTTGTTGCCATCAACTTTATTGTCTCATCCTCGTGGGGTGTACGAAGGTACACAGGACAAAAGACAGGGATCATAACTTTGGCAAACCTACGCACTAACTCAATTGTAGCATCTTCGCCAATGTGAAGATACTCGTAGGAATAATCAAACTGAAAACCATATGCAATCACACGCATAGCCGCGGAGATTTTTTGATAGGCGCTAAAACCAACAAGCTTGCGGTGTTTCTCCTTTCAGTAAAAAACCGGCAACTGGCCTCGCAAGCTTGCACAATTTTTATGAAGAGTGATCGGCTCATTCGGTACCTTCTCCAGAACAGGTGCAACGTCAGATTGGATTGTCCGCGGAGTAGTCTTGCATCAACATCAGACTTCTGAGATGGTGGTTGCGATTGATGCAAAGACGGCCGACAGTCGAACCTCGCCATCTTTTGCGGTTTCAACCCTCCTACTCCTTCACGTCTAGGACCACCACAACCATCTGCTCACGATGGATCTCGAGCATCGATCTCATGTCTGAGTCATCCAATGAGGATGAATCCCCAAGCAAAAATTGCTCGCATGGGCTCAAATCCATCTAAAAAAGCATTGAAGCTCGCATCAACGCTCGCATCAACAAAATTTCTACAGTGACCATGGGTCTCAAGGGGAAGGAAAAGGGGCTCACTAGTGCGGCGGCAACGGTGGCGGTTCGGTGAATCTCGGGCGGTCGATCCGGGGAGGCGGCGACGTCATAGTAGCTCAGCTCATCGGATCCGGGCAGGTGGCGTGATTCCGCTGGCAGGAATGGCCAGATTCGCTGGCGGTGGCCAACGATGTCGGTGGAGGGTGTGTGTGGTATGGGATTTGGGGAGCGCACGAGCTGAAATGTCCGTCCCACCAACTACTTCCATGAGATACAGGGCATCGACGGGTCAGGGAGGGGGGGCTGTTTTTGCTGTTCGGAGGGGGGATTTTACTGCGCCACTCAAAAAAATTAACGGGTCAAACGCTTTTAAGGTTTTTGTTCAGGTCACTTTTTCCGCCCAAAATCGTAAACTCGCGGTTATTATGCGGGTCGGGCCGATTTAGGGGTCTTCTAGAGTTGTTCTAAGTCATTGAGAAGTTAGGATACAATATCTTATGCAATAATAAAATATGAATCAATTAATAACAGTATTTAAAGAATTTGATATGTTTATTATACTAACGGATCTCACGAAGTTTTGTTGAGTTTTTTGTGCTAAAGTTTTGACATTTTGGGTGCTATCACGATGGATGAAGGAATAAGGAGCGGCAAGAGCCTAAGCTTGGGGATGCTCAAGGCACGCCCAAGGTAATATTCTAGGAAGCCTCAAGCGTCTAAGCTTGGGGATGCCCCGAAAGGCATCCCCTCTTTTGTCTTAATCCATCGATATGTCACTTGGAGCTATATTTTTATTCATCACATGATATGAGTTTTTCTTGGAGCATCGTTTGCTTTAGTTTTATTTTGTTTTAGTTTACCACAATAATTGTTTGCTGAAAACACCCACTTGAGAGAGACACAATATCACCATGATTTATTAGAATACTCTTTGTGCTTCACTTATACCTTTTGAGCTTAGCAGTTGCTCTAGTACTTCACTTATATCTTTTAGAGCACAATGGCGTATAGATTTTGAAGAAATAATTGCATTCTTATTCTTAACTTATATTTGTTTGAGAGTTAATAAATAGTGACGGTAATTTTCATGAATTATAATACTAGTAAAAATAATAAGTATCAAGTGAGTGCATAATCAAAAACCACATGTGAGCACATAAAAGAGAAACTTTGAGTTAATGATATTATTGTGGTAATGTGAAAGGGCATTAGTGCATGATCATTGGTTAATAAAAATATTGTAAATTAAAGGATGAGAACTTGCTATTCATCTAAATATTTTTAGGCATGGGTGATGATGTGTGAGCATTCTTATTCCTCATTGAAATCCTAGTGTTCTTTAGGTCGAGGGCGTGCGACGGTTAACTTCTACCAACCTCCTCCCTAGGGGCATGCGAGTAGTACTTTGCTTTGAGAAAGCTAATAAAATCTTGCGATAAGTATGTGTATTCTTTATGACTAATTTAAATCCATGGATATACGCACTCTCACCTCCACATATTTGCTAGCCTCTTCAGTACTCTGCATCACCCATTCTCACCTCAAGGATTGGTGCAGCTTTCGCCGGTGCATCTAAACCCCGTGACATGTTACGCTCCATTGCACATAAGCTTTATTATATCTTCCTAGAAACAACCACCATACCTATCTATCATGTCATTTTCATAGTCATTCTGAGATATATTCTCATGCAACTCCCACCATCACATCATATGACTAGTACTTTCATTGTCATATTGCTTTGTAAGATCATATAAGCTGACATAGTATTTATATGATCATGAATTTTGATACGTGTTACGTTTGATCATTGCACATCCTCGTACACTGCTAGTAGGGATGTAAATGGTACAGAAAATTTCGTTCCGAAACTGCTTCCGCATTCATTTTAAGGATATGGTATTCACTTACACAAATCCGACAGATATGGATGCAGATGTGTATTTTGATCAACTGGATGTCCGGCGGATATGGTATTTGTAATATCTGATGGATATGGATTATCCGGTATTTTTTGTGGATTATTCGCAGTTGTCAAATAGGATTATCCGACAAATTTAGCCCAATTGAGGATCACAAATGCCCACGTGAACCATTAATAAAAATCATCACATATAAATAGATGTCGTATGTACATATATGCTGGTCGAGCATCGAACAGAGGTGTGAAATTGCGTACTTGTATGCAGGTGATCTGTGTGCACAGTGGTCTGCTTACATATACATGTACGAATTCTGAGTATAAACAAGTATGAACACTCGTAGTGGTTCCTTCTTCGATGCATGCAGTCACCTACAAGCATGAACACCAAGTTAATTTGTAGTAGTCGAGTAAAGCAGGCTTCTTCTTAATAGACTATAAAACGGTATGGATATATCGGTACTACATATTATTACTATATTGTGTGAGTTATAGCTTTAAAACAACACTTTCTAGTGTTATGCGTTTGGATGGAAACATATTTTTACATTGTTGCATAATAGAAATAAATAATATCTACTTGCACATATCATCCAATATTTTTTGTCCGCTTCATATCCGTTCCGTATCTATGGTCCGATGTAATTCACATTTGAATCCGCATCGAGTTATTATCCGCCCCGCTCGGAATCCGACCTAAAACTATGATGAAGGATATGGTAAAAGCATTATCCGATCTATTTACATCCCCAACTGCGAGAGGCATTCATATAGAGTCATACTATAGTTCTTCACATTGAGTTGTAAGTAAATAAAAGTGTGATGATCATCATTATTAGGACAATGTCTCGATGAGGAAATGATGATGGAGACAATGACTCTCCCACAAGTCGGGATGAGCCTCCGAATGAAAAAAAGAAAGAAAGAAAACGAAAAAAAGAAGAAAAAAATAAAGAAATGAGATAAAAGAGAGAAGGGACACTCCTACTACCCCTTTTTCCACACTTGTGCCTCAAAGTGGCACCATGTTCTTCATATAGAGAGTCTCATGTTTTATCACTTCCATATGCTAGTGGAATTTTTTCATTATAGAACTTGGCTTGTATATTCCGATGACGGGCTTCCTCAAATGTCAGAGGTCTTCATGAGCAAGCAAGTTGGATGCACACCCACTTAGCTTCAGTTCAGCTTTCAACCACTTGTAGCTCTAGTGCATCTGTTGCATGGAAATCCCTACTCCTCGCATTGATATCTATTCATGGGCATCTCTATAGCCTGTTGATACGACTAGTTGATGTGAGACTATATTCTCCATTTTTATCCCTTTGAAACCTACCACCCTATTATATTCCACCTTTATGATATATCCATGGTTCATGCTTATCTATTGCGTGAGTAATAAAAAATTTGAAGCGCGTTAAAACGTACGATCCAATTGCTTGAATTGACACCTGGTGCTTGACATTTGTATTTATGTGGTGAAGACGGAGCCATGTGATAACCCACAAGTATAGGCGATCGTTTGTAGCCCTTTTCGATAAATAAGAATGTCAAACCCAACGAGGAGCTAAAGGTAGGACAAATATTCCCTCAAGTTCTACCGACCACCGATACAACTCTAGACACACTTAACGTTTGATTTACCTAAAACAAGAATAAAACTAGAAGTACTTAGTAGGTGTAATAGATAGGTTTGCAAGATAATAAAGAACATATAAATATAAGTTAGGTGCTGTTTCGAAAGAAAATAAAGAGCATGGAAATAAAAGTTAGGGGTTGTTTAGTAGAACGCTTTTTGTGTAACGCAAGAAAAGATTGTCCATAGGCAATTGAATATAACATGATAGATACTTATCATGTGCAATGAGGGAGAGGCATACACTAACACAATTTCCATACTTGGATCATATGCACTTATGAATAGACCTCTAGCAAACATCTGCAACTACTAGAAATCATTAAGGTAAACCCAACCATAGCATTAAACATTAAGTCCTCTTTCATCCCATACGCGCACAACTCTCTTACTTGGATGAAAGTTTATGTCACTCTCACCACCCACTATAAGCGAATCATGAACATATTTCAAACCCTCCAGCATGTATCCTTCACATGTGGGCCTCACGGAAGGCACCTTAGGACAACACCTTATCAACACACAAGTCATATCAATAACATCATATCGCAATTAACTCGTAGGACAAAAGGATCTACTCAAACATCGTAGGATAGCCACATATCATTGGGAAATAGTATGTAGTGTTGAGAATCATGTTTAAGTAGAGAGTTACAACGGGGAAACAGGTGTTACGCTGCTGCATAGTGTTGGGCAACGTAGCATCGGAAATAATAAATTTCCTACGCATACGAAGACCTATCATGGTGATGATCATCTACGAGAGGAAGATCGGATCCACATACCCCTGTAGATCGCTAAGCGAAAGCGTATATAACGCGGTTGATGTAGTGGAACATCTTTGCGATCCAAATCGCAACACGTCCCGCGATCTCATCACGATCCGTCCCGCGATCCAATCACGATCCTTCCCGATCTAGTGCCGAACGGACAACACCTCCGCGTTCATCACACGTACAGCTCGATGACGATCTCCACTTTCTTGATCCAGAAAGAGGGGGCGGAGAGGTAGATGAGTTCTCCAGCATGGCGGCATGGTGGTGGTGGTGGTGGTGGTGCTATTCCAGCAGGGCTTCGCCTAAGCACAGCTGAAACTAGAGGAGAAACAGACCTAGAGAGAGAGGGCAGCACGTGGTTGTTTTCTATTGTGTCTAAAACCCTCAAAACCCTTAGTATATATAGGAGGAGAGGAGGGAGAGGGCTGCGCCCTAGGGCTGCCCCTTTTTTTCCCTTGCGCAAGGAGGAGAGGAGGAGTCCTCCTCCAATCCTATTTGGAGTAGGATTCCTCCTTCCCACTTGGAAACTCTTTCCACCTTGTTATTTTTTCCTTCTCAAACCTTATGGGATTTAGCGGGAACTTATTCCAGCCCACTAGGGGCTGGTTTATCTCTTCCGACAGCCCATGAGGCCCATTGGGGAGTGACACCCCTCCCCATGGTCCCTGGCACCCCTCCCGACACTCCCGGTACACTACCGATGAGCCTGAAACTTTTTCGGTGACCAAAACAGGACTTCCTATATATCAAACTTTACCTCCGTACCATTTCGGAGCTCCTCGTGATGTCCGAGATCTCATCCGGGAATCTGAACAACCTTCAGTCACCAACACCTATAACTCAACTATACTGAAACGTCACCGAACCTTAAGTGTGCAGACCCTGCGGGTTCGAGAACTATGGAGACATGACCTGAGACACTCTCCGGTCAATAACCAATAGAGGGACCTGGATGTCCATATTGGCTCCCACATATCCTATAGGGGATCGCAACAGTTTTCGAGGGTAGAGTATTCAACCCAAATTTATTGATTCGGCTCAAGGGGAAGCGAAAGAATATTCTCAAGTATTAGCAGTTGAGTTGTCAATTCAACCACACCTGAAATATTTAGTGTCTGCAGCAAAGTATCAGTAGCAAGGTAGTATGATAGGAGCAGTAGCAATAGTAACCAGTAGCAGCAAAGTAACAGCAGTAGCAACAGAGTAACAACAGCAGCAGTGACAGCAGTAACGACAAAGTAACGTAGCAAGGACCAGTAGGAAAAAGCTCGTAGGCATTGGATCGGTGATGGATGATTATGCCGGATGTGATTCATCATGTAACAGCTATAACACGGAGAGATAAGTAACTAGCTCCCGTTCGTCAATCTAATGTAGGCATGTATTCCGTATGTAGTCATACGTGCTTAGGGAAAAGAACTTGCATGACATCTATTGTCCATTCCTCCCGTGGCAATGGGGTCCTAATGGAAACTACGGGATATTAAGGTTCTCCTTTTAATAAAGAACCGGACCAACGCATTAACACTTGGTGAATACATGAACTCCTCATACTATGGTCATCTCCGGGAGTGGTTCCGGCTATTGTCACTCCGGGGTTGCCGGGTCATAACACATAGTAGGTGACTACAACTTGCAAGATAGGATCTAAAACACACATATATTGGCGACAACATAATAGCTTCAGATCTGAAATCATGGCACTCGAGCCCTAGTGACAAGCATTAAGCATGGCAAAGTAGTAGCAACATCAATCTCAGAGCATAGTGGATACTAGGGATCAATCCCCGTCAAAACTAACTCGATTACATGATAGATCTCATCCAACTCATCACCGTCCAGCAAGCCTATGATGAGATTACTCACGAACGGTGAAGAGCATCATGGAATTGACGATGGAGGAAGGTTGATGATGACAATAGCGACGATTTCCCCTCTCCGGAGCCCAGAACGGACTCCAGATCTACCCTCCAGATGAAGAATAGGAGGTGGTGGCGCCTCCGTATCGTAAAACGTGATGAATCCTTCTCCCTTATTTTTTCCCGGACGAAACGGAATATATAGAGCTGAGATTGGAGGCCGTGGAGCTTTGTCGGCCCCACAAGCCTGCCAGGCGCGGCCAGGGGGGGCGCGCGTGGTGGGCTTGTGGCCCACTGGCTCACCTCCTCCGGTGGATCTTTGCGCATGTATTTTTCATTAATTCTAGAAAAATTCTCCGTAAATTTTCAGGTCATTCCGAGAACTTTTATTTCTGCACAAAAACAACACCATGGCAATTCTGCTGAAAACAACGTTAGTCCGAGTTAGTTCCATTCAAATCATGCAAATTAGAGTCCAAAACAAGGGCAAAAGAGTTCGGAAAAGTAGATACGACGGAGACGTATCAACTCCCCCAAGCTTAAAGCCTTGCTTGTCCTCAAGAAATTCAGTTGACAAACTGAAAGAGACAAAAGAAAAACTTTGGCGAACTCTGTTTGATCTTGTTGTTGCAACTATGTCTAACTCATAACCAGAATTTCAGCAAGATCACAAGCAAACCACATAAGCAAATGACATCTAGGTCTCACAGTAAACTCATATCAATGGCATAATCAGCTAGCGAGCAAATAATAATAAGCCTCAAATGTCAACACTTCAATCAAAACAACATGAAGCAGTACGAAAGATGGTATCTCGCTAGCTCTCTCTGAGACCGCAAAACATAAATGCAGGGCACCTTCAAAGACCAAGGGCTGACTAAACATTGTAATTCATGGCAAAGAAGGTCTAGTCACAGTCATACTCAACATAGTTAAAAGCAAAGCATAAAACGACAGAGGTGCTCTCTAATTGGTGCTTTCATAATAAGAGGATGACTCAACACGAACATAAATTGACATGCCCTTTGTAGAGGGAAGCATTGATTTGCACAGGTGCCAGAGCTCAAGCTTTGAAAACAGAGATAATAATTTTGGGTGGCATGCTTTTCATTGTCAACGCAATGACTAAGAGTTCTCAACATCTTCCACGCTACACATGCTATAGGCGGTTCCCAAACAGAAAAGTAAAGTTTTGACTCCCCCACCACCAATCAATCACACTCCACGACTAGCCGAATCCTCGTGTGCCGTCCATACCAACATCAATCCTTGGGGAGTTTTGTTTGCAATTATCTTTTCGATTTGAGCATGGAACTGGGCATTCCAATTACCGTCCCCTTTCTCGTGAATGATAGTGAATAAACACATATCGAGGATAACACGCCTAGCATGGAAGATACTAATAGCCCCCTGTCACCACATGAGCGGTTCGGGCACGCAAAACAGATTATTTCTTGAAGATTTAAAGAGTGGCACATGCAAATTTACTTGGAACGGCAGGTAGATACCGCATATAGGTAGGTATGGTGGACTCATATGGAACAACTTTGGGTTTATGGGAGTGGATGCAAAGCAGTATTCCCGCTTAGTACAAGTGAAGGCTAGCAAAAGACTGGGAAGCGACCAACTAGAGAGCGACAACAGTCATCAAAATGCATTGAGATTAACTATCATTGAGTGCAAGCATGAGTAGGACATAAATCACCATGAACATGAATATCATAGAGGCTATGTTGATTTTGTTTCAACTACATGCGTGAACATGCGCCAAGTTAAGCCACTTGAATCATTCAAAGGAGGATACCATCCTATCATACTACAACACAGTCATCTCAACATTCATGTGGGCATCCAAGACAAACCATTATAAGCTCCTAGCTAAGTAAGCATGGCGTAAGCAACTTTGATCTCTAAGTTATCATTGCAAACATGTTTCCCTCACAACAAAGCTGAATCAGGCACGATGAGCTAGTCATATTTACAAAAACAAAATAGATCGAGTTCATACCAGCTTTTCCAGGCTCAGTCACTTCATCATATATCGACATTATTGCCTTTCACTTGCACGACCGAACGATGTGAACAATAATAAGCATGCTCGTGCATTGGACTAAAGCTGGAATTTGCAGGCCAACACAAAGGAGAAGACAAAGTAATATGGCTCTTTAACAGCTAAACATGTATGCATGCGAGAGCCACTAAACATTGTAACCATGGTCTTCTACCTTGACCCAAAGAAAAAGAAAAGTATTTACACGGGAAAGCTCCCAACAAGCAAAAGAAGAACAAGAAAATATTTTTGAGTTTTCTCAAACTAGACAGACACACGAAAAGAAAACGAGAAAAATAAACTAGCATGGATGATACACTGGCAAAGTGTGAACACCGACGAACAAAGTGAAAGCATAAGCAAGAATGTAAAGTCGGTGAGAAACACGTACTCTCCCAAGCTTAGGCTTTTGGCCTAAGTTGGTGTACTCCCAAGGAGGGAAATAACCAGCTCCGGGGTACTCCAGAGTGGACCAAGGATGCCACTGTTGTGTGAGCTCCTCTGGCTCCCACTGATAAACTGACGTCTGGTACTCGACTGGTGGCTCGGGCACGGGCACCTGTGGTTGGGCTAAGCCCCAATATGCGTAGATGTTTGAGGGCATAATAATGTACCTGCCTGCATGAAGATTGAACAAAGAAGGAGCAGACAAAGTAATAGTCTCACGAGTACCCTGACAAATACCAGGTTATAAATCATCCTTCTATTTATATCTCTATCAAGAAAGTCATGGTGAACCATGCTATCGTAATCTAGATATCTCTCGAGAAGAAGAATCTCTTCTTCCTCCTCCAGTCTAATAGGTATCTCAAAGTGTCTAGCAAGACGAGTAGCATAGATACCTCCATAGATAATGCCCTTAGAACAGTTTGTGTTCAACCATTGAGCTACTATAGCGCCCAAGCTATAAGTTTTATCATTATAAAGGGCTTCGCGCAAGACCGCAAGATATGGGGAGCTAAGTGACCCAGCTTTCCCACGACCAATCAAACATTTTCCCACAAATAATGAGAAGTACCGAAGTACGGGAAAATGAATGCTAGCAGCTCTAGCGCAAGACAGTCCTCTCTCCTCTCCTACACCAATTGTATCGATGAAACCTTCCAAGTCCCGTGGACGAGGTTCATGAATATCCCCAACGTAAGGTAATTTGCAAACATTGCAAAAATCCTGGAGTGACATGCGCTGGGGAATATCATAAAGTTTGGACTCAACCATAGGAGGATTCTTCCTCGGATAGAATTTAAAGATTTGTACGAAGATATTAGTGAGGAGGAGGTATTGCGGACACTTATCTTCAACGAAGGCGGTAAGGCCTGCGTTCTCCACCAAGTAGTAAAAGTCCTCATAAATTCCAGCGGTGCGTAAGAACACGTCACTTGGCCACTCGCATGCTCGAACTTCTGCGACTCGAGGGACCAGATACTTGGGCTTCTTCTCACCTCCATCATCCTTGGGGTCACGGCTTGAAGAGCCTCTTAAGAACCTCCTCATCTTTTCCCTTTTCTATCTCTGAAAATTCCTGAATTTTTTAGTGATTCTAATGAAAAGTGAACAAGGCTCAACTAAACTCGTAGCAACTACTCCCACAAGTGCCTAGAGGCCATATTACGCATCAAAACTACTTGGGACCAGCTAAAATTAGCATGCAAAGCTCAAGAACATGGTCACCAAGGTAGCAAAAATGCGCGGAGTATAAGGAACTAGAGCAAAAACTAATTGGACCATTGAGGAGTCACTTACCAAGGAATAATTTCCCCAAAAGAGTTCGGAGAATGGTGCTTTGAGCAAAGAGATCGAAAATCCCAGCAAGAGGAGCAAGAACACGGGTTTGAGCTGCGAAACGATTTTTTATAGAGGTAGGAGAACCACATGAGAGCAAGAATGAGTGGAGGCGGTGCACGTGGGCCTCATAAGCCAAGTAGGCGCGGCTAGGGGGGTGCCCGCGCCTCAAGGGCTTGTGGCCCACTGGTGCGGCCCCCAAACAAGCTCTTTGTCTAAAAAAAATTCAAAAATTCCAGAAAAAATCATACTTGATTTTCAAGACGTTCGGAGAACTTATATTTTCGGGGTACTTTTCCACGGGACGCTAAAACAGAAAACAGGGAAAACTAAACTAAATCTATCATTTTTTCTTCTAAGCAACCGAAGGTGAAAGCTTGGAACAGAGGTTTGTGACTCCTCGATTCATCCATCTGATGGTCATCGAAAGAAATCTGTCAATGAGGTTGATCAAGTCTCCTCGACAAACCTTTCTGAATCGCAAAAGAGAACGGAGAATTTTCGAAGTCACTAGGTCACCTCAATGGGGATGTGTATCTCCCCAACAAGCAAATCATACTTCATCTTAACACGAGGTATAGGGCATTCAAAGCTCCCAATAAGAATCGATGAAGTTTTTTCGATAGCATTGATGCAATGTACTCGATATTGTTTCTTCGGAAAGTGCACCGTATGCTCATTACCGTTGACATGGAAAGTGACATTGCCTTGGTTGCAATCTATAACAGCCCCTGCAGTGTTTAAAAAGGGTCTTCCAAGGATGACCGCCATGGCATCGTCCTCGGGAATATCCATAATAACAAAGTCTGTTAAGATAGTGACGTTGGCAACCACAACAGGCACATCCTCGCAAATGCCGATAGGAAAAGAAGTTGATTTGTCGGCCATTTGCAGAGAGATTTCAGTGGCAGTCAACTTATCCAGTTCAAGTCTACGATAAAGAGAAAGAGGCATAACACTAACACCGGCTCCAAGGTCGCATAAAGCAGTTCTAACGTAGTTACCTTTAATGGAGCAAGGTGTAGTGGGCACTCCAGGATCACCTAGTTTCTTGGGAGTTCCACCCTTGAAGGTATAGTTAGCAAGCATGGTGGAAATCTCAACCTCAGGTATCCTCCTCTTATTAGTCACAATAACTTTCATGTACTTAGCATACAAAGACATTTTGAGCATATCTGTCAAACGCATTTGTAGAAAGACAGGTCTAATCATTTCAACAAATCACTCAAAATCCTCATCATCCTTTTTCTTGGATGGTTTGGGAGGAAAGGGAATGGGTTTCTGAACCCATGGTTCCCTTTCTTTACCATGCTTCCTAGCAGCGAAGTCATTCTTATCGTATCTCCTAGCCTTAGGATGTGGGTTATCAAGATCATCAGGTTCAATCTCCACATCCTTATCATTGCTAGGGTGAGCATCAACATGAACATCATTATCGATATTAATATTAGGCTCATGTTCATCACCAGATTGTGTTTCAGCATCACAGACAGAGACATCGTTTGGACTCTCAGGGGTAACAACAGCTGGGTTGCTAGCGTGCAGGTTCCTATCATCTTTCTTCTTCTTTCTAGGATGACTAGGTGCATCAGTGCTAACTCCTTGAGAATCTTTTTCAATTCTCTTTGGATGACCCTCAGGATACAAAGGTTCCTAGGTCAATCTACCGCCTCTAGTGACGACTCTGACAGAATTGTCATTCATCTCATTGAGCAAGTCATTCTGAGCTTTAAGTACTTGTTCTACCTGAGTAGTAACCATAGAGGCATGTTTACTCGGAAGCTTGAGATCATTGACGTTTCTGTCCACACAAGCACTTAAGTGACTAAGCATACGAGCATTCTGTTCCAATTGTCTGCTAACATAATCATTGAAACTCTGTTGTTTGGCTACAAAGTTATCAAATTCATCCAGACATAGGCTAGCAGGTTTACCATAAGGAATATCACTCTCATCAAACCTACGCAGAGAATTACTTCTACTACCTATATCGGGTTATCAAGACCATGGATCTCTTCGATAGGTGGTAGATTTTTGACATCTTCAGATTTAATGCCTTTCTCTCGCATAGATTTCTTGGCTTCTTGCATATCTTCAGGACTGAGGAATAGAATACCTCTTTTCTTTGGAGTTGGCTTAGGAGGTGGTTCGGGAATAGTCCAAGCATTCTCATTGCACAAGATGTTATTCAATAGAATCTCAGCTCGTTCTACAACTCGTTCCCTAAAAACACAACCAACACAACTATCTAGGTGGTCTCTAGAAGCACCGATAAGTCCATTATAGAAGATATCAAGTATCTCATTCTTCTCAAGAGGGTGATCAGGCAAAGCATTCAGTAGCTGGATGAGCCTCCCCCAAGCTTGTGGGAGACTCTCTTCTTCAGCTTGAGCAAAGTTGTATATTTCCTGCAAGGCAGCTTGCTTCTTATGGGAGGGAAATATTTTTCAGAGAAGTAGTAGACCATATCCTGGGGGCTACGCACACAACCAGGAGCAAGAGAAGTGAACCAAGTCTTAGCATCATCCTTTAGCAAGAAAGGAAACAGCTTGAGGATATAGTAGTGGCGGATCTTTTCCTCACTAGTGAATAGGGTGGCTATATTGTGCAGTTTGGTAAGATGGGCTACAACCGTTTCAGACTCATAACCGTGAAAAGGATCATATTCGACCAGAGTGATTAACTCAGGGTCGACAGAGAAGTCATAATCCTTATCAGTCACAAAGATAGGCGAAGTGGCAAACTTCGGGTCGTATTTCTCCTAGCGTTCAAAGATTTTTCTTTCCACTTGAACAGTAATTTCTCAACATCATAGCTATCCTTAAACGCAAGAAAGTCCTCAGCTATCTCTCCCTCCATAACATAACGCTCAGGCATAACAGGCAATTCAGGCATAGTAACAGGTTCTACTTCAATAGTATCAGCAGTTTCAGAAGTATCATCACATCTAGCGGCAACTCTAGCAATTTGTGCAGCAAGGAATGCACCTAGTGGCAAAGCAGTATCAAGCATAGCATCATCAGGAAAAGCAGTATCAAGCATAGCATCATCAGGCAAAGCAGTATCAAGCATATCATCATCAGGCAAAGCAGTATCAAGCATAGCATCATCATAAGCATCATGGGCAGAAGAAGTAGCATCATCAAGCACATGCGACATATCAAGATTTCTAGCAGGAGGTGGTGTCGCAAACTTACTCATACGTAAAGGTGAATCAAGTGCAGAGCTAGATGGCAGTTCCTTACCTGGCCTCGTAGTTGAGGGCAAGATTTCAGTTCTTGGATCTTTTGGATTCCTCATAGTGACCAGCAGACGTAAATCCCAAGTGACTCACAGAATATAGCTGTGCCTCCCCGGCAACGGCGCCAGAAAATTGTCTTGATAACCCACAAGTATAGGGGATCGCAACAGTTTTCGAGGGTAGAGTATTCAACCCAAATTTATTGATTCGACTCAAGGGGAAGCGAAAGAATATTCTCAAGTATTAGTAGTTGAGTTGTCAATTCAACCACACCTGAAAGATTTAGTGTCTGCAGCAAAGTATCAGTAGCAAGGTAGTATGATAGCAGCAGTAGCAACAGTAACCAGTAGCAGCAAAGTAACAGCAGTAGCAACAGAGTAACAGCAGCAGCTGTGACAGCAGTAACGGCAAAGTAACGGAGAAAGGACCAGTAGGAAAAAGCTCGTTGGCATTGGATCGGTGATGGATGATTATGCCGGATGTGATTCATCATGTAACAGCTATAACACGGAGAGATAAGTAACTAGCTCCCGTTCATCAATCTAATGTATGCATGTATTCCGTATGTAGTCATACGTGTTTAGGGAAAAGAACTTGCATGACATCTATTGTCCATCCCTCCCGTGGCAGCGGGGTCCTAATGGGAACTACGTGATACTAAGGTTCTCCTCTTAATAAAGAACTAGACTAACGCATTAACACTTGGTGAATACATGAACTCCTCATACTATGGTCATCTCCGGGAGTGGTTCCAGCTATTGTCACTCCTGGGTTGCCGGGTCATAACACATAGTAGGTGACTACAACTTGCAAGATAGGATCTGAAACACACATATATTGGCGACAACATAATAGGTTCAGATCTGAAATCATGGCACTCGGGCCCTAGTGACAAGCATTAAGCATGGCAAAGTAGTAGCAACATCAATCTCAGAACATAGTGGATACTAGGGATCAATCCCCGTCAAAACTAACTCGATTACATGATAGATCTCTTCCAACTCATCACCGTCCAGCGAGCCTACGATGAGATTACTCACGAACGGTGAAGAGCATCATGGAATTGGCGATGGAGGAAGGTTGCGATGACGATGGCGACGATTTCCCCTCTCCGAAGCCCAGAACGGACTCCGGATGTGCCCTCCAGATGAAGAACAGGAGGTGGCGGCGCCTCCGTATCATAAAACGCGATGAATCCTTCTCCCTTATTTTTTTCCGGACGAAACGAAATATATAGAGCTGAGATTGGAGGTCGTGGAGCTTTGTGGGCCCCACAAGCATGCCAGACGCGGCCAGAGGGGCCGCGTCTGGTGGGCTTGTGGCCCACTGGCTCACCTCCTCCGGTGGATCATTGCGCAAGTATTTTTTATTAATTCCAAAAAAATTCTCCGTAAATTTTCACGTCATTCCGAGAACTTTTATTTCTGCACAAAAACAACACCACGGCAATTCTGCTGAAAACAACGTTAGTCCGGGTTAGTTCCATTCAAATCATGCAAATTAGAGTCCAAAACAAGGGCAAAAGAGTTCCAAAAAGTAGATACGACGGAGACGTATCATTCTTCAAAGATCTCTATCAGTTGAACCTCTATGTCAAGGATTCAGTTAATCTCGTATGTTGTTCCCTTTGTCCTTCGGTATGTTACTTGCCCGAGATTCGATTGTCGGTATCTCCATACCTAGTTCAATCTCGTGACCGGCAAGTCTGTTTACTCATTCCGTAATATAAGTTCCCGTAACTAACTTCTTAATCACATTGCTTGCAAGGCTTGTTGTGATGTTGTATTACCGAGTGGGCCCCGAGATAACTCTCCGTCACATGGAGTGACAAATCCCGGTCTTGATCCATGCCAACCCAACAAACACCTTTGGAGATGCCTGTAGAGCACCGTTATAGTCACCCAGTTACGTTGCGACGTTTGATAACCCACAAGGTATTCCTCCGGTGTCCGGGAGTTGCATGATCTCATGGTCATAGGAACAGATACATTGACATGTAGAAAACAATAGCCATAAACTAACACGATCATATGCTACGTTCATAGTTTGGGTCTTGTCCATCACATCATTCTCCCAATGATGTGATCCCGTTATCAAGTGACAACACTTGTCTATGGTCAGGAAACCTTGACCATCTTTGATCAACGAGCTAGTCAACTAGAGGCTCACTAGGGACAGTGTGTTGTCTATGTATCCACACATGTATTTGAGTTTCCAATCAATACAATTCCAACATGGATAATAAACGATTATCTTGAATAAAGAAATATAATAATAACCAATTTATTATTGCCTCTAGGGCATATTTCCAACAGTCTCCCACTTGCACTAGAGTCAATAATCTAGTTCACATGAGTATGTTATTCCAATGAACCTAACATCCATACAGTTATGGGGTTTGATCATATCTTGCTTGTGAGAGAGGTTTTAGTCAATGGGTGTGAACCTTTCAGATCCGTGTGTGCTTTACAAATCTCTATGTCATCCTATAGATGCTGCTACCATGCACCATTTGGAACTATTCCACATGACTGCTCCACTATATGAATCCGGTCTACTACTCATAGTTATTCGGATTAGTGTCAAAGCTTGCATTGGCGAAACCCTTTATGATGAACTCTTTTAACACCTCCATAATCGAGAAAATTTTCCTTAGTCCACTAGTAACCAAGGATAACTTTTGACCGTTGTCCAGTAATCCATTCGTGGATCACTTTCGTACCCCTTGACAAATTCATGGCAAGGCACCCATCAGGTGCGGTACACAGCATAGCATACTATAGAGCCTATGGCTAATACATAGGGGTCGACCTTCGTCCTTTCTCTTTCTTCTGCCGTGCTCAGGCTTTGAGTCTTACTCAAATTGACACCTTATAAACAGCCAAGAACTCCTTCTTTGCCGATCTATTTTGAACTCCTTTAAAAACTTGTCAAGGCATGCATTTGATTGAAAGTTTTATCAAGCGTCTTGATCTATCTCTATAGATCTTGATGCTCAATGTTCAAGTAGATCAATCCAGGTTTTCCTGTGAAAATACCTTTTCAAACAACCCTATATGCTTTCCAGAAATTCTACATCCTTTCCGATCAACAATATGTCAACCACATATACTCATCAGAAATTCTATAATGCTCCCACTCACTTCCTTGGAAATACAAGTTTCTCACAAACCTTGTATAAACCCAAAATCTTTAATCATCTCATCAAAGCGTATATTCCAACTCCGAGATGCTTGCACCAGTCCATTGAAGGATCGATGGAGCTTGCATACTTCTTAGCATCCTTAGGATCAACAAAACCTTCTGGTTGTATCACATACAACCTTTCCTCAAGGAAACTGTCGAGGAAATAATGTTTTGACATCCTATGTGCAATATTTCATAAATAATGCAGCAACTGCTAACATAATTCCAACAGACTTTTAGCATCGCTACAAGTGAGAAAGTCTCACCATAGTCAACTCTTTGAACTTGTCGGAAACATCTTTGCCACAAGTTGAGCTTTTCATAATGGTGACTTTTCACCATCATCGTTTGTCTTCCTTTTAAAGATCCATATGTACTTAATAGTCTTACGACCATCAAATAGTTCTTCCAAAGTCTACACTTTGTTTTTATACACGGGTCCTCTCTCGGATTTCATGGCCTCCAGCCATTTGCCGAAATCCGGGCCCACCATCGCTTCATAGTTCGTAGGTTCATTGTTGTTCAACAACATGACCTCCAAGACAGGGTTATCATACCACTCTGTAGCAGTACGCGACCTTGTCGACCTACGAGGTTTGTAGTAACTTGCTCCGAAGCTTAATGATCACTACCATCAGTTTCCACTTCAATTGGCGTAGGCACCACACGAACAACTTCCTGCGCCCTGCTACACACTGGCTGAAGTGACGGTTCAGTAACCTCATCAAGTTCCACCACCCTCCCACTCAATTCTTTTGAGAGAAACTTTTCCTCGAGAAAGGACCCATTTCTAGAAACAAACACTTTGCTTCCGGATTTGAGATAGGACGTATACCCAGCTGTTTTGGGTGTCCTATGAAGATGCATTTATCTGCTTTGGTTCGAGCTTATCATGCTCAAACTTTTCCACATAATCATCACAGCCCCAAACTTTTAAGAAACAACAGCTTAGGTTTCTCCAAACCATAGTTCATACGGTGTCATCTCAACGGAAATACGTGGTGCCCTATTTAAAGTGAATGCGGTTGTCTCTAATGCATAACCCATAAACGATAGTGGTAATTCGATAAAAGACATCATAGTATGCACCATATCAAATAGGGAACGGCTATGACGTTCGGACACACCATCACACTATGGTGTTCTAGGTGGTATGAGATGTGAAACATTTTTCACATTTGTATTAATTGTGTACCAAACTCGCAACTCAAATATTCATCTCTATGATCATATCGTAGACATGTTACCCTCTTGTCACGACGATCTTCAACTTCACTCTGAAACTATTTGAACCTTTCAATAATTCAGACGTGTGTTTCATCAAGCAAATACACTAGTATCTACTCAAGTCATCTGTGAAGTAAGAACATTACGATATCCACTGTGTGCCTCAGCACTCATTGGACTGCATACATCCAAATGTATTACTTCCAATAAGTTACTTTCTAGTTCCATCTCACTGGAAAACGAGGCCTTCAGTCATCTTTCCCATGTGGTATGATTTTCATGTCTCAAGTGATTCAAAATCAAGTGAGTCCAAACGATCCATTTGCATGGACTTTCTTCATGTGTTTATACCAATAGGCATGGTTTGCATGTCTCAAACGTTTCAAAAATGAGTGAGTACCAAGATCCATCCGCATGGAGCTTCTTCATGCATTTTGTACCAACATGACTCAAGCGGCAGTGCCACAAGTAAGTGGTACTATCATTACTACTTTGTATCTTTTGGCATCAATATTATGAACATGTTTATCACTACAATCGAGATTCAATAAACCATTGAAGGTATTTACTCAAGCAAATAGAATAACCATTATTCTCTTTAAATGAATAATCGTATTGCAATACACACGATCTAATCATGTTCATGCTCAACGCAAACACCAAGAACAATTATTTAGGTTTAACACTAATCCCGATGGTAGAGGGAGTGTCTGATGTTTGATCACATCAACCTTGGAAACACTTCCAACACATATCATCACGTCGCCTTTAGCTAGTCTCCGCTTATTCCGTAGCTTTTATTTCGAGTTACTAACACTTAGCAACCGAACCGGTATCTAATACCCTCGTGCTACTAGGAGTGCTAGCAAAGTATACATTAATCTCACGTATATCCAATATACTTTTGTCGACTTTGCCAGCCTTCTCATCTACCAAGTATCTAGGGTAGTTCTGCCTCAGTGACCGTTCCCCTCATAACAGAAGCACTTAGTCTCGGGTTTGGGTTCAACCTTGGGTTTCTTCACTAGAGCAGCAACTGGTTTGTCGTTTCATGAAGTATCCATTCTTTCCCTTGCCCTTCTTAAAACTAGTGGTTTTACTAACCATCAAAAATTGATGCTCCTACTTGATTTCTACTTTTGCAGTGTCAAACGTTGCGAATAGCTCAAGGATCATCATATATATCCTTGATATGTTATAGTTCATCATGAAGCTCTAGTATCTTGGTGGCAGTGAATTTGAAGAACCATCACTATCTCATCTGGAAGAGTAACTCCCACCCGATTCCAGCGATTGTAGCACTCACACAATCTGAGCACATGCTCAACGATTGAGCTTTTCCCCCTTACTTTGTAGACAAAGAATCTTGTCGAAGGTCTCATACCTCTCAAGAAGGGCACGAGCATGAAATCCCAATTTCATCTCTTGGAACGTCTCATATGTTCCGTGACGTTCTAAACGTCTTTGGCGCCTCAATTCTAAGCCGTTAAGCATTACGCACTGAACTATCATGTAGTCATCAATAACGTGTATGTTAGATGTTCACAACATCCACAGACGACACTCGAGGTTCAGCACACCGAGCGGTGCATTAAGGACATAAGCCTTCTGCACAGCAATGAGGACAATCCTCAATTTACAGACCCAGTCCGCATAATTGCTACTATCATCTTTCAACTAAATTTTCTCTAGGAACATATCAAAAAACAATAGAGCTACAGCGCAAGCTACAACATTATTTGCAAAGACCTTTTGACTATGTTCCTGATAATTGAGTTTAGCTAATCATATTACTAATAACTCCCACTCAAAATAGACATCCCTCTAGTCATTCGAGTGGCGCATGATCCAAATCCACTAACTCAAGTCCGATCATCACGTGAGTTGAGTATAGTTTCAGTGGTGAACATCTCCATGTTGAATATCAAATATATGATTCATGCTCGACCTTTCGGTCTCTTATGTTTCGAGGCCATGTCTGTACATTCTAGGCTCGTCAATTTTAAACCGGGTGTTCCGCGTGTGCAACTGTTTTGCACCCGTATTATGTGAACGTTGAGTCTATCACACCCGATCATCACGTGGTGTCTCGAAACGACGAACTGTCGCAACGGTGCACAGTTGGGGAGAACACAATTTTATCTTGAAATTTTAGTGAGGGAACACCTTATAATGCTACCGTCGTTCTAAGCAAAATAAGGTGCATAAAAGGATTAACATCATATGAAAATCATAAGTGACATGATATGACCATGATCTTGTGCTTCTTGATCTCCATCACCAAAGCACCAGCATGATCTTCATCGTCACCGGCGCCACACCATGATCTCCATCATCATGATCTCCATCATTGTGCCGCCATCGAGGTTGTCGTGCTATCTATGCTATTACTACTAAAGCTACTACCTAGCAATATAGTAAACGCATCTGCAAGCACAAACGTTAGTTTAAAGAAAACCCTATGGCTCCTGTCAGTTGCCGTAGCATCGACGTGCAAGTCGATATTTAACTATTACAACATGATCATCTCATACATCCAATATATCATATCATGTCTTTGGCCATATCACATCACATGCATACCCTGCAAAAATAAGTTAGACGTCCTCTAATTTGTTGTTGCATGTGTTACGTGGCTGCTATGGGTATCTAGTATAATCGCATCTTACTTACGCAAGCCACAACGGTGATATGAAAATTACTATTTAACCTTCTCCAAGGACCGCCTCAGTCAAATCTGATTCAACTAAAGTTGAAGAAACAGACACCCTCCCGTCATCTTTATGCAACAAGTTGCATGCCAGTCGATGAAACCGGTCTCTCGTAAGCGTATGAGTAAAGTTGGTCCGGGCCGCTTCAATCCAACAACACCGCCTAATCAAGAAAAGACTAAGGAGGGAAACAAATTGAACATCAATGCCCACAAACTCTTTTGTGTTCTCCTCGAGATATCATCTACGCATGAACCTAGCTCATGATGCCACTGTTGTGGAACATAGCATGGGAAACAAAAAACTTCCTATGCACACGAAGACCTATCATGGTGATAATCATCTACGAGAGGGAGATCGGATCCACATACCCTTGTAGATCGCTAAGCGGAAGCGTATATAACACGGTTGATGTAGTGGAACATCTTCGCGATCCATATCGCAGCCCATCCCGCGATCTCATCACGATCCGTCCCGTGATCCCATCACGATCCTTCCCGATCTAGTGCCGAACGGACGGCACCTCCGCGTTCAGCACACGTACAACTCGATGCCGATCTCCACCTTCTTGATCCAGCAAGAGGGCTGGAGAGGTAGATGAGTTCTCCAGCACGATGGCGTGGGGGTGGTGGTGCTGGTGCTATTCCAGCAGGGATTCGCCTATGCACCGCTGAAACTAGAGGAGAAACAGATCTAGAGAGAGGGCAGCACGTGGCTGTTTTCTGTTGTGTCTAAAACCCTCAAAACCCTTAGTATATATATATAGGAGGATAGGAGGGAGAGGGATGCGCCCTAAGGCTGCCCCCTTTTTTCCCTTGCGCAAGGAGGAGAGGAGGAGTCCTCCTCCAATCCTATTTGGAGTAGGATTCGTCCTTCCCACTTGGAAACTCTTTCCACCTTGTGTTTTTTCCTTCTCAAACCTTATGGGATTTAGTGGGAACTTATTCCAGCCCACTAGGGGTTGGTTTATCTCTTCCCACAACCCATGAGGCCCCTTGGGGCGTGACACCCCTCCCGATGATCCCCGGCACCCCTCCCGGCACTCCCGGTACACTACCGATGAGTCCGAAACTTTTCGGTCACCAAAACAGGGCTTCCTATATATCAATATTTACCTCTCGACCATTCCGGATCTCCTTGTGACGTCCGGGATCTCATCCGGGACTCTGAACAACCTTCGGTCACCAACACCTATAACTCAACTATACTAAAACGTCACCGAACCTTAAGTGTGCAGACCCTGCGGGTTCGAGAACTATGCAGACATGACCTGAGACACTCTCCGGTCAATAACCAATAGTGGGACCTGGATGTCCATATTGGCTCCCACATATTCAACAAAGATCTCTATCGGTTGAACCTCTATGTCAAGGATTCAGTTAATCCCGTATGTTGTTCCCTTTGTCCTTCGGTATGTTACTTGCCCGAGATTCGATCGTCGGTATCTCCATACCTAGTTCAATATCGTTACCGGCAAGTCTCTTTACTCGTTCCGTAATATAAGATCCCGTAACTAACTCCTTAGTCACATTGATTGCAAGGCTTGTTGTGATGTTGTATTACCGAGTGGGCCCCGAGATACCTCTCCGTCACACGGAGTGACAAATCCCGGTCTTGATCCATACCAACCTAAGAGACACCTTTGGAGATATCTGTATAGCACCTCTATAGTCACCTAGTTACGTTGCGACATTTGATAACCCACAGGGTATTCCTCTGGTGTCTGGGAGTTGCATGATCTCATGGTCATAGGAACAGATACATTGACATGCAGAAAACAATAGCCATAAACTAACACGATCATATGCTACGTTCATAGATTGGGTCTTTTCCATCACATCATTCTCCCAATGATGTGATCCCGTTATCAAGTGACAACACTTGTCTATGGTCAGGAAACCTTGACCATCTTTGATCAACGAGCTAGTCAACTTGAGGCTCACTAGGGACAGTGTGTTGTCTATGTATCCACACATGTATTTGAGTTTCCAATAAATACAATTCCAGCATGGATAATAAACGATTATCATGAATAAAGAAATATAATAATAACCAATTTATTATTGCCTCTACGGCATATTTCCAACACATAGAGGGGGAGAGAGTTGGTATTGGCGACGACAAGATTGTTGATGTAGATCGCCGTCACGCTCCTTGCCATCGTGAGAGAGGGGGAGAAAGCCCCCCTCCTTATTCTTTTTCCTTGGCCTCCCCCTAGATTGGAGGAGTTCTCCCTCTAGTCCATGGCCTCCATGGCGGAGGAGGGGCAGGAGCCCCTCGGAGATTGGATCTCCCTGTCTGTTCTCTTCTGTTTCGCGTGCTTGTTTTCTCGCCCTTCACGTTTTTTAAATTCGTGGAGACCCGTAACTCCGATCGGGATGAAATTTTTACAATTTTTTTCCATAAATTATCTTTCTTGGGCTCGAAGAATAGCCCCAACGGACTCATGGTATGGCCACTAGAGGGCAGGAGTGCCCCAGGGGTATAGGTCGCGCACTCGTGGGTAGTTGAGGCCATGGGCCTCTATTTAAGTTTATCCCACCTCCCAAAAATCACATATATTCCAAAATAATTTTCCACAAATTTTTATCGTGTTTGGACTTTGTTTGATGTGGATATTATGCGAAACAAAAAACATGCAACAAACAGGAACTGGCACTGGATCAATATGTTAGTCCAACAAATCATATAAAATGTTGCCAAAAATATGTGAAAGATGTATAATATTGGCATGCAACAATCAAAAATTATAGATACGACAGAGACGTATCAACATCCCCATGTTTAATTCCTGCTCGTCCTAGAGTATGTAAATGATAAAATAGATAACTTCTGATGTGCAATTTTACCTAGCATAATCTTGATCATATATCTAATCATGGCATGAATATTAAGATACAAGTGATTCAAAGCAATAGTCTATCATTTGACAGAAAGTCATCCATACTCAAGTTTACTAGCAAACAATCATGTCCTTTCAAAATAACAATGCTTCAAGAATGTTATCCCTACAAAATCATATAACTTGTCATGCTTGGTATTCCTATCATAAGGCATAAATCATGAGCACACCGGTGTCAAATCAAGTAGTTGGATCATACTTTTTAATGTGCTTCAACTTTTTATTACTCACTCAATACATGAGCGTGAACCATGGATATAGCATAAAGGTGGAATAGAATATGGTGATTGGTTTCAAAGGGGTAAAAGTGAAGAAGAAAGTCTCGCATCAACTCGGCATATCAACGGGCTATGGAAATGCCCATTAATAGATATAAATGTGAGGAGTAGTGATTGCCATGCAACGGATGCACTAGAGCTATAAGTGTATGAAAACTCGATTGAAGCTAAGTGGGAGAGCATCCAACGTGCTTCCTCATGAAGACCTCGGGTATTTGAGGAAGCCCATCATCGGAATATACAAGCCAAGTTCTATAATGAAAAAATCCCACTAGCATATGGAAGTGACAAAACAAGAGACTCTCTATATGAAGAACATGGTGCTACTTTGAAGCACAAATGTGGAATTAGCATGCCCCTTCACTCTTTTCTTTCTCTTTTTTTTTCTTTCTTATTTTTTTCTTTTGTTGTCCGGAGTCTCATCCCGACTTGTGGGGGAATCATAGTCTCCATCATACTTTCCTCACTTGGACAATGATGGTCATCACACTTCTATTTACTTACAAATAAATATTACAACTCGATACCTAGAACAAAGTATGGCTTTATATGAATGCCTTTGGCAGTGTACAAGGATGCGCAATGAGCTAGCTTAGCATGGACATAAAAAAAGGAGAAGCCATGGAAATATCATGCTAGCTATCTTACGATCATGCAAAGCAATATGACAATGAATGCTCAAGTCATCAAAACAAAAGCGGTGGAAGTTGCATGGCAATATATCTCGGAATGGCTATGGAATTGCCATAATAGGTAGGTTCGGTGGCTGTTTTGAGGAAGATGTAATAAGGCTTATGTGTGATAGAGCGTGTCATATCATGGGGTTGGATGCACCTGCGAAATTTTCACCGACTCTCGAAGTGAGAAAGGGCAATGCATGGCACAATAGAGGCTAGAAAATGGAGGAAAGGTAAGAGTGCGTATATCCATGGATTCACATTGGTCACAAACAATTCACATACTTATTGCAAGATTTTATTGTCTCTCTCGAAGAAAAGCACTACTCTCATGCCCCTAGGGATAAGTTTGGGAGGAGTTAACCATCACGCGACTCCGATTATAACAACACAAAGGATTTCAATCAAGGATAAATTATTCTCCAACTTCATCGCATACACAGAGACGATACATGCATGCTTCGGGAATCACAAACCTTAACAGTACTAATCAACATTCATCAACTAGCGCACTCACATATTACTATCTTAATGTCATAAGACTATTGCAAGGAATCAAATATATCATACTCAGTGATCTACAAGTTTTAAGTAGGATGTTATGACTAACCATTTAAATGACCAATTCCTTTTGACTCTCTTAATAGATATAAGTGAAGCAAGAGAGTTTAATTATTTCTAAAAAAGACCACGCTCTAATAAATATTAGTGAAGCAGAAGAGCATTCTACAAATAACGGTTTTCTATATGTAGAGAAACAGGTAATCCAAACTTCAAATGATATATGTGAAGCCCATGAAGCATTTTATAAAGCCATACGCAAAAGATATAAGTGAAGTACAATGATCATTCTATAAAACAACCATGGAATATCTATTACTAGAATGGTGCATAAAATAAAAGTGAAAACTAAACACAAAAGACACTCCAAGATTTACGCATATCGCTGAACGAAACGAAGACGAAAACCGATACTTGTTGAAGAAAGATGGGATGCCTTCCGGGGCATCCCCAAGCTTAGATGCTTGAGTCTCCTTGGATATTTACTTTTGGTGCCTTGTTCATCCCCAAGTTTTAAGTCTTACCTCTCCTCCATCACCTCATATCAAGATGTCCTCGAACTTCAAACACTTCATCCACACCAAACTTAACAGAAAACTCGTGAGATCCGTTAGTATAATAATGCAAATTACTACCTTAAGTAATGTCACAACCCTATTATTTTTTTCATTATAGCTATTGTCATATAAATTCTCCATGTCTTTTACCATCAATACAATTGATAGTTTCATCAAAACGAGCAAAACAATGCATCAAAAACAGAATCTGTCAAAAATAGGACAATATGTAGTAATCTGAACATTGACCACACTTCTGTAACTTAAAAAATTCTAAAAAATTAGGAAGAAATAAAAACATTTCATAGCATTACTTTTTAAAAAATTCAAAAACTTTCGACATTCCGGTAGAAAATGTAAATTCACACACTACAGCCAAAGTTTATGTTTTTGCACCGCACATACCAACAAGAAATCTAATCATCCTAAAGACAAACTTGGCACATTATTATTATAATAATATGGATTTTTACAATTATTTTTGTGAGAAACTCATGAAAAATTCTACATTGTTTCCATGATCATGAACACAAGTGTTCAAGGTCAACCCTCACTTCTCCAATGCATAACCTTCCAATCACTTCTCTTTTTGAAAAAGTTTTTAAGAACCCCTATATATATTTTTTTGAACTTTATAAAATAACACAACAGAAATAAATTACTCTCTATAACTTACGGGTTTCTCCCTGACAGCGCTATCTTTAAAGCCATTAAGCTAGGCATAAAGTGCTCAACTAATGGATCCACCCCGATCCCAAGGTATATGAAAGCCAATTTTAATTAACAATGATTTGTAATTTAGTAGTGAGCACAAAGCAACATATATCATGCAATGAAAAAGTCTAACTCTCTTCATATGCATTGGCATGTCATAAAAGACCAATTAATGCACATTAAGTAAAGGCCAATACATAACATAAGAAGTTTATTGCAATTTTATCGTGTTGGAAACATAAAGAGGTGGAGATGTAGTTCCTCTCTCATAATATCTGCAAGTACGGGCAGCAAGCACATGCATATTATATCCATCAAAATCATCATGTGTCATGGTAAAACACAACCCATCAATATAATCCTTAATAATAGCAAAATTCTCACAAATAGTGTAGTTGGGGGAATTCAAAAGGATAATAGGACTATCATGTCTGGGTGAAATAGCGACAACTTCATCCTTAACATAAGGAACTATAACAAGTTCATCTTCACTAGCATAATTCATATTGGCATCATGTTCACAAGCATAGCAAGCATCAAGTTCGTCAAAAAGGGATATTTCAAACTAATCCAATGGATCATAGCAATCATCATAGCATTCATCCTCTGGTAAGCACGAAGGGAAATTAAACAATGGATGAGTTGAAGAGTTACTCTCATTAGAAGATGAGCATGGGTAGCTAATCCGCTCTTCCTCCTTTTTTTCTTCACTCTCCTCCTTGTCTTTTTCATCTAATGAGCTCACAGTTTTAGCAATTTCTTCTTTCATAGATTTCTGCAAAATATTAGTTTCTTCCAAGGCAGCAGATAGTCTCTTAATAAATTCATTAATATGGGCATTGTATTCATAATTCTCATAGCAATATTTAAGTATGGAAAAAATAGATTGTAAAGAATAGCAACATACTTTTAAATCAAAGAAGCAATTTCATAAGCACCTTTAAAATCAACAAATTCTTCTATTTTTTCCACATCATAGTAATCATAGAAACCATTAGCATAAGAAGCCAAGGTTTCATTATCATTAAATTCACATTGAAAAGGAAGGTGTGAAGTCTCCATCTTAGAGCAACAAGTATAATCACACCTCAAGCATAAATTCCAAGCATACCAACGCAACATTTCAATTTGATCCCATAAGTGTTTCCCTTTTTGAGTCAAGCGATAATCCCTAAAATAGTCATGTTGATCCAATGTGTATCCCATTAGCAAGTTCAATGGGCAATTCTCACGATTATCAAAGCAGTTTTTAATGTTTTCCACATAAGCATCATCGAGGGTTTTAGGAGGTTCCCCATCTCCATGAGTAGCAAGTACAACTAATTTTTTGGGTGTTTCGTGTCCCATATCCATAACTAAAGATTTAAAACAACTAATAACACAAAATAAAAAATACTTAGTGATAAAGCAAACAAGCACACACGAGAATATTCACCCCACGCTATTGCTCCCTCGCAACAGCGCCAGAAAAAGGTCTTGATAACCCACAAGTACATGGGATCGTTTGTAGCCCTTTTCTATAAATAAGAGTTTCGAACCCAACGAGGAGCTAAAGGTAGGACAAATTACCTCAAGTTATATCGTCCGCTGATACAACTCTACGCACACTTAACATTTTCTTTACTTAAAACAAGAATAAAACTAGAAGTACTTAGTAGGTGTAATAGATAGGTTTGGAAGATAATAAAGAACAAGTAAATAAGAGTTAGGTGCTGTTTTGAAAGAAAACAAAGAGCATGGAAATAAAATTTAGGGGTTGTTTAGTGGAAAGATTTTTGTGTAACGCAAGAAAAAGATTGTCCATAGGCAATTGAGTATAACATGATAGATACTTATCATGTGCAATGAGGGAGAGGCATACACTAACACACTTTATGTACTTGGATCACATGCACTTATGATTGGACCTCTAGCAAGCATCCGCAACTACTAGAAATCATTAAGGTAAACCCAACCGTAGCATTAAACATCAAGTCCTCTTTACTCCCATACGCGCACAACTCTCTTATTCGGGTGTAAGTTTATGTCACTCTCGTCACCCACTATAAGTGAATCATGAACATATTGCAAACCCTCCAGTGTGTATCCTTCATGTGTGCGCCTCATAGAAGGCATCTTAGGACAGCACCATATCAACACACAACTCAGATCAATAACATCATATCACAATTAACCCATAGGACAAAATGGATCTACTCAAACATCATAGGATAGACACATATCATTGGGAAATAGTATGCAGTGCTGAGCACCATGTTTAAGTAGAGAGTTGCAGCGGGAAAAGAGGTGTTACACCGCTGCATGGAGGGGACGGAGTTGGTGTGGATGGTCGCAAGATTGTTGATGTAGATCGCCATCACGCTCCTTTCCCCAGCGACACCCCGGCACCACCGGGAGAGAGTGACCCTTCTTATTCTTCTTCCTTGGCCTCCCACTATATGGGAGGAGAGTTCCCCCTCTAGTCCATGGCCTCCATCGTGGCGGGGGGGGGGGGGGGGGGTAGGATCCCCTCCGAGATTTGATCTTCCTCTTTGTTCTCTTCTATTTCGCGTTCCTCTTTTCTATCCCTTCACCGTTTCTTAAATTTCTGGAAATCCCTAACTTCGATCAAGCAGAAAATTTTATACAATTTATTTCCATAAATTATATTTCTTGCGCACGAAGAAGAGCTCCAACCGACTCATGGTGTGGCCACTAGACGGTAGGGCGCCAGTGTGTATAGGTCGTGCCTTGGTGCGTAAGGGAGGTATTGGCCCTCCATTTAAGTTGATTCCACCTCCCAAAAATCACATATATTCTAGAATAGTTCTGCATAAATTTTTATTGCGTTTGGACTCTGTTTGATATGGATATTTTGTGAAACAAAAAACATGCAACAAACAGGAACTGGCACTTGGCACTGGATCAATAAGTTAGTCCAATAAATCATATAAAATGTTTCCAAAAATATATGAACCTTGTATAATATTGGCATGAAACAATCAAAAATTATAGATACAACAGAGACATATCACCATGCCATGCTAATATGATAAAATGAATAGGGGGTGAACATTCTTTAAGGATCATATATTTTGAAACTGATGGTTATGTTATTTATTCTTATAAATATTACGATGTTGATGTTTATTAATTCATCATTTCTCAATGATCAAACCTAAAATAGATTAAATGTTGGGTAGTATAACACATCAAAAAATCTTTTTTTATCATTTACCTACTTGAGGACGAGCAAAAATCCAGCTTGGGGTGCTAATACATCTCCAACATATCTATAATTTTTATTGTTACATGCTATAATATCATCACTCTAGGATACATTTTTGGTATTTATGTACAAATTCATATTATTTTTAAGGACTAACCTATTAACCCAGCGCCAAGTGTCAGTTGTTGTTTTCTGCATGTTTTTGGCTTTTCATGTTACAATACCAAATGAAGTCCAATTGCCTCAAAACTCTTTTATGATTTTTTTGGATCAAAAGAAGACCTCGAAGCTTTAAGAGGAGGCCGTTGACTCCACGAAGGAGCCACGACACAATAGGGCACGCCCAGGGGGGTGGTCGCGCCATGTTATGTGGTGGCCCCCCTAACGTCTGCCGACACCCCTCTCTGGCCTATAAATTCTTAAAATCCCAAAACCCTAGGGAGCCTCTCAGAACACTTGTTATGCCGTCGCAAGTCGGTATTCTTCCATGTGCCCATCTGAAGCCCTTTTTTGGTGCCCTATCGGAGGGGGATCGATCATAGAAGGCCTCTACATCAATCTTGTTGCTCCCATGGTGATGTGTCAGTAGTTCACCATAGACCTACGTGTTCGTAGTTGGTACCTATGTGTCTATCTCTCTCTCTCTCTTGATCTTCAATACAATGGTCATCGCCTCTTCGCTTTGATCTATCTGATGTAATTCTTTTGTGTGATGCATTTGTTGGGATCCGATGAATTGTGATTTATGTTTACATTATTCATGATAAAAGATATGAGTCTTCTCAGAATTCTAGATTTAATTCTTATTTGCATGATTAGTATAGCTTCGTAAATCTCTCTGATCTATTGCTTTGGTTTGTCCAACTAGATTAATCTTTCTTCAGCGGGACCTGTGCGATGTAGTTGGTTCGACCTGGCGGTGCTCTATATCCTAGTAACATAGTAGGGGACAAGTACCGTCTTTCTATTGATGCCACTAAGGATAAAACAATGGGATTAATTCATATTAATTGAGTTCTTTTTGTCTACATCATGTCATTGTTCTCTAGGCATTACTCTATTTTACTTAATACTCTACATGCATGTTTGATAGCGGTCGATGGGTGAAGTAATAGTAATAGGTCTAGGCAGGAGTCGGCCTATTTGCTTATCGACGCGATGCCAATATACACATGATCATTGTCGTGAATATCGCAAAACTATGTGTTTTCTATCAATTGCCCAATAGTAATTTGATTACCCACCGTATGCTTACTACATGAGAGATGACACTAGGGAAAACAATGACCCTAGGTCTATTCGCTTATATATTTACAAACGTTATAATTAACTCACTGTCTTAATTTAATTTTCATTTATTTTGTAATTATCAACTATCCTCTACATAGTTCATTTGCTTGCAAATAACAAGTCCAAAGGGATTGAGAATCCTCTTGCCCGCGTTGGGTGCAAGTGTTTGCTTCTTTGTGTGCAGTCGCTTAAGAAGGGGTTGCGTGTTACTCCTATTGTTTTGATAACATTGGTCCTCAAAGAGGGAAATACGTATCTATATTGTGTTGAATCATCCATTCCTCTTCACGGAAAAGCGAATGCAGATCACAAGTATCAGAGGCCCAACAAGTCTGCGAGAATAAAGTTGCATAATAGACAATACTAGATCATCGCCCATCTTTTTCGGCTCTTATTTGTTAGGAATATAAAGTAATATGTATACAATTGTTTACAATGATTTGAAATAATGTGCTTTTTGGTAGCTTGTGTTCATCTCCAATTTTCAAAATAATGTCAAGGAATTGAAGAGAAGAATCTAAGAGACTTCTTTATTCAAGTTGTGTTGTTGGCTGACGGATATATGTTTCGTGATTGATCATGGCCTCTTTTGGCTCCTAAAGTAACTCTTGTAAAGTATCACATCACAAAACCTAGAAACAAAATTTTTGAAGAAAGAAGAATATTCAAGGAAATAAAAATTAAATTAGATGGTACAACTATTAAGGATTTTTTTTTATAAAACATCTAAATTAATTCCTAACTCCTCCTTTATGTCAATGACGAATCAAAATACAACATCTCTTTCAAAACACCAAATAAGAAAAAAAAACATACAATGCTATATCAGGTAAACTTTTACCTTTCGCAAGTTATCAATCTTCCAGTTTCAATGCAGAGAATGAAAGTAGCTGCGACATCAAGATGAAATGCCTTGGAGACTTAATTATTGTACTCCCTCTGATCCATATTACTTCTCGCTAAAACAAATGTTTGTAGCACTGAAGTATGTCTAGATACATTCATTTGAGCAACAAGTAATATGGATGGGGGGTATTATTAATCAGTACCTATCGCGCTATACCTTACATGGTACTGTTATTGTTAGGAAAAATAATGCCTATAATGCCACCATTTCTGTGACAGCCCGATGCCGACGTTCCAGAAGCTTCCACTTTTCTTTCCGTTTTCGTCGTGTGGGTATTTTCAGTTGCCACATCATCATCGCATCATGCGCATCACCTGCATTGCATCGGCATCTCTGTTGCCGCCCGTTTTCAAAACTTCCATCCGTTATTAGTTGTGGCTTCTCTTCGCGTTCGTCGTTGTCCGTTCCGAGCCCGACCGCACTCGCACGCGCCCGCGGCACCGTCAAAAACCTGTTTTAACAGTGTGCGTAAAAATTTCTCTGATCGGGTTGAGATTTGACGTGCGGTCTTATTTTAATATAGCTAGGCCGCCTGTCGAATTTCGTCGCGATCGGAGTCCATCTGGTACCCAAACGGTCAACCGTAGCGGCACCGTATTCGGTCTACCGTCGGACGTTTGTCGGTGTTTTAAAATTCGTGCCGTGCCGCCCGTTCTCCCTCTCGTCTCCGGATATTCCCTCTACACGGCCGCGTACCCATACCCGCGTTCGGAATCGTCCGAATCCGACCCCGCGGTTGGATCCGGAGCGCGATTCCGGTTAACCGAGCCCCCTGTTTGTCTATATATAGGCCCCCTCCTTAATTTTAGGCAACCAACCCCTCTCCACCTCGGGATCCGTGCCTACCCCCGAAACCCTAGCGCAGCCTCCCACCTCTCTCTCTCCCCTCCAGCCGCCGGGCCCGCCGAGCCCAGATCGGGCCCGGGCAGGCCCATCTGTCGCCGCCGCCTTGCCCGAGCTCGTTGCAGCTCCTCTCCAACGCTGCGTCGCCGCCGGCCAGCAGCCGCGCTGCGGGAGCGCGCCGCCCTCGGTCCCCGCGCGTCCCTGGCCTAGGCGCCCCGTCGCCGTCCCTGGCCTCGCCGGAGACCGCCGGCCGGAGCTCCCCGGCCCCTGCCTGCCGGTTCCCTGCCCGCGCCCTAGCGCCGCCGCGTCGCCAGGCCGGTGTAGCCCCGCCGCCGCCCCCGGATCCGGTCACATCCGGACCGTGGGGGTCCAACCCCTGCCGCATCCCTCGCCGGAGACTGTCGGACCTCGCCGTCGAGCAACCAGCAGCCGCCGCCAGCCACTGCCTCGCTCGTGCGGGAGGACGAGGGAGCGCCCAGCGCCGCGCCAGCGCCCCTGCGGGCCGGCCTCCCGCAGCGGCCCAGGAACAGGCCGGCCCAGGACCACCTCGGCCTCCTCCCCGCGACATGGGCCAGGCCCACTAAGGTGACCAGCCCCCAGCCCCTTTATTTACGCATAGGCGCCTCTTAGTTATTCTACGCCTCAGTTTGGTCCCGCTAGCTATTATAGGAATTATGTTCGGTTTAGACAATTTCAGGATTTAGCTAATTATTTAAACCCCCGTAACTTTTAAACCGTAAGCCGGTTCGAGACGTGTTATATATGGTTTTGTGGTAGATTCACGCGTAGAATACGAATTTGAAACTGGCACATTTATTTGACGCCATTTAGAGTGCCTAATGCATCGTTTTTGCGTGTTGTTTCACTAGGATCCGTTCCGTAGTTATTTTCCGTGCGTGTCCGGACTGCCCGTCTACTATAGATTAAATGTCCATGTTTTAGGGACCATATTTCTACGTATTTTAGAGCGGTCAATTGTATTTTTGCGTTAGGGATTTGCCGGTAGTTTATTTTCCCGTATATAGGTGTTTATTTCGCATTAATGTGTGGCTTTATTATGTGTTGCAAACCCCACATATTTTATATGTTTCCGGGGTAGAAAAATCCCATGGATTTTTCTGTACAGTTATTTTTAGCTTTTGGGTAAGTTAGTTTGCGAGATATTTTACCGTGTTGCCCTTTTGGTTAATTCGTAGGATTTATTCCGTTCCTCGTTTGAGTTAGTTGTCAACTAGGGAGTTGATCTTGGATGTTTTGTTTAGCCCCTCGTATTTTTAGTTGCAATAGAAATGCATGTTTAGGTGTGTTTCGATAGCCCTCAAGTTGCTAGAAATAGTGCTGTTTTAGACGTGCTGAAATATTTCTAAGTCTGGAATCTGGTATATTTTGTTGATGTCTTGTCTTGCTTCTATCTTTGGATCTGTAGCTATTTTGAGGTTGGTCCAATGGAGTTAGTTGTACCCCTTGTGTTTCTCTAGCTTGCTGTGAAGTTTCATGCCATTTGGACACCTGTAGCTATAGGTTTTGCTGCTGTCAATATTGCTTCATGCTGAAAACTGCACTTTCGTGAGGTGTAATTTTCACTAAGTCTGAAATAGTGTGTGAGATGCCATTTTGTGACTTCTTTCTCTAGTGATCCGTGCTGCCATGCTAGATGTTGTTAGTTGTTTGTAGTAGTGCTTCTTGCCCTCTTTCGTGCCATGCTTTGCTTGGGCATATCGGAGTTGTGCAGCCGTAGTTGTGGGGTGTAGAATATGCTATATGGCTGATTTTGGCAGATTGTAGTCATTTCTTGTTTTGCTCGTAGTTGTTGAACCGTAGCTCCGATTTGATCGTGTCGTACATGAAACTTTCTTAGAATCTTGTGTAGTTTCATTTTCTCTTGCTGGTTGTTTGTTTTGAAGTGCTCGTAGCCGTCGTTGCACACATATTGCATTCATGCCATCATATCTTGCGATGCTTGTAACTTTTGATCCGTAGCTCCATTGGAGATGATCTCTATGTGTAGATTGCTTGCCTTGTTGCGTAGAATCACGTGAACCTATTTTTTTTGCTGTTTAACAACTAATTAAATGCATTAGTTCAGATCTGGACAGAATTGTAAATTAATATGTGAGGTCGTCTCGGAGATGCTATATGTCATTTCCAGCCTCATTTAAAATGTCTAGATAGGTAGTTCAATTTCCGCTTCACCTCTTGCATGTTTGACAACTTTAATATTGCCGTGTATCTAATCGAGATAGAACTAAATAATCCGTATGTAGAGTTTCGTCAATATGCAATTCGTTGCATATTGAACTTCACTTAATGTGTAGTTTTGATTGTGTGGAATTGTCTTGCCGTGACTTGCATGTATTTAGCTGCTCATGCATCATTTGTGTTGTGCATCGTGTGGTGAATTTCGTGTGTTGATGCTTGTTTCCGGTTTTCCCCGTCTCGATAGAGTTTCGCAAGCGTGTCGGATGTGAGGAACCGTTCGACTACGTTGGTTCGTCTGCTTCACGGAGGCATTCTTCTTCCAAGCGGGATCTCAGGCAAGATGGTCATTTCCCCAGATACCATTACTATCATTGCCATGCTAGTTTTACCGTTGCTGTCGTTTATGTCTCGTTGCCTACCACCTGTTAAATATCAGCCTCTCAACAATGCCATGAAACCTTCAACCTGTTCAACCTAGCAAACCACTGATTGGCTATGTTACTGCTTGCTTAACCCTGTTGATATCGTTGCTAGTTGCAGGTGCAGTTGCTTCCATGTGAAAGCATGGGTTCCTTGTCATATCACCATATTAAATGCTATTTAATTTAATGCACCTATATACTTGGTAAAAGGTGGAAGGCTCGGCCTTTCTAGCCTGGTGTTTTGTTCCACCTTTGCCCCCTTAGTTTTCGGCTATCGGTGTTATGTTCCATAAACGAGCGCTCCTAACACGATCGGGGTTGTTATGGGGACCCCCTTGATAATTCGTTTTAGATTAAAGCTGGTCTGGCAAGGCCCAACATTGGTTCTACATTTTCCCAACATAATAATTCTGTTAAATTGAAATGCATAGGGAGTTAGCGCTACCCGAGGAGTAATTTTACATAAACAGGGGGGCCAGTGCTGATGGTGTTGGTCCCAAACGGTCTGCATGCGGGGCCACCACAAGGAAACTCGAGGTTTGGCACTCGTAGCTAGTTCCATCCGTCGTTTCCTGAGAACGAGATACGCGGCTCATATCGGGTACGTCGACACGTCGGGTGGCCTTGCTGGATTAGTTTTACCTTTGACGAGATATCTTGTGCATCGGGATTCCGGTGATGCTCTGGGTAATCTCAGAGTTGAGGTTTTCCACTAGGGAATCCGACGAGATCGCGAGCTTCGTGATTGAGGATTTCTATGCGGCTTGTGGTAATTTGTGATGGACTAGTTGGAGCACCCCTGCAGGGTTAAATCTTTCAGAAAGCCGTGCCCGCGGTTATGTGGCAACGTGGAAGCTTTGTTTACCACTGGTTCTAGATAACTTGAAGTTAACTTAACTAAAACATGCCAACTGTGTGCGTAACCGTGACTGTCTCTTTCGTGAGTTCCTTCTCCGATCGAGGACACGGTGGGGTTATGTCTGACGTAGGTAGGTGTCCAGGATCATTCATTTGATCATCTGTAGTTCACGTCCGCTATGCGTAGATTTTCCCCCTCTTACTTCTTGTACTCGTAAGTTAGCCACCAAATATATGCTTAGCCGCTGCTGCAACCTCACCACTTAACCATTCCTCACCCATTAAGCTTTGCTAGTCTTGATACCTTTGGAAATGAGATTGTTGAGTCCCCTGTGGCTCACAGATTACTACAACACCAGTTGCAGGTACAGGTAAAGGTTACGTGACGCGAGCGCGTTGTTTGTTCATTTGGAGTTGCTTCTTCTTCTTCTTCTTCATCGATCTAGGATGGGTTCCAGGCCGGCAGCCTGGGATAGCAAGGATGGACGTCGTTCTTATTTTGTCGTTTGTTTTCGTCCGTAGTCGGACCCTGCTCTTACTCTTGATGATTACGTAATATACTGATGGACTCTGATGTAGCTTGTGGCGAGTGTAAGCCAACTCTGTATATATATCTCCTCTTTTCAGTACATGTATTGTAACAATATCCATTCTTGCGACACGACGAGATGCGCTTCTATCCCTGACGAGGCCTTCGTGCCAAATTGAGGATAGGGTCGCATCTTGGGCGTGACAAGTTGGTATCAGAGCAGTAGCGACCTAGGAGCCCCCTTGACTGATCGAACTTGGCCGAGTCGAGTCTAGCGAAAAACTATTTGAGTCTTAGCTATATATCGGAGAGTAGGATTCTTTTTTCTCCTCTTCTATGCTCTGGTGAGGAATCTTGACGTAATAATTTATTCTACTCCCCTTCTCACTCAAATTTCTTTTTTTAGGATCACGCGGATATTTTTGGAATCTATATGATGCCGACGTGACGGAGTTCTGTCTTGGTGCCTCCTGTCTGACTTGATTTTCTTCCGGGGAGTTGAGCTCCAGGGGATTCTTGAGCACATTGTTATCATTCAGATTTCTTAGTATCTAAGAACGAAGGATGTTCGTAATTGCTTCAACACTAGTAGTGGCGAGATAACCCCGATGTCCCCAGTACTGGTGCAGATTGTTCGGGAGTACTGCCATACTTTGTATCGTTGTGATCACGAGGGTCTGTTGTAGATGAAGGTCCGAGATTCTGGTTGTGTGTTGACGGATGTGATACAGGTGACGGGTTAGTATAGGAGTTGTGTGATATTACTCCTTGTATCCGTGTACCAGATTGCATGACCAGATATTTCGGGAATTCATAGGTGGGAATTCAAGTAGTTTCTTATAGGACAATCTTCCAACAAATGCATGATGTTAGGTTGGGGTTCGACATCTAGTGGATTCGTTTGTTCACGGTCGACTTACAGCGGTACACGTTGTGTCTTAAAGAGTCCTTGTAGCTTGCTACGACTCGGGGACGCTTCGTATGTCAGGTGCACTGCCTTGCACTTGATGACTACTGTAAAACCGAGCCCGTGCGATCCTGTCCACGAAAATACCGGACGAAATCTTTCTCATGAGTTTGTTCTGGCTTGTTTCATAAGCCTCATCCTTTGTTTTGTTGAATATGGTAATTTAAGTTGCATCAATGTCAAGTGGTGATTTCAGATCTTTCCTAATCCGTGTTCTCATATTTTTATGTGAGAATGCAAATTCTTTTGCTCTATCAATTGTCTTATCAATTCCATTCAACCGGTGTGCTTCTCTTTAGTGAATTCCATCCTCTCCTATCTTGCAAGATCATTCTCTGAATTATTTCTGGAGTTTATCTCGTCTGTCCCAAGTTGTCTTTGTTTTTCCCGCCCTCCCACCCTTTTTATTCAGGGATTCAATTTTCATCCAAGAGTTTTCTCTTTGTTGTGCTTCCGCTATCTGTTCTTTCTCTCTTATCCGGTGATTCATCATGAAGATTCTCAGGAGCCTCATGTTCATCCTTATTCATCTTGTCATCCTTACCGGTGATTTTAATTCAGTTGTCCGTGTTATCATATCCTTTTCGTCCTTGTAATTCTTTCCTATGTTGGAATTTTTATTAGTCTATCTTCTTATTGTCATTTCTCTCTATTCCATCCGGAATGCTGAAGTTTTCTCAGAGCTTCTTATTTCCAATCCTTTTAATTATTTTGAGGTGCTATCCTCATCTGGTCTTCTTCATACCGGTGCAATATCTCTCGTTCTAGCAATCTTTTCTAACGGTGGTTTCTTTGAGTGGGCCCATAACCCACAGGTTGTTCCCAGGATCTTACCTGACTCTTTAATCTTTTCCAGAGATCCTTAATTCTTTTCAACTATGACATAAGTATGATTTTCATCAGTCATATCCCTTCTTCAAGATCTATTTGAATTAATTCTCATATTTGGGTTCAACCTTGCATCCTTCTTTATTCCAGAGTGTCTTAGCTATTTTGGTGGTGTTGTTCTCGTCATCGTTCTCAGCTTGCAAATTTGAAGGAGTGTTTCTCTCAGTCTTGTTCCATTCTTGGGAAGATTGTCATCTCATCTTCGTGTATCCTCTCATTGGTTGTCAATCATGAGTAATCACTTTCGTGTTATCCGGTGCCTTGTTCAAGTTTTCTCTCAGGTGGCTTATGATCCCTTGATTCTCTTCTTTCTCCATTAATTCGTGGTGTTCCCTTTTAGTTGTGAATTCTTACCGGTGCTTCCTTCAATTTTTGTCTCAAGTGGTGCTTATCTCTCTGCCTATTCAAGATTCTTTCAAGAAGAATAAGTTGTATGCTAATTTCGTTGCTTGTCATCAATTAAACTTGATGAAGGATTAGCATAACATAATTCTTATTCTTGTTCATAAGTAATCTGAATTCTTCTTCCGGAGGACTCATGATATCAATTCTTTTCTCAAGTATCCGTTCTCTTGCATTTTCAAGTGCATTTGTTCTTCCTTGATCCTTTGAGGTGGTACTATAGCCTTCTTGTTAGTGTAGGAGTTTCAAAGAGATTTCCTTTCCAGAATGAGATAATTAAAACCACCAATTCTATGATCATGAGATATTTCAACCCATGATTTCTTCATTGAGCTATCTTGCTTTGGATTTAACCTAGAGCTTTTTCTATGGATTGTGCTATCATGGTGCTTGTCATTAATCCAAGTTCTCATTGTATCCTCTTGGTGTAAGAAATTGTTCATATCTTGTTTCTCCCAATCAATCCTTGTTTCTTTTAGTGGGTGGTTGTCACCTCATAGATGTTGAGGTGATTTTCATAAGCCCACTACTATCTTGTTCTTTTCGTTGTTGTTTTCCCAACAACTTCGTCCAATTCTTCTTGCAAGAATGCTTGTCAAGTTCATTGGAGTTAGTAGTTGTCATTCTCTCTTCATTCTCTTCTTCCGTATGAGCTAGTTCCTATTCTATTCTTCCGGAGGCGTTGTGTTATTGCTCTTTTGGGTCTATCTTGTTGTTCTGTCAAGATCATGGTCTTCCTTTGCTCTATTTAGTTGTTTGTTATGTATATTGTCTAATTCTTCCATCTTTTCGAATTTTTTGTCCCATTTTCCTACCGAAGTGCTGCCGAAATTTTCCGTGAATTCTGGCTTCTTCTCATGTCATTCCTCATCTCCTGGCAACCTTCAAGGATCGTTGGTTTCACTCGTTTGTCAAAGAAGCGACTTAATTTTTACCTCTTGTTCTTTCTCATCCTCTTCCCCTTTCATTCTTGGATCTCGGGGCGAGATCTTCTTGTAGTGTAGGAGAGTTGTGACAGCCCGATGCCGACGTTCCAGAAGCTTCCCCTTTTCTTTCCGTTTTTGTCGTGTGGGTATTTTCAGTTGCCGCATCATCATCGCATCATGCGCATCATCTGCATTGCATCGGCATCTCTGTTGCCGCCCGTTTTCAAAACTTGCAGCCGTTATTAGTTGCCGCTTCTCTTCGCGTTCGTCGTTGTCCGTTCCGAGCCCGACCGCACTCGCACGCGCCCGCGGCACCGTCAAAACCCTGTTTTAACTGTGTGCGTAAAACTTTCTCTGATCGGGTTGAGATTTGACGTGTGGTCTTATTTTAATATAGCTAGGCCGCCTGTCAAATTTCGTCGCGATCGGAGTCCGTCTGGTACCCAAACGGTCGACCGTAGCGGTACCGTATTCGGTCTACCGTCGGATGTTTGTCGGTGTTTTAAAATTCATGCCGCGCCGCCTGTTCTCCCTCTCGTCTCCGGATATTCCCTCTACACGGCTGCTTACCCATACCCGCGTTCGGAATCGTCTGAATCCGACCCCGCGGTTGGATCCGGAGCGCGATTCCGGTTATCCGAGCCCCTCGTTTGTCTATATATAGGCCCCCTCCTTAATTTTAGGCAACCAACCCCTCTCCACCTCGGGATTCGTACCTACCCCCGAAACCCTAGCGCAGCCTCCCACCTCTCTCTCTCCCCTCCAGCCGCTGGGCCCTCCGAGCCCAGATCGGGCCCGGGCAGGCCCATCCACCGCCGTCGCCTTGCCCGAGCTCGTTGCAGCTCCTCTCCAACGCTGCGTCGCCGCCAGCCAGCAGCCGCGCTGCCGGAGCGCGCCACCCTCGGTCCCCGCGCGTCCCTGGCCTAGGCGCCCCGTCGCCGTCCCTGGCCTCGCCGGAGACCGCCGGCCGGAGCTCCCCGGCCCCTGCCTGCCGGTTCCCTGCCCGCGCCCTAGCGCCGCCGCGTCGCCAGGCCGGTGTAGCCCCGCCGCCGCCCCCGGATCCGGTCAGATCCGGACCGTGGGGGTCCAACCCCTGCCGCATCCCTCGCCGGAGACTGCCGGACCTCGCCGTCGAGCAACCAGCAGCCGCCGCCAGCCACTGCCTCGCTCGTGCGGGAGGACGAGGGAGCGCCCAGCGCCCCTGCGGGCCGGCCTCCCGCAGCGGCCCAGGAACAGGCCGGCCCAGGACCACCTCGGCCTCCTCCCCGCGACATGGGCCAGGCCCACTAAGGTGACCAGCCCCCCAGCCCCTTTATTTACGCATAGGCGCCTCTTAGTTATTCTACGCCTCAGTTTCGTCCCGCTAGCTATTATAGGAATTATGTTCGGTTTAGACAATTTCAGGATTTAGCTAATTATTTAAACCCCCGTAACTTTTAAACCGTAAGCCGGTTCGAGACGTGTTATATATGGTTTTGTGGTAGATTCACGCGTAGAATACGAATTTGAAACTTGCACATTTATTTGACGCCGTTTAGAGTGCCTAATGCATCGTTTTTGCGTGTTGTTTCACTAGGATCCGTTCCGTAGTTATTTTCCGTGCGTGTCCGGACTGCCCGTCTACTATAGATTAAATGTCCATGTTTTAGGGACCATATTTCTACGTATTTTAGAGCGGTCAATTGTATTTTTGCGTTAGGGATTTGCCGGTAGTTTATTTTCCCGTATATAGGTGTTTATTTCGCATTAATGTGTGGCTTTATTATGTGTTGCAAACCCCACATATTTTATATGTTTCCGGGGTAGAAAAATCCCATGGATTTTTCTGTGCAGTTAGTTTTAGCTTTTGGGTAAGTTAGTTCGCGAGATATTTTACCGTGTTGCCCTTTTGGTTAATTCGTAGGATTTATTCCGTGCCTCGTTTGAGTTAGTTGTCAACTAGGGAGTTGATCTTGGATGTTTTGTTTAGCCCCTGGTATTTTTAGTTGCAATAGAAATGCATGTTTAGGTGTGTTTCGATAGCCCTCAAGTTGCTAGAAATAGTGCTGTTTTAGACGTGCTGAAATATTTCTAAGTCTCGAATCTGGTATATTTTGTTGCTGTCTTGTCTTGCTTCTATCTTTGGATCTGTAGCTATTTTGAGGTTGGTCCAATGGAGTTAGTTGTACCCCTTGTGTTTCTCTAGCTTGTTGTGAAGTTTCATGCCATTTGGAGACCTGTAGCTATAGGTTTTGCTGCTGTCAATATTGCTTCAGGCTGAAAACTGCACTTTCGTGAGGTGTAATTTTCACTAAGTCTGAAATAGTGTGTGAGATGCCATTTTGTGACTTCTTTCTCTAGTGATCCGTGCTGCCATGCTAGATGTTGTTAGTTGTTTGTAGTAGTGCTTCTTGCCCTCTTCCGTGCCATGCTTTGCTTGGGCATATCGGAGTTGTGTAGCCGTAGTTGTGGGGTGTAGAATATGCTATATGGCTGATTTTGGCAGATTGTAGTCATTTCTTGTTTTGCTCGTAGTTGTTGAACCGTAGCTCTGATTTGATCGTGTCGTACATGAAACTTGCTTAGAATATTGTGTAGTTTCATTTTCTATTGCTGGTTATTTGTTTTGAATCTCTCGTAGCCGTCGTTGCACACATATTGCATTCATGCCATCATATCTTGCGATGCTTGTAACTTTTGATCCGTAGCTCCGTCGGAGATGATCTCTATGTGTAGATTGCTTGCCTTGATGCGTAGAATCACGTGAACCTATTTGTTTTTCTATTTAACAACTAATTAAATGCATTAGTTCAGATCTGGACAGAATTGTAAATTAACATGTGAGGTCGTCTCGGAGATGCTATATGTCATTTCCGGCCTCATTTAAAATGTCTAGATAGGTAGTTCAATTTCCGCTTCACCTCTTGCATGTTTGACAACTTTAATATTGCCGTGTATCTAATCGAGATAGAACTAAATAATCCGTATGTAGAGTTTCGTCAATATGCAACTCGTTGCATATTGAACTTCACTTAATGTGTAGTTTTGATTGTGTGAAATTGTCATGCCGTGACTTGCATGTATTTAGCTGCTCATGCATCATTTGTGTTGTGCATCGTGTGGTGAATTTCGTGTGTTGATGCTTGTTTCCGGTTTTCCCCGTCTCGATAGAGTTTCGCAAGCGTGTCGGATGTAAGGACCCGTTCGACTACGTCGGTTCGTCTGCTTCACGGAGGCATTCTTCTTCCAAGCGGGATCTCAGGCAAGATGGTCATTTCCCCAGATACCATTACTATCATTGCCATGCTAGTTTTACCGTTGCTGTCGTTTATGTCTCGTTGCCTACCACCTGTTAAATATCAGCCTCTCAACAATGCCACGAAACCTTCAACCTGTTCAACCTAGCAAACCACTGATTGGCTATGTTACTGCTTGCTTAACCCTGTTGATATCGTTGCTAGTTGCAGGTGCAGTTGCTTCCATGTGAAAGCATGGGTTCCTTGTCATATCACCATATTAAATGCTATTTAATTTAATGCACCTATATACTTGGTAAAAGGTGGAAGGCTCGGCCTTTCTAGCCTGGTGTTTTGTTCCACCTTTGCCCCCCTAGTTTTCGGCTACCGGTGTTATGTTCCATAAATGAGCGCTCCTAATACGATCGGGGTTGTTATGGGGACCCCCTTGATAATTCGTTTTAGATTAAAGCTGGTCTGGCAAGGCCCAACATTGGTTCTACATAGGCCCAACATAATAATTCTGTTAAATTGAAATGCATAGGGAGTTAGCGCTACCCGAGGAGTAATTTTACATAAACAGGAGGGGTCGGTGTTGATGGTGTTGGTCCCAAACGGTCTGCGTACGGGGCGACCGCGAGGAAACTCGAGGTTTGGCACTCGTAGCTAGTTCCATCCATCGTGTCCTGAGAACGAGATACGCGGCTCCTATCGGGTACGTCGACACGTCGAGCGGCCTTGCTGGATTAGTTTTACCTTTGATGAGATATCTTGTGCATCGGGATTCCAGTGATGCTTTGGGTAATCTCAGAGTTGAGGTTTTCCTCTAGGGTATCCGACGAGATCGCGAGCTTCGTGATTGAGGATTTCTATGCGGCTTGTGGTAATTTGTGATGGACTAGTTGGAGCACCCCTGCAGGGTTAAATCTTTCGGAAAGCCATGCCCGCGGCTATGTGGCAACGTGGAAGCTTTGTTTAACACTGGTTCTAGATAACTTGGAGTTAACTTAATTAAAACATGCCAACTGTGTGCATAACCGTGACTGTCTCTTTCGTGAGTTCCTTCTCCGATCGAGGACATGGTGGGGTTATGTCTGACGTAGGTAGGTGTTCAGGATCATTCGTTTGATCATCTGTAGTTCACGTCCGCTATGCGTAGATTTTCCCCCTCTTACTTCTTGTACTCGTAAGTTAGCCACCAAATATATGCTTAGCCGCTGCTGCAACCTCACCACTTAACCATTCCTCACCCATTAAGCTTTGCTAGTCTAGATACCTTTGGAAATGAGATTGCTGAGTCCCCTGTGGCTCACAGATTACTACAACACCAGTTGCAGGTACAGGTAAAGGTTACGTGACGCGAGCGCGTTGTTTGTTCATTTGGAGTTGCTTCTTCTTCTTCTTCATCATCGATCTAGGATGGGTTCCAGGTCAGCAGCCTGGGATAGCAAGGATGGACGTCGTTCTTCTTTTGTCGTTTGTTTTCGTCCGTAGTCGGACCCTGCTCTTACTCTTGATGATTATGTAATGTACTGATGTGACTCTGATGTAGCTTGTGGCGAGTGTAAGCCAACTCTGTATATATATCTCCTCTTTTCAGTACATGTATTGTAACGATATCCATTCTTGCGACACGACGAGATGCGCTTCTATCCCTGACGAGGCCTTCGTGCCAAATTGAGGATAGGGTCGCATCTTGGGCGTGACAATTTCGATGTTGGTATTGATTTCCGAGCAATCCTCTTCAAGTTTATATAACCAATAAAAAAGCATGCCTACTGAATTTGGAAAAGAAGTAACAATGGAATCATGTTGTCCGTGTGCCATCATATGCATGCTCATAAATAAGATGGCAAATACAAGAATGTTTTGTATGTCAAAAATTACTTCATATCTAGGAGGACATATTCTCTACCTTCTAATACTTTAGCAATTTTCATGAAAAGATTATCTCATCTTGTTACCTTGCATGTAAAGTGACCTCGAAATGGTTAGACAACTATTGTATTGTTAGCTTGTCACTTGAAATGGATCTACATTATGTCTAACATACGATTCGGAGGTTGGAGCATATTCAAACACAAGATGGAACTCCTCGAGTAAACAATGATTTTTTAAATGGAGATATTTAACCCTTTCTGCATGCCAGTGGTAAATGCATCTGAACATATGCACAGTCTGTATCTGTGAAATAAATAACTCGGCTGAAAAGATCAGGTTAGCATGCACAATTTTAAAACTCATCATAATAACCGATATAACAGGTGAGGTTTCCATCCAATTACAAAAAGAAGTCATGCATTTCTACAAAAGCAACTCATAAGACGCTATAACCAATCAACATCAGTTCAACTTCAGAAATTAGCGCATGCTTCCATTGTACAAGCGGCTACTCCGTTTTGCCAATATCACAAGGAAGAAAGGTCCATTAAAATACTCAACATATAACCTGGCTTAATACAACATATAAAGTATGCAGAAGGTGCAAATTTAAAGTAGTACTAAGCCATATGTGTAGTTTGAAAAGACTAAATTTTATTAAAAAATAATTAAAAAAATCAGAATTACTGTCGGCTTATAAGGTACTCCCTCCGTTTCATTATGTAAGGTGTATTATTTTGGGCACGGTGACCAAGGCGCGTAACTATACACATGTTAAGACAAAATTAACCTTGGCAAAATCATTGATTAGAGGCAACAAAATCATTTAGGCTAGAAAAGTAAGAGATATGCACAATCATGAGATAGATTATTTCCTTTTTCTCTTTACAAGCACAACGACCTCTCATGGACGACACAGAAGCTTCAGGAAACAACAACACAAAATATGTCAGCCAGCTATGTACAGCACCATGAGAGCCCAACCTCATCACATTTTTTTGTCTCTCTCTCTCCACCTTGATATTGTAGACGTCCAAGCGCAATGGAACTATGAAAGCACATAACCACAACTGCAAGAGTGTGTGCACCCGTGCACGGTCTGGATCTATATAGTTATGAATTCTACTTGAATTGTTCAGAAAAAGAATTATGCTACTTCATGTTTTCAGACAAGGACTGGTGGCCCCAAAGAAAATGAGAAGGAGGTAAGCTGGGAGGGCAGGAAACAGCGCACCTTCACTCGTGAAGGGACAACAACGATTCCATGGAAAACATTGTGTTTTGTTTCCGTGGTCGCTCGCCTCGCACAGAACGCTTCACTCAGTCGTGAGGCCTGCAAATGTGAAAGCTGATTTTTTTTCCTTGTTGCTCACACAAGCTAGCCTGGCGTCACCGTCATACCTCGCACGGAACGCTTTGCTCGCACATGACGAGAAGTCGAATATCAGATGTATGTACCATAGTAAAACTGCAGGTATTGACAAATTAGAGAACAGAAAACTGTAGTACTTAATTAATTACCTTCTTGTAATACTACACTATTCATACCTCAACTTGGTCCACGGATTCAGGGGAAGATAATATTCATGATGAAGTAGTGTCCGCATTAACACGAGAATCGTTTCCTAAATCCCCCTTCAGCCTCATGTTCATTTGAAGCTATGTAAAACGTAAGTACTTAAAATAACACTGATCAACCATCATCTGGAACACCAGAATCCGATGCAATCACAAGAGGATGGTGAACAAAGATAGCCCCAATGAAATAAATCATGAATCAATCTGAGCGAGAGGTGTAATTACCTTGTGTGGTCTCATACCGCACCCTTTATTCATGGACCCTTTCATCACCGGCCATCACCAATATATTCTTCTACCATCCGGTGGATCAAAACTTTATGTATATGTTGCATCCCTTCCAACCACACGTACAGATTTCTATTAGGGTTTGAAGAACTGAGAATGAGATATGGGAGTAGATGGGGACCTTACGAATTTGTGAACGATGCCAAGAGGATGGGGCTGGCGAGGCCGAAGAGGCTGATGACGGCGAGGCTGCGGCGGGTAAAGCGGAAGTTGAGCTCCAGGTTCTCCCGGACGGTGTTCCACCCACCGGTTCTTGTTCACCTCCATGCCTCCACCCTTCTTCTCGTCTCATGTCGTCGATCTGTTGCCTCCTGCTTCCTTTTCTGGCGGTTATCTCTTTTTCGCTTGAGATTTGGAGGCTCGGTCCAGAATGGGAGCGATCTGAGTGGCTCCGCTCTGCAATGATGTGCTTGGCGATCCATTTTGGCCGTCTCTCTCTTTACGGTGATGGCGACACAGGCGGCGCATCCGAAGGAGTCGGGGCTGTGGAGTAGGGTTGGTGTGGGAAAGGGAGAGAAGGGCGAGTGTCAAGACAGAATCACCTCCGTTCGTTCAACATGTGACGTTAGCCCTTCAGTGAACGAGAGGCTTCAGATTCGGCCACCGGAATAGCGACCCAGGACATATGGCCCAGTGTAAGCCCACTCCGGAGAAAACAATGTATTGGATGCTAGGGATGACCAGGACACGTGATCCGATGGCTGAAACCAGTCAAGGCCTGGGAGAGCTTGAAAAGGGTTCGGTTTTACTGTCCTTAATACCCGCATGTTTGGTTTTGGTAATTGATGAGAGTCTCTGTGGACTAATGGTTGCCTTAAGTTATATTTGCAGGGTTTGTTCATATGAATTTTTTGAAGACCATTCATTTGTTTCAAGGTTATAAGAAGGATATTATGTGTTGACCAATGTGCTATTAAAGGAGTTATCCACAAATTGGTCATAGAGAAGATATGATTCAAGGTTGATCAAGACTAAGTACAAAGAATGATTAAAGTTTATCAACACACAAAGCATAGAAGATGTATCGAGTGGGATTAAATGTTCCCGTGGTATGGTAAGCATTGACCATTATTCTTTGTCACTACTGCGGGAAGGTCCTAAGAAAATACATGTATCAGAGACCCTTCGACAAAACTGTGTGTGATGTTCATAAATATGTATGCAATATAACATTGAAAAATAAGCGTGTGTGATGTTATAATATCACACACATTTCAAAAAAATAATTGTGTGTGATATCGTGCAAATAATTTTACAAAAATTATGTATGTGATGTTGTCTATTATTGCACACGGTTTTGAAAAAACATAGACGTATATGATGGTTTGCACACAATTTTTAGAAATGATGTGTGTGTGATGTAGTTTATCATTACTCACAATTATTATAATACAACCGTGTGTGATGTCATGCACACAGTTATTGCATGTGGGTGATGTAGAATATCACTGCACACGGTGTTAAAAACACAAACATGTATGATGCCTTGCACACATGTTTTGCATATATTGTGTGTGCAATGTAGTCTATCATCGCAGAAACTTTATTATATAGAACCATGTGTGATGCCTCAAATTATTATTATTCTCAAGAATAACAGTTTTCGTTATATGTTTAAAGCCTACTCACATTTTCCTTCGTTGTTTGACTTTGATTTCTTTTCTACACATAAGATGCACCATATAATCCTCTATGTTAAAATTTAGCACGTTTTGGAGCGCATTTGCTATATTTTAGTCATTAACTGCATTTATAATCATTTAATGGATATAATTCAAAATTTGAACTATGAGTGCATGAAATAATACACAAAAATGACAAAAAAAAATCATATTTAGGGTATTGAGTATATTTGTATGCCTCATACAATAAATGAATATAAATTTATAATATATATGTGACAACAATCAATCGTGAACATGGAGTTTATTGATATTTAGATTATAAAAATTGTAAATGAAGTCTGAAAAATATGAAACTTGGCATAGTGTCATGATATGACCTCAGTATGATGTGGTAAAAAATTGAGAAGGTTTTACTTTCTTTTTTGTACATCCTCTAGAAATCAGACAACCTCCGAGGAACGATCACGGTTTCGAGATTGAATGCACCAAGAGGGTGGCAAACTAATATTTTCCTTCATCATTTAACCTTGAAGTTTTTATACACTTAAGATACACCATAGAATCCTCCATATTAAAATTTGTTACTTTTTGGAGCTCATTTGCTATATTTGAGTCATTAACTACATTTCTAGTTATTTAATAGATACATTCAATTTTCAACTACGAGAATAGAAAACAGTATACAAAAATGATTTGAAAGATCATATTTAGGGCATTGAGTATATGTGTATGCCTCATACAAGAAATAAGTATAAAACTTAAATATCTATGTGCCAAGAAGTTTATTGGTATTTAAATTCTAAAAGTATAAATCATGTCTAATAAATACAGAACCTGGCATGCTGTCAATATATGACCTCAATATAGTGTAGTAAAAATTAGAGTAGGTTTTCACAATATTTATGTGTAAGGGCAAAATTAAATGGCAAGGAAGCACACATGTATATACTAAATTCTTATGATGAGGAGATTAAAGCCTTGGATTGATGACATGACATTAATCCATCTGTCCACACTCCACACCCAACAAAAATATCTAGACTTATCTCATCCTTATCTCTTCACCATGTACTCTATCACATCCACACATATATCTAGATAGCATCAATACAACCTCCTCTAGAACCATGGACATGACACACACTTCTTGCACGCCATGACTAGTCGGGCAGACGACGCCTGCTCCACATTGTGACTGGGAGCAGGACGCGACAGGGTGGGGAGCGCTCAGCACCGGGCGGTCATGCATGAAGAGAGTGCCCTGGACACCATGAGGCTCGTCTTCGGGCGTAGACGCGAGCCCAAAGTGGTCGTCCAGCTCTGGGAGCTTTGTCCAGCCGCATAACCGCGTCAATAGGTTCTCCATTCCGGGAGGCAGCGCCATGAAGGCGTAGTTCTTTGCCATGTAAACTAGCTTCCCGTGCATCTCTTTTCAAAAATCCGTCCATGAGGCTGGCTTCTAGCTAGCTTACGAGATAGTACTAATATAATCTTATTTTTTTATGTCTAAGTATGATATCTCTAGCCATCTAATCTATTCTTGATTCTCCTCATCCATCAAGATTCCCTAAGGTATCATACTTTCTCTTACAATACTTTTTGAGAAAAAATAATATGCATAAATAGTGTAAGAACTAATTTCAAGTAGGATAATTGAGTATGTAATATAAAAAAATCATAACAAATAGAAAAAATCAAAATACCATTTTTGCATGGTAGTTAATTTGGTGCGTGAAGTAAGTTCCTAACTTTAGCTTATTTGGACAAATGAGTAGCTCTGAGGAAAAAAGACAAATTGGGTTAGAAAAAAGTTCATCGAACGTGAGCAATAAAGGAAGGTGGTCCAAGTTGAGGAGGTCATGATTGTCAGCATCTAGCTCAAGTGGGCTATGTGCAAGGCAAAGATTTGTCCTTGATATATTTTCTATTTTATAGGTCTCATTGTGTTAGTTAGGAGACTAGGTTATAGGATCCATTGTCGTACTATCAATGGGGATCTCGAGTGAGTAGCTTCATCATATCATTCATAGAGAGCTCAAACCATTGCATCATTGACACCATCTTTCTTGGTTCTTGTTTGATTTTTCTCTACATGAATTTTGGAGCATGTGGTCATTTTCATCATAAGTTCAAGTTCATCAAAAACGGATTTCGTTTTCATCGTATTTTATATTTCCTATGTTGGAGGTTATGTCGAAACTTCATTGATTGAGGTTTCACACCTCTATACCATTGGCATATCCTTGTTCTCGTGATTTCACATCTCTTGTCGTTAGCTTTCTGCCAATCGTGAGTTTGTCATAATCAGAGTACATTTGTAGAAGTTATGGCAGTCTTGGTCCTGCTTGCATCCATATGTTTTTGCATGGAAGGTTTTATAGCTTACAGGTGGTAGTACTGCTATGGACCATGGTTGTACCACTTTGGTGGTACTTCAGGAGACGAGTGTCGCCCTGCTTCCAATTGTTTTCTAGCTTCTATGAGTTTCTGTTTTATAAGAGGTAGTAGAGCAGTAGTCCTCTCTCAGCGTTAGTACTACTCCCCAAGTGGCATTACTGTTATAGAAGAACTATGTTCTTGTACTTATGTACTCGTTGGGTTGTGTTGACCATGATAAGCAGTGGTACCGCTCTCCCAAGCGGTAGTACCACTTGAGCACGACCAGTAGGCATGATGGTTGGATTCAGGGGGGGCTATTAAAGGGGTGCTTATTCCCCCAATGGTTTGTATCCCTTTGATCTTGTTTTCCCCTCCATTGCTGAACCTCGTTGAGCTTGCTGTCTCTCAATACTTCCAATGATAATTTCTCCTTTTTTAGGGAAAAGAGAAAGGATATCTGCATTTCCACCAACCACTTTCTCCTCTAAGTGAGAGGAACCCCTTGAATCTAGATCTTGGAGTTCTGTGCGTTCTCCTTGTTCTTTCTCTCATATTCCTCCAAAGCTTTTGTTGTTGTGGAAGGATTTGGGAGTGAGGGAATTGACCACTTCGTGTGTTCTTGCCATTGCATTTGTTGCATCATGTGAGTTCTCCATGGTGATACGTGGAAGTGAAGTTCGAGAAGCTTATTACCCTTGGATGCTTGGGCACCCTTGAGCTTATGCCTCTTGGGTTAGTGGGCGCTCTAGATGGTTGGTGATGTCTCAGTGCTCAATCATTATGGTGTAATGCTCTGGGAAAGCATCGGGTCTTCAACTAAGTTGTGGAGATTGCCCCATGCAATATGTAAAGGTTCGGTGACCGCCCCCAAGGGTTGTCAATTGTATGGGTTCGGTACCACCCCCAAGAGTCGCCATTACTATGGGTTCAGTGACCGCCCTCAAGGGTCCCTTTGTGGAATCACGGCATCTTGCATCGTGCAAGGGCGTGATACGAATTCATTGTACCTATAATTTTGGATTGTTTCATGCCATCATCCTACTATTTCCACATATTTTGGTCAACAGTTTATATGATTTTCTTGGAATAACATATTAATCTAGTGCCAGTGTCAGTTCCTGTTTTTTTGCATCGCAGAAAATCCATGTCAAACAAAGTTCAAACACGATAAAATTTTGTGGAGATTTTTTTATGGAATATATACCATTTCCTTGTGCAATAATCAACAAAAGAGGAGGCCCACGAGCTTCATAAGGCAGGGGCGCGTCTATACCCGCCCCCACATCAGGTCATGTTAATCCCCCTTGTGGAACCCCGTAAGTCGGTTAGAGATCTCCTTCACGTGCAAGGAATCTTATATTAAGAGGAAAAAATATGTTAACATTTAATACCAATCAGAGTTACGGATCTCCAACTATAAAAGAAATGGGTTTCGGCTAGAAAACATGGTCACGAAAACAGAGAAGAAACAGAGGGAGATCCAATATCGGAGGAGCTCCTCCCCTTCAGGAGCTATGGCAGCCAAGGACAAGAGGGGGATTCTTCTCCTGACTAAGGGGAAGGCCAAGGAAGAATAAGGAGGGGACCTCTGCCCATCTCTCCTGGTGGCGCCAGAGCGCTGTCCGGGGAACCATCATGAGGGTGATCCACATCAAGAACTTTGCCGCCATTATCACCAACTCTCTCCACCTCTACACACTGATGTAACCCCTCTTTTCACATTGTAATATCTACTTAAAAATGGTGCTTTATGCTACATATTATTATTCAATGATGTGTTGCGATCGTATGATATTTGAGTAGAATCGTTTTGTCCTATGGATTAATTAATGACCGTGATAGATTTGAGTTGTATGTTTTATTTTCGTGTTGTCCTATAGAGCCTTCTGTGCCGCACACACATGGAGGACTATCGATGTAGGGTGTTGCAGTATGTTCATGATTCTCTTATAGTGGGCTGCAAGAGAGACAAAAACTTAAACCCAGTTAAGAGAATTGTTGCATATGGGATAAAGGGACTTTATACTTAAGGCTATGGTTGGGTTTACCTTAATGATCTTTAGTTGTTGTGGATGCTTGTTAAAGTTCCAATCATAAGTTCATGTGATCCAAGTACAGAAAAGCGTGTTAGCTTATGCATCACCCTCATATAAAATTGCAACGACGATGACCTATCTAGTTATCTATTGACTAGGGGGAAATCCTTCTCTTGTGTTTCAAAAATCTATCTACTAAAACAAACTAACTTGTTTGTTCTTTATCTAAATAGTCCCTAACTTATTATTTATGTGTTCTTTATTATTTTGCAAATCTATCCAATTATACCTACATACTAGTTTTACTCTTGTTCCAAGTAAAGTAAGTGTTAGCGTGCGTAGAGTTGTATCGGTGGTCGATAGAACTTGAGATAGTATTAATTCTACCTCTAGCTCCTTGTTCGGTTCGACACTCTTATTTATTGAAAGGGCTATAGATGATTTCCTACTATTGTGGGTTATTAGGGCATGAGGACAATACAGTGGCCCTAGTGGCATTTTGGGGAGCATTGTGCCTCCACACCGCTCCAAATGAAGATTAGCATCCGCAAGGGTGTGAACTTCGGGATACATCATCGTCTCCAGGTGCCTCGGTTATCTCTTACCCGAGCCGTTTACTTAGGCGCTTCACTTTTGAATGTTATAGTGTTTCATGTTATATTTCTTGGTATCACTTAGTTGTTTATCTTGCTTAGCATAAGTCGTTGGTGTACATAGGTGAGCCTAGTTGATTTAGATTTTGTGCTTGTCTAATTAAACGCTAGTTTTATTCTACAATTGTTCAAGTATAATCCATAATTATTTTAAAGCCCTTATTCACCCCACCCCCTCTAGGAGACATCCATGTCATTTCAACCGGCGGTGGGCCTATCATACCCATGCAGGCTCGAGAATGCAGGGGCTCATAGCAGTATGTCATATTCACGCGATTACATGTACGGATTGGCCACGAAACTGATGTATGGTCAGATGCCTCAGGTTACACAATACCCTCACCCACGACCTCCGAGTCAGAGGGCAGCGAAGAACTAGTGGACTACATGACCGAACCAAGAATCAGGATGGCATATTGATGTCTACTACACAACTTTATTCTTGTAGACGTTGTTGGGCCTCTAAGTGCAGAGTTTTGTAGGACATCAACAAATTTCCGTCAAGTGGATGACCTAAGGTTTATCAATCCATGGGAGGTGTAGGATGAAGATGGTCTCTCTCAAACAACCCTGCAATCAAATACAATAAATCACTTGTGTCACCAACACACTCAATAAAATGGAAAATGGTATAGGTACACTAGTTCATCAAAGAGATGGTGATACAAGCGTAGTATCGATAGTAGATATAGTTTTTTCTAATCTGAAAATATAAAAATAGTAAGGTATCAAGTAACAAAAGTGAGAATAAACGGTGTTGCAATGATTGGAAATAAGTCCTAGGGTTCATACATTCACTAGTGCAATCTCTCAAGATCATATGATCATCCCTCAACGTGCGACAAAGAATCACGTACTCCAAAATTCATTGGTAGAGGAGAACATAAGATTAAATTGTTGTAGGTAGTAGAACCACCTGAAATCTATTCTTTCTGATCAATCTGTTGAGCTATTCCTATAAGTGTCACAAATAGCCCTAGAGTTCGTACTAGAATAACACCTATGATACACATCAATCGACCCTAATGTCACACAAATACTCCAATGTCACCTCAAGTATTTGTGGGTTAATTACTCGACATGCATCAATCAATTTTAGATTCATCATATTCAATCCAACACACCCGCCGGCGGCCGTTCCTCCTGGCGGGATCTAGACTGGCTCCACATATCAATACTAGTCTTTTCTACGCACTTTGTCCTCACTCATGCGCACCCCCCCCATGAACTTCCTGGTTGTCCACCCATCCTAGAACTAATCCAAGCCGAGTACGATTAACCTGGGAGTTTTGTTCGAATGGGCTCCCGGAAAAGAAGAAATTCCTTATTGATATGAGTAGTCTATCATCCCTAATAAGTCAAGCTATCACATGCACCACCACTCAGAGGAACTGACGTCCTCGTCGAGCCACAGGAGCGTTCCCTCTTGGCACAGACATCTGTGCATCCAGACCAGTACATGTGACATGCCGTGTGCCACGACGGGTCACAAACGTCATGAACAACATGACCGCACACCTGTGCGCAAACATCCGTGTAACCGCGAGGGTCGGCTCTGATACCAACTTGTAACGCCCTGAACACACCCATCGGCGGTCGTTACTCCTGACGGGATCTAGACTGGCCCCATATATCAATACTAGTCTTTTCTGCGCACTTTGTCCTCACTCATGCACACCCGGGATCAACTTCCCCGTCGGTCACCCATCTTATAACCACTCCAAGCCGAACACACTTAATCTAGGAGTTCTGTTCGAATGGGCTCCCGGAAAAGAAGGAATTCCTTATTGATATGAGTAGTTTGTCATCCCTAATAAGCCAGGCTATCACAGTACCCCTAGATTTCTATTGCAAAAAGTAGGACAAGAACATGTATCAACCCATATGTATAGATTACAACATTGTCACCACACGTATCCGCAAGTTGAGTGCCAAAACATATATCAAGTGAATCAATAGAATACCCCATTGTCACCACGGGTATCCACATGCATGACATATATCAAGTGATCTCAAATCCAATATTCAATCTGACATAACAAAATCTCAAAGGGAAAGATTCAATTCATTAGAGATAGCAAGGGCCAAACACCATATGATCCAACTAAATTAACAAATCCCATGATACATCAAGATCGTGACATCTCACGAATGCGCAAAAGAGAGAGAGAGGGATAGAGAGAGAGAGATATCAAACACATAGCTACTAGTACATACCCTAGGCCCCAAGGGTGAAATAATCCCTCCTCGTCATGGACACCGCTGGGATGATCAAGATGGCCTCTAGTGATGATTCCCCTCCGGGAGGGTGCCTAAACAGGGCTCCGGATGAGTGTTCTTCGGTAAAAAGTCTTGCGGCGGCGGAGCATAAGTTCTAGGTTAACTTCTAAGGGTTTGTGTATATATATGAATTTTCAGCGTTGGAATCATGTCAACGGGAGCCACGAGGTGGTCCCAGGCCATCAAGGCGCGCCGAGGGGGGTGGGTGCACCATGTTGGCTAGGAACCAATAGGTGCCCCCTCGAGTGGTTCTTCCCTCCGTTGTTTCTTATTTGCTCCAAAAAGATTATCAAAAAGTTTCGGGCGATTTTGAGAACTTTTCTTTTCTGCACAAAAAACAACACCACTGTAATTCTGCTTAAAACAGTGTTTGTCCGGGTTATTTCTAATTAAATCATATAAAATGCATCTAAACCATATAAAAATTGTAAATATAGGTAAATATGGCATGCATACTTCATCAATTATCGATACTTGGAGACGTATCAACGTCCCCAAGCTTAATTCCTACTCATCCTCGAGTAGGTAAGAACTAATTTATGAAGTGAGAATGCTAGCATAGTGTATAATTTTGATCAATGATAATTTCGATACCTTTCTAGCATCATAACCCGCAACTATTTCTCATAAAACTCATCATGATAAAGTAGCAATCAATTTGCATGTTATGATTTAAACAATGCATTCTTTCGGAACTTAACAACCTAGGTTCTTAGTCATCAAACAATTTCAATGCATCTTACTTTTAGGAAACTCTAAGTAAGAGATCCACATACTCAATTATCATATAGTCTTCTATGATTGCTAATACTCAAATCATATTTTTAGAACAAACATCATCCATGTAACATTCCAAAATTTTCTAAATTTTGAAATGTTAATAAATAAGTAATATTGTGTGATTGCTTCGATTTTCGCTGGAATTAAAACCATTTTAAGTCTTGTTAAAAAAAGATGAGTTTGGATTTTTCTTTTCAAACTCCTATGAATTATTCTGAAACCATATTCAACATTTGGAGTGATAATAAAATGACTTTCTCAAATGTGGTGGATGAAAATTTCATTTGAATTTATTTGAATTTTGGAGTTTCATTTTAAATTGGGTCTTATTTGGAGTTTCAATGCCATTTAAATATTTCCAAATTATTCAAATAAATTTAATGAGAGTAGATAATGTGACTTATCCAAAAAATACATTTGGAAATATTTAATTCTACATAATATTCCTTTCAGGAATTTGCAAAACTCTAAATTGATCTTTCGTGTAATTCAATTATCTCTAAAATTAAAGCAGGATCGAACGTCGTGATGGTTCGACCACGGATGGTTCGACCTCCCAGCCTCCCCACGTCGTAAAGAAAATCGGCAGCGACCTCCCCACTTAAAGAAAAAAACGACCCCTCCTTCGCTCCTCCCCATCCCCAAGGGCGAACCGCTCCTCTCGCGCAGCCCCCCCGCCGCCGCACACACCCCCGCGCCGCTCGGTGCCACCGCCACCCCCGCGCCGCCACCGCGCCGCCACCGCGCCCTCTCCCTTCCCACCGGCCCTCCTCGTCGCCGCGCCCTCTCCCTCCCCGCCGGCCCTCCGCGAGTGGGAGGACGGTTGGGGATGAGGGGTCGGAGGGGGCCGGGTCGGCGAGGACGAAGAAGGAGGAGTGGCCGCGGAGGCGGAGGCGGCGGAGCATGGAGAGGAGCGCGGCCGAGGCGGATGGGGGCAGGAGGGCCGTGCAGGTCGCCGCGCGCGCCGGCGGCGGGAGCGCGGCCAGCCAGCGCAGGATCGCGGGGAAGGGGAGGTGGAGGCGGAGGGGCTGCTAGGGTTGGAGGCGTGGTGGAGGGAGAGGTGCGCCGTTAGCAGCACGGACTCCACCGGTTCCTCCTCCTCATCGGGGAGCGACGGCCGCGTCCGCCGCCGCCACAGCCGCCGCAAGTACGCCGCGCCGTCCACCTCTTCCTCCTCCGCGCTCAAGGTGCGCAAGGACCGCAAGCCCCACCACAAGCGCCGCCGCAAGGACGTGGCGCCGTCCACCTCCTCCTCCTCCGCGCTCAAGGTGCGCAAGGACCGCAAGCCCCGCCACAAGCGCCGCCGCCGGGAGAGGCGGAGGTCCCGTTCAGACGACGACGACTACAGGCGAGCCTCCCCCTCCTTACCCCCTCTCCCTGTATAGATTCGTCGTCATGGCTAGGTTGCTGATTTGTTCTTCTTTTCCTGCTAATAAATGCAATGCAGAAATCAGCTCTCAACCAAGCCGCTGCTGGCAACAAGAATGGTCGTCGCAGGCGGAATGTAAGTGGGTCTGGTGTTTTTACACAACCTAAGGTTCATCCTCAAAACGCTGATTATTTCTTGTTCCAGCTAAAAGCAACTCGCAACGGAGCCGCTGCTAGCAACGCAAACGAAGACAGGCTCAGCAATCTGCCCAATGACCTTCTGCTCAACATTCTGGAGAGGGTGGACACGCTCGATGCTATTAGGACCTGCATCCTCTCCAGGCAAATGCTGAAGGTCCCCACCATGCTCTCACGCCTCTACCTAACTCTCAGCCTCAAGGGAGTGCTCCGAACCAACCATGCTGTGGCTTATGTAACTGATAACATCTTGAGCACAAGGAGCCCGGAGGTTACCATCAGCGAACTCAAAATCAGATTTCTCTTGTTGCCCAATGACTCTCTAATCATTGGCAGATCTGTTGCCCGTGCCATGGCAACCCAGAAGGTTGCCGCAGCTGAGTTTGAGATTGTAACGAAGAAGCGTTATAGCCTCTGCTCTTCTGCTGACCTCCTCCAGTTTGGGAAGCAGTTCAATGATTTATTTGGTGCTTGTCCGCATGCGTTTGCTGGCCTTACGAGCCTGTGGCTGCAAAATATGAGGTTTGGTGAACTGGACATTCCCAACATCCTCAGCACTTGCAAGCTCTTGGAGTATTTGCGTTTATCCCATTGCGACTCAGGGGTCCATGCTGTGCTGCAAGTAGAACACGATCAACTTGTTGAGCTCGAGGTCGACCAGGGGAAATTTGAGAGAGTTGAACTGATATGTATTGGCAGGTTCAGTGGGTCACTTGCATTGACAATCGATTGTGTGTACATGTGTGTTACCATATGATCCACCATTTTGTATTTCTCATGGAAGGATATGCTTGTGGTCCGGAAGGGTTTGGTTCACGGGGTTTGACCGTCAAATCAAAGGTTCATGTAGTCCTCGAGAGTTGCTGGGAAGAAGATGGGTAAGCTCTATTGCTCTTCTATGTTGGTTTAGCAGAAGAAAAAAACTTAGAAAGAGGATCACGAAGAGTATCTGGATATATATTTTGGTGCTCTCGGCCTCATTCATGATTTATCCTGTAGCCAAATCTCTTTCATGTTCATATCCTATGTTAGTGAATTGCCTGCTAGCTGTTGATTTACTCTTTGTTGTAAATTGGTTAGAAAAAATACTATATTATCATGGTTATAGTGCATCTTTTTGGCTTAGAAAGAAAAGAATAATTTCTTGAGCATTATTAACTGATTCCCAAGTTGCATGCAGGTACTGATTTACACAACGATCGGTTCGATCCAAATTTCTGAGCTCATACCAAAATATTTCTTTTACAACTTGCGTCGTGTATATTGGGACTCGATTGTGATCTATATCAGGTGAGTAAATCATGCTCGGTACTATAATTATGTTGTAAATTAATGAAAGATGACGATGTTTTAATTATCGAGGTTATACACCTGTATAGCTACTGATTGTGTATTCTTATGTTCGCTAAAACTGTTTCTGCTGTTTAGTTCGTCTAACCAAATTTGTAGGGACATAAAAACATAGATTGATATGCGATATTGTACTGATTACAAACACAGCATCAGCATGGCAGATTGTTATGCTAATTTATCTCCTCCCCCCATTTCTTTTGATTTAATCCCTGGAATCCATTGTTGTTTCTACATATTATCTAAGCCCATTGCCTATATTTTTTATTTTCATGTTCATTGATATGCGATATTGTACTGATTAGAAAAACAACATCAGCATGTCAGGCCATCATATGAGAAATATAAGATAACAAAACAGTCTATTACTTCTCTTCGATTGCACATGGACAGTTTGATTTTGAGGTGCATGTGTAGTTTCAGTTATGACATAATTTTGGTTGACTGTAGAATTAGTCCTGATGAACTATCGGGTTCTTAGTTCAGTTAAAAAGAACACGCAATGTTGCTGATCTCGGCCATGTCAAGGTCTGTGCATTGACATGCATGCGGTGAATTGTTGCTATCGGGTTGTATGTCGTAGAAGCCATCTTCTATTCTGTCTTGTGCTTGGTTTTGCTACAGGATTTGGCGACGGCCTTCATCAAGGTCCTCGGCAACCCCAAGGCGAGCAAGCAGGTGTACAACATCTCCGGCAGCAAGTATGTCACCTTCGACGGGATAGCACGGGCATGCGCAAAGGTCATATATATGAACAAGTTGTTCCTCGTGTGCAAACAACTCCATGTCCGTGGGTAATTCACTTAGATTCTAACTATACATCATTTTTCGCTTGGTGTTTGATATGCAATGCAGGCTGGAGGGTTCCCTGAGCCGGAGATCATCCACTACAACCCCAAGGACTTCGATTTCGGCAAGAAGAAGGCCTTCCCCTTCAGAGACCAGGTATTCCTTGATTTCTTCTACGTCTTGCTCTGGAAAAGTACAACCATTACAGTGTCGCTGACCGACACTGCATGATGCATTCGCGCAGGAGGCAGAGACAGTCTTCGAGCGGCGGGGCGGAGGCCGCGGTCGGCGCGGACGGCGTGGTGGCGGCCGGGGAGGAAGTCCTGCCGGAGATGGAGGGGGAGAGGTGAGCAGGTGGCGCGAGGGGGATGGGGGCTTAGGGTTTGGAGCAGGGAGGGAGCCGCGAACCATGGGAGCAGGAGGCGTGCGTGAGCGGGCGAGGAGGGCGGCTCCGGTGACGGCCGCGTCGGAGAGGAGGGGCGGCGACGGCGGCACCACAGGTGAGCTTGAGAATGGATAGCGGTGGGAGTGTGAGGGGATGAGTGGATAGCACGGGAGTGTGAGGGGATGGGGAAGGGGATGAGATGGTGACCGGTGAGTGAAGATAGAGTGAGGTCGGGTAGAGACTTGGCCAGGGTGATTTTTTTGTCTAAAAAAAGGGCACCCCCTCCCTTGCAACCACCCCCTCTCCCCCGTCGATCTCCATCCCCAGATCTCTCTCCCCCACCCCCTCCCTCGCAACCACCCCGTCCCTCTCCCAGTCTCTCCCACCTCTCGCCCCAGATCCGTCCTGTCCACGCCGAGCATTCCTCATCGCCAACGCCGCCGCCGCCGGTCGAGATCCCGCTGTCCCCGGCCACCCCCGACGCGCCGGCGCCGTCGGAGGACGTGCTGCTGCGAGTCCCCCAGCGCAGCCACCTGCTGCCCGCCGACGACCTCTCCCTCCACCGCATCCGGGCCGGAGACACCTCCCTGGCCGCCATCGAGCATGCCGGTCGTGTCAGAGGTGGGCATCACGGTGACCGCGGCCATGGCCACGGCGTGCCCCTGCCCGGGGTCGCTGTTCCCGTACCCGCCGCCGCGTGCCGGGATGGCCGTGAGCCGGAAGTGCCTGCGGGCGGCGCAGGCGGAGCTTGGCGCGGGGATGCTCAGTGGCCTGGTCGAGTCCATGCGGGCGTCGTCCCCCACGCACGCCAGGGCCGCTGCCGCCCTCGCTGCCGGCGTCCGACGACGAGCACGCGGCCTGGATGGCCAGGCACCCCTCCGCCTTGGCCAAGTTCGAGGAGATCGTGGCCGCCTCCAAAGGGAAGCAGATCGTCATGTTCCTCGACTACGACGGCACGCTGTCCCCCATCGTCGATGACCCCGACGCCGCCTTCATGAGCGAGACGGTGAGCCACTCCCTGCCTCCCCTGTTCGCTCCGCTTTCCTTCCTAAATTCATTCCGCCACCATGCACCTCTGCTCACGACCTGCATGCGGGCACGTTATTAATTTTTCTGATTTGGATACATGTGAAAAAGAATTGTCAGATTTTAGTCCACATGGTCTATTTTTCCTTCATAAGTACATATTCTATCATATAATTCCATGTTGTCTTGAAGTTCTCTCCTGCAAATGAAATAATATGCCCAACAAATTGTTGTTTAGTAACCAGGATTCAAAATGCTATGTAGCCTTGTAGATTTAGGTTGGTGTGAGCTTCGTTTGATTCGGCCTGGTTTTGATGTTTGTGCCGTGTGTGCGCGTGTAGCTACCAAAGGCGTCACGTCGAACTCAGGTGTGGTTTGTGGTAGATAGCTGAGTGTGTTTAACTTATGATTTTTCACAAACAGTTTGTAGAATGGCATCTGGCATCCTTTTTGGTTGCTTTCTTCATGATGTGCATCTTTGATTTTTTTCAGGACCTTAAGATGAGTGATGAACATACGTCGAGCTGTCCAATGTTGCCTGTGGCAGCAATACCAGAGGTATGTATCCCCTTGAAAGATAATCGGTTCATAGAAGCCTCTGTTTGAGTTTGTTGTTTCTGAATTGTTGCCCCTGTTTCATGTTCACTAGAGCAACAAAAAGGTTAAAAATTCATTTAATTTCATGGTAATGAGTGACCATCAGATGTTATGCCTAGCACAGATACTTGTGAGTATGTGAAAAAATCAAGTATACTGGCTGAAGGGACCAATGATAAATAGCAGATCTTCTTTGTTTGCAGCAACACATCTCATCTCTGTTGCTGCTGAAACTTTTCATCATTGGACCAAGCTTATGGGATATGCATTGCTAGCACGTTGAGTTCGTGCGAACGATTTAATTATTTCATTTCTTGTGTGGGAAAAACTCTAGAGACTTTATCTGTCATGCATCTTGTACACTGGTTTGTTGTTGTACCTTTTCTGCTCTTGGATATCTGCAAGAACTTAACTGAACAAGCACAACGAATAAGTCAAGGAGAAAACCTGAAGGGGGCATCTTTCTTGCATGAAGAGCAGGGATAGATATCCCCCTTGTGAAAGAGATATTAAAAAGACATCTTCAATAGATGCTTTTACTCGCCTTTGGTACAAATTCATGAAACAGTGTACAATTCCTGAAGTAGATATCAATTTCCGCAAGTCAGTAGGATCTCACTGTATCCTGTTGTACATTCAGAAAAGGATCCAAGAGTGGGGCATCGGCTACTTGCAGTGCTTGCCGTGGTGCAGGAATGAGGATGATAACAAGACAGATAGGACCTGGCATGATCCAACAGATGAATACTGTTTGCCCTGAATGCAGAGGATCAGGTGTGATTCTCTTCTATCTTTATTTAATTGTATCTGTTTCTTGAGTAATTTTGTAATTGTGCATGTGTCCAGGCGAGATGATAAGTGACAAGGATAGATGCCCAAGTTGCAGAGGCAACAAAGTAACCCAGGAGAAAAAGGTCTTGGAGGTTCATGTGGAGAAGGGAATGCAACATGGCCAAAAGATCGTATTCCAGGGTGAAGCTGATGAAGCTGTGAGTCTCTTTTACCCACACAAGTGTCAAATGCACACATTTTTACATTTGGTTCAAGCACTCAACACTTACATGCACATAGTATCTAGGTGTATCCTTCTAATGACGCCAATTCATGCTTTTGCAGCCTGATACAGTAACAGGAGACATAGTTGTTGTCTTGCAACTTAAAGAGCACCCAAAATTCAAGAGGAAGTCGGATGACCTGTTCGTTGAGCATGCGATCTCTCTGACTGAGGCTCTCTGTGGCTTCCAGTTTGTTCTGACCCATCTTGATGGTCGACAGCTTCTGATCAAATCCAATCCTGGGGAGATCATAAAGCCTGGTACATGAATTTCCTCTTGTATTTCTGTTTTTCCTTGTTCCTTCCGAGTTCCTCTATCCTGCCGCGATAGAGTTTCCCCCTGTTTGGAACATAGTGATATAATCTTTTGTTCTGGAAAACAGGTCAGCACAAGGCCATAAATGACGAGGGCATGCCTCGGCATGGCCGGCCTTTCATGAAGGGTCGCCTGTTCGTCGAGTTCAGCGTGGAGTTCCCTGAGCCTGGAGTACTGACCCCTAGCCAATGCAAGTCACTTGAGAAGATCCTGCCGCCAAGACCAGGGAGCCAGTCGTCGGACATGGACGTGGATCAGTGTGAAGAGACGACCATGCACGACGTGAACATAGAAGAGGAGATGAGACGCAGGCAGCATCAAAGGCGGCAAGAAGCATACGATGAAGAAGATGAGGATGAAGGCGGTGCGCCAAGGGGGGTGCAGTGCGCCCAGCAGTAAGAAACAAGGATGTCGGTCAACAACATTCTACTATTGCTCCTTTCCCGTTTAATTAAAGTACTCCTAGCTGATCTGATGCGTGGTATTATTATTGTTGGCGTCCTAAGATTATGAGGTTGTTAGCCATAAGTATCATTCATCCTTTTGTTGGGCCTATTGCCTGCTGTGTCGTGTACCGTTATTATTTTGGAGCCCATACTTTGATATTTCAGACTTGGTTGGGTGAATTCGTTTGTGTGTGTGCTGGTGCTGCATTATTATTATTATTTGTAATCTTCGTGCTGCTCAGCAACTTGAGGCCTTACTACTATTTGTATCAGATCTGTCAATGAGGGTCATTAGTATGAGTGGAACGTGTTGATGGAATTTACTCTTGCCAATGCCATCCTCGATGGCATCTCGGCACCAATAGTGAAGCGAAGACTTTGCCGGTTGAAGCAGATGCAATCGCCAGGCGCACGACGCGCCACCGCTCCTTCGAGGCTCTTGCTTGAACCACGGCCGGTGTGGCACCGCATTGCCGTTCGCACATCGTTGTTAACGAAATCCTTGAGTTGTACCAGCAAGCAGTCCGGTCCAGCACAAGTTGGCGCACGAAATAGTAACCACCTTCCTGCAGGAAGGAAGGTGCTGGCTGGTTAAACCAAGCGGCCTGATTGATTGAAGGGGTCTTGCTCTCAGTGACATCTCACAGCCTTCGCACACTACCAGTTGGGGTTTACCGTGGCAATGAGTGTGTACTCTAATCGGTGTTGGTGTGATTGTTTTTATTCTCGCTAGCAGCCGGGGGTTACCGGGGCTATCATGACGTGATCTTTAAGAAGACGTACTTCCATTGCTTGTTGAAGAGGGAAGAAACGAAAGAAATAGTCAGTTTCACTACACGAATTGAAACCACATGCCATCATATTTGACATAAAATTCCAAATCAACACCATCATTTGACCAATGTGTTTGTATATCTTTTGTTAACCCGTTACAACGCACGGGCATTGAACTAGTGTCTATAAAGCATTAACAGTAGTTCGTGCACAAAAAGTTAATTCTTTATTAAATACTGATAACTATTTTTGTGGACTCTAAATAAATATTTTAATTTATTTACACATTGTTTTCTGTTTTAGCAAAACTTTTTGGTGACTTAAATAAATAATAATAAAACCTGGTATTGATTCCTATTGGCCCAAGCCCACTAATGTCTTCTTGTACCTTTGTCTGTTCGTTGCAATCTTCAGAAACAGACAGAAACAACCATGGCTCCTGTATATCTTCCTCCTCTTCTACCATTTGATTCATTCACCCTTTCGACCTGCCACCAACACGAAAATTAAATAGGAATGCAAGGATAACCCATGCAGGGAATTACTGTAAAAGCCAACGTCGTAACTTTATTGGTCGAATTGATCCGGGAAACGTACATGCACAAAAAGCCATTAATGGCCACATTGAGCTCCCTTGATCTCCCCGTACCGGCTCCCTCTGCCCCTATAAATAGCACCACCACCTTAGCATCTAATCCCTGTGTCCCCAGACGCAAAACCACTCTATTCCTCCCTCTCCTCCGGGAGCAATTGCTCGACGGAGTTCGTCGTTCGCGGCAACGAAGATAGTACGGTCTCTGGTGAGCCACTCCCCGCTCCACTTATTCCTCTGGATGTGTCTTGCTCGTGCGGAACTCCCTGAACCCTTGAACCTCTCGAATACGCAGTCGGAGCTCGCAAACAGCGACGACCTCATCCAACTTGAAACTCCGGCAAACTCCAGCGGGTTCTCAGAGAATTGCGAGGACGAACCAGTCGTTCCCGACAACGAAAACCTTTCGGACGCGACGTCCTATTCATCGTTCGCCATGTCCCTTCGTCAGATCAAGCCCGAGCCGCGGGCCACCAAATTCCGGCGATCATCAGCCATCTCGGGTGAGCTCTCTGTTCTTCATCTATATATTCTGTTAAAGAAACGGACAGGTATCAGCCACTAATAAACTAGGGAAACGTCTCGTTCGATCTTCTGGATCTAAAGCTCATCGCGTCTTCCTTCCTCCCTCTCTCCCTTCCCCCCTCTCCTTTCTCCTTCTTCTTCTTCTTCCCTACTCTCCCCCTTCCCCCATGCAACCTCAGGCGTTGTCGGTGAACGCTGCGGCTTCTCCACCGGCAGCCGCTGCGCCTGACGGCGACGACCGAAGGTGACCACACGAGATGATGCAGCCGGGACGACGGTTGAAACTTTTTTCATATACGGTTGAAGCTTTTTCTGTCAACGTTTGCAACTTTTCCCTCGTTGAAATATTTGGTTGAAGCTTTATTTCTTAACGGTTGAAGCTTTTCTATGCACGGTTAAAACTTTTTTGAGGAGTGACCACGCGAGATGCTGCAGCCGGGGTGATGTTTGAAACTTTTTCCATATACGGTTGAAGATTTTTCTGTCAACGTTTGCAACTTTTTCCTCGTTGAAGTTTTTTGATTGAAGCTTTTTTTCTTCACGGTTGAAGCTTTTCTATACACGGTTGAAACTTTTTTTCCAGCGTTTGCAACACAGGGGGGTGAGGTGCGACCGACGAGGTGAAGACCGACGGGCATGAGCAGCGGCGAGTGCGTCGGCAAGCGGCGGGGACAGCGAACGGTCGGGGCGAGCTGAGTCCCGGAGCGCGGGGCAGCCGAGGCGGCGAGCGGTCCGGGCGAGCTGAGTCCCGGAGCGCGGGGCAGCCAAGGCGGCGAGCGGTCTGGATGAGCTGAGTCGCGGAGCTGCATCCATGGTGCTTCGACGGGCGACCGAGGCGGCGACAGGCGGCGACCGACGGTGAGGGCGACGAGCGGTGAGAAGGCGAGGCGAGGCGAGGCGGTTGGTGTGTGCGAGGCGGGCCTCTTTCTTTTCCCGTGCGCGTGCTGGAGGTTGGGAACGACGGGATCCGACGGTTCGGGGGGGGGGGGGGGGGCAAATCTGACTGCTGAAGGTCGACCGGCCAACAGTTGGGCCGGCGCGTCGGCGTAGAGTGCTTGCCAATAAACTAACACATGGCATCTTCTTATAAATCCTGTAATTCATTTTCAGATGGGAAATGTTTATATACGACGCGCTGGCGCAACTTTTCGGCCGGTTGCGCTCTCTCGCTCGTATAATACGCATATCACGCCACTGTCCGTGCCGCGCTGGCCTTGTAGGTCTGCAATCGATGAAATAAAATTGCAGGAACCGACGAATAAAAATGCTGAAAATCAAAGGTGACGGATTTTTGTGAAGTGAGATTTGCTGGAACCAGCAGAATCAATGCTACAACCGTATAGAAAATATGTTGCAATCACACAGGGCGACGGACTAGAGTTTTTGCTGCAAGTACCGACGTGAGCTCAAACCGGAAATTGTTTTTGCTGCAACTCGCAACCACAAAAGCTACAATCGACAATCACAAATGCTACATCCGGCGCGCCGGCGGAAGCAACGTGGCGGTCGATCGTTGTCCATGCATCTCGCACGCAACCCGCGCGTATGTCCATGTAACATTTTTCCCTGTGGTGATCGTTTAAATTTGCTACAATCGGCGTCCAAATTTGCTACATTTATCCATAAAAAAACTGCATGTACGTTTGATTGCAACCTCAGTCCATCGGATTTTTGCTACAACCGATGTTTTTTTACTACAACCATGTTAATTTTTGCTACAACCGGTATCATTTTTTGGTGCAACCGTTCACTAAAAAGTTGCATACACGTTCGTCAGAGTTGCAACCCGAGTTCATCGGATTGTTTTGCTACAACCTTTTTTCTTTTTGCTACCACGCATCATCAGCTTTGTTTTTTTGTTACGACCACGTTGACATTTTTTTGCTACAACTATATTTTTACTGCAAGCATATACGAAAATTGCTGCATCGTGAACAAAATTTGTTGCATCGAAAGAATAATATTGGATGAAGATCTAACAGTGCGGCCCGTGTACAGCTAGCGGATCGGACGGCCCGCGCGCGGCCGCCCAAACGATTCAACCAGCGCACCGGCACATAGCACTCGCCTTTTCAGATTCTATCCAAACTTCAGAAATTCCTATCTCCTAGACCGTATGTCCGATTTCAACAAATAAGATATCCATGAATTCGTTAGAACCTGTAGTTTATGGTAAAAATATATAATCTGACTTATGGACAGACTAAAATTTCGTTTTGATTTAAATACCAATTTGACTAATTTTGTTATATCTTTTATTCTGTAAACCGTTTAAAAATGTCTTATAAACGAAAGTTGGACCTTACGAGTTAGGACCTCAACTTTCTGTTGGAACCCATGTCATAATTTATCAACTATATTTAGGTACTATTTTAGCTTCAACACTCCAAATTGACTCTCTTTAGTCATAATTAATTAGATAAATCTTCTTAGACGATCCCTAGAAACCCTCCCCGTTAATGTGTTGCCACCACAAAAAGTTGGAGCTAGTAAATTATTAACTTTTTTTTTGAACGGGGAAGGCCAGAGCGGCCCTTATATTTCATGTGAAAGGATAGTTACATCATTCGCTAGAGTATCTATGAAAAAGTCAGGAGGCTCCTCCATCCACTTTATAGTTCTAGTGGGTTCAACAAATCTAGCTAGGGTATGTGCTACCATGTTTGCTTCCCTGGGGCAGAAGACAAACTGAATAAAGCTAAAGTTTTTTGCAAGAAAAGAACACTCTTCGTAAATTGCAGCTGCCGGTCCAAGCGAATTGCCGTCGAGTAACATGGTGTCGATCACCTCCTGGCAATCTGACTCAACTATGATTTTTTGCACACCCACCTTGCTAGCCAGGATAAGTCCATCTCTAAGAGCTCTTGCTTCGGCTGAACTGGCATCTTCAGCAAAGGAAATAGCACTACATGAGCCGGCGATGAAGACTCCTCTGTCAGAGCGCAACACAGCCCCTGTGCTACCCGTCCCCGAGTCACCAGAGAATCCAGCATCGACATTGAGCTTGTAGAGACCCTCAGGCGGCCGCTGCCACCCATGCCGAATAACACCTTGTTGCTTATTCCTTGCCCTGAAGTTCTTTGCAAGAGATAATATTGCATGCGTCGATCTGGGGGGTTCAGAGATTTGCTCGCCGTGAGTGAAACTCCCTCTCTCCCACCAGACATACCAGACTGTCGTTGCGATCAGTTCAGCATGGCCCATGTCCGATATGTGCGACTTGATTGTGCTCTTAGATAGGATCATTTCAGATAAAGCACCACTCCCATCTTGCTCCAGAGAGCAGATTTATTGCACCAAACTCGAGAGTCCCAAAACCCTCCAGATTTCCTGCGCTCTCGGGCATTGGAAGAAAACGTGTTTAATACTTTCACAGTCCATTGTGCACAACGGGCATTGGGAACTAGTTATGATGCGTCGATTCGCCAGAACTCCGTAGCATGGTATAGCACCCAGTAGGGATTTCCACAAGTGGATTTTTATCTTTGCAGGTAGCCGAAGTTTCCAAATGGTTCTCCAAATAGGGTTATTACCTGAGGAATGGTTTGTGTTTGTCCTCCTCAACTTTCGCCCATGTTGGGTCTCCCATTCTTGATGATACGCCGATCGAACAGAGAATATGTCGCGCCTGTCAGGATGCCAAGATACAAAGTCGTTCATCATCCCCAAAGCCAGTGGGATATTTAGAATGCGTTGTGCATCAATCGGCCAGAAAAGATCATTTATAAGCTCCTCATCCCACGTTCTGTTGTCTGCATCTATAAGTTCAGAGACTTTGGTCAGGACTATATTGCTCCGTGGCGTCATAAGCTTCTTGCTTGGGCTGCTTGGTATCCACGGATCTTCCCAGATGTTAATGGAGACACCATCTCCCACTCGCCATATGATGCCTTTTTTGAACGTTTGCAGGCCACTCCACAGGCTCTACCACGTATATGAACTTCCCTTCTTCAGAGTACAGTTGAGAAGATCGCCATCCGGGTAGTACTTAGCGCGAAGCACTCTTGCACACAATGATTTTGGGAAACTTAGGAGCCTCCAAGACTGTTTCGCTAGGAGGGCTAGGTTAAAACAATGGATGTCCCTGAAACCCATGCCTCCCTTCTCTTTCGGCACACACATCTTCCACCATGCAAGCCAGTGCATGTGTTTCTTATGGTCGTCATCACCCCACCAATATTTTGACATTGCCGAAGTAATATCATTACAGATCTCCTTTGGCAGTTTGAAGACTGACATAGCATATGATGGAATAGCTTGTATTACAGCTTTAAGCAGTATTTCTCTTCCCCCCACAGAGAGAAGCTTTTCTTTCCATCCTCTTATTCTGCTCAATACTCTTTCAACTAGATGTTGGAAGCAATCAGATCGGTCCACTCCGACAATTGGAGGCAGCCCAAGGTATTTTTCTGAGAGGGCTTCAGCCATGATATTCAGGGTGGTACAAATCTCCACTCTAGCTTGAACAGCTGTGCAAGGACTGAAGAATAATGCAGATTTAGCCTCACTGATTTGCTGGCCCGAGGCCATGCAATATTCATCTAGGACTTGTTGGAGGCTTGTTGCATTTCCTTGGTCCGCACGCATCAAAATGAGAGAATCATCAGCAAAAAGAAGATGGGATACTGAGGGAGCATCTCGGCACACTTTTATCACAGTGATATTACCTGTCGTCTCTTCGAACGCTAACAGGCTTGACAAACTTTCTGCACAAATAAGGAACAAGTAGGGCGACAGCGGATCACTCTACCGGAGGCCCCTTGTTGGTGTGAAAGATTCCGAGAACTCATTATTGATACGAACTTGATACTGCACAGAAGATATGCATTCCATGATGAGGGCCACCCAATCGGCTGAAAACCCTAGTTTGATCATAATCTTCTCGAGAAAAGCCCACTCTACCCGGTCATATGCCTTGTGCATATCCAGCTTAACCGCACATGTTCCATACCCGGAGTTTTTCCTCTTGATTGCATGGTATGATTCAAAAGCCATGAGGAAGTTATCAGTAATGAGCCGTCCAGGAACAAAGGCGCTCTGGTTGGGAGATATGATATCAGACAATACAAATTTCAGTCTCGCCGCCAGGACTTTGGATATTACTTTGTATAAGACATCACAGAGACTAATAGGTCTGAACTGTGTTACATACTGTGGATTTTCCACCTTGGGTATAAGGACTATAGTAGTGTTGTTCCATCCAATCGGGATTTTCTTGTTTTGTATAGCTACTAATACCTCATCCACCAAGTCCTCTCCAATAATGTGCCAGAACCTCTTATAGAACACCGCATGGAGTCCATCAGGTCCTGGGGCTTTGAAATCACCTATACTGTACAGGGCTTTCTTCACTTCTTCCCTGGTATAGGGTTTATTAAGATCAGCATTCATCTCTGCTGTAACCCTTGGAACTACTTTCTGAATTAGACCGCCGTCATCCCCCTGTAATTCAGTGGTAAAAAGAGTGGAGAAATACGCCGAGATATGCTCATGTATGTCGTCGGGATCCTCCACCCAGTCGCCATTAGACCTTCTGATTTTCACGATCGATTTCCGCTTCTTCCTACCGTTAGCTGCTCGGTGAAAAAAACCCGTGTTCTGGTCTCCTTTTGCAAGCCAGTCGGCTCTACCCCTTTGCATCCAATAAAGCTCCTCTTTCTCGAGCATCTCCTCGATCTCAATGTGGAGATTCTGCTGTTGGATTATTGCCTCATCAGTTAACGGTCCCGAAAGTACAGAAGTAAGCTCAGCTTGCAGCTTTCGTAACTTCGCCCTTGGTCCCTTTAGTGTTTCTTTATCCCATCGATGGAGGTCAGCGTGCACCCCAACAACTATGTCTGCCAAGGGATTCAGGCCTTCGTCCTTCCTATTATTCCATGCCGCTTGGACTATGGTTTCCACATTTTCCTCTGCTAGCCATCGCGCCTCGAACTTCAGAGTACCAGGTCTCGTCCTCTGTTGTAGTATCGTGATGTATTCCGTGTTAATGAGAATAGGACGATGATCCGATTTGTCGTAATCCTCATTTGAAACACCGTAATCCGGGAACATATCCGCCCACCGCACATTGCTCACTGCTCGATCCAGGCGCTCACGGATATTTCCCCGGTGCCAAGTAAAGATGTCACCCGCATAGCCTAGATCATCCAGCCCGCAATCGGTGAGTGCATCGCTGAAACCCCGTAGACACCGTAGCGGTCGTGAGGTACCTCCTTCCTTCTCATAATTGTGCAGAATTTCATTGAAATCACCCGCGATGAGCCAGAGGAGACTTATCATCGCATGTAGCTGTCGTAGATAGTCCCAAGTGAGGTGTTTTCTTTCTCCGCTGGGTTCGCCATACAGCCCCGTGAAACGCCAACCATCCAGAGTATGTTCATTGATCCGAATGTCGATGAAGTTTGTATGTACTTCCATCGACGTGACTCCCAAGTTATTATGCCATAGCATCACTAAACCACCACTTCGCCTGTCGCTCTTCGAGACAGCCATTTGATCAAACCCCAAGCATCTCATCAGTTTCCCTGCCTTAGCTTTATTCAGATGTGCCTCAGACAAGAAAAGCACATCTGGTCTTGCTCGCCCGTGGATTCCCACAAGCGCACGCACTGCCGCAGGCTTCCGCAACCCACGGCAGTTCCAGCATAATATTTTCATTGCGTCCGGTCGAGCTCCTTCTCGGAGCTCGCCGATATCTGATGACTAACATCCATGACAGTATTGCAGCCCGTCTTTGATCGCTTTGAGTCTTGTGAAGACACATCGTCCTCCTCCTCCCCATCTGCAACAAGGTTAGGTCCAAAGTCCTCCATTGGTATTACTCCCACAGCCACGGCCTCCAGGAGAAGAGGAAGCTTAGAACTACTAGGTTCTGTGGCCGGCTCCTCATACGTTAATCTCTTGCGGGATTTCTCACCTTCATGCTTGTTCCCATCTCCAGCTTTATGAGGGCTACTAGCATCATCCTGTAGCTCCTTCACCGAGGGCCTCCCGCTCTCCGCTCTACCCTGGGGATTAGGTTTATGTCCCACAGTAGTGTTCTGTCTGGACCCTTGAGATTGGCCTCCCGATCGGGGGCGAGAATCCAGTCACCCCAGGCCATGGAATCTTTATCATGCTTCCCATTACCATGCTCCAAGAAAGTATGCCCCATATGTCCACACACGTAACAAAATGCCGGCATCTTCTCATAGAGGATGGAGTAATACACTTTCCGCTGATTTTTAGTTATAGAGACAAACCTCATCAGTGGTTCGTTTACATCCAACCTGACTCGGATCCTGACGATCCTGCCGTTGCCCCATCTAGGGTTTAGCATGATGCTCGACACCTCCCCAACTTTCCTGGTCAGGGATCGAACCACCTGCTCCTTCCTGTACATTGGAGGGAGATCAACTATCTGGATCCAAACTGCTAGTTTATCAAGAGCCACCTCATCAAATTACGTGAAGCCATCGTATGGTTCGATCAAAACCCCATGGTCCCTGAAGAGCCAAGGTCCTTCTTCCGTAATCCTCTTCCAATCACCCAGACAGTTTACCGTGATCGAGAAGAGATTTTCTCCCAACGCGCTGAAAGTGGCATCCTGTGCCAAGCTCCACGCCATGCGCATACTCTCATAGAAAGCCCCCCTGGAAAAGGGTTTATCGGTGTGTACTTTGGCAATCACCATGAACTCCGCTTCCCCGGTCTCATCTGGAAATTCCTCATCAAAATTGAGATCATCCTTCTCTCTCTCTTGCAGGTTTAGCTTCCCTATCATATCGTCCACCCCCATCGCCTTGTCCGCCATGGTCGTGCTATTAGCCGATGATTTCGAGCCCGAAGTCGCCATAGCCAGCGATACCCACCCTAGCACAGGGTATGATCTGCCCGATCTAGTGCGTCTATATGGATGGCCTTGAACCGCACCGAAGGGTAGTTGGAGTCGGACTACAATCGGGGTAAAACCCTAGACGTTTCCGCCAGGGGAGATAAACCCTAGACGCTGCCGCCACGGGAGATAGCTTTAGTAAATTATTAACTTCAATTCCCATAGTCGGTCATAAGTCTAATATTCTAAATAGTTTCTTCATGGAAATTTGGTTCGTTCGAACCTTGTCTCTCAATCATTCTATATATTCACATCATGATCTTCACTCGAACCAATTTGACCCATCCTAGAATAAAACCTATGACATATTCCCATTCAAATAAACTTGATCTTTTCTTAACCATAACCATGACGTTGTCCGAATCAAGTAGATTAAAACTGTAGGATGGACTTATATCACAAACCCGTTTGAGCCAAGCTTGTTCATATTTAACCTATAGCCATACCATAATAATTAATTTAATCTCATAGTTGTATTGTAAACCTTGTACCTTTTGTTAGCATCTATTATTTGGTTATTCTTATGTGTTAAAGTGCTTTCTTATGACGTTAGAGTTAGATATTTCGTAAATAGAAGGAGAGATGACTCGAAGTAGAATATTTCATCTTCAAGAGACCCAGGCAAGTTGCAACTTGATCATACTTTATCCTATGCTTTTGAAATATGCATGGTCTCTTTCAAAATTACTTGTATGCATGTTCTACTACAAACTTTGCAAATTTTTATTGCTAGCTAAAGGCCCTAGGAACTTGTAGTTATGCTTAGCCATGCTTACAAAGAAAGGGGTTAGGAATCAAACAACTTTTAAACGAATAAACTTGCCCTCTTTTGGGGCAACATTTTGATAAAATTTTGAAAAACAAAATTATATATTATTTTCTTTCTACTCCCTGTGCAGAATGGTATTGACGGGAGAGTCTACAAGTGATGGCGCCCATCGGGGTCTTGCACTCAATGCGCCTGACTGAGGTCTTGCACACAGGTTTTTGGTGGGGATCACCGTCCAGGAAACCAAGATCTTCCAAGTACAGTTTGATGTAGCTTCCAGTACAGCCACATGCTATTACGGCTCTGGCTTAGTTTAGTACTAACGAGAAACACTTACCTGAGGACCGCCATCGGAGAGGGGCTTTCATTGCCAAAGTTGCGGGCGGCTTGGTCTGGTATAGGGGTCGGGGATGTTATGGAAAGGCTTCGCCACAATCTTCTCCCGGTAACACACCCAAGTGGTGTCACGACAAAAAGGGTTGATTGTGTCATGTGGGGAACGTATACGACCTCTGTAGGCGGTTAAACCTAATCGATTAGATGTGCCCCCGGTTACAGGCAACTTTGATCAACTGGATACTTGGACTGAAGAAGAATCTCCCCTCCCTTTTCTAAATGTCTGTTTTAAGGGTTAAAGATGAGGAATGAACATAGTGAATGTGTTTCACTTCAACCTTATGTATGTTTTACAGCTAATTTGGAGACTGAGCACTGGTGTGTATATCCAAGTGTTTCACTGTTGGAAATATGCTCTAGAGGAAATAATAAATTAGTTATTATTATATTTCTTTGTTCATGATAATCGTTTATTATCCATGCTATAATTGTATTGATTGAAAACACAAATACATGTGTGAATACATAGACAAAACACTGTACCTAGTAAGCCTCTAGTTGAGTAGCTCGTTGATCAAAGATGGTTAAGGTTTCCTAACCATAGACAAGTGTTGTCACTTGATAACGGGATCACATCATTAGGAGAATGATGTGATGGACAAGACCCAACCTATAAATGTAGCGTATGATCATGTCAATTTATTGCTACTGTTTTCTGCATGTCAACGTATCCCAGTTTATCAAACGTCGCAACATAACTGGGTGACTATAAAGGTGCTCTACAGGTATCTCCAAAGTTTTCTGTTGGGTTGGCATGGATCAAGACTGGGATTTGTCACTCCGTGTAACAGAGAGGTATCTCGGGGCACACTCGGTAATACAACATCACAACAAGCCTTGCAAGCAATGTGACTAAGGAGTTAGTTATGGGATATTGTATTATGGAACGAGTAAAGAGACTTGCCGGTAACGAGATTGAACTAGGTATCGAGATACCGACGATCGAATCTCGGGTAAGTAACATACCAAAGGACAAAGGGAACAACATACGGGATTAATTGAATCCTTGACATAGAGGTTCAACCGATAGAGATCTTATAATATGTGGGATCCAATATGGACATCCAGGTCCCGCTATTGGTTATTGACCACAGAGTGTCTTAGGTCATGTTTGCATAGTTCTCGAACCCGCGGGGTCTGCACACTTAAGGTCCGGTGACGTTTCAGTATAGTTGAGTTATACGTGTTGGTGACCAAAGTTTTGTTCGGAGTCCCGGATGAGATCCCGGACGTCACGACAAGTTCCGGAATGGTCCGGAAACGAAGATTGATATATAGGAAGTTGGTATTTGGATTCCGGAAGGTTTTCGGGCATTGCGGGCGGTGTACCGGGAGTGACGAATGGGTTCTCAGGGTCCACTGGGTGGGCCCACCACTCCCCAAGGAGTCCACGCGGGTTTATTGGATGCACAATAAGGCATAATGGGCTGACAAAGTCATCCAAGGAAAGCTCATGAGGAAAAAGTGGAAAATCCAAAAGAGGTGGGACATTAAGGAAGGAGTCCTAATCCAAGTGGAATTGGAGGAGGACTCCTCCCTCCTCCACATCGGCCGACCCAAGGGCTCCTCCCTTGTGGCGCAAGGCCTGCCCCCTCCCTCCTCCTATATATATTAGAGGTTTAGGTCTGTTTGATACACAACTTTGCCACGTGTTGCCCTCTCCTCTAGATCGTAGTTCTTCCTCTAGATCGGTTTTCTACGGAGCTCGGGCGGAGCCCTGCAGGAACAGATCACCACCACCACCGGAGCGTCGTTGCGCTTCCAGGGAACTCATCTACATCCCCGTCTCTCTTGCTGGATCAAGAAGGCGGAGATCGTCATCGATCTGTACGTGTGCGGAACGCGGAGGTGTCGTCCGTTCGGCACTTGATCGGGACGGATCATGGGATGGATCGTGAGGCGGTTCATGGGACGAATCGTGGGATGGTTCGTGGGATGGATCATGAAGACGTACCACTACATCAACCGCATTTATTAACGCTTCCGCTTAGCGATCTACAAGGGTATGTAGATTCGCTCTCCCCTCTCGTAGATGATCATCACCATGGATAGGTATTGTGTGTGCGTAGGAAAATTTTGTTTCCCATGCTACAATCCCCAACATTCACTCCCACCTTTTATACTAAAAACTATTCTTATTTTAAAGCAAGTTTACAAATTTTAGTATAGGAGAAATTTGGTTTTATGCAAAGGAAACCTCCACCAATACTTACCCTGCATATATATTCTGTTATATTTCCTTTGCAACTTGCGAGTACATTCCATGTACTCATTTGCACGTGTGATGTGCAGATCCCAACAGATTAAGAGACGATAGGGTTATGGTCTACACTCAACGAGCCGAGTGGCATTGATGGAGACCTAACTTAGTGACTACGTATTTTTCCGTTGTACTATGTGCCAGCATTGAGCTATGCCAATGGTATGTATTTGCCTAACTCTGCATCTATCATTGTAGTAAAACGATGTTTGTCTTGCTGATATTCATTCTTGTTATTCTGTGTGCTAGCTTCGATCCAGGGATAGCATAGTAAGCACAGAGACTTGGATTTTACCAAATCCGGGTCATACATATCAATGCATCTTATTTTCAGCAAATTCTAAGAGATCCACATACTCAATTATCATAGTCTTCTGTGATTGCTAATACTCATATCATATTTTTAGAACAAACATCATTCATCGAACACATAGAAAGGTAAGGGATTAATGTTTCACCTTCCAGCGTACTTATCATGAAGATAAATGTAAACAAGAATAAATCATGATCAAATATATTTGGCTGGATATATATGCCTGACCTTTCCCCAGAATATGGTGCTTTCTTGCTAATAGGTTGAGGCTGGAATAAGAAATTGACTCAACATGGCAAGTAAATAACATGAAAGTAAATAACATAAAATAAATAGATTGTCCATTTACAGAGGGAAGCATAGATTTGTAGAGGTACTAGAGCTCATTGTTTAAAAGAGTGATGAATATATTTTGGGTGGTGTGCCTTTCATGTCAATGTTACGATAAGGGATTTCAATATCTTCCATGCTAATCACATTATTGGCAGTTCCCAAAAAAAAAATGAAATTTTACTCCCCCTTGACCATTTAAACACATTCCATATCTAGCCATATCCACGGGTGTCCTCCAAACAATCAACTTTCTAGGGGGTTCTTGTTTATTTATTTATTTATTATTATGCAGGACTGAGAATCCTTATTATCACCCTCTCTCGTGTAATGACAAGTGTGTTGGAATTATGCCCTAGAGGCAATAATAAATATAGTTATTATTATAATTCCTGTATCAAGATAATCGTTTATTATCCATGCTATAATTGTATTGAATGAAGACTCATTTACATGTGTGGATACATAGACAAAACACCGTCCCTAGCAAGCCTCTAGTTGGCTAGCCAGTTGATCAAAGATAGTCAGTGTCTTCTGATTATGAACAAAGTGTTGTTGCTTGATAACTGGATCACGTCATTAGGAGAATCACGTGATGGCTAGACCCAAACTAATAGACGTAGCATGTTGATCGTGTCATTTTGTTGCTACTGTTTTCTGCGTGTCAAGTATTTATTCCTATGACCATGAGATCATATAACTCACTGACACCGGAGGAATGCTTTGTGTGTATCAAACGTCGCAACGTAACTGGGTGACTATAAAGATGCTCTGCGGGTATCTCTGAAGGTGTTAGTTGAGTGAGTATGGATCAAGACTGGGATTTGTCACTCCGTGTGACGGAGAGGTATCTCGGGGCCCACTCGGTAATACAACATCACACACAAGCCTTGCAAGCAATGTAACTTAGTGTAAGTTGCGGGATCTTGTATTACGGAACGAGTAAAGATACTTGCCAGTAAACGAGATTGAAATAGGTATGCGGATACTGACGATCGAATCTCGGGCAAGTAACATACCGAAGGACAAAGGGAATGACATACGGGATTATATGAATCCTTGGCACTGAGGTTCAAACGATAAGATCTTCGTAGAATATGTAGGATCCAATATGGGCATCCAAGTCCCGCTATTGGATATGACCGAGGAGTCTCTCGGGTCATGTCTACATAGTTCTCGAACCCGCAGGGTCTGCACACTTAAGGTTCGACGTTGTTTTACGCGTATTTGAGTTATATGGTTGGTTACCGAATGTTGTTCGGAGTCCCGGATGAGATCACGGACGTCACGAGGGTTTCCGGAATGGTCCGGAAACGAAGATTGATATATAGGATGACCTCATTTGATTACCGGAAGGTTTTCGGAGTTACCGGGAATGTACCGGGAATGACGAATGGGTTCCGGGAGTTCACCGGGGGGGGCAACCCACCCCGGGGAAGCCCATAGGCCATGAGGGTGGCGCATCAGCCCTTAGTGGGCTGGTGGGACAGCCCAAAAGGGCCCTATGCGCCATACAAAGAAAAATCAAAGAGAAAAAAAAGGGAGGTGGGAAGGGAAGGAAGGACTCCCACCCACCAAACCAAGTCCAACTCGGTTTGGGGGGGGGGGGACCTTCCCCCTTGGACTCGGCTGACCCCCTTGGGGATCCTTGAGCCCCAAGGCAAGGTCCCCTCCCTCCCACCTATATATACGGAGGTTTTAGGGCTGATTTGAGACGACTTTTCCACGGCAGCCCGACCACATACCTCCACGGTTTTTCCTCTAGATCGCGTTTCTGCGGAGCTCGGGCGGAGCCCTGCTGAGACAAGGTCATCACCAACCTCCGGAGCACCGTCGCGCTGCCGGAGAACTCTTCTACCTCTCCGTCTCTCTTGTTGGATCAAGAAGGCCGAGATCATCGTCGAGCTGTACGTGTGCTGAACGCGGAGGTGCCGTCCGTTCGGTACTAGATCGTGGGACTGATCACGGGATTGTTCGCGGGGCGGATCGAGGGACGTGAGGACGTTCCACTACATCAACCGCGTTCACTAACGCTTCTGCTGGACGATCTACAAGGGTACGTAGATCACTCATCCCCTCTCGTAGATGGACATCACCATCATAGGTCTTCGTGCACGTAGGAAAATTTTTGTTTCCCATGCGACGTTCCCCAACAGTGGCATCATGAGCTAGGTTCATGCGTAGATGTCTTCTCGAGTAGAACACAAAAGTTTTTGTGGGCGGTGATGTGCGTTTTTCTGCCCTCCTTAGTCTTTTCTTGATTCAGCGGTATTGTTGGATTGAAGCGGCTTGGACCGACATTACTCGTACGCTTACGAGAGACTGGTTTCATCGTTACGAGTAACCCCGTTGCTCAAAGATGACTGGCAAGTGTCGGTTTCTCCAACTTTAGTTGAATCAGATTTGACCGAGGAGGTCCTTGGATGAGGTTAAATAGCAACTCATATATCTCCGTTGTGGTGTTTGCGTAAGTAAGATGTGATCCTACTAGATACCCATGGTCACCACGTAAAACATGCAACAACAAAATTAGAGGACGTCTAACTTGTTTTTGCAGGGTATGCTTGTGATGTGATATGGCCAACGATGTGATGTGATATATTGGATGTATGAGATGATCATGTTGTAATAGAAAATATCGACTTGCACGTCGATGGTACGGCAACCGGCAGGAGCCATAGGGTTGTCTTTATACTAACGTTTGTGCTTGCAGATGCGTTTACTATTTTGCTAGGATGTAGCTTTAGTAGTAATAGCATGAGTAGCACGACAACCCCGATGGCAACACGTTGATGGAGATCATGGTGTGGCGCCGGTGACAAGAAGATCGTGCCGGTGCTTTGGTGATGGAGATCAAGAGGCACGTGATGATGGCCATATCATGTCACTTATGAATTGCATGTGATGTTAATCCTTTTTTGCACCTTATTTTGCTTAGAACGACGGTAGCATTATGAGGTGATCTCTCACTAAAATTTCAAGACGAAATTGTGTTCTCCCCGACTGTGCACCGTTGCTACAGTTCGTCGTTTCGAGACATCACGTGATGATCGGGTGTGATAGACTCAACGTTCACATACAACGGGTGCAAAACAGTTGCGCACGCGGAACACTCGGGTTAAGCTTGACGAGTCTAGCATGTGCAGACATGGCCTCGGAACACATGAGACTGAAAGGTCGATCATGAATCATATAGATGATATGATTAGCATAGGGATGCTTACCACTGAAACTATACTCAACTCACGTGATGATCGGACTTGAGATAGTGTAAGTGGATCATGAACCACTCAAATGACTAGAGAGATGTACTTTTTGAGTGGGAGTTTAGCAAATAATTTGATTAAGTTAAACTCTAATTATCTTGAACATAGTCTAAGTCCACTTTGTATATATTTGTGTTGTAGACCATGGCTCACGCTACAGTCATCCTGAATTTTAATACGTTCCTAGAGAAAGCTAAGTCGAAAGATGATGGAAGCAACTTTGTAGACTGGGCTCGTAATCTTAAGCTAATCTTACAAGCTGGGAAGAAGGATTATGTCCTTAATGCTGCGCTAGGAGATGAACCACCCGCTACGGCTGATCAGGATGTTAAGAACGCTTGGTTAGCACGTAAGGAGGACTACTCAATAGTTCAATGTGCAGTCTTGTATGGCTTAGAACCGGGACTTCAACGTCGCTTTGAGCGTCATGGAGCATTTGAGATGTTCCAGGAGTTGAAGTTTATCTTTCAGAAGAACGCCCGGATCGAGAGGTATGAGACCTTCGATAATTCTATGCTTGCAAGATGGAGGAAAACTCGTCTGTCAGTGAACATGTGCTCAAAATGTCTGGGTACTCAAACCGTCTAGCTGAGCTGGGGATTGAACTCCCGCAAGAGGCTATCACTGACAGAATCCTTCAATCACTGCCGCCAAGCTATAAAGGCTTTGTGTTGAACTACAACATGCAAGGGATGAACAAGTCTCCCGGCGAGTTGTTTGCGATGTTGAAAGTCGCAGAGTCTGAACTCCGTAAGGAGCATCAAGTGTTGATGGTGAATAAGACCACTAGTTTCAAGAGAAACGGCAAAGGCAAGAAGGGTAATTCGAAGAAGAGCGGCAAGCCTGTTGCCAATCCGACGAGGAAACCCAAAGCTGGACCTAAGCCTGAAACGGAATGTTACTATTGCAAGGGTATGGGTCATTGGAAGCGCAATTGCCCCAAGTATCTGGCAGATAAGAAGGCGGCCAAAGAAAAATCAGGTATATTTGATATATATGTTATTGATGTGTACTTAACCGGCTCTCATAGTAGTGCCTGGGTATTCGATACCGGTTCTGTTGCTCATATTTGCAACTCGAAACAGGAACTGCGGAATAGACGAAGGCTGGCGAAAGATGAAGTGACGATGCGCGTAGGAAATGGTTCCAAGGTTGATGCAATCGCCGTCGGCACAGTTTCACTTCAGTTACCATCAGGATTAGTGATGAACTTAAATCATTGTTATTTAGTGCCTGCGTTGAGCATGAACATTATATCTGGATCTTTTTTATTGCGAGACGGTTACTCTTTTAAGTCAGATAATAATGGTTGTTCTATTTCTATGAGTAACATCTTTTATGGTCATGCACCAAATGTGAGAGGATTGTTCATATTGAATCTTGATAGCGATACACATATACATAACATTGAGACCAAAAGAGTTAGAGTTAACAATGATAGCGTCATATTTTTGTGGCACTGCCACTTAGGTCATATTGGTGTAAAGCGCATGAAGAAACTCCATGCTGATGGACTTTTGGAGTCACTTGACTTTGATTCACTTGACACGTGCGAACCATGCCTCATGGGCAAGATGACTAAGACTCTGTTCTCCGGAACAATGGGGCGTGCAAGTGACTTGTTGGAAATCATACATACCGATGTGTGTGGTCCGATGAGCGTGGAGGCACGCGGCGGATATCGTTATTTTCTCACCTTCACTAACGATTTGAGTAGATATGGTTATGTCTACTTGATGAAGCACAAGTCTGAAACATTTGAAAAGTTCAAGCAATTTCAGAGTGAAGTGGAAAATCATCGTAACAAGAAGATCAAGTTCCCGCGGTCTGATCGTGGGGGTGAATATCTGAGTTTCGAGTTTGGTACTCACTTAAGACAATGTGGAATTGTTTCACAGTTAACACCGCCTGGAACACCACAGCGTAATGGTGTGTCCGAACATCGTAATCATACTCTATTAGAGATGGTGCGATCTATGATGTCTCTTATTGATTTGCCGTTATCGTTTTGGGGCTATGCATTAGAAACAGCTACATTCACTTTAAATAGGGCACCATCAAAATCCGTTGAGACGACACCATACGAATTGTGGTATTGCAAAAGGCCAAAGTTGTCGTTTCTTAAAGTTTGGGGATGTGATGCTTATGTCAAAAAGCTTCAGCCTGAAAAGCTGGAACCCAAAGCGGAAAGGTGTCTCTTCATAGGTTACCCAAAAGAGACAGTTGGGTACACCTTCTATCTCAAATCCGAGGGCAAAGTTTTTGTTGCTAAAAACGGAGCTTTTCTCGAGAAGGAGTTTCTCTCGAGAGAATTGAGTGGGAGGAAGATAGAACTTGACGAGGTTGTCGAACCTCTTATCCCTCTAGATGGTGGCGCAGGGCAAGGGGAAACCTCTGTCGTTGCGACGCCGGTTGAGAAGGAAGTTAATGATGATGATCATGAAACTCCAGTGCAAGTTTCTATCGAACCACACAGGTCGACGAGACCACGTGCTGCTCCAGAGTGGTACGGTACTCCCGTCTTATCAATCATGTTGTTAGACAACAATGAACCTGCAATTTATGAAGAAGCAATGGTGGGCCTAGATTCCAACAAATGGCTAGAAGCCATGAAGTCCAAGATAGGATCCATGTATGAGAACAAAAGTGTGGCCTTTGGAGGTACTACCTGAAGGCCGCAAGGCTATTCAGAACAAATGGATCTTTAAGAGAAAGACGGACGCTGACGGCAATGTGACCGTTTATAAAGCTCGACTTGTGGCAAAGGGTTTTTCACAAGTTCAAGGAGTTGACTACGATGAGACATTCTCACCCGTAGCGATGCTTAAGTCCGTCAGAATCATGTTAGCAATAGCTGTATTTTTCGATTATGAAATCTGGCAGATGGATGTCAAAACGGCGTTCCTTAACGGTTTCCTTAAGGAAGAGTTGTATATGATACAACCCGAAGGTTTTGTCGATCCTAAGAATGCTAACAAGGTGTGCAAGCTCCAGCGATCCATTTATGGACTGGTGCAAGCATCTCGGAGTTGGAACAAACGCTTTGATGAGGTAATCAAAGCATTTGGGTTTATACAAGTGGTTGGAGAATCTTGTATTTACAAGAAAGTGAGTGGGAGCTCTGTGGCGTTTCTAATATTATATGTGGATGACATATTGCTGATTGGAAACAACGTGGAGTTTTTAGAGAGCATAAAGGATTACTTGAATAAGAGTTTCTCTATGAAGGACCTAGGAGAAGCTGCTTACATTCTAGGCATTAAGATCTATAGGGATAGATCAAAACGCCTGATAGGACTTTCACAAAGCACATACCTTGACAAAGTTTTGAAGAGGTTCAAAATGGAACAGTCCAAGAAAGGGTTCTTGCCAGTTTTACAAGGTACGAGATTGAGTAAGACTCAGTGCCCAGCAACTGATGAAGATAGAGAGCATATGCGCTCCGTCCCCTATGCTTCAGCCATAAGTTCTATCATGTATGCAATGTTGTGCACTAGACCGGATGTTAGCCTGGCCATAAGTATGGCAGGTAGGTTCCAGAGTAATCCAGGAGTGGATCACTGGACAGCGGTCAAGAATATCCTGAAGTACCTGAAAAGGACTAAGGAGATGTTTCTCGTGTATGGAGGTGACGAAGAGCTCGCCGTAAAAGGTTACGTCGATGGAAGCTTTGACACAGATCCGGACGACTCTAAGTCGTAAACCGGATACGTATTTATTCTTAATGGGGGTGCGGTAAGCTGGTGCAGTTCCAAGCAAAGCGTCGTAGCAGATTCTACATGTGAAGCGAAGTACATGGCTGCCTCGGAGGCGGCTAAGGAGGGTGTCTGGATGAAGCAGTTCATGACGGATCTTGGAGTGGTGCCAAGCGCACTGAATCCAATAACCTTGTTCTGTGACAACACGGGTGCCATTGCCTTAGCAAAGGAACCACGGTTTCACAAGAAGACCAGACACATCAAACGACGCTTCAACCTCATCCGCGACTACGTCAAGGGAGAGGACGTAAATATATGCAAAGTGCACACGGATCTGAATGTAGCAGACCCGCTGACTAAACCTCTTCCACGGCCAAAGCATGATCAACACCAGAACTGTATGGGTGTTAGATTTATTACAATGTAATTCACATGATGATGTGAGGGCTAGATTATTGACTCTAGTGCAAGTGGGAGACTGTTGGAATTATGCCCTAGAGGCAATAATAAATATAGTTATTATTATAATTCCTGTATCAAGATAATCGTTTATTATCCATGCTATAATTGTATTGAATGAAGACTCATTTACATGTGTGGATACATAGACAAAACACCGTCCCTAGCAAGCCTCTAGTTGGCTAGCCAGTTGATCAAAGATAGTCAGTGTCTTCTGATTATGAACAAAGTGTTGTTGCTTGATAACTGGATCACGTCATTAGGAGAATAACGTGATGGACTAGACCCAAACTAATAGACGTAGCATGTTGATCGTGTCATTTTGTTGCTACTGTTTTCTGCGTGTCAAGTATTTATTCCTATGACCATGAGATCATATAACTCACTGACACCGGAGGAATGCTTTGTGTGTATCAAACATAGCAACGTAACTGGGTGACTATAAAGATGCTCTACAAGTATCTCCGAAGGTGTTAGTTGAGTTAGTATGGATCAAGACTGGGATTTGTCACTCCGTGTGACGGAGAGGTATCTCGGGGCCCACTCGGTAATACAACATCACACACAAGCCTTGCAAGCAATGTAACTTAGTGTAAGTTGCGAGATCTTGTATTACGGAACGAGTAAAGAGACTTGCCAGTAAACAAGATTGAAATAGGTATGCGGATACTGACGATCGAATCTCGGGCAAGTAACATACCGAAGGACAAAGGGAATGACATACGGGATTATATGAATCCTTGGCACTGAGGTTCAAACGATAAGATCTTCGTAGAACATGTAGGATCCAATATGGGCATCCAGGTCCCGCTATTGGATATTGACCGAGGAGTCTCTCGGGTCATGCCTACATAGTTCTCGAACCCGCAGGGTCTGCACACTTAAGGTTCGATGTTGTTTTACGCGTATTTGAGTTATATGGTTGGTTACCGAATGTTGTTCGGAGTCCCGGATGAGATCACGGACGTCACGAGGGTTTCCGAAATGGTCCGGAAACGAAGATTGATATATAGGATGACCTCATTTGATTACCGGAAGGTTTTCGGAGTTACCGGGACTGTACCGGGAATGACGAATGGGTTCCGGGAGTTCACCGGGGAAGCCCATAGGCCATGAGGGTGGCGCATCAGCCCTTAGTGGGCTGGTGGGACAGCCCAAAAGGGCCCTATGCGCCATACAAAGAAAAATCAAAGAGAAAGAAAAAAAAGGGAGGTGGGAAGGGAAGGAAGGACTCCCACCCACCAAACCAAGTCCAACTCGGTTTGGGGGGGGGGGGGAACCTTCCCGCTTGGACTCGGCCGACCACCTTGGGGCTCCTTGAGCCCCAAGGCAAGGTCCCCTCCCTCCCACCTATATATACGGAGGTTTTAGGGCTGATTTGAGACGACTTTTCCACGGCAGCCCGACCACATACCTCCACGGTTTTTCCTCTAGATCGCGTTTCTGCGGAGCTCGGGCGGAGCCCTGCTTAGACAAGGTCATCACCAACCTCCGGAGCACCGTCACGCTGCCGGAGAACTCTTCTACCTCTCCGTCTCTCTTGCTGGATCAAGAAGGCCGAGATCATCGTCGAGCTGTACGTGTGCTGAACGCGGAGGTGCCGTCCGTTCGGTACTAGATCGTGGGACTGATCGCGGGATTGTTCGCGGGGCGGATCGAGGGATGTGAGGAAATTCCACTACATCAACCGCGTTCACTAACGCTTCTGCTGTACGATCTACAAGGGTACGTAGATCACTCATCCCCTCTCGTAGATGGACATCACCATGATAGGTCTTCGTGCGCGTAGGAAAATTTTTGTTTCCCATGCGACGTTCCCCAACAAAGTGAATGAACAATCATCATGAGAATAACCCATTTAGCATGGAAGATATTGACCGCCCCGATCTCTCCATGAGCGGTACAAGCATGCAAAACAGATGTTTATTTGAAGGTTTTTAGAAATGGCACATGCAAATTTACTGTGAATAGCACTGAAATACAATATATAGGTAGTGATGGTGGACTTTCACGGAAGAAACGTAGCTCAAGGATTTGGATGCACAAGTAGTATCTCTACTTAGTACGAAGTTTTGGCTAGTGAAATGTTCTAAACAAGCACCACATGTTGGAGGATCCATAACAACATAACTTTTATGCAAATATACCCAAACATAACCGTTATGTCGTCTTCCTTGTCCAACTTTGATAATTTGATCAAGGTTGAAAATAATTAATGGGTATTCACAATCATAAAATATGTCCAATATAATATGTTTGTGTGTGAAAGTTCTCTTTCTTATACTAATCATTAAGGAATTGCTTGTATGACCAACATTGTGATTGTCAAACTTCAATAAATTTTACTTTCTAAACCAACTACTACTAAGCATAAAGCACACGGATTCTTTTAGATTTATGGTCATTCATTCATTCATAATTTACTCTTAGGATATAAGTGAAACACAAGAGTAAACATGAAACTACTCTTAAAAATATATAAGTGAAGATCAATGAGTAGTTAAACAATTAAGTAGTGATACGTCTTCAACGTATCTATAATTTTTGATTGTTCCATGTTGTTATATTATCATTCTTGGATGTTTTATAATCATTTTATATCAACTTTATATCATTTTTTGGACTAACCTATTGACATAGTGCCTAGTGTGAGTTGCTGTTTTTTACTTTTTTTCTTTCATGGAAAATCAATTTCAGATGAATTCCAAATGCCATGAAACTTTTTGGAGATTTTTTTGAACCAGAAGGAAACTTGAGGACCAAAAATGCCAACCATGGGAGGTCTAGGCGGCCCACTAGGCACCAGGCTGCGCCCTGGGCCCGTGGCGTGCCCTGGTGGGTAGTGGGGGCCTCGGGCACCTCCTCCACCGCTTCTGAGCTCTATAAATACCGTAATATTCTAGAAACCCTAGAGGAGAAAAAGAAAAATCATTTTAGCCGTCGCAAGTTTCAGAAGCCACGAAATTCAATCTAGAACCTGTTCTGGAAGGGAACACGGTCACGGAGGGGTTCATCATCCTCATTGGTGCTCCTTCGATGATGCGTGAGTAGTTCATATCAGACCTACAGATCTGTAGGCAATGGCTAGATGGCTTTTCTCTCATTTTATTTTTCAATACAATGGTCTCTTGGAGATCTATTTGATGTAACTCTATCTTTTGCGGTGTGTTTGTTGGGATCTGATGAATTGTGAGTTTATGATTAGATCTATAAAATTATATCCATTCTTGATTATTGCAGGCTAATATTTATTCTTCTATATTTGGGTTCTATTTGTCCAACTTGATCTTTTTATCTTTCAATGGCAAGAGGTGCTTTGTGATGGGTTCGATCTTGGGGTGCTCAACCTTAGTGACAAAAAGAGACATGACACGCATGTATCGTTGCTATTGTGGATAAAACGACGGGTCTATTCCTACACGAATAGATCTTGTCTACATCATTTCGTCGTTCTTAAAGCATTACTATGTTTCTCCATGTACTTAGTACACTAGATGCATACTGGATAGCGGTTGATGTGTGGAGTAATAGTAGTAGATGCAGGCAGGAGTCGGTCTACTTGTCTTGGACGTGATGCCAGTATACATGATCATTGTCTTGGATATCGTCAAGACATCGAGGGGCATGAACCCACAATCATGCATAACGCTCCCTCTTGGAGTTACGATCTACTACTCGGCCAAAGCAATAAATAGCAACGGAGAAAATGCGTGAATCACTAAGGAACATAATATAAAAGGATAATCAAATATACAACTCATAAAAATCCGAACATAATCTCATAATCCATCGGATCCCAACAAACCAAGCATAGCAAGAGCAAGAGAATTACATAGATGCCTTGATCATGTAGGGCAGCTCACATGGACTAATCATGGAAGCACAAGATTGGAGGGAAGACATCACATAGCTACTGGTCATGGACTCATGGTCCAAGGAGGACTACTCACGGCACGTCCGGGAAGCGTCCATGGCGGTGGAGAAGCCCCCGAAGGTCAATCCTCCCTCCGGCAGGGTGCCGGGATGAGGTCTCCTGACGTTCCCGATCTCTGAAGCGCTGCGGCAGCCGAACGATGGAGAAATTCGCGATTCTGGATCTTATTCAAGGGTTTTCTCTCAGAGGAGTAAATATAGGCGAAAGGAGGGCACCGGAGGAGGTGGGACCCACCCAGGCGGCTTCTTGGCGCGGCCTAGGGTTGGGCCGTGCCCACAGGTCGCCTGGACGGCCCCTGGCCCATCTTCGGTGATCTGGAAGCTTCCGTTACGCTGATTTTTTATATTTTTTTCTCGGGATTTTTCGGGCTTCGGAAAATTGGGTAAAAGCCCCTGCAAAATAGACATCAGTAGACAAAACTAGCACTGGGTGCACTGAGTTAGTAGGTTAGTCCAAATATGTGTAAAATGATATAAAAGTGTAGCAAAACATATAACAATGTCACCCAAAAGATTATGAAACAAGCAGAAATTATAGATACGTTTTGGACGTATCAGCGAGCTGGAATCGCGGGCAAGACCTGGAATCACGGCAAGGGAAAGGGGATCACGACGCTGCTATATTGGATTGCTAGCTATTTAAAATGTACAGAGTGTAAATGAAAATTTGTGCTTAGTTCAAAAATTATGTCACCTGCGACAGATATTTCGGGACGGAGGGAGTCCTTTCAAACTCATCTATCTCTTCTTCTTTCCAACTCTTTCTCTCTTGTAATCTCGTGTACGAACTCTGGGAAGAATCCTAGGGATCTCCCTTAACTTGTAAGCCATGACAATTACTCAATAGGAGACCAAAGGGTTCAACGCTTCTCCAATCTTTTACAATAGTGTTATGTGTGATGCATGTGCACATGCATGTTGTATTTGGTTGATGTTTGGTTTATAATTGTGCAACCGAAAGCAAGGAGTATAAGAGCATTTACATCCGTGACGGGTAAATCCAACCCCTCAAACATTCACGGACACGTTCGCGGATAGTGACTGGTCAACCCTCAAATAATACAATTATAGTCGGATACCTCAAATTAGAAATGTCAAATCCTTACTATTACATGCAGCGTAAACCTAATAGCAAACACAGCTCGTCCGCCTTTGTCGTGCCCATGTTCGACGGCTGGCTGCACCCCTCATAGTGTCAGTCTGGTCACCGACGAAGTAGAGTAGGACATGGGACACTAGCCGGTTCACGGGAGTCAAGCTCCCGCTGTCTCCCATTCCCCGCTCTTCCCCGTTGGAGCCCGTAACCCAGACGGTGCCGGTGCACGTAAGACTGATGACAGATCCTTCCTGGAAGGAACCAACGTCCACCACGACGCGGTTGCGGTGCCCGCAATGGTTCACCATACGGAGCACCGGAGAATGCGACTCCGCCTCGCCAACGTCCACCGTCTGAGGGCTTCCGCCGCCTCCCGTGCATGTTGCCTCGCACGACGGGCACGCCCGTGCCATGTTTGAGTCCGATGAAGCCGGTGGTGTGTCCTCCATCTCGGCGTGCCAACGGAGGGGCTGCGTATCCGCCATCGCGTTCGGACATGAGATGGACCACACCGCCTCTGGTGAGGCAGCAACGGCGGATCCATGCACTAGTTGTGCAGGCGCAACGGATTCCCGACGGAAGGAATCCAAGCGCTACTGTTGGGTGGCCACCTCCCTGAAGCGACAGAGCGCGAGCCGAACGGACATCTCCTCCTCGTGATCGCGTGGGATGAGTTCGGAGTAGACGGATGTTGAGGTGAAGGATTAGGATCCGTTGTTCATCTTGTCGGAGATCGGCGAAGGTGAGCTCGGGTGGTAGAAAGGATGGGGGAGTAAAGTCGCTAGGGCTTGGTCCGACGAGTCGATGGAAAGGAATATATGTGTGGTCAAGTAGGCCAGGTCCGATGTGACGGACATGTCCGGACGTCCATATCCGCCTCATATTTGAATAGGATATGAAGGGTGTCGGTCAGCCCAGACGTATAAGGTCCGTTTAAGGCGTTCGTCTGGGTCATTTTTTTAATTTATTTTTTGGTATCGGTCAATGATCCCAAGCGTTTATAAGGTTTACAAGGTCTAGCTATAGATGCTCTAAGCATTTCCCCGTTAAAGCTACGTGTGCCACTTCTGTGTGTACGTGTAAGCAGATATTTTTGTATTTCCACGTTACAGTGTACATTAGCATGATGGGTCTAATCAATAGCCAGGATATAATGGACAAATGGATCTGATAATTAATACACGGTTGCACAAAGATGGGCAATCTCTACTTTGTTAGCTGATCTTGGTTAGCAAGTGGTTCTACACTCTCGATCACACGTAAATCCACGGATAAATGTCAATGCCCCGCTCCGTGGGTACCTCATATAATGTGACAACGAGATATACCAAAGCTCGGTTCCGGTTTGATCATATCCTAGCTAACAGCCAACCATATGCTCCCGTCCATTAACTCGACGAGATAGACATAGCCTATGCATGCCTTGCCTCTTCTATAAAATACGACAATTCTAGCAGCTATATCATCTCATCCTAAGCTAGCTAGTATAACTCGATCAAACTGATCATCGCCAATGGCGGTCAAGTCTCTGGTTCTTCTTGGTGTCGTACTAGCCTCGCTCCTGCTTCTCTCCGAGGATGTAGCAGATGCTAGAGAACTTACTGATGCTAAAGGTTTGTAAAACATGTTCTCTCTTAATACAGTATTTAGTAACACAGTAGATACAACTCATACTTCATCGTATATATGCATGACTACCTGTCAATCTCAAGCAATGTTCATTAAGGAATTGTGTGCATGCAGAGTCAGAGGAGAAGAATGTGAAACCTACAAGAGGGCCGGGCTTGACTAAGGATGAGAAGTGGGGAGGTGGAAACAAGCATGATGGAGGATACGGAAACGGTGGAGGGTATGGAAACGGTGGTGGATATGGTAACGGTGGGGGATATGGAAACAATGGCGGGGGCGGTGGAAACGGTGGGGGGTACGGGAACGGCGGTGGAGGCTATGGAAACGGTGGATACCGGAACAATGGTGGAGGTTATGGCAATGGAGGTTATGGAAACAATGGTGGCGGGTATGGTGGAGGATACGGCAATTCTGGACATGGTGGCGGTTATGGGCGTGGTTATGGCGGTGGAGGCTATGGACCTGGATATGGTGGCGGGTATGGCAATGGTGGTGGAAATGGTGGGTTTGGTGGGGGATATGGTGGTGGCGGTGGATACGGTGGCGGTGGTGGGTATGGTGGAGGTTACGGTGGAGGATCTGGTGGCGGTGGCTATCCTTGAGATGGATAGGTGCAAGATGTCACAATGGTTGGAACTATGGAAACAACCACTAGATATGGGTTTATGTTTTAACTAAGAATCTGTTGGGTACGTCATGTGGTTAAATAAAAAAATGTTCCTTATGCTCGTTATAGGAGCAAGGTCCGTAAGGTTGAGAAGTCAGACGAGCAAGCCAGCCTTGTATTATCTCCTATGTATGGAAGAGAAGATGACTTCTAAATTGTAAGTGGGCTTTGGTTATTGATTTTCATTTTCAAGAACATGAGAAGATCTGTGTGCCTATATATTATGGTAGAAAACATTCATGATTTACAAGAATAGCTCCATGGCACCAACAAAGGACTTATGGTACTACTCTTCTTATAATACTGTCTCCTAACATTCGTCCCTCACGACAATAATCACTTACTCTATCGACTACCACCGAATGGAGCAAAGGGGTGTGCTTAAAGACACGCTGGCTCCTCTCAACCCAAATGCATCGTACCGAGTAAATCACCACCGAGTTGACACCCTTGTGAAGCTTCAGCGCGATGTACAATTGCCAACAGGTCCACCATTGAAGTATAGAACCATTCGTCGTCAAGGGCAAGATGGCCGAGAGCCCGAGACAGATCCAGCGAAGGACGCCATTTGACAAGTAAAAAACGGTGGAAATCATAGTCATCCTGGATCCAAAGCACCCCATAGTCATCCTGGATCCAAAGCACCTCAGATTTTTTTTTTTCCAAATATGTCTTCAACCCAGGCATTGTCTCAAACGTATAATGTGTCAACTCGAAATTCTTAGCGTATTTATCATCTTTTAAACACAATATGACATCATGACATATCTCAGTATGACCACCACTAGGATTTAGGAATGATTTAGGGGTTGATGTAAAAGAAAAGGAATGACAAGAGGGGCAACATGAGTACATGGCATGGTAGTTTGGCAGGTAAAACGTTTTTCTGATTTGTGTATCTAGTACATTGAATCGACTTAAACGGTAATCTCCACATCAAACTCAACCCAAACAATAATAGTGGTTTTCTTAAAATACATCGAGCTCCTCTGATGTTGCATCAAAGGGTCCTTCACGCGTTCGTGCTCACGCTCAGCCGCAGGAGACAAGCACGGAGGCAAAGGCAGTGGCTGTAGAAGGCAGGGATAGCGAGACCAGCAGGCAGCATTGACTATTTCATATACATACATACATACATACAATGATCGTAGGAATTTCTTTTTCTCCACTGAGAATGTATGCCCAAGCATTTTCTCCAGCTACCATGAAATCATCAGCAGCACAGCACTCCAGGAACTGCGAGCCCAAACACAAAATATGTGCAATCATCTGCGGATCAGCCACAAGTTGACATGGTGCCATATGAATTCGGTGACAAGTGGGATAACCTTTTTGACTCGTCAAGCAAATGTTGTTGTTGTAATTCTTGCTCTAATACAAATGTGGTAATCTATTTCAATAGATTGAACCATTATGCCCCTGGGGGTCATAGCCTCATAGGATCCAGCAGGTTGCACAAAGCAGCGGGACCAGGTCCAGGGCGGAGTGGGCCGGCCAATTCCCATTCTTAGAACTGGGATGTGCAAATGCAAATCCAGTAAGGACCTAGCCAATAGCAGAACATGCACCTCTATTTACTCTTAATTATTATAAGCTGAAGCGCATAAAGGGGTGTTTTGCCACATCTGCCATAAAAATTGTTGTCCCTCGCACTACAACAAGCGAATTGTAATTTCTTCCACTTACTATCATCATGGACGCATACGTTCAGTGTAGGATTGCATCAGTGATCAATGATTAAAATGGATGCAATGTGGCCAGTGTCATGCAGGGTCTTCAGAGTTTTTCACGCCTCGTTGAACTTGAAGACACAATCATAAAGCCTTCCACCCAAAAACTGCGCCACTTCAGGATGCTTGACCTGGAACAGAACAAGAGAACAGTAGTTTGCAAACTTCAGTAACCAATTTGTATTAAATTATAATCTGCAGCTAAGCTGGATGCTCTTTGATATAAACAAATTACATAATCATAATGGACATAAAACAACGCACCATTCCAATCTTGATCGAGTCACATTTCATTTGTGCGTATAGGTTGGTTTCAATTCCTCTCCCCTGTAAATGATACAGGTAGGATGCAATTAGTAGACAGCCTTCAAACAAAAAGATGTGCCAACTTGTGAATGCACATACCATGCCTTCTAGGACGACCAAGTCAGCATCACTTGCCATATAGGCTAGTTCTGGTGCGACGCTAGACAAATCTATTACCTGAGAGGAAGTGAGTTGCCTATTTAAGCATCTGAGATAATCAATAGAACTTATGAAGCCACCATAGTGGATGGCAGAGTCCGGTTCAAGATATTCTTACTGGCAGATCGTTACCGGAGTTGGCAACAATGAGGTCAGATACATCCACGCCTGCAAGCTTACCATTTACGTCCTTGAGCTGAGAACAATTGAAGAACATGAGTCACATTGTTGTATCGTAAATGATAAATTATCCTCTTTTAGTTACCTTGTTTACAATCTCAACCAACTCTAGGTAAGTGATGTCATTGATGGAAGGCATGTCATTGGCAGCAAGTATGACCTGCACCAACCAAAGAAATTAACTATTGATATTTTTTATTCTTTACTCTTTATTAAAAGAAAGAAAAGGAATCATAAATCACAGACAATTTATGCATAGATCACAGTGATTCCAAGCTGTACATGTACAATACCACAAGCGCGTACGTGACACTTTCAGCTTAATTAATAAGTCATGGTTAGACATAGAGTTCAATGTGGACCATTTTCCATACTCCCTCCATCACAGTTTACAGGGTGCGCTGGAATTCTCATGCATTTCCACCAGCGGAGGGATTTTAGGCGCGTTTGGTTTAAATGCCCAATTAATTAAGACGTGTTAACCGCAATCAAGCCCACACTTTTGTCTGTGTGCAGTGTGTACCTGGGGTGGAAAACCTGTAGCATGCAGGTGTGTTACACGGGGTGGAGGCCTCGTTTACTGGCCATAGGGGGTACATGCGCGTTAATTTCTCTGGCAATTAGGCGTCGTGGTATAACTAGCGATCTTGTTTTCCAGTCCAATAGGGTAACACCTAGGTCCCAGTGACCACTCCAGCACGCCGTATAAACCGTGATGGAGGGAGTACATAATTTCTTGCATTCAATTACTTAAAAGCTGAATAGGAGTGATATGTTACTACCGGAAACAAACTCATGTAAAAATGACAAGTAACATGCTTTCAGTAGTTCTGAACGACTAAGACCAATATGAAAAGATTAAGACAAACCTTAGTGCCACGTCGGAGCAACTCCCTCGCAAATGGTAATATGCCCAATATGATATCAGCACCAGAATTATCAACAAAAATAACTACCTACAGCATATGATAGAAGATTGATTCAGCTAGGCACAAACTTAGGTTAGTTTTACAGTATCAACATTGTAAACATATACACAGCTGAAAGAAAATGCCACTGAGTAAACATAGTTTATATCCAACAGCGAGTAATGATTTTATCCGGAACTGATGCATGGATGGTCCAAAACTGTTACTAGGCCAACAGTAACAACCATAGATACATAAATCAAATCCATCAACAAAGCTAGAAGGAGATAGAGAAAGGAATACACCAAATATCACTGAGCGAATTATTGATTTCTAACAATATACCCCCTCTGTTGCAAAATGTACGACGTTTTTTGACGCTATGATAGACAGAGGGAGTACATAATACATATCAAAACAATTTATAACTAGGTTAGTAACAAATATGAACCATAACTATTGGAGATAGACATGGAACCAGAATACTGATATTAGCACATTACATTATTATTTTGTTTCAAAATATAAAACCATAGAACTGCAGATGTATGCTAAAATGACATAGAACAGTACATCGCCACGGAACCTATTGCCACGTATGCAAACTAAAACATTATAAAACAGTACATTGTCACGGAACCTATTGCCACATATGCAAACCAAAGCAATCTCTTGCCATAGGATGTATAGCAGGCTCTGTCTCTGACATGTAACGTGCAGTTTCAACAAGATTACAGTAAAACAATAATTTACCTTCTCCCAAGATTTCTTGGTCCATTTGCTTTTAAATGTATCTAGGTCATCAATAACCCAAGGTCGAGGCAACAGATTCTGGCAACTCGCCAAGAAGGACATACCATCTTTAGCAAAAACTTCTGCAAGCTTCAAATTTTGCAATAAAAAGAACATTTTGTCAATAATAAACATATATGATATATCTCAGAAGGATTCACAAAAAAAATAATGAAATTTCATTTCATCGCTTTCATGACTTCAGGTTGAATGGTCTTTCACATTTAGATGGTGATGTTTCAAAGCAACCTAAGGTAAGCCCTTCGAAGTTCCATGGGAGTAAAAGACCAATAAAACATTAATGCAATTGAGACTAGATACCTGTGCAGACCCTAGGTCAAATATGTTTCCTGCTAAGATTCCACGGATCAAGTTCTCTGCTCGTTTCTCAGCGTCTTCTATTTCATCATTCCGCTGAACAACTCCCTCAAAGAGTGACATAGCCTTAGCGTTCTCCTCATCCTACTCATAAAGAATCAAAATGAGCATAAACAGTTACGACCAGAAATTATCACAACAATGAACAACAAAATTATGCGAGGTAGGAGAACCTTGTTACAGCTTACCTTAACCTTCTTGAAGATGTCATTAAACCCCAATTCTCTGAGGATTAGCTCACGAAGCCTACAAAGAAGCTTGAGATTCATTGCAAGAGTTAGAGGTAGTTGAAAATTTTCTTTCATGATCCATTGAAAAACTCATCTTACTATGCAATCAGGAGGTCCTCCATGGCTCTCTGGGTTCTTCTTCAACTCCTCAAGCATATCAGTGTACCTTCACCACACAACAAGATGAACATAACAAAATGTAAGAATGCATCTAGAAGGCTCCATTATATGAACTGAGTAACATACTAACATACTAACATTGCATATGAACAGAGTAGCATACTAACATTGTGATCATATTTGAGTAATTGTTGACACACATTACGTCAGCATTTAACCCCAGAGACGCAATGATGTACGCGCAATGCACATGTTTTTCTTTACAAAGCAATGCAAATGTTGACTAGTGTAAATTAAGCCACACGTACATGTAATACTATGTCGCAATAAAAGCATTGAACCTAAGACTAAAGCACCTCAACATATAAAAATAACAACATGGTTTGGGTTGATTTGCAGATCTATTTTCGCAGCCAAAATTTATTTGGCAAATATCTGTCCATGAAACCCAATAATAAACAAGAGAAATCATCATCTGAACCATGAAGTAAAACTCATGAATCATTTATGGAACCGTGCAGTTTTTGGTGCTTAGTAGCATACACGATACAATTGTCTTTAAGGCATCCCGTCTTGGACACTTAGGTGGCAAGGCATCCTGGCAGCGCCTTGGCATTTTTTCCCGCCCTAGGCGCTTCGTCGTCGCTTAGGCGTCGGGACGATGGGTGCTTGCCTTAGGTCACCTTGCCGCCTTACGAACAATGCACGATACATCGAAAGGAGGAAAGAGCATGATACAACTAGATATACACGATCTCACGCTTCATTTCAAATACTTTGTATAGTAATTCTTAGAATTAACTAGGTCTCAGAATTACCTCACATTGCTAGTTACTGAGATCATTATGTGTGGATAAACTGCAACAGGTTAATGCTAGCACTGCTAATAAGTTGCTTATGGGGGTAAATCCAGGAATACTGAGTGCAAACCTAGTCTGTCAAATTTGTCACTAGTTTAGACTGCCAGTTGGCGAACCAAAGCTGAGTGCCTACACCTGCTTGATCTCAACTTGGCCTTAGCTGATTATCCTTCCCACATCCGTACTCTTTTGACCAAAACCTTCCAATCAAGTAATTCCCAAAGATATAGGCTTTCTTCGTATAATAGAATATCCCAAAATACTCTAAGGAGAAATGGCATTGGTTTATGTGCACAAGCAGAACTTTGAGGCAAACGAATCACCAAGAGGTAACATCGAGCTGTTCAACTTTATGGCTTTCAACTCAAAGTAACTGGTCTAATAATATTACAAACATAAACTAACTTGGCCAGCTACTTCCACATGTCACTCATATCACAATAACAGCGAAGGCAGCCCTCCCAAGCTTTGAAGCTGTAACGTCCAAGAAATTTAGCAAGAGAGTTAGCTTTGTGACTTAGGTGCTGTGTGTTTGCTTGTTACTGTTTAAAACGCCGCACCAAATTTCTTAATATTCACAATAACATAAATTGATTTTGCTGAAAGCTAACAATTGAGATTGAAATATCTCTATCAGGATTAGGACACTTCTCTTGCAAACAGTTAACAGCTCATGAACACAGCAGAAGTTAGGTTTTGAATTTGATACTTCCTCCCAAGGATCAGCCTTCGCAAAGCTCTGCATGCCTAATTCAAGTGAGTTGTTTCGTTTTTTATTTTATTTTATTGGTTCAAAATTGGTAATGAAATCTGCCTCTGTCAAGTAGATCAGGCGAATCTTTCGACCAGTGGCTGTCAACAGAATTTGCAGAAACTTTTTACCATGCCATCAGTAAATGGTTTGGCACCTGCTCGACACAAACCAAAATTGCCTGACACACCAATTACTGCAAGTACCAACGGGATTTAGCTATTGTGTAGTATATGTGGTCAATTGCAAATTAGTCATGCTCTTTCTTTAGGAGTAGATATTTGATAAGACCGACCTCTTGCCAATAGTTGATATCTAATGAATCTTCCAGGAGTCTGATTGGTAGCTAAGGAGTTGATATCTAATGAATCCGACATCAACTTGTCTTTACCACCACTATCTTTGAGTTACAACGAAGTAACATGATCAGCATGGTACTGATCACTGACACATACCTCTGAGCAAACTTCTCGGCCTTGGCGGGGGCATCGGGCACCGTGGGGTCATTCTCCGCCCGCTGCCTGGAGAAGGGCCAGAAGACGGGCTGAGTGAGAACCAGTGGAGCGCTACGGGATTAGTCGAAACTCCGGGTCGGGACCGTACCTGAAGGATGGCACGGATTTCAGGAAGAGGTCGATCCACTGGATCTCGACGGGGGTGGCCTTGCGGGGGTTGTCGGAGGGGAAGCGGTAGGGTATGGTGCAGGCACGATACGTGCTCTCCACTGGCGCCTGCAGCAGCGGGAACGGCACCGAGGGCGACGAGCTCTCCATGCTCCTCCGCCGCCGCTGCTGATGGCTTCTCCTCCTCTTCCTCTGACCGGCGGCGGTTGCGGGGGGGCGGTTAGCTCGGCCTTGCCGTGAGATCTGGTTGCGCCGTACCGTACGCACCGCACCGGCCGGGAAGATGAAGGAAGCGAAGTGCCGCTTGGCAATTGCAGTTGCAGAGAGCCGCTACAGATGCTCTCTTTTTTTCGCACATTCGCTACAGATGCTCTTGCCTGCTGATGTAGATTGGGCCGCAATGTGCAGTTGTTTGGGCTGTGTACGCTTCATATGAGCCAGCCCAACCCCTGATGAACAGGCTGAGGGACAGGGTCCATCGCGTCTATTCCCTCCGTTTTAAAATATAAGTTGATTTCACCAGTGAAATCTATATGAATGTATATAGACATATTTTAAAATATAGATTCATTTATTTTACTTTGTACGTAGATCCCTAGTAGAATTTCTTAAAAGACTTATATTTAAAAACGGAGAGAGTATTTTTCATGCTATGCTACTCTAAAAAAGGTCTATTTCTCATGCAATCCCTATTCGGCGCTTACTCGGAGCGACTAGTCCATGGGCACCCCCTCGGGGATGGATGGGGCTTGCCTGCTCCAGTCCCATCTGTGCTCCTGCCTGGAAAAATAATTTTATATATATCCAATGGTCACTCGATTTTCCTTCCCCGTCAACTCTTTTCTGGCCTAGAAGAGGAGCAACAAACTCGTATTTTCCTCTTCCTTAGGCCTTTTTTTATTAAACCTTTTTTCAAAAGGATTGAAGAGGTTTGGAAGTGATTGAGGGAGAATTTGACTTGTAGAAAATTAAATCCTCTCCAATCCATTTCGAACCCCTTACAACCGAACAAACCATTAGGTAATTTTAACGATTGATTCCGGAGGGAAAAGGCATGTATTGCCCTCACGGACTTTCCAGAGGACGCGCATAGGGACACTCCAGGTGCTACATGGTGTGTCACTGTGTCGCCGTGTGTCATGGTTGGACCCACGTTCATAATCATTTTTTTAAGATTTATGAATGTGTTTTGTCTTTTGAGATTTTGTCATTTTTACCTGTTTTTTCTGTGCTTCCTTGAATTTGTTCTTTCCTTTTTGCTATTTTTTATGTTGTTTCTTGGTTCCTTTTGTGTGGTTTTTGCGTGAAACACAAAAGGTACAGTGCAAAACATGTGTGCTATCCTATGAAGTACTATGTAGTTGTGCTTTCGTATGAAACATAAATTGTGCTTACGTGCTTAAAAATGAAAAACACGTTTATTCTTTCCCTGAAAAGTGAAGCACAGTTATGCTTCACGTGAAGCATAGTTGTGCTTCCACCTAAAAGTGAAATCATAGTCGTGCTTCCAAAAAATTAAAACAATTTGTGCTTACCAGAAAAAAATTGAAGCACAACTTCCCAAAAAAGTGAAACAATTTGTGCTTCCCAAAAAAATTGAAGCACAACTGTTCTTCACATGCCAGCACAGTTGTGCCTCGGTTTGTTAATTTCCGATTGGGAAAGGCTTTTTGGTTTTTCATTTTTATATTTTTGCAGTCTTTTTATTTTTTGTTTTAAAAAAGAAATTTCGTTCAAATTTATTAAGATGGGATATAGTTTTGAAGTTCTTGACTCCGGAAATATTACGATACAAATGGTTCATGATTTGGATGCACGATTTAAAAAATTAAACATTTAAAAAATATAAAAAAAATCATAAATCAAACACATACGCAGTGCGTCATTTATCATCACGAGAAAATTTAAATATGAAAGGGGCTTCTTTCCCGAAAAGGCGGCACCTGCTACGGTACAAGCCTACACTCGAAAGGGGTATGCTTTAACTAGTGCTTTCACGCTTATTGCGACAAGTTATCGCCATTTAAGGCCTTATGCAATGCTAGGTGCTTAGGAAGGTGTTTAGAAAAATAAGTCGGGTTTTTCTAAAGCATCGATGCTTCTTTCTAGAGGAGAGAACTAAACGTCTATCCTGTACAAATAAGCATCGGTGCTTTAAAAAAGCCTGACTTATTTTTCTAAACACCTCCCCTAAACACATTACATTGTACAAGGGCTCACATAGGAGGAGCACGCTAGCGATTGCTTTTGGCCGGTCCAATAAATGCTTTTTGAGGTTGGACCGTTGTTTCCAGCTTTGGAGAAATGTTTTGGAAGATTCCAATCTGGTTTTGTCGGTTTTGTGAACCTTTTACAAGGTTCATGAGCCGGATTGTTTTTCCTTTTTTTTCATTCCTTTTCCATCTTTTTTCTTCACTTCTGGTCCCTTTATTCTTTTTTTATTTTTGAAGAATTTATAAATTCCGACAAATGTTAAATATCTTCTGTTTCTTTTTCTTCATTTATTTTTTCAGATTTCTTCCTAATTTCTTGATGCTTTTTAAAAATGTTAGAATTTCTAAAATTGTTCGTGATTTTAGAACAAATGAACAGAGTTAAAAGAAACAAAAAATGCTTCTCCAATTGTTCATATTTTCAAAAAATTAACCTTTTTTGTACAAAAGAAGTTCATATATTCAAAGATTGTTTACAACTTTCTAACAACTAGTAAGCTTGCACGTGCACGCACGTAATCTTGAATTTGTTCAATTTTTGTATCATAATAATCATCACAATAACATGCTATATTTTAATATCAATAGTAATCTTGCATGTGCTTCCCTCAAAATAAATTCCCTAAAAAAGTAATCTTGCACGTGCAAAACATGTATCAGTCAAATACCAACAATTCAAGTAAGTGATAAATTGTCATTCAAATTTTGAAAACATTATTTAACAAGAGTCAATCAATTAACTATGATGGACAAAAGAGAATTTTGAAAACATTATTTAACTTGAGTCAATCAATTGCAAGTCACTGTTGCATCTCCATCGCTACTCAATCAACTGGTCCATTCCAGTATAGATACCTTCAATGTTTTTTAGAGTATATCTTCGAGGTTTTCCAACTCAAAAGTTTGAGATCAACTCAGAACAACAAGGTGGTTGCAAAAAATGCAAGCATCAGATAAGGAAGAAAACATTCATCATCTTTCGACCAATCAAAAATATATTCCCAGATGAAGGGCCTCATTATCAGTGTTCTTGCATATTCCACAAGCTTATCACCTCATATGAAAACCATAATAGCTTGTTATATGCATTTACTGTTCTGTCCACAGTAGAAGATAAAATAGTGAGATAATATATTGATTCTTGCTTGATCCCAAAAAAATAAAATGCCTGCTCTTATATACAACTACCTACCTTTGACCTGAAAGACATAGAGATAATCGAAACGATCAAGCTCATGCTCCATGACATTCTCAAAAATAGGCTTCAGAATGTCATCATACTCATTATTGAGTTGCATGATATGCACTTTCAACAGTGTCCTTGTACACTTTTTCTTCAAAAATGATGTGCTATATGGTTATTGAGCTGAAAATGTGTATCTGAATTACAATTACCCCTCCCGTTGCAATACCTTCTACATTTGTTTATGCTTGCAAAATATATATACAAATTGCAGTGTTCTGAGCTCAACATTTATCTTCTTGCAACGGTGAGTTGTGAATTATTCTACATCAAAAGTATGACTTCTGAACGAGAGCACGTACTGTAAATCAAGTAAAAGTGTGTGTACCTTTCACAACCATCGCCATGAATTGCTTGGTACTGATACATATCCTCTCAGCTTCCTTGATAGTACAAATAATCTCAAACTTAACATGTATAAAGAGGCACTTTCCAGTCCTGGCACATACCATACACTCATCCACTTCACCTCCAACGTGCCTCGGGCGGTATTTGATGTGATCGTTCATAATATCTGCAAAACAACTTTCTCATATTAATAGAAAAACTCAAACAATTATTGTTTTCAACCAGTGTAGTCCTTGCCTCTTGTACTCCCTTCGGTCCTTTTTACTCCGCATATTAGATTTGGGTCAAGTCAAACTTTACAAAGTTTGACCAAATATGTATTAAAAAATATCAACATCTACAATACCAAATATACATATCATGAAACTACCTTTCGCAATGAATCTAATAATATTAATTTGACATTGTGAATGTTGATACATGTTTCTATAAATTTGGTCAAAATAGAGATACTTTGACTTCGGACAAAGCTAATATGCAGACTAAAAAGGACCGGAGGGAGTATAAAGAAGAGACTGTTGTCGTTGATATCTATTCACTAACTTATTTCTAGAACAAGCATATTCAGCGAGTCTAAAACCATTGTTAATAGCAAATTAAAACCTACACTTCTTTCCAACAAAGAAGTAGAACTGCCCTTTTCCGAAAAAATGTGGCACATGGTCACAAGAGTGGATGCTCCTGTAGATATATTTCTAAAAAAATATCACATTCATCCATAGGACTATAGTTTGATTTTATTTTAATAAAATTCTCGTAAATATGAACTACTGACTGCATAATTTAGTGTGACAAATAATTTTGCACAATCGCGAGGAAAATTAAGTAGCACATACGACCATAAGCCCATGCACTCCATGCGAAGCCATGATTATGTAGGGCATGCCCGAGTAATCTTTAGAGGCTTCTGAGGCTAAATAAGGGATATCCTACGAATCAATATTTTGCTATCCGTATTATGCTAAGCACCTGAGTACCAGTAGAAAAATGAATCATTGAATGGTTATTTCACAATGTTGCTCAAGCCATAACATCATTGAAAGCCGGCAATAAATTTATAGAAACTACCTAGTATTATGTTACCGGCTTATGCTAATCATGCCAGTAGCATTAGTAAGAGTAATCATTAAATGGTTATTTGACAAGGTTGCTCAAACTGCAAAAGGTCATATTTCTATCAGTTCTCGACCGTTTGGGTGACACAAATAAAATAAAATTTCCTGATCTCGCATGACCTTTATTTTTTACATGAAGGTGAATATAAATGTAACTAAAAGACATTATAAGCATGCGACATATTTCTTTCTCACACCCCATGATTCAATCTCTTGAAACACCAAATATATGTCTTCTTTTTAATTCAAACTACAATGTGGAGTAAACTTAATAAAATGCATTTCCTTCTTCTTATCCTATATTTCATATTATATATTAACTGAATGGCGTAGAAATTCACATGCTAAAGGAAGCATTCCAAGGACCACATCACCTGTACCCAAGTGAATCTCTTATGAATCAGCAATATATATGAAGCTCGTACCGGCTGCTCGGGAACATAGTCTATCATCTATGAAGGAAATGTCAATAATTGTACAAGGGACTCCAGCATGGCTGCTCCAGAACAGAACGTACTTCAAGTAGGTCGTTGATCAGATAAATAGTTAAACATATAAAAATAGAGAAAGCAAAAGGTTGATTGTGACCCAAGCAGATAACTTGTATTGTCCATGAATTCTCAACAATTCCTATTGTACAGTGAGACATGCTTGAACAAAATCATCTGCGCAGAACTACAGTTATAGAAAATTATAGAAACTGAATCATGTAGGAATGTTGCACCTTCTTTGAATGTATTCGAGTGTAGCATGAAAATGTGGTGCTCGAGACATGAAATGCCTGGGATGAATAATTTTGTGGGCAAATCTGTCAAGATATGAGGTTGAAGAAAGATTGACTACTTCCAGTTAAACATTCCTTTTAAGGAGAGGGAGGGTCCTCACTCCTCAAGCCTTGTGTATAACATTTTCCTCGCCAGAGAAGAGCTCAAGAAGGTACAAACCAGAGCGCCCATAGCCGCTCTCCGGGAAAGTCATACAGGCACTTGTAGGCTGTGCAGACAGGTTTATGCGAACAATAGCATCCAAATCATTTTGCTGATGAAATAAACCCGTTTTATTCTTTGGAGAAGCATGATGCATGCCCCTATAATCCACCCAAGGAACATGTAATTCATTTGGTGTGCCTTAGGTGGGAGATAGTGGAGACTTGAAAGGTTGGATATGGTATGTTTGCACATCTCATGATCGAAAAGCTAGCTGGCCAACTGAAAGTGGGATAACTGATGATTTCATCAGAGGCGGATGGATCCAATAAACAAATAAAAACACCAAGTGTAACACACACCAAGAACAACTAATTCATATGTGGATATAACTTATAACATCAGCTCGTAGCAACAAACCACGGAATTAACGTCAAATAGGCAAGGGTCTCGTAATCATACACTGTTCGGGCCGCCACCACATTGCCAAGCCAGTCGAAGAGGCCCTGATCAGCTCGAGGATAATTAACACGCAGACTGGCCACCATATCCCGGAGAGCAGAGGATCACTACATGCGCCCTAGTGATGCCAAGCAAGCGCATGAAGTTAACACAGTTGGAAGCAGGAAAAAATTGGGCATGTAGAGCACTGGCTGGTGAGTACCTTGTTGGGCGACGGTGAGGGTGATGTTGTAGGTCCAAACAGGCGTGCCGGAGTTGGCGGTCATATAGCCCTAGTTGGCCGGTGCTGCTCATCGGCGGGGTGCCAAGCTGTAGCAACAAAACAAAACAAAACCACATGGTCAGATCGAGGGCGATGGAGACGACGATCTCGGTGGACGGACGAGACCGAATCGGCGGTCAAAAGGCTCGCCTCTTATCGTAGGTCGCCTCTCCCCTGAGGTGGTTCTTGCGTGCTCGCCCGCACTTGCCCGTACTCGGCTCCCATTGCCACGAGCTTCACTAGGTAGCGGATTCCGCGAATTCACACAAGGGAGCCGGGTGAGCGCTGCAAGGTGGCGCATGATCGCGGGGCGGTCCGCCGCTAGGGGGGGCGCGCTAGAGCAGGATTGGCGGGAACCAGGCGAGCGACTCGAGGTGGGCGAGCGGTCGCGGCGAGGTGTGTCCACTGCGAGAGCGGCGGAAGACTACGCGATGTAGGGCGCATAGGCCGTTTCCGCGAGTCGTGCATGACGATGGGAGGTGGGGTGCTGATTTTGTGGGATTAGATAGGCACTCGTGATTACAACTTCCTAATTGTCCAGGGCGTTCATTTTCCTTTACGGTGGAATATGTTCAGTAAATTGTTAAGTGCACACAAGAGAACAAATTAGATTAAGTCCAACCGTTAGATTGAGTTTAATAGGCCTAATATTACGATGGTAATGAGTTTGTGTACACTATGTGGGGTGTGTTCAAAAAGATAATGTTTGCTCTTTTATAAATAGTATAGATGCCAAAAAAAGTTAATATTGTTCATGTTTTTCAGAAAAATGTTTCAAATTTTAACAATTTTTACCATTTACAAGAAATCGGAATTTTAAAAATATTCCCTATTTCCAGAAAAATATTGAACTGTTTTTCAATTTCAAAAATATCAAAACATCAATTTTTTAAAAAATTGTTTGGATTTTCACACGTCTGCTACAGTATGGTTCACTATAGTCCGTTTCCCACATTCAATATTGGACAGTACCTCCACCCCACGCTAGTGCCTATTCCTCCCGTCCCGCTCCCTGCACTACGCTGCTAGTGGGTTGGGTTGACCCAGTTGTGGCGCGCCCTATGCGAAGGAGTGGCTAGCTGCCGCAGCGAGCGGCATACATGAGGCCCTTTTTTCTCTACTTCACAAGCCTCACATCAAGCATTTTTATGTGTCGTTATTTGACGTGTTCTTAACCGTCGTCATGTGTTGTATTTTGAGCGCTTTTTTTATTTTTTCGTATGCGTTTTCGATTTCTTAGATTAGTTTTTATTTTTTATTTTTCACACTTTGCTTCACGGGAGACACGGTTTTGCTTTTGTGAGAGGCATAGTTTTGCTTCTGTGAGAGGCACGGTTTTGCTTCCGCTTGCCTCTTGGAAATGAAAAAAACTTGTTTTCTGTTTGTTTTTTGCGAGATGCATGATTTTGCCTTCGCGAGAGACATGACCGTGCCTTTCGAAAAGGAAAAGAACACGCTTTTTTGGTTTTTGTGAGAGGCATAATTTTGCTTACGCGAGAGGCACAGTTTTGCCTTTGTGAGAGGCACGCCCGTGCCTTTCGAGAAGGGAAAATAACGCATTTTTTTCACGAGAGGCATGGTTTTTTCCGTGAGAGGCATGGTTTTTCCTTTGTGAGAGGCTGTGCTCCTCGAAAAGGAAAAGAACACGAAAAAACACGTTTTTTGTTTTTTTCTATCACGAGAGGCATGTTTTTTATCCGTTTTTAAAAAAAATGATAAAACCTATCAAGATGGGATCTAGTTTTGATGATCTCAACATGAAAAATCTAACGAAAAACGGTTTAAGATTTGGACGCACGTTTTAAAAGATAAAACATTTTGAAAATACGAATCTACGGAAAAAATAAAAACTCTCAGGTTACAGCCTAAACAGATAAGAATGATTTTAAAAAGGAGTACTCCTAATCAGTGATTTCGCCTTTTTCTCGCTCTGTGCAAGGCAGAGTACGTCCCTGCATAGTTGCCTACACGGCTCCGCCTTTTTCTCGCTCTGTGCAAGGCAGAGTACGTCCCTGCATAGTTGCCTACACGGGTCCCTTGGTGAGCCGGCCCTTTAAATGCTTGTTTTTTTTTTCTGATCGCTTATGTAGCAATTAAGCTTCACAACACTCCTGTTTGCACGTCGTTGTCCTTATGGGTCCTTTTTTATTACCTTTATTTATACTAGTAAAAGGACCCGTGCGTTGCAACGGTAATAAAATTATGATCTTTTATGATGATGACCATATTATGTTCATACATCATTGTTTGATTTTAAAATTTTGTGCACAAATACAAGAAAATGTTTCTTCTTTTAAATTTATTCACAAGTTGAAACAATCTTCACATTTCCAAAAAAATATCATGGTTGTCAAAAATCTTGGTAATTCAGAGAATTATTCTGAATTTCAAGATTTATTTTTAGAAAACAAACGATAATAATCCGATCCACCTGACAGATAATTCTTCAAAATTTACATGGGTATATTGTCACAAAGACCCCGATTTTCAGGGTGCGACCATGTGCAAGCCAATCAAAAAAGGCCACATCAGCACCTACGTAAATTTTCGTAGAAAACTTTACGTAAGTCTAGCAAAGCTCTTTTTTTCTGTTGGTAATTGATGTACAGTGCAAGAAAATTTTGACACAAATGAAAATTCCTCTAATTTACTGGTCGATAATTTTACTTGTAAAAAAATTCGTGCAGCTAGCATGTGATGAGCAGTTTACTTGCGTATCTGCATAAGTTGATGAAATGCCCATGCCAGTTGACCTTAAGTAGTCACTTTATGTTTTTGACATCAAATTATGGTAACCCCATTTGGTTGAACAAACCTCCTAATCCACAACCCAATATTTTAATCACTCGATCTTTTGGCTTCACAAAAATCACAAGTATTCATTCAGCAAAAAAAATCTACAGAGAAAGCACCAGCATATTAATTGCTGATTTTGCAGCTTATCTTGAGAGTATACGAAAACACACGTGGGTAGCAATGATAACAGTGAACTGGGAAAAGAATGAAGGGTTTGTATCTATCATTGTTGCTGGAGACTCCTCAACATACTTGGCTTTCACAGCATCATTGAGCTCTTGTAGGAACGAACATATAGATTTTGCTCTTGATTGACCCAAGCACCCTTCATCCACTGAACATAAATATAGATCAATCAGTAAATATGAGTGTCATAATTTTAGGAAATGAATTCATACACCTAGACACCTGACAGAAAGTAGCAGTAAATATGAGTGTCATAATTTTAGGAAATGAATTCATACACCTAGACACCTGACAGAAAGTAGCAGACAGGAGTTAGAGTGATGAACTGAAGCTGGAACTAATAGTGTGAATATTTTGCTCTGCAAGTAAAGATGAGAAGATTTCATAAAAAGTAAAGAGAAAACAGTTTACAGTAGATTCTCTATGTGCAGTCTGAGGACACCTCCTAGTCCATACTTCACAACCTAGATCTCTCTTTCTTCTTCCTTTCGAAAGTGGTACAAACTTCCGACCCATCTCTCAAGCCCAGTAAGAAATTTGAACCAGTAGCAAATTATCAAAAATTTCATAATCAAACTACCAAACCAACTCGAGACATTTCTAGAACCTGACTACTCAATCTTGAGGAAATTGGAACAAATTCACCAAGACAGTTTACAGTGCCTAGGTAAAGGTAAAGATAAAAGAACATAGGCAGCCAACGGCAGGGGCGTTCAGCGCCTCCGGAGCCTCAACGGCGAGCGGCGGCGTGCTCTGTTTTCCTCGCCTTCACACCGCCGCGTATCCCCGTCCCTATCTTCCACCTTCCATATCCATAGTCCAAAGGACCAATCTTTTCCTTGCCTTGCCGCGTCTCGTTGTTGACCAAGACCCAGGCAGAGATTTGCTACGACTCGTCTCCTCCGCCCGTCTGCTCCTCTCCATCCATCATCGTCGGCCCTCTCATTCGTCGAGCTGCTCTGCGTGACAGGGGAGGGGAGGCACGCAATCGACAAGGGATGGACGGGGGTGGCGGGATCATGGCGAGCGCCGCGACGGGGGCGATGAGCTCCCTGCTCGCCAAGCTGGCCGAGCTGCTGGGGGAGGACTGCTACCAGCACCAGATGCAGAGGGGCACGCGGCGGGAGGTGGCCTTCCTGCGGACGAGCTTGGCAGCATGAACGCGCTCCTCGAGCGGCTGGCCGATGCCGACGCCGTGGCGCCGCTCGACCCGCAGACGAGGGAGTGGAGGGACCAGGTGCGAGAGATGAGCTACAACATCGAGGACTGCGTCGACGAGTACATGGGCCAGCTCCGCCGCCGATCCGGCGGCGGGGGCGGCGTCGTCAACGAGAGCAGAATCGCCTCAAAATCTCAGGACTATCAGAGGCACCGAGCGAATCGCCAGGAGGAGCACCTCCCTTCACCCCGCCCTTTCCCCCGCCACCGCAGCTCAAACCGCAGGCAGTAGTGGTAGCCAGATGCTCCGCGTGCGCTCCGGATCTGGGCGGAGCTCCAAAGGAGGCAGGGCAGGAGGCGAAGGCTTCGGAAGCTCGACGGTGGAGGGATCTGGCGTGGATCGGGGCCGGCGACCGGCGGGATGAGCGAGGCGGCGACCGGCGGGAGGAGCGAGGCGGCGGCGCGGTGAGCATATCAGGGGCTCGGGAGGAGTCGGTGGCTGGCTGCTGCCTACTCTGGAGCTCCTCCTTGGCCCGCCCCGATGCAGTTTTTTTTTAAAACGAAACGTTTTTTCCACTTAATGAAGGACCGCGGGTTGATTACGAAACAATAGAGGGGTGTTTTTGCAAAACCGCCAGCGACGGACGACAGAAGCGCTCCGCGCTTTATTATTAGGGGAGATTTCTGCAATTGATACATATTTTCCCTAAATTCTAAAGACATTTATCATACATTAAGAAAATGTTCTTATCTTACCCTATTAATAAAGCACGTAGTGCTTCTGCCGTACGTCGTCGTCTGGTCGCGACAGTGGTCTTTGGTTAGTTCAAGGCGATCTCCAAATATAACGCTCGCACTAGGCTGGCTGTAGTGGCGAGGGACTGCTCCTTCTATTGGAAAGACGCGAGTTCGAGTGCAGGTTCTTTCCTTTTTTCCATCTTTTTTCCTTTCCCATTATTAGGGAGAGATTCCCCAGCCGCCAGCATCCGCCGCCCCAGCTGCCGGAACTGGAACCCTAGCTCCGGCGCGACTTGCAGATCGGGACGCCTCCTCCGTCGTTAACGGCAGTTTTCTTGGAACCTCGTGCATGGATGAGGGTCAAAGGGAGAAACTGAAGTTTATTGCATGACATGACGGATGTACTCCTACAGTTTACCTGGGAGCTCCCACGGGTCGAACTTGTAGATGTCGACGTCGGCGATGATGAAGGTGACGGTGGAGGCGACCTTCCTTTTGAGGTAGCAGACGATGATCTCCTGGTCCATCGGCTGGAACCGGAACCCCGGCGGCAGCTCGCACCCCCGGAACACAAAACCTTCTTCCATTAGCTCTAACTAGCTGCCGTGGTCGATCTGCACGGCTAGCCAGCTAGGGTCGATGCTGCCGACCAAGAAGAGATGGCCTGATTTGGGAACACTCCAAGAAGTCGGGTGGCGGATGGCCTATATATACATGCATACGCGTAGGTGCTCAGGTCGTCAGGGTGCCCAAGCAATGAGATTAAGCGAGAGCGGCGCGCGCTCTCGAGTCCGGGACGACGACGCGCGGTGCAGATCCGCCCATCGGGCGAATCGACGGTCGAGGATATTTTCCATTGTATAGAATAGAACTCACCAGCATATATATCTGGCCAGTTTTAAGAGGAAGACGATCAGCTCTCTTCCTAGGCCACCTGCTGCCACATCCTCCCTCGACATGCTGGTGAGTTCGTCCCCTGATCCTTTTTCCCTTGTTGTAGATCCTCTTATTACAACATCACCGCAGAAAAGAAATCAAGGAATAATAGTAAAAATTAGGAACCATAATCATAATTCATGGTCAAAATTTAACCTCTTCGGTGGCGAAATTTCAAAACTGCATCAACCTCTTAGAAAGTATACGTCGACTCTGGGTAATTACATCCTTTAATTTTGTGGGTAACTGCAAAGGAAAAAATTGTACTATCAAAATTGCGTCTTTCTGTGTGAAAGTATATACTATATTTTTAATTTTTGTCCATGGAAAATATTAAAATTGCACCTGTAATAGACGGTAAGGAATCGACTCTCATTCGTTTCCATATATATAAAATGTAGGACAATGAAGTTGATAGGCTCAGCAAGTTGCCCGATGACGCTTTGCTCAACATTGTCGAGCGACTTGATATCACCGATGTCGCACGAACCACCATCCTCTCGAAACGAAGCAGATCCTTGCTATGCTCTTAAAAATTATCATAACAGTTGGTCCTTTTGAGGCCAAGCATGGAAGGAGAAAATTAACCTCACATGATGTAGTTCGAGCCAACACCACCGTGGTAGAAGCAATCAGGAGCATACTGGAAAGCAGGACCGGAAGCCAATACACCATTCACCTAATGTCCGTGCAATTCTATTTGGGAGATGACTCCATCTTCATTGACCAGACAGTTGCCAACACCATAGCAACACAAAAGGTTGCTTGAGTTGAGTTTAACCTCACATGATGTAGTGCGTACGATTTGTTACATCGAGGACCTGCTCATATATGGGAAGCACTTCATGTCATTCCTTGATTCGTGTCCATACGTCGTCGTCACTTTTACAAAAAAGTATCTCCGCTTCTGAGTATTCAACCCGTAGCCGTTGTAACTACATGTGAATATTTTTACTCCCGTTGCAACGCAAAATTGCCCTTAAAATGGACTAAAATTACCCACCAATGCCACCTATAAGTCATAAAAAACGTTTCAAACAGGAAAATCTCCAAACTGGGCTGGCCCATGTAGGCACCTCCTATATTACGCTCTGGGCATTGAAAAAGATGCAGCACACCTGTTTGGGCCGGCCCATGCGTGGGCGCCTGTTTTTTTGGTTTAGTTTTTTATTTTTATTTTCAGTTCCATTTTGTTTTTCTACTTTAAATAATTTAGAACTTCAAACAACTTTTCTCAATATTAAGAAACCGAGAATTTCGAAATAAAATATTCAAAAAAACATATTTTTTGAGAATTCAAAAACTACTGAGGAGTTTTGAAAAATGTTTGCATATAAAAAAATGTTTAAACTTTGAGAAAATGTCCATAAAATAAAAAAGTCAACGATTTTAAACAAAAGTCTGTGTAAAAATCTTAAAAACAGTTCGTGCCTCTGTTTTTAGTCTCATTTTTTATTTTCATTTTTCTGTTCCATTTTTTAGTTTAAATAATTTAGAAATTTGAAAAACTTTTGCAATTTATAAAACTGGGAATTTTGAAATAAAAGTTTGAAGAAAATATAAAATGTTTGTGAATTCAAAAAAATGCTCAGGATTTTTGTAAAAATATTCGCATATTCGGAAAAATGTTCATAATTTTGGAAACAATGTTGGTGAAAACAATAAAAGTCCATGATTTTGGAAAAAAAAAGTTTGTGTGTTATTTTTTAAGTGCAATTGAAAAAAATGTTTGCTACTTCAAAAAATGTTCATGCATTTCAAGAAATGTCCTAAAATTTTAAAGACATAATATGATCAGCACCATTGGAGATTATAATTGTTTTTCTCCCGTTGCAACGCACGGGTCCTTTTGCTAGTAGTGTTATAAAATGTTTGTGCGACTTTTACAAAATGTTGGTAGCATTCAGAAACATATGTTAGTGGCATTTAAAAAATATTCACACATTTAAGAAAACATTAAAGTTCTATAAACAATATACAATGTAAAAAATCGTGTCATTAAAAATGGGTTTCATACGATTCAAAATAAATGAATTTGTTCGTGACATTCTTAAAAATTTAATATAATGTATAAAAGTATTCACATAATTTGGAAAAACGTTTTGTACCATTCAAAAAATGTTTATGCACTGTAAAACATATTTGTTTGGTTCAAACAAGTGTAAATTTAACTAGCCTTATTTCATATCCCCCTTCAATTCTGCAAACTCAATTAATTGTCTTGTGAACCAATTAGCTTGCAAGTCGGTTATCATATCAAACACACCGTCCACAAGATTACAAATTTTATCATGAACCTCTAAACAGGAACGTTTAGTTCTGTACAAAGTAGGAACAGATTATTCAGGACATCAAAATAACAACCATAGGCCACTGAAATTAAAAAATCAGGCACGAGATACATCAGTGCAAAATCTTGTTGAAATTAGTAGTGGGCCTTAGGCCCATAAGAGAATTTCAGAAAATCTCCAAGGGCACATGTAGGTGGTGGCATGACAAGATGGTGGTGGGAAGTTTAGTCCCACCCCGCTAGTAGAGAAGAAATTGGACCCCTTTATAAGGGTCTCTCTTCCACATGCTATTGGAGAGTGAGAAGAGAAGGTGCCCTCGCGTACTCCTCCTCCGCCGCGAGCCTCACCATGCCTCGCCACGATGCGGGAATGAGCCGAGCCCATACCTACGTGCTTATTTTTCTCGGTCAGGAACGGAGAATACGTAATGGACACGACACGATTCGACGACTCGGACGTGGGTTCGGCCCACGTCTCTCCGCTCAGCCGCCTATATAAGCAGGCTAACGCCTACCCTAGCCGTCACGAGAATCAGATCACATCTGCCTCACGCGTTCGTTCCTTTTGCTGCTGCTGCCGCCGGCGACTCCGTCCCGTTTACCGCGTACACGGTCGACGGGAGAGCAGGCCTCCGAAACCCCGCCTCTCCGGTTCCTGTACGGGAGAGGGGCGATTAGGTTTTTGGGGAGCAATCACGCGACTGCTCGCCTCCGTCCGTCTGCTTCGTCTACATCCGCGTCGCCCTCGTCAATGCCATGTCTTCACCATCCGAGCCCGATCGTCTCGTCCTTGAAGCTTTGAAGAAGAGGGCAGAGGATGCTGCTGCTGCTACGGCCGCGTCCAACGCCAACGCTGCTGCTACGGCCAACTGGCCTATTGGAGGGTATGACTCGTTTATCCTCATGTTCGAATTTATCCTAGCAGTACTACTTGCATGCATAGATGGATCAACTATATGCGTAGTATGTGCTAGGTTAGTTCAAGATCAGTACATCATTAGTCTAGACAATGCCATGCTAGTTATTGTCTCGTGGATTAATACACTCGGAAAATTGCCTATTTACTCAACAATCCAAAAACCTAATGTGTGTAGGAATTTTTCGAGTAATGGTTTTGCTGCTGCTCTGAAACCAAACAAGTTTACCGGTACTTATTTCAAGCGTTGGCAAACGAGAACCACCTTATGGCTCACGGCTATGAACGTGTTCTGGGTAGCCGGTGTCACTCCAACGGGAACGATCTCTCCTGAACAAGAGAAGATGTTCGCGGAGGCCACCGTCCTATTCCTTGGAGCAGTCATAAGCGTGATCGGAGATAAGCTGGTTGATGCATACTTACATATGCATGTTGCCAAAGACCTGTGGGAGGTGCTCGAATCTAAATTCAGGGCCACCGATGCTGGGAGTGAGATGTATGTTATGGAGCAGTTCCACGATTACACGATGGTTGACAACCGTTCTGTATTGGAACAGGCTCATGAGATAATATGCATAGCTAAAGAACTTGAGGTTCTTAAGTGCAATTTGTCGGGCAAGTTTGTCGCGGGTTGTATAATTGCTAAGCTCCCTAATTCCTGGAGGAACTTTGCTACTACTCTGAAACATCAGAGGCGTGAGTTCTCAGTAGAGGACATCATCGTCCATCTGAGTGTTGAGCAGAACTCGAGAGCAAAGGACTCCAATGAAAAAGCGGTGGAAAGCTCTTCTGTTGCCAATATGGTACATCAGAGGAACTTCAATTCCCACAAGCCCAAGGGAAAGAATTCTGTCCAACAGAATACCGACTTCAAGAAGAAGGGAAAGAAGACCTTCAAGAAGAATAAGAAGGGAGATGGCTGGTATACTTGTGGTTCAGAGGAACATTGGGCGAACAAATGCCCAAACAAGTACAAGAAGCCGACGCAGGACTCCAAGTCTGCCAATATGATTGTGGGGAACAATGAAAGTGGTGCATCTGGGTACGGTAATTTACTTACTGTATTTTCAGTTTGTCAGTCCACCGATGGTGGGTGGACACGGGTGCAAATATTCATGTGTGTGCTGACTTATCATTGTTCTCTTCTTATCAGGCCACCGGTCGCGGGTCCGTATTGATGGGGAATGGCGTGAGTGCTTCTATTCTTGGTGTTGGCACGGTCGATCTGAAGTTTACTTCGGGAAGGATCGTATAGCTGAAGAACGTGCAGCATGTCCTCACCATCAAGAAGAACCTCGTTAGTGGTTCCCTTCTGTGTAGAGAAGGGTTTAAGTTGGTATTCGAGTCTAATAAAGTAGTAGTTACGAAATATGGACTTTTTGTTGGAAAAGGTTATGAGTGCGGAGGTCTGTTCCGCCTTTCCCTCACAGATTTTTGTAATAAAGTCGTGAACAATATTCATTCGAGTGTTAATGAATCTGAAGTTTGGCATTCACGTCTTTGTCACATAAGTTTCGGTGTTATGTCGCGGCTAGCAAAACTGAATTTAATCCCGACTTTCACTTTAGCCAAAGGTTCTAAGTGCCATTCGTGTGTGCAAGCAAAGCAACCTCGCAAGCCTCACAAGGCTGCAGAGGAGAGACACTTGGCACCATTATAACTCATACATTCTGATCTTTGTGATATGAATGGTGTGTTGACTAAAGGTGGAAAGAAATATTTCATGACATTGATAGATGGTTCCACTAGATATTGCTATGTGTATCTGTTAAATACTAAAGATGAGGCTCTACACTACTTTAAAATCTACAAGGCAGAAGTTGAGAATCAACTTGAAAAGAAAATTAAACGGTCTGACCGTGGTGGAGAGTACTTTTCAAATGAGTTTGATTCCTTTTGTGCGGAACACGGCATTATTCATGAGAGGACGCCTCCCTATTCACCCCAGTCAAACGGGGTTGCCGAGCGGAAAAACCGTACTCTAACTGATTTGGTTAATGCCATGTTAGATACATCGGGTTTATCCAAGGCATGGTGGGGGGAGGCTATATTGACTGCGTGTCATGTCCTGAATAAGGTTCCTACAAAAGATAATGAAGTCACTCCTCATGAGGAGTGGTCGAAGAGAAGGACGACGCTCTCGTACTTACGTACTTGGGGCTGTTTGGCGAAAGTCAATGTACCGATCCACAAGAAGTGTAAGCTTGGACCAAAGACTGTGGACTGCGTTAATTTGGGATACCCTAAGAATAGCGTAGGTTATAGATTTCTAGTAATGAAATTTGAGGTACCTGACGTGAAGGTCGGTACAATAATGGAGTCGAGGGATGCTACATTCTTTGAGGATATATTTCCCATGAGAGATATGCAAAGCACTTCTAGACAGGAATCTGAGATAACTCCCGAGCCTGCCATTCCTATGGAATATTATGAACAAACACATGATGATAATCCCAAGGAGGATGACGAGGAAACCCTTGGTAGGGGCAAGAGACAAAGGACTGCAAAGACCTTTGGTGATGATTTCTTCGTATACCTTGATGTTTGTTGTGTATCCCTCGCAAATGCGCCACAAATACTTCTGCTACTGCAACAAAAGACCTTCCAACGGTGCCAGAAGTTGGCACGTCGACGGGAGAATACTTGGCTTGATCTTTCTGCTACGGATACGCCTTAAGGGACTTCCTAGGCAAGTATCCAAAGGATTTCCCCCGTGGCCTTGGAGCCTTGCGTTGGTGTTCCCTTCAAGCGGAAATGGTGATGTAGCGTAGCGGTGGGAAGTATTTCGCTCAGTTTGAGAACCAAGGTATGAATCCAGTGGAGGAGTATCTCAAGATCCTGCACAAACACAAAACTTGCTCCCAACGCTATGAAGGGGTTGTCAATCCCTTATAGATTGTTTGCCAAGTGAGAACTGAAAGCAACAAAGTAACAAAGCAAAGTAAAAGCGGAGATGTAAATGATGGATGTGAATAGACCCGGGGGCCGTAGTGTTTACTAGTGGCTTCTCTCATGAAAGCAAGTAGACGGTGGGTGAACAAATTACTGTCGAGCAATTGATAGAACTGTGCAAAGTCGTGACGATATCTATGCAATGATTGTTTCTATAGGCATCACGTCCGAAACAAGTAGACCGATACTTTCTGCATCTACTACTATTACTCCACACGTCGACCGCTATCCAGCATGCATCTAGTGTATTAAGTCCATAAGAACAGAGTAATGCCTTAAGCAAGATGACATGATGTAGAGGGATAATCTCAAACCAATGATAAAACCCCCATCTTTTTACCCTTGATGGCAACTACTTGATGTGTGCCTTGCTGCCCCTACTGTCACTTGGAAAGGTCACCACATGGCAGAACCCAAAACCAAGCACTTCTCCCATTGCAAGAATCATAGATCTAGTTGGCCAAACAAAACACAAGACTCGGAGAGACTTACAAGGATATCAAATCATGCATATAAGAAATCAGCAAAGACTCGAATATATAGCATAGATAATCTGATCACAAATGCACAATTCATCGAATCTCGACAAACACACCGCCAAAGAAGATTACATCGGATAGATCTCCATGAAGATCATGGAGAACTTTGTATTGAAGATCCAAGAGAGAGAAGAAGCCATCTAGCTACTAACTATGGACCCGTAGGTCTGAAGTGAACTACTCACAAGTCATTGGAGGGGCTATGGTGATGATGAAGAAGCCCTCCAACTCCAAAGTCCCCTCCGGTAGGGCGCCGGGAAGGGTCTCCAGATGAGATCTCGCGGAAACGGAAGCTTGCGGCGGCGGAAAAGTATTTTCGAGGCTCCCCTGATTTTTTGCGGAATATTTGGGAATTTATAGGCCAAAGACCTAGGTCAGGGGGCGGCTAGGGAGGCCACAAGCCTGCCCACCGCCTCCCCCTGGTGGCGGAGTGGGGGCTTGTGGGTTCCCTGGAGCCCACCTGGCTTGGCCCAAAAGCCCCGTGATCTTCTTCCATTCGGGAAAAAATCATTTCGGGGTTTTTCTTCCGTTTGGACTCCGTTCCAAAATTAGATCTGAAAAGAGTCAAAAACACAGAAAAAACAGGAACTGGCACTTAGCATTGGATTAATAAGTTAGTCCCAAAAAAGATATTAAAGGTACATAAAACAACCAAAGAAGACAATATAACAACGTGAAACCATCAGAAATTATAGATACGTTTGAGACGTATCAAGCATCCCCAAGCTTAACTCCTGCTCGTCCTCGAGTAGGGAAGTGATAAGAATGAATTTTTGATGCTTTCATGCTACCTAGCATAGGTGTCCTTTGTAATTCCTCTTATGTGACGTGAATGTTCAGATCCATTAGATTCAAAACAATAGTTTGCTATTGACGTGGAAACAATAATAATTCAAGCAAACTAGCAAAGTAATCATGAACTTTCAAAATAACAAGGCCAAAAGAAAGTTATCCCTACAAAAGCATATAGTCTGGCTATGCTCTATCATCATTGCACAACGAATTTAAATCATGCACAACCCCGGTATTGGCCAAGTAATTGTTTCACACCTTTACTTTCTCAAACCTTTTCAACTCTCACGCAATACATGAGCGTGAGCCATGGTTATAGCACTATAGATGGTGTGGAATGTAGTGGAGGTTGCAAGACAAAAAGGAGAAGATAGTCACATTAACTAGGCATATCAATGAGCTGTGGAGATGCTCATCAATAGATATCAATGTGAATGAGTAGGGATTGCCATACAATTGATGCACTAGAGCTATGAGTATGTGAAAGCTCTTAAAGAAAACTAGTGGGTGTGCATCCAACTTGCTTGCTCACGAAGACCTAAGGCAATTTTGAGGAAGCCTATCATAGGAATATACAAGCCAAGTTATATAATGAAAATTTCCCACTAGCTATATGGTGGTGACAAAACGAGAGACTCTCAATCATGAAGATCATGGTGCTTAATATGCACAAGTGTGGAAAAAGTGGAAGCATTGTCCCTTCTCTCTTTTTCTCTCACTTTTTTTTATTTTGGTGGGCTCTTTGGACTCTTTTTATTTGGTGGGCTTCTTTGGCCTCTTTTATTTACTCACATGGGACAATGCTCCATTAATGATGATCATCACACTTTCAACTCAAAACTTAGAGCAACAATGACTCTATATGGAATGCCTTCGGTAGTGTACCGTGGCAATGATCTAGCATGGCATAGACATCAATGGAAACATCATGCTAGCTATCTTACGATCATGCAATGACAATGTAGACGTGGTGGCACATGTCATGGTGGTAGTTTCATGGCAATATATCTCGGAATGACTTTGAAAAAGCCATAGTAGGTAGGTATGGTGGCTGTTTTGAGGGAGGCTAATGGTGGATTTTGTGCACCGGCGAAAGTTGCACGGCACTAAGAAGATAGTGATGGTGGAAGGTGAAAGTGCATCTAAACCATGGAATCAACATTAGTCATGAAGAACTCATATACTTGTTGCAAAAGTTTTATTAGTATCGAAACAAATCATTCAAAGCATACTCCTAGGGGAAGGGTTGGTAGGTATAAACCATCGCGCGATCCCGACCGCCACGCAAAGGATGACAATCAATATACTAATCATGCTCAGATTTCATCACATAGCGGTTCACCATACGTGCATGCTACGGGAATCACTAACTTCAACACAAGTATTTCTAGATTCACAACACCTTACTAGCATGACTTCAATATTACCATAACCACAACTCAAAACTAATTGAGATGAATCAAACTTCTCTAACTATTCAATGCACATGAAGGTGGAAGTTTTTGTATCCCTTTGGATAACTACCCCTTTTGAGACTACTTTCAAAGCATAGATCAACTACCAAGCCACGCACCGCTGTGCTCTAAAAGATATAAGTGAAGCTCATAGAGCAAAAGTATATAGCTCAAAAGATATAAGTGAAGCACATGTGAGCTGAATTGTCTACCAAAAGATATAAGTGAAGCTCGACAAAATCATGATGTGTGCATGTCTCTCTCTCTAGGTGTGCAGCAAGGATGATTGTGACACAACAAAAATTAAAGACTCCTACGATACAAGACGCTCCAAGCAAAAACACATAACATGTGGTGAATAAAAATATAGCCCCAAATAACGTTGTCGATGGATTAAAGACGAGAGAGGGGATGCTGCCTTCCCGGGGCATCCCCAAGCTTAGGCTTTTACGGCATCCTTGAATCTCTTGGGGTGCCTTGGGAATCCCCAATCTTTAGCTCTTGCCACTCTTTATCTCTTTGTCCATAAGAACTTCACCCAAAACTTGAAAACTTCACAACACGAAACTTAAACAGAAACTCGTGATAACATTAGTACAAGAAAGCAAACCACCACTTCCTTAGGTACTGTAGCAAACTTAAATTCTACTTGTGCTGATGTTGGGTCACTGTACTTTCAATCTTCCATGGCTAATACCCCCCGATAATATCCATAGTTTCATCAAAATAAGCAACCAACAGAACAAAAACAGAATCTGTTTAACAGCAGACCAGTCTGTAGCAATCTGTATGTTTCCTATACCTCTGGTACTTAAAAAATTCTAAAAAATTATGACAGTCTGAATAATTTGCGTAGAAATCAGCAGCAATAATAATCAACTCAAAAGCTCTTACAGAAAAAATGAAAATTCTTTTCGTGAGCAGAAAGTTTCTATCTTTTCCAGCATGACCAAACGATCATCCCCAAGACTAATCATAACGGTTTTGCTTGGCACAAATGCAAAAAGAAACACAAAAAACACAATCATAACAGAATTATGAAAGTGTGGAAAACACAAAACAGAAAGAAAAAGGATAGATTCGTTGGGTTGCCTCCCAACAAGCGCTTTTGTTTAACGCCCTTAGCTAGGCGAAAGTGATAGAATCACGTATAGTCATCTTTGGTGCTCAAACCATAGGTAGCATGATCATTTATCATCTTAAGATTTTCATCTTTATTAGATGACTCACCACTAGCTCTAGGAACAAAAACAGGCTTGACGGTCTTTTTGAGAGTAAGGTTTGGAGTATTTTGCACAGCGGCAAAAGCGGAGCCCAAGTTGGTTATGACATCTTCTAATTTGCCAATTCTAGAAGAATCATTAACTATAAGTTCCTTCTCCTTTAAAATTTTCAAAAAGTTTCCCACTTTGGATCCGCACTGAGTAATTTGATTGTGGATCTTTCTATCCAAACCCTCAATAAGTTCAACTATGGCAATTTTGTTTTCAATAGCGTCAAGCCTTTGCATCACGTGTTCTAAGGTCAAGATAGTTCCATTAACCATGAGCGGGGGTGAGCCTACCAAATTAATGCTAGCTCTATAAGTGTCAACAATATGGCTCCCCAAAAAGTTCCCGCCTACAATGGTATCAAGGATATACCTATTCCAAGGAGAAATTCCCACATAGAAACTGCGAAGGAGGACGGTAGTGGATTGCTTACGAGTAGATCTACTTTGAGCATTGCAAATCCTGTACCAAGCGTCCTTCAAATTTTCTTCCTCATTCTGCCTGAAATTGAGAACTTCATTTTCAGGGGTGTCGTTTGGAGTGGTGGGTCTAGCCATTGATGGACTATCTCACACACAAACGAGAAGGAAGAGAGAGTGAAACGGGCAAAAGAAGACAACAAAAAGGCAAAAGAAAACGGCGAAGGCGAAAGGTGAACGAAAACGGCAAATGTGAAGTGGGGGAGAGGAAAACGAGAGGCAACTAGCAACAAAAGTAAATGCAAGAGAAGAGTTTGTGAAACCTACTTGGATAGATCTTGATTTCTCCTCCCCGGCAACGGCGCCAGAAATACTTCTCATGTTTGCTGTGTATCCGTGGCAAATGCACCAGAAATACTTCTGCTAATGCAACAAAAGACCTTCCAATGGCGCTAGAAATAGGCACGTCGACGGGAGAATACTTGGCTTGATCTTTCTGTTGCGGCTACGCCTTAAGGGACTTCCTAGGCAAGTATGCAAAGGATTTCCCCCGTGGCCTTGGAGCCTTGCGTTGGTGTTCCCTCGAAGCGGAAAGGGTGATGTAGCGTAGCGGTGGGAAGTATTTCCCTCAGTTTGAGAACCAAGGTATCAATCCAGTGGAGGAGTATCTCAAGATCCTGCACAAACATAGAACTTGCTCCCAACACTATGAAGGGGTTGTCAATCCCTTATAGATTGTTTGCCAAGTGAGAACTGAAAGCAACAAAGTAACAAAGCAAAGTAAAAGAGGAGATGTGAACGATGGATGTGAATAGACCCGGGGGCCGTAGTGTTTACTAATGGCTTCTCTCATGAAAGCAAGTAGATGCTGGGTGAACAAATTACTGTCGAGCAATTGATAGAACTATGCAAAGTCATGACGATATCTATGCAATGATTGTTTCTATAGGCATCACGTCCGAAACAAGTAGACCGAAACTTTCTGCATCTACTACTATTACTCCACACGTCGACCGCTATCCAACATGCATCTAGTGTATTAAGTCCATAAGAACACAGTAACGCCTTAAGCAAGATGACATGATGTAGAGGGATAATTTCAAACCAATGATAAAAACCTCATCCTTTTACCCTTGATGGAAACTACTTGATGTGTGCCTTGCTGCCCCTACTGTCACTAGGAAAGGTCGCCACATGGCAGAACCCAAAACCAAGCACTTCTCCCATTGCAAGAATCATAGATCTAGTTGGCCAAACAAAACCCAAGACTCGGAGAGACTTACAAGGATATCAAATCATGCATATAAGAAATCAGCAAAGACTCAAATATATATCATAGATAATCTGATCACAAATCCACAATTCATCGGATCTCGACAAACACACCGCCAAAGAAGATTACATCGGATAGATCTCCATGAAGATCATGGAGAACTTTGTATTGAAGATCCAAGAGAGAGAAGAAGACATCTAGCTACTAACTACGGACCCGTAGGTCTGAAGTGAACTACTCACGAGTCATTGGAGGGGCGATGATGATGATGAAGAAGCCCTCCAACTCCAAAGTCCCCTCCGGCAGGGTGCGAGAAGGGTCTCCAGATGAGATCTCGCGGAAACGGAAGCTTGCAGCGGCGGAAAAGTATTTTCGAGGCTCCCGTGATTTTTTGCGGAATATTTGGGAATTTATAGGCCAAAGACCTAGGTCACGGGGCGGCCAGGGAGGCCACAAGCCTGCCCACCGCCGCATCCCCCCTAGTGGCGGAGTGGGGGATTGTGGGCTCCCTGGAGCCCACCTGGCTTGGCCCAAAAGACCCTGGTCTTCTTCCGTTCGGGAAAAATCATTTCTGGTTTTTTCTTCCGTTTCGACTCCGTTCCAAAATCAGATCTGAAAAGAGTCAAAAACACAGAAAAAACAGGAACTGGCACTTGGCACTGAATTAATAAGTTAGTCCCAAAAAAGATATAAAAGGTACATAAAACAACCAAAGAAGACAAGATAACAGCGTGAAACCATCAAAAATTATAGATACGGTTGAGACGTATCAAGCATCCCCAAGCTTAACTCCTGCTCGTCCTCGAGTAGGGAAGTGATAAGAATGAATATTTGATGCTTTCATGCTACCTAGCATAGGTTGTTGGAATTATGCCCTAGAGGCAATAATAAATATAGTTATTATTATAATTCCTGTATCAAGATAATCGTTTATTATCCATGCTATAATTGTATTGAATGAAGACTCATTTACATGTGTGGATACATAGACAAAACACCGTCCCTAGCAAGCCTTTAGTTGGCTAGCCAGTTGATCAAAGATAGTCAGTGTCTTCTGATTATGAACAAGGTGTTGTTGCTTGATAACTGGATCACGTCATTAGGAGAATCACGTGATGGACTAGACCCAAACTAATAGACGTAGCATGTTGATCGTGTCATTTTGTTGCTACTGTTTTCTGCGTGTCAAGTATTTATTCCTATGACCATGAGATCATATAACTCACTTACACCGGAGGAATGCTTTGTGTGTATCAAACGTCGCAACGTAACTGGGTGACTATAAAGATGCTCTACAGGTATCTCCGAAGGTGTTAGTTGAGTTAGTATGGATCAAGATTGGGATTTGTCACTCCGTGTGAACGGAGAGGTATCTCGGGGCCCACTCGGTAATACAACATCACACACAAGCCTTGCAAGCAATGTAACTTAGTGTAAGTTGCGGGATCTTGTATTACGGAACGAGTAAAGAGACTTGCCGGTAAACGAGATTGAAATAGGTATACGGATACCGACGATCGAATCTCGGGCAAGTAACATACCGAAGGACAAAGGGAATGACATACGGGATTATATGAATCCTTGGCACTGAGGTTCAAACGATAAGATCTTCGTAGAATATGTAGGATCCAATATGGCCATCCAGGTCCCGCTATTGTATATTGACCGAGGAGTCTCTCGGGTCATGTCTACATAGTTCTCGAACCCGCAGGGTCTGCACACTTAAGGTTCGACGTTGTTTTATGCGTATTTGAGTTATATGGTTGGTTACCGAATGTTGTTCGGAGTCCCGGATGAGATCACAGACGTCACGAGGGTTTCCGGAATAGTCCGGAAATGAAGATTGATATATAGGATGACCTCATTTGATTACCAGAAGGTTTTCGGAGTTATCGGGAATGTACCGGGAATGACGAATGGGTTCCGGGAGTTCACCGGGGGGGGGGGGGGGGCAACCCACCCCGGGGAAGCCCATAGGCCTTGAGGGTGGCACACCAGCCCTTAGTGGGCTGGTGGGACAGCCCAAAAGGGCTCTATGCGCCAAGAAGAGAAAATCAAGAGAAAAGAAAAAAAAAGAGGAGGAGGTGGGAAGGAAGGGGGACTCCCTCCCACCAAACCAAGTCCAACTCGGTTTGGGGGGGGGGAGTCCTCCCCCCTTGGACTCGGCCGACCCCCTTGGGGCTCCTTGAGCCCCAAGGCAAGGCCCCCCCTCTCCCACCTATATATACGGAGGTTTTAGGGCTGATTTGAGACGACTTTTCCACGGCAGCCCGACCACATACCTCCACAGTTTTTCCTCTAGATCGCGTTTCTGCGGAGCTCGGGCGGAGCCCTGCTGAGACAAGGTCATCACCAACCTCCGGAGCGTCGTCACGCTGCCGGAGAACTCTTCTACCTCTCCGTCTCTCTTGCTGGATCAAGAAGGCCGAGATCATCGTCGAGCTGTACGTGTGCTGAACGCGGAGGTGCCGTCCGTTCGGTACTAGATCGTGGGACTGATCGCGGGATTGTTCGCGGGGCGGATCGAGGGACGTGAGGACGTTCCACTACATCAACCGCGTTCACTAACGCTTCTACTGTACGATCTACAAGGGTACGTAGATCACTCATCCCCTCTCGTAGATGGACATCACCATGATAGGTCTTCGTGCGCGTAGGAAATTTTTTGTTTCCCATGCGACGTTCCCCAACATAGGTGTCCTTTGTAATTCCTCTTATGTGACGTGAATATTCAGATACATTAGATTCAAAACAATAGTTTGCTATTGACGTGGAAACAATAATAATTCAAGCAAACTAGCAAAGTAATCATGAACTTTCAAAATAACAAGGCCAAAAGAAAGCTATCCCTACAAAAGCATATAGTCTGGCTATGCTCTATCATCATTACACAACGAATTTAAATCATGCACAACCCCGGTATTGGCCAAGTAATTGTTTCACACCTTTACTTTCTCAAACCTTTTCAACTCTCACGCAATACATGAGCGTGAGCCATGGTTATAGCACTATAGATGGTGTGTAATGTAGTGGAGGTTGCAAGACAAAAAGGAGAAGATAGTCACATTAACTAGGCATATCAATGAGCTGTGGAGATGCTCATCAATAGATATCAATGTGAATGAGTAGGGATTGCCATACAATTTATGCACTAGAGCTATGAGTATGTGAAAGCTCTTAAAGAAAACTAGTGGGTGTGCATCCAACTTGCTTGCTCACGAAGACCTAAGTAAATTTTGAGGAAGCCTATCATAGGAATATACAAGCCAAGTTATATAATGAAAATTTCCCACTAGCTATATGGTGGTGACAAAACGAGAGACTCTCAATCATGAAGATCATGGTGCTTAATATGCACAAGTGTGGAAAAAGTGGTAGCATTGTCCCTTCTCTCTTTTTCTCTCATTTTTTTATTTTGGTGGGCTCTTTGGCCTCTTTTTTTTGGTGGGCTTCTTTGGCCTCTTTTATTTCCTCACATGGGACAAAGCTCCCTTAATGATGATCATCACACTTTCAACTCAAAACTTAGAGCAACAATGACTCTATATGGAATGCCTTCGGTAGTGTACCGTGGCAATGATCTAGCATGGCATAAACATCAATGGAAACATCATGCTAGCTATTCATGGTGTTCTCATTGGCGGCCTCTCATGGTCTTCTCGTTCATCAAATGGACGTTAAGACGACTTTCCTGAATGAAGAGCTAAATGAGGAAATCTATATGCAACAGCCAGATGGCTTTGTGATAGAAGGTCAGGAAGGAAAGGTGTGTAAGTTATTGAAATCTTTATATGGTCTAAGACAAGTACCTAAGCAATGGCATGAGAAGTTTAATACAACTATGACATCTGTTGGCTTCGTTGTTAATGAAGCTGACAAATGTGTATACTATCGCCATGGTGGGGGCGAAGGAGTTATATTGTGCTTGTACGTTGATGACATACTGATATTTAGAACCAACCTCAAAGTAATTGAGGAGGTTAAGTCTTTTCTGTCTCAAAACTTTGAGATGAAGGACCTTGGGGTGGCTGATGTTATCTTGAACATCAAGCTTTTGAGAGATGATGAGGGTGGGATTACACTTCTGCAATCCCACTATGTTGAGAAGATTTTGAGTCGCTTTGGATATTCAGACTGCAACGTTTCTCAAACACCATATGATCGTAGTGTGCTTATTCGAAAGTTTAAAGGCACAACTATAGATCAATTGAGATTCTCTCAAATTATCGGTTCGCTTATGTACCTAGCTAGCGCAACGAAGCCTGGCATCGCGTTTGCTGTGAGCAAACTTAGACGGTTTGTTGCAAACCCGAGCGATGTTGATTGGTGTGCTGTTGAAAGAATTATGCGCTACTTGAAAGGTACTGTCAACCACGGACTTCACTATACGGGATACCCATCGGTACTTGAAGGGTATAGTGATGCGAATTGGATCTCTGATGCTGATGAGATGAAGGCCACTACTGGGTATATGTTTACTCTTGGGGGTGGTGCTGTTTCCTGGAAGTCTTGCAAGCAAACGATCTTAACGAGATCGACAATGGAAGCATAATTAACAGCATTAGACACATCTGGTGTCGAAGCAGAATTTCTTCGAGATCTCTTGATGGACTTACCTGTGGTTGAGAAGCCGGTTCCGGCTATCCTTATGAACTGCGATAATCAAACGGTTATTGTCAAAGTGAAGAGTTCAAAGGATAATATGAAGTCCAACAAACATATAAGAATGAGATTGAAGTCTGTCAGACGTTTGAGAAACTCCGGAGTGATAGCGTTGGATTATATCCAAACGGCTAAGAATCTGGCAGATCCCTTTACTAAAGGGCTATCACGTGTTGTGATAGATAGTGCATCGAGGGAGATGGGTATGAGACCCACATGAGTTGCCGTGGCAGTAACCCAACCTATATGATCGGAGATCCCGTGAAGTAGGACCTGGGAAAACAAGCCAGTGGTGAACTGAGGAGAGTAACTTTACTAACCCACTCCATTGGAGATGCAATACTCTCGGATACTGTATGGTAGGATGACTACTGTCTTAATGTGTTCTAAAGCTTATGTGTAAGCAAGATGCTGTCGTACAGAGCGATCTTTGGAGGAACACACCTATATGAGCTTGACTGCTGGTCACAGTCTATGAGATTTGGGTGATCTCTAGTAAACTCATGAATAGGCCAGGAGTGTGACTAATATTCTCCACCCGAGGGGTCACCTTCGGCAGTCTAGTACTAGTAAGACTTGTGGTGAAGCTCCTTTATGCCAAACTGACAATTCAAGGCATAGTCCATTGTTCAGTTGTAAAGGGGTGTAGCTACTTGCTCTAGGTGAAGCTCAACCTTAACAGGTCTTCACTGAAATGCTGGTATATTAAAACAGTGATTTGAACGAGGAAACACGATGTGCCCTTGAGATCTGGTGGGGGATTGTTGAAATTAGTAGTGGGCCTTAGGCCCATAAGAGAATTTCAGAAAATCTCCAAGGACCCATATAGGTGGTGGCATGACAAGGTGGTGGTGGGAAGTTTAGTCCCACCCCGCTAGTGGAGAAGAAATTGGACCCCTTTATAAGGGTCTCTCTTCCACATGCTATTGGAGAGTGAGAAGAGAAGGTGCCCTCGCGCACTCCTCCTCCATCGCCCGCCACGCCTCGCCACGACGCGGGTTGCGGGAATGAGCCGAGCCGAGCTCATACCTACGCGCTTATTTTTGTCGGTCAGGAACGGAGAATACGTAACGGACATGGCATGATCCGAGACGTCGGATCGTGGGCTGTTACCGACTCGGACGTGGGTTCGGCCCACGTCTCTCCGCTCAGCCGCCTATATAAGCAGGCTAACGCCTACCCTAGCCGTCACGAGAATCAGATCACATCTGCCTCACGCGTTTGTTCCTTTTGCTGCTGCTGCCGCCGGCGACTCCGTCCCGTTTACCGCGTACACGGTTGACGGGAGAGCAGGCCTCCGAAACCCCGCCTCTCCGGTTCCTGTACGGGAGAGGGGCGATTAGGTTTTTGGGGAGCGATCACGCGACTGCTCGCTTCCGTTCGTCTGCTTCGTCTACGTCCGCGTCGCCCTCGTCATCGCCATGTCTTCACCATCCGAGCCCGATCGTCTCGCCCTTGAAGCTGAGAAGAAGAGGGCAGAGGATGCTGCTGCTGCTACGGCCGCGTCCAACGCCAACGCTGCTGCTACGACCAACTGGCCTATTAGAGGGCATGACTCGTTTATCCTCATGTTCGTATTTATCCTAGCAGTACTACTTGCATGCATAGATGGATCAACTATATGCGTAGTATGTGCTAGGTTAGTTCAAGATCAGTACATCATTAGGCTAGTCAATGCCATGCTAGTTATTGTCTCGTGGATTAATACACTCGGAAAATTGCCTATTGACTCAACAAATCCTGTCCTCCAACAATCCTGTTACAAGTAACCGAATGGAATAACAGATGACGTTAGCGAAGGAGAAGAAACACTCCAATGTAATAAAGTATCACGAGCAAAAGGCAATAGCTGATCTTCTGCTTGAAGAATAATAGAAGTACATTTCCATTTTGTTGCTGACATACATTTTTTTAGAAAAGGAGGCCTCGCCCCGGCCTCTGCATCGAGGGATGCATACAACCATATATTAAGCAAACATAGTGTTCAAGCAGTACAAAGTATATGAAAAACGGAAAAAAAGATACATGGTGAACATCACGCCGCGGCGTGAAGTGGCTAAAAGATAAAGATGACTAAACACCTATCCTATTAATATGCCGCCATCCAAACCGGTCGAAGATACCCTGTGCTACCATCTCCCAGCGGACACACCCAGTAACCATAGGCTCCCTGGCTGCCACAGGAGTTAGTAACGACCATGTACGGATCAGTGCAGTAATTCTGTAGATAACCTGCAGAAAGTTAATATCATGAAGTCTGTTAAAAACCAAATCATTTATGCTATTCCATAAAGCCCAAAGAAGAGCACATGCTCCGACACGAATAGATTTGGCCAATTGAACATCAATTCCCCGTAACCACGTTCCAAATAACGAGTTGAAGTTTACAGGAGGAGAGATGTTAAAAGCAATATGAATTGAGCGCCAAACAAGTTTAGCCATAAGACAGTCGAGAAAGAGGTGCTGAATACTCTCTACTCTTGGACAGAAACAACATCTGGGGTTACCTTTCCAATTCCGTTTGGCCAAATTATCCTTAGTTAAAATAACTCTGTGAACAAACCACAAGAAAACTTTAATTCTAAGAGGAACTCTAATCTTCCAAATATGTTTGGATTTTGGAATAGGTACGGAATCAATAAGATCAGAATACATGGATTTAACCGTAAACAACCCATTCGTTGTTAATCTCCAGGAGATTCGATCAGTCCTATCAGAAAGATTAACCTCCATTAACTTTCTAACTAGATGCAACCAGGAAATCCATCTATCCCCAACTAGAGATCTGCGGAATTGAATATTAAGGGGAGTCTCACGCAATACCGCCGCAACTGACACTTGTCGACGCTGGGCAATATGGTACAACCGCGGATATTGAAGAGCCAAAGGCGCTTCTCCTAGCCAGGTGTCTTCCCAGAATCTAGTCAATTCCCCATTCCCAATGATAAACCTCGATCTGTGGTAGAATGAACTTTTTACCCGCATCAGACCCTTCCAGAATGGCGAGTCAAAAGGTCTCGCTTCAACCTGAGATAAAGATTTGGAATGAAGGTACATTTGAGAGACATCTTCCTACCTCTTTGTCGTTGTGACCCTGACCTGTTGTTCCAAGTGACAGGAACTGAAATCCGCTCCTTTCCTGAAAACCAACATCGTCGAGAGTGGTCAGTTATCTTTCCTACTTATAAAGGTTAGAGTTGATGGCGAATTCACATGTGGGACCAACAACCTTCACAATAAACAAATGCACCCCTACCCACATTAAGAATAGCAACCTTCCATAAACATAAATAAACAAATGTATTTGTGCTCACATGTGGGATCAAACACAAATAAACAATACACTACTATTCATGTGAGACTAACACTTGGGCACAAATAACAAATGCAGAAATGCGACTCCAACTCAATATAATGCTCTTATTTTTCTTTTTCTTTTTTTCCAGCCAAGTTATTTCAGTTTTATATCACAGAACAAGAGAGTGAACAGATTGTAATTCGAAAACGATGATAGACCTTATCCTCCTACCTGACCCACGACCTTGTCCAGTACCATTGTCTATTTTCATATGTTTCAACATACGAAATGTTGTGTTTGTAAAGGACCATGGTCACTTAAGATTCAGTGTCTGATGCGTGATCTTTTGTGGTATTGTTTATCTTTTTAATAGTGAACTACAAGCAAATTCCACATGGCACCATCGTATTTTGACGATTTCCTAAGCCAGTGACCTAACTCTTCGTATTTTTTAGTTTCATAGCAACGCACGGTCATTGTTCTAGTTTTGTAAAAAGTCAGGCAGCCGTAGGAGTTCAGAACAACCATTATCTACTTTTTTCCCATTCAATCTAGTGGTACGGCAGTTTCCGTAAGAAAATAAAGAAACCCCAAGTAGAAGATCTAAGAGAGGAACATAACATGGTGGAACAACATACAAAGTCTACATGTCATCTTAGCAAGCAAATAATAGAAATTAAATCATGTTAAACACTATCTCTTTGCGAAATACTCTACTTGTTAGTCATATTTTTGGCTAGGTATGTAGTATTATGTAAACCTTGACATAAAAAAATAAAAGAAAATCATAGCTAGCAAAGCAATAATGATACCATGTTGACTGGTGAGGTAGAGGTACATACCATGGGTAATTTCTATGAAACAAACAAAAATGAGTGAGAGATATTGAGACGGGGAGAATGAAGATGCGGATTTGTACATACAATATGTTGTTGCTGCCGAGCAAAAGGAGAAATTACTCTGGAAAAAAATTCAGATTGCGACGGAAGAATCTGATTGTAACACGAGGATGGCTTGGATGCATGTTGATAGCACTCGTCAAGGCAGACTCCGTGCTTCTCTTCATGGGTTCTGTAGCACCTTCACAGCCGATTGCTGCAGATAATTCTTCAAGCGCTAACAAGTGCTCGATGCCGGCTGGTGCAGCGCCATTCTGATCCGATCCACTCATATTATACATTGCCTCGAGCCTCTGGAGCTTGGGCATTACACCAGCCCGGAAGTCCAGGTATGTCACGCTGCTTAATTGGAGACAAAAACGCTTCAGAGCAGGGAATGATCCTCGCTGTGCACATATGACAATCATTTCATTTACGGCTCTTCATATATCTATATCGAGGTGAGTGAGGACGGGCAGCTCCGAAAGGATACCAACACCATCATTTAGCAGCTCACAAACTAGCAAGTTTAGTTCACCGAGGTTACGGAGTTCCCCTATCCAGCTAGGGATCCGGGAAAACCAGCAATTCCGGAACATGACGAATCTGTCAAGTCGGTAAGGAGTTGGGGCAGGAGACAATGGCATCAGGCCATCTATGGAGCCCCTCATACTGACAATCAGGTCCTCAAGGTTGCGAAGTTTCCCCAGAGAAGAGCGTAATACATCCATGCGTCTCTCCGTATCGTCCGCATGAGGGCCACATGAGATAAATAGATATCTCAGGTTGGTAAGCTCACCAATGTTCTTGATATTATCTACGGTGTTCACCGCCAAATCAAATGCACATAGATGTCGTAGGGACTTCATGTTGCCAATCCCATCAAATAGCTCCGATCCAACATTTAGATGCGTCAAGTGTGGTAGATGAACAATATCTGAGGGAAAATCCTGTCTCATATTGGAATACCTTCCCAGATCAAGTGTTTGCAAGTTTTGCAGCACTCTAATGTGTGTTGGTAGTTGGTAGAAGCAAAAGCGACTAATCCGTAAATACCTCAGCTGATACAATTTAGACAGTCCACTGAGATCAACTTTAGCACGGTGGAGGTTAATAACCAGAACTCGGAGGAACTTGAACTGTAATAGATCAGGTGTACTCTCAGAGCTCCCAAAGAACATAACTGATCGGATATGTGACATAGCAGTGTTCTTCGGTAATATTGCTTGACCGTTACTTACGCTATCTAAGCGAACAGACAGTCGACGCATCTTGTAATCCAGTCCTGTAATGGCTCGTGAGTCATCCACAATAGTGAAAAAATTCTCTTCTGCGGACTTGAGCAAGATAAGATCAAGCATCATATCATGTATTCTGCATTTTGTCACTGACCCTCTGCTGTCAAATTTTACAGGTTGAATAAGACTCCTATTGACAAGCTCATTGAAATAATTACTTGCAACCTTCACACAATCTTGTCCATTTTCTTTGCCGACAAATCCTTCTGCCATCCATTGGCGTTCTAGATCATACCTTGATATTATGTAGTCCTCTGGATACATACCAAGGTACAACAAACACGTCTTAAGATGAAGGGGAAGTTCTCTGTAGCTAAGGTTTAAGATTCGCCTAACTCCTTCCAATGTGAGATTTGTTAATGAGCCTAAACAACTCCTTACATGTTCCCACCTTTCTTTTTGGATGGAATCTTCGCTGGCTAGCATGCTGGATATAGTAACAATTGCAAGAGGCAAACTACCACATTTTTTAAGAATTTCAACCGAAACATCTCTAAGATGGAGAGGGCAAGCTTCCTCGGAGCCAAATATCCTGCCAAAAAATAGTCTTCTCGAGTATTTGTCATTGAGGGGCTTCATTTCTAAAATGTGACCATGTCCATGGAAACAACATGCCTTGGCCACAACCTGAATTCTAGTAGTAGTTATTACTCTGCTGCCAAGATGATTTTCTGGAAAAGCACATTTGATAATATCCCATGCTGATACATCCCATATATCATCAATTATAATCAAGTACCTGCCAAACATTCATCATTATGTGAACCAACTGAAATTTATCAAGTAATTAAGACATCAAACCAAAAAACATAAATTTATTTAATCAAACATTAGTTGTGATTTAATAAAAAAAGACTCATTAATTAGCTTCTGATTGTTAATAAAACCAATATTTTTTTGGAAAAACAAAATATATGGTCTGAAATAAATTAGACTAATACGGTTTACTTGTATAAGTTTACTAAATGAAATCAGTATATATGTATATATGTGTGTATGTATGTATGTATGTATGTATGTATGTATGAGAGATCTTGAAAAGCAAAGACAAGGGCAAAAAATAATACATGAAGTACGAATATGCACCTCTCATTTTTTAGATGTTCCCTGAGCATGTCGATAAGATGTGACTCGCATGCGTGAATAGATGGCTCTCTCCCAAGTTGTGATAGTAAACCACAGAGAAGTTTTGAGATGTGGCTTTTGAGACACTAGCACAAAAGCGGTACAACTGCTAAATTCACCCTTGAGCTTACCATATACCACATTGACAAGCGTTGTTCTGCCTAGACCTCCAAATCCCACAATTGATACCACTTTCAACTTCTTCTCCTCGTCTCTTAGCAAGTTAATAAGCTCATTCGTTGGCTCCTCAACCCCAACAAGGTTAGCTGCATTTTCATAGAGTCTGGCAACACGTGGGTCAATGGCCACATTGCCTAATGAGGAGGTATCAATCTTATACCTTCGACGCCGTGCACTTGTCTCGAGAACAAGTTTCTTTACGTCCTCGCTTTGTTGAGCAATCTGATGGCGAGCCCTCAAAGTTTTGAGGCGTCGAATCGTGCTGCCGACGAACCCATTGCTTTTATCGGTGCCCCCAGTGTTTTGCATAAAGTCATCAATGATTTCCTCGATGTCATACGACAACTCCCTGACGATGTCCCTCCATCTCTTGGTTTGTGGATCTAGCTCATCCAAATAAGAAAGCCCCTCGAGAGCATCCTTCATGCTGGCAAGTTCATCGCTGACGAACTTGACCTCTTTTCGGAGGTTTTTTAGTTTGGTGAACTCCACCCCCATGAGGTTGGCCATCTTACCCAAGACAGAGTTCATCGCGCCTGTGGAAGCACTCACCAATATCCTGTCCATCGCAACCGTTTATCTTGGCTCCTAGTAATGCTCCTGCGGTGTAGGTCAGAATTTTCGAGGGGGTTTTATTTTTCCTTGATAATAGAAAGGGAAAGAACTTTCAATATGTACATAGCATGTTCATTGTAAAGAAAACCAAGGATGTCAAAACAAAAAAAACTAATCATGCCTATAGATACTACTACCTCCATTCCAAAATACAAGACGTTCTGGTAGTAGATTGTACCTGTCGTGTTTATCCAATTGAAGGCGTTGTGGTCCTACTACTTCGGGGGAGACTAATGTAGAATCTGACCTTAGGTGAGACCAATGAGATTTCTTTTAAGATGCAAAACATGTTAAAAATCTCTACAAATATTTGCAGACACATATCCATGTTCGATGTGCAATCTTGAAAAGATTGAGCTCCTAATTTGAAGTACGCTTAGAGAAGCAAGAAACAGATAATCGGATGTGAATACTATCAGATACTACTCATCCAAAGCTAACACTATTCATAGTCGAATTTGTCTCTTTTGGATTTCTAATTCAGTTTTGAGCTGATTTTTTTCTTAAGCTGTAGACATACCCCGCATTTATGTTTTAAAAAAATGATTGTCTAAATATGAAATTTTGAGGTTGATCCTATAATTCTCACCTAAAGGGCAGATCCTATACTAGTCTCCCCCTACTAATTCACAGCAAATTGAAGCGCAGGCTGGCAACGAAAAGCAAAGCAGAGTTTGGAGAGATTTAATAACCTCTGAAACTTGCAAGTTGCACCGTGTGCTTGGAGAAGATGCCCGCTGGCCGCTGGTGGTGGCCGCACGGCCGGCGGCGGCGAGCGGACCTTGCAGTACGATATATCGGAGTCTTAGGAGATGAAATGCTAATGCGCGTGCGGAATAAGGAGAGGAACGAGCAGAGAAGTAAAAGTATCCGATGATATCGATCTGGTGGGAGTGGTTGGGGGAAGGAACAAGTCAAGTCCACGTACGTATAGGATTGATGTTGTGTTTCCGTACCTCGCACGCATTCGCTACATATTATCTGGTGGCATGCTAAAACTGCTCCCGTACCCCCTCGCGTCGCCTCCCCTCGGGCGACACTAGGGGCCCCCGAAGCCCTAGCCGTCAGAGCGGTTCCCTCCTTCCTCGGCTGCCGCTGCCGCCGGCAAGGGCCGCGGTGGCGGCGGGCCCTGCGCCTTAGAGCCAGGGCGGGTGGTGCCGCGGAGCCCCAGCGAGGCGGAGGGGCCGTCGCGTGCGGGGAAGACGGGGGCGGTGGTCAGGGCGGCGGACCTGATGTGCGGCGGCGTTCATGGCCCCATGGCCGACCGTGGTCAGGTTGGATGACGGCGGAGGCGCTTCATCTGACGAGGGCAGCGGCTGCGCGCAAAGGCGGTCATCGAGGGTTGTGGATCTGGCGTTTCCTGCCCAGATCCGTCACGGCTTGGACTTCTTCGGCCGGTGGCGCGAGGAGGATCGGTGTGGGGCGGCGAGGCCTCTGCCGGCATGCCGACGGCGGTCTTCGTCTACATGACGTGCCTCCCTCGGTTCCATGCAGCCACGAGATCGGGGGGTCGCGACTTTCGGTGAAAACCGTGCCGACCTCGGTCATGGCGAACGATGGCGGCGTCTAGGACGTCGTTACCAGCCCATGGCATCGTTGTTGCAGGTCGTGGCACCACACTCGTGATGCTCCAAGGGAAACCTTAGATCTGGATCTACCGGTCGGACGATTATGGCATCTTCGATGTCATTTCCCTTCTGAGGGCATCGTTTTGAAGTACGTGATAGGTGGACGGAACAAGAGGAGGAGCGGTGTTTGGTCTACCGTGAGCCATACGGTGTAGCCCGGCGGCATGGCGCTGCGGTGTTTCGTCGACAGGCACGTGTAGGCGGACACGTGCAGGATGGTGGCGCTGTCTGGCACCGTGGTGGCGTCGATGGCAGACCTCGCAAGGATGATGCGTTTGTTCTAGCTCTGGAGAGGGTACGGTGGTAGATGGTGGAGGCGGCCTCTGCGCCGGACCAGTTTGGGATCCAGTCTCAGTGGTGGCTGGGCTGGAGCATCAGACTATAGATGTTAGGATTTGATGCGATATCTGTTTCGTATTTGGCCCGGATATTCAGCACACCTTCATCAAGGAATAGGAGTAGCAACATGTGTTGTCTAGATGATGGCTTCAGACTGACTGATGTATTACGTTGTATGGTCTCTGTGAATAATTAATAAAATGGCTGTATGCATCGTCTGGATGCAGAGGCCGGGGGTATATCCTCCTTTTCTAAAAAAAAAGAAAAAAAAAGCTAAGACTGCTCCTGTCTGGTCAATAAGACCAAGGGGCGGTCGTGAAGGATGACATGGGAGGTGATCCAACAAGGGGTATAATTTCTAAACATTACAGGAGATTTGGAACATGTGCTGGTAAACCATGATGATTTAAAACATGTGACAATGTGCTGGTAAACCATGATGATTAGTCGCCTTCTGGATGTAACTGTCAGTCTGTATGTTATTACCAATTTTTGTCTGTTGTGTTTACAATTGAATTCAGTATTGGTATTATTGGTACGGTCTGCTATTGCCAATTTTGAGTTGTATCTGGGCTGACATCGATCTTCATGTCAGACTCACAGCGAACATGCATTGGAATTGAGAATATTACAACACTTTTAACAAAATTGTCATGAATCTGCAGACAGGAACCATTCAGTCCGGTGCAAAGTATTAAACTATAATTCAGAGTCACTCTTGGGGAATGACGATCTATGGAAACAACGAGGTCTCCCTTCTAATTTTGAGGAGAGGGCCCGGCACATGTTTAAAAAAATCAAAAGCATCCGACGAATAAGCCCCCTTCCTAATTTTGAGGAGAGGGGGGGTTTACAGCACATGTTTAAAAAAATCAAAAGCATCCCACGAATAAACTGACTATAGTGTTACTATAGATTTAATGATTCGGGTATCAAACGACCTTCGAATGCGATGAAATCTGGCAAGCGGTCCACGTACGGTAAATTAAGACCGCACGTCAACTTTCAACCCATTTCGAAAAAGTTTTATGCACACATTTTAAAATAATATTTTAATAATGACGCGGGCGCGTGCATGTGTGGTTGGTCTCGAAACGATCGATGAAGACAACAAGGAGAACCAGTAACTACAAACGGATGCAAGTTTTGAAAAAATAACGATAACGGAGTGCCGATGCAATGCTAATGATGTGAATGATGCGATTGTGAATATGACAAACAAATAAATTACACGACGAACCTCGGAATAACTGGTAGACACATGGAGCGTCGGTCTGGGCTATTGCATGATGAGATCTTTAAAATAAGATTAATATTGAATATGTTTCCAGAAATATATTTTTATTACTTTTTTTTAAACTTGATTCAAAACTTAATGTATTGGAAGCACGTTACACGCAAGACCCACGTGTGAGTGAGGGAGATGTTTCTCACAAACAAATTATGAAACTTGTAAATGTTGCAGCCAAGTTTCAAGTTAAAATTTAAAAGACTAAAAATATGAATTTTCAAAAATATACCTAATATTGTTCTTGGTTCAAAGATCTCATCAAAACTAGGAAGGCAGTCAAACAGTGCTGAAATCAAACAATTCGTTTAATATATATGACACCTTTTTGTTTGAAGAATTTTTTTAAACCACAGAGACGGAGATGTGAGGTGTGGGTTGATTTTGATAAAATGAAAGGGTTGTTGTGCAATGTTTCAACAATCCACCTACTAATCTGATCATATCCGTTTGTTTTTTATCCAATGGCTCATATAGCAACGGAGCACTCGATGCATGAATTGAGTTGGTGCACGTGATACGTTCTTCGAAGATTGAAGCTACGCGTGCAAATGAACAACGTGTTGATCTTTCTAAATGTAACCATGGACCTCTTTTATAATGCAAGGGGTTACCATAGTGGCTAAAATAGTCTTTTTGGAAAGGTGAATAGTGGCTTCTATAGCTGCTTACGGGAGCTACAGTTGCAAATACCTAACCCTCACAATTAGGACAGGAGCATTAAATGCACCGTGAGGTGTCACGCTAGCGGCGTGATACGTCTCCAACGTATCTATAATTTTTGATTGTTTCATATTGTTATATTATCATTTTTTTATGTTATACAATTATTTTATAGCAACTTTATATCATTTTTTGTGACTAACCTATTGACATAGTGTCCGCTGCGAGCTGTTGTTTTTGCTTATTTTTTACTTCACAGAAAATCAATATCAAACGGAGTTCAAAATATCACGAAACTTTTTGGAGATTTTTTCTTCCCAGAAGACATCCAGAGAAGCAAAGAACCACCAAAGAGGAGGACCAGGCTGCCCACTAGGCACCAGGACACGCCTGCCCCCCATGGCGCGACCTGGTACCTAGTGGGCACCTCATGGCCCATCTTGGCATGATTCCAATGCCAAAAATTCCTATATATAGAGAAACCTTGAGAAATAACCCTAGATCAGAAGTTCCGCCACTGCAAGCCTCTGTAGACAAAAAAAAACAATGAGGAGCCCGTTCCAGCACCCTGCCGGAGGGGAGTTGTCAGGACCGTTTTTCAAATAAAATAATTATTGGAAATCAGCCATGAATGTCACGAGCGTAGAAAATCATTCACATTGATAGACCAACTTGATATACGAAACCATTAGTACTTCATATTAAAAAGGGTAGAGCGGAGGCCGCTCAATAGTTTATTACAACACACCCATATTTAGCATAAGTGCGAATATATCACAGTGGTCATGGGGTAGCTCTACTGCTCGCATAAATAGATAGGCATGTCACATCGGAGTGAAGTGACACAGCTTAAGTACTACTACATGCCAAGCGTGAGAGTGAGGCTTGATGATTTATTCGTGATGGCGGAAGCGGTGAAATGATACAACGACACACTCCAAGATCGCCAGAACTAACTGGGACCCCTCCAGGCATCATACTCGCTATCGTACTCTTCATCCATGAGGTCTCCTTCATTCATATCTAGCCACATCAACAAGCCAGTGAGTACTTGGAAAGTACTCGCAAGACAGTTCACAAAAAAGATAAGATGAATGCAACAGTTTCAAATGCAAGGTTAATGATCACAGTTAGTTATGGTAGAAAATTTAATAGAAGTTAAGTTAGAGCAGATAAGTCGGGCGGTAGTCCTCCCGAAATATCCAAGAAAGTAAAAAGGCACCGATTGGGTGCCTGAAGCGACGCCTCGAAAGGTTAACATGTAAAAATATACGACCACCATCGGGCGTCTGAGCGACACCACATACATGGCTTAATACTAAATTAACAATCCAATGTCGGGTGTCTATGCGACACCATGAAAGGGGCATAATAGATTAAATTTTCGCCTCAATCGGGCGTCTTAGCGACACCATAGAAAGGGCATAAAGGTAAATGCTCGCTTCAGTCGGGCGTCTTAGCGACACCACAGAAAGGGCATAAAAGTAAATGAATATCCGGGTGGTACAACCAACCTTCGGGATATTCAATACCACCAGGTTTCATCAAGTTAGTTCCAACGTCACAGTCAGATGTCAATAATAAGCACTTTCATAAACAAAAAATTGTTCTCCAAAGACCGACACTAAGACCGACACTTGACCTGTCAACCAGTTCTCCTTGACAATGGACACGACTACTCGAATAGTTTTGACTCTGTATAGGGTGTCCTCTTTACACACAACCAATGGGTTTCTATAGTCACTAGGACTAATCATGCGTATGGTATTTTAGTGGTAAACACTCAAAACCAACACACACCCATTTTTACCCAGCGAGGTCCGGAATCACCCGGATCACGCTTCCAGGGGGAAAACTATAAGACGGGGAGGCCAACATTCTCTGTTAGCATGGGATCAAATTTCTATCGCGCGCTACAAGGGGGTGCTCCCCCTCTCGGCCCCAGACCAGAAACTCCCATTCCCCCTGACCGGATGACTGGCATTATTCCAGGGCCATGGAACCTTCATCCCACCCCCTCTACTTGGTGTGTACCTGATGATAGGTTTACGACCTACTACATCGTATTTCCCTCTGGAAAGACATGTGGCAACACGAAAAGTAAGGTGACGCATTGATAAGACTCGATCTATGCCGACACTTGAGTTGTTTAATTCATCCACACGTTGTCATGCATCCGGCATGATTAGGCCACAACCTATCACGTCCCACGTGACTAGGCTACCTACAGCCTTTCATTAACACATAGGTTGTCATCTTTGTCATGCATGAAAAGCAGATCGTATAACATGCAAGTGTTCTTATGAAGTAGTTTATCAAACAATCATATCAGCAAAGATCGCATAAAATGATTAAACATGCTTGCGTGGGACGACGAAGTCGGGTTCTAGCTGGGTGAAGTTGACTGCAGTGTCTCCCCCTTCGGTATCTACATCACACACATCTGATTCTAACGTAAATGCCAAATATCCAAATAATGTTTGAAAGTATTTTTTAATAATTATAGAAAAACTAGACAACAAAAGAATTTTCTTGCAAAAAGAATCAACTCAAAAGCCCTTGTAGTTTCAAAGTTATGTAGGAAGGAAGTTCAGGGGTCAATCTGTAATAAACAGAAAGTAACTAAGGGGGATGACTAAAAAAGAAGAAAACACCCTGATAAAAATGCGCAAGTGAGGGAAGAAAGCGCACTCTAGCGAAATACGCCTTAGGAAAATGGTTCGCAAATAGACAGAACCATGACAGTGGACCACCACTATTAGGTTTGAAAATACATCGCCGGCAACAAGGGCTCGCGGCATCGCCGACTGTGTTCTGCTGTGAACTAAAAGGGGAAAAGGGGACAAATGCACTCACTGGATGATTCCGCAACTGTGGGAGGTGGAGGAAGTCGCCGATGAGCACCACGTCAACGGCAGCACCAACTCCAGCGGGTGGCGCTTTCGGGGTGCAGTTTGATCTCGTCGGAGAAGCGTGTGAACGCCGAATTGATGCACGGTTTAGATGAGCGGGTGCTCAAGGAGTTCAGTGGCTAAATTTGAGTCGCGGGGACACACTTGCCTAAGAAAATTTAGCCGGAGCCCGAAGCTGATCGGGGCGGCCGAAGGCGGGGAAGATGACCCTCCCAAGGTCCCCCGAGTGGTTTTGGCGAGGCTCGGGTGAGGTATGGTGGAGGAGATGGCTTGAGAAGGACTCGGGGCCTCTATTTATAGGCGGGTGAGAGGGGTGCCGCGACTGGGTCTATTCTGGTGCTGATTACGGTGAGCCAGAGGGTTCTGCAGGTGCTTATGGAGGTTGGGCTAGCTACAACGGTCTTCGGGGGTTCCATTTCACCACTGACCCCGAGCAATTATGCGCTGAGGTCATCGCTCGATGGAGCGGCACCTCACGAGCGTGACGGCTACACAGAGCATGCTCTGCACTGTCCATGGCATGGTGACAATGCAGTAGCATGCACCGGGTGGGGAACAGACACACGGGGCTCTTTGGTTGTTGGCGCGGTGTCGTGCGGTGTGACTTTGCAGCGAGGAGCTCTGGCGGCCGAAGTAGGTGTTGCTGGCGCCGCTTCTAGGGCCGGCGGTGCACAGGCCAGCTCATCCCCAACACCCACAACCGTCCAAGAGACCATGCGGCGCCGTGGATAAGGAGGAGGCACAGTGTCTGCGAGAGCAGGCACTGGCGAGATTGACGCGGCCATTCGTCCTCCTTGAAGCAGTACAGACCACCTGCTCGACAAAATGATTCATGCACAAGGAAAAAGAGTTGAGGTATGAATTTTTTCCGGAAGGTCTCTCTTTGTCTCTAAAAGCTTCCTGCAATTTTCCAGAATTTTTGAAAATGGTCGGAGTGGGTTATTAACAAAAACAACAAATCTAGTCCAAACTTTCGTCAAACAAAATTTGAAAAATTTAAGCTGGCAACCAGAATGTTTTTGGTGCAATAGGTTGAGGGTACCTAGGGCTACAATGGATAGGGGATTTGGGGTAAGAAACTACAGGAAACTATAAGTTCCTTTGTAAATGTTTGAGGGTCAAAACTGATTACAGAAATTGCTTTGGGCCATTTTAAAATAGGAAAAATAGTTAAACCAACCCAAAACTTTGAGAATCTGATTTTAAAAGATGCCCTGGTGATAGAGGGGAGTTATACGCAAGAATTCAGTGAAAGAGGAAGAGGGAAGAATTTTAGGGTAAACCTTAGTTAGCAAAAATTTGGGGCATAAACTACTTAGGGATTTTTAAAAGAAGGATAGAGGCATTCTTCAATTGAAAAACTTGGTCAAGAAGGAAATTATGCAAGGCCCTTACCAAACCAGAATTTGCTGCGAAGGAAAACTCAAAAGAAATTTTGCTCAAGATAGGATTTTCAAGAAGATTCCAAAAGGTGTTTTAATCAAAATTTTGGAAATTCTCTTTAAAAATAAATAAAATCAGAAAATTCCAAATTAAAATTTTGAGGGTGTTACACAGAGATTTATCACTGGAGGCCATCTTCATGTCCCTATGGCAGCCATGATGATGAGGGAGTAGTCCACCCTCGGGGCTGGGGGTTTGTACCAGTAGCTATGTGTTTAATCTCTCTCTCCACCCTCTCTCTCTCTCTCATGTTTTTGAGATGGCACGATCTTGATGTATCGCGGGCTTTGTTAATATAGTTGGATCATATGGTGTTTCTCCCTCTCTATCTTGTTATGATAAATTGAGTTTTCCCTTTGAGATTTCGTTTTATCGGATTGAATATTTTATGGATTTGAGAGCACTTGATTTATGTCTTGCTATGAATACCCATGGTGATAATGGGGTATCATATTGATTCACTTGATATATGTTTTGGCACTCAACTTTCGGATTCTGGAGGTGAAGTTGGGGTAATCTATGCATAGGGGTTGATGCATGTTCTCGTCTTTGTTTCTCCGGTAGAAATCTTGGGGCACTCTTTGAGATTCTTTGTGTTGGATTGAGTATTATGTATCTGAATTTTTTATGGTGTTATTTTAGTACGAACTCTTGGATAGATCGATCGGAAAGGATAACTTGTTATTTTAGTATGAACTCTTGGAAAGATTGATCGGAAAGAATAACTTTGAGGTGGTTCCGTACCCTATAAAGAATTTCTTCTTATGTTCTCTGCTAGATAGGAACTTTGGAGTGATTCTTTATCACACGTTGAGGGATTGCAATGTGATCCAGTTATATTAGCATTGTTGAGAGATTGCACTAGCAAAAGTACGAACCCTAGGCCTCATTTTCAAGCATTGCAATACCGTTTGTGCTCACTTTTGTTACTTGCTACCTTGCTATTTTCATTTGTTCAGATCATGAAAATATACGTATACCATCCATATTACACTTGTATCACCATCTCTTCCCCGAATTAGTGCACCTATACAATTTTCTATTGTATTGGGTGTGTTGGGGACACAAGAGACCCTTTGTTATTTGGTTGGAGGGTTTTTTGAGAGAGACCATCTTCATCCTACGCCTCCTACGGATTGATAAACCTTAGGTCATCCACTTGAGGGAAAATTGCTACTTTCCCACAAAACTCTACGCTTGGAGGCCCAACAACACCTACAAGAATAAAGTTTCATAGTAGACATCACGAGGCCTCCTGTCAAAGATTGTCTCTCCTTTTGTGTCGTTCGTCCAGCTACCTCTTATTCCCTTGACACGCCATGGGACGGGTGTCATTAAAGCTGTTGCATGCCCCTGACTATTGCCACAGTCCTCTTACGAGACTTGCCTAATCGCGTGCCCGCTCGACACCTTAGTGATGTCGACAACCAGCCTGATGAGGTGGAGCGGCGGAGGCATGGAGGAGTGTTGCCGGGCGAGATGGCTCTCGGGTCTTCTCCCTCCCGGCAAGGTGGCTTGTCGGGGGCCTTGTCTTGTAGTTTGTGGTTTGAGCTTTCCTCCGGCGGAGTGTTGTCAAGCGAGGAGGCTGCTGCCGTATGTGCACGAGTCAGGGTACTAAGGGACCCCTTCTCTAGTACAGCGAAAGTAGCCCCCGGTCCTGGGCCATACTGAAGTCTGTGACGCTATTGGGCTAGGCCCAAAAGCAATGCGCAAACACGTGGCCGATCTTCTCTGCGACCGTAATGATGTTTTTTCACCGTTTCCCATGACATGTGTTGAATTCTGGTCGTGCAAATGGTGGAGTGGAACGGTGCCTGCATAGCGCATCTTGGGAAGATGCGGGCTCGTCAAACAAGGAGGGGCGGCTTGTGCATCTTTCGTTACCCTGGCGCCTCTCGGTGAGCCATCTCGTCCGTTACTATTCCTTTTATGACGTGCGTTGCATGCAGGCCATGCTCTTAGCGGAGCTGACGGCTGCTGCGGCGGTGCACAATTGCTCCCCGGAGTGGTGAAGAGCCAACCCCCTCGCCTCCTCCCTATAAAAAGAGGTTTAGGGAAAGCGTTGCTCATTCACCACCCCTCCTACCAGACTTCCAGCCACCGCCGTTCTTCTCCTTCATCTTCTTATTTAGCCTCCAAGAGCCACTGTCGAATGGCGAGGGGCAGAGGTCGCGGTCAAGCCCGGGCGCCGATGGCCAGTTCGAGGACCCTTCCCGAGATGCGCACTGTGGTGACAATAGCATGGTGTGGTGCCGGTTCCCATGATAGGAGCGCAGCTCTGGACCATGGAGGACTGGGTGCTTCATGTCATGGCGGCCATGACGGTGTTCCTCTCCCATCGATCTAGGGCGGAGCCCCCAGTGTGGGATGCAGCGTACGAGTTTGTAGTCTCGCTGCATCGGCGCCCCCGTAGCTCGTTGCGGCTTCTCGATCCCTTTGCCTAGGCCATGGAAGGTAGTAGGCCTGCCGGTTTGTGGCTCCGGGAAAATGGATGCTGCATCGGACCCATCTGGGTGGCGATTAACCACTCCCCTAGCGGGGCCATGTTCCTGACGCGGGGGTGTAAGTCATTCGCGCGCTCCCGTAGCTTGGGTCCAGAGCATCTTCTCCACTTCAGGTTCGATGGAGACGCCACACTCTCCGTGAAGTTTTTCGGGAGCTCTGACAACCGGCTGGAGTTTTGCACGGAGAGCTCTAGGGGCAGCGAGTTTGACACCTCCAACGGTATTGACAACGACGACAACTCCCCCAATGCTAGGCTCGAGGGGGTGACTCCGAGTAGTCGCGACGGCGTCGTGGCGGGATTCGAAGGCGTCGCTGCAACTTGGCTCTGCTGGTCTGAACTTGGCGCTCCATCTGCGAGGCCTCATTTCCGAAGCAACCGCCACATCATAGTGGCAAATCTCCTTCCATGTTTTAAGTAGTACCCTATGTAATCCTGCGATGAATATGTAAAGAAAAGTATAGGGTACTGTCCGCCAAGTTTTAAATGTTTGTCACGCCCGTTAACTAGCCATTCTTCCCTGTGTATGAACTCATGCTTGTATGCTTATCATCTCTATGCTTGTCGGAAACGTTTGGCGGTCCACGCACCCTTGCCGCGAGTGTTTTCGGTAAGCGGGTCCTTATTGGCTTGTCAACAGCAAAGGTTGCCAGCAGACCACCTTGCTGTTTCTGTCGCGGCTGCTCAGGTTGTTGAGCAGACTGGAAACAACAAGGAGTGCGTAGAGATTCGACAAGGGTTCCTCGTGTGCAGGTCTTCTCATACAAGTGAATTTATTTCAAGGGAAAAGAGTAAACAACTCACAACAAAGAAAAGAGGAAACATTGCCATGAAACCTCAAACACCTCCCCTCCTAGTAAATATTGTTTGGCTAAGTTAGGCTTGCTTAGTCATTATTATTAGCATTGCTAGTTGGAGGTGCCAGCTGGTTCATGTGATAACATGGGCATTTGATATCATCTTATTTAAATGTTATTTATTTAATGCACATATATACTTGGTAAATAGCGGGAGGCCTAGCCTTTTGCCGGGTGATTTGTTCCGCTGTTGCCGCCTTAGTTTCGGCTACCGGTGTTTTATTCCATAACAGAGCGCTCCTAACACGTTCGGGATTGTTATGGGGACCCCCTTGGTAAATCGTTTAGTGTTAAGGCTTGTCTGGCAAGACGAAACTTTGGTGTTAATTTGCTAACAACTTAATAAAAAGCATAGGGAATAGCTACCCCGAGGAACTAATCAACAAACCGGGCCAGTGCTCCTCATGAGTGTTAGTCCAAACTAGAGCCACTTGCGGGGGCCACCTGGGGTAACTCGGGGGGTTTCTATCCGGACACTGTATGTACCACTCATCCGTCATGTCCTGAGAACGAGATACGCGGCTCCTATCGGGTTCGTCGACACGTCGGGATGTCTTGCTGGACTTGTCTTACCTTAGCGATATATCTTGCGCATTGGGATCCCGGTGAGACTTTTGGTCTTCTGAGAGTTGAAGTTTTCCTGTAAGGAATCCGGCGAGATCGCGAGTTTTGTGGTTGAGGATTACTATGTGGCGTGTGGTAATTTGTGATGGATTAGTTGGAGCACCCCTCCAGGGTTAAATCTTTCGGAAAGTCGTGCCCGCATTATGTGGCAAACATGGATATTTTGTTAACATCTGGTTCTAGATAACTTAAAGTAACTTAATTAAAACCTGCAAACTATGTGCGTAACTGTGACTGTTCCCTTCAGGGTTCCTTCTTTGATCGAGAACACGATGGGGTTATGAATGACGTAAGTAGGTGTTCAGGATCACTTAGTGATTATTCTTAGTTAACGAACGTCTTGCGTAGACCACCATAACTTATTTCTGTTCTCCGTAAGCTAGCCACCATAAATGCTTAGGCTGCTGCAAACTCAAACACATACCCCATCCTCTCCTATCAACTTAGTTAGACTCGATACCAAGGTCATGATATTGCCGAGTCCTCGTGGCTCACAATTTAGCACAACCACCCACAGGTACATGTACTCCAGATGCAGACGTCCCCGAGGATACCCAACTAAGGTGGGAGTTCGACGAAGATAGTGGCAGTCTATACGTGACGTATCCCGAGGATTAGAGGCACTTGGTCGTGATCGTGGGCCTAGCAAGGCGGGATGGCATTGCTTTTGTCATTTATGTTGTCCATAGTCGGACCCTGCTTTCCATTTGAATAATGTATGACCGTGTGACTCTATAATTTAGCTTGTGGTGAGTTGATACGTCTCCAACGTATCTATAATTTTTGATGGTTTCATGCTATTATCTTGTCAAACTTTGGATGTTTTGCATGCCTTTTATTTATTTTCTGGGACTAACCTATTAACTCAGTGCCAAGTGCCAGTTCCTGTTTTTTCCATGTTTTTGACCCCTTTCAGAGGAGATTTTGAAACGGAGTCCAACGGAAGAAAATCCCTGAAAATATTTTTTCTGGAACGGAAGAAGATCGAAGAGCTTGGGGGCCAAGCCAGAAGAGCCCCAGGGGCCCACAAGCCCCCACCCCGCGGCTAGGGGGGGCGTGCCATGCAGGCTTGTGGGCCCCCTAGAGGTCCCCTGACCTAGATCTTGCGCCTATAAATTCCCAAATATTCCCAAAAAAATCAGGGGAGCATCGTAATCACTTTTCCGCGCCGCAAGCTTCTGTCTCCGCAAGATCCCATCTGGGGCATGTCCTGGTGCCCTGCCGGAGGGGGGATTCGGACACGGAAGGCTTCTCCATCAACACCATGACCTCTCCGATGATGCGTGAGTAGTTCACCATAGACCTACGGGTCCATAGCTAGTAACTAGATGGATTCTTCTCTCTCTTGGATCTTCAATACAAAGTTCTCCATGATCTTCATGGAGATCTATCCGATGTAATCTTCTTTTGCGGTGTGTTTGTCGAGATCCGAGGAATTGTGGATTTATGATCATATTATCTATGAATCTTATTTGAGTTTCTTCTGATCTCTCTTATGCATGATTTCATATCCTTGTAATTCTCTTCGAGTTGTGGGTTTTGTTTGGCCAACTAGATCTATGATTCTTGCAATGGGAGAAGTGCGTGGTTTTGGGTTCATACCGTGCAGTGACCTCATCCAGTGAAACAAGGGGTAGCGAGGCATGTATCGTGTTGTTGCCATCAAGGGTAAAAAGATGGGGTTTTCATCATTGGTTTGAGATTATCCCTCTACATCATGTCATCTTGCTTAAAGCGTTACTCTGTTCTTCATGAACTCAATACACTATATGCATGCTGGATAGCGGTCGATGTGTGGAGTAATAGTAGTAGATGCAGAAAGTATCGGTCTTGTCTCAGACGTGATGCCTATATGCTAGATCATTGCCTTAGATATCGTCATGACTTTGCACGGTTCTATCAATTGCTCGACAGTAATTTGTTCACCCACCGTAATACTTGCTATTTTGAGAGAAGCCTCTAGTGAACACTATGGCCCCCATGGTCTACTCCACACCATATTTTCAGCCTTACACTTTTTACTACGTTGCACTTTCCGCCTTCAGATCTCACTTTTGCAAACTATCTTGAAGGGATTGACAACCCATTTGAAGCGTTGGGTGAAAGTTTGTTTGTGTTTGCGCAGGTACTCTGGACTTGACGAGACCCTCCTTCTGGATCGATACCTTGGTTCTCAAACTGAGGGAAATACTTACTGCTCCTGTGCTGCACGCTTTCCTCTTCAAGGGAAAAACCAATGCAAGCCCAATCTCCGTCGACGTGTCAATTTCTGGCGCTGTTGTTTGAGAAGTAGCAGAAGGATTTCTGGCGCCGTTGCCGGGGAGGAAGATCAAGTCAAGAACTCATCCAAGTAAGTGTCACAAACTCATCTCTTGCATTTACTTTGTTTGCTAGTTGCCTCTCGTTTTCCTCTCCCCCATTTCACCAATTTGCCTTTTTCGTTCGGCTTTTCGTTCGCTTTTTCGTTTGCCCCTTTCTCTCTCTCTTGCTTTCTGCTCGTCTGTGTGGGATAGTCTATCCTGATGGCTAGATCCACCACTTCGAACGATACTCCCGAGAGTGAAGTTCTCAATTTCAAACAAATTGAGGGAGAAAACTTAAAGGACGCTTGGTATAGGATTTGCAATGCTCAGAGTAGATCTACTCATAAGCAATCCACTACCGTCTTGCTTCGCAGTTTTTATGTGGGTATTTCTCCTTGGAATAGGTATATTCTTGACACCATCGTAGGTGGAAATTTCTTGGGTAGCCATACCGTTGATTCTTACGGAGCTGTGATAAATTTGGTAGGCTCACCCCCACTCATGGTTAATGGAACTACCTTAACTCTAGAACATGTGATGCGTAGGCTGGACACTATTGAAAATAAAATAGCTACGATTGAACTCATTGAGAATTTGGATAAAAAGATCCACAATCAAATCACTCAGTACGGATCCAAGATGGGAATGGTTTTGAAAAATTTAAAGGAGAAGGAACCCACAGTTAGCGAAAAGCTAGGTCATGATTCCGCTAGGATTGGAAAACTAGAGGATGTTATAACCAACTTGGGTTCCGCTTTTGCCGCTGTGCAGAATACTCCCAATTTTTCCCAAAATAAAATCACCAAGCCTGTCTTTGTTCCTAAAAGTTGTGGTGAATCATCTAGCAAGAAAGATGAAAACCTCAAGATGATAAGTGATCACGCTACTTATGGTTTGAGCACCAAAGACGACGATACGTGATTCTATCGCTTCTATGCCTAGCTAAGGGCGTTAAACAATAACGCTTGTTGGGAGGCAAAAAATGAATTTATCTTTTTTTCTTTCTGTTTTGTTGCGTCCACACTTTCACAATTCTGTTGTGATTGTGTTTTTGTGTTTCTTTTTGTGTTTGATCCAAGCAAAGCCTTTATGACTAGTCTTGGTAATGGTTGTTTGATCTTGCTGGAAAAAGACAGAAACTTTTCGCTCACGAGATGATTTTTCATTTTTATTCAGAAAGAGATTTTGAGTTGATTCTTTTTTGCTTCTGATTGATATGCTTTTTCCCTAGACCTTCATAATTTTTCAGATTTTTTTGGGTACCAGAAGTATACGAAGTATACAAATTGCTACAGACTGGTATGTTTTTGACAGATTCTGTTTTTGTTGAGTTGGTTGCTTGTCTTGATGAAACTATGGTTAGTATCGGGGGTACTAGCCATGGGAAAGTGAGAATACAGTAGCCCATCATCAATATAGATGAAATTCAAGTTTTCTACAGTACCAAAAGAAGTGGTAGTTTGTTTTCTTGTACTAATGTTATCACAAGTTTCTGTTTAAGTTTTGTGTTGTGAAGTTTTCAAGTTTTGGGTGACGTTCTCATGGACAAAGAGATAAGGAGTGGAAAGAGCTCAAGCTTTGGGATGCCCAAGGCACCCCAAGCCAAATTCAAGGACACCAAAAAGCCTAATCTTGGGGATTCCCCGGGAAGGCATCCCCTCTTTCGTCTTCAATCCATCGGTAACATTACTTGGAGCTATATTTTTATTCACCACATGATATGTGTTTTGCTTGGAGCGTCTTGTATCATAGGAGTCTTTTCTTTTTGTTGTGTCACAATCATCCTTTCTGCACACCTTTTTGAGAGAGAGAGACATGCACTCATCGTGATTTTGCTAGAATGCTCATAGTGCTTCACTTATATCTTTTGAGCTAGATACTTTTTATCTAGTGCTTCACTTTTATCTTTTGAGCTAGATACTTTTGCTCTTGTGCTTCACTTATATCTTTAGAGCACGACGGTGCGTGATTTGGTAGTTGGCTTATGCTATGAAAGTAGTCCCATGTGCTAGGTACCCAAAGAGGATGCAAAAACCTCCATCTTCATGTGCATTGAGTAGAAAGAGAAGTTTTGATTCCTCTCAGTTAGTTTTGAGACACGGAATCGGTAATATTGAGAGTTATGTTAGTAGGGTGTTGTGAATCTAGAAATACTTGTGTTGAAGTTAGTGATTCCCGTAGCATGCACGTATGGTGAACCGCTATGTTAGGAAGTCAGAGCATAATTGATCTATTGATTGTCATCCTTTGTGTTGAGGTCGGGATCGCGCGATGGTTTACACCTACCAACCCTTCCCCTCGGAGTATGCATTTAGCACTTTGTTTCGATTACTAATAATTTTTTTTGCAACAAGTATGTGAGTTATTTATGACTAATGTTGAGTCCATGGTATAGATGCACTTTCACCTTCCACCATTGCTAGCCTCTCTAGCGCCGCGCAATTCTCGCCGGTGCACAAACCCACCAAATTCCTTCCTCAAAACAGCCACCATACCTACCTACTATGGCATTTTCATAGCCATTCCGAGATATTTTTCCATGCAACTCCCACCGTTCCGTCTAATGACTTGTGCCGTCACTCTCATATTGCCATTGCATGATCATACTAGATCGTTGCACATCCCGGTACACTACCGGAGGCATTTCCTATGGAGTCATCATCATTGTGATCTTTGAGCTTTGAGTAACTAAAAAGTGTGATGATCATCATTATTAGAGCATTGTCCCATGTGAGGAAAAAAAGAGAGGCCAAAGAGCCCAAAAAAAGAGAAAAGAAAATAGGAGGCCTAAGAGCCCAAATAAAAAAAGAGAGAAATAGACAGAAGGGACAATGCTACTATCTTTTTCCACACTTGTGCTTCATGATAGCACCATGTTTTCATGATTGAGAGCTTCTTGCTTTGTCACTACCATATGCTAGTGGGAATCTTCGTTTTATAACTTGGCTTGTATATGCCAATGATGGGCTTCCTCAAAATTGCCCTAGGTCTTCGTGAGCAAGCAAGTTGGATGCACACCCACTAGTTTTCCCTTGAGCTTTCACATACTTATAGCTCTAGTGCATCTCTTGTATGGCAATCCTTACTAATTCACATTGATATCTATTAATGGGCATCTCCATAGCCTATTGATACGCCGAGTTAGTGTGACCATCTCCTCCTTTTTGTCTCACAACCACCACCACACTCTATTCCACCTATAGTGCTATATCCATGGCTCACGCTCATGTATTGCGTGATAGTTATAAAAAGTTTGAGAAAGTAAGAGTGTGAAAATAGTTACTTGGCCAATTCCGGGGTTGTGCATGATTTACATTAGTTGTGTGAGGATGATGGAGCATAGCCATACTATATGGTTTTGTAGGGATAACTTTCTTTGGCCTTGTTATTTTGAAAGTTCATGATTACTTTGCTAGTTTGCTTGAAGTATTACTGTTTTCATGTCAATACAAAACTATTGTTTTGAATCGTACGGATCTGAACATTCGTGCCACGTGAAAGAAGTTGCAAAGGACAACTATGCTAGGTAGCATTCCACATCAAAAATTCATTCTTTATCACTTCCCTACTCGAGGACGAGCAGGAGTTAAGCTTGGGGATGCTTGATACGTCTCCAACGTATCTATAATTTTTGATGGTTTCATGCTATTATATTGTCAAACTTTAGATGTTTTGCATGCCTTTTATTTATTTTCTGGGACTAACCTATTAACTCAGTGCCAAATGCCAGTTCCTATTTTTTTCCATGTTTTTGACCCCTTTCACAGGAGATTTTGAAACGGAGTCCAAACGGAAGAAAATCCCCGAAAATATTTTTTCTGGAACGGAAGAAGATCGGAGAGCTTGGGGGCCAAGCCAGAAGAGCCCCAGGTGCCCCACAAGCCCCCACGCCGTGGCCAGGGGGGCGCCATGCAGGCTTGTGGGCCCCGTGGTGGTCCCCTGACCTAGATCTTGCGCCTATAAATTCCCAAATATTCCCAAAAAAATCAGGGGAGCATCGTAATCACTTTTCCGCCGCCGCAAGCTTCTGTCTCTGCAAGATCCCATCTGGGGCATGTCCTGGTGCCCTGCCGGAGGGGGGATTCGGACACGGAAGGCTTCTCCATCAACACCATGACCTCTCCGATGATGCGTGAGTAGTTCACCATAGACCTATGGGTCCATAGCTAGTAACTAGATGGCTTCTTCTCTCTCTTGGATCTTCAATACAAAGTTCTCCATGATCTTCATGGAGATCTATCCGATGTAATCTTCTTTTGCTGTGTGTTTGTCGAGATCCGATGAATTGTGGATTTATGATCAGATTATCTATGAATCTTATTTGAGTTTCTTCTGATCTCTCTTACGCATGATTTCATATCCTTGTAATTCTCTTCAAGTTGTGGGTTTTGTTTGGCCAACTAGATCTATGATTCTTGCAATGGGAGAAGTGCTTGGTTTTGGGTTCATACCGTGCGGTGACCTCACCCAGTGACAGAAGGGGTAGCGAGGCACGTATCGTGTTGTTGCCATCAAGGGTAAAAAGATGGGGTTTTCATCATTGGTTTGAGATTATCCCTCTACATCATGTCATCTTGCTTAAAGCGTTACTCTGTTCTTCATGAACTCAATACACTATATGCATGCTGGATAGCGGTCGATGTGTGGAGTAATAGTAGTAGATGCAGAAAGTATCGGTCTACTTGTCTCGGACGTGATGCCTATATGCTAGATCATTGCCTTAGATATCGTCATGACTTTGCAAGGTTCTATCAATTGCTCGACAGTAATTTGTTCACCCACCGTAATACTTGCTATTTTGAGAGAAGCCTCTAGTGAACACTATGGCCCCCAGGGTATACTCCACACCATATTTTCAGCCTTACACTTTTTACTACGTTGCACTTTCCGCCTTCAGATCTCACTTTTGCAAACAATATTGAAGGGATTGACAACCCCTTTGAAGCGTTGGGTGGAAGTTTGTTTGTGTTTGCGCAGGTACTCTGGACTTGACGAGACCCTCCTTATGGATCGATACCTTGGTTCTCAAACTGAGGGAAATACTTACTGCTCCTGTGCTGCATCACCCTTTCCTCCTCAAGGGAAAAACCAACGCAAGCCCAATCTTCGTCAACGTGTCAATTTCTGGCGCTGTTGTTTGAGAAGTAGCATGAGTGTAAGCCAAATCTTATTACTCTTCCATGCATTATGTATTGCGATGTTTATCCTACTTGCGAAACACTTAGATGCGCCCCTTTCCCCTTTTGAGGCCTCGCCCCCAAATAAGGAAAGAGCCGCATCTTAGTAGTTACAAGTTGGTAATCAGAGCCTTACGACCATAGGAGCCTTTGATTGATCGAACTTGGCCGAGTCGAGTCTAGTGAAAAACTATTTTGAGTCTTCGTTATATCGGAGAGTAGGTTTCTTTTTTCTCCTCTTCTATGCTCGGGTGAGGTTCACGACTTAGGAAATTTTAATTCTACTTCTCTTCTCACTCAAAATTTTTTGGGACAATTATCTTTGTGCCCCTAGTTGTCTCCCCATCGTTTGTTTTACCCCTAGTTTGAGAAAGTCACCGGTTCTGTCCACACGACTTTGGAATTCTTTCGTTTTTGTCCTTCCGTCACGGCTCCGCTTGGTCAGCGCCGTTTGACCACATACGGCGCTCCGTTTTGGACATTTTTTCCCCTGTGTCCACTGCCCCCTTACCCTTCATCCTCCTCGAGCCCCACCACACCGCACCGCCGAGACACCACCTCCCACCGTGCCACCGGCCACCTCCCCCCGCACGGTCGGCCACCACCTCCCACCATGCTAGCCGGCCACCTCCCCCTGCGCGGTCGGCCACCACCACCCATCGCGCTAGCCAGCCACCTCCACCTCGCCCCCAACGGCATGCCACCCAATCCCACCCCCGGATCTGTTGGGATCCTCCTTCACTTCCCTTCTCCCGCCTCCCTTCGCCCCCACCGCTGCCGTACAACCACCTCGCCGCTGCCCCGCTACCTACCCCAAGCCCGCGCCCCGATCCTATCAGCCATGGCATGCCGTGCCAACCGTTCTGCCAGATCCAGGCCGACACGAGCCGCCGTGACGCTGCGCCGCCGGATCCGGTGAGGCCTCCCCCGAAGCAATGGTATGGGTCGTGCTCCTCCTAGAGCTCAGCCCGACCGACGGTGATTGCCAAACCGCTCAGGCCTCTCCCACGATGGCTGTCGATCTGTTCTTCACAAGCTCTCCCACTCTCTGTTTGTTTGGCAAGTGATCTCGAGGAGGACGAAGGGGTTGTTGGGGAACATGGTACGGGAAACATATATTTTTCCTACGCACACGCAATACCTATCATGGTGATGTCCATCTACGAGAGGGTATTTCCGATCTACGTACCCTTGTAGATCGCACAGCAGAAGCGTTAAGAAACGCGGTTGATGTAGTGGAACATCCTCACGTCCCTCGATCCGCCCCGCGAACCGTCCCGCGATCTGTCCCACGATCCGCTCTGATCTAGTGCCGAACGGACGGCACCTCCGCGTTCAGCACACGTACAGCTCGACGATGATCTCGGCCTTCTTGATAGAGCAAGAGAGACGGAGAGGTAGATGAGTTCTCCGACAACGTCACGGTGTTCCGGAGGTTGGTGGTGATCTATCCCAGCAGGGCTCCGCCCGAGCTCCGCAGAAATACGATCTAGAGGAAAAAACCGTGGAGGTATGTGGTCGGGCTGCCGTGGCAAAGTTGTCTCAAATTAGCCCTAATACCTCAGTATATATAGGAGGGAGGGGGAGGGCCTTTCCTTGAGGCTCAAGAGAGCCCCAAGGGGTCAGCCAAACCAAGGGGGGAGGAATCCTCCTCCAATCCTAGTCCAACTAGGATTGGAAAGTGGAGTCCTTCCCTTCCTTCCCACTTCCCTTTTTTTCATTTGATTTCTTTATCTCCTGTGCATAGGGCCTCTTGGGCTGTATCACCAGCCCACTAAGGGCTGGTGAGGCACCACTAAGGCCTATGGGCTTCCCCCGGGTGGGCTGCCCCCCCGGTGAACATCCGGAACCCATTCGTCACTCCTCGCACATTCCCGGTAATGCCCGAAAACTTTCCGGTAACAAATTGAGACAAACCTATATATAAATCTTCATCTCTGGACCATTCCGGAAACCCTCGTGACGTCCGTGATCTCATCCGGGACTCCGAACAACATTCGGTAACCAACCATATAACTCAAATACGCATAAAACATCGTCGAACCTTAAGTGTGCAGACCCCGCGGGTTCGAGAACTATGTAGACATGACCCGAGGGACTCCTCTGTCAATATCCAATAGTGGGACCTGGATGCCCATATTGGATCCTACATATTCTACGAAGATCTTATCGATTGAACCTCAGTGTCAAGGATTCATATAATCCCATATGTCATTCCCTTTGTCGTTCAGTATGTTACTTGCCCGAGATTCGATCGTCAGTATCCGCATACCTATTTCAATCTCGTTTATCAGCAAGTCTCATTACTCGTTCTGTAATACAAGATCCCATGACTTACACTAAGTCACATTGCTTGCAAGGCTTGTGTGTGATGTTGTATTACCGAGTGGGCCCCGAGATACCTCTCCATCACACGGAGTGACAAATCCCAGTCTTGATCCATACTAACTCAACGGACACCTTCGGAGATACGTGTAGAGCATCTTCATAGTCACCCAGTTACGTTGTGACGTTTGATACACACAAGGCATTCCTCCGGTGCCAGTGAGTTATATGATCTCATGGTCATAGGAATAAATACTTGACACGCAGAAAACAGTAGCAACAAAATTACACGATCAACATGCTACATTCATTAGTTTGGGTCTAGTCCATCACATGATTCACTCAATGATGTGATCCAGTTATCAAGCAACAACACCTTGTACATAGTCAGAAGACCTTGACTATCCTTGATCAACTGGCTAGTCAACTAGAGGCTTTGCTAGGGACAGTGTTTTGTCTATGTATCCACACATGTATCTAAGTCTTCATTCAAAACAATTATAGCATGGATAATAAACGATTATCTTGATCCAGGAATTATAATATTAACTTATTTATCATTGCCTCTAGGGCATAATTCCAACAGTCTCCCACTTGCACTAGAGTCAATAATCTAGTCCTTATATCATCATGCGAATTACATTGTAATAAATCTAAGACCCATACAGTTCTGGTGTTGATCATGCTTTGCCCGTGGAAGAGGTTTAGTCAGCGGGTCTGCCACATTCAGATCTGTGTGCACTTTGCAGATATTCACGTCCTCCTCCTCGATGTAGTCGCGGATGAGGTTGAAGCGTCGTTTGATGTGTCTGGTCTTCTTGTGAAACCGTGGTTCCTTTTATAAGGCAATGGCACCCGTGTTGTCACAAAACAGGGTTATTGGATTCAGTGCGCTCGGCACCACTCCAAGATCCGTCATGAACTGCTTCATCCAGACACCCTCCTTAGCTGCCTCCGAGGCCGCCATGTACTCCGCTTCACATGTAGAATCAGCTACGACGCTTTGCTTGGAACTGCACCAGCTTACCGCACCCGCATTAAGAATAAATACGTATCCGGTCTGCAACTTAGAGTCGTCCGGATCTGTGTCAAAGCTTGCATTGACGTAACCCTTTACGACGAGGTCTTTGTCACCTCCATATACGAGAAACATCTCTTTAGTCCTTTTCAGTTACTTTAGGATATTCTTGACCGCCGTCGAGTGATCCACTCCTGGATTACTCTGGAACCTGCCTGCCATACTTATGGCCAGGCCAACGTCCGGTCTAGTGCACAATATTGCATACATGATAGAACCTTTGGCTGAAGCATAGGGGACGGAACTTATATGCTCTCTGTCTTTATCAGTTACTAGGCACTGAGTCTTACTCAATCTCGTACCTTGTAAAACTGGCAAGAACCCCTTCTTGGACTGTTCCATTTTGAACCTCTTCAAAACTTTATCAAGGTACGTGCTTTGCGAAAGTCCTATCAGGCGTTTTGATCTATCCCTATAGATATTTATGCCTAGTATGTAAGCAGCTTCTCCTAGGTCCTTCATAGAGAAACTTTTATTCAAGTAATCCTTTATGCTCTCCAAAAGCTCCACGCCGTTTCCAATCAGTAATATGTCATCCACAAATAGTATTAGGAACGCCAGAGAGCTCCCAGTCACTTTCTAGGAAATACAGGATTCTCCAACCACGTGTATAAACCCAAATGCTTTGATCACCTCATCAAAGTGTTTATTCTAACTCCAAGATGCTTGCACCAGTCCATAAATGGATCGCTGGAGCTTGCACACTTTGTTAACATTTTTAGGATCGACAAAACCTTCGGGTTGCATCATATACAACTCTTCCTTAAGGAAACCGTTAAGGAACGCCGTTTTGACATCCATCTGCCAGATTTCAAAATTGAAAAATGCAGCTATTGCTAACATGATTCGGATGGACTTAAGCATCGCTACGGGAGAGAATGTCTCATCATAGTCAATTCCTTAAACTTGTGAAAAACCCTTTGCCACAAGTCGAGCTTTATAAACGGTCACATTACCGTCAGCGTCCGTCTTCTTCTTAAAGATCCATTTGTTTTGAATAGCCTTACGACTTTCAGGTAGTACTTCCAAAGTCCATACTTTGTTTTCATACATAGATCCTATCTCGGACTTCATGGCCTCCAGCCATTTGTTGGAATCCGGGTCCACCATTGCTTCTTCATAATTCACAGGCTCATTGTTGTCCAACAACATAACTGATAAGACAAGATTACCGTACCACTCTGGAGTAGTACGCGGTCTCATCGACCTACGAGGTCCGATCGCAACGACATGGGTTTCCCCTTGCCCTGCGCCACCATCCAGAGGGATGAGAGGTTCAACAACCTCATCAAGTTCTATCTTCCTCCCACTCAGTTCTCTCAAGAAAAGCTCTGTTCTTAGGAACAAACACTTTGCCCTCGAATTTGAGATAGAAGGTATACCCAACTGTCTATTTTGGGTAACCTATGAAGATGCACTTTTCCGCTTTGGGTTCGAGCTTTTCAGGCTGAAGCTTTTTGACATAAGCATCACATCCCCAAACTTTAAGAAATGACAACTTTGGTCTTTTGCCATACCACAACTGATATGGTGTCGTCTCAACGGATTCCGATGGTGCCCTACTTAAAGTGAATGCAGCTGTTTCTAATGCATAACCCCAAAACGATAACGGCAAATCGGTAAGAGACATCGTAGATCGCACCATCTCTAATAAAGTATGATTACAATGTTCGGACACACCATTACGCTGTGGTGTTCCAGCGGTGTCAACTGTGAAACAATTCCACATTGTCTTAAGTGAGCACCGAACTCGAAACTCAGATATTCACCCCCACGATCAGACCGTAGGAACTTGATCTTCTTGTTACGATGATTTTCGACTTCACTCTGAAATTGTTTGAACTTTTCAAATGTTTCAGACTTGTGCTTCATCAAGTAGACATAACCATATCTACTCAAATCATCAGTGAAGGTGAGAAAATAACGATATCCATCGCGTGCCCACACACTCATCGGACCACACACATCGGTATGTATGATTTCCAACAAGTCACTTGCACGCTCCATTGTTCCGTTGAACGGAGTTTTAGTCATCTTGCCCATGAGGCATGGTTTGCATGTGTCAAGTGAATCAAAGTCAAGTGACTCCAAAAGTCCATCGGTATGGAGTTTCTTCATGCGTTTTACACCAATATGACCTAAGCGGCAGTGCCATAAAAACATGGCGCTATCATTGTTAACTCTAACTCTTTTGGTCCCAATGTTATGTATATGTGTATTATCACTATCAAGATTCAATATGAACAATCCTCTCACATTGGGTGCATGACCATAAAAAACATTACTCATAGAAATAGAACAACCATTATTCTCAGACTTAAACGAGTAACCGTCTCGCAATAAACAAGATCCAGATATAATGTTCATGCTTAACGCAGGCACTAAATAACATTTATTTAAGTTCATAACTAATCCTGATGGTAACTGAAGTGAAACTATGCCGACGGCGATTGCATGAACCTTGGAACCATTTCCCACGCGCATCGTCACTTCATCCTTCGCCAGCCTTCGCTTATTCCACAGTTCCTGTTTCGAGTTGCAAATATGAGCAACAGAACCGGTATCGAATACCCACGCACTACTACGAGAGCTGGCTAAGTACACATCAATAACATGTATATCGAATATACCTGATTTTTCTTTGGCCGCCTTCTTATCAGCCAGATACTTGGGGCAGTTGCGCTTCCAGTGACCCATACCTTTGCAATAATAGCATTCCTTTTCAGGCTTAGGTCCAGCTTTGGGTTTCTTCGTCGGATTGGCAACAGGCTTGCCGCTCTTCTTTGAGTTACCCTTCTTTCCTTTGCCATTTCTCTTGAAACTAGGGTCTTATTCACCATCAACACTTGATGCTCTTTACGGAGTTCTGACTCTGCGACTTTCAACATCGCGAATAACTCGCCGAGTGACTTGTTCATCCCTTGCATGTTATAGTTCAACACAAAGCCCTTATAGCTTGGTGGCAGTGATTGAAGAATTCTGTCAGTGATAGGCTCTTGCGGGAGTTCAATCCCCAGCTCAGCTAGACGATTTGAGTACCCAGACATTTTGAGCACGTGTTCACTGACAGATGAGTTCTCCTCCATCTTGCAAGCATAGAACTTATGGGAGGTCTCATACCTCTCGATCCGGGCATTCTTCTGAAAGATAAACTTCAACTCCTGGAACATCTCATATGCTCCATGATGCTCAAAGCGACGTTGAAGTCCCGGCTCTAAGCCATACAAGACTGCACATTGAACTACTGAGTAGTCCTCCTTGCGTGCTAACCAAGCGTTCTTAGCATCTTGGTCAATCACGGCGGATGGTTCATCTCCTAACGCAACATTAAGGACATAATCCTTCTTCCCATCTTGCAGGAGCAACTTAAGATTACGAGCCCAGTCTATAAAGTTGCTTCCATCATCTTTCAACTTAGCTTTCTCTAGGAACGTATTAAAATTCAGGGTGACTGTCGCGTGAGCCATTGATCTACAACACAAATATTTTCAAAGTGGACTTAGACTATGTTCAAGATAATTAGAGTTTAACTAATCAAATTACTTGCTAAACTCCCACTCAAAAAGTACATCTCTCCAGTTATTTGAGTGGTTCATGATCCAATTCCACTAGCTCAAGTCCGATCATCACGTGAGTTGAGGATAGTTTTAGTGGTAAGCATCCCTATGGTAATCATATCAATTATATGATTCATGATTGACCTTTCGGTCTCATGTGTTCCGAGGCCATGTCTGCACATGCTAGGATCGTCAAGCTTAACCTGAGTGTTCCGCGTGTGCAACTGTTTTTGCACCCGTTGTATGTGAACGTTGAGTCTATCACACCCGATCATCACGTGGTATCTCAAAACGATGAACTGTAGCAACGGTGCATAGTTGGGGAGAACACAATTTCGTCTTGAAATTTTAGTGAGAGATCACCTCATAATGCTACCGTCGTTCTAAGCAAAATAAGGTGCATGGAAGGATTAACATCACATGCAATTCATAAGTGACATGATATGGCCATCATCAAGTGCTCCTTGATCTCCATCAGCAAAGCACCGGTATGATCTTTTTGTCACTGGTGCCACACCATGATCCCAATCATCATGATCTCCATCATCGTGCCGTCATCGAGGTTGTCGTGTATACTATGCTATTACTAGTAAAGCTACGTCCTAGCAATATAGTAAACACATCTGCAAACACAAACGTTAGTTTAAAGACAACCCTATGGCTCCTACCGGTTGCCGTAGCATCGACGTGCAAGTCGATATTAACTATTACAACATGATCATCTCATACATCCAATATATCATATCATGTCGTTGGCCATATCACATCACAAGCATACCCTGCAAAAACAAGTTAGACGTCCTCTAATTGTTGTTGCATGTTTTACATGGTGGCCAGGGGTATCTAGTAGGATCGCATCTTACTTACGCAAACACCACAACAGAGATGTATGAATTGCTATTTAACCTCTCTCCAAGGACCTCCTCGGTCAAATCCGATTCAACTAAAGTTGGAGAAACCGACACTCGCCAGTCATCTTTGAGCAACGGGGTTGCTCGTAGCTATGAAACCAGTCTCTCGTAAGCGTACGAGTAATGTCGGTCCGAGCCGCTTCGATCCAACAATACCGCGGAATCAAGAAAAGACTAAGGAGGGCAGCAAATCGCACATCACCGCCCACAAAAACTTTTGTGTTCTACTCGAGATGACATCTACGCATGAACCTAGCTCATGATGCCACTGTTGGGGAACGTGGTACGGGAAACAAAATATTTCCTACGCACACGCAATACCTATCATGGTGATGTCCATCTACTAGAGGGGATTTCCGATCTTCGTACCCTTGTAGGTCGCACATCAGAAGCGTTAAGAAACGCGGTTGATGTAGTGGAACGCCCTCACGTCCCTCGATCCGCCCCGCGAACCGTCCCGCTATCCGTCCCACGATCCGCTCCGATCTAGTGCCGAACGGACGACACCTCCGCGTTAAGCACACTTACAACTCGACGATGATCTCGGACTTCTTGATCCAGCAAGAGAGACAGAGATGTAGATGAGTTCTCCGGCAGCATGATAACACTCTCGAGGTTGGTGGTGATCTATCCCAGCAGGGCTCCGCCCGAGCGTCGCAGAAATACGATCTAGAGGAAAAACCGTGGAGGTGTGTGGTCGGGCTGCCGTGGCAAAGTTGTCTCAAATCAGCCCTAATACCTCGGTATATATAGGACGGAGGGGGAGGGCCCTGCCTTGTGGCTCAAGAGAGCCCCAAGGGGTCGGCCGAACAAAGGGGGGGAGGAATCCTCCTCCAATCCTAGTCCAACTAGGATTGGAAGGTGGAGTCCTTCCCTTCCTTCCCACTTCCCTTTTCTTTTTCTTTTTCATTTGATTTCTTTATCTCCTGTGCATAGGGCCTCTTGGGCTGTCCCACCAGCCCACTAAGGGCTGGTGTGTCACCCCTAAGGCATATGGGCTTCCCCCTGGTGGGCTCACCCTCCCGGTGAACATACGGAACCCATTCGCCACTCCCGGTACATTCCCGGTAATGCCCGAAAACTTTCCGGTAATCAAATGAGACAAACCTATATATCAATCTTCATCTCCGGACCATTCCGGAAACCCTCGTGATGTACGTGATCTCATCCGGGACTCCGAACAACATTCGGTAACCAACCATATAACTGAAATACGCATAAAACATCACCGAACCTTAAGTGTGCAAACCCTGCGGGTTCGAGAACTATGTAGACATAACCCGAGGGACACCTCGATAAATATCCAATAGCGGGACCTGGATGCCCATATTGGATCCTACATATTCTACAAAGATCTTATCGATTGAACCTCAGTGCCAAGGATTCATATAATCCCATATGTCATTGCCTTTGTCCTTCGGTATGTTACTTGTCCGAGATTCGATCGTCTGTATCCGCATACCTATTTCAATCTTGTTTACCAGCAAGTCTCTTTACTCGTTCTGTAATACAAGATCCCGTGACTTACACTAAGTCACATTGCTTGCAAGGCTTGTGTGTGATGTTGTATTACCGAGTGGGCCCCGAGATACCTCTCCGTCACACGTAGTGACAAATCCCAGTCTTGATCCATACTAACTCAATGGACACCTTCGGAGATACCTGTAGAGCATCTTTATAGTCACCCAGTTACGTTGTGACGTTTGATACACACAAGGCATTCCTTCGGTGCCAGTGAGTTATATGATCTCATGGTCATAGGAATAAATACTTGACACACAGAAAACAGTAGCAAGAAAATGACACGATCAACATGTTACGTTTATTAGTTTGGGTCTAGTCCATCACATGATTCACTCAATGATGTGATCCAGTTATCAAGCAACAACACCTTGTACATAGTCAGAAGACCTTGACTATCCTTGATCAACTGGCTAGTCAACTAGAGGCTTTGCTAGGGACAGTGTTTTGTCTATGTATCCACACATGTATCTAAGTCTTCATTCAATACAATTATAGCATGGATAATAAACGATTATCTTGATCCAGGAATTATAATAATAACTTATTTATCATTGCCTCTAGGGCATAATTCCAACAGGGGTAAGGGGGCAGTGGACACACGGGCAAAAATGTCCAAAACAAAGCGCCGTATGTGGTCCAACGATGCTGACCAAGCGGAGCCGTGACGGAAGGGCAAAAACGAAAGAATTCCATAGTGGTGTAGATAGAACCGGTGACTTTCTCAAACTAGGGGTAAAACACACGAGGGGGACACAACTAGGGGCACAAAGATAATTGTCCCAATTTTTTTAGGATCACGCAGATATTTTCGAATCTTATATGATGCCGATGTGATGGAGTTCTGTCTTGGTGCCTCCTGCTGTGTTGATTTTATTCCGGGGAGTTGAGCTCCAGGGGATTCTTGAGCACATCGTTATCATTCAGATTTCTTAGTATCTCAGGACGGAGGATGTTCGGAATTGCTTCGATACTAGTAGTGGCGAGAGGAGTCTCGTGATACGTCTCCAACGTATCTATAATTTTTTATGGTTCCATGCTATTATCTTGTCAACTTTGGATGTTTTATATGCATGAATATGCTATTTCATATCTTTTTGGGGACTAACCTATTAACTCAGTGCCCAGTGCCAGTTTCTGTTTTTTCCGTGTTTTTGACCTTTTTCAGAAAAGAATATTAAACGGAGTCCAAACGGAATAAAAATTGCGGGATGCCTTTTTCCATAACAGAAGATACGCAGGGGACTTGAGAACCAAGGCAGGAGACCTCGTGGGAGGTCACAAGCCCCCTAGGCGCGCCCTAGGGGGGACGCCTGGTAGGCTTGTGGGCCCCACGTGCCTCCTTTGCCCTACCTCTTTCGCCTATAAATTCTTTAAAATCCCGAAACCAAAGAAGAGAGCCACGAAAATACTTTTCCGCCGCCGCAAGCTTCTGTCTCCACAAGATCCCATCCGGGGACCATTCTGGTGCCCTGCCGGAGGGGGATTCGGACACGAAGGGCTTCTTCATCAACACCATTGCCTCTCCGATGATGCGTGAGTTGTGCACCACAGACCTTCGGGTCCATAGCTAGTAGCTAGATGGCTTCTTCTCTCTCTTGGATCTTCAATACAAAGTTCTCCATGATATTCATGGAGATCTATCCGATGTAACTTTCTTTTGCGATGTGTTTGTCGAGATCCGATGAATTGTGGATTTATGATCAGATTATCTATGAATATTATTTGAGTCTCCCCTCATCTCTTATATGCATGATTTCGTATCCTTGTAATTCTCTTCGACTTATGGGTTTTGTTTGGCCAACTTGATCTATAATGCTTGCAATAGGAGAAGTGCTTGGTTTTGGGTTCATACCGTGCGGTGTCCTCACCCAGTGACAGAACGGGTAGCGAGGCACGCATCATGTTGTTGCCATCAAGGGTAAAAAGATGGGGGTTTATATCATATTGCATGAATTTATCCCTCTACATCATGTCATCTTGCTTAAGGCGTTACTCCGTTTGTTATGAACTTAATACACTAGATGCATGTTGGATAGCGGACGATGTGTGGAGTAATAGTAGTAGATGCAAAAAGTATCGGTCTACTTGTCTCGGACGTGATGCCTACATGTATGATCATTGCCTTAGATATCGTCATGACTTTGCACGATTCTATCAATTGCTCGACAGTAATTCGTTCACCCACCATAATACTTGCTATCATGAGAGAAGCCTCTAGTGAACACTATGGCCCCCGGGTCTATTGCACATCCTATATTCAGATCTACAAAAATACCAAAAATACTTTGTTGCACTTGTCACCTTCAGATCTCACCTTGCAAATAATCGTGAAGGGATTGACAACCCCTTTTTTGCGTTGGGGTGCAAGTTTGTTTGTTTTTGCGCAGGTACATTGGTGACTCATATTGATACTCCTACTGGATTGATACCTTGGTTCTCAAACTGAGGGAAATACTTATCGCTACTTTGCTGCATCAACCTTTCCTCTTCAAGGGAAAAACCAACGCAAGCTCAAGAGGTAGCAAGAAGGATTTCTGGCGCCATTGCCGGGGAGTATTCAAGTGAAACATATCTACCAAGTAACTATCGCAAACTCGTCTCTTGCATTTACATTATTTGCCATTTACCTCTCGTTATGTTGAGATTGATATTGTCTCTTTCTTCTTCCTTGCATATGGTAGTTATTGCTTGTCTTGATAATTTATTTTCCTATAAAATTCCTATGCATAGGAAGTATGTTAGACTTAGATATGTTTGTCACATGTTTCATGATGCTCTCTTCGTGTCCGATTGCTATCTTTTATGTGAGCACCATTGAATTATCAATGCCTAGCTAAAAGGCTTTAAAGAAAAGCGCTTGTTGGGAGGCAACCCAATGAATAAATTTATTTTTTCTTTACATTTTATGTTTTGTTGAGTCCACACCATCATGATTCTATTATGATTGTGTTTTTTATGTTTTAATTAGTGTTTGTGCCAAGTAGAACCTTTATGATTAGTTTTGGTGATAGTTGTTTAATCATGCCGAAAAAAGACAGAAACTTTGTGATCACAAAAGTATTTTTAATTCCCATCCAGAAAAAGCTTTTGAGTTGATTCTTTTTGCTTCTGATTGATACGAAAATTTCCCTAATTGTCATAATTTTTCAGAATTTTTGGGATAGCATATGTATACGAAATATATAGATTGCCACAGACTGTTCTGTTTTTTTACAGATTCTGTTTTTGTTGTGTTGATTACTTATTTTGATGAAACTATGGTTAGTATCGGGGGGTACGAGCCATGGAGAAGTGAGAATACAGTAATATAACATCAATCTAAATGGGAATTAAGTTTACTACAACACCTAAAAAGGTGGTGGTTTGTTTTCTTATGCTAATGATATCACAAGTTTCTGTTTAAGTTTTGAGTTGTGAAGTTTTCAAGTTTTGGGTGATGTTCTTATGGACAATGGAATAAAGAGTGGAAAGAGCTTAAGCTTGGGGATGCTCAAGTCATCCCAAACCAATTTCAAGGACACCAAAAAGCCTAAGCTTCGGGATGCCCCGGGAAGGCATCCCTTCTTTCGTCTTCAATCCATCGGTAACGTTACTTGGAGCTATATTTGTATTTACCACATGATATGTGTTTTGCTTGGAGCGTTGTGTATTATAGGAGTCTTTGCTTTTTTTGGTCACAATCATCCTTGCTGCACACCTTTTTGAGAGGGACACGCACTCATCGTGAATTTGCTAGAATACTCAATGAGCTTCACTTATATCTTTTGAGTTAGGCAATTTAGCTCGCATGTGCTTCACTTTTATCTTTTGAGCTAGATAATTTTGCTCTAGTGGTTCACTTAAATCTTCTTAGAGCATGGCGGTGTCATATTTTGTAGAAATAAAAACTCTCGATCTTCACTTATACCATTTTGAGAGTGCTCTCTCTAAGTAACTTGGTAATTGGCGTGTGCTATGAAATTAGTCCTAAATATGATAGGCATCCAAACAGGATATAATAAAAACTTTCATATTCAAGTGCATTGATTAGTAAGAGAAGTTTGATTCCTCACAATTAGTTTTGAGATATGGATATGGTAATATTAGAGTCATGTTAGTAGGGTGTTGTGAATCTAGAAATACTTGTGTTGAAGTTAGTGATTCCCGTAGCATGAACGTATGGTGAACCGCTATGTTAGGAAGTTGGAGCATAATTGATTTATTGATTGTCATCCTTGGTGTGGCGGCCGGGATCGCACGATGGTTAACACCTACCAACCCTTCCCCTAGGAGTATGCGTTTAGCACTTTGTTTCGATTACTAATAAAACTTTCGCAATAAGTGTATGAGTTCTTCATGACTAATGTGAGTCCATGGTATAGATGCACTCCCACCTTCCACCATTGTTAGCCTCTCTAGTGCCGTGCAACTTTTGCCGGTGCACAAACCCACCATATACCTTCCTCAAAACAGCCACCATACCTACCTATTATGGCATTTTTATAGCCATTCCGAGATATATTGCCATGGAACTTCCACCGTTCCGACTCATGACATGTGCCGTCACTTTCATATTGCCATTGCATGATCGTAAGATAGCTAGCGAGATGTTTCAACGTCATACGCTAAGCTAGATCGTTGCACATCCCGGTAGACTGCCGGATGCATTTCATATAGAGTCATTATTGTTCTAAGTATTGAGTTGTAAGTAAATAAAAGTGTGATGATCATCATTATTAGAGCATTGTCCCATGTGAGGAAATAAAAAAAGAGGCCAAAGATGCCCACCAAAAAAATGAAAAAAGAGGCCAAAGAGCCCAAACAAAAAAATGAGAGAAAAAGAGAGAAGGGACAATGCTACTATCTTTTTCCACACTTATGCTTCAAATTAGCACCACGTTCTTCATGATAGAGAGTCTCTTGTTTTGTCACTTCCATATACTAGTGGGAATTTTCATTTTATAACTTGGCTTGTATATTCCAATGACGGGCTTCCTCAAAATTTCCCTAGGTCTTCGTGAGCAAGCAAGTTGGGTGCACACCCACTAGTTTTATTTTTGAGCTTCCATACACTTATAGCTCTAGTGCATCCGTTGAATGGCAATCCCTACTCATTCCAAATATAGTGCTATATCCATGGCTCACGCTCATGTATTGCGTGAGAGTTGAAAAGGTTTGAGAAAGTAAGAGTGCGAAAACAATTACTTGGCCAATACCGGGGTTGTGCATGATTTAAATTGGTTGTGTGGGGGATGATGGAGCATAGTCAGACTATATGATTTTGTAGGGATAACTTTCTTTGGCCTTGTTATTTCAAAAGTTCATGATTACTTTGCTAGTATGCTTGAAGCATTATTGTTTTCATGTCAATAGTAAACTATTGTTTTGAATCTTACGGATGTGAACATTCATGCCACAAGAAAGAAGTTACAAAGAACAAATATGTTAGGTAGCATTCCACATCAAAAATTCGGTCTTTATCACTTCCCTACTCGAGGACGAGAAGGAGTTAAGCTTGGGGATGCTTGATACGTCTCCAACGTATCTATAATTTTTGATGGTTCCATGCTATTATCTTGTCAACTTTGGATGTTTTATATGCATGAATATGCTATTTTATATATTTTTGGGACTAACCTATTAACTCAGTGCCCAGTGCCAGTTTCAGTTTTTCTGTGTTTTCGACCTTTTTCAGAAAAGAATATTAAACGGAGTCCAAACCGAATAAAACCTACGGGATGATTTTTTACATAACAGAAGATACGCAGGGGACTTGAGAACCAAGGCAGGAGACCTCGTGGGAGGTCACAAGACCCCTAGGCGCGCCCTAGGGGGGGGGAGCCTGGCAGGCTTGTGGGCCCCACGTGCCTCCTTTGCCCTACCTCTTTCGCCTATAAATTCTCTAAAATCCCGAAACCAAAGAAGAGAGCCAAGAAAATACTTTTCCACCGCCACAAGCTTCTGTCTCCACAAGATCCCATCTGGGGGCCGTTCTAGTGCCCTGCCGGAGGGGGATTCGGACATGAAGGGCTTCTTCATCAACACCATTGCCTCTCCAATGATGCGTGAGTAGTTCACCACAGACCTTTGGGTCCATAGCTAGTAGCTAGATGGCTTCTTCTCTCTCTTGGATCTTCAATACAAAGTTCTCCATGATCTTCATGGATATCTATCCGATGTAACTTTCTTTTGCGATGTGTTTGTCGAGATCCGATGAATTGTGGATTTATGATCAGATTATCCATGAATATTATTTGAGTCTCTTCTGATCTCTTATATGCATGATTTCGTATCCTTGTAATTCTCTTCGTGTTATGGGTTTCGTTTGGCCAACTTGATCTATAATTCTTGCAATGGGAGAATTGCTAGGTTTTGGGTTCATACCGTGCGGTGTCCTCACCCAGTGACAGAAAGGGTAGCGAGGCACGCATCATGTTGTTGCCATCAAGGGTAAAAAGATGGGGTTTATATCATATTGCATGGATTTATCCCTCTACATCATGTCATCTTTCTTAAGGCGTTACTCTGTTTGTTATGAACTTAATACACTAGATGCATGCTGGATAGCGATCGATGTGTGGAGTAATAGTAGTAGATGCACAAAATATCGGTGTACTTGTCTCGGACGTGATGCCTATATGTATGATCATTGCCTTAGATATCGTCATGACTTTGCGCGATTCTATCAATTGCTCAACAGTAATTCGTTCACCCACCATAATACTTGCTATCATGAGAGAAGCCTCTAGTGAACACTATGGCCCCCGGGTCTACTTCACATCCTATATTCAGATATACAAAAATACCAAAAATACTTTGTTGCACTTTTCACCTTGAGATCTCACCTTGCAAATAATCGTGAAGGGATTGACAACACCTTTTTCGCGTTGGGTGCATGTTTGTTTGTTTTTGCGCAGGTACATTGGTGCCTCATCTTGATACTCCTACTGGATTGATACCTTGGTTCTCAAACTGAGGGAAATACTTATCGCTACTTTGCTGCATCACCCTTTCCTCTTCAAGGGAAAAACTAACGCAAGCTCAAGAGGTAGCATCTCGCTTCCTGAGTACTGGTGCAGATAGGTGGAGATGTATCGTTGTACTTAGTATCGTTGTGATTACGAGGGTCTAAGATAGATGAGGTTCCAAGATTCTGGTTATGTGTTGACGAATGTGATACAATGGAGGGGTTAGTATAGGAGTTGATTGATGATTTATCTTTGTATCCGTGGACCAGATTGCATGACCAGAAATTTCGGAAGTTCTTAGGTGAGAATTCCATTAGCAACTTAGGAATTCTTTCATCATTTGTATGTTGGCTATATACATTTGTTCAGAGCAATCCTAGCTCATATTTGGTATTTACAAGTGGCTTTTCAATCAGATGTTGTCGGCAGTTATTTTGAGGAAGCATTCTTACTAATTATAGTTCGAGTGCATTTGCTAAGAATTCTTGTTCCGATATCTTTGTCCATTGAATCAGCTTAATCTTTGAATTTTCATCTTTGGTCTAACGTTGTTGTCCGTCTCCAGGATGGCTCCACCAATTCGCCAGAATCCGAGTCGTGAGAGTGTTGACCCTCCACCAACCCCTCTGCCACCGCCTCCTCCTCCAGAGGCATGGCAAGTTGTGATGGCGGCAACTGATGACGAGTTGATGAATATACTTCTTGCCCATGATTGGTTACCCCAAGTGGACGGTGGAGATGTAGTCAGCAGCAGATTTCCCTTACACGGGGACTGTAAGGTTTACCGAACTAGGAGGACTGTGAGGATCAACAAGTAGGTGTCCGCTGCTCTGGCGCTAACAGAAGACGTGGACCTGCACACACAACAAATAACTTTGCTCCCAACGAGTTCAGAGAGGTTGTCAATCTCTCCGGCCTTGTAGTTTGCAAAGGATCAAAACACAAGCGGGAATAGTGATAGTGAGTGCAACAGAAAAATAAATAAAAATAGTAAATGGTGGAGGTGTAAACAATGGTGGTAATATGGACCAGAGTCCCATGATGTTCACTAGTGATGTATCTCTTCCAAAAGACGATAAAAAACTATGTTGGGTAAACAAACTACAGCTGGGCAATTGACAGAATTATAAACGCACCGCAATGCTAATCATGCTACTAGAAAGTTAGAGGCTCAAAAGTAATGGGCAGTATGCGAAGACAAGTAGACCGTTTATCCATCAACATCTACTCTCTAATCATCCACCTTGAGATATCTATCTAGAACATCTCGCTGGTATTAAGTTGCGAGCCCCACCCAAAGTGTAAACTCAAAGTAACGGACAACTGCATTAATGAACTTTGCGTAAGGTAAAAAATCCTTGCAACCATGGTCACAAGCACCGTTGTTTTCTCCCTGGTGGCAACAACACATTCCCCTAGTCTCATGTTTCTGTCACTCAAGCTTGACATCAGGGGGCATGAACCCAGAATCATGCATAACGCTCCCTCTTGGGGTTACAATCTACTACTCGCCCAAAGCAATAAAAAGCAATGAAGAACATGCATGAATTACTAAAGAACATAAAATAAAAGGAGAACCAAATATATAACTCATCACAATCTGAACATAATCTCGTAATCCATCGGATCCCAGCAAACCAAGCATAGGAACAACAGGTAAATTACATAGATGCCTTGATCATGTAGGGCAGCTCACAAGGGCTAAGCATTGAAGCACAAGATTGGAGAGAAGTGATACGTCTCCAACGTATCTATAATTTTTGATTGTTCCATGCTTTTATATTATCAACTTGGGATGTTTTATATGCATTTATATGCTATTTTATATCATTTTTGGGACTAACCTATTAACTCAGTGACCAGTGCCAGTTTCTGTTTTTTTTCCGTGTTTTTGTCCTTTCTCACATAAGAATATTAAACGGAGTCCAAACGGAATAAAACCTTTGGGATGATTTTTTCCATAACAGAAGGGATCCAGAAGACTTGAGAACCAAGGCAGAGGGCCACAGAGGAGGCCACGAGCCCCCTAGGCGTGCTCCACGAGGGGAGCCTAGCAGGCTCGTGGCCCCCCCGTGCCTCCTTTGCGCTACCTCTTTTGTCTATAAATTCCTTAAATCCCAAACCAACAGAGAGAGCCACGAAAATACTTTTTTGCCGCCGCAAGCTTCTGTTTCCGTGAAATCCCATCTGGGACCGTTCTGGTGCCCTGTCGGAGGGGGATTCGGACACGTAGGGCTTCTTCATCAACACCCTTGCCTCTATGATGATGCGTGAGGAGTTCACCACGGACCTTCGGGTCCATAGCTAGTAGCTAGATGGCTTCTTCTCTCTCTTGGATCTTCAATACAAAGTTCTCCATGATCTTCATGGAGATCTATCCGATGTAACTTTCTTTTGCGGTGTGTTTGTCGAGATCCGATGAATTGTGGATTTCTGATCAGATTATCTATGAATACTATTTGAGTCTCCTCTGATTTCTTATATGCATGATTTCGTATCCTTGTAATTCTCTTCGAGTTATGGGTTTCGTTTGGCCAACTTGATCTATAATTCTTGCAATGGGAGAAGTGCTTGGTTTTGGGTATATACCATGCGGTGTCCTCACCTAGTGACAGAAGGGGTAGCGAGGCACGCATCGTGTTGTTGCCATCAAGGGTAAAAAGATGGGGTTTACATCATATTGCATGAATTTATCCCTCTACATCATGTCATCTTGCTTAAGGCGTTACTCTGTTTGTTATGTACTTAATACACTAGATGCATGCTGGATAGCGGTCGATGTGTGGAGTAATAGTAGTAGATGCAGAATGTATCGGTCTACTTGTCTCGGACGTGATGCCTATATGTAGCCTTAGATATCGTCATGACTTTCCGTGATTCTATCAATTGCTCGACAGTAATTCGTTCACCCACCGTAATACTTGCTATCATGAGAGAAGCCTCTAGTGAACACTATGGCCCCCGGGTCTATTTTGCACATTATATATTCAGATCTACATACAAAAATACCAAAAATACCTTGCTGCATTATTTATTCATTTATTTATATTTACCTATTATCACTATCAGATCTCACCTTGCAAGTAACCGTAAAGGGATTGACAACCCCTTTATCGCGTTGGGTGCAAGTTTGTTTGTTCTTGCGCAGGTGCCTTGGTGCCTCATCTTGATACTCCTACTAGATTGATACCTTGGTTCTCAAACCGAGGGAAATACTTATCTCTACTTTGCTGCATCACCCTTTCTTCTTCAAGGGAAAAACCAACGCAAGCTCAAGAAGTAGCGGGAAGAATTTCTGGCGCCGTTGCCGGGGAGTATTCAAGTGAAGCATATCTACCAAGTACCTATCGCAAACTCATCTCTTGCATTTACATTATTTGCCATTTGCCTCTCGTTTTCCTCTCCCCCACTTCTAAAACAAAATTTACAAAAATATTTGCCTTTTCGTTCGCCAGTTTCTTTTGCTTGCTTTCGGTTTGCTCGTATGTGCTATCTTATTTATCCTCATGGCCCAACCAAATGATTATGATGCTTACTATAAAAAGTTGGAAGATGAGTGGGAACCTACTATAAAAATTAAGATTAAAAAATTATGAATGCCATGCTTTGTGTGATTTGGGTGCTAGTGTTTCCACAATTCCAAAATCTTTATGTGATGTTCTACGTTTCAATGGGATTGATGAGTGCTCTCTTAATTTGCATCTTGCGGATTCTACTATTAAGAAACCTAAGGGAAGTATCAATTATGTTCTTATTATTGCAAATATAAACTATGTGCCCGTAGATTTCATTGTGCTTGATATTGGTTGCAATCCGACATGTCCCATTATTTTTGGTAGACCTTTCCTTAGGACTATTGGTGTTGTTATTGATATGAAGGAAGGGAATATTAAATTTCAATTTCCATTAAAGAAGGGCATGGAACACTTTCCTAGAAAGAAAATAAAGTTGCCTTATGAATCCATTATGAAAGGTACTTATGGTTTGAGCACTAAAGATGACAACACTCGAATCTATTGCCTTACGCCTAGCTAAGGGCGTTAAACAATAGCGCTTGTTGGGAGGCAACCCAATGAATAAATTTATTTTTGTTTTTTACTTTCTGTTTTTTTGAGTCCACACCATCATGATTCTGTTTCTGTTTTTATGTTTTAATTAGTGTTTGTGCACGTAGAACCTTTATGATTAGTTTTGGTGATAGTTGTTTAATCATGCTGAAAAAAGACAGAAACTTTGTGCTCACGAAATTATTCTTAATTCCTATACAGAAAGAGGTTTTGAGTTGATTCCTTTTGCTTCTGATTGATATGCAAATTTCCCTAATTTTCATATTTTTTTCAGAGTTTTTGGGATGGCAGAGGTATACGAAATATACAGATTGCTACAGATTGTTCTGTTTTTGACAGATTCTGTTTTTTATTGTGTTGATTGCTTATTTTGATGAAACTATGGTTAGTATCGGGGGGTACGAGCCATGTAGAAGTGAGAATACAGTAATATAACATCAATCTAAATGGAAATTAAGTTTACTACAGTACCTAAAAAGTTGGTGGTTTGTTTTCTTATGCTAATGATATCACGAGTTTCTGTTTAAGTTTTGTGTTGTGAAGTTTTCAAGTTTTGGGTGATGTTCTTATGGACAATGGAATAAAGAGTGGAAAGAGCCTAAGATTAGGGATGCCCAAGTCATCCCAAGCCAAATGCAAGGACACCAAAAATCCTAAGCTTGGGGATGCCCCGGGAAGGCATCCCCTCTTTCGTCCTCAATCCATCGGTAATGTTACTTGGAGCTATACTTTTATTTACCACATGATATGTGTTTTGCTTCTAGCGTCGTGTATTATAGGAGTCTTTGCTTTTTGTTTTATCACAATCATCCTTGCTGCATACCTTTTGATAGGGACATGCACTCATCGTGAATTTGTTAGAATACTCAATGCGCTTCACTTATATCTTTTGAGTTAGGCAATTTAGCTCGCGTGTGCTTCACTTATATCTTTTGAGCTAGATAATTTTGCTCCCATGTGCTTCACTTATATCTTTTGAGCTAGATAATTTTTCTCCCATGAGCTTCACTTATATCTTTTGAGCTAGATAATTTTTCTTTAGTGCTTCACTTAAATCTTTGTAGAGCACGGCGGTTTCATATTTTGTAGAAATAAAAACTCTCGATCTTCACTTATATCATTTTGAGAGCGCTCTCTCTAAGCAACTTGGTAATTGGTGTGTGTTATGAAATTAGTCCTAAATATGATAGGCATCCGAAGAGGATATAATAAAAACTTTCATATTCAAGTGCATTGATTAGTAAGAGAAGTTTGATTCCTCACAATTAGTTTTGAGATATGGATATGGTAATAGTAGAGTTATGATAGTAGGTTGTTGTGAATCTAGAAATACTTGTGTTGAGGTTAGTGATTCCCGTAGCATGCACGTATGGTGAACCGCTAGGTTATGAAGTCGGAGCATAATTGGTTTATTGATTGTCATCCTTTGTGTGGCGGTCGGGATCGCACGATGGTTAACTCCTACCAACCCTTCCCCTAGGAGTAAGAGTTTTGCACTTTGTTTCGATTACTAATAAAACTTTCTCAATAAGTATATGAGTTCTTCATGACTAATGTGAGTCCATGGTATAGATGCACTCTCACCCTTCCACCATTGCTAGCCTCTCTAGTGCCGCGCAACTTTCGCCGATGCACAAAACCACCATATACCTTCCTGAAAACAGCCACCATACCTACCTATTATGGCATTTTCATAGCCATTCCGAGATATATTGCCATGCAACTTCCATAATTTCGTCTCATCACATGTGCCATCACTTTCATATTGCCATAGCATGATCGTAAGATACCTAGCGAGATGTTTCAACGTCATACGCTAAGCTAGATCGTTGCACATCCCGGTACACTGCCGGAGGCATTTCATATAGAGTCATTATTGTTCTAAGTATCGAGTTGTAAGTAAATAAAAGTGCGATGATCATCATTATTAGACCATTGTCCCATGTGAGAAAATAATAAAAGAGGCCAGCGAAGCCCAAATAAAAAAAGAGAGGCCAAAGATGCCCACCAAAAAAAAGAAAAAAATGAGAGAAAAAGAGAGAAGGGACAATGCTAATATCTTTTTCCACACTTGTGCTTCAAAATAGCACCATGTTCTTCATGATAGAGAGTCTCTTGTTTTGTCACTTTCATATGCTAGAGGGAATTTTCATTATATAACTTGTCTTGTATATTCCAGTGATGGACTTCCTCAAAATTGCCCTAGGTCTTCGTGAGCAAGCAAGTTGGGTGCACACCCACTAGTTTTTATTTTTGAGCTTTCATACGCTTATAGCTCTAGTGCATCCGTTGCATGGAAATGCCTACTCATTCACATTGATATCTATTGATGGGCATCTCCATAACCCATTGATACGCCGAGTCGATGTGAGCATCTCCTCCTTTTAGCCTCACAACCTCCACCACACTCTATTCCACCTATAGTGCTATATCCATGGCTCACGCTCATGTATTGCGTGAGAGTTGAAAAAGTTTGAGAAAGTATGAGTGTGAAAATAATTACTTGGCCAATACCGGGGTTGTGCATGATTTAAATTCGTTGTGTGGGGATGATGGAGCATAGCGAGACTGTATGATTTTGTAGGGATAACTTTCTTTGGCCTTGTTATTTCAAAAGTTCATGATTACTTGGCTAGTATGCTTGAAGTATTATTGTTTTCATGTCAATATTAAACTATTGTTTTGAATCTTATGGATCTAAACATTCATGCCACAATAAAGAAGTTACAAAGAACAAATATGTTAGGTAGCATTCCACATCAAAAATTCGGTCTTTATCACTTCCCTACTCAAGGACGAGCAGAAGTTAAGCTTGGGGATGCTTGATACGTATCCAACGTATCTATACTTTTTGATTGTTCCATGCTATTATATTATCAACTTGGGATGTTTTATATGCATTTGTATGCTATTTTATATCAGTTTTGGGACTAACCTATTAACCCAGTGCCGAGTGCCAGTTTTCGTTTTTTTCCGTGTTTTTGACCTTTTTTAGATAAGAATATTAAATAGAGTCCAAACGGAATAAAACCTTCACGATGATTTTTTCCATAAAAGAAGGGATCCAGAAGACTTGAGAACCAAGGCACAGGGCTACGAAGGAGGCCACAAGCCCCCTAGGCGCGCCCCGGGGGGGGGGGTGGGGCTAGCAAGCTTGTGGGTCCCCCGTGCCTCCTTTGCCCTACCTCTTTCGCCTATAAATTCCCTAAAATCCCCAATCCGACAGAGAGAGCCACGAAAATACTTTTTCGCCACCGCAAGCTTCTGTTTCCGCGAGATCGCATCTGGGGACCGTTCTGGTGCCCTGTCGGAGGAGGATTGGGACACGGAGGGCTTCTTCATCAACACCATTGCCTCTCCGATGATGCGTGAGTAGTTCACCATAGACCTTTGGGTCCATAGCTAGTAGATAGATGGCTTCTTCTCTCTCTTGGATCTTCAATACAAAGTTCTCCATGATCTTCATGGAGATCTATCCGATGTAGCTTTCTTTTGCGGTGTGTTTGTCAAGATCCGATGAATTGTGGATTTATGATCAGATTATCTATGAATATTATTTGAGTCTCCTCTGATTTCTTATATGCATGATTTTGTATCCTTGTAATTCTCTTCAATTTACGGGTTTCGTTTGGCCAATTTGATCTATAATTCTTGCAATGGGAGAAGTGCTTGGTTTTGGGTTCATACCGTGCGGTGTCCTCACCTAGTGACAGAAGGGGTAGCGAGGCACGCATCGTGTTGTTGCCATGAAGGGTAAAAAGATGGGGTTTATATCATATTGCATGAACTTATCCCTCTACATCATGTCATCTTGCTTAAGGCGTTACTCTGTTTGTTATGAACTTAATACACTAGATGCATGCTGGATAGCGGTCGATGTGTGGAGTAATAGTAGTAGATGCAGAAAGTATCGGTGTACTTGTCTCGGACGTGATGCCTATATGTATGATCATTGCCTTAGATATCGTCATGACTTTGCGCGATTCTATCAATTGCTCCATAGTAATTCGTTCACCCACCGTAATACTTGCTATCATGAGAGAAGCCTCTTGTGAACACTATGGCCCCCGGGTCTATTTTACACATTATATATTCGGATCTACATACAAAAATACCAAAAATACCTTGCTGCACTTTTATTCATTTATTTATATTTACCTATTATCACTATCAGATCTCACCTTGCAAGTAATCGTAAAGGGATTGACAACCCCTTTAACGTGTTGGGTGCAAGTTTGTTTGTTCTTGCGCAGGTGCCTTGGTGCCTCGTCTTGATACTCCTACTGGATTGATACCTTTCCTCTTCAAGGGAAAAACCAACACAAGCTCAAGAACTAGCAAGAAGACATCACATAGCTACTGGTCATGGACTCATGCTCCAAGAAGGACTACTCATGGCACGTCCGAGAAGCGTCCATCGTGGTGGAGTAGCTCTTGGAGGTCAATCCTCCCTCCGGCAGGGTGCCGGGAAGAGGTCTTTTGGCGCTCCCGATCTCGGAAGCGCTGCGGCGGCGGAACGGTGGAGAAATTCGCGATTCTTGATCTGTTGATAGGGTTTTCGGTCGGAGAGGTAAATATAGGCCAAAGGAGGGCACCAGAGGCGGTGGCCCCCACCCAGGCGGCCTGGTGGTGCGGCCAGGAGGTGGGACATGCACGGAGGCCGCCTCGGCGAGCCCTGGCTCCCCTCTGGCCCCACTTGATGCCTCGTGAAGCTTCCGTCACTCTGATTTTTATATATTTTTCTCGGAATTTTTGGGCCTGTGTAAATTGGGGTAAAAGTCCCTGCAAAAAAGACATCAGCAGACTAAAGATGGCACTGGGTGCACTGAGTTAGTAGGTTAGTCCAAATATGTGTAAAAAGGTATAAAAGTGTAGCAAAGCATATAACAATGTCACCCAAAAGACCATGGAACAAACATAAATTATAGATATGTTTGGGACGTATCAACATCCCCAAGCTTAAAACCTGCTCGTCCTCGAGTAGGTAAATGATAAAAAGAATAATTTATGTGGTGACATGCTAACACACATATAAGAACTTCAAAGTAAAGCAAGTAAGGTATGAAATTCAAGTCAAGACAATAGCAAGCCAGAGTCTATATCTAGTATTGAAATTAGCAAAGTAAGAACATAAAGGAGCAAGAGATCTCGCTGTCCGTGACTTGAATGTCTCCAAATGGTGTTTTTGTGCAAGAAGTGGGAGATGGGTTTAGAGAATAAAAATATTACAAAGTTTAATTGAGAACTCAATCTACTAAAACTTCACACTTGGTCTCCTGCGGAACCTTATTTTGACTCATCCCCAGACCACTAGTCACGCACAAGTCAAAATGATCCTCTCCCTTTCGACTTTGAGCACTCATGTAATGGGTGAGTGCAAGAAAGATATGTTTCCACTTAGGATGGCAAAGAGAATAATTATGGGGAAGGAAGACAAAAAAGGTGTGAAAGTCTCACATCAATGAGGACAACCATAGGCGAGAGAAAGCCAAATGATAGATATGATGTGAGGAGTAGGGATTGCTATGCAACGGATGAACATATGAGCTAAGGTAAGCTCTCCAATGGAACTAGTGGGGGTGCATCCAACTTGCTTGCTCATGAGGACCTAGAGCTCATTTGAGGAGGTTCATCATTGGAATATACAAGCCAAGTTCTATAGTGTAAGGCTCCCCACATAGTTATGCATGAATGATAATATCTATGGAGTACAAGTATAACAATGGAGTATGAGTGTGGATCTTTCATAAGGAATAGTAGTGTTGCCCCCTTCTCTCTTTTTATTTCTTTTTTTCCTTTCTTTCTTTATATTTTTTGTGGCCTTTTTGGATCTTTCTATTTATCTCTCATTTGTCCACTTTGGGATCTTTTCATGTGTCCTCTTTGGGATCTTTTCCTCACTTAAGGGCAACACTCTATGTTTTACAAGAATAAAAAGAAGATCTTCACACTTTATAAGAAGTACTCAACATAAAGACAAATGAAAACTACCATGATGTATGCAAATGGATGCCTCTACCACTGTAGCAGGATATTTAATGAAACTAGCGCGTCATGTAGCAATAATAAGGGCAAGGCCCAACTAGCATGCGGCTCCTCGATCAAGCAAACACATATATGACATGAAGATCAAGTCATGAGATGGTGGATGTTGCATGGCAATGCATCTCGGGAAGGTTGTGGAAATGCCTTAATATGTAGGTATGGTGGCTGTTTTGAGGAAAGATATAATGAGGCTTATGATGACAAAGCGTATCATGCCAAGGGTTTGGATGCACCGGCAAAGTTTGCACCAACTCTCAAGATGAGAAAGGGCAATGCACGGTACAGAAGAGGCTAGCAAAATATGGATGGTGGAAGTGCCAACAATCGAATACTCGCATTAGTCCGAAGAACTCATGCACTTATTATCGATAACTCTCTATCTAGTTAGGAGATTCATGAAGAGACAAGTACCCCGAGGAGGAGTGTTTGGGGGTTTGGTTATCCTTGCGCATCCTCGACCCATGATAACGTGAGGGTACTCTATATATTCCAACCCCTCCAGAGGTTTGCGATCCATCTAGTAGCTAGAGTTCTCAACTAATATTTTTGTGTTGTTTTTGAAAATACACACAGATTTCCCAAAATACGACGGCTATCACTAATAGGCTCAAGCTCTTGACACCAATAGTCCAAACATTACTCAAATCAATACCTCAAAACTATTGCAAGTTACTACTATACTTAAATAGCAACCTCAGTTACCTACTCATGCAAGACACACAACTCAGTGCAACAAGCCAACTCTCTAAACAAGATAAGCATGATAACTCATGAGAGTTCCGAAAGAAACCTAAATAAAAGCTCTTAAAAAGATAAAGCATGAAAACTAAGAGCTAAGCATGACATCAGCTATGAAAAGATAAAGAACACACAAAAAAGATAAGCATGAAAACCTATGTTGTGTTCTAGGGTGGAGTGGAGCGTGTTTCTCTCCCAAACAAAGAAGGCTAGGTTCCAACTTGTAATGAACATCAAGCAAAACTAAAACAAACTAAAATTAAAGAGCGGGACGCTCCAAGCATAGCACATAACATATGAAGTGATAAAAATATAACATGGAGGTGGACGTATTGATGATTGTTGATGGAGAAGGGGATGCACGAGGGCATCCCCAAGCTTAGACACTTGAGTCTCCTTGAATATTTATTGGGGGTGCATGGGGGCATCCCCAAGCTTGAGCGTTTGACACTCCTGGATCTTCTTTCATCATCTTCCATCGCATACTTGAAAACTCCCTTCATACGAAACTCATCATAAGCTGATTAGAGTGGTTAGTGCCCATAACAAAATAATTTATTCTCTATTGGAAATAAAGATTTTCATGAAGAGCTACTGTTTCTCAAGATTGCCAAAAGGTTTTTGAAAATAAAAAGCAAGCTTAAGATTTGTAGAACAATGAAAACGCAAAACAAGGCAGAATCTGGGAAAAACAGAACAACAAGTAGTAAATAATTGTTTCGAGGCACTTCTGCAACTCAAATAAAAAAACTCAGAACAGACGCCGAAAAGAAAATTATATATATCATACTGTAAAAAAACGTCAGATCAAAAAGATGATATGGTGATTTTTGGCAAATTGTTCTGTCAAGGAGACATAATCTGTTTCTGGACAGCATGCCACAACTTTCAAACTTTCTTGCAATCGGAGGCTAAAACTTGGCACAAAGCTTGAAAATAAAGATACAATGATGTTGCTACAGTAGTAACAAGCATCAAGACCACTAAAACTGAAAGTAAAAACAAATTGGGTTGCCCCCCAACAAGCACTTTCTTTTATGCCTTTGAGCTAGGCATGATGCAAAGAGATCAAGTATTATCAACTCCAAAAGAATAGCTTGCCCGAATAACGGACTCATAAGGTAACTTAATCTTCTTTTGAGGGAAGTGTTCCATTCCCTTTTTAAGGGGAAATTGTAATCTAATGGTCCCTTCTTTCATGTCAATGATAGCACTAACAGTGCGGATAATAGGACGTCCCAAAATAATTGGACATGAGGGATCACACTCAATGTCCATAATAAGAAAATCAATGGGAACGTAATTATCATTGACAACAATAAGAACATCATCAATTCTCCCTAAAGGTTTCTTTATGGAAGAATCAACAAGACGAACACCAAAAGAACATTGATCAAAAGGTTTCAAATTAAGCATAACATACACTCTTTTGGGCATAACGGAGGAACTAGCTCCAACATCACATAAAGCAAAGAAAGAGAAATTATTCAATTTAATTTTGACCATAGGATCCCAACCATCTTCTAGTTTTCTAGGAATAGAAGTCCCTAGCTTGAGCTTCTCCTCCCTAGGTTTGATAAGAGCATTGGTAATATGCACTACAAAAAATATGCTAACTTACGACCTTCAATATTTGTCACCGAATGGCCGTTGGTTTCCATTTGCGACCTTTTTACGACCAAAATTAGAAGGTCAAAAGCTGAGGGTCTCTAATGAACTATAACAACCTTTCTGCTGGAATCGTCGTAGAATTTTACGACCAAACAAAAGTGTCACATCCCTGGAATCACTAATAAAGTTTAGCAAGATTGTGCTCATGTCTTATTCTTTGCATCCAAGAAATGAAATAAATTCAAAAGAAAGAAATGAAAACAAGAGCAAACCCTAGCAACTCTATATTCAAAACAATTCAAACTAGGTGACAAATCAATGAACCCAAAATGGCTTTTATAAAAGTTCATCTTTTATAATATTTGTTGGAAACAAAATATCAGGGGTGAATTATATTTTCAAAATGCTTCTAGCATTTTATTTTAAATATAGAAGTCACTGAAATCAAGTATATATTTGATTTCAAATATTTCAGATTCTCATAAAATGTTGAAAACTTTATCTGGGTTTGGAAATATTACAAATAACACCCCAACATTTTTCAAACTATTTGAGAAATAGTTTGGAGCCAAAAATAAAATAAAACTAAGTCAGAAAAGATAAAACAGAAACTAGGAAAGAAAGAAAAATGAAAAAAGACTATACCTCTCTCAGGCCCAGCCCAGCTCCTCCCCTCCTCTCATCTACCTTCTGCCAGTCGACAGCACGAGGTGGCCGCCGCTCCCTCCGGCACGGCCACGCACCTGCGTGCCTGCCTGTCCGCCACATCGCGCTGGCGTGAAGGACATAAGCTCTCGCAGCCTTCCCCCGTGCTCATCCCCTTGCCATTCGCCCCCCTGCTCTCTCCCCTCTCGGCCACCATTGGAGCGAGCTCGAGCTCGAGCTTCCCGTCGCTCCAGACCCCCTCTGTCTTGCCTGAGCCACGCAGAAGAATCGCCTCAACCTCGTGAAGCTTCCCATTGAGCCATGCAAGCCCTCGAGCCCTGCATCGAGCTGTCGCTGTCGTCTTCCTCCTTGGATCCCCGGAGTTCGTCGCCGTTGTTCTCCCTGCTCAGTCCATCTCCGAGCTCGATCTCGACGCCCCTGCAATCCCAGTGAGCCTAGGAATATTTCCCCCTCGTTTTCCCCTCGATTCCTTCCTCTATCACCCGATTCCACTGGAGCCCGACGAGATGCGCCGCGGGAGCTCGTCGCCGGTAGCTCTCCGGTGATCGGTTGGTCGTTCTGAAGCTACCAATAGCTTCAGTGCAACACGTAGATGTCGTAGGAGCTAAACCCTGCCCTTTTTAGCCACTAGTTCAACGACCTCGACCTGGCCCGAGCTCCGGCAACCGCCGAGCTCGTTGCCGGCATCATCCCCGACCATCTTTTTTTTGACCGGCTACTGTAGGGAAAACCCCCCACAACCATTTTCCTTTATTCTCATCTATGAAAGCTGTATGTACAAGAGGAGTTTTAGAATGTACAAGGGGGAGAGGAGCAACCATCTTAGCCCCTGCACTATGCAAAAATAGAACCGCAGTCGTCTACTCATTCATTTGGTGCCCTCCGCCGCTCGTTTGGTCGCCAGAAGCAGAATCCCGATGCCCTCCGCCGTTGTGGTGGTCGTCGGAGCCTCGCCGCCGGTGGGTTTGACCCCATAGATATGTGGGGTTGACTCCCCTGAGTCACTGGCAAGTGGGGCCAGCCCCTGGCTAACTAAGATTAGTCAAAATAAAAATAATAATTATATTATAAGTTAAACAAACACTGGCATGTGGGTCCAGCCCTGTTAAATACCTAATTAGTTTAAAACTTAACTAATTTCTGGCTAGAGTCACTGACTAGTGGGTCCCACTGGTCAGGTTTGACTTTCAAATGACCAGCTGACCTGTTGATGTCATGCTGATGCAATAATTCCAACTCTCATTAATATAATTCCAGATGTGGGGACCCCGACTAGCAAGTCGAGTTTGCCGTGCCCAATGACCCCAAGGATCAATGTTCACTGAACACAGATACTGAAGAGTAGAGTCTTACATCCAAGTACCAAGTTATTACATCAAATGACCAGAAGGTCGGGTTCAAGAGCAAGGCCTAAAGCCAAATAAAGGGATTCATCGAGTAGCCGAAACTCGTAAGGGCTAAGCGGTGCCCATGCCATCAAGCCTACACCGACAGGCATTCTGACTCGGAAGTGCCCTAGATCGCAGGTCCGTCTCCGACGGCGTACTCATCGCCAAACTCCGGTCCTTCCATGTCTGGTCAATAACATAACCAGTGGCAAGCCAATGAGTACTTTGAATGTACTCGCAAACAGCCCATGACATAAATGGTAATGAATAACAGTGACAGTTATCTTGAGTGGAATGCGATGAGGTGGTATGATCATGTATATGCATCAGGTTAAAGAATTACTTGTGAATATCAGGTTACAGATATTGACATATCTGTAAAGGGTTGAACACACCGGGTTCACCCTATACGCCAAGTCATCGGACTTGTCATAATCTCAAGGTATTAATGAGGGCTAAACCATCCGGGTTTACCCTATATGTCAAGTCACCGAACTTGACCATATTATTGTGATTATCATGATTATAATGACACCTTTTTAACACCACGCACACACACTTGGTTTATGCGGAAACTCAGGACGTAGTTTAAGCAGCACCACCCAACTGTCCTTGACCGTGGACACGGCTATTCGAATAGTTTACACTCTGCAGAGGTAGTACGCTGGACCCACGAGAAACGGAATACTTCCGTGTCATCCACGACTCGCGGTATATCACATATACCCGAGGTAAGTACCCAATCATCATCTTTCCCCTGACGATACTAGACAAAGAGGTCTACTCGATTGGTACCCAGCCCACATGTTGTACGTCTTACGAGCACCGACTATGGACTGTATCAACCATGCAGGGACCAACGGTGTGCCTGGAACTCATAATAATGGCATAGTCGTCCTACCTGGCACGACCCCATCACGAGAGTGACACCGATCACTCCCGCCACTAGTAATGTGGCTCTTTGCTAGCACCGACCAGAGTAATCAACAAAGCCCCGTCCCATAAAGGGGTATCGTGGTTGTACTGGGTAAGGTTGGGACGGTCGACACATCATAAATCTAATCCATTTCCGAAACCATACTCACACCAAAATCACCGGTGCATCACTTCACCAAAAGTGATCACCAACTCTTCATCACCCTCGGGCATTAGTGGCACCCGACGGGGTTTTCATAAACTCTTTATTTAACTCAACATCATGCTCATGATAGAATGCTCTATTATTACTTGTCAACATGATAATATCGTGACCTTCACGGGGTCAAGCTCAATGCAGTGATTAACTCTACTAGTCAACATGCCAGTAGCAAGATCCTCGTAGGTGGTAAGATCAAGCTCATCATGTTTGTGCTCCGAGGAGCCATGTGAATATCACTACTATAAATGCAAGTGCTTCGAAGAAGCCTTCGGTACCATCACATCGGTGATGAACCGGCATCGTGATCACATGCAACGGAAAATACTTGCTATTCTAGCATGCATCATTTTATTTACTTAAGTCATGGCAAAGGGCATGCTTGCCTTGGTCAGCTAGGTATCCGGGGTCTTCGAGGTCTTCCGCTCCGGATCCTCCGTCACTCGGTAACTCTACCGTCGAGAAAGGAATAAATAAATACTAGCTCTTACTAAAACAGTTCACAAAGTGCTTTTAAAAATGTTGCAAGGCTTGAATAAATTCAGGTTATTATTTTGAAAAATGTTCCCCACTGTTTTATTAGCTAAGCATATTTATTTAAAAGCAAACAGAAGCAAACAAGTGCTTTTTAATATCATTTTATTATACCAAAATAGTTTCTGTTATTGATAAATGTCAACTATTACAGAATCAAATACTACTCATTTTTAGAAAAATACTGGTGGAAGAATTATATTTTTCTACTGGCTAAATCTTTTTATAAAAATCATTTAGTTTGCTGGATTAAAACAAAAGGAAAAGGCCAGGGAAACAGATCCAGCCGGCCCAGCCAGCAGGCCTGGCCACCACGCGCACGCGGGCCAGGTTCAAACCTGACCTGCGGGCCCCTGGGGTCAGCGTCAGCGGCTCCGCGCGCTGGCTGCCCCAGGACACCGACAGGTGGGCTCCACTTGTCGGGTCCTTCTCCTACCTCTGGACAGAGAGGTGGAGATGGACGCCGGCGAGGCTGCGGTTGTCCTCAGGCCTAGCTAGGAACGGGAACGGGTTACTCGTGCCTCCGCCTACCTGCTCGTGGTCGGGACGTCACCGGAGGTGGTCTGGGTCGCCGGCGATGAGGTGCTCGTGGCGGAAGGGTTTTGGGTTCGTGTTGAACTAGGGGCTAGAGGTATGGATTTGCTCGGGAGAGTTAGGGGAAACGTTCCTGGTGTCGAGGGGAGTGTAATAAGAGGTCGGGCAGTGCAGGAGCCGACGTGTAGCCGGAGATCGGCCGGAGCTCCGAGGCGGAGGGGCCTCGATCGATCTCGAGCACCGGGGCTCTGCGAGCTCGATTGGGTGGCTAGGGAGTGTCTACTGGTTGTGCTGAAGCTGTTTGGAGGGTGCTGGAGTGCCGCGGGGGGTCTATTTATAGGCCAACGACGGTGACCCGACTCGGGCACGCCGGTGACTCACCGTGGCACGCATGCAAGCACAGTGAGGTGCTGGCCGCGAAACCACGTGTTCGGGACGTGGTTTAGGGCCTCCTGATGCAACGGCCGCAGAGGGAAAATGAGTGGGGACGAGCTGCAGCGACCGTGCATGCTCGGCCGCGTCGGGCGCGCACGGGCACGCGTCGCCTGAGCTCTTGCGCGAGGGGGAGAGGGTCCCTGGGGTAGCTTTGCACTGAGGGGCTGTCGGGGGAGTGCTTGGACACTACTGGGGAGGCTGGGACCGGCCGGAGCGTCGGCCCCTTGCAGGTGGCTCTCTGCAGCACGCCCAGAGCGCAGTTTTGGCATGCCACGACATGCTGGCTCGTTCTGGGGCACTTGGGACGTGTCCTCCATGTCCTGAGTGTTGTTGGGAGTGTGCCTAGCTGCTGTGGTTTAGTGGGAGCTCGAGCTGGTCAAGGGAGCAAGGAACACTAGTGTAGCCAGTACTGTCCTGCAGCTTAGATTGGAGTTCTTGTCACTTGTGCTTGGAATTGGGGAGGGGCTGGTTGACTGGGTGTTCAGGGTGTTCTGGTGCTCTAACCACCAAGTTTGGGGCCTTGACATTGGGTAAAATAGTGGCTAGGAAGGTTTTTACCTTCCTGTCAGTAGGTGTTCGACAGTGACTTGGGGTGCTTCCACTCCACCACTGTAGATGAAACTTAACAGGTTTGGTCTTGGGGTAAAAACATGGGGTTCCACCAAATATGAGCTCCATGGAACAAGTTTGGCTTTGCAAACTTGAAAATGTCTCAAAGTGACCAGTATTGTCCCTTACAAAGGAAGTGTGGTCAAACAGAGTCTCACAAATCCCATTTTTGGTGTGGAGTCCTCATTTGGGGTGTTAAACACCTCTGTAAAGTTTCAGCTCCATTGGAGAAACTTTGCAATGTAGAGTTGTTCCAACTCTACTCTGGACATAGAGGGTTTTGGGCTCTCTAAGTGCACTTACCCACCTTGGATCAAGGTGAGATTTTAGGTGAGCACCTAATATGGTTTGGGAGGGCTCCTGTAATTTTATGGGAATTTAGTGAGATACTTCCCTTTGGAAACATCTCAAAAAGCTAAATCAGACAGAAATGGTTTTCAGGGTTTTACTCAAATAATATTAATATAAAATAGGGTTTAAAATCTTATGTATGGAAAATATATCTCCTTCTGAGCTTCCATGAATTTACTCATAATTTTCTAAGGCAGGAAAGAAATTTTCCTTGTGGAATTATCATTACTAGCCTTAGAAATAGACATAGATATAAAATAGGAAAATAATATTTTAAATCACCAAATAATGTTTTTAATGAATGAAAATGATATTAGGATCAGATCACCAACTTTAGTTGGAAGTGCCACTTGGCTTCATGAGCTAGTAGTGTATCCCAACATGATGAAGGTGATCTTGATGTAAAAGAAAAATGGTTTTTGATGAGAGAAAAATAATAAGTTTTTCATGGGTTCGAATCATCACACAAGCAAGCATACACTCAAACAAGGGTTGACATTGCACTCACAACATTATTTGAAAAAGTTTTAACAAGCTCTGATTTTTGCAACACAGAAAACTTGGGATGAAAAACAGGGTGTGACACGAGAAAAAGTGCAAAATTTGAAAATTCATAAAAAATGATTATAACTCCAAATCTGACAAATAATATATGCAAATTGATCAGAAAAATTCAATGAACATAATGGTGCTACTTTCATGCATGAAAAACAAAGTTATGAAACAGCATCAGGTCAAATCAATTAAATGATTATGATAAATATGTTAATTCAATTAATATCCGAATTCAAATTCAAATCAGCATCATCCTATAAGTTTGATAGCCACTTTAACCCATGCTACAATTCAGTTCATGCCATGATCATGCATCATGATTGTTCCATATGATTTCTATTAATTGAGTGTTGTTATTTTGGTAGGCTCTGCCCCTCCGGATACGTCCGAATATCCGATTGACGGATATTACCCCTCTGCTGAGCAACACGGCAAGCACCCTTTTGATCATCCCGATATCATTCCATGTTCTTGCTCCTGCTCCCCCTTATTGCATTAGGACAAAATATTCCTTTGCATGACGTGTCATTGTCACAGTAAATAGCCAAACCATGCAACCTAGCATACCTGGTAGATGCTTGAGCTGTGATGTGTTTATTCCTACTATGCTTGCTATGCCTAGAGATGTGTTAGGTCTGTTTCATCGGGGTGATGAACAGGAATGGATGAATGTGTTCTAGTGACAAGAAATAAGTGTGGAACCTGATTTGGTAAAGGTACCGATGGAAGGCTATGTAGGAGTACATGGCGGGTTGTTTCATTGGAACTGTCCTTAGGAACCGAGTTCCGTGTATGTAATCCAAGACTAGATACTACCACACGTTGGGATACTTAATTGACCCTCTCGACTTTTTAATCGCCTAGTACTCGGTCCTAGAGTTGCAAGTAGTTTCTGGTGTTTATAGTCATGCTGGAGGCCGTGCATAGTGCTGATCTTAGAGGTGGGCTATGATGCGGTAGGCAGTGGCACGGTGTACCAAGTGGCACCCGGATGGTGGGCTTGGGAACCCTGCGCACATCGTTTGGGGCCGTGGTGGAAACCTCGGCCGACTTCCGTGCGGGTTACTCTCAAATAGGCGATAAACCTGGACTAGGTATTAGCATGGTTAATGGTCGTGGCCGACTCCCTCGCTGGGCTTCCACTTGAAGGTTGGCGAGGTGCATGACGTGCACATGGCGATAAGTGGCGAGAGCGTGTGTGAAGAAGAACACCCCTGCAGGGTTATGATCTATTCGAATAGCCGCGTCCGCGGATATGGACTACTTGGAGACATATGTTGTTCATAGACAACTTTAGTGGCTACTCATAAAAGTATCAAGATAAGTGTGAGTGTCATGGATGGCATTTTCGTAGGAAGACGGGAATGATTCCATGATGGTGTATTGTTGTGGAGTTAGTGGACTCGTGTGGGAGAAATCAAAGTTGTTAAAACTATTTAAAAACATAGTTTAGCCTAGCCATGAGTCAAAGCTGGCTTGCTGCATGAAATACCACAACTCCCCTTTATTGATACCTGAGCATGAGTAGATAGATCTGTTCTAAAGTCTTGCTGAGTACTTTTGTACTCAAGTTTGCTTAATAATTGTTGCAGAGGATACCCACGAGCCAACAGGTGGGCTCTTTCTAGACATCGATTATGACGAGTAGCTCGTGTCCCAGCTATGCCCTGGCCCCTTTCAGAAGGGATCTCTAGATAGTCAGGCTTTATGCCTTATCCTTTCAACTGTTTGTACTCAGACATCTTTTATGCTTTCGTTGGTTTGTATAACTTTGTTTGTATGACTTTGAGTGTCGGGTCGTGTGACCCCTGCTTGTATGAACATATTATGCAAGACTCTTCCGAGTCTTCTAAATAAATGTCGTGATGTTGTATGGTTATGTTGTGATGCCATTGTTGTATCTATGCATATCTAGTATGTCATGCGTACGTGTGATGCACTGTGATATGTATGGGATTCGACACCTAGTCGTATGCCTTAGTAGCTCTCTATACAGAGAAATGCCCCTTTGTGATTCCACCGAGCCTTGGTAGTTCGCTACTGCTCCGGACACATTGGGTGACCGACATGTATCCTTCTTAGCTGATGTGTCTGTCCCTACGGGGAAATGTCACGCGGTGTAATGGAGTCCTTGTAGCTTGCTATGACTCGTCTACACTCGCTGTTGACCGACACCTGCTTTGCTGGGTTATGTATGCCTGTCTCTGTATAGTCGAGCCACTTGACTTTATGACTAGATATGTCGACCCGGGTTCTTTGACATTGGGATGCTAGAAACACTAATGCATACGTGAGTAAAAAGGCGCAAACGGTCCCGACTAAGGTAAGGTGGCAGCCGTGGGGATAACCATGCGTGAGACCGCAAAGGGATGCAATGTGTTACAGGCTGGATTCCTATGGCTTAGGATCGGGGTCCCAACAGCGTTGATATCAGAGCCTGACTGACTATAGGATTACCAAGCCAAATTGGTCGAAGTTGAGTCTAGAATTGCTTTAGTTATATATAAGGGAATTGTTTGTGGAAAGGAACGTAAGATTCTTACTTCTCTTCTCAAGTCATTCTATTCTGGTCATCCTCGTCTTTTCTGCGGGGATTAAGAACTTGGTTACTTATCTTTCTCTCAGGATCGTGTATTACTAATCGGTAGATTGTAGGACAAACGAGTCGAGAGTTACTTCGAGTTTCTTTTGTTCCAAGGAAAAGGGAATAAGTTTTGATGACCATGGAGTTGAACTTGATAGTTGAGTGGTTATGCTATCATATCTTTTGTGGGTTGTCTCAAAATTGTTTTTGAGCATTTACAACCGTTATGCTTCCCAATTTTGTCTCCAAAGCTCTAATGCCTTTTGCATTACTCTCTATTTTCAGATGTCTGGCCGTCCTTCTCATCAGGTGGTCCATCTAACTAGGTGCATTGATGTGCCGGGTCACACGGCCATGCTGGTCAGGATGATGTCAGTAGCTGGTTACCGTTGGTACCCAGAGTATACAGTGGAAGAGCAGTACCAGGATTTCAATCAGTCAGTACGTGTGCACTGTTAGGATATTCCCAGATTACCCTGGAGCCGAGGAGCCGATCCATTGGTCTTATGGAGTGGGGGTTACTATTGACATGGCGGTACAAGATGCTACCTATTCAATGCTGACCATCATGAGAGCCAGACATGCACTGCTGCAGAATTCAGAGTTCTGTTATGTTCCCGCCTCTCAGCCAGGAGCAAAAGGATACCTCATTGTGGTCTACTTTGATTCCTCTATGGAGGATCCAGTGCTGCAGTCTACCGCTGAGATGTTAGAGAATAGAGACAGGGATGCTCGTGCCCTTCGTATGGAGCTCTATGCTACACATGCCCGTCTATGGATGGCTTTGACACAGCTGGCACGTGTAGTTCATACAGGGTATGGAGATATAGAGATGTTGAACCCTGTTTGGACCCATCTTCCAGCTCATGTTGACTGGCCTACTATAGGAGGAGTTACCCCTCTTCGGGGACCTCTACTACCACCAGTTAGGGGACCAAGGCCACACCCGTGTCCTTACGGATCCCAGGGGTCTCGGGCTCGAGTATTTCCTGATCCGCAAGTTGAGCTCCCAGGCCATGGAGCCAACCTTTATGAGATGTTTTACGCGGATGCTTGAACCCGTGAGTGGAAGAATAGTATGGTAGTAGCTGTAATTCTACAGTCCTGTGTGTCTTGTGGAGTATGCTTATGTCGTAAGATGAGTTCCGGAGGCATAGATAAATAATGTATAGGAAGCTTGGAAAGCCTCTGATGAGTAGTATCATCTTTTCAGTAGTTTGCTCTTCGGTTGAGGTTGTACTGAACTATATAATGGTGTGTATGAACCATGGTGTATATATAGCAGTTGCTTGTTACCATGTTGTTCGGATGTTCATTTCCGCATTCCATGTGTTCAGTGCATTCTTAATCCATAGCTAGTATTGATCTTGATATTAGTCTAAGTTGTGAGTTTGTTTGCCACGATGGTGTTCACCAGGCTGAACCGTACCCCTACCGATGAGCAGGGAGAGGGTAGTCAGGCATCACAGAAGGAAGTGCCTCACCCGCCTTCTCTCGCGGAAGTTATGCTTGAGGCAGAAACAAACAAAAGAGAGACCAACCGTGTGCTAGAGCGTATTGAGCAAAATACGGATCGTCAGCCGCGGAATGATGCAGTGTCCCTCAATGACTTCGTGAAGCTGAATCCCCCGAAGTTCCATCACTCCGTCGATCCTCTCGACGCTGATGACTGGTTGTGCAGTATATCGCACAAGATTCGCTCTGCCAATGTTTCTGAGGCCGACAAGGTGACCTTTGTGGCATACTTTCTGGAAGGACCCGCCAAGATGTGGTGGGAGAATTTTGAAGCTCTGCGTCCTGCTGGACCAGCAGCCACATGGGCAAACTTCAGTGCAGCCTTCCGTCTGCACCAAATTCCAGAGGGTCTGATGGACCGTAAGAGGGAGGAATTTTGTGCCTTTACCCAGGGAAAGTTGACCATGGATGCTTATAGCCGCGAGTTCGGTAATCTCGCTCGCTACGCAACTGAAGAGGTGTCAACTGATGCCAAGAAGCAAGCAAGATTCCGCAAGGGTCTGAGCCCTGAACTTCGTCGTGACCTGCGCCTCCATGAATGTACAAGTTTTCAAGCTCTTGTCAACAAGGCGATCAGTGCCGAGACTGGTCATACCGACTATGAAGCCACGAAGAAGCACTCCCGCGACTCTGGCTCCTCATCTGGTTGTGCGTTTCCAAAATACAGGCTGTGGGTCCCAAATAGCTCTCTGCCGCCAAGATATACCCCGAGGCCATCCTATGTGGCGCCTCAGGCGAACCAGACCAACCCTCCAGCAAAGACCTATGGTGGTCCAGCTAGCAATGCTGCACCACGTGCCAACAGATGATCTGTTACAAGTGTGGAGAACCAGGGCACTACTCACGAGAGTGTCCCCAGAATATAGGTGCCAAGCAACCTGGAAAGTCCGTTGGGCAAGGCAAGTCGAGCAAAGCTTACTATGTGAAGCCAACTCCTGCACGTGGACACGTGAATTATGTTTCAGCAGAAGAAGCTGCTGAGGATCCCGACGTAATTTTGGGTACACTCCTTGTTAATCATCATCCAGCGTCTGTCCTTTTTTACACTGGGTCATCTCATTCCTTCATTTCTGAAGGTTATGCACAGTTGCATAACATGTCCTTTTGTGATATGCCAATCCCATTAGTTGTTCAAAGCCCTGGTAGTAAGTGGCAAACCTCCAGGATAACCTATGACAATGAAATCCTAGTAGACATGCTAGTTTTCCTAGCATCCTTGATAGCCCTGAAATCCTCAGATATCAATATCATCTTGGGTATGGACTGGATGTCAGCTCATTATGCCAACATTGATACTCATTCTAGAAATGTTCAACTTACCCATCCCTTGGGTGAGATAGTTAATGTGTCTACTCGGGTTGCCAAATGCCAACTCTATTCCCTCAATGCCAGCCCTCTTCCAGAACTTGAAGACATTCCGATAGTTCGTGACTTCCCGGATGTTTTTCTAGAAGAACTGCGAGGAATTCCACCTGACAGGGATGTGGAGTTTGTGATAGACCTTGTCTTAGGAACTGTCCCAATAGCCAGAAGACCTTATAAGATGGCACCCCTAGAGCTAGCTGAACTTAAGAAACAACTAGATGATGCCTTGAATAAAGGTTTCATTCGTCCTAGCTCTTCTCCTTCGGCTTGTCCCGTCCTCTTCGTCAAGAAGAAGGATGGAACGGACTGGATGGTTGTAGATTATCGACCAGTTAACCTGGTCACCATAAAGAACAAGTATCCGCTCCCCAGGATCAACGATCTGTATGATCAGCTCGCTGGATCCTCAATCTTCTCCAAAATGGATTTGAGGTTGGGTTACCATCAAATCAAGATCAAGAACGGGGACATTCCAAAAATGACCTTTGTCACTCGTTATGGCCAATACGAGTACACCGTCATGTCCTTCAGTTTAACCAATGCCCCAGCCACCTTCTCTCGCTTGATGAATTCAATCTTCATGGAGTATTTGGATAAATTCGTCGTGGTATACCTCGATGATATTCTCATCTACTCGAAGAACGAACAAGAACATGCCGAGCATCTAAGGCTGGTATTGATGAAACTTCGAGATCATCGCCTTTATGCCAAGTTTTCAAAATGTGAATTTTGGTTACCAGAAGTGACCTATCTAGGCCACGTAATCTCTGGTAAGGGTATTGCTGTCAATCCCGAGAGAGTTCAAGCCGTCCTTGATTGTACTCGACCTGAATCGGTTAAGCAAGTTAGGAGTTTTCTTGGTCTAGCGAGCTATTGTCGCCGCTTTGTCGAGAATTTCTCCAAGGTTGCAAAGCCTCTAACTGAACTCCTCAAGAAAGATAAAAAGTTTGAGTGGACGCCATAGTGTGAGCATAGTTTTCAGGAACTGAAAAGGCGCCTAACTTCCGCACCTGTGTTGCTACCACCAGATTTTTCTAAGGACTTTGTTATCTATTGTGACGCCTCGCGACAAGGATTAGGTTGCATTCTCATGCAGGATCGTCATGTGATTGCATACGCATCTCGACAGTTGCGTCCACATGAGGATAATTATACCACACATGATCTTGAGCTTGCAGCTGTAGTCCATGCAATTAAAACCTGGCGACATTACCTTCTTGGTAATCGTTGCGAAATATTCACTCATCACCAAAGTCTGAAATAAATCTTCACCCAGCTGGATTTGAATCTCAGTCAAAGGCGGTGGGTTGAGTTGATCACATATTACGACTTAGGGATAACTTACACCCCGGGGAAGGCCAATGTTATGGCTGATGCACTAAGTCGTAAGTCTTATTGTAACAACCTGATGCTACAACGAGGTCAACCACATCTCTATGAGGAATTTCGGAAGTCAAATCTTCACATTGTTCCTCAAGGATTCGTTTCTAACCTGGTGGCGAAACCTACTCTTGGGGATCAAATCATAGTTGTGCAGACATATGATAAGGGTATATCCCGGATCAAGGAGAATATTGCTAGCGGAAACGCTAGGGATTTCTCTATCAATGAGCAAGGTGTCGTGTTCTTTCAGAACCGTCTAGTGGTTCCTAAGAGCAAACGTCTGTGGCAGTTGATCCTCAAGGAGGCCCATGATTCTCCTCTCACCATTCATCCTGGTAGTACTAAGATGTATCAGGACCTACGCTAGAGGTTTTGGTGGACTAGGATGAAGAGATAAATTGCTGAGTTCGTTGCTAACTCCGACGTTTGTCGTCGAATTAAAGCGGAACATCAAAGGCCTGCTAGCACCCTTCAACCTTTAGCTATTCCTGAATGGAAATGGGATAAAGTCAGTATGGATTTCATCACTGGATTTCCCAAGACCAAGAAAGGAAATAATGCTATCTTTGTGGTCATTGACCGTCTTTCCAAAGTAGCTCATTTTCTTTGAGTTCATGAGAGTATAAAAGCTAGCCAGCTAGCAGAGTTATATATCTCTCGAATAGTGTCTCTTCATGGTGTTCCTTTGGAGATTAACTCAGATCGTGGAAGTATTTTTACTTCTCGTTTCTGGGAAAGATTTCAGAATGCCATGGGGACTCACCTGTCTTTTAGCACTGCTTTCCATCCTCAATCAAGTGGTTAAGTAGAAAGAGTGAATCAAATCCTAGAAGATATGCTCCGAGCTTGTGTTATATCGTTCGGCATGAATTGGGAGAAGTGCCTTCCATTCGCCGAATTTGCCTATAACAATAGTTATCAATCAAGCTTGGGCAAAGCCCCTTTTGAACTTCTCTATGGACAAAGATGTCGAACACCTCTTAATTGGTCAGAAACCGGAGAGAGGCAACTCTTTGGTCCGGATATGATCCAGGCAGCAGAAGAGCAAGTTCGCATTATTCGTGAAAAGTTGAAAACAGCCCAGTCTCGTCAAAAGAGCCAATATGATCGTCATCATAAGGCTATGACCTTTGAAGTTGACGAGAAGTCTTACCTTCGGGTTACACCTCTGAAGGGTACCCATCGTTTCGGTATCAAGGGCTAGTTGGATCCTCGTTACATCGGTCCTTTTCGCATTCTTGCCAAACGAGGAGAAGCTGCCTACCAGTTAGAACTTCCTCCGTATCTTTCCAAGGTTCATGATGTTTTCCACGTCTCGCAACTCAGGCGTTGCTTTTCGGATCCTATCCGTGAAGTGGACTACAAAACGCTTGATCTCCAAGATAACCTTTCATACCGAGAATACCCAATTCGTATTCTTGATCAAGCTGAGCGTACCACTCGACGTCGAAACCTCAAGTTTCTTAAAGTTCAATGGTCAAATCATTCTGAAAAAGAGGAAACATGGGAAAGAGAGGATCGTCTTCGACTTGAGTATCCCGCGTTATTCCCGACGACTTCCAAATCTCGGGACAAGATTCTTTTGAGTGGGGGTGAGTTGTAACATCCCTCAAATCCCTAATAAAGTTTAGCAAGATTGTGCTCATGTCTTATTCTTTGCATCCAAGAAATGAAATATATTCAAAATAAAGAAATGAAACAAGAGCAAACCCTAGCAACTCTATATTCAAAACAATTCAAACTAGGTGACAAATCAATGAACCCAAAATGGCTTTTATAAAAGTTCAACTTTTCTGATATTTATTGGAAACAAAATATCAGGGGTGAAATATATTTTCAAAATGCTTCTAGCATTTTATTTTAAATATAAAAGTCACTGAAATCAAGTATATATTTGATTTCAAATATTTCAGATTCTCATAAAATGTTGAAAACTTTATATGGGTTTGGAAATATTACAAATAACACCCCAACATTTTTCAAACTATTTTAGAAATAGTTTGGAGCCAAAAATAAAATAAAACTAAGTCAGAAAAGATAAAACAGAAACTAGGAAAGAAAGAAAAATGAAAAAAAGACTATACCTCGCTCAGGCCCAGCCCACCTCCTCCCCTCCTGTCGTCTACCTTCTGCCAGTCGGCAGCAGGAGGTGGCTGCCGCTCCCTCCGGCGCGGCCACGCACCTGCGTGTCTGCCTGGTCGCCACATCGCGCTGGCGTGAAGGAGATAAGCTCCCGCAGCCTTCCCCCGTGCTCATCCCCTCGCCATTCGTCCCCCTGCTCTCTCCCCTCTCGGCCGCCATTAGAGCGAGCTCGAGCTCGAGCTCCCCATCGCTCCAGACCCCCTCCGTCTTGCCTGAGCCGCACAGAAGAACCGCCTTGACCCCCTGAAGCTTCCCAGCGAGCCACGCAAGCCCTCGAGCCCTGCATTGAGTTGTCGCCCTCCTCAGTCCATCTCTGAGCTCGATCTCGACGCCCTTGCAATCCTAGTGAGCCTAGGAATCTTCCCCCTCGTTTTCCCCTCAATTCCTTCCTCTATCACCCGATTCCACCGGAGCCCAACGAGATCCGCCGCGAGAGCTCATCGCCGGTAGCTCTCCGGTGATCGGCTGGTCGTTCTGAAGCTACCAACAGCTTCAGTGCAACGCGCAGATGCCGTAGGAGATAGACCCTGCCCTTTTTAGCCACTGGTTCGACGACCTCGACATGGCCCGAGCTCTGGCAGCCGCCGAGCTCGTCGCCGGCATCATCCCCGGCCATCTTAGCCCCTGCACTGTGCAAAAATGGAACGCGGTCGTCTACTCGTTCGTTTGGTGCCCTCCGCCGCTCGTTTGGTCGCCGGAAGCAGAATCCCGATGCCCTCCGCCGTTCTGGAGGTCGCTGGAGCCTCACCGCCAGTGGTTTTGACCCCATAGCCGGTGGGGTTGACTCCGGTGAGTCACTCGAAAGTGGGGCCAGCCCATGGCTAACTAAGATTAGTCAAAATAAAAATAATAAATATATTAAAAGTTAAACATACACTCACATGTGGGTGCAGCCCTATTAAATACCTAATTAGTTTAAAATTTAACTAATTTCTGGCCAGAGTCACTCACCAGTGGGTCCCACTGGTCAGGTTTGACTTTCAAACGGCCAGCTGACCTGCTGATGTCATGCTGATGCAATAATTCCAATTCTGATTAATATAATTCCAGAAAAAGTGCAAAACTTTGAAAATTCATAAAAAATTGATTATAACTCCAAATCTGACAAATAATATATGCAAATTGATCAGAAAAATTCAATGAACAGAATGGTGCTACTTTCATGCATGAAAAACAAAGTTATGAAACCACATCAGGTCAAATCAATTAAATGATTGTGATAAATATGTTAATTCAATTAATATCTGAATTCAAATTCAAATCAGCATCATCCTATAAGTTTGATACCCACTTTAACCCATGCTACAATTCAGTTCATGACATGATCATGCATCATGATTGTTGCATATGATTGCTATTAATTGAATGTTGTTTTATCGGTAGGGTGTGCCCCTCCGGATACGTCCGAATATCCGATTGACGGATATTACCCCTCTGCTGAGCAACAAGGCAAGCACCCTTTTAATCATCCCGATATCATCCCTTGTTCTTGCTCCTTCTCCCCCTTATTGCATTAGGACAAAATATTTCAAATATTTTACTTCGGTAGATGAACCTATTCCTTTGCATGACCTGTCATTGTCACAGTAAATAGCCAAACCATGCAACCTAGCATACTTGGTAGATGCTTGAGCTGTGATGTGTTTATTCCTACTATGCTTGCTATGCCTAGAGATGTGTCAGGTCTGTTTCATCTGGGTGATGAAAAGGAATGGATGAATGTGTTCTAGTGACAAGAAATAAGTGTGGAACCTGATTTGGTAAAGGTACCGATGAAAGGCTATGTAGGAGTACATGGCGGGTTGTTTCATTGGAACCGTCCTTAGGAACTGAGTTCCGTGTATGTAATCCAAGACTAGATACTACCACACGTTGGGATACTTAATTGACCCTCTCGACTTTTTAATCGCCTAGTACTCGGTCCAGGAGTTGCAAGTAGTTTCTGGTGTTTATAGTCATGCTGGAAGCCGTGCATAGTGCTGATCTTAGAGGTGGGCTATGATGCGGTAGGCAGTGGCACGGTGTACCAAGTGGCACCCAGATGGTGGGCTTGGGAACCCTGCACACATCATTTGGGGCCGTGGCGGAAACCTCGGCTGGACTTCCGTGCGGGTTACTCTCAAATAGGCGATAAACCTGGACTAGGTATTAGCGTGGTTAACGGTCGTGGCTGACTCCCTCATTGGGCTTCCGCTTGAAGGTTGCCGAGGTGCATGACGTGCACATGGCGATAAGTGGCGAGAGCGTGTGTGAAGAAGTACACCCCTGCAGGGTTATGATCTATTCGAATAGCCGCGTCCGCGGATATGGACTACTTGGAGACATATGTTGTTCATAGACAACTTTAATGGCCACTCATAAAAGTATCAAGATAAGTATGAGTGTCATGGATGGAATTTCCGTAGGAAGACGGGTATGATTCCATGATGGTGTATTGTTGTGGAGTTAGTGGACTCGTGTACGAGAAATCAAAGTTGTTAAAAGTATTTAAAAACGTAGTTTAGCCTAGCCATGAGTCAAAGCTGGCTTGCTACATGAAACACCACAACCCCCCTTTATTGATACCTGAGCATGAGTAGATAGATCTGTTCTAAAGTCTTGCTGAGTACTTTTTTACTCATGTTTGCTTAATAATTGTTGCAGAGGATACCCATGAGCCAATAGGTGGGTTCTTTCTCAACATCGATGATGACGAGTAGCTGGTGTCCCAGCTACGACCTGGCCCCTTTCAGAAGGGATCTGTAGATAGTCAGGCTTTATGCCTTATCCTTTCAACTGTTTGTACTCAGACAACTTTTATGCTTCCCTTGGTTTGTATGACTTTGTTTGTATGACTTTGAGTGTCGGGTCGTGCGACCCCTGCTTGTATGAACATATTATGCAAGACTCTTCTGAGTTTTCTAAATAAATGTCGTGATGTTGTATGGTTATGTTGTGATGCCATTGTTGTATCTATGCATATCTAGTATGTCATGCGTACGTGTGATGCACTGTGATATGTATGGGATTCGACACCTAGTCGTATGCCTTAGTAGCTCTCTATACAGAGAAATACCCCTTTGTGATTCTATTGAGCCTTGGTAGTTCGCTACTACTTCGCACACATTGGTTGACCGGCATGTATCCTTCTTAGTTGTTGTGTCTGTCCCTACGGGGAAATGTCACGTGGTGTAATGGAGTCCTTGTAGCTTGCTACGACTCGTCTACACTCGTTGTTGACTGACACCTGCTTTGTTGGGTTATGTATGCCTGTCTTTGTACAATTGAGCCACTTGAGTTTATGACTAGATATGTCGACCCGGGTTCTTTGACATTGGAATGCTAGCAACACTAATGCGTACGTGAGTCAAAAGGCACAAACGGTCCCGACTAAGGTAAGGTGGCAGCCGTGGGGATAACCGTGCGTGAGACCGCAAAGGGATGCAATGTGTTACAGGCTGGATTCCTATGGATTAGGATCGGGGTCCCGACAAAAAGGTCATTGGTTCTACGACCAATCATTTTGGTCATTAGAAGTCTGCCCACACCACGTCGGATCAAACGTGGCAAGCTGATGTGGCAGAATTACGACCAAATCGATTGGTCATTGATAAGAATCAGCCCGGTCCATTCCAACCATCTACATGGGCCAAGCCTAATAATTCAACCCATTTAATGTTTTTTTTCTTTATTTTACTTAGCTGCATGGGCCTGGCCCAATAATTCGGGCTTCTTTATTTTCTTTGCGTCATCCACTTATTTGGGCCTTGGCCTTATTAGATTTATTTTTGTTTTTGTTCCAGAACTTGGTTTCATTTTATTTGTTGGGCCTTTTCAACCCAGTTATTTGTCCAATATCAAATCCAACACTATTTCATATTCAAATCAAGAAAACTCCAAGTCAAATTAAAATCATCCATCATATAACATCACATAATACATCTCCCAGGTTTACATAACACAATAACTCATCTCATGAATACATTCATTTCCTTACACAGGAATATAGCAAGAACGGACAAAATTGCACAATAGAACAATGGCACATCTTCTACTGTCCCAACAATACAATGGAGTTCATTCCACTCTCCTATGAGACATAGGTTCAAATTTTTTGATGTTGTGTTGATTTGAATGTCCCAAGTAGGCATCATCGACATCTTCTCACCACTTTCCTAGCGACAGAGAAAGAGACAAAACAAAAAACATTAGACTGTAATATTACACCAGAGCACATATCAGTAACTTCAAATCACAAAATATATCCATTATAATAGATGTCAGAGTTGTATAAAAGCTGCTAGTTATAAAAAAATCATTATATGTATGAGTATGAACTTGAATTTAATTTTATAGATCCACCTACAATATATAGAAAAATATCAGCCAGTTGACCAAATATGCTAACTTGTATGAATAAGCATCACAGAGAAACGAGAGTTGATTCCTTTATAGCTATTCAATATCAGGCATGAAGAGGACATTAGTTGAAATAATTTTCTATCAGTTCAAGATTCCAATAAAATGGGTGTCCAGAAAAGGTTTAAACGGATCTTTTAATTGTCGTTGAGTAGGCAAAGTTGTCCACACTATATGGACACTACATAGTTTAATACAATAGCACATAAAAAACTAACACATATGTTAAAGTGATTATAGGACAATTGACTGGAGCTGCAGTAATACGGATCATACGAGAAACGATAAACTGCTCTCATGAATATACAATTTTTTAGAACAAAAATATATGTATCAATGCTACTTGGTGCATGCCTGTTTATTCCTAACTATGTAACCTGGACATAGACATTGGTGATTCAGTAAATCAAACAAATAGCATCTCAATCAGTTAACTCATGTGATCTTAAGAGTGGCTAAAATAACCCCTGTATCTAGTCTAGAAGAATCAAGAAGTTAATGTTGTCTGCGTAACTCATTGTTTGTTGTGGAGTAGAGTTAAGAATTAATACTACATAGAAACACTTATTCACCTGGAGGCAAGCCAATGTTTCACCAAAAAAGAGGGTATTCCCATTTGAAAGCAGACAAATCCGATTGAAAAGTCCAAAGACTTCTCTGCTACTTTGATACGTTGTGAAAATGACTGTACACTATGTGCTGGCAAGTTGTTTCAGTGTTACCATCAAGAGGAGTGCAGAAACACTGCATCAAAATAAACAAGAAAAATTAAACGGTGCACTTCAATCTGCAGTTATCCTATTATAAGCAACTATGTAAGCTATAAAGCAAGACTTCACTAATTGATTACCCATGCTGCATGAAACACAACAATCTCATGCTTAGCAGACTGAAAAAGCTTAAACTGATGTTTTTCTCTCTGACCACACACATACTCAACAGGCATTGTTTTTTAATAAGAAGCCAAAGAGGTAAATAATAGTTATGGAGAAAACAAATAACCTGTCAAGGTGATACAGAGGCTCGTCAATGAACAAAACATGTGGCCTCATCACAAGCTCTAGTACTCCACCGCTGCTTCACCATGAAAAAAGAACGCACAAACACAAATGATAAAGCCACTAATTAACCGCAGGTGACTTATCTCAGAGGTGCTACTCAAGCACTTGGAACCAGTATAGTAAGATAGATTACAAAAAAAAATAGTTCAGCGCAAGCAAGTTTATACTTGGGCATACGTTCTGTTTGCAACAAATTTATACTTCCATCTTGAACTTCAAACGCAAGCAAGTTAAACCTTGTTCGCTACTCGCAAATGGATGGCCACAAACCTTTAAGTAGATATCTTTATATTTGCATACTCACATCTATTAATTACTAACATAAAGTCTGATGCGTAAGTTTTTACAATTTTTAATTATTAGTTTTGCTTTATCACATACAGCTAGTACAGAGACGAAGTTAACTACATGTTGCAAAACAAAGTAAGGTCTAAGCGGTCACAAACAATGTTGAATTCTCAAAACATTAAATATATAAAAACTTCAAACAGTTTGATGAGTCAAAATCAAATGGAATTGGAACATGGATTCCTTAGATGTCAGATAAGCCGAGTCATAAAACATGATATAAATTCAACTACATGGACTGCAAAGGGCAGAAGTTTGCAAGTAACAGACCACCCTATATGGAAGACACCACATTGACATAAATTCAACTACACGAGCCAGAAGTTTGCAAGTAATAGGCCACCCTATATTATATAGCAGTCATCACATTGACATCTATATAAGGTCGCAAATCTTCTGTCAACAAAACAAGGAGCAGTCACCTATTACAGCTACACAAATCAAGCAATTTTTTCATACGAAGTAAGCAACATCTGGTACAGGAACATCCAAATTAAGCTAAACTCTATGTCCAATTGGAACATGTTCATACATTTCCCCCCTTGGTAATGTAAAGGAAATACAAGCAGATGATGGCACAAAACTCACCCGCCCGAATTGGAGGAGCTCGGCGCCTCATCCTTGGCCTGCAAACGCACAAGAAGCAGAACCAACCAATCATCACGCGCGACACAGCACAACAGGCAATTGTCGGTTAAAATAAGAGACGAATGTAACTGCAACGGCGGCCCGGGCCACCAGCCCACCTTGCGCCCGAGACGAGCCCGACGGCCTCCTCGCCGCAGCGGCCACCCGCATGCTCCTCAGCACTGTGCACGGTCAATTCGTCAGAAGCTTCATGCAATTGGCGAAGTGGAGGGGAGGGGCTTCCCAGCGCGCGTACCTGGTGGGACCGCGGCGGATCTGTGCCTGGAGAGGGCGGCGGTGGCCGCCGTGGCTTGCGGCAAGGCGGCGAGGGCCATGGGTCTCGCGCGGAGGAGGGCGACGGGTGTGCCCATGCGTAGGAGCACGAGATCGAGGAGGTGGTGCACGCCCGTTGGACCCGACGGCGACACCCTCTTCTTGCGTCGGCAGGTGCACTTGCAGCGAGAGCGACGTGGTATGGATCTCGATATAGATCTGGAGAGGGAGAGGGAGGGAGGCAGCGGCCTTGATCTAGATCTGGGTCTCGGGAAGGGGGCGGAGGTGCAAGGGAGGATGGCCGAGGCTGGGGGTGGGGGAGGGGCGGCTATGGAGAGACCTGCCGGCGGCGGCGATCTGGATCTGGGAGAGGGAGGCTACATAGAGAATGGATCTGGATCGAGAGACTGAAGGAGGAGGGTGTGCTTCGAGCGTGCGTTCACGAAAGGTGATCCATAGAATGGATCGACGGTAGGGTGTGGACGGCTCACATCGACTACAGTGGGGGTGATCCATGGATTGCCTCCTCATTGGTTTGAAACGTGAGGTTTTTTCAAATTATGCTTTAGTGCTAAAAACAGGGTGTTTTATGAAGTAGCTATCAAAAATATTTTGCAAAATGACATCACTAAAATTTGCACTAAATTTATACCACATTTTATGGATGATAATCAATTTTTATGCATTTCCGATTCTTTTAGATAATTTTGTTCATTTAAACAAATTTGTGTTGATTCCGTAGGAAGCGAGTCAAATTTTAACTACGCGTGCCTCATAGCTTGCTCTTTATTATTTTTAAAAAACATTTCTAGGTACAAAGTTATCTATTTAATCATAAAAACATCAAAAGTTTGGAAGATTCAACCCCTAGCTATGAACGGTCATGCCCCCGTTTTGACCGCATTCGGAAATGGGCATGAAAAATTCAAAAAAAAACAAAAAAAATGGAAAACCTTTGCATTGTGTCACTATACGCGACAAACTTACTAGGAAAAATAATAAACTTGTAATACGATAATTATTTTTAAAAAGTGTTCTCAGAAATGAGCTATCATGTGTGAAGATTCATGGCTTTCAAGCCAAATAATCAATCTTATGGCCACATTCATGTCATAGTTTGTTCAAATGATCTAATATTATATACAAGGGTGCATATTGGAATGGCAAACAATGTTGACTAAGGAAGCTTTCATTTTCTTTGGACGGAAAATTCATTTTCCATTTTCAAGTACCCAAAATGAGTTTTTGTGAAGGACCTACCATATATTTGTTGCAAAATTGGACCAAACCATTTTTATAAAATAGTAGGCCATATTTAATGTACAATTGACCAAATGGTTGGGTTTTAAAAGCTTTTATCCATCTCTCGTGAAAAAGACAATTTTTTGTCGATTCAGTTGGAAGCGAGTCAAATGTGAACTGCAGCTTCATTATAGTTTGCTCTTTATATTTTCGAAAAATCATTTATAGGTAGAAAAGTATCTATTTTTTCAGAGAAATATCAAAAGTTTTCTAAGATTCAACCACTAGCTAGGAATGGTCATACCCGCCGTTTTGACTGCATTTTGAAATGGGCATGAAAAATTCAAAAAAAAATCCAAAAAAGGAAAACCTTTGCATTGTGTCATTATATGAGACAAGTTACCAGGTAAATAATAAACTTCTAATATGGCAATTATTTTTAAAAAGTGTTCTTAGAAATGAGCTATCATGTGTGAAGATTCATGGCTTTCAAGCCAAATGATCAATCTTATGGCCATGTTCATGGCATAGTTTGTTCAAATGATCTCATATTGTGCACAAGGGTGCATATTGGAATGGCAAACAATGTTGCCTAAGGAAGCTTTCATTTTCTTTGGACGGAAAATTCATTTTTCATTTTTCAAGTACCCAAAATGAGTTTTATTATGAAGGACCTATCATATATTTGTTGCAAAATTGGACCAAATAATTTTTATAAAATAGAAGGCCATATTTAATGTACAATTGACCAAATGGTTGGGTTTCAAAAGCTCTTATCCATCTCTCATGAGAAAGACAAATTTTCGTCGATTCAGTTGAAAGAGGGTCAAATTTGAACTGTAGCTGCCTTAAAGTTTGCTCTTTATTTTTTCCAAAAATCATTTGTAGGTACAAAAGTATCTATTTCATCATAGAAACACCAAAAGTTTTCCAAGATTCAACCACTAGGTAGGAACAGTCATACCCACCGTTTTGACCGCATTTTGAAATGGGCATGAAAAATAAAAAAATGGAAAACCTTCGGATTGTGTCATTATATGTGACAAAGTTAACAGGAAAAATAATAAACTTGTAATACGACAATTATTTTTAAAAAGTGTTCTCAGAAATGAGCTATCATGTGTGAAGATTCATGGCTTTCAAGCCAAATGATCAAACTCATGGCCACATTCATGGCATAGTTGTTCAAATGATCTCATATTTTGCACAAGGGTGCATGTTGGAATGACAAACAATGTTGATTAAGGAAGTTTTCATTCTCCTTGTATAAAAAATTCATTTTCCATTTTTCAAGTGCCCAAAATGAGTTTTTTTGTGAAGGACCTACCATATATTTGTTTCAAAATTGGACCAAATCATTTTTATAAAATACTAGGCCATATTTAATGTACAATTGACAAAATGGTTGGGTGTTAAAAGTTTTTATCCACCTCTCGTGAAAAAGAAAAATTTATGTCAATTCAGCTGGAAACAGGTCAAATTTGAACTGCAACTGCATTATGGTTTTCTCTATATTTTTCCCAAAAATCATTTATAGGTACAAAAGTATCTATTTTATCAGAAATACATGGTGTGGTGGCTTGATGTCGAGGTTTGGATGGTGGTCGAGGGCCCCAACTCTAGATCGCATAAACTTGCATGCGAGCCGCGTGGTCACTACCTGACCGTTGCATTACCACGCATTCTGGGTGGAATAGGCATGTCTGGTGGGTTGTACACTCCCTCGGTAGGTGTTAGTAAGAAGAATATAATAGAAGAATCTCACGAAGAGACTGAACTAAGCTCAAAGATGAATTAGCATCCAAGTGTTTGATTAGCGGTGTGGGTAATACACATAGACAATGGGCCTAAATTTTGGCTGAGGATGATACCTACTAAGGAGACTCTCTTGCCAAATTTTTTAGCTCAGATGGATGAACCTAATTGGCACTTGCTTCGCAAAGTACCACACTGTGCAGAAATATGGATGTTGAAGCTGGGATCAAGTAAATGAATGGATTGAGCTGAAATTTGGTGTATGATGTTAATTTGGGCATATGAAGGCAATGTAAAAAAAATATACCATTTGCACATGCCAAAGTGACACTTTCTTCACAATGTGCCAATCTAGACAGAAAAAGGTAACTGAAACAGGGCTCACATAGATGATTGGATTGAGCTGAAATTTGGAGGAGGGCAATAATTTGGTCACATTAAGGCACTATAAAAATTTCATAAACTTTGGATAAACAAATATTGTACTTCCTTGACAATGCTCTCTACTGAACAGAATATTGGGAAAAATATTGAGGGAAACTGGCTGAATTAAATGAGCTAAAATTTGGTGGAGTGAGGTTATATGGTCAGTTTCATTCCGTGGTAAATTTTCATCAACTATAAAGCAATATAAAATGTAGTTGCTTCACAAACTGAAAATATTACCAGAAACAAATATTGGATGATGAGCTCACATGGATTGTTAGATGGGCCTGAAATTTTGTGAAGAGCTAAGGTTTTGGCATATAGAAGATGTGGAAAAAATTCAACTCATCACGATATTCCTAACTAGTACATCCTTCACAAAGTTGTTATCTGAACACAAACTTTGGAAATTTATTGAGAAAGATATACTAGGCAAATGGATATGAAAGTTTTCATGAGGGAATGATTTGGATAGTCAAGAGTGCCCAAATTTTTTTAGGGCAATCAAAAAATAAGAAATAGCATTTCGTTCACAAAATGCTATTCTGAACGAGATAGGAAAATGAATATTGCTGAATTATTTTCGAACTATGGAAGGAAGGGTTTTCACATATTTGAGGAATATATGATCCAAAGTATTTATGATAATTTTTTGAGAATTTTTGGAATGACAAAGTTGTAGGTTGCTTCACAAACTAGGGCAAAAATTGACACATGGACATGACACATAGGCAAAACTGATGATGTGGCACCTAGTCATAGCTATGACCATCTATATTGGTCGTAATTAGCTACAAATTAGGCAGCGGACGAGGGCTATCCATTTTACGACCATTTCCAGTCACGAAGTTCCGACCATTCTGATGAAAATGGTCGTTAGTTAGGACCCCTCCAGAAAAAGTTCAACAAAATTATTCAAGTGCAAAGCAGCAGCATCTCCAGCACCGTAGAATTGATCTTTCATAACAAGATTCAGTAAAGCAGGTTTAATCTCATAGGAAGTCGCCTCACTGGCAGGAGTAGCAATAGGAGTGCAGATAAAGTCATTGTTGTTGTGACTAGTGAAGTCACACAACTTGGTGTTCTCAGTGGAACCCATAGCAGCAGCAGCAAGCAAGAAAAAAGTAACTAATTTTTTTGTGGTTTTTGGTGTAAGACTCTAAAGCAAAAACAAGAAAGCAAACTAACAAGGCTAAAAGCAAAGGTAAAAGATAGTGTGCAACTCCCCTATCTTGAAGACTGGAGTCCCCGGCAACGACGCCAGAAATTTGCTTGACGACGAGTTGGTGGATATACTTCGAGCCCCTCATTGGTTACCCCAAGTTGAAGGTGGAGATGTAGTCAGCAGCCAATTTCCCTTACACAGGGACTGTGAGGTTTATCGAACCAGGAGGACTCTGAGGATCAACAAGTAGGTGTCCGCTACTCTGGCGCTAGCAGAAGACGTGGACCTGCACACACGACAAATAACTTTGCTCCCAACGAGTTCACAAAGGTTGTCAATCTCTGCGGCCTTGTAGTTTGCAAAGGATCAAAACACAATCGGGAATAGTGATAGTGATTGCAATAGAAAAGTAAATAAAAACAGTAAATGGTGGAGGTGTAAACAATGGTGGTAATATGGACCAGAGTCCCATTATGTTCACTAGTGATGTGTCTCTCCCAAAAGACGATAAACAACTATGCTGGGTAAACAAATTACAGCTGGGCAATTGACAGAATTATAAACGCACCACAATGTTAATCATGCTACTAGAAAGTTAGAGGCTCAAATGTAATGGGCAGTATGCCAAGACAAGTAGACCGTTTATCCATCAGCATCTACTCTCTAATCATCCACCTTGAGATATCTATCCAGAACATCTCGCTGATATTAAGTTGCGAGCCCTACCCAAAGTGTAAACTCAAAGCAACGGACAACTGCATTAACGAATTTTGCGTAAGGTAAACAATCCTTGCAACCATGGTCACAAGCACCGTTGTTTTCTCCCTAGTGGCAACAACACATCCCCTAGTCTCATGTTTCTGTCACTCAAGCTAGACATCAGGGGGCATGAACCCACAATCATGCATAACACACCCTCTTGGGGTTACAATCTACTACTCGGCCAAAGCAATAAAAAGAAACAGAGAACATGCATGAATTACTCAAGAACATAATATAAAAGGAGAACCAAATATATAACTCATCACAATCTGAACCTAATCTCATAATCCATCGGATCCCAGCAAACCAAGCATAGGAACAACTGGTAAATTACATAGATGCCTTGATTAAGTAGGGCACCTCACAAGGGCTAAGCATTGAAGCACAAGATTGGAGAGAAGACATCACATAGCTACTGGTCATGGACTCATGGTCCAAGGAGGACTACTCACGACACGTCCGGGAAGCGTCCATCATGGTGGAGAAGCTCTTGGAGGTAAATCCTCCCTCTGGCAGGGTGCCGGGAAGAGGTCTTCTCGCGCTCCCGATCTCGGAAGCGCTGCGGCGGCGGAACGGTGGAGAAATTTGCGATTCTGGATCAGTTGATAGGGTTTTCGGTCGAAGAAGTAAATATAGGCCGAAGGAGGGCACCAGAGGGGGTGGGCCCCACCAAGGCAGTCTGGTGGCGCGGCGAGGAGGTGGGCGCGCAGGGAGGCCGCCTGGCGAGCCATGGCTCCCCTCTGGCCCCACTTGATGCCTCGTGAAGCTTCCGTCACACTGATTTTTATATATTTTCTCAGAATTTTTGGGGCTTTGTAAATTGCGGTAAAAGCCCCTGCAAAAAAGACATCAGCAGACCAAAATTGGCACTGGGTGCAGTGAGTTAGTAGGTTAGTCCAAATATGTGTAAAAAGGTATAAAAGTGTAGCAAAACATATAACAATGTCACCCAAAAGAGCATGGGACGAACATAAACTATAGATACGTTTGTGACGTATCAACATCCCCAAGCTTAATTCCTGCTCGTCCTTAGTAGGTAAATGATTACACGCATAATTTCTGTGTTGACATGCTAACACACATATAAGAACTTCAAAGTAAAGCAAGTAATATATGCAATTTAAGTCAAGACAATAACAAGCAAGAGTCTATATCTAGTGTTGAAATTAACAAAGTAAGACCATAAAGGTGCAAGAGCTCTCGCTGCCCATGACTCGAATGTCTCCACATGGTGTTTGCATGCAAGAAGTGGGAGATGGGTTTAGAGTATAAAAATATTATAAACTTTAATTGAGAGCTCAATCTACTAAAACTTCACACTTGGTCTCCTTTAGAATCTTATTTTGACTCATCCCGAGACCACTAGTCAGGCACAAGTCAAAATGATCCTCTCCCTTTCGACGGTGAGCACTCATGCAATGGATGAGCGCAAGCAATATATATTGGCACTTAGGATGGCGAAGATTATAATGATAGGGAAGGTAGATAAAAAAGGTGTGAAAGGCTCACATCAATGAGGACAACCATAGGCGCGAGAAAGCCAAATGATAGATATGATGTGAGGAGTAGGGATTGCCATGCAACGGATGCACATATGAGATAAGGTAAGCTCTCCAATGAAACTAGTGGGGGTGCATCCAACTTGCTTGCTCATGAAGACCTAGAGCTCATTTTAGGAGGCTCATCATTGGAATATACAAGCCAAGTTCTATAGTGTAAGGGTCCTCACATAGTTATGCATGAATGATAATCTCTATGGAGTACAAGTATAACAATGGAGTACGAGTGTTGATCTTTAAAAAGGAATAGTAGTGTTGCCCCCTTCTATCTTTGGCTCTTTCTATTTATCTCTCATTTGTCCACTTTGGCATCTTTTCATGTGTCCTCTTTGGGATCTTTTAGTTTGTCCTCTTTGGGATCTTTACCTAACTTAAGGGCAACACTCTATGTTTTACAAGAATAAAAAGAAGATCTTCAAACTTTATAAGAAGTACTCAACATAAAGACAAATGAAAACTATCATGATGTATGCAAATGTATGCCTTTGCCAGTGTAGCAAGATATGCAATGAAACTTGCGCGTCATGTAGCAATAATAAGGGCAAGGCCCAACTAGCATGCGGCTCCTCGATCAAGCAAAATCATGTATGACATGAAGATCAAGTCATGAGATGGTGGATGTTGCATGGAAATGTATCTCGGAAAGGCTATGGAAATGCCTTAATAGGTAGGTATGGTGGCTATTTTGAGGAAAGATATAATGAGGCTTATGATGACATAGCATATCATGGCAACGGTTTGGATGCACCGGCAAAGTTTGCACCAACTCTCAAGATGAGAAAGGGCAATGCACAGTACCGAAGAGGATAGCAAAATATGGATGGTGGAAGTGCGAACAATCGAATACTCGCATTAGTCCGAAGAACTCATGCACTTATTATCGGTAACTCTCTATCTAGTCAGGAGATTCACAAAGAGACAAGTACCCCGAGGAGGAGTGTTTGGGGGTTTGGTTATCCTTGCGCATCCTCCACCCATGATAATGTGAGGGTACTCTATATATTCCAACCCCTCCAGAGGTCAGCGATGCATCTAGTAGCTAGAGTTCTCAACTAATATTTTTTTTTTGTTTTTGAAAATACACACGGATTTCAAAAAATACGACACCTATCAATAATACGCTCAAGATCTTGTCACCAGTAGTCCAAACATTACTCAAATCAATACCTCAAAACTATTGCAAGTTACTACTATACATAAATAGCAACCTCAATTACCTACTCATGCAAGACACACAACTGAGTGCAACAAGCCAACTCTCTAAACAACATAAGCATGATAACTCAAGAGAGTTCCAAAAGCAACCTAAATAAAAGCTCTTAAAATGATAAAGCATGGAAACTAAGATCCAAGCTTGACACTAGCTATGAAAAGATAAAGAACACACAAAAAAGATAACCATGAAAACCTATGTTGTGTTCTAGGGTGCAGTGGAGCGTGTTTATCTCCCAAAAGACGATAAACAACTATGCTGGGTAAACAAATTACAGCTGGGCAATTGATAAAATTATAAACGCACCGTAATGCTAATCATGCTACTAGAAAGTTAGAGGCTCAAAAGTAATGGGAAGTACGCCAAGACAAGTAGACCGTTTATCCATCGGCATCTACTCTCTAATCATCCACCTTGAGATATCTATCCAGAATATCTCGCTGGTATTAAGTTGCGAGTCGCACCCAAAGTTTAAACTCAAAGCAACGGACAACTGCATTAACGAACTTTGTGTAAGGTAAACAATCCTTGCAACCGTGGTCACAAGCACCGTTGTTTTCTCCCTGATGGCAACAACACATCCCCTAGTCTCATGTTTCTATCACTCAAGCTAGACATCAGGGGGCATGAACCCACAATCATGCATAATGCCTCCTCTTGGGGTTACAATCTACTACTCGGTCAAAGCAATAAAAAGCAACGAAGAACATGCATGAATTACTCAAGAACTACTCGTCATGGACTAATCATGGATCATGTAGGGCAGCTCACAAGCGATAAGCATTGAAGCACAAAATTGGAGAGAATACATCACATAGCTACTCGTCATGGACTCGTGGTCCAAGGAGAAATACGCACGACACGTCCGGGAAGCGTCCATGGCGGTGGAGAAGCTCCCAGAGGTCAATCCTCCCTCCGGTAGGGTGCCGGGAAGAGGTCTTTTGGCGCTCCCGATCTCGGAGCACTATGGCGGCGGAACGGTGGAGAAATTCGCGATTCTGTATCCGTTGATAGGGTTTTCGGTCGGATAGGTAAATATAGGCTGAAGGAGGGCACCAAAGGGGTTGGACCTACCCAGGCAGCCTGGTGGCGCGGCCAGGAGGTGGGCCGTGCAGGGAGGCCGCCTGGGCGAGCCCTTGCTCCCCTCTAGCCCCACTTGATGCCTCGTGAAGCTTCCGTCACATGATTTTTATATATTTTTCTCAGAATTTTGGGGCTCTGTAAATTGGGGTAAAAGTCCCTGCGAAAAAGAGATCAACAGACAGAAACTGGCACTCGGTGCACTCAGTTAGTAGGTTAGTCCGAATATATGTAAAAAGGTATAGAAGTGTAGCAAAACATATAACAATGTCACCCAAAAGAGCATGGAACAAACATAAATTATAGATACATTTGGGACGTATCAACAACCAATGCAAATGCTCAGATGTTGCTTCAGTTGTTGCAAGAGAGGAACCAACAGCATCAGGGTAATTTCAACAATGGTGGACAACAGTTTGCAACTCTGAATCAATTCCTGGCGAACTAGCCGAAGTCCTTCACCTCCTGTGACCTACCGTTCGATGCAGATGACTGGATTCATGACATGAACAAGCACTTGGAGTGCAGTAATGTGCGACCAGACGACTTTGTCAAGTTTGCAACATTTCAGCTCAAGGGGTAGATAGCAGAATGGTGGCAACAATTGAAGGATACCAGGGGCGACAAAGTGATCAGCTGGGATTTCAGGGCTCACTATATTCTAGCAAGTTTTGTGGAAGAGATGCGTGAGAAATTCAGGCTCTTGAAGCAAGGAGGTTCGTGTGTGTACAAGTACAATGTAGAGTTCAAGGAGCTGGCTCGTTATGCTAAACAAGACATTTCAGATCAAAAGAGCAAGATTTATCCATTCCGAGGTGGTATCAAGGAAGACTTGCAGTTGGCCCTTGCCTTGCACGATCCTCTCGAGTTCGACCAGTTTTACAATTTGGCTCTCAGGGCTGAGACGACACTGCTCAAAGTGAAGAACTCAATGAAGCGTTTCAGAGATTCCAGTTCCTCTTCCTCAACTCAGGTGGTTCAGAAGCAACACAAATATCGGGCGTCTCCTCCTCCTTTGCAGCCTTAGCGGTTCAAGCAGTCTGGTGGTCATGGTTCTTCCCACCCACCTAACCGAGCTTTCCAGCAGAGACTTCAGAAATAGAAGCAAGGAAATCCTCAAGTGCAATTTCGTCCGCTATCAGAGGTGACTTGTGACAAGTGTGGTCAGAAGGGTCATTACTCTAACAAGTGCACCACTCAGCGACGTCTTCCGCCTCCTCCTCCAGTAAATCCTCCAGGCAATGCAATGGTGAAGTTCAACTCCAAGTCTGCAAGGGTCAATATGGTGAATGCAGCCGAAGCAGAGAACTCCTCAGATGTGATCATGGGTAATCTCCCAGTTAATGATATTCCTGCAAAGGTTTTATTCGATTATGGTGGATTGCATTCATTCACTTCAAGGCCTTTTGTTTCTAAGCATGATCTAGTGACGGAGGACACTCCTAAGCCTTGGAAAATCATTTCTCTGGGCATGCAAATGACTTCTCGTGTGTTTGTTCCAAATGCTTCTGCCAAGATGGGTGACTATTCCTTCCTAGCTTCTCCAATTGTCCTTGGCAATTCGTACATTGATATGATCCTTGGCATGGATTGGCTGGCGATGAACAAGGCGTATATTGATTGTGAAGCAAATGAAGTCAAGTTGACTCATCCAACGGAGGACGTGATTATCTTCGCTGCTCGCGATGACACGATCTGCCTGTTTTCCCTTAATGAGAAGGGTGAAATCTCTCCCATTTCTCAAGTTCCAGTGGTCTATGAGTATGAAGATGTCTTTCCTAAAGAATTGTCGGGAGTGCCTCCACACCGGCCAGTTGAGTTCGTAATTGAGCTTGAACCTAGAACTGAATTGGTCTGCAAGCGGCCGTATAAACTTGGTCTCGAAGAGGTGAAAGAGTTGAAGAAGTAGCTAGATGGGCAAGAATGTCTGTGTCTGATCGTACCAAGTTCATCTCCTTGGGGTTGTGGTGTTCAGTTTGTCAAGAAGGATGGCACGAACCAACTCTGTATCGATTACTGTCCATTGAATAAGAAGACAATCAGAAACAAGTATCCACTTGCCAACATCAATGAATTGTTCGAGCAATTGAAAGGGGCCAAGATTTTCTCTAAGCTTGATCTCAGGATGGGCTATCATCAGATCCGCATTCGCGAAGAAGATATTCCCAAGAGTGCTTTCAGGACAAGCTTTGGCTCTTATGAGTACATAGTGATGTCTTTTGGTCTCGCCAATGCTCCTCCGACCTTCTCTCGGATGATGAATTATATCTTCTCCCCATTCAAGAATGAACTTGTCTTGGTGTATCTTGATGACATTCTGGTCTTTTTTGAAACTCAGGAAGAGCATGAAGAACATCCCCGACTTGTGCTTGATAAGCTAAGAGAGCATAAGTTATATGCCAAGTTTTCCAAATGTGAGTTCTGGTTGAAGGAAGTTTTGTACCTTGGGCACATCATCTCTGCCGAGGGTATCAAAGTTGATCCTACAAAGGTGAAGGCCATTGTTGAGTGCGAACCTCCTCAGAATGTGAACCAGCTTTGAAGCTTTCTCGGGCTTGCAAGCTATTGCAGAAGGTTCGTTGAGAACTTCTCCAAGATTGCTTAGCCTCTGTCCAACCTTCTTCAGAAGAGTGTGAAGTTTTTCTCGTCTCCAGAGTGTTAGTTGGCCTTCGACACACTCAAAGAGAAGCTCACTTCAACTCCAGTCTTGACTCCTCCTCATAATTCCAAGCCTTATCAATTATTCTGTTATGCCTCTCTCGAAGGTCTTGGTGCAGTTCTGATGCAAGAGAAGGAAGTGGTAGCTTATAACTCGAGGCAGTTGAAGCCAAGTGAGAAGAACTACCCCACTCATGATCTTGAGTTGGCGGTAGTGATCCATGCTTTGATGACTTGGAGACACCTCTTGTTGGGAAGACAGGTTGAAGTCTACACCGATCACAAAAGTCTCAAATACATCTTCACCCAACCTAGTCTCAATCTTCGGCAAACTCGTTGGGTGGAAATGATCCAAGATTATAATACGAGCATTGACTTCACTCCAGGCAAAGGAAATGCCATTGCAGATGCTTTGAGCAGAAAGGCTTACTGCAACAGTCTCATTCTGAAGCCTGTGCAGCCCGATATTTGTGAATCTTTCAAGAAGCTCAACCTTCAGATAGTACCTCAGGGATTTCTTGCTAATCTCCAGATTTCTCCTACCTTGGAAGACCAAGTACGCCAAGCTCAACTTCATGATGCGATGGTGAAGAAAGTGAAGATTGGCTTGACAAAGAGCATTCCGAAATATAAGTGCTTCCGTGTTCATGATAGAGATACCTTGTTCTTCGAGGACCGCCTTGTCATTCCGAAAGGAGAGCTCACGAAAGTTATCATGGATGAATCCCATAATTCCCTCCTCTCGTTACATCCAGGAAGCTCCAAAATGTATCAGGATATGAAACAGACCTTCTGGTGGACTCTCATGAAACGTAAAATTGCTCAGTTCGTGAACGAGTGTGATGTATGTCGCAGAGTGAAGGCGGAGCATCAACGTCCAGCGGGCCTCCTTCATCTCTTGTCTATACCTGAGTGGAAATTTGATCATGTGGAAATGGATCTTGTCAAGGGGTGTCTGAAGTCCAAGAGAATCAATGATGCCATCTTCGTCGTGATCGACAAGTTGATCAAAGTTGCTCATTTCCTCCCGGTCAAAGAGTCTATCTCGGCAGCTCAGCTTGCATAGTTGTATACGTCAAGGATAGTCTCTTTGCATGATGCTCCTATGCTCATTTCTTAAGATCGTGGAAGCATCTTTACTTCCAAGTTCTGGGATTCTTTTCAGACTGCGATGGGCACTAAGATCAGTTTTAGTACATCTTTCCATCCTCAGACAAGTGGTCAAGTTGAGAGAGTCAATCAGATCCTTGAAGATATGCTCAGAGCTTGTGTGATTTATTTTGGCATGAAGTGGGAAGATTTCCTACCGTTTGCCGAGTTCTCATACAAAAGCAACTTCCAAGTAAGCTCAGGCAAGCATACATTCGAGATCCTATATGGCAGGAAGTGTCGTACCCCGCTTAATTGGTCTCAGACTGGTGAGCATCAGATTCTTGGAAATGACATGATTGCTGATGCAGAAGAAAAGTGGCGTGTCATTCGGGATAATCTCAAAGCAGCTCAGTCTCGTCAGAAGAGCTACTATGATAGAAACATCATGACATGACTTTTCAGCTTGATGATTTTGTGTATGTCAATGTTTCTCCATTGAAGGGCACTCAGAGCTTCGGCATCAAAGGAAAGCTTGCCCCTCGCTTTCTTGGTCCTTTCAAAGTTGTTGGCAAGAGAGGTGATCTTACATATCAGTTAGAGGTTCCATCCAACTTCTCCAATGTGCATGATGTGTTCCACGTCTCTCAGCTCCGGAGATGCTTCAAGACTCCCGAGCGCACAATTGACCTCCAAGATATCAATCTCTAGACCGACCTATCCTACCATGAGCATCTGATAGCAATTCATGAAGAGACTGAGCGCAAGACCCGCAACAAGTCAATCAAGTTCCTCAAAGTTCAATGGTCACATCATTACGACAAAGAAGCCACTTGGGAGCGTGAGGACCACTTCCGTTCCGAATTCCCAGAGTTCTTTCAGTCATAGATCTCGGGCCGAGATCCTCTTGTAGTGTGGGAGAGTTTTCACAACCCCGGTGCAATAACTTCCCCCTCTTGTAATATCTTTTCTTGTATGGCAACCTTCCAATTTGGCATGATGTGTTTGGAATAATATATGTTTTGCTTCCATCCTTTGTTGCATCATGGAATCCTAAGCATCATGTCTTTTGTGTTGCATAATGTTGTTCAAGTGCCATGTGAGTGGGTGTGGTGAGGCGTGTGCAATTGTTGAGTAAGCACTAACATGCGGGTCTTCAAACTTGCAAAACCTTGGTTTCTTCAACTAAGGAAAACCCTCATCTTATTTTATTTTGGTGTTGTGTTAAAAGTTACTGGTTTTGGCAAAGTAAAAATGTTGCATCTTGCCAAAATATTCTGGTTAAATTTGTGGTGAAGTTAATTCTAGTGAGAATTGCTTTTGTGCCTTCAAAACCTTGCAAACAGTTCGAATTAAATGTTTTGGGTGATATTTTTGTTGCTATAGAAAAATGCCAAGTCATTTTTCTAAAAATAGTGCATAATATTGTGAGGCCACATTATTTTTATTTTTGCAAAACCCATTTGTATTTCTGTGTGTGCATTTTTAGATGTTTGTGAGGTTTTAAATAAAACATGGGTGTTTATTTATTTAAGAGAGAGAGCTGAGCCTTGGGCCATCTCTACTCTCCTGGCCCAGTAGCGAGCGCACAACAGCAGCCAGCAGCGTGCAGCAGCAGCCCACAGCACCCCCCTCGCGGCCCATCTTCCCCCCTCACACTCACCTAATCCACTATAACACCGTCTCCCTCCTGCGTCAGAGATACAAAGCACCCGACGCCGTGAGCTCCTCACAGATGCCGAGGCCGTCACGTCAGCCTGCCTTTATAAGCATATATGTATGTGTCCCCTCCTCCTAGGGTTCTGCATTTCCCTCCTCGCCGCCGCCGCCTTCTCCCTCTTTCCCTTGTTCTTCTCTATAGATAGATTAGAGAGAGTTGAGGTTCAGAGAGCAACCCACAGGTGCCTCGCCGCCGTCGCCATCGCCTTCGTCCATGTCGATGCCGCCCGCTCGTGCAAGAATGTCGTCGTCGTCCCCAGTGATGTCTCCATTTCGTTCCCGCCGCTAGGAAGGCCAGAGACCCGCCACGCCATCGGCCCTGTCCTCCTATCCAACGAGCACCCGAAGCCACGAACCTCTGCAGCAGTTGTGTCATGTTCCGCCACCTCCTCACCCTGTTCCACTTAGGTTCCCGCTGTGAGCACCCCCTCTCCATAAATAGTTCTCCCGCGCCGTTGATCGCCGTGGTGGCTGCCGGTAGATGCCCCGCAGTCACCTGCCGCCATGTCTAGTAGCTTGCAAAGCTTGAGGCTTTGCCTCCCCTCGTAGAGTGCAGTATGTTAGGCCCATGGGGTGGAACCCCGAGCCGACCCCGCACGCCCGCCGCCGATCCTTGGGCCCCGTAGTCGCCTTTGTAGCTCGCCCGCGTTGAGTCTCTTCTCTGCTATGCGGAGAAGAAGGCTGCTCCGATTTGAGCAAGGTGATAAGGAGGCGCGCCCCTGTTCACACGTGAATCGATGTGTAGCGTAGTGGCACCATGCCTCGGCCTCAACCAGGGAGACCCAGGTTTGAGTCCCCGTGGGCACAATTAATCCCCCTTTTTTATATTGTGTGTGTTGTGTTGCATAGAGGTAGGCCAGGTTTAACCTGCTTAATTGCCTACCTAGTGGAGACTACCCACTGCTAGTGCAGTTGCAGCAGAGCCCTGCGTGGAGGAACAGGTGGTGGGTTTGAACCACCAACATGCCCCTTTTATTTTTCCTCCTGTGTGTGTAGGTGCCACCTGGCAGGTGGGCCATAGGGCCACATGTGATATGCTAAGGGCCCTTGGTCCCTATGACCAGTGGGCCGTGATACGTCTCCAACGTATCGATAATTTTTGATGGTTCCATTCTATTATCTTGTCAACTTTGGATGTTTTGTATGCATTTTATATCTTTTTTGGGACTAACCTATTAACTCAGTGCCAAGTGCCAGTTCCTGTTTTTTCCGTGTTTTTGACCCTTTTCACAGGAGAAATATTAAACGGAGTCCAATAAGAATAAAATCTTCGGAATGATTTTTCCGTAACAGAAGATACGCGGGGAACTTGAGAACCAAGGCAAAGGACCCCCGGGGAGGTCACAAGCCCCCTAGGCACAACCTGGGGGCACGCGCCTAGCAGGCTTGTGGGCCCCCCGTGGCTCCTTTGCCCTACCTCTTCCGCCTATAAATTCCCTAAAAATCTGAAACCACGGGAGAGAGCCACGAAAATACTTTTCCGTCGCCGCAAGCTTCTGTCTCCGCAAGATCCCATCTGGGGCATGTTCTAGTGCCCTTCTGGAGGGGGGATTCGGACACGAAGGGCTTCTTCATCAACACCATTGCCTCTCCGATGATGCGTGAGTAGTTCACCACAGACCTTTGGGTCCATAGCTAGTAGCTAGATGGTTTCTTCTCTCTCTTGGATCTTAAATACAAAGTTCTCCATGATCTTCATGGAGGTCATTCCGATGTAATCTTATTTTGCGTTGTGTTTATCGAGATCCGATGAATTGTGGATTTATGATCAGACTATCTATGATTATTATTTGAGTTTCCTCTGATCTCTTATATGCAAGATTTCGTATCCTCATAATTCTCTTCGAGTTGTGGGTTTTGTTTGGCCAACTTGATCTATAATTCTTGCAATGGGAGAAGTGCTTGGTTTTGGGTTCATACCATGCGGTGTCCTCACCCAGTGACAGAAGTGGTAGCAAGGCACGCATCGTGTTGTTGCCATCAAGATGGGGTTTATATCTATTGCATGAATTTATCCCTCTACATCATGTCATCTTGCTTAAGGCATTACTCTGTTTGTTATGAACTCAATACACTAGATGCATGCTGGATAGAGGTCGATGTGTGGAGTAATAGTAGTAGATGCAGAAAGTATCGGTCTACTTGTCTCGGACGTGATAGCTATATGTATGATCATTGCCTTAGATATCATCATGACTTTGCGCGGTTCTATCAATTGCTCGACAGTAATTCGTTCACCAAACGTAATATTTGCTATCATGAGGGAAGCCTCTAGTGAACACTATGGCCCCCGGGTCTACTTCACTTCATATTTTCAGCTCTACACGTTCACTTTGTTGCACTTTCCGCCTTCACATCTCACCTTGCAATTAATCGTGAAGGGATTGACAACCCCTTTATAGCGCTGGGTGCAAGTTTGTTTGTTTTTGCGCAGGTACGTTGGTGACTTGCCTTGATACTCCTACTGGATTGATACCTTGGTTCTCAAACTGAGGGAAATACTTACTGCAACTCTTCTGCATCACCCTTTCCTCTTCAAGGGAAAAACCAACGCAAGCTCAAGAGGTAGCAAGAAGAATTTTTGGCGCCGTTGCCGGGGAGGATCAAGTCAAGAATAGTCTCCCGTCCACGTGCCAATTTCTGGCGCCGTTGGCGGGGAGTATTGATACGTCTCCGTCGTGTCTATAATTTTTGATTGTTTCATTCCAATATTCTACAACTTTCATATACTTTTGGCAACTTTTTATACTATTTTTGGGACTAAGATATTGATCCAGTGCCCAATGCCAGTTCATGTTTGTTGCATGTTTTTTGTTTCGCAGATTATCCATACCAAACGAAGTCCAAACATAATAAAAACTTACGGGGATTTTTTTGGAATATTTATGATTTTTGGGAAGAAGAATCAACGCGGGGCGATGCACGGAGTGCCCACAAGCCCTGTCGCCGCGGCCAGGGGGTGGCCCCGCGGCAGGCAGGCTTGTGGCCACTCCTTAAGGCGGTTGGAGCCTTTCTTTCGCCACACGAAAGATAATATCCGGCAGAAAATCGTGTTAAAATTTCAGCCCAATCGGAGTTACTTATATTTGTTAGAGCGGGGCATATCTTTTGTAGAAAGAATTGAACTCTCATGCTTCACTTATACCTATTTAGAGAGTTAACATGAGTTGGCCATTCACATAGTTAGTCATAAAATCCTACATAAAACTTGTAGATCGCGGAATATGATATGTTTGATTCCTTGCAATAGTTTTGCGACATGAATATGTGATATTAGAGTCATGCTAGTGAGTAATTGTGTATTCGTAGAAATACTTGTGTTAAGGTTTGTGATTCCCGTAGCATGCACGTATGGTGAACCATTATGTGATGAAGTCGGAGCATGATTAATTTATTGATTGCCATCCTTTGTGTGGAGGTCGGGATCGCGCGATGGTTAACTCCTACCAACCTTTCCCCTAGGAGCATGCGTGTAGTACCTTGTTTCGATGACTAATAGACTTTTGCAATAAGTATGTGATTTCTTTATGACTAATGTTGAGTCCATGGATTATACGCACTCTCACCCTTCCACCATTGCTAGCCTCTCTAGTACCGCACAACTTTTGCCGGTGCATTACACCCACCATATAGCCTTCCTCAAAACAGCCACCATACCTACCTATTATGGCATTTTCATAGCCATTCCGAGATATATTGCCATGCAACTACCACCGTTCCGTCTCATGACATGTGCCATCACTTCCATATTGCCATTGCATGATCGTAAGATAGCTAGCATGATGTTTCCATGGCTTGTCCATTTTTTGATGTCATTGCTATGCTAGATCATTGTCACGGTACACTATCGAAGGCATTTCATATAGAGTCATCATTGCTCTAAATATTGAGTTGTAAGTGTGATGATCATCATTAATAGAGCATTGTCCCATGTGAGGAAATAAAAGAGGCCAGCGAAGCCCATTTATAAAAAAAAGGCCAAAGATGCCCACCAAAACAAAAAAAATAAAAATAAAAAGAGAGGCCAAAGAGCCCCCAAAAAAATGAGAGAAAAGAGAGAAGGGACAATTGCTACTATCCTATTTCCACACTTGTGCTTCAAATAGCACTATGATCTTCATGACAAAGAGTCTCCTATGATGTCACTTCCATATACTAGTGGGAAATTTTCATTATATAACTTGGCTTGTATATTCCAATGATGGGCTTCCTCAAAATTGCCCTAGGTCTTCGTGAGCAAGCAAGTTGGGTGAACACCCACTAGTTTCTTTTGTGAGCTTTCATAAACTTATAAGCTCTAGTGCATCCGTTGCATGGCAATCCCTACTCACTCACATTGATATCTATTGATGGGCATCTCCATAGCCCGTTGATACACCTAGTTGATGTGAGACTATCTCCTCCTTTTTGTCTTCTCCACAACCACCATATTCTATTCCACGTATAGTGCTATCTCCATGGCTCACGCTCATGTATTGCGTGAAAGTTGAAAAAGTTTGAGAACACTAAAGTATGAAACAATTGCTTGGCTAAAACCGGGGTTGTGCATGATTTAAATACGTTGTGTGGGGAAGATGGAGCATAGCCAGACTATATGATTTTGTAGGGATAATTTTCTTTGGCCATGATATTTTGGGAAGACATGATTGCTTTGTTAGTATGCTTGAAATATTATTGTCTTTATGTCAAATGATAGACTATTGCTTCGAATCATTCGTGTTTTAGTATTCATGCCATGATTAGATTACATGATCAAGATTATGCTAGGTAGCATTCCACATAAAAAATTATCCTTTTTATCATTTACCTACTCGAGGACGAGCAGGAATTAAGCTTCGGGATGCTGATACGTCTCCGTCGTATCTATAATTTTTGATTGTTTCATGCCAATATTCTACAACTTTCATATACTTTTGGCAACTTTTTATACTATTTTTGGGACTAGCATATTGATCCAGTGCCCAGTGCCAATTCCTGTTTGTTGCATGTTTTTTGTTTCGCAGAAAATCCATACCAAACGAAGTCCAAACGTAATAAAAATTTACGGGGATTTTTTTGGAATATTTATGATTTTTGGGAAGAAGAATCAACGCGAGGCGATGCACGAAGTGCCCACAAGCCCTGTCGCCGCGGCCAGGGGGTGGGCCCGCGGCAGGCAGGCTTGTGGCCACTCCTTAAGGCGGTTGGAGCCCTTCTTTCTCCGCAAGAAATATAATATCCGGAAGAAAATCGTGTTAAAATTTCAGCCCAATCGGAGTTACGGATCTCCGGGAATTTAAGAAACGGTGAAAAGCAGAATCTGGGATGACAAATACAGAAGGACACAGAGAGAGAGATCCAATCTATGAGGGGCTCTTGCCCCTCCGCCGCCATGGAGACCATGGACCAGAGGGTAAAAACTTCTCCCATCTAGGGAGGAGTTCAAGGAAGAAGAAGAAGGAGGGGGTCTCTCTCCCCCTCTCTCCCGGCGGCGCCGGAACACCGCCCGGGACATCATCGTGTGACGGCGATCTACACCAACACCTCCGTCATCTTCACCAACATCTCCATCACCTTCCCCCATCTATATTCAGCGGTCCACTCTCCCGCAACCCGCTGTACCCTCTCCTTGAACATGGTGCTTTATGCTACATATTATTATCCGATGATGTGTTGCTATCCTATGATGTTTGAGTAGATTATCGTTGTCCTATCGGTGATTGATGAATTGCTATGGTTGGTTTAATTTGCTTGTGGTTATGTTGCTGTCCTTTGGTGCCCATCATATGATCGTGCACGTGGATCACACCATAGGGTTAGTTGTATGTTGATAGGACTATGTATTGGCAGGCTAGAGTGATAGAAGCTTCAGACCTAGCATAGAAATTGATGCATATGGGATTGAAGGGGGGCCAATATATCTTATTGCTATGGTTGGGTTTTACCTTAATGAACGTTAGTAGTTGCGGACGCTTGCTAATAGTTCCAATCATAAGTGCATAGAATTCCAAGTAAGGGATGACATGATAGCAGAGGCCTCTCCCACATAATACTTGCTATCGATCTAGTAACGTAGTCAATTGCTTAGGGACAATTCCGCAACTCCTACCACCACTTTTCCACACTCGTTAGACACTCGTATTTGTTACTTTTTCTAAACAGCCCCTAGTTTTATTTACGTGTTCTTTACTTTCTTGCAAGCCTATCCTATCACTCCTACAAAGTACTTCTAGTTTCATACTTGTTCTAGGTAAAGCGAACGTAAAGTGTGCGTAGAGTTGTATCGGTGGTCGATAGAACTTGTGGGAATATTTGTCCTGCCTTTAGCTCCTCGTTGGGTTCGACACTCTTACTTATCGAGAAAGGCAACAATCGATCCCCTATACTTGTGGGTTATCAAGTATCAAGTCAAGAATAGTCTCCCTTCAACGTGTCAATTTTTGGCGTCGGGGACTATTCTAAGTGAAGCTTATCCAAGTAACTGTCGCAAACTCAGCTCTTGCATTTACTTTTTTGCCTTTTGCCTCTCGTTTTCCTCTCCCCCACTTCTGAAAAACAAAAATTTACAATTTTTTGCCTTTTTCGTTTGCCTTTCCTTTGCTTGTGTGCTATGTGCCTTCAATATGCTTGCATCTTCGCTTGCTGAAAATCTAGTGATATGGATCCTCACCCACTTACTAATCTCTTTAAGAGATCCAATTATGTTGAACCAATTGCTAGTGAGTTGAGTGCACTTGACTTTCTCTATGGAGTTTTGCTTGAGATGCGTGAATCTGAAAATCGTGATGAAGACATTTATGAAGTGATTCACGAGGGCTCCTTGAATGAAAAGCATGATTGCAATGGTTTCACTATAAATCCTATTAGTGTCAATCATGCTAAAAATATGCAAAACTCTAAATTGGGGATGCTAGTTTTGCTATGTCCACTACTTGTTGCAATGATCATGATTGGGGTAATGGTTTTTTTTATGATCTTGAAAATTTGTTTAAGCCTCATGATGAATCTGATATTTGCAATAATATTGAAAGTGGGTTTGGAGAAGTCATGACTTTAGTTGATGATAATCCCACTATTTTTGAAGAGCGTCAACTTTGCATGCATGTGGATCATGAAAAGAATATCCTATGTGATAGCTATATTCTTGAATTTGAATATAATCCCACATGTAATTGTTATGAGAGAGGAAAATATTGTGGTAGGAACTTTCATATCACTAAATTACCTCTCGTTATGTTGAGATTGATATTGTCTCTTTCTTCTTCCTTGCATATGGTAACTATTGGTTGTCTTGACAATTTTTTTTCCTATAAAATGCCTATGCATAGGAAGTATGTTAGACTTAGACTTGTTTGTCACATGTTTCATGATGCTCTCTTCGTGTCCGATTGCTATCTTTTGTGTGAGCATCATTGAAATCCTTATGCCTAGCTAAAAGGCTTTAAACAATAGCGCTTGTTGGGAGGCAACCCAAAGAATTTATCTTTGCTTTTTGCTTTTTGTTTTGTTGTGTCCACACCATCGTAATTCTGTTATGATTGTGTTCTTTGTTTTTCTTTTTGTGTTTGTGCCAAGTAAAACCTTTATGACTAGTTTTGGTGATGGTTGTTTGATCTTGCTGAAGAAGACAGAAACTTTGCGCTCACGAAATTATTTTTCATTCCTATCCAGAAAGAGCTTTTGAGTTGATTTGTTTTGCTGCTGGTTGATATGCCAATTGCCCCAAGTGTCATAATTTTTCAAAATTGTTGAGATACTAGAAGTATACGAAGTATACAGATTTCTACAGACTGGTTTGTTTTTGACACATTCTGTTTTTGTTGTGTTGATTGCTTATTTTGATGAAACTATGGATAGTATCGGGGGGTACTAGCCATGGAAAAGTGAGAATACAGTAAAATAACATAAATATAAATATAAATCAAGTTTTCTACAGTACCTAAAGAGGTGGTGGTTTGTTTTCCTATGCTAATGATATCACGAGTTTCTGTTTAAGTTTTGTGTTGTGAAGTTTTCAAGTTTTGGGTGATGTTCTCATGGACAATGGGATAAAGAGTGGAAAGAGCTCAAGCTTGGGGATGCCCAAGTCATCCCGAGCCAATTCAAGGACACCAAAAAGCCTAAGCTTGGGGATGCCCCGGGAAGGCATCCCCTCTTTCGTCTTCAATCCATCGGTAAGGTTACTTGGAGCTATATTTTTATTCACCACATGAAATGTGTTTTGCTTGGAGCGTCATGTATTATAGGAGTCTTTTCTTTTTGTTGTGTCACAATCATCCTTGCTGCACACCTTTTTGAGAGAGACATGCACTCATCGTGATTTTGTTAGAATACTCATTGAGCTTCGCTTATATCTTTTGAGTTAGGCAATTTAGCTCGCATGTGCTTCACTTATATCTTTTGAGCTAGATAACTTTTCTCTAGTGCTTCACTTAGATATTTTTAGAGCATGGCGGTGTCATATTTTGGAGAAATAAGAACTCTCGATCTTCACTTATATCTTTTTGAGAGTGCTCTCTCTGAGTAACTTGGTAATTGGCTTGTGCTATGAAAGTAGTCCTGAAGATGATAGGCATCCAAAGAGGATATAATAAAAACTTCCATATTCATGTGCATCGATTAGTAAAGAGAAGTTTGATTCCTCTCAATTAGTTTTGAGACATGGATATGGTAATATTAGAGTTATGTTAGTAGGGTGTTGTGAATCTAGAAATACTTGTGTTGAAGTTAGTGATTCCCGTAGCATGCACGTATGGTGAACCGCTATGTTAGGAATTCGGAGCATAATTGATTTATTGATTGTCATCCTTTGTGTGGCGGTCGGGATCGCGCGATGGTTAACGCCTACCAACCCTTCCCCTAGGAGTATGCGTTTAGCACTTTGTTTCGATTACTAATAAAACTTCCGCAATAAGTATATGAGTTCTTCATGACTAATGTGAGTCCATGGTATAGATGCACTTTCACCTTCCACCGTTGCTAGCCTCTCTAGTGCCGCGCAACTTTTGCCGGTGCACAAACCCACCATATACCTTCCTCAAAACAGCCACCATACCTACCTATTATGGCATTTTCATAGCCTTTCCGAGATATATTGCCATGCAACTCCCACCGTTCCGTCGCATGACTTGTGCCGTCACTTACATATTGCCATTGCATGATCGTAAGATAGCTAGAGAGATGTTTCAACGTCACACGCCAAGCTAGATCGTTGCGCATCCCGGTATACTGCCGGAGGCATTTCCTATAGAGTCATCATTGCTCTAAGTATTGAGTTGTGAGTAAATAGAAGTGTGATGATCATCATTATTATAGCATTGTCCCATTTGAGGAAATAAAAAAAAGAGGCCAAAGATGCCCACAATAAAAAATGAAAAGGGGCCAAAGAGCCCAAACAAAAAAAAGAGAGAAAAAGAGAGAAGGGACAATGCTACTATCTTTTTCCACACTTGTGCTTCACAATAGCACCATGTTCTTCATGATAGAGAGTCTCTTGTTTTGACACTTCCATATACTAGTGGGAATCTTCATTATATAACTTGGCTTGTATATTCCAATGATGGGCTTCCTCAAAATTGCCCTAGGTCTTCGTGAGCAAGCAAGTTGGGTGCACATCCACTAGTTTTCCTTTTGAGCTTTCACACACTTATAGCTCTAAGTGCATCCGTTGCATGGTAATCCCTACTCATTCACATTGATATCTATTGATGGGCATCTCCATAGCCCTTTGATACGTCGAGTCGATGTGACCACCACCTCGTTTTTGCCTCACAACCTCCACAACACTCTGTTTCACCTATAGTGCTATATCCATGGCTCACGCTCATATATTGCGTGAGAGTTGAAAAAGGTTTGAGAAAGTAAGAGTGCTAATTCGTTTTGTGGGGATGATGGAGCATAGCCAGACTATATAATTTTGTAGGGATAACTTTCTTTGGGCTTGTTATTTTGAAAAGTTCATGATTACCTTGCTAGTTTGCTTGAAGTGTTATTGTTTTCATGTCAATAGCAAACTCTTATTTTGAATCTTACGGATTTGAACCTTCATGTCACATGAAAGAAGTTGCAAAGGACAAATATGTTAGGTAGAATTCCACATCAAAAATTCAGTCTTTATCACTTCCCTACTCGAGAACGACCATGAGTTAAGCTTGGGGATGCTTGATACGTCTCCAACGTATCTATAATTTTTGATGGTTCCATGCTACTATCTTGTCAACTTTGGATGTTTGGTATGCATTTTATATCTTTTTTGGGACTAACCTATTAACTCAGTGCCAAGTGCCAGTTCCAGTTTTTTCCGTGTTTTTGACCCTTTTCAGAGGAGAATATTAAACGGAGTCCAAACAGAATAAAATCTTCGGAATGATTTTTTCCGTAACAGAAGATACGCGGGGAACTTGAGAACCAAGGCAAAGGACACCGGGGGAGGTCACAAGCCCCCTAGGCGCGGCCTGGGGGGCGCGCCTAGAAGGCTTGTGGGCCCCCCGTGGCTCCTTTGTCCTACCTCTTCCGCCTATAAATTCCCTAAAAATCTAAAACCACGAGAGAGAGCCATGAAAATACTTTTCCGCCGCCTCAAGCTTATGTCTCCGCAAGATCCCATCTGGGGCATGTACTAGTGCCCTTCCGGAGGGGGGATTCGGACACGGAGGGCTTCTTCATCAACATCATTGCCTCTCCGATGATGCGTAAGTAGTTCACCACACACCTTCGGGTCCATAGCTAGTAGCTAGATGGCTTCTTCTCTCTCTTGGATCTTCAATACAATGTTCTCCATGATCTTCATGGAGGTCTATCCGATGTAATCTTCTTTTGCGGTGTGTTTATCGAGATCCGATGAATTGTGGATTTATGATCAGATTATCTATGATTACTATTTGAGTTTCCTCTGATCTCTTATATGCATGATTTCGTATCCTCGTAATTCTCTTCGAGTTCTGGGTTTCGTTTGGTCAACTTGATCTATAATTCTTGCAATGGGAGAAGTGCTTGGTTTTGGGTTCATACCGTGCGGTGTGCTCACCCAGTGACAGAAGGGGTAGCAAGGCACGCATCATGTTGTTGCCATCAAGGGTAAAAAGGTGGGGTTTATATATATTGCATGAATTTATCCCTCTACATCATGTCATCTTGCTTAAGGCGTTACTCTGTTTGTTATGAACTCAATACACTAGATGCATGCTAGATAGCGGTCGATGTGTGGAGTAATAGTAGTAGATGCAGAAAGTATCGGTCTACTTGTCTCGGACGTGATGCCTATATGTATGACCATTGCCTTAGATATCATCATGACTTTGTGCGGTTCTATCAATTGCTCGACAGTAATTCGTTCACCCACCGTAATATTTTCTATCATGACAGAAACCTCTAGTGAACACTATGGCACCCGGGTCTACTTCACGTCATATTTTCAGCTCTACACTTTCACTTTGTTGCACTTTTCGCCTTCAGATCTCACCTTGCAATTAATCGTGAAGGGATTGACAACCCCTTTATAGCGTTGGGTGCAAGTTTGTTTGTTTTTGCGCAGGTACATTGGTGACTTGCCTTGATACTCCTACTGGATTGATACCTTGGTTCTCAAACTGAGAGAAATACTTACTGCTACTGATGGGGTTGTAGTCCCAGGGTAGGGTCATAGGTCTGCCCTATAGGTCCTACCCAAGGACTACCCTTCATGGGGGACAAGGCCCTTAGACAGTTCCGACTGAACTAAGGACGCCCCCATCATCGAGTCGGCGACGGTCCACTCGGAGCATATCTAACGTGCCGACTGGAATCCACTCTGTACATCGTAAACTCCCAGGAGGGCAACGGTCATACGTTTTCATACACCATAACTAGCATTTAAGGATTACGTTACTAGTAACGCCAGCATTTACTCGCCACTACTCCACCCCTGTCCACCGGACCATTATGAAGGGCAGCGCACTCTGTATAAGCCGCCCTTCACCACTGGTACAGGGGTTGGCACGTGTTGTAATCCCTTAATACACTCGACACAAAGCTCCCAAGAGCACTGAGACGTAGGGCTTTTACCTCCACCGTAGAGGGGTCTGAACTCATACATCCTCGCCGTAGCTAAGGCTCTACCCATATACTTTCATACCCCGTACTTCTACTGTCAGACTTATACCCACGACAGTTGGCGCCCACCATGGGGCAGGCGTCTAAGCGACTTCCAGCGAGTTTGCGATTTCATCTTTTCGTCATGTCATCCGGCGGAGATCTGTGCATGGGTCATGAGATCCTCTTTGGTGCACTCTCCTTCATCGCCGATGATTCAACATGGCTTCAGGATGCGCCCCTCGACATCGAGACGCTTCCGAGTCGCGGGGTACGCACTTCCGTGCCAGTTCTTGTGGCGTTCTTCTTCTCCAGCCATCGACCCTGGTGTTGATCTTCGCCCCCGTCATGCGCCGCAACAAGCAATCCGGTCGTTCGCGGCTCCAGCGTTGGGTGCTACATGCCCTAGCGCGAGAAAACATGTCCTCTCAAGTGGCGGTGCTCGAATCAGTTGTGGTCCCTTGGTCATCCTAGTGCTTGGAGTCAGTTCCGACTGAACTACCTTCCGAGTATCAGGGCCACGGGCTTGCGGCCGAAGTACTCATGGCCGATTCCCACGAAAGTCCCTCCGGGACTGGTCGGAACAAGCGTGAGACCGGAGAATCATCCGGCGCTCGTCGTCAGCACCCTCGTTCTTCCAGTCGACGCACTCGCCAGAGCAAAGTCGAGGTGTTCCACACACCCATCCTCAACTTGGCTGCATCCACCAGGATCGCTGATTCTCTCCAGCCGACTGATTCGGAGGCTGGTAGAGGAATCGAGCAGATCCGTGCCTTTTTACATACGGCGCAACAGCAAAACTCAGCGGTCTCTCAGTCGCACAACAAGATCCACAACAGTTCCATTCAAACGAACACACATCGGTCGGTTTTCAGTCCCGGCTCTCACCAGCGTCAGAGGGGCAGCCTCTGGAACGATCGTTCCAGGGACCAGAGTCGGAATCCGCTTTCCATTCGGTCTCATCTCGAAGATCGTTGCCGTTCGTGTACTCCTCCGCGGAGTGGGCCTTACGGACCCCGGCATTACGATGATCATCGTTCGGGCGGTGACGCGCATGATCAAAGGCCTGATGCAAGAGGGTATATCACTCAGAAGAAGGTTGATAGAAGCCGAGCCCACCGTGATGGTCACGATAGAGATCATCAGAGTGGAAGTAGGACCGTTGTTTCTGGTCCCGAGTGTTTCAGTCGGGCCATTCGCTCGGCTGACATCCCTCCCAACTTCCGATTGGTGACGGGAATCAGGAAATTCACAGGAGAGTCAAAACCAGAAACCATGTTAGACGACTACAGAGTGGCGGTCCAGATCGGTGGCAGAGATGACCATGTCACCATCAAACATCTCCCACTGATGCTCGGCGGTTCGGCTCGAGCTTGGCTAAACCAGTTAGCTCCATCAAGCATTTACAGTTGGGCAGATCTGTCCCAAGTCTTCATCAGGACCTTCGAGGGTACGTGCAAACGCCCTGCTGGTCTCACAGAGCTTCAGCACTGTGTCCAGAAGCAAAACGAGCCCTTGCGCGATTTCATCCAGCGCTGGACAACCCTCTACCACATGGTGGAGGATGTTACAGAACACCAAGTAGTATGAGCCTTCAAGGCAGGCATTCGGTACAGAGATCTATACGTGAAGTTTGGTCGGACAGGCGACATCTTCATGAGCAAGATGATGGAGATAGCCGCGCGCTATGCGAATGGCGAAGAGGAGGAGCGCATATGTAGCGGCAAGCATAAGTCAGTCGCCGACGGAGATGGGAGCAGCAGTCGGAAGCAGAAACAGAAAGCCCAATCCACTCCGGAAGCAAAGGCGGCAGTCGTTACAAACGCGAAGTCCAAAGGCAAGGGGAAACCACAGTACACCGCCAAGAAGAAACAGTCAGGAAATTCCATCCTAGATCAACCATGTCCAATCCACACGAAGACGGATGAAGAAGGCAATGTCATATTGCCGAAACATACCACTCGACAATGTCGCCTCCTGATCCAAGGATTCGGTGAAGGACAGCCGAGTGAGAAAGACACCGAGCAAGATGATGAGGACAAGGGGGATCCGTTCCCTCAAGTCCATGCAACGTTAATGATTTTTGCTGATGTAGAAAGCAAAAGTCGACTGAAGGTAGTCAACAGGTAGGTAAACATGGCAACCCCGTCCACTCCCACGTTCCTCAAGTGGTCACAGACTGCAATCACTTTTGATCAGTCACACCACCCAGCACACGTACCCACCCTAGGGAGGCAAGATCTGGTCGGCGACCCGGTGGTGGAAGGAGTTAGGCTGCGCAAAGTCCTCATGGACGGCGGCAGCGGCTTGAATATCATGTATGCCGATACTCTCAAGGGAATGGGCATTCCGATGTCTAGACTTAGCGAGAGCAGTATGCAATTCCATGGAGTCGTCCCAGGAAGAAAGGCCAAATCTGATTGCGTTGGATGTCGTTTTCGGCCAGATTGCGTTGGATGTCGTTTTCGGCTCTGACAAGAACTTCCGCAAAGAGAAGTTAACATTCGAGGTGGTAGACTTCCAGAGTGTATACCATGCCATTCTGGGCCGTCCGGCATACGCACGTTTCATGGCCCATCCATGTTACGTATATTGGAAGCTGAAGATGCCTGGTCCCAAAGGCGTGATTACTGTCACAGGCAATCGGCAGCGGGCCGAGGAGTGTCTGCAGCAGGGGTCCAGAATTGCAGACCATCAGATGGCTGTACTCGAGTTGGATGAGTACAAGAAGATTGCCGACCCCGCCGACCTGATGCGTTCAAAGAAGCCAGCTTCCGAGTCCGCATTCCAGTCGGTGGGAGACACGAAGAAAGTAAGCATCCACCCGACGGATGCCACCGCCGCCCCAACAAACATCTCCACCACCCTTGATCCAAAATAGGAAGCCGAGCTCATCCAATTCCTCCGTGAGAACTGGGACATTTTTGCATGGAAGCCTGCTGACATGCCAGGTGTACCCAGGAAGTTGGCTGAGCACCGACTGCATGTGGATCCTGCCGCTCGGCCCGTCCGAGAACGCCTGCGTCGGTCCGCGGCGCACAAGAGAAAAGCAATCGGAGAGGAGGTAGCTAAACTTCTGGCACCCAACTTCATTCGCGAGGTACACCACTCCGAGTGGCTCGCTAATGTTGTCATGGTGCCCAAGAAGGACAAGTCTCTCCGTATGTGCATCGATTTCAAGCACCTTAATAAGGTCTGTCCGAAAGACCACTTCCCGCTCCCCCGCATTGATCAAATCATTGATTCGACTGCGGGTTGCCAGCGCTTATCCTTCCTTGATGCCTATTCGAGCTATCATCAGATCCGTCTGTATGGTCCAGATGAATTAAAAACATCTTTCATCACCCCATTCGGGTGCTTCTGTTACATCACTATGCCATTCGGTTTGAAAAATGCAGGAGCAACTTTTATGCGAATGATCCAAAAATGCCTCCTAGGCCAGATTGGTCAAAATGTGGAGGCATATATGGACGATATCGTAGTCAAGTCACGCAAAGGTTCCGACCTGCTGACTGACTTGGCAGAAACATTCGCCAACCTACATAGGTACGATATCAAGCTCAACCCAGCCAAGTGTTCATTCGGCGTTCTCAGCGGGAAGTTACTCGGTTTCTTCGTTTCCGAACGAGGGATCAATGTCAACCCCGAAAAGATCGGGACCATTGTTTGAATGGAGCGGCCGGTAAGAGTACATGACGTACAAAAGCTCACAGGTTGCCTAGCGGCTTTGAGCAGGTTTATCGCTCGACTCGGTGAGAAGGCGTTACCTGTGTACCGACTCATGAAGAAGTCGATACCTTCGAGTGGACAGACGAAGCCCAAACCGCATTCGACAACCTCAAAGCCCTGCTTTCCACCCAGCCGGTTCTTACTGCCCCGCTCAGTAAAGAACCCCTTCTTCTGTACATCGCGGCTACAAATGAAGTCATCAGCACCGTTCTGACAGTCGAACGCGAAGAACACGGCAAAGCGTACAAGGTTCAGCGGCTAGTATATTATGTTTCCGAAGTCGTGACTCCTTCCAAGCAGAGGTATCCCCATTATCAGAAGCTTACTTATGGGATCTACATGACTGCAAAGAAGGTGGCTCATTATTTCCAAGACCACTCGGTATCTGTCATATCTGATGCTCCGTTGTCGGAAATTCTCCACAATCGGGACGCATCAGGCCGAGTGGCAAAGTGGGCAATGGAGATGCTATACTGCGACATCAAGTTCGAAGCCAAGAAAGCTATAAAGTCTCAAGCTCTTGCTGACTTCATAGCATAATGGGTAGAACAACAGCAACCGACTCACATCTACTCGGCTCATTTGACCATGTTCTTCGATGGATCCAAGATGTTGAATGGCTCCGACGCCGGCGTAGGGCTCATATCCCCGAAAGGAGATAAACTCAAGTATGTGTTGCAGATCCATTTTGATTCTTCCAACAACGAAGCAGAGTACGAAGTTCTCCTTTACGGCTTGCGCATGGCCATCACACTCGGCGTCCGTCGCCTGATGGTCTATGGCGACTCAGATCTAGTGGTTAATCAAGTAATGAAGGAGTGGGATGTAAGGAACCCCACCATGACTGCATACTGCAACACAATAAGAAAGCTTGAAAAGAAGTTCGAAGGTCTGGAACTTCACCATGTTCCCCGACTGAAAAACCAAGCAGCAGATAAATTGGAAAAACTTGGATCCACACGGAGACCTGTCCCGAGTGATGTCTGCCTCGAGCACCTACACCTCCCCTCGGTAAAAGAAGATTCTTTTACAGAGGAACCTGTGCAACCGAAGAGCTCAACAGACCAGACTGAAGTCGAGGTTCCCACTGTAGTTGACCTGGTCATGGAGATTCTAGCTGTCATTCCCGAATGGACTGTGCCATTCATTGCGTACATCCTGAGGCAAGAGTTACCGGAAGATGAGGTCCAAGCTAGGCAGATCGTTCGCAGGTCGAAGTCCTTCACCGTCGTTGATGACCAGTTATACAGAGAAAGTGTTCCACGCGTCCTTCAGCGGTGTATCTCTCCTGGGGAGGGTCGGTTAATTTTGGAAGAAATTCACTCGGGAACCTGCGGCCATCATGCCTCCTCAAGGGCAATCGTCGCCAAAGCATTCAGAGCTGGTTTCTTCTGGCTGCAGGCGAATGAAATGGCAAAAGATATAGTCGACCATTGCGAAGGTTGTCAGTTCTATTCAAACAAGTCCCACAAGCCAGCGTCCGCGCTGAAGACAATTCCCCTTTCTTGGCCATTCGCCGTGTGGGGATTAGATATAGTCGGACCATTCAGAACAGGCCAAGGAGGATTCACCCATCTGCTGGTAGCAGTCGACAAGTTTACCAAGTGGATTGAAGCCAAGCCAATCAAGAAGCTTGACGCCCTTACGGCCATCAAATTTATCAGAGACATCATCGCCAGATACGGGGTTCCACACAGCATAATCACCGACAATGGCACAAACTTTGACTCGGACGAGTTCAAAGGTTTTTGCGCAGGCCAAGGTATCCGAGTGGATTTTGAATCCGTTGCGCACCCTCAAACAAATGGACAAGCGGAGCGGGCGAATGGACTCATTCTTCAAGGGTTGAAGCCTCGACTCCTGCGGGAAGTTGGACATGCCGCCGGTGCATGGGTGAGCGAGCTGCCTTCAGTGCTGTGGGGCCTCCGAACAACTCCGAATAGATCGACAGGACGATCCCCGTTTTTCCTCGTTTATGGAGCAGAGGCAGTCCTTCCGAGTGACTTGCTTCACAACTCTCCACGAGTCGAACTCTTCTCCGAAGCCGAAGCAGAGAAAGCCAGGCAAGACAGAGTAGACCTTTTAGAAGAGGAGCGCGAGATGGCATTGATCCGATTAGCAATTTATAAGCAAGATCTACGGCGATTTCATGCGCGGCACGTCAGGAGCCGAACGTTCCAAGCAGGCAACCTGGTGCTCCGAGTGGATCAACACAGACCACACAAGTTGGCTCCCGCCTGGGAAGGACCGTTTCATCATTTCTAAGGTGCTGAACAACGGAGCATATCGACTCTACAACCTCGACATGGAGACGGACGAGCCGCGAGCATGGAATGGAGATCTACGGAAGCGCGTCTACACATAACCGCCGACAGAGACAATGTAAAGAACAAATGTCATCGAAGTAATACAAAGCGGATTAATTTCTTGTCGATTCAAAATTCTTCCGCGTTTGCAGACTCCGTCTAAAAAACTAACTCCGAGTGTGCACCAAAAGTCACACTCGGAGACTTAGCTGCTACCCAGAGTCGCCTAAGTAAACAACTTGCTCCGAGTGTGCACTAAAAGTCACACTCGGGGACTTAGTTGCGACCCAGAGTCGCCTAAGTAAACAACTTGCTCCGAGTGTGCACCAAAAGTCACACTCGGGGACTTAGCTGTGACCCAGAGTCGCCTAAGTAAACAACTCGCTTCTAGTGTCCACCAAAAGTCACACTCGGGGACTGAGCTGCGACCCAGAGTCGCCTAAGTAAACAACTTGCTCCGAGTGTGCACCAAAAGTCACATTTGGGGACTTAGCTACGACCCAGAGTCGCCTAAGTAAACAACTTGCTCCGAGTGTGCACTAAAAGTCACACTCGGGGACTTAGCTGCAACCCAGAGTCGCCTAAGTAAACAACTTGCTCCGAGTGTGCACCAAAGGTCACACTCGGGGACTTAACTGCGACCCAGAGTTGCCTAAGTAAACAACTCGCTCCGAGTGTGCACCAAAAGTCACACACGGGGACTTAGCTGCGACCCAGAGTCGCCTAAGTAAACAACTTGCTCCGAGTGTGCACCAAAAGTCACACTCGGGGACTTAGCTGCGACCCAGAGTCGCCTAAGCAAACAACTCGCTCCGAGTGTGCACCAAAAGTCACACTCGGGGACATAGCTGCGACCCAGAGTCGCCTAAGTAAACAACTTGCTCCGAGTGTGCACCAAAAGTCACACTCGGGGTCTTAGCTGCGACCCAGAGTCGCCTAAGTAAACAACTTGCTCCGAGTGTGCACCAAAAGTCACACTCGGGGACTTAGCTGCGACCCAGAGTCGCCTAAGTAAACAACTTGCTCCGAGTGTGCACCAAAAGTCACACTCGGGGACTTAGCTGCGACGCAGAGTCGCCTAAGTAAACAACTTGCTCCGAGTGTGCACCAAAAGTCACACTCGGGGACTTAGCTGCAACCCAGAGTCGCCTAAGTAAACAACTTGCTCCGAGTGTGCACCAAAAGTCACACTCGGGGACTTAGCTGCGACCCAGAGTCGCCTAAGTAAACAACTTGCTCTGAGTGTGCACCAAAAGTCACACTCGGGGACTTAGTTGCGACTCAGAGTCGCCTAAGTAAACAACTTGCTCCGAGTGTGCACCAAAAGTCACACTCGGGGCTTAGCTGCGACCCAGAGTCGCCTAAGTAAACAACTTGCTTCGAGTGTGCACCAAAAGTCACACTCTGGGACTTAGCTGTGACTCAGAGTCGCCTAAGTAAACAACTTGCTCCGAGTGTGCACCAAAAGTTACACTCGGGGACTTAGCTGCGACCCAGAGTCGCCTAAGTAAACAACTTGCTCCGAGTGTGCTCTAAAAGTCACACTCAGGGACTTAGCCGCGACCCAGAGTCGCCTATGTGAACAACTCGCTCCGAGTGTGCACCAAAAGTCACACTCGGGGACTTAGCTGCGACCCAGAGTCGCCTAAGTAAACAACTCGCTCCGAGTGTGCACCAAAAGTCACACTCGGGGACTTAGCTGCGACCCAGAGTCTCCTAAGTAAACAACTTGCTCCGAATGTGCACCAAAAGTCACACTCGAGGACTTAGTTGCGACCCAGAGTCGCCTAAGTAAACAACTCGCTCCGAGTCTACACCAAAAGTCACACTCGGGGACCTAGCTGTGACCCAAAGTCGCCTAAATAAACAATTTGCTCCGACTGTGCACCAAAAGTCACACTCCGGGACTTAGCTCCGACCCAGAGTCGCCTAAGTAAACAACTTGCTCCGAGTGTGCACCAAAAGTCACACTCGGGGACTTAGTTGCGGCCCAGAGTCGCCTAAGTAAACAACTTGCTCCGAGTGTGCACCAAAACTCACACTCGGGGACTTAGCTGCGACTCAGAGTCGCCTAAGTAGACAACTTTCTCCGAGTGTGCACCAAAAGTCACACTCGGGGACTTACCTGCGACCCAGAGTCGCCTAAGTAAACAACTTGCTCCGAGTGTGCACCAAAAGTCACACTCGGGGACTTTGCTGCGACCCAGAGTCGCCTAAGTAAACAACTTGCTCCGAGTGTGGACCAAAAGTCACACTCGGGGACTTAGCTACGACTCAGAGTCTCCTAAGTAAACAAGTTGCTCCGAGTGTGCACCAAAAGTTACACTCGGGGACTTAGCTGCGACCCGGAGTCGCCTAAGTAAACAACTTGCTTCGAGTGTGTACCAAAAGTCACACTCGGGGACTTAGCTGCGACCCAGAGTTGCCTAAGTAAACAACTTGCTCCGAGTGTGCACCAAAAGTCACACTCGGGGACTTAGCTGCGACCCAGAGTCGCCTAAGTAAACAACTTGCTCCGAGTGTGCACCAAAAGTCACACTCGGGGACTTAGCTGTGACCTAGAGTCTCCTAAGTAAACAACTTGCTCCGAGTGTGCATTTAAAGTGACACTCGGGGACTTAGCTACGACTCAGCGTCGCCTAAGCAAACAACTTGCTCCGAGTGTGCATTTCAAGTCACACTCGAGGATTTAGCTGCGAACCAGAGTTGCCTAAGTAAAGAGCTTCCTCCGAGTGGGCACAGAAGTTACACTCGGAGTCTTAGCTGAGTCGCCTAAACAAAAACCACGATCCAAAATCGTGTCAAAAAAAACTCAGCGAAAGAGGAGCAAAAGATCCGGTTCGAATTCAAATTGAGTTCAACGATCAGTCGGCTCGGTGTGAATCAAGTTTATCCACACCGAGCCACGAATGTACCGGCCAACAGCTGTGGCCAAAGTTTAATACAAACTCCACTCGGCATACCGAGGTGGATGCGCGTTCAGCATAAAGTCAATCAAGCATCGCCGGGGCTGGCAGGCTCCATGAAGGTGTCGAGGTTGATTCCATCTGCAATCCGAGTGGCCGTGTCAAGGAAGGTCTCCATGAAGTCTTCAAATCGAAGCTTCTTGGTGTTGGCGACCTGGAACGTCTTCAGCTTGTCTTCACGGGCTTCCTTACAATGCACTCGGACCAGAGACAACGCCGCGTCCGCGCCACACCGAGCGGCATACTTCTTCCATGCCTGCACTCTGCTTGGAACATCCTCCAGTCGAGTCATCAACCCCTCTATCTCATTCCGGGAGTCATCTTCAGGCCACAACTCTTTGTCAATTCGACCGACAACTTCTCTCACGCGACTAACGAAAGGACCCACCTTGTTAAGGCGGGAATTCAGTCAGAACATGTCCCGGTTAGCTTCATCACCGAGTGGAACATTCAGTTGCCCAAGCGCCGGTTCAATTTCGGCGGTCTCGGCTTCAACGTCCCGACAGAAATCTGCAAAGAAAAGACAGGGAGAAAATAAGCACGGTGTGAACTCCAAAGTCAAAGAGCACTCGGCAAGCAACTTACCACCAAGCAGAGAGACCATCTTCTTCGCCCAGTCGCCGACGTATTTCTCCTGCGCTTTGCACCGAGCGTTCATTGACTTCAGCTGGCCCACCCATTCAGATCTCTCCTTCTTCATATTTTCTAACTCGGCTGACAGTGCCTTGTTAGTCTCTCGAGATTCCTCCAAAGATATTTCTCGTTCAGCGAGAGCCTTCTTCATGCCAGCCATATCATGCGCAGCTATCTCCAAGTCGACATCAAGTTGAGTCTTCTCAGCCATCAGAGCAGTATAGGCCGATGCCACTTCACAAGTCTTCTGTCAAAGAGACACAAAGGGAGGATCAGCCAGGTTCAACAAGGAAAAAGTCTCGAGAGATATGACAAAACAATCAAAACTCAAGATTCTTCAGACCCCTGCCGATGCAAGCAATCGACAGCGGTCTCGGGGACTACACCCAATGGGTTCACTGAGAGTGACCCCACTGGTATGAAGCTCGAACAGGTCGGTCCCATTGAGCTCCATAGCAAACCAACAACACTATGAGACTACTATTACTCGACCCGAGTAACACTACTCTCGGGGACTACACCTAGTGGGTGCACTCGGCTGCCCCCACTGGTACCATTCGGGCAGATAAGCTCTGATCTGTAGAGATTATGGAAAATACATATAAAGACAACTGCAGATGCAAACACTCGGCAGAAGTCTCGGGGACTACGCCCACTGGGTTCACTCGGAGTGAACCCACTGGAAAATTAATCTACTGTATCCGAGTATCTCGCCAAAACCCCCAGTGGGCACCAAGAGGAATGTAAACACTTACTAGCGCACTTACTCGGATATCATCCCGAAGCTCCAAGCTCTTCTTGCACAGGGACGCAACGGAGTCATATGCTCCCTTGGCTTCGCCCACCATCAGCTCCACTTGTACCATGGCGTCCTTGGCGGCTCCTACTTGATCTTCCGGGAGGCGTCGGGCATCATAGTGAACAGTGGACGGACCCGGCGTGGCAGAAGGCGCCCTAGGCATCCCGAGCTCCGTGGGCATCCCGAGCTCTGCTCCAGTCGGTTCCGCCGTGAAGGCCACCGTCTCAGTCGGCGGCACGCTCATGGCGGGGCTGGCAGCAGGTTGGATAACCCTAGGGACAGGCGCCAAAGCTGGTTCCGACCCCCTTTGGTCGTCGTTGTCCAGATGGATCACCTCCGAAGGAAGCCCGACTGAACAAAATAAAAATACAGAAAAAGATCAAGATCAAAGACAGCACTCGCGAAACGGTAATACAACACTCGGACGTGGCGGCGTCATCAGTGTCCATGGGGCAGAGAGGTGGCGGAGGTAGCAGCTCTGTTGAGTGAAATCCATTCGTCGGGTAAACATGAATTCCCAAAAAGAAGAGTCCAATCGGATATTGAAGGAAGATGGAAGAGCAAAGATACTTATGCTGAGGCGACCGGAACAGCGATCCTCATCCAGGGCAAAGCTTTCTGAGGTTTAGACCCGCTCGGTTTAGCCACCTTGGACGGCTGATCCACGGGCTCGGCAGAAGAACCCCTGGTTCTCTTCACACTCCGAGCACTCGGGGCCACGGGAGGAGCCGGCGGAACAGCGGGGTCATGACGGTGCTTGGTTCGGCGTTCTGGTGGTGAGGGTGACGAGCTCTGCTCTTCACTCTCCTCCTCCTCCTATTTTGTTTCCTCCTCCGTCTCCCTACTGTCAGAGGCGTACACGGCACTACCCGCGCTACCCTCCATGCTTCCTTCTTCTTCCTCGACCGGATCCCCACTTGAGACTGCAGAATGCCAGTTCGTCCACTCCTGCACAAAACACAGCCGGTAACGTCAGACGGCGAGACAAGAAAAGCAATAAAACTGAGAAGGTTAAAAGCACTCGACAACATGTACTCACCTCATTCGGAGGAGGATTTTGGGCGCGGAAGGCCTTCACCTGCCGAGCTCCCACGGGGTTATCATATGTGCCCGTGATGCTGCGGACCCACGCACCCACGGTCTCCTCGCTCACGTCTTTAGGATGGGACCGAGTGGTATCCAAAGGCCCCGTGTAATGCCACATTGCGTGGTCTCGGGCCTAGAGCAGCTGGATGCGTCGACCCAGAAAAGTCTCCAACAGGTCCATGCCAGTGACTCCGTTCCGGACGACGGTTATCACCGCGTCGATCAAAGGCTGGATCTGGGCTTTTTATCCCTTAGAGAGCGCTAGCTTCCTGGGAGGGCCCGGACGGTCTGAACTAAAGGGTGGTAAGCCACTCAGAGCTTTCGGGCAGGCAATGTCCTGGCAATAAAACAAGGACGATTGCCAGTTCCTGACCGACTCGGATAGCTGAAGGGAGGGATAACTACTTTTCGGTTTCTTCTGAAATCCTAAACCCCCGCAGAGCTGGAGGATGTGTGTCTTATCATCAGACTGTCTAAGTTTCTTAACCGTTTGAGATCTAGCAGAGAAAACATATTTGAAGAGCCCCCAGTGGGGAGGACATCCTATGAAACACTCGCCGAGGGTGATGAATGCGGAAAGATGAGCTATCGCATTCAGCGGAAAGTGATGGAGCTTCGCCCCGAAGTAGTTCATAATACCTCGGAAGAAAGGATGGGGAGGCAGGGAGAAACCTCTAGCCACGTGGCTGAGCAGTAGGACACGCTCCCCCTCCCTCGGCACCGGCTCCATCTCGCCTTCCGACAGCCTCCAAGACTTATCGACGACCATGCCGTGCTCCACCAGCTCCAGCACGTCGGTCTTCCTCACCGTGGAGGGGAGGAAGTCACCCTGGATCCAGCCCGCCGGCAACGCCCACTTCCGCCGCTGAGTGGAGGCCGCCCCCTTATTCTTCTTCGCCTCAAGCTTGCTAGTCTGCCCCTTCGTCATGGCGAGGGCGACAGATCCGCAGAGGAGGAGGGGAAGGAGGTGGCTAGAGGTGTGCTGGGAGTTGCGGGGAGGTGAGATCAATGGGAGGAAGACGAGCACCGTAACAGGAAGGTCCGCATGCATGAATTATTCAAGAATTGTGGGGACCCCGACTAGCAAGTTGAGTTCGCCGTGCTCAGTGACCCCAAGGATCAATGTTCACGGAACACAGATACTGAATAATAGAGTCTTACATCCAAGTACCGAAATTATTACATCAAACGACCAGAAGGTCGGGTTCAAGAGCGAGGCCTAAAGCCAAATTAAACAGATACATCGAGTAGCGGAAACTCGTAAGGGCTAAGCGGTGCCCATGCCATCAAGCCTACACCGACAGGCATTCTGACTTGGAAGCGTCCTAGATCGCAGGTTCGTCTCCGACGGCGTACTCATCGCCAAACTCCAGACCTTCCATGTCTGGTAAATAATATAACCAGTGGCAAGCCAATGAGTACTTTGAATGTACTCGCAAACAGCCCATGATATGAACTTTTATAGCGAAGAATAACAATAACATGTATCTTAGGTGGAATGCAATTTGGTGGGATGTTCAGGTATATGCAACAAGTTAAAGAACTACTCTTGAAGAACAGGTTACAAATATCGACATATCTGACAAGGGTTGAACACACCGGGTTCACCCTATATGCCAAGTCATCGGACTTTTCATAATCTCAATGTATTAATGAGGGCTAAATCATCCGGGTTTACCCTATATGCCAAGTCATCGAACTTGGTCATATTATTGTGATTATCATAACAACACCTTTTTAAACACCACACGCACACACTTACTCACACTTGGTTTATGCGGAAACGCTGGACGTAGTTTAAGCAGCACCACCCAACTGTCCTTGACCGTGGACACGGCTATTCGAATAGTTTACACTCTGCAGAGGTAGTACGCTGCACCCACGAGAAACGGGAAACTTCCGTGTCATCCACGACTCTCGGTATATCACATATACCCGAGGTAAGTACCCGATCATCATCTTTCCCCTGACGATACTAGACAAAGAGGTCCACTCGATTGGTACCCAGCCCACATGTTGTACGTCTTACGAGCACTGACTCTACACTGTATCAACCATGCAGGGACCAACGTTGTGCTTGGAACTCATAATAATGGCATAGTCGTCCTACCTGGCACGACCCCATCACGAGAGTGACACTGATCACTCTCGCCACTAGTAATGTGGCTCTTTGCTAGTACCGACCAGAGTAATCAACAAAGCCCCGTCCGATAAAGGGGTATCATGGTCGTACTGGTAAGGTTGGGACGGTCGACACATCATAAATCTAATCCTATTTCCGAAACCATACTCACACCAAAACATCGGTGCATCACTTCACCAAAAGTGATCACCAACTCATCATCACCCTCGGGCATTAGTGGCACCCGACGGGGTTTTCATAAACTCTTTATTTAACTCATCATCATGCTCATGATAATATGCTCTATCTTTACTTGTCAACATGGTATTAACATGACCCTCAAGGGGTGGGGTCAAGCTCAGTGCAATGAACCTATAACTTTACTAGCCAACATGACAGTAGCATGATCCTCATAGATGGTAGGGTCAAGCTCACCATGCTTGTGCTCCGAGGAGCCATATGAATAACATCACTATCATGCAAGTGCTTTGAAGGAGCCTCCGGTGCCATCACATCAATGATGAACCGGCACTGTGATCTCATGCAACGAAAAGTACTTGCTATACTAGCATGCATCATTTCATATGCTTAAGTCATGGCAAAAGGGCTGCTTGCCTTGGTCAGCTAGGTATACAGGGTCTTCGAGGTCTTCCGCTTTGGATCCTCCGTCACTCGGTAACTCTACCGTCGAGAAAGGAATAAATAAATAATAGCTCACACCAAAACAGATCACAAGGTGCTTTTAAAAATGTTGCAAAGTTTGAATAAATTCAGTTTATTATATTGGAAAATGTTTCCTATGGTTTTTATTAGCTAAGCATATTTATTTAAAAGCAAACACAAGCAAACAAATGCTTTTAATATCATTTTATTATACCAAAATAGTTTCTGTTTTTGATAAATCTCAAACTCTACATAATCAATTACTACACATTTTTAGAAAATTGCTGGTGGAAGAATCATATTTTTCTACTGGCTAAATATTTTTACAAAAATCATTTAAGTTGCAGGTTAAAAATTAAATGAAAAAGGCCAGGGGGGAGATCCAGCCGGCCTAGCAAGCAGACCGGCCACCAGGCGCGCGCGGGCCTTGTTCAAACATGACCTGCGGACCCGTGGGTCAGCATCAGCGGCTGCGCGCGCTGGCTGCACCAGGACACCGACAGGTGGGCTCCACCTGTTGGGTCCTTCTCCTACCTCCAGCCAGAGAGCTGGAGACGGACGCCGGCAAGGCTACCGTTGTCCTCAGGCCAATCTAGGAGCGGGAATGGGTCCCTCGTGCCTCCGCCTACCTGCTCGTGGTCGGGACGTCACCGGAGGTGGTCTGGGTCGCCGGCGACGAGGTGATCGTGGCGGAAGGGTTTCGGGTTGGCGTCGAGCTAGTGGCTAGGGGCACGGATTCGCTCGGGGAAGTTGGAGGAAATGGTTCTGGCGTCAAGGGGAGTGCAATAGGAGGTCGGGCAGCGCAGGAGCCGGCGTGTAGCCGGAGATCGATCGGAGCTCCGAGGCGGAGGGCCTCGGTCGATCTCGAGCACCAGGGCTCTGCGAGCTCGATTGGGCGGCTAGGGGGGGTCTAGTGGTTGTGCTGAAGCTGCCTGGAGGGTGCTGGGGTGCCGGGGGGACCTATTTATAGGCCAGCGACGGTGAGACGACTCAGGCGCGCCGGTGACTCACCGTGGCGCGCGTGCGTGCAGAGTGAGGTGCTGGCCGCGAAACCGCGGGTTCGGGACGTGGTTTAGGACCTCCTGGTGCATCGACCGCAGAGGGAAAGCGAGTGGGGTCGAGCCGCAGCGACCGTGCATGCTCGGACGCGTCGGACGTGCGCGGGCACGCATCGTCTGAGCTCTTGCGCGAGGGGAGGGGGTCCCTGGTGCTAGCTTTGCACTGAATGGCTGTCGGGGGAGCGTTTGGACATTGCTGGGGAGGTTGGGACTGGCCGGGGCGACGTCCCCTTGCTGGAGGCTCTCTACAGCGCGCCCAGAGCGCAGTTTTGGCATGCCACGACATGCTGGTGCGCTCTCGGGCACTTGGGACGTGTCCTCCATGTCCTGAGTGTTGCTGGGAGTGTGCCTAGCCGTTGTGTGTTAGTGGGAGCACGGGCTGGTCAAAGGCGGCAAGGAACACTAGTGTTGCCAGTACTGGCCTGTGGCTCAAATTGAAGATCTTGTCACTTGTGCTTGGAGTTGGGGAGTGGCTGGTTGACTGGGTGCTCTGGGTGTTCTGGGGCTCTAACTCACCAAGTTTGGGGCCTTGCCATTGGGTAAAACAGTGGCTAGGAGGGTTTTTACCTTCCTGTCAGTAGGTGTTCGACACTGGTTTGGGGTGCTTCCACTCCACCACTAGAACTGGAACTTAACAGGTTTGGTCTTGGGGTAAAAACATGGGGTTTCACCAAATTTGAGCCCCATTGAACAAGTTTAGCTTTGTAAACTTGAAAATGCCTCAAAATGACCAATATTGTCCTTTACAAAGGAAGTGTGGCCAAACAGAGTCTCACAAATCCCATCTTTGGTGTGGAGTCCTCATTTGGGGTGTCAAACACCTGTGCAAAGTTTCAGCTCCATTGGAGAAACTTTGCAATGTTGAGTTGTTCCAACTCTTCTCTGGACAGAGAGGGTGTTGGGCTCATTAGGTGCACTTCCCCACCTTGGATCAGGGTGAGATTTTATGTGACCACCTAATATGGCTTGGGAGGGCTCCTGTAATTTTATGGGAATTTATTGAGATCATTTCTTTTGGAAACATCTCAAAAAGCTAAAACAAACAGAAATGGTTTTCAGGGTTTTACTCAAATAATATTAATATAAAATAGGGTTTAAAATCTTATATATGGAAATATATGTCCTTTTGAGCTTCCATGAATTTACTCAGAATTTTCTAAGGCAGGAAAGCAATTTTCCTTGTGGGAATATCATTCCTGGCCTTAGAAACAGACATAATTATAAAATGGGAAAATAATATTTTAAATCACCAATTACTATTTTTAATGAATGAAAATAATATTTGGATGAGATCACCAACTTTGGTTGGAAGTGCCACTTGGCTTCATGAGCTAGTAGTGTATCCCAACATGAGGATGGTGATCTTGATATAAAGGAAAAAGGGTTTTTGAAGAGAGCAAAATAATAAGTTTTTCATGGGTTTGAGTCATCAAGCAAGCAAGCATTCACTCATACAAGGGCTGACATTGCACTCACAACATTATTTGAAAAAAAAATTAACAAGCTCTGATGTTTGCAACATAAAATACTTGTGGTGAAAAACAGGGTGTGACAGACCTATCCCTCTTACAAGAATCGCGTCCCCGAGATTCCTAAGCTAAGCGTTAAATAGCTCGGGAAATTCTGATCGGGGATAGTCTTCACGTTCCCACGTGGCTTCTGCTTCGGTATGGTTGCTCCACTGAACTTGAAAAACTTGATGGTGCGGCTTCTGGTGCAACGCTCGGCTTCATCCAAAATGCGGATCGGTTTCTCGCGGTAGGTAAGGTCCGGTTGAAGGTCAATAGCTTGATGATCAATGTCCTTGTAAATATCGGGACAGTTCGGCACTTGTAAACACTTCCGGAGCTGTGACACGTGAAATATGTTGTGCACACCCGAAAGCTCAGGAGGTAGCTCCAACTAATAAGCTACTTCCCCGCGCCTTGCCGTGATCTTGAAGGGTCCAATGAACCTTGGAGCTAGCTTCCCCTTGACGTGGAAACGCTTAGTCCCCTTGAGAGGCGTGACTCACAAGTACACCTGGTCTCCGGGAACAAACTCCACATCTCTGCGGCGAGGGTCCGCATAGCTCTTCTGCCTTGACTTAGCTGCCTCCAAGTTTTCTCGGACAAGCTGAACCTTTTCCCCTGCTTCCTGCAGTGCTTCTGGTCCGAAAACTAGTCCTTCACCGGTTTCGGACCAATTGAGCGGGGTGCGGCACTTCCGCCCATATAACGCTTCGAATGGGGCCATCTGAAGACTGGACTGGTAGCTGTTGTTGTAAGAAAACTTAGCAAACGGCAGGCAATCTTCCCACTTGGCACCATGAGCCAAAACACAGGCGCGGAGCATGTCCTCAAGTATCTGGTTTACTCTCTCGGTCTGTCCGCCCGTTTGCGGGTGGAAAGCCGTACTGAACGAGAGTTTGGTTCCAAGAGCTTCTTGAAACTTCTTCCAGAATCTTGAGGTGAATTGCGTGCCGCGGTCGGACACGATCTCCTTGGGAACTCCATGGAGACTCACCACTCGATGAATGTATAGACTGGCTAGCTGGCTGCCATCGTAGGTGGTGTTAACGGGGATGAAATGGGCCACCTTGGTCAAATGATCGACTATGACCCAAATGGAGTTATGACCCTTATTCGACCGGGGCAACCCGGTGATGAAGTCCATGCCGACTTTATCCCACTTCCATTTCGGCACTTGAAGAGGTTGCAGCAATCCAGCAGGTCGCTGGTGTTCAGCCTTGACTTGCTGGCATACATCGCATTTAGCGACATAGGAGCCAATTTCTCTCTTCATGCCATGCCACGAGAATCGTTCTCGGAGGTCTTGGTACATCTTGGTACCACCTGGGTGGATAGAGTACGGTGTGTCATGAGCATCTTGTAGGATCAAGTCCTTAAGTTCGGCCTTGTTAGGTACGCATAAGCGCTTCCCGTACCACAGTACTCCTTGCTCATCAATCGAGAATCCTGGAGCTTTGCCTTCTCGCACCTTCCTCTTGAGGCCTTCGATACTCTTGTGTCCCTTCTGGGCTTCCTTGATGTCGTCTGCCAGAGTAGGCTTGACTTCGAGGTTGGCCAGGTATCCTGGTTCGACTATCTCAAGCCCGAAGTCCTCCGTCTCTTCATACAAGACGGGTAACCTTTCCTTGAGCGTGACGTTCAAGGAGCCTGCCTTCCGGCTTAAGGCATCGGCTACCACGTTCGCCTTGCCGGGATGATACTGAATGCTGAGGTCATAATCCTTGATTAACTCAAGCCATCTCCGCTGCCTCATATTCAAGTCCCTTTGGGTGAAGATATATTTCAGACTTTTGTGGTCTGTATATATCTCACATCGCTTCCCCAGAAGGTAATGTCGCCACGTCTTCAGAGCATGCACCACAGCTGCTAGCTCAAGATCATGGGTGGCGTAGTTCTCCTCATGCGGTCGCAGTTGCCGTGACAAGTATGCCACGACCCTGCCATCTTGCATCAGGACTCCACCGAGCCCGGTTCTAGAGGCATCACAATATATTACGAATTCCTTGTTGATGTCTGGGGTAGCCAATACCGGGGCGGTAGTTAGCCTCTTCTTCAACTCCTGGAAACTTGCTTCACACGCCGGTGTCCACTCGAACTTTCGGCCTTTCTTCAAGAGCCGAGTCATAGGTCGAGCGATGCTAGAGAATCCTTCTACGAACTTGCGGTAGTATCCCACGAGCCCGAGGAAACTCCTGACATCCTTCACGTCCTTTGGTGATTCCCAGTTGGTCACTTTAGTAATCTTGGACTGATCTACGGCCAAACTGCGTGCCGTCAGAATATGACCCAGAAATCCAACTTCGTTCAGCTAGAACTGACACTTGCTGAATTTGGCATAAAGTTGGTGCTCTCGAAGCTTTCCGAGAACTAACCTCAGGTGTTTCTCATGCTCCTCTTCAGACTTGGAGAAGATTAATATGTCATCGATGAACACGACGACAAACTTGTCCAAATATTCCATGAAGACCTTGTTCATGAGGTACATGAAGTAGGTCGGGGCATTTGTCAAACTGAAGGGCATGACAGTGCATTCATATAGACCATATCGGGTCACGATGCAGTCTTGGGTATATCTTCGGGTCGAATCTTCAACTGGTAATATCCGATCGAAGATCGACCTTGGAAAATACCCTGGCCCCGTTTAACTGGTCAAACAGGTCTTCGATCTTGGGGAGCGGGTACTTGTTCTTAATTGTGACTTCATTAAGTGAACGGTAATTGACGCAGAGTGGAATGGTACCATCCTTCTTTGAAACAAATAGAACAGGTGATCCCCAAGGTGACGCACTCGGACGGATGAACCCTTTCCTGAGTTGCTCATCCAGCCGCTTCTTCAGCTCTGCCAGCTCTTCGGAACCCATCATGTAAGGCTTTTTATATATAGGGCTTGATCCGGGCATGAGCTCGATGATGAACTCGATGTCTCGGTCAGGAGGCATTCCAGGTAGCTCGTCAGGAAAGACGTCCGGGTATTCATAGACTACAGGCACTTGATCAAGCTCTACCTCGGATAGACTGTTGAATCGAGGCACTTGAGCTGATACTGGCTCGGAGACAAACTTGACCTTGACTCCTTGGTTGCTTGTCATGGTAATAGCCCTGTTGGCACAGTCCAAAAGACTCTGGTGCTTGGCCAACCAATCCATGCCGAGGATTACTTCTACACCTTGCAATTTAAGCACAATGAGGTCTGCCAAGAAACTCGTTCCATTGATAACTATCTCGACCCTTCTACACCCTAGGTTGGTCCTCAATACTGCTCCCAGGGTTTGAATTGCCATCTGCCCACGGAGTAGAGTGGGTATTAAACCACACTTCTCCGCAAACCTTTGAGTAACAAAAGAATGCGAGGCACCACAATCAAAAAACACTGTTGCTGGAGTTGAGTTGACGAGGAACGTACCTAGAATGCAGTCCGGGTCTTCCTGCGCCTCTTCTGCAGTGATGTGATTGACCCGGCCCCTGCCATTGAACTGCTGGTTGCGGGGGGCCTGGTTCCTTCCTGGTGCACCTTGACCGGGGTTGGGTGCATTGGGACGCGGTGCGTCGGGCTTTTTGTTGGGGATTGCCTGGAATAGTGCCCGGTCTGACCACACCCAAAGTAGGTGACCTGCCCCGGAGGGTTGGTCTTGACTCCACCGTTGCTTGGCGGGTTGACTACTGGCTTGGCTTGCTGCTGAGGATGATAATTCTGGCGGAATACTGGGTGCTTGTACTGCTGCTGCTGAAAGTTGGGTCTTGCAGGTGCTGACTGCCATGGTCTTGGTCTTGCGCTACTGGATCCTCCAGTGCCTATCAGTTTGCGCTTGCGGATGTCGTCCATCGCACGACGCTTGTCTTCGAGTAAAAGCGCCTTGTTAACCAACTCGCTGAAAGTCTCGCAGTCGCAAACCACCAGCTGGTATTGTAGGAACTTCTGTAACCCTTCCATGAAGCGTTCCACCTTAGCGGCCTCAGTGTTAACATCTTCGGGCGCGTACCTCGACAAGAGGTTAAACTTCTGCAGGTACTCCTTAACAGTTCCACTGCCCTGCCTCAAGGCTCGGAATTCCCGCTTCTTAATGGTCATCAGTCCAGGTGGAATGTGAGCCGCGCGAAATCCTTCCTTGAACATCACCCAAGTGATGACTTGCCCTATCCGCATGATCTGGAATCCATCCCACCATGCCCTGGTGGTGCCTCCGAGACAGTGAGAAGCATAAAGGACCTTCTCATGATCGTCGGTGCACTTGACCAGCGCAAGGAGGTCTTCAATGGTGCGGATCCAGTCATCGGCGTCCAGTGGTTCAGTCGTCTCCGTGAATATGGGGGCGTAGTCCACATGAACTCAGAAAGAGTAGAGCGACCACCGCCATTCCCATTCCGCGGCGGGTTGTCCACCAGGACTTGAGTCAGCTACTGAATAGCGGCATTGCTGGCTTGACGCTCCTCCCGAAGAGCTTAAGGAACTGATCCATCGTCAAGTTCTCAGGAGGAGGTGGTGGCGGAAGGTCTCTAGGCTGCTCGTGGTGACCTCTAGCGTGAGCTTCTCCTTCGGTTCCCTGCGGCGTCCCTGAGGAGCCGGCACCGGGGTTGCTGAAGGTGTTGTTGCGGGTTGCATTCACCATCCTGTCATAGAAACAGACAGGTCAAAATGCACCTTGCTCGGGAATACAAGGATTCGCTCCTAGTAAGAGGGGGGGGGGGTCCAATTCGTGCATGTGCCAAGTTTTCAAAACCAAAGTTTTCGACAAACGGAAATTGCATTCATAAAAACTAGGTGATGTAGTCACTTATAGGCTGCCTAAGGCAATAGGTGACTTACATCATGCACACATACGTAAATTAGAAACGGATACATGGATACCCTATGCTCGGGGTACTCATAATTGCCTACGCTAAATCCTACGCGGCGGACTGCTCGGTCTCAAAGGCGGATTCAACAGGATCCTCATCTTTGTCCTCGTCTTCATCAACATCTTCTTCCTTAATATGAGTGGAAGAAAGAATCCGCACATCACGGCGTCTCTTAGGTGAGGCGGCGGTGATCTCAGTGTACTCTTCCGCTGTCAGGCGGCGACTCCGAAGAGGGACTGCCTGGATGGGTAACACACCACCCCTAGCAGCAACAGCTGTCCTCCCTTCAGGTGCGCCTGCCTTCTTTACTTTGTGGTTCTGCATCTTCTCAGTGTGGAGCAGGCCCTTGACTAGGTGCAGCTCTTGGCGAAGCTTGGCTGATTCCTTAATCAGGAAGTGCGTCAGGGTGTCTGACGAGAGGCTGAAGTAGGTCTGAATCCTTAATGGCATCCCATCCTCCGTGGCTGGGGTGAGTGTCCAACTACCATCCACTCCTTCCTTAATGAAAGGTAGGTGATGAGTGACAGGCTCATTAGCCATCTCAGGGAGGATGCTGCGGAGACGTACGAGCGCCTCTCGTGCGGCCGTCTCCACTGCCAACATCTGCTCTCCCATCTGTGGTCCTTCGAAGAACCAACTAGACGGGGAGTCATTAGCCTTCACTATCACGTCCACGTGATATTCCTTAGTGTCGGCGTTGACCCAGTGCTCGTGGTAGAGGAAGATGGGCGTGCGACGTACGTGGCACTTCTCGAGACAATCTACCAGGAGTAGTGGAAAGCCGGTCTCCAGAAGCGTCTCAGGTACGGCAGCCATCTACAAGGCATAGGAGAGAAGTCAGAAGGTTGTATGTGCAAAAGTTTGTGCAAGGCTGGCGTTCTAACGTTCTCGGCTAACGTCCATGCTATCTAAGGCTTCCTATAGTCGGGATGGCTCTGATACCAGTTCTATGGGGACCCCGACTAGCAAGTCGAGTTCGCCGTGCCCAGTGACCCCAAGGATCAATGTCACTGAACACAGGTACTGAATAATAGAGTCTTACATCCAAGTACCGAAATTATTACATCAAACGACCAGAAGGTCGGGTTCAAGAGCGAGGCCTAAAGCCAAATTAAACAGATACATCGAGTAGCGGAAACTCGTAAGGGCTAAGCGGTGCCCATGCCATCAAGCCTACACCGACAGGCATTCTGACTTGGAAGCGTCCTAGATCGCAGGTTCGTCTCCGACGGCGTACTCGTCGCCAAACTCCAGTCCTTCCATGTCTGGTCAATAATATAACAAGTGGCAAGCCAATGAGTACTTTGAATGTACTCGCAAACAGCCCATGATATGAACTTTTATAGCGAAGAATAACAATAACATGTATCTTAGGTGGAATGCAATTTGGTGGGATGTTTAGGTATATGCAACAAGTTAAAAAACTACTCTGGAGGAACAGGTTACAAATGTCGACATATCTGACAAGGGTTGAACACACCGGGTTCACCCTATATGCCAAGTCATCGGACTTGTCATAATCTCAATGTATTAATGAGGGCTAAACCATCCGGGTTTACCCTATATGCCAAGTCATCGAACTTGGTCATATTATTGTGATTATCATAACAACACCTTTTTAAACACCACACGCACACACTTACTCACACTTGGTTTATGCGGAAACGCTGGACGTAGTTTAAGCAGCACCACCCAACTGTCCTTGACCGTGGACACGGCTATTCGAATAGTTTACACTCTGCAGAGGTAGTACGCTGGACCCACGAGAAACGGGAAACTTCCGTGTCATCCACGACTCGCGTTATATGACATATACCCGAGGTAATTACCCGATCATCATCTTTCCCCTAACGATACTAGACAAAGAGGTCCACTCGATTGGTACCCAGCCCACATGTTGTACGTCTTACGAGCACCGTCTCTGGACTGTATCAACCATGCACGGACCAACGGTGTGCCTGGAACTCATAATAATGGCATAGTCGTCCTACCTGGCACGACCCCATCACGAGAGTGACACCGATCACTCCCACCACTAGTAATGTGGCTCTTTGCTAGTACTGACTAGAGGAATCAACAAAGCCCCGTCCCATAAAGGGGTATCATGGTCGTACTGGTAAGGTTGGGATGGTCGACACATCATAAATCTAATCCCATTTCCGAAACCATACTCACACCAAAACACCGGTGCATCACTTCACCAAAAGTGATCACCAACTCATCATCACCCTCGGGTATTAATGGCACCCGACGGGGTTTTCATAAACTCTTTATTTAACTCATCATCATGCTCATGATAATATTCTCTATCTTTACTTGTCAACATGGTATTAACATGACCCTCAAGGGGTAGGGTCAAGCTCAGTGCAATGAACCTATAACTTTACTAGCCAACATGACAGTAGCATGATCCTCATAGATGGTAGGGTCAAGCTCATCATGCTTGTGCTCCGATGAGCCATATGAATAACATCACTATCATGCAAGTGCTTCGAAGAAGCCTCCGCTGCCATCACATCAATGATGAACCGGCACTGTGATCTCATGCAACGAAAAGTACTTGCTATACTAGCATGCATCATTTCATATGCTTAAGTCAGGGCAAAAGGGCTGCTTGCCTTGGTCAGCTAGGTATCCGGGGTCTTCTAGGTGTTCCTCTCCGGATTCTCCGTCACTCGGTAACTCTACCGTCGAGAAAGGAATAAATAAATAATAGCTCACACCAAAACAGATCACAAGGTGCTTTTAAAAATGTTGCAAAGTTTGAATAAATTCAGTTTATTATATTGGAAAATGTTTCCTATGGTTTTTATTAGCTAAGCATATTTATTTAAAAGCAAACAGAAGCAAACAAATGCTTTTAATATCATTTTATTATACCAAAATAGTTTCTGTTTTTGATAAATGTCAAACTCTAAAGAATCAATTACTACACATTTTTAGAAAATTGCTGGTGGAAGAATCATATTTTTCTACTGGCTAAATATTTTTATAAAAATCATTTAAGTTGCAGGTTAAAAATTAAAAGAAAAAGGCCATTGGGGAGATCCAGCCGGCCCAGCCAGTAGACCGGCCACCAGGCGCGCGCGGGCCACGTTCAAACCTGACCTGCGGGCCCCTGGGGTCAGCTTCAGCGGCTGCACGCGCTCGCTGCACCAGGACACCGACAGGTGGGCTCCACTTGTCGGGTCCTTCTCCTACCTCCAGCTAGAGAGGTGGAGACGGACGTCGGCGAGGCTACCGTTGTCCTCAGGCCAATCTAGGAGCGGGAATGGGTCCCTCGTGCCTCCGCCTACCTGCTCGTGGTCGGGACGTCACCGGAGGTGGTCTGGGTCGCCGGCGACGAGGTGATCGTGGCGGAAGGGTTTCGGGTTGGCGTCGAGCTAGTGGCTAGGGGCACGGATTCCCTCAGGGAAGTTGGGGGAAATGGTTCTGGCGTCAAGGGGAGTGCAATGGGAGGTCGGATAGCGCAGGAGCCGGTGTGTAGCCGGAGATCGACCGGAGCTCCGAGGCGGAGGGCCTCGGTCGATCTCGAGCACCAGGGCTCTGCGAGCTCGATTAGGCGGCTAGGGGGAGTCTAGTGGTTGTGCTGAAGCTGCGTGGAGGGTGCTGGGGTGCCGGGGGACCTATTTATAGGCCAGCGACGGTGAGACGACTCGGGCGCGCCGGTGACTCACCGTGGCGCGCGTACGTGCACAGTGAGCTGCTGGCCGCGAAACCGCAGGTTCGGGACGTGGTTTAGGACCTCCTGGTGCATCGGCCGCAGAGGGAAAGCGAGTGGGGTCGACCGCAGCGACCGTGCATGCTCCGCCGCGTCGGGCGTGCGCGGGCACGCGTCGCCTGAGCTCTTGCGCGAGGGGAGGGGGTCCCTGGTGGTAGCTTTGCACTGAATGGCTGTCGGGGGAGAGTTTGGACATTACTGGGGAGGTTGGGACTGGCCGGGGCGACGTCCCCTTGCTGGAGGCGCTGTGCAGCGCGCCCAGAGCGCAGTTTTGGCATGCCACGACATGCTGGCGCGCTCTCGGGCACTTGCGACGTGTCCTCCATGTCCTGAGTGTTGCTGGGAGTGTGCCTAGCCGTTGTGTGTTAGTGGGAGCACGGGCTGGTCAAAGGAGGCAAGGAACACTAGTGTTGCCAGTACTGGCCTGTGGCTCAAATTGAAGATCTTGTCACTTGTGCTTGGAGTTGGGGAGTGGCTGGTTGACTGGGTGCTCTGGGTGTTCTGGGGCTCTAACTCACCAAGTTTGGGGCCTTGCCATTGGGTAAAACAGTGGCTAGGAGGGTTTTTACCTTCCTGTCAGTAGGTGTTCAACACTGGTTTGGGGTGCTTCCACTCCAGCACTGGAACTGGAACTTAACAGGTTTGGTCTTGGGGTAAAAACATGGGGTTTCACCAAATTTGAGCCCCATTGAACAAGTTTAGCTTTGTAAACTTGAAAATGCCTCAAAATGACCAATACTGTCCTTTACAAAGGAAGTGTGGCCAAACAGAGTCTCACAAATCCCATCTTTGGTGTGGAGTCCTCATTTGGGGTGTCAAACACCTCTGCAAAGTTTCAGCTCCATTGGAGAAACTTTGCAATGTAGAGTTGTTCCAACTCTTCTCTGGACAAAGAGGGTTTTGGGCTCATTAGGTGCACTTCCCCACCTTGGATCAGGGTGAGATTTTACGTGAGCACCTAATATGGCTTGGGAGGGCTCCTGTAATTTTATGGGAATTTATTGAGATCATTTCCTTTGGAAACATCTCAAAAACCTAAAACAGACAGAAATGGTTTTGAGGGTTTTACTCAAATAATATTAATATAAAATAGGGTTGAAAATCTTATATATGGAAAATATATGTCCTTCTGAGTTTCCATGAATTTACTCAGAATTTTCTAAGGCAGGAAAGCAATTTTCCTTGTGGGAATATCATTCGTGGCCTTAGAAACAGACATAATTATAAAATAGGAAAATAATATTTTAAATCACCAATTACTGTTTTTAATGAATGAAAATAATATTTGGATCAGATCACCAACTTTGGTTGGAAGTGCCACTTGGCTTCATGAGCTAGTAGTGTATCCCAACATGAGGATGGTGATCTTGATATAAAGGAAAAAAGGGTTTTTGAAGAGAGCAAAATAATTAGTTTTTCATGGGTTTGAGTCATCAAGCAAGCAAGCATTCACTCATACAAGGGCTTACATTGCACTCACAACATTATTTGAAAAAAGTTTTAACAAGCTCTGATGTTTGCAACATAAAATACTTGTGGTGAAAAACATGGTGTGACAAGAACATAATATAAAAGGAGAACCAAATATACAACTCATCACAATCTGAACATAATCTCATAATCCATCCGATCCCAGCAAACCAATCATAGCAACAACACGTAAATTACATAGATGCCTTCATCTGTAGGGCAGCTCACAAGGACTAAGCATTGAAGCACAAGATTTTTGGGGCTCTGTAAATTGCGGTAAAAGCCCGTGCAAAAAAAAGACATCAGCAGACAGAAACATGCACTGGGTGCACTGAGTTAGTAGGTTAGTCCAAATATGTGTAAAAAGGTATGAAAGTGTAGCAAAACATATAACAATGTCACCTAAAAGAGCATGGAACAAACAGAAATTATAGATACGTTTGGGACGTATCAAGCAATACGTGACGTATCCTGAGGATTAGAGGCACTTGGTCATGATCGTGAGCCTAGCAAGGCGGGATGGCATTGCTTTTGTTCTTTATCTTGTCCGTAGTCAGACCCTGCTTTCTATTTGAATAATGTATGACTGTGTGACTTTGTAATTTAGTTTGTGGTGAGTGTAAGCCAAATCTTATTACTCTTCCATCCATTATGTATTGCGATGTTTATCCTGCTCGCGAAACACTTAGATGCGCCCCTTTCCCCTTTTGAGGCCTCGCCCCCAAATAAGGAAAGAGCCGCATCTTAGTCGTTACAGTCAACCTCATGAGGATGGTGTTGCACCAAATGATGTCCAAAATCATGCTCAAGACTCCGAGTTTGCTCAAGATCAAGTGCAACCACAAGATCACGGGCAAACTAGTAAGCAAGCTCAAGGCGGTTCCCAAGATGATCAAAAAGACGCTCCTCAATTACCCAGTAAGGAACTCTTGGAGCGTCGTGCCGCCAAGGTGGCTAACAAGCTCTGGGTTCGACAACATATCTTGAAGAACTAGACGATGCCCCGCACGTTGCTGCGGAAAACTTGTTAAAAACATATGGATAAATGTTAGAAAAAACTAATGGTAATGAAAAAATATTATAAAAATGTCTTGCTTAATTACCTAGAAAAAAAATCATGCATGAGGATATGTTTTGCATGAAGAGATTAATAAAAAAAGTAACTTATAACTACATGCATGACTTGATGATGTGGCATTGTTGCATGGAGAGGAAAATTGGATAGTGGGTTCTAGCTATTTAAGAATAGAAGATGTGCTTGGAAGCTTCAATAAGGGGGTAACTACTCGTCAAAAATTGTCAAACTTTTGTTAGCATCACGCGTTTGTTTTGTGTGTTGAACCCCAAAAGGTACATGAAGCGCTCGATGATGAGGATTGGCTTGAAGCCATGCATGATGAACTTAACAACTTTGAGTGCAATCGAGTTTGCGAATTAGTGCCAAGGCCAACGGAGGAACATAATGTCATTGGAACCAAATGGATCTACAAGAACAAGCAGGATGCAAATGGTGTTGTTGTTCGAAACAAGGCAAGATTGGTGGCTCAAGGATACTCCCAAGTCGAGCGTATTGACTACGGTGAAACCTTTGCTTATGTTGCTCGTCTTGAATCAATTTGCATGCTGCTTGCATTTTCTTCTCATCATGATTTTAAATTGCAACAAATGGATGTGAAGAGTGCATTTCTTAATGGTCCCTTAAGTGAGCTGGTATATGTCAAACAACCCCCAAGATTCGAGGATCCCAACTTCCCCACTCATGTATACAAACTCAAGAAGGCGCTCTACGACCTTAAACAAGCCCCATGTGCGTGGTATGAGTACCTTACCGAGTTGTTGCAAGATCGTGGGTTTGAAATTGGGAAATTGATCCCACCCTTTTACCAAAAAGGTCAAAGAGGATTTGTTCATATGCCAACTATATGTTGATGATATTATATTTGGTTCTCCTAACGAATCTTTCAATGAAGAGTTTGCGGCACTAATGACCGAGAAGTTTGAGATGTCTATGATGGGAGAGTTGAAGTTCTTTCTCGGTTTTGAAATCAAACAAGGAAGAGAAGGAACATTCATCAAACAAGCCAAGTACACTCAAGACATGCTCAAGAGGTTCGAGCTCAAGGACGTCAAGTCGGTCAAATTTCCCATGCCAACCAAATGCAAGCTTGACAATGGTCCAAATGGTAAAGTAGTGGATCAAAAGGTATATCGCTCCATGATTGGATTCTTGCTTTACCTTTGTGCATCTAGATTAGATACCATGTTGAGTGTGGGAATTTGTGCATGGTTTCAATCGGCACCAAAGGAAAGCCACTATGCAATAGTCAAACGAATCTTTCGATATTTGGATCATGCCCCAAACTTTGCCTTATGGTACCCCAAAGGAGCAAGCTTTAGTCTAGTGGGTTACTCTGACTCAGATTGGGTTGGAGACTGGGTCGAAAGGAAGTCAACAACTAGAGGATGCCAATTCCTTGGTTCCTCTTTGGTAAGTTGGTCTTCGAAGAAGCAAAAATGTGTGTCACTTTCTTCCACCGAGGCCAAGTATGTAGCTGCTGCAAGTTGTTGTGCTCAATTATTATGGATGAGGCAAACTTTAAAGGATTATGGTGTCACTTGTGACAAAGTGCCTCTTCTATGTGACAATGAAAGTGCCATCAAGATATCTTTCAATCCGGTGCAACATAGCAATACCAAGCATATTGATATTCATCATCATTTCATTCGAGATCATATCAAGCAATGAGATATTGAAGTCCTCTTCATCAACACTCAAGAGCAACTTGCGGATATTTTCACCAAACCTCTAGATGAAGCAAGGTTTCGTGAGTTAAGGAATGAGCTAAATATCATTGATTCAAGCAATGTGGATTGAAACTAGGCACACCACACCTCACTCATCATTATATTTTGCTTTAGGTGTAGGCATGGACATAGGGGGGTGTTGTTCTCTCAATGAACTTTCCCTCCCCCCATTATGCATAAATTGATCACATCTTTCACATTATCCATTGTTGATAGCACTTGTGCTTCAAAGACAAGCTTTGGTCATGAACCCAAGGATAATTCATCGCGGTGTCATACCATTTGTCTCAAACATTTGTGGCTCCGGCCACCGCCCTCTCTTTGTCAGAAGATTCGGTTCAGGGTTCGTGTTCCGTGCTTGTTTCACTTTTCTTATCTTCGCTTGGGTTTTCGTGCAGTTTTTCCTTGTTCTGCCAATGTTCAAACTATTTTTTAAGAGGGCACAATACTACCGCTCCAGGCACGACACTAAAAATTTACTGCCGCTGGACGAGCGGTACTACCGCTCAGCAAGCCATAGTAAAATTTTACTACCGCTCGCCAAGTGGTACTACCGCGATGACCACGGTACTACCGCGCCGCCAGGGCCATGGGGATTTATATTAGGGCAGGGGTAGTTCTTTCTCCCCCATACCCATTCATCTCGTGGCTCTCTCTATTTCTCTCTCGCTTCTCAAGAAACGGTGCCACAAGGACTCGCTAGATCTCCTTCTCCGCCCACTCTCCTCCCATTCCATTTAGTGGGATCGTCTCCCTCCTCTCCCTCATGCCATGGACCTCGGTATTACCCCTAGTTCCCTTATCTTTGCTTCGTTCTTGTTGAATATAGGGTTGGGGGCATATGCGTTAGTTCATCGTTTCATGGCACAATATTTTCATGCAAGTATGGTTTGAGAGTGCTTGTGTGGTAGAAATTTAACTTAGTAGGATACAACATGGGAGTTTGAGTCTCCGGTATTACCGGATCTGAAGTTTTCTATGTCAGATCTGGCACTTCTCACTCGTGCGGTACTACCGCTCCTCCTAGAGCAGTATTACCGCACTGGGTGCGGTAGTAAAATTTTACTACCGCCTGAACTACGGTACTACCGCTCCCACGAGCGATACTACCACTGTCAGGGCGGTAGTCAATTGTTACTACTGCTTGACCTGCGGTACTATCGTTGTTCCCTGAACACACATGTTTTGTCCTCCTAGTTCTCCTTTCTCTGCGGTTTTTTGGTTTACTTTGGTCTTTGCCTTGACTTCTTTTGTCATTTTCTTGTGCTTGCGTTGCGTGTCATAGGTGGTGGCTCCAGGCGCTCGAACCCATCTCGGTATACCGGTTCCAATCGCCTTTGCAATCCAGATGCACCTGAGAGATCCAAGGCTCTGAAGCGCAACTTCAAGAGGCCCGCTCACAAGAACTAGGAGAACACTGTCGATTGGGATGCTATGCCACAAGCTGAGTTTCAGGTTCGCCAGAACCTCAACCCCTATGTCAACGATAGGGTTCATCTCCCAGGATGTGAACTGTTCTGGTCCAAGCAGCATGCTTTCATTTATGAAGATGTGATCAAGACCAAGAAGAATATCTATGTACCAGTTCAGTGGATTGACATGGACCATCTCAAGAAGGACCCGGCGTACTTTGGTGAACCTCTGAACATGGTGGAACAACTTGGGATTGCGGAGCTCATCACGTTTCACCTTGACTTTGATCCTGAGATTGTGGCTCAGTTCTTTATTACACTCCATTTCCACACTGATGCGGAGCACAATATGACTTGGATGACCAATGGGGAGAGGTTCTCTGCTACTTGGAAGGAGTTTATGGATCTTCTGCACATTTATGATGAGGGGCTTGAGAACCCAGTTGGTTTGCACCCACACACAAAGCCATCTGGTACAGCTAAGGAGAAGCTGCTGCCCTACTTTATTGAGAAGGTGTCCCCATTTGGTGAGATCTCTCACGTGCTGAACCCATTCCTTGATGTCATGCACCGTATCTTTCGCAACACTCTTTTTCCGCGTGTTGGCAACAAGGACCAAGTGCATTCATACCTGGTGGATATGCTTTTGATGTGTCAGAAAGGGCGGACTCATGCCTCTGGACCACTTGATGTGTCTCACGTCATGTGAAGTGAGTTTCAGTCGGCAGTTTTTCACTGTAAGGTTCCCATCTATGGCCCTTATTTGTTTTACTTGATACAGAAGAAGTGGTCGGAGGCCTTGTCAGATATAGTGTTCCATGCTCCCAGTTGGATCCGCCATGAGCCTATTAAGCTGCGACAGCAGAACAAGTGGGCCAACACCACCTCTACACCTGCCGCTGCGACCGTGGGTACCCATGAGGATGAGGATGTGGATGAGGATAAGGGCATTCCATAGACACACGTGCCTTCCTCTGTCGAGCCATCTTAGGACAAGAAGCTCAAGGACCGGATGAAGACCTTGTTTTGCATGCAGGCGAAGGGGCAGTACATGACTCATGTTGCTCAGAAGGAGAGCCGTCAGCGTGACAAGATGATTCCGAGGAAGCTCGACGTGCACATCTCCAGTGGGTCTGAGCAAGACATTACTCCTGAAGCTGCTTGGATGGAAAAGAAGAATCTTCCATGGGCTGAGTCTGATAAGGAGTCTCATGAGGAGCTAGAAGAAGAGACTGATGAGGAGTATGTTGAGGAGTCCGATGGCTGCTTCCTCTACTTTTCGAGCTACTACCTGTGTCGTAGGTGTCCTCTTTGCCTTTTTGGTATCCCGATGCCAAAGGGGGGGAGAGTAGGATTTGCGAGTTTCTTCGTTTTCTGTGTCGCTTTATTCGTTGAACTTTCGTTGCTACTTTGGTTGTTTTTTGCTTTTTGTGTGAGACCAGGAGACGTCGTACTCGTATGGTGTGAGACATATTCTATCACTCCTCTATCTCTATTATCTCACTATTATCGAGTATAATAGTAGCTTGTGAGTGTAATTATTATGTGCCCTTATCTTTATGCTCACATGCTATGCCTTGCTTCCATGCTTAGTGCTTATTCAGTTTGTTGCAAGGAATGCCTCGTCTATAAAATCCAGGGGGAGTGATATTCCTTGGTTGTGTGCTGAACAGACCATGACCTTTCTCTAAAGTATGCACACATCCAAAGGGAGCGTGTCTCTAGTTTATAGATTTTGGGGTTGCATATGTTATTTTTATATCCTTTAGTGCAAATCCTGTATTGTCATCAATCCACCAAGAAGGGGGAGATTGTTAGGGCATATTTCTTCCTAAGTGGTTTTGGTGATTGATGACAATGCCTATGCGGACCAGCCGTGTGCTTTGAGCATTTCAGATAATTCATGACTATGCACAAGACGATTCGGTGCCCCTCGGAGTCTTTCAAAGACGGTTGCTTTCTACGTTTCTCTTTGGTGGATTTGCGTTGTAGGAAAGCCATACTATTAAGAGGGGGTCCGCTTCGGAAAAGTTTGGGTGGAATCAACACGTACACATTTCTATTGCACCACCTTTCCCTTGCTTCAATGGAGCTCCAACTTGTTATTCCCTGTCTGTGCAAAAGGGCCAGCGGTAGTACCGCAGGCACAGTGGTAGTACCGCTCTGTGGGCGGTAGTACCTCTCTCTGGGTGGTAGTAGTTTTTTACTACCGCTCCGTCGGACTTTTGTGCATCCATTTGACACAGCAGTGGTAGGCACGGTAGTATTTTTTTACTACCGTGGTTGGTGAGCCTACCATGCGGTAGTACCGCTCCTAGCAGCGGTAGTACCGCTCTCCTCGGGCTATGAGTGGGGGGTAACAGTTGGATTCCCGCCCCACTATATAAGGGGTCTTCTTCCTCACCTCTTACCTCCCTAAGCTCCATTGTTGCTCCAATGCTCGATTCCACCCGATCTCTCTCCCTAGCCAATCAAACTTGTTGATTTCCTAGGGATTGGTTGAGAAGGCCCTGATCTACACTTCCACCAAGAGATATTTGATTCCCCCACCAATCCCTTGTGGATCTTGTTACCCTTGGGTGTTTGAGCACCCTCGACGCTTGAGGTCACCTCTGAGCCACATTCCATTGTGGTGAAGCTTCGTGGTCTTGTTGGGAGCCTCCAAGCTTTGTGTGGAGATTGCCCCAACCTTGTTTGTAAAGGTCCGGTCGCCGTCTTTAAGGGCATCAATAGTGCAATCACGTCATCTCACATTGTGTGAGGGTGTGAGGAGAATACGGTGGCCTTAGTGGCTTCTTGGGGAGCATTGTGCCTCCACACCGCTCCAACGAAGATGTACTTCCTGTCAAATGGAACGAACTTCGGTAACACATCCTCGTCTCCACCGATTCCACTTGCGGTTATCTCTTACCTTTACTTTGTACTTATTATTGTTGTGGTGTATTCATTGCTTGCACTTATTGTCGTTATTCTTAGCATCATATAGGTGGCTCACCTAGTTGTTCATCTAGAGCACCTTTTGTTACTAACCCTAATTTGTCAAGAAGAGCTAAAAATTGGTAGTTACCTATTAACCCCCCCTTCTAGTCAACCATATCGATCCTTTCAGGAAGCGACAATGTCGATGCCTACTCCTAGCCCGACCGGGTTTTAGGCTTTCACCCGAAGACCTGTGAACAAGGGTGTGTAGGAGATGGACTCCTTGGCGGTGCCTCCAAGGAGATGAAACGACGTCCACGGACACCTACGTCGCCGGCAAGCAAGCTTTCGCCTGGAGCATCGCCCAACACCACACCCCCACGCGCCGCACTTCCACTAGCCATCACAAACCATCGTCGTGCCACCACCAACCCATGCCGCCTGTAGCCGTGGACGATCTGAAACCAACCGAAAAGCAGCCGAATCTGGTGCCACCTTGACGCAGCACCGCAATAGCCTCCGTGAGCGAGCAAGAAAGCCAACCCGCGTGAAGATGAAGAACCCGAAGACATTGAAAGGGGGCGCCACCCCGCCCCAGTCGCCGGGCAGGAGTCACCGATCCTGCCAACAACGCCACCGCGGCTGCCACCCGCTGGAGATGCAGCCTCAGGGTCACCACTCGTCAGAGCCATAGCGCCACGCAACTAGGAGGTCAGCCTCCCCCGCCGCGAGCTCCCGCAAGGCGCCATATCCGTGTCGTCGGAAGCCGGGTGCGCTCGAGCTGTAACCCGCGCCTCGTGCGCCCACCCCGCGCCGCCCCGAACCCCGCCGCTCACGCGAGTGCAACAGCCGCCCGGTTTTCTCACGGGAAGGCAAACATTTAGTGCAACAATCGCACGATTTCATAGTTTATTAGCGTCTTAAGGGCATATCCAATGCATAGCCTCACGGTGATGCCTCGTATGTCATGTAGGATCGATTGTGAGGAAAAACAGGTTCGGATGAGGAAGCGAGATCCTTTGCAGCTGACGGGTGCTTGAAGAGAAAAAGTGTAGTCCGGTGTAAAATGCTGAAAAAGTTAGAGTGGAAAGTAGAGGTGCATGTGTATTAGTCTTTACTTTATATTCTTGATGAGATCCACTAATGATAGTTTGCATTGGAGAGGAAAAATCAATATAAATATCTCAAGTTACTTTTTATCATGGAACATTTATATCCATATGTCACCATTATACATGCCTTAATTAGGGTCTAGTGTTGCATAAGACAACGCTTATATAATTGTTTAATTTTAAGTATTTACTTTTTTATAAGCGTCTACTCAAGCATCCTCCATTGAATATGCCCTTGGAGCGTCGAAGTGGTCCAATCCAATAGGGTTAGCTCATTTTTTATTTAATAATTTTATTTATATTTCTATATAATGGAATATATTTTATTTTTGAAAAAAATCATGCATTCAAAAAATGTTCGCGCAACTTTAGAAAATGTTGATGGCACTGAAAAATATGTTTTTGACACTTAAAAAATGGGCATGGGTTTTAAAAAAATGTTCTTTCAAAATGTTTCTATAATTTAGAAAAAGTCCATGCAATTAATAAAATATATTTCATACCACTAACAAGTGTTCACCTTTTTTAAATGTACGTTCATGACATTTTCTTAAAAAAATATATATTGAAAATACAGCTTTGTGTAGTTTAAAAATATCATATCATTCAATAATAAGTCAATTTGTATTTTTTTTAACATGTAGTGGAATAAATGTTTAAAACATGTATTCGAAACAAATGTTTTACATCTTGGAGTGCAGTTCGAGCTGGTCTCAGGCTTATCTTTTTTCCAGTATTATGGGTCAGGATTTTGGGCCTCAAGTAGGGCTTACACGTGTAAACATAGAAATTCAGCATTCGAGTTTGGCTTCTGTTCTTCATGCTTGATTTTGGGACACACTCTTGCTTGAGAAAACAGAGTATTTTGGGCTTCCGGCCAAGCTCGGGCTTGAGAAAAGAAGGCTAGGCTTTTACAAGTCGAGTCTGAAACCCGACTGTGACCGATATTTGCACAGCTTTAGATGAGAAGCAAATGAGGCGCTTTTTTCTCCCTCCCTTTTAATGCAATAGGCCAATCAAAAGAAACAACAACACCCAATATATAGGCCAATACACGATGAGTGTTTCTTCACGAGAGTTGTTCCTATCGTCACGTCGATCATACAAGCGTTTTCATCATGTGTTTCACTCTTATTGGGTTTAATTATGTGTAGTCTACATCAACGGGTGCTCCTCTTCTCCCCCAAACCCTATGATTCATCCCTGCCCTATATGAATATTTTTATATGAATCCAAGTTACCATCTATTTGTTGCTAGGGGTTAACATTAACATTTTATGTGGGATGGGCTTGATCTCAAAATAGACTTTCATCTCACTTCATTAATAAAGCAACCATGACATCCATACGAAGAAGCCCAAGTTCACGAAAGTAAAAAATAAGTAAGCTGGGACAACAACACAAACATGCCCAAATAAAGTAACAAAGAAAGAGGAAAAAGTCACCAAGTGGTCAACAAATCAATGGGTATGTGGAGGCGATGAGTTCTCACAGTCATCATGTCCATCATGTTGCCAAGTCGGTCATGATCCCGCTGCCAGAGAACGAGTGTTGGCGCTTCAAAAGCACCAGGAATTTGAATACAAAGTCGGTGATTGGTCATAAGAACATCCGCTCATTGGCCATCTTGTTGTCGTCGTCCAGAGGGTCCAAGTCATCATCGTGAACACAAACCACAAGAGGCATCTCTTCCTCCGAGTCTGGTTGGCCCGAGCTTCGAGAAACTGAATTAGGTCCAAGGCTTCCCACTCAAGCCCAAGAGCCTCACCATCAAAACACCAAAGAAAATGTGTCACAGGGCAACCAAAGAAGTTGTGGGTCCTCTTCTCTAGAACACCACAAAGAGGACATGATCCATCGTCAGGACCATGCCGCTTGATCACCTCCGCCCCTGATGGAAGTTGAACACACATAAGCACCACACGATGATGGTGTGGTCGACATGAGTGATGATCATCTCGACAGTGGGCATGCTATGCTGAGCTAACCGAGAAGAAACTCGAAGGGGTCAAGCGCCAAGATACGGCGTTCGAATAATCTGAGCGCAATGTCGGAAGGGTAGCCTCAAGGCTGGCCCAGGCAATGGTTTCCCCGAGCCAAATGTACAACGGACCATGACATTCCAACTACTATTTTGGGCGGCCGAGGAAACCAATAACAAGAGGTTCTGCATAGATAGCAAAGAAGTCAGGGGAGTCAATGCATAGCGTAGACCCACTCACTGAAGGGTCAAGCTAGAAGAATGCCCCATCTCCATTGCCTATGAAGATAGAGAACCCTAGACGAATCTCGTTTTTAATCGACCAAGTCGACTTCCATAATTGAGATCCCTCCCTACAATCATACACAAGAAGAGGGCAACCCTACAAATAATTTGCTTTAATAAGGTGCACTCGCATGACGCCATCCTCCTTGAGGATACGTCAAACCCATCCAATCATAAGGGCCACGTTAAAGCGATTGAAAGCAAGAATAGCTAGACCCCTCCTAGGTTCTTGGGCAAGCAGATATCGGTCCACTTGACCATATGCTTTTTATTCTGACGTCCATCAGTCACCTGGTACAAGAAGCATGATAGCTCCTTATCAACGGAGCTATGAATCCATCTTCTTTCACCAGAATATACATCCTCATCATATACATACGAAGACTAGAAAGAGACGAGTCAATAAACATGAATTTGCTTCCTTTGAACATAAACCGGTGCACCATGGCTCAGACCTAAAAGCAACATGACCTATAAGTAGGTCCAAATCCCGGATGCGAATCCTTGGATATAAAGCAACATCCCAAGTAGGCGAGAGGAAGGGTCAGGGGGAGCTTTGTTGCGAACTAACTCATACCCACATGACTAACATATATTTTTAGAACACCTCAAGAAGGATAGGGGGTTCATGCATTTCATTAAAAAGAAGAGAGCTGGTTCAATTTATAAGGAAAAACAGGCCCAAAAACCTAACAATCTCAGCTAATCAAGAAAAACTGAATGAAAACACAACAAAAAAGGAAAAAGAAAATGAGAAAAAAATGCAAAAAACTTAAGGATAGGAACATTCAAAAACAACATCAAGAGACATCGTCGGAGCCAGATATCACAGCGTCTAGGTTCAAAATAGTTAGACGAGGCTCAATTGCAATCAAACTAACCGCCACTCACACATAATAGCATAGCTAGTTACATACGACCAGACCTTTACAAAATTTGAGCTATGTAATTTTGTCTCAACCAATTAAAGGAAACAGCCATGCATGCGGGAAATCTACATCTGTATTTTATTGTAGGAATATCTACATCTGTATTCTTCACGTGCGAGTCACCGAAAGACGGAACCTGTTTGTGCGCCGTGTCAAGTTTTCAAAGTTCCATCATACCGAGAATCGGTGCGGATGGATAGGCGACGTGCTGACGTGCGAGCTCACCAAGGATCCCGGGCTCTTGGGCGTCAGATTTAGCTCCTGGAAGCACATCCCACCGTTGCCATCCTGGTTCTGATCCCGCTCGCTCTCGTTCTCCTCCAGCGACCGCCTCATCGTCTCCGGTGTGAACAGGTAGGTGACGACGAGCCCGAGCAGGCTGATGGCTCCAAGAATGATGAGCGCGTACATCATGCCGATCCCGGGCTCGTACCCGGCCTGCACATCATCCTTGTCCCGCGACTGAGACGCCCAAAGGAACCCCACCGAGCCAACGAGCGCGCCGACCTTCCCGGCGGCGGCGGATACCCCATGGCACGTGGACCGGAACCGCGCCGGGAAGAGCTCGGCCGGCAGGATGAAGGTGGTGGTGTTGGGCCCGAGGTTGGCGGAGAAGAAGGTGAGCGCGTAGAGCACAATGTACCAGGCGTTCTTGGCGTTGCCGCGCCAGTAGTGGTCGTACGGGCCCGCGAGCGCGAAGAGGAACGCGGCCATGAGGAAGAACCCACCCATTTGCAGGCGACGCCGGCCGGTGCGATCGATGAGCAGGACGGCGGCGAAGTACCCCGGGATGGTGGAGGCGACGGCGATGATGGCCTGGAACCTCGCGACGTTGTACGCCTCCTGGAAGACGTTCTGGTGGCTCGCCGGCGGGAACCAGGGCCGGTAGATCTGGGACTGGAACAGGGTGCTGCTGTAATAGGGGATGTCGAGCAGGAACCACGTCGCCGCGCACCCGAGCAGGTTCCGTCCGTGCTCCCGTAGGAACCCGCGCGAGAAGAGGCCGTACTGGGCCGCCGGCTCGAACCCGAACGGCGCCGGGGAACGGGGCATGGCCGCCGCGTCCTCCCCCTGGTATATCGCGTTCAGGTCGAGGTCGGTGAGGACGCAGCCCATGTCGTTGGTCGCCTTGAGCACATCGCGCTGTACCAGCGCCGTAAACCTGCACCAGCAGCAGGTAGAGTAGTTAGTTCAGTTAATTACCAAACTTTAGTTGGTTACACTACAGTGGTACGTTACTACTTTAGCTTTTGGTGTAAATGAATCACCTACTGACCTGGTTTGTTAACTGCAAAAGGAGAACTAAGGAGAACTAAAGTTACTGCCTGACGTGTGGTGTGACGAAGCCAATCCAATGAGATGCAGCTGATTGATCCAGATGTATAGATATGCTCAGCTTGTTTATTTTACAACATATGCAACTTGCTCATGTATGCTTAAACTAGCTTGACAGCAAGATGCACGACTAGTTCTAGAAGCAACCAGTGCAAGGTCAAACAGAGCTAGGCAAATTGACGATAAGATATAATACTACTAAAACTAGACAAATATAACCAGCAACCTTATGATGGTGACCAGAGCCTGGTACTAATTAGGCAAATAATTGCCCAGGTTCGCTTACGGGGAGCAGACTGAATTTATTGGTTGGTCAGCAGGAAGCTGCTTCTTGTTCGGATCTCAAGTATCCCACGGTATATTCTTCTCCGCGCCATTTGTTTGACATACCAGTCAGTGTACACATCGATCATCGCAGTTTAGTTTAGTCTACCAATCAATGCGCGAGAGCGAGCTGCGATGACTTGCTGGAATGTTTACGTGCAACTCGCGCTCGTGTGTCTTACGATGTTGCTCGAATATAACCCAGGTTGCCAACTCATCGGAAAATAAAAGAAGAAGAAGAAGAATACAATCCAGGATATACCTTGTTTCAAAAAAAAAAATGCAATCCAGGATTAACAATCAGGCAGCACAGGGAGCCGTTCGGAGGTACTCTACTTCACAGCTTATTAGAAACGGACAAACAGTACGAGAAAATAACCTGTAAATTAAACTGACTGTGCAATGGAACTAAAGTTGATAACTTCCTAAACGCAGCCTCGAACTCTTAAACTGTTCAATTTTTCGCTTTCAGCTGTATCAGCTTAATTAAACCCGGCCGGATTAACAATAACATGCAAAGTGATGACAATGTACTTCTACATGAGAACACACGGAGTGCATCAGTTGGGAGTTAGGACAAGCTAGCGACGTATGTACCTGGCTGTTTCTGGCATGGCCATCCTCCAGTAGAATGTGAGGCCGGCGGGGACGGCGCCGGCCATGAGTATGACGCGCCATGCGAGGTCGGCTGCCTCCGGAGTGTCAAGCGGGGCCGGGTGGCCCGTGAAGCGGTCGAACACGGCGGCGACGACCATGGTGACGCCGGAGCTGGCCAGTATCCCAAACCCTTGCATGGAGAAGACGGCGGCGATGAAGGCCCCCCTTGTGCGCTTGTTGGCGAACTCGGACATGATGGTCGCGGACAGCGGGTAGTCTCCGCCGACGCCGACCCCGAGGAGGAAGCGGAAGAAGCAGAGGCTGGAAAGCACGCAGCGGCGCGTGCGGCAGATGGAGAAGCCGCTCCCGACGGAGCTGCACACCAGCAGCAGCAGGCACGGGCCGTAGACGCGCCGCCGGCCGACGCGGTCGCCGAGCGCGCCGAAGAGGAGGTTCCCGACCACGGCGCCCAGCAGGGCGACGCCGACGGTGGCGGACACGACGGCGGGCGGCGTGACGCCCGGCCTCCCTGCGTGGCCGGCGGGCGAAGGGTAGTAGACCCGGCCGATGATCTTCATGACGGGCACGATGCAGAAGAGGTCGTAGGAGTCGGTGAAGAGGCCCATGCCGGCGATGATGATGGCCTTGAAATGGTAGTACTGCGTGCGGGCGTGGTCCAGCGCCGTGAGCACGCGTATCGGCGCCATTCCGGGCCGCCGCGGCAGCTGCCACCGATGATCGGTCGATGGAGCTAGAGCCCGCAGGCGCGGGCAAAAGATTGGAACCTGCGGTCGATTGGGTTTGATTAGGGAGGGTACTGACTGCAACTTAGATTTTGCTTTGTTTTATCAGGCGCGAAATAGATGGTGGCCGTACCGGTGATGGCTACGTGCTGGATTAAAGAAATGCCCGTGCGCGTTGACATGGGTGAGTATGTGCCGGGTGGAACTGAGATGCGGAGGAAGATGCCACTTTCAACTCCAACCGCAGCGACCAAATCGTTAGAGCACCTCTACCACAACCCGCATCCGGCTAGTCTGTAAAACGTGTTTGTAGTTCGCGCAAAATTATTTTTGCAGGCCGGCGCTGGCTGACACAGATGCAAGCCCTGCATAATCAATCCGTAAAAAAACATATTCATAGAATATATTTTTTATACGGGTCGGCTTCTGCGGGTTCTGATCTGGCGCAGCTTCTTTCGGTCCGTAAAATTTAGATTTGCAACTTAAATTGATCTAGCACAATGCTTTTTTTTGCTTTGTAACAACATTAGATAAAAAAGATATCATCAAATCTTGGCTACAATAGCAAAACCAAAGAAAACAAGAACCACAAGTATGCATTTCAGAAGATTTCCAACTTTCATAACTGCTCCCACTAGTTGAAGCAATATCTTCTTCATGCACTCATTGTTGATCTACGGATTCTTGATTTTGCTTTCTTTATTCTTCATCTTTTGTTCCAAAAAAGTAGATGTTGCTTCCCCTCTAGTTGCACATGCAGCCGCATCATTGCCTTCGATTGTACTAAGGAGTGCACTAACATCTATTAAGTTTCTTTCTATCAACAAATCAATGTATTGGCCTTTTCCAAACCAAAATGAGCATCCATCGTCCTACACAAAAGAATGAGCAAGCTCGAAGTGAGCTACCGCAATTGGACTAAAGAATGAGCTATGGAACGAGCTACCGCAATTGGACTAAAGAATGAGCTATGGAACGAGCTACCGCAAGTGCACGTACCCCGTCGTTTTCGCATTTGTAGAACACCCATCCGGGGTGCTTCGGCGTGCCCGAAGTGAGCCGCAACACTTGGCGCGTGCAGTCGTCGCACTCTATGAGCGACATCGGCAGGCCACAAAGACGTTGCGCGAGCGCCGAGCCCGGTGGACGGCCGGACGAGTCCATGCCCGCAAACCTTCGGCGGCGGCGGGCGGACGAACCCGTGCCTTCATGCGGCGATGCGCCCTTGCCTGGGCTGCAGGAGAGGCTCCCCGACCACTCCATCGCCTGGGGCAGCAATCGGCGGCCGGAAAAAGCCAAATCCGGCGGCCCGCGATGAAGTGCCGCAGATTTGCAAATCCGGCGACCCGCCGACGCAGGGGGGAAGGGAGGGGAGGCCTCGTGCGCGTGGCGGCCTTCCGGCGTGCTCCTGCCGGCTCCTGTCGCCGGAATCTTGGGCGCCGGCCGGCGGTGGCGCGAGGGGAGAGAGGAGAGGTGGTTGGTGGGAGAGAGCACGGGATGAAATGTCCCCCCACCAACCGCTTCTGCTTATATGTAGGGCACCACAGCCGCGAGGGGGAAACCCGCGTTTTCCCGGGTTGGGGTCGGGAGTTTGCCGCGCCTCCTAAAATTTTTTGCGGGTCGGGGCGGGATGCGGGGTCTGATCGGGCTAGTTTTTTCGCCTCGACCCGCATTTTGGCTGTTATTTTACGGGTCGGGGCGGGATGCGGGGTCTGCTAGAGTTGGTCTTAGAGCAACTCTAGCAGACCCCGCAAAAGACGCGAACCGGTAAAATTCCGACAAGTATGCGAGTTCGGTCCATTTTTCCGGCCAGAACACAACCCGCATAATTGCCCGGTCCATAAATTTTTTTGCCGCGGCCCGCAAACCACACGTCCCGACCACTATATCTACGGTTCCGCGGTGCGTTTGCGGGTCGAAACTCTATCCCCCGCCGCCGCCGAGCCACGCAATTCCTCATCCCCTTTCTCCACATTTCTCGCCGCCGGCGACCACCTTCAGCCTCCAGCCGCCATGTGGGGCCGCATGTGGAGCTCCGGACGCGGCTCCCGCAGCAGATCCGGCGGCGGCAGCGACCCCGAGCGCGAGCGCGAGCAGCGCGTCCGCTCGGACGCCGAGAGGAAGCGCGGGGCGAAGAGGTGGACCAACCGCGGCCTCTCGCCGCCGCCGAGCTTCCTCGTTCGGGAGACGGAGGAGTACGACCGTCGGCACGGCCGTACGCCGTCCTCGGCCACTGGCTCCTCCTCGGCGGCGAGAGCTTCTTCCTACGCCAGGAGCTCCTCCTCTTCCGGCGCGCGCCTTCTCCCCGTGAAGAGGCAGTGGTCGGAGGAGCCGGAGGAGCCGGAGGTCGTCAAGTTCGTCCCTGTCAAGGAGGAGCCCGAGGAGCTCGGCCGTCGCAGAGTCGTCGGGCTGGAGGACTTCGTCGCCGACGTGGACGCGGTTGCGGCCGGCATTGCCGAGCGGAGCGTGCACGAGGAGGCGGAGCGTCGGCGCCACGACGAGGAGATCGACGATCTCCAGTGGAGGCAGACGGTCGAGGCCAACCTCGCTGCCAAGGCGAAGGACGACGAGTGGCGGCGCATCTACGAGGAGCAGAGGCGAAGTACGTCGATCTCTGCAGCTCCGGCGAGGAGGATTGAGCTCCTCAGAGGCGTCGTCTATGGCCACAAGCTCGCCGCCGTGAGATCCCCACCCGCTAGTACTAGTACTGATATAGTATGTAGTATGAACTAGTGTTTGCACTGCTTGATCATATAAAATATATGTAGTATGTAGTGTAAACTTTTCGCGAAACTATATTTTCAAATTATGCAGTTTCATCTACGGTTTCTGTTCGACCGCGCTAATTTTTGACCCGCAAACGAGATCTTCGTGAAACTTCAAACGCGTTTTGTGGGTCGAGATTTTGCGGGGTCTGCTAGAGTTGATCTTGGCTAGTGTCTCTCTATATCCGCTCGAATAAAAATCAACGTCTGATCCATTTTTATTTTCCGTCCATTTTCGTAGCCGTTCGGATCCATTTTAATATTATTTTTAATTCTTAGAATTACTGGCAGATGCTACGGAAAGTAGTCTATGAAATTAATTGACAGTGCTTGATTGGAAAAGCAGAGGCAACACGGCCCATCCTGGAAATCACGGGCGGAGAAGGATTGGTTAGCGGGAGAGTCAGTAGATTATCCGTAAGTATAGCAATTTTTCTTTGTGACACCCATATGTCATCCAAACAAAAAGGCCCACTCCCCCATCCCGTGTATTTCTGTCTCCTTCTTTCCTCTCTTTCTCTCGCACCCACGCTCGTACAAAGGCCCCGTTTGGATACTCTAACTTGGCTAGAGATTAGAGTAGTTTTTAACTTTAGTCTAACCATAAACTAACTCTAGCTTTTGGTGGTGTTTGGATGCAAAGGTTAGTTTGGCAATAAATGCATTTTTTTCAATCATGTGTCTCTTTTAACCAGGATTTATTGTGGCCAGCTTTTGTGTAGGCCTCATGCAGGGGTATGGAGGAGGATGGAGGCGACTGGTGGCAGGCGGACGAGGCGGCCTGGACGGGACGCGACGGAGGTGGCCGGCGGGGGCGAGCGCGGCCGGCGGGGGCGAGCAGGCCGAGCGGGGCGAGCGCGGCCGGCGGGGCGAGCGCGGCCGAGTGGGGCGAGCAGGCCGAGCGACGCACGATGCGGCCCCGCTCGGCCTGCTCGCCCCGCCGGCCGAGCGGGGCGAGTGCGGCCGAGCGGGGCGAGCAGGCCGAGCGACGCGCGATGCGGGAGGATGGAGAGGAAAGGATCCGATGCGGTCAAAATATTATTATTTTTACCTGTCCATCCCCAACTAGCTCCAATTAGCACCTCTTCTCAGGGCTAGTTTTTT